>NW_023416324.1:168823015-171223015 GCF_014108235.1 Myotis myotis | reverse complement strand
TGCTCACTGCTATACTGGGCACTGTGAAGTAATAAAAAGGAAACACAAGACTTCATTCCTTTCCTTAAGTAAAATTAATGGGAAGAGAGGTCTGTTTGTATTAATGAAAAGTTTGAATCACAGATTTTTTTTTAAAGGAATGAAGTTTTAGTGTCTTTATGCACCTTTAGCAATTCAAAATAAACCCAGAAAGCACTGCTTAGGAAAGCACTTAGAGGAATGCTTTAATTAATCCGCCAAAAGCTTTGAAATGAGCAAATCAAGGGCTTCTTTGTAAATGGGGGATCAGAGACTCTGAAAACAATTGATTCTCTTAAATATTTAAAACATTTTTGTCATAGTTTTACAATATTAATTCATTCTATTAAAGAAGAAAAATAGCAGTGTAGAGATTTTCTGCAGGATCACATTTTCAGAATGATTGGAATCTAAAATCTGAATGAAAAGTACAATCACTCTTCCTGAAAAGCTCTACCTGTCAAAATTCTAACCATCTTTGAAGGTTGAGTTTATATATTGCCTCCTCCTCATCATCATCCTTCTTTTTCTATATCATCATCATCATCATCATCATCATCATCATCATCCCCTCCTTTAAATCTGTGTAGTTGACCATCTGCACTGCTTAGAACACTCATGACCTCTTACCTTGCCTGATACAAATTGATTACATGCAGCTGTGGTCTGGGCTGTGATCTCTAGAGAAGGGACGGTGTCTATTTCATTTATTTACACTGTGGCTTGAAATTAGCAGCATTTTGCATGATGTTAGAGCAGTGGTCTGATGGCCATTTTGTGATGGATGACTCTATCAGTTGGAATACGATTTCAGTTGTTCTAACAGAGACTCAAAATAATAATGTCTGAAACAAGTTAGAAATTTCTTTCTTGTTTATATAAAAAAATATCACCCACTAGGAAACTAGGGCTAGTAAGTCATCTCTAAAATATTTGGAAGCCAGGCTCATCCTATCTTGTTGCTCCACCGTCTCTGAATGATGCCCTATCTACATGGTATAAATGGATTCTCCATCCGGTCTGTATTCTAGACCACTGGAAGGAGGAAAAGGGAAAGTGGAAGTCCCCACTTCCACTTAAGGCACAATCGGGCAGTTATACACATTGCTTCCACTCACATCCCATTGAGAACTTAATCTTATGGTCCCCCCTTGCCAGTGGCATGCTGGAGTCCACTCCTAAGGCATGTGAGAGCCCACTCTGTACATTGCCTCCCAACTTCACATTCAGTGAATCATGTTGGTAGCTTGAAATCAGCCATGGGAGAATTAACACCACTGACATTGGGAAATTTTACAAATCAGAGCTTCCCCTGCCCCTCTCCTCCTTTCATGAGAGCTTATTGTTAAACATTGTAATCTGCTGCACCTAGCTGCAATAGAAGTTGAAAAATGTAGGTGTGTGTGTGTGTGTGTGTGTGTGTGTGTGTGTGTGTGTGTGTGTTTCTTTCTGGACAGCCAGGTATCTAGATAACAATTCTGTACAAGAGAACAAGGAGTTGTATTTCTGTAGAAGAAGCTAAGAATGAGTATTTGCAAACAAGTAGAAGTCTCTTTAAGTGTGACATCATTGGGCAACAACAAAAAACAATTGGAAAACCTGTTTTTAACTGTGAGAGAACAGATCTATCTATAAACATGTGTATGGGGAGCTTATGGCTGCTATCTTCCAGCTGTGAAAAGCCATGGTAGAGAGAATTAAGCTTATCTGTGTAGACTCAAGGTACAGAACTCTTGGCAGAAGCTATATGAGCCAAATTCTGCTCTATTTTGACTTTTATCACTGTTCAAAAATGCAGCACTGGTTCCCATCTATGCAAGTGTCCAGGCAGGAGCTGAATGATCACTTTCAGCAGGCATGTCAAACTCATAGGCTAACACAGGCCAAATAAACAAGGTTTAAGTTTATGTGGGTCGCAAAAAAAGCTTCAATTTTCATAGAAACATAGGTTGATTTTGATAAAGAAATGCTGACTACAAGGCTGAAATAAATGAGTAATCATTAACATAAAATAATTGAACATTTTAATAAAAATTAATATTTTTTCTTGAACATTAATTTACCCAACACTGAATAACTGCACAAATTAGTAAGTGTAATGCAAATAAACCTATTTTTCTTGTTCTCCAAAAGCGAAATATTTCCTGTTGTGCACACCAAACAAGTCAGTCCAAGATTAATGACATGGCAATCGGCTGCTAAAATATTCGCTGCTAGTATTAGTGGAGAGAAATGGTGTGCTTGCATGCAAGCGTATAAGGGAAATGAATGGAACATGATTATAGTAATCAGTCATTAGCGAACATTGTAGTTCGTTATTAATAACTACGTATACCAGGATGTTGTAAAAATTAATTTACGAAATTTTTATTAAAATGTTTCTTACATAATGTTATATTGGCTGGGACACAAAAATATTTGTTGTGGGCTGCATGCGGCCCACAGGTTGCGAGTTTGACATGCTTGATTTACAGGGTTTCCACAGAGCAGATTTTATTCTGACTGGATGTTACCCTAGCTATCTCCGAGTCTCTTTCATCCTTCAGTCTCAAGGATACTTTTCCTGACCCCTCAGAGTTTTGAGGCTTCCAGTACTTTCTTTTCCTCCACTTACCACAGTTGTAATTATCAGTATAATAATTCCATTAATGTCTAGTCTCCTGAACTAGATTGTAAAAGTAGCAACTGTGTTGTCTTACTCATCATTGTGTCTATTGCATGGTGCAAAGTGTATGGTCACAGCAGGCACTCATTAAATTTGTGCTGAACAGAGGATGGATGCTGTGAGTTCTCAAGTATGAAAGTGCCTTATAAACTTCTCATGGTAATTATTCCTTAAAAAATAAGATATTGAGATTTAAAACAGAACAGAAAGCAGATGAAGGAAGTGGCTGTAAATACTACCAGACATCTAAGGGGAACTGAATTCAATTCTAAGCTTCTTGGAAACTAAATACAAAAAGAGAACACATTGGGTTACTGGATTTTCTCTTTCTAAGGGGACAAAACTTGTGAAGTTTTCTCCAGAAACAAAATTTTCCTGGTGACTTATTCAAATGTGATCCTTGCTTCCTCCTAAGTAATATTTAAGCATGACCAAATCTCTCCTCATTAAAAAAAAAAATGACAAAGACAGAAAAGAAACCTCCCTCTAATGACTATCAGCAGCTGTCTGACCTACCCAAATTCCTTCACATATGCTCTATAGGTCTCTACTTCCTCACCTCCCATTCCTGGTTCGGCTCACTGCAGTCTTGTTCCTGCTCTCACCATTCTACTGGAGCTGCTGTCATGAAATCAGTAGTAAATTTGCCCTAGCTATATCTTTTCTTTAATCTTTATTGCAATAGACATTTTCTAATTATTTGAAACTCTTGCCCTTGCTAGATCATGTCCCTTGGCTCTGTGACATTAAACTGTGCTGGTTTTCTTCCTATCTTCCTGGATGTTCTTTCTCAGTCTCTTTCAAGGAGTACCTGAGCTCTGTTCTTCTATTAAGTGCTGGCATTCATCAGGCTTTTTACTTTTTTCCTTTGACCCTTTTCTTTTCTCACTTTAAATACTCTCTCTCAGAAATTTTACTTATTCTAGTGGTTTTAATTACTCTCTGGATTCTAATGACTCCCAATATCAGATTGTTAGACTGGATTACCCACCCAAGATTCAAACCCACATATTTAACTTCCTTGTAAAGTCTCTCATATGCACCTCAAATTCAGCATGTCCCAAATTGAGCGAATATTTTTCCTTCTTCTAAAGTGTTTATTTCTTATGTGTTTCCCATCTCAGAGATGAGCTTTACTTTCTTTCTTTTTTTTGGCATTTTTAAAAATTTATTGTCTAAAGCTTTACATATGTCTCCTTTTTTCCTGCTTGCCACACCCCCTCCTCCGCCCTCTAGCCATTCCCAAGCCTGGCAAGCCCCCACCACCCCAACGTCTGTGTCCATTGGTTATGCTAATATGCATGCATACAAATCATTTGGTTGCACTCTAACCCCTTCCTCCCCTGCCATTTGTCTGGATCTATTCTTGTTCATCAAATTATGTTGATTATCATATCCCACATATGAGTGAAATCATGTGATATTTATCTTTCTCCGACTGGCTTATTTTGCTTAGCATAATGCTCTCCAGTTCTATCCATGCTGCTGCAAATGGTAAAAAATCCTTCTTTTTTATAGTGACATAGTATTCCATTATGTAGATGTACCACAGTTTTTTAATCTATTTATCTGCTGATGGGCACTTAGGCTGTTTCCAAATCTTAGCTATTATAAATTGTGCTGCTATAAACATAGGGGTGCATATATCCTTTCTGATTGGTGTTTCTGGTTTCTTGGGATATATTCCTAGAAGTGGGATTACTGGTTCAAATGGGAGTTCCTTTTTTAACTTGAGAAAACTCCATACTGTCTTCCACAGTGGCTGCACCAGTCTGCATTCCCACCAGCAGTGAAAGAGGGTTCCTTTTTCTCAATACTTGTCATTTGTTGATTTGTTGATGATAGCCATTCTGACAGGTGTGAGATGGTATTTCATTGTTGTTTTGATTTGCATCTCTTGGTTTATTAGTGACTTTGAGCATGTTTTCATATGTCTCTGGGCTTTCTGAATGTCCTCTTTAAAAAAGTGTCTATTTAGGCCCTTTGCCCATTTTTTGATTGGATCGTTTATCTTCCTTTTGTTAAGTTGTATGAGTTCTCTGTAAATTTTGGAGATTAAACCTTTATCTGAAATATCATTGGCAAATATGTTTCCCCATGCATATTATTTTGTTGATGGTTTCTTTCGCTATGAAGAAGCTATTTATTTTGATGTAGTCCCATTTGTTTATTTTCTCCTTAGTCTCCATTGCCCTAGGAGCTGTGTCTGTAAAGATATTGCTATGACATATGTCTGTTATTTTGCTGACTATGAAGTCTTGTAAGATATTTATGGTTTCCCATCTTACATTTAAGTCCTTTAGCCATTTTGAGTTTGTTTTTGTGTATGGTGTAAGTTGGTGATCTAGTTTCATTTTTTTGCATGTATTTGACAAAATTTCCCAGCACCATTTATTGAGAGACTGTTTGACTCCAGTGTATGCTCTTGCCTCCTTTGTCAAATATTAATTGAGCATAATGGCTTGGGTCGATTTCTGGGTTGTCTGTTTTGTTCCATAGGTCTATATGTCTGTTCTTGTGCCAGTACCAGACAGTTTTGAGAACCATGGATTGGTAGTATAGCTTAAAAAACAGGAGGAGAGCCTAGCTGGTTTGGCTCACTGGATAGAGCATCAGCCTGTGGACTGAAGGGTCCCAGGTTCGATTCCAGTCAAGGGCATGTACCTTGGTTGCAGGCATATCCCCAGTAGGGGGTGTGCAGGAGGCAGCTGATCTATGCTTCTCTCTCATCGATGTTTCTAACTCTCTATCCCTCTCCCTTCCTCTCTGTAAAAAACCAATAAAATATATTATAAAACAAAACAAACAAACAAACAAACAAAAAAAAACACAGGAGGAGAGCCTAAGGGAACTTTGGGACAACTCGAAATGAAACAATATCCACATAATAGGGGTCCCAGAAGGAGAGGAAACTGAGCAAGGCATAGGAAACCTATTTGAAGAAATAATGACAGAAAACTTCCTTGATATTGGGAAGAAGAAAAAACTCACAAAGTCCAAGAAGCTCACAGAGTCTCAAACAAGATCAACCCAAAAAGACCAACATCAAGACACATTATAATTAAATTAGCAAACACCAATGACAAAGTAAGAATCTTAAAGGCTGCCAGAGAGAGACACAGAAACTTACTTACAAAGAATCTCCCATCAGACTATCCACTGATTTCTCAATGGAAACACATCAAGCCAGAAGGGAATGGGATGAAATATACAAAGTGATGCAAAGCAAGGGTTTGAATCCAAGAATACTGTACCCAGCAAGGCTATCAATCAAAGTTGAGGGTGAAGTCAGGAGTTTCAAAAACAAAAAAGGACTAAGGAAGTTTATGACCACCAAACCAGCAATGCAAGCAACGCTAAAGGGACTGCTGTAAAAAGAAGAAATAGGAAGGGAAGAAGGAACGTGGGGATAAAGAATAAAAATGGCAACAAACAAGTACCTATCAATAATAACTTTAAATGTAAATGGATCAAATGCCCCAATCAAAGGACATAGATTAGCTGAGTGGATAAGAAAACATGACCCATATATCTTCTGTCTACAGAAACCCACCTCTGAACAAAGGACTCACACAACCTGATGGTGAAGGGATGGAAAAGGTTTTTCAGGCAAATGCAAATGAAAAAAAAAGCTGGGGTAGCAATACTTATATCTGACAAATTAGACCTCAAAGTGAAGGCCATGACAAGAGATAAGGAAGGCCACTTCATAATACTAAAGGGAACAATTCAACAAGAAGATATTAACTCTGGTAAACATATATGCACCCAATGCAGGAGCACCCAAATACATAAAAAAAATAAGTTCTGGAGGATATCAAGGGAAATATTGACAGCAATACAGTCATAGTAGGGGAATTTAATACCCCACTAACACCACTGGATAAATCCTCTAAACAAAAAATCAGCAAAGAAACATCAATCCTAAATGCCTCACTAGATCAGATGGAATTAATTGACATCTTCAGAACATTTCACCCCGAAGTCACAGAATATACATTCTTCTCAAGTGCACATGGGTCATTTTCAAAGATACACCACATATTGGGACACAGGCAAAGTCTCTTCAAATTCAAGAAGATAGAAATCATATCAAGCATCTTCTCAGATCACAATGGCATAAAACTAGAAATCAACTAAAATAAAAACAATGAAAAAAAATCAAACATCTGGAGGCTAAATAGTGTGCTATTAAATAATGATTGTGTTACCAAAGAGATCAAAGAAGAAATAAAAAGCCACATGGCAACAGACAACAATGAAAACACAACAATCAAAAATCTATGGGACACAGTGAAAGCAGTCTTGAGAAGGAAGTTCATAGCTCTGCAGGCCTACTTCAAAAAAACAAGAAATAAATGGTAATAAATTATCTAACCCTATAACTCAAAGAGTTAGAAAGAGAGCAACAAGAAAAGCTCAGCATAAGCAGAAGGAAGCAACTAATAAAAAAAGATCAGAGTGGAGAAAGAGGACATAGAGGTAAAAAACAACAACAAAAATACAACAGATCAACAAAACCAAGAGCTGGTTCTTTGAAAGGATAAACAAGATTGATGAACCTCTAGCCAGGGTCACCAAGAAGCAAAGAGAGAGATCCCAAATAAACAAAATCAGAAATGAAAAAGGTGAAGTAACAACTGATCCCACAGAAATACAAACAATTATGAAAAATACTATGAACAACTCTATTCCAACAAAATGGACAACCTATATGAAATGGACATATTCTTAGAAAAATACTAGCTCCCAAAACCCAATCAAGAAGAATCAAAAATCTGAATATGCCGATAACTACTGAAGAAGTTAAGCAGTGATAAAAAATCTTCCAGCAAACAAAAGCCCAGGTCTAGAAGGCTTTACAAGGGAGTTCTACCAAGCATTCAAAGAACTAAAACCTGTCCTCCTCAGACTATCCCAAAAAATTCAAGAGGAAGGCACACTTCCAAGCTCCTTCTATGAAGCCAGCATTACCCTAATCCCTTTAACCAGATAAAGACACCACACACAAAAAAAATATAACTACAGGCCAATATCTTTGATGAACATAGATGATAAAATTCTCAACAAAATTCTAGCAAGTCGGATTCAGCATTACATAGAAAGATCATACACTATGACCAAGTGGGATTTATTCTGGGGATGCAAGGATGGTACAATATCCGCAAATCAATAAATGCGATACATCACATAAACAAACTGAGAGACAAAAATCACATAATCATATCAATCGATGCAGAAGAAGCATTTGACAAAACCCAACACCCTTTCTTGATAAAAACTCTCTGCAAAATGTAAATAGAGGGATCATACCTCAACATAATAAAAGCATTATATGGCAAACCTACAACCAACATCATACTCAATGGGCAAAAACCAAACTCATTTCCCCTAAGAACAGGAACAAAACAGGGTGCCCATTTTCACTACTCCTGTTCAATATAATACTGGAAGTGCTAGCCATAGTGATCAGACAAGTAGAAGAAATAAAAGGCATCCAAATTGGAAAAGAAGAAGTAAAACTGTCCTTATTCACAGATGACATGATTCTATACATAGGAAACCCCAAAGACTCCATCAAAAAACTACTAGACCTAATAAATGAATTCGGCAATGTAGCAGGATACAAAATTAACACCCAGAAACCTATGGCATTTTTATATACCAATAATGAATTCATAGAAAGAGAAACAAACAAAAAAATTCCATTTACCATTGCACCAAAAAAATTAAGATACATAGGAGTAAACTTAACTAAGTATGTATGAGACCTGTACTCGAAAAACTACAGGACATTGAAAAAAGAGATAGAGGAAGACATAAACAAATGGAAGAACATACCATGTCCATGGATTTGTAGAATCAACATCGTTAAAATGTCCATACTACCCAAAGCAATCTATAGATTCAATGCAGTCCCCATTAAAATACCAATGGCATACTTCAAAGGTCTAGAAAAAACTCTCCAAAAATTCATCTGGAATAAAAAAAGACCCGGAATAGCCACAGCAATCCTGAGAAAGAAGAACAAAGTTGGAGGAATCACAATACCAGAGAGTAGCTCTACTTTCTGCCCAGTTTCTCAAGAGAAATCTTATCATTGTTAGCTCCTCCCTCTCTCTGACTCTTTGTAGGACATTGAGTCTCTGTCAGAACTACTCAACTCTGAAGTTGTAGAGAAAAAAAATTACCTTAGACAATATATAAATGAATGGGCATGACTGTATTCTAATAAGACTTCATTCATAAAAACAGATGGTGAGCCAGATTTGGCCCATTGGGTTAGTTTGCTGACCTCTGGTCTAAAGAGTTCATTTTCACCTTTCCATAGTGCTTGACATCAAGCTTCTCAATAAAAGTTTGTTGGGTGAATAAGTGAATGGTATAAGAACAAATTATGATGGACCTGTTTACTGGTTTTCTTCTGTGGCCATATCTCCTTGGCCACTACATGCTCCACATTCATTCAATGTAGTCAGTGACCCCTTTCCACCAGTGGGGTGGTTTTCATCTGCTGTGCTCATCTTAATATTTGTGTTGAGGAAATATCCTATGTGAAGTTTTGGTTCCTTTGGTGGAAGGGTCAAGTTTTAAATCCTTTGTCACTATTCTCCAACCATCTCTCACAGCACAGACCTTTGGGTTTTTTTTTTTTCTAGGTATGAGTTAAATTTTGGCTTATTCAGATAAGTCAGATTATTAATACAATTTATTATAGACTTTGGTCATTTTTTGTGTGTAGATGTATTTATTCTTTTGTTTCATATACATTTATTTAAACCTTCCTTAAAATCTTATTGGGGCAGGTAGAATATTAGGTATAAAAATCCTCAATTAAATCAATGCACAAAGCACTTAATAATATATACAAGGCACAGGAGAAGTTTAACATGCAGTGGGGACAAAGATAACTCAGATAAGATATTGTCACAAAGAGGCTTATAAGCACAAAGGAGATAAGAGGTGAATAAATAATTTCAATACAATGTAGAGAGTGCTTTGAGGAAAGACTTAGCAACAAACTCTAGGAATTTCACAGAAGTAACATTTATCTTCCACCAAAAAGATCAAAAACACTCTATGAGAGAAGTATTGTACCTGGATATGGAAAAGTGGGTATTTGGAATTTTTATATGGCACTAAAAAGCCCTTGAGACAGAAGAAAGTATAGGCATACTCAGCAGTTACTAGAAAGCAAGTTTTAATAAAACTACGTCCATGGACTTGCTGATAAAAGTGCAGCCAAATCCCTTCTAGAAGGTGCCAAGTCCATTCTGGTCTGGAATGCATTGATAATTGGGACATTATGCTTAGAGACTGCAAACTGACATTCTGTCGTCATCCCTCTTGGAATAGAAACCCTGATCCTTTAAAATAATTAGCATTAATTTGGTGCATGTGTGCAAAAATAAATCACAAGTGTCCAAAACCAGAAATGTTAAGTTCAATGGTTATGTTCTCATTAGCTCCGCCTATGTAAACAAAATTAGAAGCAATTAACATTTAAAAATAGAAAAGACAAGGAGAGTTCACAGCTCCCAGTGGAAAATTATTATTTATATAAATGCCCACAAAGCTGACTTCCTCTCACCCTTCCCGATGTCAATCATGTTATTTCTATGGATAAAGAATCAGTTTTCTTTCCTGAGGGTTAGGAGGGAGGATTGTGATTCTATGCATGTTGTCCTGGTTGAAATTGGAAGTGTGTATGTCCTCTAGCAAAGAAATAAGTAGGTCTCCATCACCTCTACCCTACCTCTATATTGTACCTCACCCATTCTCTGTATAGGCAAGAAGTGAATTTGCTATGGCTCAAGACTGTCAGCAGAAACCCACTTCCATGAAACTATGCTGGTGTTTGCCAATGGGACACCTGCCTGTTGCAGAAAGCCTCAATGTCCCACCTGGAAGAAGGGTGACAGATCTCATGAACTCACCAAGACACACTTTGAAGTGGCCCTGATGTGCTCTGTAGGATATGGGCTATCTCTGTGAAGGATGGAGCCTTACTGCGGACAACAGGTATCAGAATGGGGAGAGAAACTGGTCATAGGGCACCTGGGGAACTGAGGCAGGGATGTGGACACACTGAGTGTAATACAGAGCCCTGGCAGCTGGCTCCGCAGGGCTCTGAGTTCTAGCTGTATCACGAACTTGCTATGTGAACTTGGCTAAGCCACTCTTCTTTATGGGCCTAATTTTCCCCAATCTTAAAATTAGGAGCTGAACTGGCTTATCTTCTTGCTTCATTCCACACAGTTTTTTGTTTTTGTTTGTTTTTAAGATATAACTCAAGCCTTTTATCTGCCTCTTTCCATCTACTTGACTGGAAAGATGTGGTGAATGGTAGGTTGGGGGTGAGGTGTAGGACTCAAATATTTTTCTATTCCTCATTTATAAAATGTGTGAAAATATACCCCACATTTTCTCCCCCAAAATACTGTTGCTTTAGGAATTCGGGACTGATAATGGAGGACACAGAAGATTCAGTTGCAGGGTCATGACAGAACCCACCAGTTGGCTATCCATCTGGGAAACAACATCACTTTTAATGTTGATGGAGCCTTGGAATAAAGGCTAACATAAAAGGGATTTGTTCAAAGTGGCATTTTAAAGACAACTATGATTCAACCTCTTGGTTCTAAATCCTCTTTCTACCATGTCTTTCTTCTTCTGTCTGCAGTATGTCTGATCTGGAATCAGGGCTTAAGGGGAATCAGGACTGATGAACATATATCAACTTCAAATAAAAATATCAGAGTTTTGTGGAGGTAGAAAGCAAGTCAAATCTTTGACCATTAGTTTTTGTTAATACTTTGCTCATTTTTTTCATACTTCCCCCCCCCCATTATAATTAGTAACAGTTCTCCTGAGCATTTTGCATATACAGTAGTCAGTCCCCCTTTATTCACAGTTTTGCTTTCCATAGTTTCAGTTACCTGTGGTCAACTTCAGTCCGAAAATATTAAGTGGAAAATTTCACAAGTAAACAATTCATAAAGTTTAAATTGTATGTTATTCTGAATAGCATGATAAAATTTCCCTCTGTCCCACTCAGTCCTGTTTGGGGTGTGAAACATTCCTTTGTCCGGTGTTTCCATGATGCATACACTGCCCATCCATTAGTCACTCAGTAGCCATCTTGGTTATCAGATTGACTATCCTGGTATCCCAGTTCTTGTGTTTAGGTAACCCCTATTTTACTTAATAATGGCCCCAAAGCAATAGAGTAATGATGCTGGCAAGTCAGATATGCCAAAGAGAATCTGTAAAGTGCTTCCTTTCAGTGAAAAAGTGAAAGTTCTCAAGTTAATAAAGAAAGAAAAAACTGTATGTTAGGTCCAAGATTTATGGTAAGAACAAATCTATCTGTGAAATTTCCTACTTTAATTTATAAATTAAACTTCAGCATAGGTATGCATGTATAGGGAAACCCATGGCATATATTGGTTCAGTACTGTCATTGGGTGTTTTGGAATGTAACTCCTACAGATAAGGGGGGAGACTACTGTACACAAATGTTCTTTTATTGCTGTTTTCTGCAAAAATTAAGGACTCAAATGTCTTCTTTTGTATCTTTACATATGCTAGTCTGTTTATATTCCAACACCTTATCCATACTGTCCTTGGCAATTATCCAAGCTTTTCTAATTTGCCTGAGTACTGATCCATGTCTTCTGTTAAGTCATAATGTCTTTGAGAACTAGAAACATTTTGTATCTCAGTTCCCAAACCCAGAGATGCTACTGCTCAATTATGTTAATTTAATAAATTAATGGAAGAGACACTTCATCTGTATCCACACCATGTCCTAGAAGCCCCTCAGAGTGGTGATAAGCTTAGCAGGGGCCTTCATTTCAACTTTTATGAGGAATTAGGAAAGACTATAGAATGGGCAGATCTCCTTACATCTTTATGGCTGTAAATTCAAAGCACTTATTCATGACCACCCAGAGGTGGCCAGAGTACGCAGAGATACCCTGCCCAGACTTAGAAAATGGGGGTGGGGGAGAGTAAGAACTGCTCTTTGGGTTGCCCTTCTCAGCTTGAGGCATCCTAGAGCCAACCTCCCTCTGGCTTGGCCAGGGGCCCAGGTTTGTTCTCTGTGTATCAGCATTGGTCAACCTGACCCTTGGAAGAGAATCCTGGTAAGGGTCAGGCGCCAGGGGTGGTACCTCAAACAATTTTTGAGTAGAGTGGGAGACTGTGTGGCCTCTTTGCTCAGAGGCTTGGAGGAGAAGGTGGGGGAGATAATACAAAAAGTCATCTGACTTCCTTCCAACAGTGCAGGCAGAAGAGCAAAGGGGAGGCTTCTGCAATGCTGGTGAAGAGAAGATGGCATGAAGATGAGGAGGGAAAGGAAGTCCTTGTGGACAGGACAATGAGGAAGAGTCTAAACTCAGGGTGTAAGAATGAGAGACAGAAGTTAAGAAAGACTGAGAAGAAATAAACATAGGAAGCAAGAGAGGAAAGCAGGGAGGAAGGAAGGAAGGAAGGAAGGAAGGAAGGAAGGAAGGAAGGAAGGAAGGAAGGAAGGAAGGTTGAAATGAGACAAAGAGAAAGGCACAGACATCAAGAAAGAAAAACAGAACTAGAAAGAAAATAAGAGAAACATTTGGAGAGAGAAAAGAGAAGTGGGGTAGCAATGAAGGCATGTGGGTACACACACAAGACATGGACAACTCAAAGTCTGCCTGACCTTCTCAGCTCAGGTAACTGTCTTTGTGAGCCTGGCACAGGGAAAATCTGTACACAAAGGAAATGTGCTGACTCCTGCTCAGGGTCTGTCAGAGGATAGAAACAGATCAATGAACTTGGGTGGGGCTTTTCTATGCCAGGACTGGCACTGCCAGTTCTCAGTGCCCAGACAGGCCAGGCCAAGGACTTTCACAAGATCCTTATGCTATTAAAGGGCCATTACCCGCAAGGCAAAATCAGCCTTTTACTTGGAGAAAAACGCTCTTTCTGTGCCAGTGTCACCTCCCCTGGCCCAGATACCACCTCTCTGGCAGGCCCTGGCCCAAACTCAGTTAGATGTCACCCCTCAGCCTGGAAAAACTGGACCTTATGAATCTGAACAGGCTTCAAGAACACTCCAGGGACCAGCACAGCCTGGTATATACAACTGATGGAATGACCCTGAGACATGTTTGTGGGCAGAGCAAGAGGCATCTAGAGCAGAATGTTCCCATAGATCTTGGACCACTAGATGCATTTTATAGGGAGAAAGATTTCAGCTTCAGTGTCAGGAAGGACTTTGAAATCAAAGCTAGACAAAAGCTGGATTCATTCATTCATCAATTCAGTATTTACCAATAATTTTTGAGCATCTACAATGTGTGGGACACTGTGTTAGAAGCTGAGGACACGGAGATAAGCAAACACATTTGGGCTGTGGGGGGAGAGTGATGGCAACACTATTTCCTCTACCCAATGTAACAGAAGGAGCTCAGAGGGGAGTGTTAATTAATTCTGCTTTGAGGACAAGCAAGATTTTTAGGAAGGGCACATTTGAGCACAGCTTTAATGGTTGTATAGGGCCCTTGAGGCAGAGAAAGTAGAGGGATCCTAGACCAAGAGAGGCACAGAGAAGAGCTGGAAGGTGTAGGAATGCAGGGCTCATCTGGAGGATGAATGGTGGGACAGGCAGCCTGGGAGAAATGAGGGTGGGGTGGAGGTGGGCCAGGTGAGGACAGACATTATAAGGGTACAAAGTCACCAGCATTTTAGTCAGAAGGGAGCTTAGAGATGATGAAAGCCATCTTTGTCATTATTTTATTTTTTAAATTTTGTATGTGAGTGTATGTGTGTGAAGTAGACTTTGTTGGAGGATGCCTGGGGTTGGACACAGAGGAAAGGACATGACAGCAACTCCAATAATTTCGAACCAAATATGTTAGTCCTTTTCTCATAAGAGACCTACTAGGATATTTTCATTGATTTATTTACCTCCTGTGGTGGCCCAAACCTCCTACCTTCTCAGTAGGTTTTCTCTGTCTTTCTTCTCATCTTAAGTCTTCATCCCTCTGACTGCCCCCGACACGGTAGATTTGCTGTTAGGCCTCCTCTTGGTGATGGTAAGCAATCCAAGAAGGAAAGGGCCTCCTGTTTACCCAGATCCTCCTCCCTAGAAGGCAGATGTGAGTTTGTATTTAAAAAGTTCTAAAAGGACAAAAAATTAAACATTGACCTTACGAAGTTTTTAAAAAATTACATAATGAAGTTAAAGTTTCTTCGTTTAGTCTGTTAGCATTTATCAGTCAACTTAGTTTCCTAAGTTAAATCAAATATATATCTCTCTACATAGATATACATGTACACTCACACACATATTTATGGAAAAGAAATTATGCCTTACATACTGATCTGTTTTTTATTTAAAAATATATTGTGAAAAAAACTTCCAACTTCATAACTCATATGCATTCTAGTCCATAGACTAGATATAACATAAGTGTCTAGCTATTTTTCTGTTGATAGCCATTTATGATGATTTCACCTGTGTGCTTTTACAAATGATGCTGCCACAGACATCCTTGCACATGCACCCTTCTGTACTCTTGTTATTATTTCTATAGGCTAGATTCCCAGAATTAGGTTGTTAAATCAAAGACTATGCACATTCTAAATCTTACTGGGAATTACATCATTTCTTTTTTTAAAAAAATATTTTTATTGATTTTAGAGAGGAAGGGAGAGGGAGAGGGAGATAGAAACATCAATGATGAGAGAGAATCATTGATTGGTTGCCTCCTGCATGGCTCCTACTGGGGATCGAGACTGCAACCTGGCATGTGCCCTTGACCAGAATCGAACCTGGGATCTTTCAGCCCCCAGGTGGATGTTCTATCCACTGAGCAAAACTGGCTAGGGCTATATCACTTTTTTTATAAAGGTTAGTTCACACTGTAACAGGCCATTGACATGGGAGTGCCTCTTCCACACTTGCTCTCCCTCTGGAACTGCCTCATCGTTTACAGAGATGAAGAAAGGGAATAGAGAGAATGATCAGTTGTCTAATAACACACACCTCAGTGTTGGCAATGATGGCACCAAGATTCCAAATCTGCTGTCACTAGACAATGAGGTAATGAGACAATGAGGTAATGCACAGAAAATATTAAGGACGATGCCTGGCATGATGTGAGTATAGCTTTGATCAACAGGTTCAGTGTGGGAGAGGAATTAGAGAGAAGAGAGAACAGAGGTAAGGAGGCTCTGGGTAGCTCTTCCCAGGCTAGGTGTAATATCCCTTCTCCTAGCAGTCAGCTTCACAACATTACATTTAATTAGTTGATTCATTAGCCCACCATAATACTGTCCCTGGGAGACAAGAAAGTGAGAAAGTAGTTCTCTGACATCAGAGACTGATAACCTATATAGGCTAGGATGCTGACATCATCCTTAAATTCCTAAAAGAAATGTGAAGTGTTGAGCTTCTGAGTTTGAGATTCTCTCACTCTATTAGTTGTTTAATGCCTGAAAGTTACCAAAGAGAGACGGTTATTACAGCATAAATTATTGTGATTTTTTTCTTCCATATGAGTCTCCTCTCCTCATGAGTATCCTCACACCCATTAAAAAAGGGATCATATCTTAAACTTCTTTTATCATCTCTTCCTCCATGACAATTAGTGTGTTGAGGAGCACACCAGAGGCACTCAATACATAAAAATTGGGGAAAACAAATAGGATTTTTTTGTTGTGATGTAAGGAAAACTGTAGCTGTTTTAGAGTTGTGCCTCATAGATATTGATTGATTAAATTACCAGGTAGCTATCTAAAAGTCATTATCACATTTGCAAAGTGATGAAGGTACTCTTGGAAGTGCCTTCAGAATGGTGCTAGCCTTTTTCCCACACATGTTCACCAAGGAACACCCCATATTTTTCAGCTGCAAGTTGTGGATCTGGGTGGGCCAGAGAAGAATGTCTGGGGAGATGGGATTGTAGAAGGTAACAGCCACTGGAAGAATTTGGCCCCAAAGGCAAGGACTCCTTGATCAATATTCATGACTTTCAGAATTCCTATTTTAATCAGCGAAACGGAAATGAAATTCCAATGTCGCTTTTAGTTTAAAAAAATTACAAGTGGGATATGATATTCATGCATACCATTTCCTCTGAAATTCTTTTTAAGAATTGAAGAAAATATAACATACTGGAAAGAACACTAGCCTAGGCATCCAGATATTTAATTTCATGCCCTAAATTTATCACTTAGGAGCTGTGTGATCAAAAGCACTCGGTTCCCCCATCTTACCTCATTTCACTCATATATAGAATGAGAAGGTTGATGATAAATAAACTCCCCTTCAGTTTTATTAATAAACGAGTCCATAATTCCATAATTCCCAGATTAATGTTGAAGACCCATCCATCCACCCACCCACCTATCCATCCATCCATCCATCCATCCATCCATCCATCCATCCATTCTTTCCACAAGTATTCATTGAATTCCCACTTGTATTGTGTCCATGTGATTTGAGCCCTTCTGCTCTGGGTTGATAGGTTGATGGCATAATTATTCTGCTGAGAACCTTGATTCTACATCTTGTATACATTCTGACCCCACCTCTTCTCTCATCCATTTTATCTTCAATCAGTTCCTGATGTTTTTTCTTCCTCTGTGTCTATCTCTGATCCATCTCATCCCTTCCATGCCCAATCCACTGCTCTTTTTCCAGCCTCACCAACTCTCAGTTGAGCTAATGTAGAAACTCCTTAAGTGGTTTTCCAGCCTCAATAGTCTTCCTTCCCAATCCACTGTACATGCTATGCCCAGAGTTATCGCCAATATTTCATTTTAAGCAACATTTTTGAAAGTTTGTTTAATGTAGATACTCACTGTATCTGGACCCTTAGGAACTAACAGTCCAGAGAGGAAGAGCTACAAAATTAAAGGGTTAGTATAATACAGTGTGGGACTGCAATGGTGGGGGAACACTCAGTATTAGGTTTCTTCCTTTCTTCTCACAAAGGCTTCCTCCTTAGATGCTTTCTCTTCTGCACCTCATAGCACTTTATTCTTTCATGGTTCTTGCATCTCATTCATTACATTGTCTTAGCAATCATTCTCCACTTGTCTCTCATTGACTAAACTGTGAGCTTCTTGATGGCAGAGATGTGATTGGCTTGCATCATCCTTCTAAGTAGGAAAGATACCTTGGGAGCCTTTTGCCTTCAAGGGGAAGTCCAAATCTTTATATTAGGCATTCAAAGCCTTTAAGAATTTGGGTCTACTTTTCCAATTAACTCTGCTAATCACCCCTTATTCCATCTCATTTCAATCACAAAACTTCTTCCTCTCACCCTTCACTTGACCTCTAGAACCCCACTCTTTATGTACACAACTGCCTGACCATACCCAGTACTCTTATACTCACTGCTTTTGGGTAAGCCACATCCTCTCCTGAGAATACCCAACACACATTTCCCTACTCCCCTGCCTGCCAGGATTTGCCTGGAGGACCCTGTCCTCTCTTCAAAGTCTAGTTTAAATTCTATTCATTCAAAGAACTTTGCATAGAATCAGGTTCACTTATTCAGAATTAATTTTTGTCTGATCTCAAATACTTCTTATAGCAAATGTGTGGACTCTCTTCTGCAGACATTTTGTGACCTTGCTGTCTACCCTTATATTATGACCTCCTAGGAAGAAGTGCCCATGTCACTTGGGTTTTTGGATCCTCCACATTACAGAGCCTAGTGTCTGGCAGTTAGGCTCATCCATACTGAATAGTTGCCACATGATAGGTACTGTGGAGGCTTTATTATGTCCTCACAGCAGACCAGGAAACTGGACTCAGAGAGAGGCTAAGTAATCTGCCCAAGGCACCAGTAGGTACATAATATAATTTATATTTGAACACAGGTATCTCTTAACAGCCAGACTACGTTGCTTCCCTACAAGAAGCCACAATAAATGCTGAACGATTTTGTAGCCATTTGGAAAAGAGTTTGAAGATATACTTAACAAGCATTTCCTGATTGTCTAGGGAGATATCTAAAAGTTTTTTTAAAACATATTTTATTGATTTTTTACAGAGAGGAAGGGAAAGAGATAAAGAGTTAGAAACACCTATGAGAGAGAAACATTGCAGGCTCACAGTCCTTGACCGGAATCGAATCTGGGACCTTTCAGTCCACAGGCCGACGCTCTATCCACTGAGCCAAACCGGTTAGGGCTCTAAAAGTTTTTTTTTAATGGATTGGCATTTGATTTTACCCTTGAAGACTGAAAAGAAATTTGACAAAGAAAAAAAGCTGAGAGTATTTTCATAAGAGAATAAATAAAGGCTGGTTTTTTTGTTTGTTTGCTTGTTTTTTGTTTTTTTTTGTTTTTTTTTGTTTTTTTGTTTTGTTTTGTTTTTTTTTTGGAGGGGATGCAGCAGGGGGGAGAAGGGAGCTATTTATTGACTAACTTTCCCAGCCAGGCTGTAAGGAATCAAGGGAAGGAAACATTTGGTCTTGCTCGGGGCTGTATCTCTATTGCCATTGCAGAGTCTAATACAGAGCACGTGTTAAATAAACATTTTGTATAAATCAATCTACTCAATAAAAACTAAGCTTTTTTTGTGTTCCTGCAGTTTTAAATTCACTCTTGGCCTAGAATGCTGAACACGCAATTGTCTTTGTGAAGGCTTTTGAAAGCCCAAACCTAAACTTTCAGACCCTGAAAGTGAAACCTACAGTCCTTAGAAAGTTTCACTGACCAACCCAGTTTCACTGACTGGCTGAGTGAAAAACAAACAGAACCAGCTATGAAAAATCAAGAGAAAGAAAACCTATCAGTTCCAAGAAAATTAGGTATTTTCGGTAATATACCTCCTGCAAGGAAATCTGAGGGTATAGGTGGTATCAGTTTCGTTTCCAGGAGAGATCTTTGAGCTCCTGTCTCCTAAGGAGAGAGGACAAGTCCCTCTGCCCAGCATCTGTGCTAAGGGCCTGGGTCTGAGGACCCTGAGGACGGAAAGGGAAATGAGGCAGAATCAAGGAGGTTCTTCTCAGATCCATTAGGTTGTTTCACGCCTCCTCATTCTGTATTGGATACTCAGTAAGCAGGTCTGTGTTAGCAAGCATATTCAGATCACAACATTTGTTAAGTCAGTGAGTCAGAAAATGGCTCAAAGCAGAGCTAGTGAGCAGGGGAATGTAGCATCATGAAATAGAAAATGCTTTCAAGGTGGGGCAGGAGAACCGGCTGTTCCTTCCCTGTCACACATTAGCTGGGTGACCCTGAGCAGTTACCTCTTTTTTTCTGGGCCTCATTTCCCCTTTGAGTTCTGACATAGTTGGCAGATCATCATTATGGTCAGAGGAGAAAAATGCATGCATTTTGTCTATAATTGTTTTGAAAAAGAAGACATTCGTGGAAAACCCTCTATGTTCATGGGAATCTGGGAATTGAAGAGTTTTTTTCCTTTAATCAAATCCAGGGCTTCCCACCCTCGGCTCTGTTAATGTGTTAGGCTGGATAATTCTTTGTTACAGTGGGCTCTCCTGTGCATTATATGATGTTTTCCACCATCTCTGATTTCTACAAACTAGATGCAGGTACCATCCACTTCCCTCTCCCTAGTTGTAACAATCTAAAATGTCTCCAGACATTGCTAATTGTTTGTTCTCTGGGGGCAAAATCTACTCCCTGTGGAGCCTGAGCCCTGAGTTGCATTCCCAAAAGAAACTGACAAATTCCTTAGAACAAGCATGTCAAACTCAAAGGTAAAGGGCCAAATAAACAAGGTTTAGGTTTATGTGGGCCACAAAAAAAACAGAAGCTTTAATTTTCATAGAAACGTAGGTTTATTTTGATAGAGACATGCTGAATACAAAGGGCTAAAATAAATGAGTAATCATTAACATAAAATAGTAGACATTTTAATAAAAATTAATATTTTTTCTTGAACATTAACTTACCAGACACTGAATAACTGCACAAATTAATAAGCTTAACGCAAATAAACCTATTTTTTTTGTTCTCTGAAAGCAAAATATTTCCTGTTGTGCACACTAAACAAGCCAGTCCAAGACTAATGAAATGGCAATTGGCTGCTAAAATATTCGCTGCTAGTATTAGTGGAGAGAAATGGTGTGCCTGCGTGTAAAGTCTATAAGGGAAATGAATGGAACACGATTATAGTAATCAGTCATTAGCGAACATTATAGGTCGTTATTAATAATTATGTATAACAGGATATTATAAAAATTAAGTTACAAAATTTCTTTTTTTATTAAAACATATCTTACATACTGCTTTGGCTGGGCTGCAAAAATATACATTGTGGGCTACATGAGGCCCGTGGTCTGCAAGTTTGACATGCTTGCTTAGAATAATATAGCTAAGGGTGAAGTTGGGAGGGTGTGGACATCAGGCTAAGAGACTTCTCTCCAATTCTAAGGACCATGTTTCTGGGAGTTCAGAAATGTGAGAAGTGCATAGGGTCTGGAGGCAGGAAACTGGCATCTGTGTCCCTATATTATCACTGACAGGCTGTGTGATGTTCATCATACCGCTTAACCTTTCTGAGCCTCAGAGTCCCCATGAATCCAAAGAAAGTAATGCTTCTCCTCCATGAACCTTCCTCCCATCCTCCCACCACCACACACACAACCAAAAGTTTGTTAGGAAGACTGAAAGTGCAATATGTGAAAGTACTGTGAACTAAAACGCACAAACAAATAGCATGTTATCACTCTAAAGTGTTTATTTTTTCCCCCTGGAAGAGCATAGAAAGGAACTTTATTCCTAGATCATTTTTCTGTCAAGAGCAGTAATGGTGACATTGAAGGTACCACCACGGCAGTAATGAAAACAAATAATGGAGAACATTCTCAGGGAACACTGCCATAGTGCCAGTTCCAAGACTTGATTTCTATTAGGCCAGGAGTTAGCATTTTTCCAGTAATAATGAAAGGTCTCCTGAAAAAAAAAAAGGCATCATGGTATTGGGCAATGGCAAGAATGTCCCATTTGGCTGTTCACATACCTGGCCGTAACTTGGCCCTACGCTGATTCTTTCTTCAACAAGGTTATCAACCTGGAAGATGCCTATGTGGCTCATGTCTTTCCCCATCGTAGAAATTCAGAACTGAGAGAGGTTTCTGCATGCTGCCTGGAGTCAAGGAGCTCTGCTTACAGCCACAGTCAGGCCTAGAGTAGGCAGCTCTCCCAATGCCTTAGGCCAAGCCAAATCAAGCTGGGTCCAAGGTTTGAACTAAATTCTCCAGTTGTGGGAAAGTTCACCCCTAGAGTAACATCTTAGCAAGCAGACTAGGTACCAGGTCAACAGGCTGGTGATTATCTGGGAAGCTTAATTAGCTCAGAAACAACCTAGAATTTAAGATCAACAACATTTGGGGTTCAAGGGACAGGTTCAAGTTATAAGGAATAATGGAATGCTTTGGTATATGGGCCATTTTTCTTATCCTTTGAGGGTGATATAGAATAGTGGCTAAGGCCTTCACTTCTGAGCCCTGAGCACGTACCATGGCTCTACTCCTTACTAGCTATGTGAGCATGGGCACCCAGTGGGTGCTATATAAACATTAGCCCTACTATTCCATGTGCTACTTGATGTTGGCAGCAACCTCTGACAAGCTGTGTGACCTTCATCATACTGCTTAACCTCTCTGAGCCTCAGAGTCCACTTCACGTTACAAATGTGGCCTCTAAAGTTTAGATAAGTTCATCCCTACACAGCAACCCCATCCTCATTGCCCTGCTCTTCCTCTAAGTTATTCTGTCTTCTGTCTCTGCTATCTAAATGTCATCAATCCCTTAAGTCTGATCAAATGTTAGCTCCTCTACAAATTCTGCCTCCAGAATGAAATTAATCTCAGCTTCCTCCAAGCTCTGTAGCATTTTGTTGGTATCTCTGTTGCACTATGGCACTCACCCGGGCCACAGTAGGCAATAAAAAAGACTGAGATAAGGACATGACACACTGCAGACTGTGATAAAGACCAGAGAGGAAGCACAGGCGAAGAACTCAGGAGAATCGAAGGAAGGAAGGTTTCCTCCTTGAAGCACTCATTTCCTGTTTCTCCCATCTGACAGTCATAATATGTCATGATAGTTTTTACAGCCCTCACGGCTTTCTAGCTCCAGACAAAGCTAACTCCATATATACGCTCTCCCTTCAGAGAAGAAGTATCTCAGGGAGCCGAACAGTTTGGATTCACCTCCACACGCCCACAGCACATGGTCAAAGGTTGCAAGTGCTTAAAAACTCCTATGGCACTGAACTGAGAAAAGCTTGCTGGCTGACAATGTGAGACAGTGCTGAATGACGGTGGAGATGACAGTGATAACAGGGAGGTTAACTGAACCGAAACCTAGCAGTCACGAAGGGTGACATATGCACAGCGTTTCACTATGACTGAGTGAACAACAGGAGATCCACGAATCAGACTTAGAGATGCAGCCCACTCACTGGCAAACTGAAAAGAAACTGGAAAAGCCATAGGGGCGGGGACTATCTTATCAGTTTGAGCCTGAGCTATAGATTAATGTAGCAGTGGCATAAGAAATACTGCTTCCTTGATTGTTTAAAAAATGCAACTTTTAAATCATTGAAAATATCTTTGAGTAATAAAATGGCAGTGGAGTAAGTGGATGCTGCATGGACACATTCCCAGAAAATATCTTTTATATTGCTCATTGAGGAAGGCATAGAACAGTGATGGCGAACCTCTGATACACGTGTCAGAGGTGACACGCGAACTCATTTTTTTGGTTGATTTTTCTTTGTTAAATGGCATTTAAATATATGAAATAAATATCAAAAATATAAGCCTTTGTTTTACCATGGTTGCAAATATCAAAAAATTTCTATATGTGACACAGCACCAGAGTTAAGTTAGGGTTTTTCAAAATGCTGACACGCCAAGCTCAAAAGGTTCACCATCACTGGCATAGAAGATATGCAGAGGTATCATAGGTAAGACAAATAATATCATCAGAGTAAGTTGAGTGCTATTAAATTTTATTGTAGTTCCCTTGTTCTACCTGCTGATTGTATATAGTTGAGATCATAATGATTCTGTATATTTTATAATATATTTATTTTTCGAATAAATAACAGATACATAAGGTACAAAGTTTGAAAGCATCAAAGTCAGCTTCTCTCCAGCTCTTGCCTCCCATATATCCTTGGAGAGGAGTCCTATGTCTACTGCTAAACATTTTTTGAGTGAGTTAATAGCCATTAATCCTTCAAGGTTCTCAGGAACCAAAAATTGTCTACAAGAATGAGAAATGTCCCTAATGTAACATCTCTGTGCTGATAAAATATACAATTATACTACCTCTAGCCAAGTTACATAACCAGAATGACACAGCATTCCCAATGACAAAGGTAGTTGGAAGGACTCAACTAAGATGCAATCCCTTAACAGGTTACTGTCCAAAAGATTTCCCTGAGATGTTCACAGTACCCCACAGTGGTTCAAGAAGCTCAGAACTTGAAATCAGAGTCTGCATGCCTTTGGGTTGTAGTGACTAAGACATTAACCCCAGACCAATGTCCCTAAAGGCAGGCTCCTTTTTCCCAGATCAGGCCTGGCAGTCTTTCTCACCTTGTTCTGTCCTTGGGTGCTGGTCTAGGAGATGAGAAGAGTGGGTGGTGGAACTCCAGTTCCAATGAAGCAGTTTAAAGAAAGTCATTTCCATAAAATGTAGTTCAAAAGAGAGAAAGCTTTTCTCTACTTACCTAAACTCTATCCTCTTCAGACTCATTTCTCTACCCCACCCACTCCACACACACACAAGTGGGGGAGTGGATCCCAAGATTTTCCTTGGGATCTGGTGCTGTCTGCTGCCCATGGGTTTACACTGTCACAAATCCTGCCACTCTGAGCATGCCCTGCCCTCCCCACCCCCACCCCCACTTATTGTGGAATTTGCTACAGTTTGGAAGTTTATTTACCAGTAAAGTGAATTTCCCTCTCTTTCCTCCCAGTACCCATCTGATAAAGTTACAGAAGGCATCTCGGATTCACAACAACCCCCACCATCCCCCACTGAATAGCATGTCGTCTGGCAACAGGAGGCGTTTGATTATATTTGGATGGCATGCCTGCATCAACTCCAGTTGTCCCTGAATTGGAACTGATGGGCCTCATGTGCTTCATCCAACAGTTTGCCTTCACCCACTCCCCACTCTGAAATGAACCTTTCTCTGAGAAAACAAGAAATCTACGTGCCATCCTGGGTGAGAGATTAACAGGAGCTGCATCCCAGCATTGCATCCCAGACATGGCAGGCAAGAGCACACTCAGAGGGGTTTCCAACAGCAAGCCATGCTTCAAGCTTCTCTGGAGAGACTCCCCGAACCAGAGGACACAAATGTTCTCCCCAGAGTACGATAGCCCCTCATCTTAGTTCACAGACATGGAGTTCTTACTGTGTGCAGTAGAGTGCCCCAAGCTACTGTTTCCTGTAGCAAGTCTCTATAACCGCCCTCTCCCCATTTTGATGTATGTGCTCTGTTAGTCACTGCTGCAGGCAGAATAGTGACTCCCCAAGGATGTCCACATGCTAATCCTCAGAACCTGTGAATATATTATATCCTGTGGGGAGAGGGGAGTTTAGATTGCAGATGGAATTAAACTGGCTAATCAACTGACCTTAAAAAAAAATAGAGATTAGCCATCTAGGTTACCCTGTGGCCCCAGTGTAATCACAAATGTCTGAAATAGAAAAAAGAGAAGCAGAAGAGTCAGAACCAGAGTGGTGGCATTGTGAGAAACGTGATCTGCCATTGTTGGCTTTGAAGATGGAGGAAGAGGGCATGAACCAAGGAATGTGGGCAGTCTCTACAATCTGGAAAAGGCATGAAAACAGATCTTTCCTAGAGATTCCTTGGTTTTAGGCCAATAGGACACATTTGAACTCTAACCTCGAGAACAAGCTGGTTTGGCTCAGTTCATGGAGCATCAACCTGTGGACTGAAGGGTCCCGGGTTTGATTCCAGTCAAGGGAATGTATCTCGGTTGCAGGCTCAATCCCTAGCCCTGGTCAGGGAGCGGGCAGGAGGCAACCAATCGATGTGTCTCTCTCATATTGATGTTTCTATGTACTTTGCCTTCCACACTCTCTCTCTGTAAAAAACAAAACAAGACAGACACTGTGGACTTGCCATATGCCAGGCCTGGTACCAGGGACTGAGGGAACATTCCCATGGTATGTGGTTTGTACCTTGTACCTATCCATCATCATCAGGGTCCAACCAGGGAAATGGAAGCCACTCTAAGTGTCACAGGAAATCTAATTCAGGTTATTGGCCACACAGGTGATTGAAATTGGGAAGCCAGTCCAACCATTAGCAATAGCAAGGGTTGCTACCAGGCTGAACTAGAGGGACAAAGACAGAAGGTCACCAAGTGGAACCTAGTCCATGAAGGGCCTGTATAGTAGGAGCTGGAGCCATGAAGGGACAGAGCCCTGCTGTAGAAGCTGCCTGAGGAAGAAAGGGAAAGAGAGAGAGAGAGGTACCCTCCTTCTCCCTTTCTCTTACCTTCCAATCTTCTGCCAGTGCCTCCCGTTGGCTGTTACCAGCTGGAAGACAGCTGACATAGGATCTTGGGATACACAGGGTCAGCCCTCCTACAGTACAGAACAGAACAGAGCTGGGGAAAAGCAGTGAATTGATTTGAGGAAGTGTGAGCCGAAGATCTGCAGATATCTCCTTTCTATATCAATCACCATGAATCTTGAAACTTGTTTACCCAATTGTTTTTTACCATGGCTTTGAAGCCCTTTCCCAACTTCTCTGGCCTTATTTATAACGTTCTCCCCATTATTCACAGAACCCCCACCACCGTGGCCTTTGCTCTGTTCTCACCTTGACAGGCAAGTCCCATCTTGGGGCACTTGTATTTTTACTGGACTCTCCATCCCTTGCCTCTCCCGTCACTGATCACTTTTTTTTTTCATTCCAGTCTCAGATCCACTGTCATTTGCTCAGATAACCCTATCTACCATCTAAAATAGGCCCTCTCACCCAGAGCCACCATCACATTCCCCTGTTTTATTTTCTTCAGAGAACCTGCTATTAGCTGAAATTATCTTCATTGTATGTTTGTTTATCATAACCTTCCTAGAACTCTAAGCTCCTTGAAGGTAGGGATCCTGTCTTGTTACTTGTTATATTATTGTAAAGTTGGTTAGATGTCCACCAAAATCTGTTTCTTCTTCTTGGAAACACAATAAGGCTCATTCCATATTCCTTTCTAGTTGGGTGTAACAGAGCTTTGCCTAATGGCACACGAGTGGAAATCTCTAGTGTTGCTTCCAGGCCTGGTTGTGAACACCTCTCATGCACACTGCTGCATGCTTTCTTCTTCCTGCCAGATGATGACAAGGCCCTCAGGGATGATAGAGGCACAAGACAAAAGGAACCTAGGCTCTTGAATGACTAGATGAAGGAGAGTTGCCCCAGCAACCTACATACCTATCTTGCACTGTTATGTAATGAAAAATAAATATGTTTTGTGTTGAGTCATGATATTAGCCTACCCTAACTGAAACAATTCTCAGCCAAGAATTCCCAATGCCTTGTCCATAATTGGCCCTCAATAGTTATTGAATGATTAAATATTAAGCTCTCAGTAATTATGCATTCAATGATGGGATATTTGTTTCTTATCCTCATTCTCCTACTAAGCTCCCTAAGGAAAGGGTTATATTAATCTCTGTGCTCTTATTGCCTTCCATTGACCCTAAACCTTTGTAGATTCAGTGGGTGTGTTTCATACTGAGTTTCCAGGCAGCATGAGGGAGACCGTGATTGACAAAGCATGGTCTAGAAGCGTGGGTCTAAGGAGGAGTTCGACATTGCTGTAAGTAGCAATGTTTGTGCAACAATTTAGAGTTTACACAGGGCTCTTCACCTGATCCTTATAAAAACTCTGAAAGGAAATTACTATTATGATTCCCATTTTACAGATGATGAATCTGAGTTCATAGAAGTTATTTTGCTCAAGATCTTTGTCAAGCAACAAAGCTGGAATTAATAAATTGTTTGAAAGTATTTATGGAGTGCCTATGCTGCCTTAGCTGCTGGCTCAAGCTGCTGCACCTAGTAGGGAACCCAAAGTTCTGAAGAAACTGAAGAAACTAGAATCATCTTCCAGAAGATAAAAGGGAGGCGCCACTTCTAGCCAAGGTCTGATAATGACTGAGAGAATTGCCTGTGTCATGCAGCCGAGTGTCTTAGTGCAAGTTTCTGGCTGGTCTGCCAGACTTGCCCAGAGGCATAGTCACCCCAGCAGTTCTCCCACTGGCCCAGGCTAACGGCCTTGGCGTTCTCAGTCTGCCCTTTTCCATACATTCTTTCCTCCTTCCCGTGCCAAGATTTCAGTAGATGATTTAGAGTGGGTTCCAGGCCATTTCGCTCAGTCAGAGATTTGGGTGAAAGTTTCCTCCCACCCATCCCAGGCCTCAGATAACCCATTGGTGTGTGACAGACTGTGTGAAGGAGGTGGAAGAAAGGCCATGGAGATTTCCAGACCCGGGATTGGAGCAAAAGTTTCTGCAGGTGCGGTATTTATCTACTCTATTCTGGCTGTACAAAGTGTATCCGCATTGGGTTAGTAGGAAAACTTAGGACAAAAAGCCAGAGAAGAGGATGTAACTTGTCTAAATAGAAGCAGGAAAGTCTGCCCAGAGGGTCGCCTGCAGGCTGGGCTATTTGCCAAGGCAAAGAGGGTGAGTGCTGGTGTCCAAGAGGCAGGTGGATGAAGAGGAAGAGAAAGGTGAGATGGCCAGGTCTGCTGGGGCTCAGCCTTTCCCAGCTGGACAGACGACACTGCCCTCCGCCCTCAGGTGCCTCTCTCTGTAAATACTAAGTCCCGGCTGCTCTTACAGTGCAGGATGTCCCACATACCGTACCTCTGAGGCGGGGTGAAATACAAATATGCCTTTTCATAATAGCTTTACACCTGGGGCAGCAGAGAACTGGTTTATTACCTTGGTAAACAAAAGTCAGAATTCAAGAAGGTACAAACTTTGCCCAAGGCACTTCTGACTGTGCACCTTGTGTTTGTGAAATGAACTCGATATATATGATGTGAAGCAATGGAAGGCTGGGCTTTTTCTCTTTGCTCTCTCTCTCTCTTGTCTGATTTCCAAGGTTTAAAAAGTTTGTGTGGGGTTGGCGTGGAAAAGGAATTTGCTTTGGCTCTGGTTTTTTCAAGTGTTTTGAAATCATGCTGTTAGTATGAAAAAAAATATGTGAGCCAATTTATATTGTTTTCCAGAGAGAGTGCACTTCTTGCCGCTTTCAGGGTGACACTAGGGTTTGTGGGTGGGAGACAGGGTAAACCAGTTCTGGAAACACATAAAGAAACAAGAATTTGCATTGGACTTAAAAGCAATAATAAAATATTTATCCAGTGTCTATTTTGTGCCAAGGGCAGAACCATGAACTTTCATAAGCATTATTTCATTTAATTTTCACAACCACAAGGAGTGAGAATTGTTGATCAAAATGTCCATTTTAAAAGGGAGGAAACTATGGTTGCTAAAGAGATTCAAGCTCCAGTTTTCTAATCCCAACTTCAGGCTTTCCTGTACAGTCCTCCAACCTCTATATGGGGTCACAGACCATATCCCGTCAGGTCCCTTTGCTTGCCCCCCTGACCCCCCCTATTTTTGTCTCATTCTCTGCCTGCACTTGGGGAGAGGACTGATCTCCATGCTTTGATGAAATTCTGCTTCAAGGATTTCCAATTCTTTAGCAGCCACCTGGTCATCTGGGCCACGCTCACCAACCAGCACCTCCATAGGTTTAAGTGCAAAGGATTCAAAATATGTGGATTACATTTCCCATCAAAATACACATAAGCATTAAAGCAACAGCAAAGTGAGAACAACGGTGAAGTGAGAACACATATCACGTTCTGTCTTCTCCATGAATGCCTCTGCCTTCTCCCAACCCCAGCCCAAATAAGTCAGATAAGCTTCAGCTTTTAAGCATCTCAACTTTTTGGGTTCTTTTCCCAAATTAGCCTTTGAACCTAAAGAATTTTGCCCATCTATGTTTGCATGTTCACTCCTCAAACGTTCAGGGGAGTTTTGCCTGATACACATCTCAAGCCAGTGAAATTTTAACTATTTCATCCACAGATTACTTTCCAAGCCATCTAAAATGAGAGTGAACTCATTAGGCTTATATTTAAAAGAAGTCTCTATTGATACATCAATTTGTACCTGTCTTCACAGATGAAGGATTCCTTGTAAGAACATACAAAACTGAGGTTAGAGAGAACAGGTGTCATTAAGGCATTGTCAACTCAGCAGTTTCAGGGTACCAGAGCCATGGCTGCTTGCACTTGGTAGGATTTCAAGGGAAACCACAGTCCCCCCCTCCCCTGACTCCCTTTCTATCACCAATCCCTAACATTTTTGCTTCTTTAATTGCAACTCCTTGAGGAATACCTTTGGCTTTATTGATTGAAAGCTTTTATAAAATTATGAAAATGCATATACTCATTGCAAGGAAACAGATTTCAGCTGTAAATGAATTAAACAGAATCGCGGTACTGGGGTCCTATAGGGAGAAGAAATGGAGATCTTTGGGCTGTGAGACAAAGAGAAGCTTAATTTGGCAACTCTGCCCTAAAAACCCAGGCAAGCCTAATATTTTAGCTCTTAAATGAAGTTTAGAGAGCATCTAATTCAACCCCCTTTTCTTATACAGAAAGAAACCGAGGCTCAAAGTGGAATAAGCAAGGCCAAGGCTTTCCTAGCTGGCCAGTGACAACCCACCCACCCCATCCCAGCCGCCCCCCCCCCCCACCCCAATTCTCTGAACAGGGCTGGTGGCTCTCTCCATCCTTTCATAATGCAAGAGGGAATTAAATAAAGTAAAAACCTGGTCCCAAGTCCTGATCTGGATCCACTTACCCTGTTTTTTGTTGTTGTTGTTGTTTTTTAAATCACTGCCTATCAATACATGTCCTTAGATTAAGTCCACATTTGCCCGGAGAAAGAAGAGAAAGGAGAAGCCTGAAATACTTCTGAAACATTACTTAGAAATCTTATTAAAGATTAAGAGGTCTTAGTGTGTTCTTACATAATTAGGATTATAGACCAGATAAACAGTGCTTAAAAAGAAATATATATTCTTTTCCTACTTTTAATTTAATTCCCATTAGCTTTTATTTTCCTAGTGGTGATTCTAAGTTGCTCTAGGTCCCTGCATTGGGAAGTGTAGTTAGTCATCTCATGATTGGGTCTTTATATGAAGTAACTGATAGAAAGTTAGACTAGTAGGGCTAGAAGGAAGCTTAATTAGACTTTGGACCATATTCCTTTGTTTACAGCTAAGTGTAATGGAGCTGAGAGAGGGTAAGTGATTTATTCCAGGTTATTCAACACATCAAGGACTCAACCATCAATTCTCCCACCCCCATGGAAAAAGGACCCTTCCATCTGACAATTACAAAGCAGCTCCCTTGTAATATTTAGGTGTTTTTTATGAATAATTAATAGTCCAGGGAGCTGAACTCATTGCAGCCTGGGCCTTCTCTGTGAGGTATGGATTGTGAGTTATCTTTGCCGCCTTTTGTTTTGTGGGAAGACTGGTAGACAGAGAACAGGAAATTTTCCAAGATTCCAGTGATGAATCAGAGAAGACTCTGAGGCAACATGCTATTACTGGACGAGGAATCAGAAGACTTCAATTCCCTTTCTCACACTATTTCTTACCATGAACAGATCTTGGGCAACTCACTCCCCTTTCCGAGCCTCAGTTTCCCCATCCATGGAATGGCTTTGTCAGCCTCTAAGAACCTTTCAGCTTTCATGGCCTGTGGGTCTAGAAAACAAGGCTCAGAGCCCTTTCCTGCATAGAACGTGATTGTATGAAGCTAGAAATTGACTCCTGTGCAAAAAAATAATGTATTCAGTTTTATTTTTCCCACAGTTTCTTTTTCCTTAAGCAATTGTGACTGATATCACTTGTCTGCTTGCAAGGGCAAGCATGTAACCCAACAAATAAACTAATAACATACAAATAGCATTAGGAAAACTCAGAAATAAGATATTTTTACTTTTTGAGGTATATAAGGAAAATAAATAATATTTATTGAGCACTCACCACTAGTTATATATACTATTTTTACTTGAGATCTTTAATAAATTAGTATGTTCATTCCTTTTTATCAAAATAAAGCACTGAGGCTCAGAGATGAAATAATTTGCTTAGTATATGCAACTCTTAATCAGGAATGCCCAGATTTGAAGCTATGTTTCCTGGCTCCAAAGTCCACATTTTCCGCAGTTTCAAGTTGCATCCATAGAATACAGACCTATTGTATTTTAGCAATATTGTTTTTCCATAATGGACAGAAATGAAATATATCAGCATTTTATTTGGTTCCACAAAGTCCAGCACCTGTCTTCCTTGGGCATCAGCATTTGAACATCTCTGAAAATAGGCAAAGAATGTGGGACAATATCTGACTTTCCCCAATAATTTTGAGAGACGGTATACCTACATCTAGAAATATTCCAATCAGAGCTATTTATTAATATATGCACAGGTGTAAAGGCCAGCTGGCTGTTTCTTTGTTTAGAATTCATGTTACTTTAAACATGTAGCAGGGTTTTGTCCTGGCTCCCTCCATAGTTATTCTATCCTGTAATCCTCCCAGGGACACAGGACAAGATTACAGTGAATTTGAAGAACCTATTTCCTATTCAGAGTCTCCCTTCAGTGGTTCTCAACCTTGGCTGCACATTAGAATCACCTGGGAATCTTTTTAAAATCCTGATTTCTGGGCCTCATCCTCTGGAAATTCTGTTTCTTTGTTACTAATGCTGTGGCCCCACCCCATAACAAAGAAACAGAATTTCCTCAGAGGATGAGGCCCAGAAATCAGGATTTTAAAAAGATTCCCAGGTGATTCTAATGTGCAGTCAGGGTTGAGAACCGCTGCTTAAGAGGGGCAGTGGTTCTCAACCTTCCTAATGCCGCGACCCTTTAATACAGTTCCTCATGTTATGGTGACCCCCAATCATAAAATTATTTTCATTGCTCCTTCATAACTGTAATTTTGCTACTGTTATGAATCGTAATGTAAATATCTGATATGTTATAAGTGTTTTCCGATGGTCGCGACCCACAGGTTGAGAACCGCTGGTAGGGTCTCCTCAAAGTGGCACATACACTGTCCCCAAACCTATGGAACATTTGGGACCAGATGCCACAAATTCATTCATGCAACATTTGTTGACAGCTTTAGATGCTTCCAGCACACTGCAAGGCTAGTGCTACTATGACAAATATAAATTAGCCTTAATCTGGCTTTGGTCACATAACGTAGACCAGGTTTAGACTCCAGGAACAACCACAAGAGGCTGCCTGCCTCCAGAACCTAGAGCTAAAAGTCAAGTGATATGACAAAGGGTCCTACATTTTCTGTTTGGGCTTTTACCACAGTGATAATTGCTGTGCCCTTTTATTCTCCTAGTAATTTCCAAAGAACAAAAAAACCAACACCACGTCCCCCTCCCCCCCCAAAAAAAAGCCCCAAAACAAAAACAAAACAAAACAGAGAATGTTAAAGTTTAAAGTGACTCTAGAGACTTGGCTATCACTTCAATTCAAATCCCTAGAGATGAGGTTACTGAGGTTAGAGGGTGAAAGGATTGTCCAAGGTCACCCATAGAGTGTGGGGCAAGGCTGAGACAAAACCCAGGTTCATTTCCTTTCAATGCTGTTGTCTAATTGCCTAGATAGTGGTAAAGACATTAGAAAAAGAAGTCTCTTTTTTTAAAAGTGAAAAATTAGACCCAATAAGTAGATAGATCTGTACTTCTTCAAGCTACAGTGGCTCATGATTATATTGGACTGATTCCGTGGCTTTGTAAGAAAAACACCTTATGTTGCAACCACTATGGATGTCCTGAACACACCAGACCTTTTATTTTCTGCACATTATTTTCACTGGGTCTGGAATATCCTTTCCCTTTCTTCTTGTGGCAAATACTCTTTCAGAACCAATTTCATCATTTCCTCTGTAGAACTATAGTGGATTTGTTCCAGGTCAATTTAGGTAAGCTGGAACTATGTTTCCCAGACTCCCCTTTCCTGCAGAGTAGTGTTGGCCACAAGAGACATTTTTCACAATATTTGGAATATGGAAGTAAAGCCACTATGTTTTAAGATTTAGAGATTGGTGTGGGACATAGTGTGCTGTGGTGTCTTACCTTTGTTGTCCCTGATCTACCTATTTTGGAGCCCTCAGCTCCTTTAGTTTCTACCAGATCTCCCCTTGCATTTTCTCTGAATCCTTGACCAGCAAGGGGAATGCCTGCAGGTCACTAACACTCTGACTTGGGAGCAGTGAGAGTCAGAAATGGGCTTCAGTTTGGCCATACCTATTTCCTTCCCAATTCCCTGCCCCTCTAACTCCAAGTCCTGCACCAAACTCTGAGGCAACAGTCTCACATAGACTAATTAGCTAATGCCTACAATTGTGAGGACTGAGCCCCAATGATGAATCTCTGACTTTATTTTTATTTTAATTTTTTACAGAGAGGAAGGGAGAGGGATAGAGAGTTAGAAACATCGATGAGAGGGAAACATTGATCAGCTGCCTCCTGCACACCTCCTACTGGGGATGTGCCCACAACCAAGGTACATGCCCATGACCAGAATCGAACCTGGGACCCTTGAGTCCGCACGCCGACGCTCTATCCACTGAGCCAAACCGGTTAGGGCCGAATCTCTGATTTTATATCCTATGTAGTGGTGGTGCTTCTTTGATGGAACCCTAACTGATCAGGAATCCTTTGTAACTCCCCAACATTAATTATTTGTGGCCATATACTTCTGTTAAAGTGTGCAAAACACCTGTGCTGTATTTTAATGATTAATATGCATGCTTACTTTGGGCCAGGCAGCACTCATTTGTGTTGTGATTATTTCCATTTCATAGATGAGACAACTGGGGACCAGAAAGGTTAACTGATTTTGTCCATGCTTTCACAACTAGGAAGGGAAAAACCAGGATTCAAAACCAGGCAGCCTGGTCCAGAGCCAGCACTCTGGTCCTCCCTGCAATGAGTTCTCCAAAGAGCAGGTCTCATCTGTGACCAAATCCTGGCACTAGAATGAATGAATGAATGAATGAATGATTCATCTGTTTCATTTGAGAAGAAAATGAGTTTTCTACAAAGTTGATGAAGGTTTGATGAAGCTTTGGTACCTAGGATCCTATTGTCTCTTGCTTGCCATTCTTCCAGGACTACAAGGTGAGATTATAAATAGTCCATAGTCAAGGCCTTGATAGTGGACAAGAGACCTGCTTTCTCACCAAGTATGCATCACCTGAAAGCCATCAGCATCCTCTCTGAGAGCAATAAACACTATGATGCAGCACCACCGGATGAGCCTGCTTTTCTCCCCGGCCCAGCTGATACCCCACCCTGGTTCGAGTCCTCTCTATCCCATGAGTCTCTCTGAATTTAGGGGTTGAGCCTGGCTGGGAGGGCAGAATTCCCACACAGGTGCCAGGCATGCAATTAGTGTTTAACATTTCACTTTTTATATGTAACAATGAAATGTTACATATAAAACTTTCCTTTTATATGTCATAAATATAAACTTGAACTCATTTAATTTTTAATTTGGTTGCCAATTTTTAGATATCAAATTAGAATAAAAATTCAAGTTTGGATTTCAAACCAGAGTATCTTGGGCAGTAGAGTCTTGTGTTCAATGTGAAGTTGGGTGTTTTTTATTCCATTATCTAGAGGGATATAGGGGAATTTATGGCTTCTATCTTGTGTGTGACACACACACACACACACACACACACACACACACACACACAAAAGAAAGAAAAATTGAAAAAGAAATTAAAATCTGTAGAAAAAAATGGAAAGAAACAAAAATTAATTGCTACACTGTTAGTTCAATTGCCTTTATTGCTCTTCTAGGACATGGGAGGAGGCACAGGTAAAGATCTAGAATCTGTACAACTTGAAGAGTTCCACTATCCCCACAAGAGGAAAAAAACCTCATGACATCCAATACGTCATGAATGTCCGTATTGATATTATGTACATGTTCCACATGAACCAAACCACAAGACATGTTTATAATATTTGAATTCAGGGCTTGCATTCAGGACCAGACTTGGAGGGGACCTCTGGATTGATCTAGTCCAACTTTTCATTTTACAGATGAGGAAAGTGAGGCTCTGAGAAAATATATCCTCCTCCAATTCTCCCCTGATAATAGCCAACTTGAAAAGAAGCCCAGCATAAATGTGCCCCAGAAACAACGTTTGTCAATGTATTGGTTTATATTCTTCCATGTCTCTTTTTTAAAAAATGTTATTATATGGCATGTTCTATTTAATAAAACTTTTTTGGTAATACTAAATACTCCTCCATGAGATGTTTTTAATGGCTGCCTAATTATTTCATTCATTGGTATATCCATTCAACCCATTTCTTACTGTTGGACATTTTGGTAACTCCTCTTTCCCCGCCCCTCCCCCATCACAAATAATAGTGAGATGAATGTCTCTGGGTCTCTGATTATTCCTGAATTAAATTCTTAAATGGAACTGGTAGAACTAAGGAAATGACACTTTTAAAATTTGACATATATATTTCCAAGTCATGCTTCAGGAAACTTAGGTCTATTTACACTCCTAGCCACAGTGTAGTATATGGGTACTTGCTAATCTATTACATTTTGCTTATAATTTTCTGGAATTCCAAAGACCTTTAGAAATCATTTTAATTACTGTTGTATAGGTATTCACTATTTCCTACTTTGTATTTATAAAAATTATAAAATGAGGGAATTCTACAAAAAATAAAGGACAGTTCTATTTTACATTGTTTGGATTTTAGTCTTAATAAACATGAGTTTTCTCAGAATTATAAGTATTTACAGACAAGTTAGCATTCTTTTACATAAGTATTTCTATAAAATACCATAATGTGCATACTTGAACTTTTAAAACTAAAAAATGTCTTTAAAGCACTTTAATGATCCAAAGTATAGATATCCTGTGGTTTGGTGATCCAGATCTCTATTTTTGAGAATTTGAGTTGTTTTCAATTTGATTGCAATGAACAGGTAGAAAGTATGAAGGCTTTTCTAGTTCCTGCTATGTGTTAGTATCTTACACTGAACTGAGCTTTGCGCACTACTGGGAACAAAAATAGCCTCCATTACTGCTTCTGGATGCCAATTTTTGCAAACATTTTTATTTTTATATGAATTAACACTTTATTTTTTTTAAACCCTCAAATCTCTATTTTTGTAGTTTACTGTAAAACTGGAGATATCTAAAATATAGTTATATATTTATTTATATATACATTATAAGCTTTTTTATTATACATTCTACATCTAATATATGTAGAAAGTTATGGAATGAAAATTTTAAAAAGAAAATTAAAGTAACATGTAATATATGCAAAAATAAAGCTGTTATTATAACAATACTAATATCTTTCCAACCTTTTTACCATGGAAATATATACATATTGTTCATAATGTTTTTGTAACCCACTATGATATATTGTGAACATGTTGTCATGTCAATACGCCAACAAGCGCATACTTCAAACAGCACCCTTGTATGTGCCAAGCACAGTGAGATACAGTTATGAGCAAAACATGACCTGGTTCTCAGGGAGCTTACAAGCCAAACTGGGGAGAGTGGAAGAGATCATAGGCTCCCTAAACCCAGGTCTAGCATTATTTCTCCTGGTTTATCCTCATAACTAGGTAAAGCTTGACTCCTTGGCATTCATTTTTGTCTTTGTTTGTTTGTTTGTTTGTTACAATATCAACAATTTTAAACCAGTTTTCTTAAACATGTCTTTAGTTTTAATCCATAAACATTCAAGAGTCTTAGCCATATCACTGCCTATATTCAGTGAGCCTCTGTGTGGCACACTTACTAAAAGTTGTGGAAGCAAATCTTTCCCATAGCAGCTGTTGCCAGCGGTACCACGAGTAGAAATGGATCCTGGCTTTTGGGAATACAGCCTTCCTTGTGCTGCAGCATCCATGTAGCAAGAGGGGACTCTCCCAGTTTCACAGAGGGCTATCTGCTCCTTAACACTCACTGTGACCCATGCAGACTTCTGTGAGGTGGGTTGAGCTCTCCAGAAGGAGAAAATGAGGTAAGTGATGTGACTGGGCCCAGATTAGTAGGGTCAGGATGAAGCCCAGGCCTTATGATGGCAGCGCAGTATTCTTTCTACTCACCCCTACCTACATTGAAGACATGGTTGACTTGGCTGAAGAGCCTAAATGTCTCAAAGATAGGTCATTACTGTCTGATCTTCAAACACACACACACACACACACACACACACACACACACACACACACACAGAGAGACACACTGAAACACACATGTGAGGATACTCACATAAAAACAGGCAATCCCAGATATACTATTAAGTGATTCCGCCCTGGAAGAACCTGTTTCATCTTGTGGTCCCTGCATGATTTATACTTAACTGTTGTTTGGATCAGACTATCTACAGCAAGAGAACATCTCCACACAAGCCAGAATCCCTTCCACTGGGAGTTTTCAGCCCTGGGTAACATGTACACCAGGCACATGCTCTTCCCCAGCAGGTAGGGTCAAGCGGCTTAGTGTGATGAGTCCCAAACAGCAGACTCCCAATGAGTACCGATGAATAGAGAAGGAGGGCTGTTAAGGGAACCCTGGAGTGACATAAAACTCCAGAAAGTGTCCCATATACACTATAAAAATATCATCATACTATATATACATTGTGCTTTATAATTTACAGGGGTTTTCTTGCCTGCATGAGCCAAGATGAAGACACTAACATTCAGAGAGGCTTACTGGCTGAGCCTGGATTAGACATAAAGTAGCTCAGCTTGGACCTAACCCCAGTTTTTCTGACTCCAAAACCAATATCCTCAGCCCTGTCAAGCATCAACCTCAGTATGTTGTGAGATTCTCATTTCTCACTGTGACCAAAAGGTGAGTTTGGTGTAGGTCACTATCCTCATTTAACAGGTGGGAAAAGAGACTCCAAGAAATAAAGACAGTTAGCCATGGTCATCAGGAGTCTTTTGGCTGTCACTATGTACTGGCTCTCAAAGAGCAGGAGACTGTGAACCGAGCAAGAAAAGCAAAGATTCAGAGCAGACCGTGAGCTCCCTAAGAGAGCTGCAGGCAAATGTTTTGTGCATATCTGCTGAGAACTGCCCAGGGAGAGCCCCAGCCTCTGCTGAGCAGGAGGCTGTAATGTGTGTTTTGAGGTCATGTCCACTTCCTTTTAGGTGCTGCCTTCTGTGATCTTTCCTCTGGTCTAGGCCAGAATGCCGTTATCTATTGACCAGGCACAGAGTCCTAGTTTAGAATGTCCATCTGTTGTTCAACAGTGTGGTTTCTCTGAAGAAAAATGTGAACAGAGCAGGGTGGAGAGGAAGTCGGCAAGTGAAGACAAACACACACGCTGGCATTGTCTACTTGCCTGTTCTTGGAAAGGGTGGTAGAGCATTTTACATGGGCCCTGGCCTGTTCCTTCCACTCTGTATGGAGCAAGGTCAAACATCAAACTTTTCATGTTATAGAGGTAACAGTGGAAGACCAGTTAGAAGATCATTGCAGACACCCAAATGGGATATGATGGGGACTTAAAAGTGGCATTAGGGTCATAAAGTAGACACAGACTAAAGAAAGACTTTAGAGAAAAAGAAATCAACCAGTCTGAAGGAATACATGGTGAAAGAAGGAAACTGGGGGAAAGGAGTTTAGGATGATGTCTGGGTTACTAATGTAGGCATCTAAGTGGATGAGCATGACAAAACAGAGCTGACCTAGAAGAAAGAGAAGTTTGGGGAGAATATGCTGAGCTCAATTTTTTTATGTGCTGAGGGTACATGTCTAAAGAACATTCTCATGAAGATGACAAGAAGGCAAAATTCTCAAAAGAGAGGTCCTCTGACTCCACCCTGAGAATTCACAGATATCACTACAACCACCACTGGCTACTGCAGACCTAGAAAGAAAGAATTCCTGAAGGCATAGTGGGGAAAAGTAGGTCGTGTTGATAAAATTCATCATGAAGAAAGGAAGGATCCTGAGTAGGAGCAAATAGGCTTCCTTGTTTTTTTGTAACCATTTTCTAATTCATTCTTTAGTAGATAGTATCTGTGTTACATTGAAAGTGTCATAATGGAATGACTTGAGTATCTTGAGTTAGAAGGCCTGAATTTAACATTATACATTATTTGCTGTGTGATCTAAGGCAAAACACTTAGCTCTCTTGATCTTCCTTCCTCCTCTATAAAAATAGTTGTCTTGTGAAAAATGTTGTGCAAATTATAACTGGTTGTTCATTGGTAAATTATCAGCTTAATATGTCATACCAATAATTAACTAATTTTGTAACTGAAATTAAATGCTTACCAATTTGAGAAGCTAAGCTTTAAAGAGGAAGTACTAACAGATTGGAAAAACCCAGTGAATTTTTCAGACCAAATTATAAGAAACCTTCAAAGTTCCAGCATCCGGTAGTGATGCCTTTAGGGAAAGGAAGATACACAAATGGAAGTCAGGGGATATCCCACTTGCCTTCTTCCCGCTCCTCCCATCACCAGCAATGGTGATGTTTGCATGTGATATAATCTGCACCTTATCCATGAGTGCTATTTGTGGCAGTGGCACAGCTATATATCATACTATATCCTTGGGTCTCATAATGGGTTTAGTTCATCATCTTCATGGGTAGCAGTTGCTTAGTACCACTCAATAATTAATCACTTTAGCATTCATTCCTGAGGCTATAAAAGAGATTCAGGACATAGACTTCAATTTAATAAAAAACAAGGTCCCAAACCCATCTGAGGACTAGTTTCCTTCCACGTATATTTGACCCCCTTTATCCACTTCATCTCTCCCCACTTCCTTGCCCCTTGGTAACCACCAATATGTAGTCTATATCTATGAGTTTATTTTATTTTATTTGGTTGTTGCTTCTTGTTTTATATCATACATGAGTGATAAAGATGATACTTTTTTGTCATTTTCCACCTGACTTATTTCACTTAGCATAATACTCTCAAGACCCATCCATGTTGTTGCAAATGAAAAACAACAAAAACCAAGCACCTTGGACTTTGCAGACATGCACATAATAATGGGGATAGAATGCTGAACCAAAGGGGCTTTCTATCTCCTCATGAAGCTTTTACTTTATTCTTTCAGAGCTCAAAGAGACCTTAGAGACTGTCTGGGTGAAGATAATGGGCAAAGAAACATGGGGTGACAAATTAAAGCCAGAATTTGGAGTATTTATTTAGTCACTCACAATCTATACAACCTTGGATGAGTCTGTGTCATAGCAAAATGAAAATGATGATAAAAATAAGAACTACTGTCCTTGTAGTATGCTGTGAAGAAAAAATAAGGATGGCCATTTTAATTGGCAAATTACTGGACAGATAGAAGTTATTATTAGGAAGATGTTATATTTCAAAAAAGGAAAGAAAGGAAGAATATTCAGTGCAGACATGTACATCTTGAGAAAATATTAAATGACATTACATTCTTTTCTGATTTTTCTACATGCTCTTATCTCTGTTTACATTGGTATCCTGTTACCAGACAATGAATCAGTTAAGATGTGCAACATAAGCCACCATGGCTTAAAGAAAGAAGGGATGTATTTTCTGTTGGTACATGTATAATTTTGAAAACTCCAAGAAAAATGAAAGCGCATGCATTGGAGGTTGTTGCTCTCATTCTTGTTTTTAACAGAATAACCCGAGTGAGTTTTCTGTAGTTGCTGCTTATTAAAGCTTCTGAAGTCTAGTTTCCAGGTGAGCCAAGAATTCTGATGTGAAAAGCCTGCAATGACCAAAGAGTAGAAGGTGTATGGAGATAATTAGAAGTTATAGAACAAACACTGACATTTGTGTTCACTAAAATCTGAAGTCAAAAGGTAATAAATTCTTCTTGTAGATAAGAAAAGATGGTTGTTTCATACAAGAAATTTTTTAAAAAATACATGCACATAAATATATTTATAATAATTTTTTCCATGTATTTGAAAAAATTAAACCTATGCCTTCCTGATAAATAACTATGCCTTGTTTAGAAGATCATAAATGAGAACATGAATTTCAGTAAATTTAGAGCTATACTTTTCAATACTATGCCTACATCTCTGGTCTAAGATTTGAGAAAATAAAATCTATAGGATATGTGTTAAAAAAAACAGTGGGGGACAAGTGGCATTTCCTGAGCACCTACTATGTGCCAGGCACTTATGTGATACATTTGTCTACATATACTATCTCATTATCTTATACTAGTAAATCCTCACCACATGCTTTCTTCTATCCAGGTCTTTAGACAAAGGTATCCATATGATGAAACATTTTTTGGATTCCTTATGTTCTCTCAACATTTTCACATTCTTAGTCCATTCTTCACCTGGAAAACTCTTCCCCTTCAAGATTCAGCCCAAGCCTATGTTTTCCTAGCCCAGGTCCCTTCAGTACCCAGCACTTCCTCTATCCTGTATTATCACAGGGTATAACATTAAACTGGAATAGTTTTCCTTGTTAAGGGTGAGCTTCATAAGGACAGGGGCCATATCTCTCTTCACTGCAATGAACTCTTAACACATAGGGTACCTCCTATGATGTTGGTTGAAGGAACAAATGAATGAGCTATTGAGTGAGCTAAGTAATATTTGTCCCCATTTTTCAGATAAGAAAAATAAAGTTCAGAGAGGGTTAGTAAGTGGTCACACACTATAATAGATGTTTGATTTAGTAGGGTTAGGGTTTGAACCAAATTGTCTGACTTATTTTCCCAATTACAATCAACAGAAAGGGTAGAATCCTAAAGTCCTCCTACCAATCCTCTCTATCATCACTTTGTTGGTCTGTGGTAAAAAAGCATTACAAAAAAAAAGGAGGCCTCAAAGCATCTAATGCCAACCAATGATGCAGGGGCCAGCAGTTAAATTGGAGCCTAAGAGCACCAGAACCTCTTTTTTTAATTGAGGTCAATGACATTTAACATGGATTTTCTGAGTATTTACTATGTATCTCACCCATGCTGTAAGCTTTGGGGAATTTGGATATGGATACTAGATACATCCTGAACTGAATATCAGGAAACCATGGTCCTAGACTGGCCTCTTCTTTTGACTCACTGAGTGAATTGGGATAAGCCTCTAGGCTTCAGCAAACATCACTTCTAAAATGAAAAGGCTTAAATAAATTAGGGGCTTATGGGATTGGTAGCTTGGCCTCCACACCACTGAGAGTGGGGAGGAAGGGGAAACTAAACTAAGCCCCCTAACCCTTCTTCAACCAAAGGCACTTTGCATTGTCTACCTGATATACTAGGAATCTAGTTTCAGGTTTGTTTGAGGGGAGAAGGGGAGAGAAGGTTCTACTGCTTAGAAAAAAGGGGTGATTTTTGAATTTCCTTCAGCTGAAATGCTGTGCTCTTCTGTGATTCTAGACCAGAACTCCCAGTCCATCAACAGACAGCATTGGGAAGCATAGAAAGGGGCAGTTGAGGGAAGAAGAGCCAAGAGGGTGACCAATCCCCAAAACAAGGCAATGGCAGGGCAAGTGGGCCTCAGTGATGCTGCACACTTCATGTTTCTTCCAGAGGCTCCTCTGACCATTTGTTGAAGGAAGGAATATTTTTACCTGCCATTGGATGTCGTCCAGGTTTGTGGTGGAAGGTGGCAGCCATTAGCCCACGGTAACACTGCACAGCAGTTAGGGCAGAAAGTGAAGAAGGCTTCATGCAATGGGCCACTAGTATACATATATATGTGTAGAACCCTCTAGACTTGCAAAAAAGTTTGTTTTTTTTTAAATTCATTAGGCTACTGGTCACTCTCCATACCTGCAAGATAGGGCAGGCAAAGATTATAGTACCACAAACAGATGAGAAGAGTGAGGCTCATCAGCTTCAGGTGACAGCATGCCTAAGGTGATACCATTGGAAAGAGCAAGAGCAGAGCTGGGAGTGGAGCTGAGATTCTCTAACGCACAACTAGCTACTATCTCTTCTGCCCAGTGCTACCCGTTTACAGCCCAATTTTCTCTCTTCTGCTCTTACTGTGATGGCTTCTTGGGCCAAGCATGACTCTCTGACAAAGTGGAGATGGCAGCTGCCTGATCCAAGCTGGGATGCCCCCTGAGCAGCTGTGAACACTACAAAGTGCGTGAGTCACCAACATTCTTGCCCTTTCCACCGCACGTGCTCCCTTCACTCAGGCCCTCTGCTCCGTGCCCACAGTGTCAGTGTGGTAGATGGGCTGCCCACCTGGGGCTGACCACAGCGTCCTCAGGCGCCCTCCAGCCTGGTGACTGAGATGCCATCTGGCAGCCACCACAGCTGCAGGGCCTCCAGCCTGGCCCAGAAGCAGGAGGGCAGGAGCATGGTGTAGGCAGAGAAAAGATGTTCTTTTTCTGGTCCAGCTTCTGTGGCTGCCTAGAGAGGACAAATTACTTATCCTGCCCAGTTCTCAGCTTCCTTAGCTATCAAATGGGGAAAATAAATAGTTCTGAGATTAATCATAATTCATTTTTTTTAGAATATATGTTTTTATTGATTTTTAGAGAGAGGGGGAGGGAAAGGGATAAAGAGATAGAAACATTGATGAGAGAGAAACATCGCTGATTGGCTGCCTCCTGCATGCACCCTATTGGAGTTCAAGCCTGAAAACCAGGCTTGTGGCTTGAACAGGAATTGAACCAGTAACCTCTTGGTTCATGGGTTGATGCTAACCACTGTGCTCACCAGCTGGACTGATCGTGCTTTCTTGACCCTGAATTGTCTTAGCCCATGATTCATCAATATTCAAGGAAGAAGTTTTAGGTCCTGGTCACCAAACTGGAAAACTGCCAGGCTCCAGGACCCATCAGTCAAGATAAAGGAGGGGGAAAATGTCAAAAGGGAAGGAATCTGATATAAAAGCCACTCTTAGGATTCAATGAATTAAATAAGTTAATATAAGTAAAGCATGTGGTCAAGGTCAGAAAATATTTGCAATATCAGTGGTGAGAAGAGCATCTGCCTTTGGTACATCCTACCTGCCACTCTGCTCTAAGCCAGGCCCTCATTTTCTTGCTTCTGAAATTTTGCAGTAGCCTCCAGTGAGGTCTCTGATCACCAATGGCTCCCCTCTCCAACCCAATCTGCTCACTGCTGTCAGAGGAATTTCCCTAAAACACAGTTGTGCCATGTGTCCCTCTCTTGCTCAAACCCTTCAGTAGTCCCCAAAGCCTCCTGACTTAGGTTCGAATGACTCACCCTGGCAGTCAAGCCCCTGAAAAAACAAAGCCCCACCCTATCTTTCCCACTGCATTCCTACTACTCCCACACCTGTCCAGTGCTTCAGTAAACTTACTCCTCACTGCCCTCCAAACAGACACTAGCTGAGAGCAGTAAGATGGTTAAGTAGTTAAGAGATCAGAAAATATAAGTTTGGTAGCTGTGTTGCCTTGGGTAAGTTGAATAACTTCTCTGAGCTTCAGTTTCTTCATTTGTAAGTGAAGATTTAATAATGGTACCTCCTGTAAGGTTGGTTGTGAAGACAAAAGAAGTATGGAAAGCAATTTGTGTACAGTGAGTAGTCAATAGATGTTTCTTATTATTTAATCCTTACACTGACTATGTCCTCCTTGCCCCAAGCCCATGCTCCTTGTCAGTTAACATCTTCCCATCTACCTGATGAAACCCTCCCCATTCCTCTCTTTCACTGCTCACCTTCTGAGGCACTCCCTTCTTTTTCCATCACAAGGTGGTAACTTGTCTGGGCTTATTTTCCTCCCTGACTGTGAAGTCCTTGAAGGCAGGCTAGAACCTATCTTTCTGTGTCCCGGGATCTAGGACTCAATCAGGATGTATTGGATAAAATAAAATAAAATAAAAGAATGAGATTGTGGAAGGCTTAATAATGAATGAAGTGAGGTTATAGGAAGCAAGCATCGTGATAACCTGGGGGTACCATGCAACTTCCCAAAATGAGAGACTGTTTCACTGAGCTTGGGCTCTGGAATTCTCTCTTTTTTCACTGTCCCTGGGATAAAGCCCAAAAGCCCAGGCCTGAGTTACCTCTCTGCCAGGCTCTTAGCTTCCCATCACCTCACAGCTGTGAGGTGGGGGCCCGTTTGCTTGTGTGTGTGTGTGTGTGTGTGTGTGTGTGAGGGAGGTCTGGCAGGATGGCACACTGGAGGATGTGGGCTAGGCCAGTCCATCAACCAGAAAAATCCAAGTAACCCGTGGATGAAAATGAGATACATGCTATCTAACTTACAAGCTCAGGGAAGGCCTGGAACAGGTGACCAGGTGTGATGGAAAAGCCCTGGACAGGGCAGGGCTAGGGTGGGAAGTGGAGAGAGGGGCTGCCAGAGACTGGGGTTCTAGTCTAGTTCATCTCTAACTTGCCAAGGTACCTTGGAAAAATCACCTTCCCTTGCTCTGAAGGGAAATTTTGAGTTAGATCAGTGGTTCTTAAAATTTGTCCCCAGAACAGCAACACTAGGATCCCTTGGGACCAGAAATATAGAATACTAGCCCCAGTCCGAAATGCTGAATCAGCAACTCTGAGGAGGGGCCCATCCATACATGTTTTTTCTAGCCCTCCAGAGATCTGAGGCATGCTCAAGTTTGAGAAACACTGGGCTAGATCAATGGGGGCTTTCAAAGTTGTTTTGCTCTTTTGTTTGTAATTGAAGTGAACTCTGATCGCCCACCCGTCATCCCCCACTGAAACCTCAAACAGATGCCCATATGCAAAGTGGATTAGAGCAGAGCTTCTGGTGGATTGAAAGGTCAGGCCCACCCATTGACTCTCCCTCATTATGCACACTCCATTGGGAAGAACCTTTTGTCTAGCAGGCCTCCAGATAGCCCAAAAGCATTGAATTTGAGCATTGCCAAGCCCAGTGCTGCCGATGGGCTGGGACCCCCTTGTCTCCTTGCTCAGACACAGTTGTATATCCAGGTGCTTGAATGGAGTGGGCATCAGACCCATGGAGAGTGGCTTGGAGGCCTGGAGGGGCCCTGGGCCAGGAAAGTGGCTGAGGCTCAGTGGTGCTGACTATGTAGGCCACTGTCCTGAGACTGGCTAGCCAGCCACTGAGCCACAGCTGAGCACAAGAGGCAGGAGCTGCCCTGCGTTTTGGGGAGGTGGCAATCACACTGCACTTTCAAACTGGCTGCTGTTGGAGACAACATGGCACCACTCAGCTTTTTATGTCTTATCTGTCATGAATCTCAGTAGATCTTGTGAAACAGTCAAGAGGCCTGCAGAAATCCTCATCTGGACCTACAAACTCACTCTCTCTGCTTCTGCTCCTGCTATGTGGACTGATGAGTCACTTGAATGTCTTTTTTGTCTCATTTTCTGAGATGAAGGTGATGATGAGGGGCAGCCTGTTGATAGAGAGGAGGTGTTGGGGAAACCCATGGTTAGAGAACTTCACAGAAGAGGCCACACTGATGGAGAAGCAAAAGGAAGTGCTTTGGGGACAGGGGTGTAGGGTAGATGATGGCTGGGACAGTCTTTGAGGCAGAGAACCAGAGAGAGACCAGAGATTACTTCCCTCATTCACCCTTTGCTCAATAGCAGAGACCACATGAAGAGCAGGGTGTGGGCAGTGAGAGTGTGGGAGAAGAAAGGTAGGTCTTGGGCCTCCCCAGTTGATGTGAAAGTGGCCATCTTCCCGATTCCACCCAAGAATGTCTCACACAGCTGGGCAGAAGGAAGTGTCCTTGGTCTGGGGGCTTCCCCAAACAGTTATGTAATAGTATCATTCTCAGAAGGAGAGAAAGTACCAGGCCATGGTCAGGCATGGTGAAGTAGGGAGACTTCATCTTTTAGTCCAGGCACCCAAGTCACTTCACATCTCTGTCTCTTGATTTCCTGGAAATAGAGGATACTGTAGCAATAACATCAACTCACTTCAGGAAAAGTATATAAAGCAGGCACAATCATATTAACCCTTCCCATTTGTCTAATGCTACCAGCTACAAAGTGCTTCACATTCATGATCTCATCTGACCCTCTAATCAAGCCTAGGTGCAAATTGTCATCCTTGTAAGGAAACCAGGACTCAGAGAGGTTAAGTATTATGCTGAGGTCACACAGCAAGACAGTGGTGGCACAGATTTTCTGATTACCAGTTCGTTGCTTTCTCATAGATCCTGTTGCTTCCCCATCTGTGAAATACGGAGACCTTTCCAGAGAAAGATTCCTAAAACTGTGTCATTATTGTTTATTGTTGCTCCAAGAGCTTGCAATCTTAACAAACTATATTGTTTTTCCTACTCCTGGAACTCAGCCCTTTCCCTCCATGAAGACTGGCTTCCTCAGAAAAAGCTGGCAGAAGATGTGGTTGTGACCTTTGTCCTGTTTCTCCCCGGGCCCAGACAGAATTCCTTTGGATTCCATGGAGCTCATTCCACTTTCTAGTTCTCAGTTAGAGCCAGTGGGAAACATTGCTTTCCTGTGGATCCCAGAGAGCTTGACTCTGTGACTTCAAAGACTCAAACACTGGAATTGTGTGACTTTATAAACTAGAAGGGGAAAACTCTAGGAGTTCCCAGGGGTGGTGGGATCACTGCACATGGTTGACAACCACTGATTTAAGATCCAGTTGAGAAGTGTGCAGGCATTAGACAGCTCCGGAGCTGGGGGCCTCTTCCCACCTGCTCATGTGGTGGCAGGCCCCTCACCTGTCTCTGAATTCCCTTTTCACCACATTTCTGAAATAGGGGTGGTAACAGCTGCCTATGAAATGCTCTGTGACCAGGCAGCAGGCGTTGTACCGTAGCCAAGTATTACAGAACAGATGAGCTTTGTCTGAATATATCTCCTAAGGCAGTGGTTGGCAAACTGTGGCTCACGAGCCACATGCTGCTCTTTGGCCCCTTGAGTGTGGCCACGAAGTTTCAATCACACTGTACATGCGCTTCCGCACGTGGTATTTTGTGGAAGAGCCACACTCAAGGGGTCGCAGTTTGCTGACCACTGTCCTAAGGCATTCAAGTGTGAAATATTTAGAGGAACACAAAATGCCATTGCTCAGAGGGGTATTTTAGCATTTATCTAGCCAAACCATCTACTCTCTAAATATATGCTCTATACACTACTCTCAAGGAGGGATGGTCCAGCCTCTGCTTGAATGCTTCCAATGACAGCAAGCTCACTATTCCAGAAGGTAGCACATTTTTTTGCTGTATGTTTCTATCAGAAAGCTCAGCCTTATAAGGAATAGGTAGCTGCTTGCTTTTAATTTTTCTTCTAGGGACTCACCAAAGTAAACCTAGCTTACACCCCCTCACTTACACCCCCTTTTTAAAAATAGAATGTACTTGAAGGTGGCTTCCATGGCCTTCTCTTCAAGGAACCCTATAGTTGCTGCTGTCCAGGTATTGATACCATGTTCAAGGAAGGTGGTATAGGTGGCGTTCAGTCATTGGGTTTTGCCTTTGTTCCCTCCAGCCTTTGAGGACAAGGAAAGAAGCCCTTGGTCTGGCTTCCTTGCCTCCAGTAGGTACATAAAGCCAGTCCATTTTACTATACAGCTTATCAGAGTGCTGCTGTTTTACTCCACAGAAAGATGCAGTAAAACATTAATAAAAAAATAAAAAATGAAGGATTAATTGAGCAAAGGATGAAAGGCTTCTATGATGGTTTTAGCACTGAGGTGGAAAAGAAAGACACACAGTCTGTTGTACACACCTGTGGCCTTTGGAAGGGATATTTATCACAGATGGACTGGGATTCTGTTTAGTCATCCAGGGATTAGAATCACCTAGTCCCTCCCTGCCATGCACAATCCTCAAGACAGCAGGCTTCTCCAGAGCAGAATTTCAAAAACACCAAAATAAGGCTATTTATTCTATGCCCAAGGTAAAGAGTTTCTGATAGCTCAAATGTCTGACATTCTAGGATTCATTTTGTGTTGAGGAAAAGAGTGACCAAAGATTAAAGTATATGAGTCCAAAAGTCTGGGTTTGTGTATGGGCTCTGCCATTTCTTGGCTATAAGTCTCAATTTCTGAATCAGTAAAATGAAAAAAGGAAAAATTCTTAAACTGCTGTGTGTTGTGGGTATGTTATTTTCAGGATTAAATGAGCTACAGTTTCTTCTCTAAACTGCATTAACTATTGTCAACTTTAGAATGACCTGCCCCCATATCCTTCTCTAGTAATCTAAGATGTTCAATGGTAGTTTGTAAGGTGATGGCTTTTTATTGGTCTCAGTTTTTTTAAAATTTAGATTATATAAATATAAGTTTGAGTCTCTATCAACCAGTCAATATATATTAAAGAGTATAACTCCAGTATTTTTATAAATATTGCAATCTTTGTAATATAGCATAGGCCCACACCCATATACCTTTGTAGTTTGCATCTCAGACCACAAGGAAAATAACAAGTTAAGTCATGGACACAGACAATAGTTCGGTGAAAGCCTGGGAAGGGGGCAAGAGTTCGGAGGAGGAGGTCAATGGGGAAAACAAAGGAGACATGTATAGTACTTTCAACAATAAATTTAAAAAATTATATCCAACCTAGGACCTTTAATTCATTCATTTGATGACCATATTTACACATTCTCTCCTATGCGCTGTGAAGAATCCAAAGTAGTCCCTTGTCTGAAGAGCTCACAGTATAGTTGGGATATGAGAGATGTGCACATATAATAGCAATATATGTCAGAATGAAAAAAAGTACTACATGAAATTGACAAACAAGCTTCTGTGGAAACTCAAGAAGGGAGTAACTAATTCCATCTCCTCACTAAAAGGAGGAGAGGGAGGCTTTAGTGAAGGCTTTACCAGTTCAAACAAATAAAATTAAATTGAAACACACATACAGTGATAGAGTGTAGGAATTTCAGGTCTCCATGGGTTTGGTTCCCTGTCTCCCCGAAACTGTGTGGCTTTGGGCAGTTCTCTTTCCCCCAGCTTTCTTATAATAGTACAGATCCCCTAGAATTGTTGTGAAGATAATGCTGAATCCCTCAGGTAGTAGGAGGTCAACAAATGTTAGTTGATATTGTTATTATTTCACTCAGGAGATTGAGCCTGAGGTGAGCCTCAATTAAGAGTAAAATTGTCAAAAGATAACAATGAAAAGCATGGGTGTTTCAAGCAGAGGGAACAGTATGAACAAAGGCCCAAGCGAAGAAAGTTTTCAGAGAAATCTGACCAATCCTATGTGTTTGTTTGTATAGTGCAGTGTATGGGTAATCATGAGAGTGGGAGGGGTTGTTGATGGTTGGCGGTACGGCTAAAGAAGTAGGTCACTGATCTTAGAAGGTGAAGGAATCAAATCTTGGTAGAGAAGGGGTTTTCCCCCAAAAGTGCATTCTCTCAGGAGGGTGTGCAAATCATACTAGACTCTTTATTTACATTTACTTTTATTTACATAAAACATTTTTTAAAATTCCTATTATTTATTATATACACTCCTATTAATTCATATATAAATTCTATCCCTCATTCCTTGGATCCCCATATCCAATAATTTCATGCCACATCTCCAACTGAGGTTATTCTGAAGGATCGAAGATTCTTTGCCCCAGAGAGTCCACGAGGTACCTAGACTGCCATTCTCATTTAGTGAGTGTCTTGGATTTATGGATTGGTTACTTAGATTTAAGTAAATAAAGCCTCACAGAATAGACAAGTAGTTTTAAAATATTCCTTCAAAGAACCTTTGGATTGAGAATAATACTTATAACAAATACAAACGAACAAGAAAAAGGCAGAGCTGACTTTTCTCCTATTCCTGGCTTTCCACTGGCTACATTTCAGGGGCTAAAGCCAATGATGACCTAATCAGATATAACAAGCAGTACAACAAAAATATTTCTCAGGAAGAATGCTTGAAATATGGGTTTACATTCACTATTATTAATGATAAACTTTGGTAAGAGTGTTGACTATGTCTTGAGGTAGTAGAAAAGATAGTATGCTGTTATGAAGATTAGCAAACATTTTAAAGTATTCTTTATTTTATATTTATCTTTTCTCTTATAATTTCTATTTTTTATTTATTTTTATAATGTCTGCAATAGCATGGTTTTACACACACGTATTATGTATCTATTTGGCTTCCCAGACAAATCTTTTATACCTGTGGGGCATTGTATTCAGAGAAGTTGGGAGACTGCTGATCGGGGCCATTCCAAATCATACTGGAGGCTTTTCAGCAGTGAAAGACATGATCAGAGCTATGTATGTGATGATAAACTTCCTCACATTTTTCTCAAGGTTAAATTAAGTGTGGTGCAAGGAATACAGGCTGGTGGAGTCTGGAAGCGACTCATTGAACAGCTTGGCTCTTCCTCTTCCAAAAATGTTGTTCTCTCTTCCTACTACGGTAAACCACAGACCTTCTCAAACCACCAGTCGGAGCTATGTAGGACATGTTCCCTGAGCCAGGTGTTCTCAACTGCCCACCAAGGAAGAAGGCTGCCTAGAACTTCCTTCAGCTGATTTCTTCTCCTCCACAGTTCTTATTTTACAAGAAGCCCACCCTAAGACAGTACTCAACGTTGATTCACAATTGAGGTGACAGCTTGGTGGTTCTAGGCTTTCCTATCTGATGAAGGCAAAATTATAGAACGGTCAAAGGCATGGGCTCTGGAGTTAGACAATCTAGGTTCAGCTCTACCAGGTATTCTTGGACTTACCTTTGCTCGTTACTTACTTTCTTTATTCTACAGTTTCTTCATCTGTAAAGAGTGGATAACTATTGTACCTGTGTGATGATATGAGGAGTAAATTAGATGATGAGTGTAAAAGACAGAGTACAATTCTTGGCATAGAATAAATTCTCAAGGAATCTGAGTTGTTCTCATTACAAAGGAATGAATTGGAGCATGGTCTGAAGAGCCCCAGGAAAGAAACAGAAAAAGAGGCTTCCAGGAATACAGATCCTTTAATCTCCTTGAAGCAATATCCAAACAAAGGTATAAATCTCTGTGGAATCTAGAAAGCTTAAGAATGACAGTTGGGGGCTGGGGGTGGGGCTGAGATGGTTATCTCTGAGTCACCCTGTCTCTTTGACTCATCTGTCACCTGTGTCTTCTCTGGCTATTGCCACAGCTTCTCGTGAGAAATTATGAAATAAATGGCCTGTATAGTAATGCCTGGATGAATAGGTGAACCCCAGGCATGTAGCCAACTCTCCATGCATTTTAAACAGTCTTAGGTTTAGTGGACTCTACATGATTTAATTTCCTTAAAGAAAAGAAAATGTTCATAACCATGTTCAGGAGAACTTAAAAATGCAAAGTTAACATTCTGAGACTTTCCAAGGTGGGATTTACCCAAAGAAAAAAGATGTGGTGAGTGCCAGAAGTAAACCCCATTTATTTATAGCCACATCCTTTTGTGTCCAGATGTAACCAAGAGCTTGGATGATGAGGACAGGTAAATTGTGGTAACTATTAAGTCATCACACCAATAACTTTGCTCATTTATACTGGGCTAGAGAGTTTCCAAAGTGCTTTCATATGTGTTTTCAGTGTTGTTGTTGATGATGGTGATGATAACTTCTTTTACTTGGCCCTTTATTAACTTCTTTCTCTTTCAATCTTCCTTCAGTCCCTGCAGAAGTATTGTGTTCTCCATTTTACACATGACAAAACAGAGGCCCAGAGCTTTTGAGGAACCTGGTCACAATAACATAGGTGGAAAGTAGCAGAGTCAAATAAACACCAGGTTCTTTTAAGCAGATTCTTCTTTCCACTTTGCTACAGCTATCTCCCATTTTATTCATGTGATCTTCATAAAATATGACAAATCTTTTTGGTTGGAGGGAAGTTTCCTCTGCGAGACAGGCAGATATGGCCATTGCATTAACAATGTTTTATCAATTCCTCTGTGATAGTGTGCATTACACCATGGTGATGATTTTGTTATGAGTATGTCTCCCACAGTATTGTGATCTCCTGAAGAACTGGGATGTTATTTAACTCATCTGTTTCCTCAGAACCTAGCTCAGGGCCTGGTATGTAATAGATGATTATCAACTGAATGATGAAGAAATTAATGTCTCCAAACTAAATGCCCTCTATACTCCTTTATGCCCTTTCTATTCTATCTGTCCTTCTAGGCCCAACTTAGGGTCTATGATATTATTCATATCTTCTAAACCTCTATAGAATCATAGAACCTCAGCCATATTCTTAAAGTATATATATCTTATCTCTTCAGTCTACTAGGTTCTTGAGGGTAAAGATTGCATCTTAGTGTCCAAGGAGTCCCTTATGGGATCTAGGCCAGTTCTAGCCAGAGTGGGTGTACAGTGAATGCTCATGCCCATGTTCACATGGTTGCCTGCACTTTGGCAAGAGCTGGTAGGACAGGTTGGTGGCAGAGCCCAAGGTGTCTTGGCAGAGATTTAATTGGTAAGAAACAGAAAGAGCAGATGGCCAGGATCCCAGTCTTTACCTGGCTTATCAGTAAGTTCCTTTCACAATCACTGAAACTGTGTCTCATGGACACTTTTGCAGATGGGAATTCCTTAAAGCTAGACAACAGCTCTCTGAAGTGATCACGCTTCAGGGCAAAAATTATCACTGCAACTTATTTGTGTAAAGAAGTGTGAACTAGAGGTTCATTGACAGGAAGGAACAATTATAAGGCTCATTGTCAGGAAGGAGCAACTCTGTGAACCAGTTGGATGTGAAGAGAACAACAAATCAGGAAACTGAGACATTGAGCTAGTTAGTGAGTTGGTGAACTAATAAGTTAGTTTGCTTAAATAAGGGATTTAAATGTGATCAAAAGTAAATAAATTAGAGAGGATAATAACTCACAATTTTACCAAGTTCTCATCTCTTCTGAACCAACAATTCCACTACTGGAAATTTATTCTAAGAAAATAGTCCAAGACCAGGAAAAGGAACAACAGAAAAGTAGCCAAAGGAAGAGTAAACTGGATAAAACGTAAATTTGGAATGCTGATACAAAAGTGAATTAGATATAATGTAATTTTGAGATGCTGATATAAATGACAATATATTCACAAATGTACTATTTTGAAGCCATTTAGCTATGTTATTATAAAGACTACATTGGAATTGCTCATTGTGTGATGCTTATGAAAAACATTAGAATGCAAAGTTATATTTGTGCTGCATGTCTAATACTCTGAGAAATACACATTTTTGGAAAAGACGGGAAAAATGGAAATACGTGATTTATAAAGATAGTAAATTTGTGGGTGGTTTTTTATTCCATAATCATGGTATTATGTTCTTTTATAATATAAAATTTTATGTTAATCAGATAACTAAAAGAAAAACACCTTAACAAATGGTATGTTGCACCTAGCAGTCATTTCAGAGATACTAAACATTTGATTTGCTCCTTTATATGTCCTCACCTTCAAAGATAGGTCTAGTCTAGATTTTTTCATTGATAACAAGTTTTAAATTGCATATTTGAAAGTCAGAAAGACTTTGGGCAAGTAGCTACAGATATAGATATGGATATGGATGGAGATGTAATTTCCCTTGACAGGTAGACCTTTTGAGTCCTTTCCTTCATCAGACACCTCATGCAAAAGAGATGCCTATATATGAAGAGTGGAAAGATTATGAATATGTGGATTTAAATGCCCTTCAAAAATTTATGAGACCTTAAAATTCAGGGAGACTATGTTTAAGGGATCCAAGTAAGGAAAACTCCTGGTCTTGTTTTCCAATGTTTCCCAGACACCCAGATACCACCTGTCTTTCCCAGGTTTCCTTTGTCAATTAGTCCAGGGAGTTAGCCCACTAAACATCTTAACAATTGGAAAACCTAGACATATTTGAGCTGACAGAATATTAGTAATCTATGTTCTCAATAACTATGAAAGTCAACAATAAGAAGGGAATCATCACAACAAAAGCACCCCTTCTCCATCCTTAAAGACACAGTTTCTATCTTTCAGGAATCCTATTTCTCTAGTTCTCAGAAAGAAATTCTATTTATATTATTATCTAGATTGTTATTTTCAGTAATCTAAAAATGTGCCACCCAATAGAATAGCCAGTAGCCACATGTGTATAGTTAAATTTAAATCAATCAAAATTTAATAAAAAATAAAAGTTCCTCAGTCACAGTAGCCATATTTCACAAGCTCAGTATCTGCATGCCCAGTGATTACCATTGGCAGCACAGACATAGAATATTTCCATCCCAGCAGAAAGTTCTACTGGACAGTGCTGATCTGAAGGATTATAAAACAAATAGTTAACTGTATTCAACATGTATAAAATTGGAACATATTTTCATTAAAATATAAATGAAAACAAATATAAAAATTCAAAAATTTAAACTACTTTCGATATAATTTAAAAAATATTGCTTCAAAAATATTTTGGATAGCAAAGATTATTAATTAAAATTTAAAAGGGAACTGAAAATAGGTTATAATTAATAGTTACAAAATTTTAAGTAAATACTGTTTAAAATTTAATGAAATCCTATTCATATTTTTAGAAAGTTAAACTATTTATGATGCCAGTTTTTAATGCTCACTTAGCTGAATCTGTATCACCCTGGTCATATGGATTATGTCTCAGCCTACATATATACAAATTTAAGAGTAAAATAAATTGTTTAATTTTGCAAAAGTGTTCCTCAGCTGCCATGCATAACTGTTGGAAATCCTTGCTAATTCAGAACTAGCTGGAGAGTCATTAATTAGAACAAAGAAAATGGACATTTAGCACTACTTTCTTATCAAGGATCTATGACATTTATGCTATCTGAGAGGAAGGAATTGACAAGTTGTTTAATTTCTTTTTCCTAAGTGCCTTAACCATTGAAATCCTCCCTGTTCTCTGATGCAGTTTCCACCTTTCACAGCATCCAGACACAGTTGTCTTTTGTTTCAAGGACATAGGGCAAAAGATACGAAGATCTGAGGGCAGATAGTTTTGGTCATAGGTCTGGCTATGCCAGCTCTGAGTACCGGATCCTGAATGACAAAAGTGCCATGCCTTCCTCCAACATAGCTTTATGTTTAGCTTCTATGAACTCCATATTCTCAGAAAACAATACAATATTTCATCCCTCCCACTTTGAATGTACTGTTCCTCTAACTAGAATGCAGTTTCCTCCTACCCGTCTGGAGAAGCCTTAGTCATCCTTCAGGTTAGAATTCAAATGTCACCTCCTTAGTCACTTGTTCCTAGATTCCCCACATGGGGTTGGTCACAGCTTTCTCTGGGCCTCTAGAACTTCCTTCAGCCCTAAGTTAGAGCCCCATCATCACAGCAGACTACGATGTTATTCTATATGTCCACCTTTCTCACTAGAGAGTGAGCTCCAGTGGAACAGAGGTCATTTCCTATTAAGCTCTGAATTTTCCCCGCCCCTAACCCCCAACAAAGCACCAAGCACAATGCCTAAGATATAGCAGGCTCTTAAAAAGTCTTGAGTGTTGATGAATGAACAAATAAAAGCCAAGGGAGGATGATCTTGAGGACTTGGTTTCCTGGGAAGAGACTTGCCCTAAGCACCCACAGCCCACTTTGAGCAATGTCCCATCCATGGCATTGAGCCACTATCTGGGGCCATTGCACCAGCAGGAACTTAGGGTGGGGCTGGTGTAAAAACAAACAAGGAAGAAAAGGAGTGTGTTGAAACCTTAAAAATGTTCTATTCCTTGGTGTTCAAACTTGCCACGCCTTCTAAATCAGTTGGGTTTTTATTCTGGTTTCCTTAAAAGATCCATTGTAGGTACCAGGCTTTGGGATCAATGGAGACAGGGGGATGTACAATTGGCTTCCATGTTTAGCTTTTCTCTTTGTGATTGTGTTCGTCGTTCCAGACAGAGGAAACCCTGACCTTCCCCTGTTTTAATTACCTAATTATTTTGACACTTTGGGCTGTTGCATCACCACAACACATTGTTTTGTCAGGATACTGCACTGGGGTGTATCTAGGCTTAGGCAAATGCAACTGACAGGAAGCAAGTTCTGACAGCCAGGGAAATGTTGGGCAGAGGAAGAGTTCCAGGGGAGGGTGGGAAGGGTGGTGAAAGGAAGAAAGAGGGAATGTTTGCTACAGTGAGAAGAGAATACCTTGGGAAAGGTAGCAGCCAGGTTAGCAAAACTGGATGTCTCTGAAAGATTTCTTAGATTGGTCTTTAAGGAGACAGTGCCTAAGCAGGCAAACTGGTATGCTTACAGGTCCCTGAAAGGAGCAAATTAGAGAGCTCAGGTTGTCATTCTAGGGACTACATCTGACAGAGACATTCTTCACTCTAGAACTCACTTTCCTTTCTTTAGAAACAAGGTCAGATTTGAAATTTACCTGGAAAACCCCCAAATGCTCCTTAAACACTCTAGAGACAAAATAAGAGAAAGAACCAAACAGTCATAAAGTCCTTCACAAATAGGACCATTCAAGCAGGATACTGAAAACAGCCATGGTTAGAGTATTTGTCAAAATTGGGTAACACAGCCCTAGCAAAGCACGGCCCAAGGAAAGTTTAATTCTAACCTTTAGTATTGTAGATGGAGGAACCAAAGAAGCAGACATTGTAGAGAAGCTAAAAGCATGACGATGCAGAAACTTGAGGGCAAAGTAGTGGGTTGCAGTGATATGAGCCTGGGGTGGGGCTCAGGACACCTGGGTTTTAGACAAACTCAGCATTTATTACTTTACATTATTACATTTATTACTTTACCAGATGTATCAACTGTAGAATAAAAGGATAAATCTCTGTGGGGTTCATGTCCCTTGGGGTGAGGATTCAGGGTTATACAGCAAGATCCTGGAGGCTACTGTTAAGTATGATGGATCTTCCCTGAACATTCATTTTGCCTGATGGCAAACACTTTAAAACATTATTTTTCATTCACAAGTTAATTCACTTGCCCACTAAATATTTATTGAGCACTTGTTACATTTCAGGTACTGTTTTAAGCAGTTTTAATATCAAAGTAAACATGGCTATTTTATGGACCAATAAGCATAATTTACAGGATGTAAGGTAAACAAGGGTTCTTAAAATTATTTTTAATATACAGGGCACTTCTAGTTGTGTCCATCCACTTACACCTCCAACCAAATAATGCATATTTAGTGTACTTTGCCCCTGGCCACACTCCAGTGGATAGATGTGCCAGGGGTCTTAAACACCTTTTCAGCAGATACAACCTATACTGTCACAAGCACCTGGAATTAAGTAGATATTTGTTGTTGGCAAGTTGGACATTCATATCCACCAGTCAAAAGTAAGGGATGGAGACTAACTTTTAATAAGTACTACTACTTGCCTAGAGGTAATAAGTGGATCAGCTTTTATAAAACAACTAGAGGTCCAGTGCATGAAATTCATGCACTGGTAGGGTCCCTAGCGACTGCTGGCTGACAGCTGTAGTCTCCTTCCCTTCCTCCAGCCACCTGCCACTGCTGGGGCCTCCCTCCCTTCTCCCAGTCACCTGCCACTGCCACTGCCACTGGCCAGGGCCTCCCTCCCTTGCCCCAGCCGGCCCCAACCCTTGGTCGAACTCCCCGACTAACTCCTGGTCGAGGGGACAATTTGCATACTATGCTTTTATTATATAGGATTTCATGTGATCTTTATAACCATCCACCTGAAAAATCAGTGCCATTGCCCTCATTTGAAAACTGTGGAGAGGAAGCAGAGGCTCAGAGAGGTTTAGTTGTCTGTTCAAAGTCTCACTGCTAATAAATAGAAGAGACAAGATTTCTTGCTGCCTTTCTCTGGCTCCAAACCAATTTTCTTCTCACTCTATGACTTCACCCTCTGAAGGTGATCGTGTCACTTTTCCCCCTGATATCTCTCTATGTCTCACAGCATAGCAATATTATTTTAAACTCAGGTGCTAAGGATACAGTATTAGAGAGAAGATGCACATGACCCAATCCACAGAACCACAGAATGTCAGAATTTGACAGGATGGTAGAGATCTTTCAATACCCTTGTTTGTAGAGAGAAAACCTGGACCCTGGGCTATAAAGCAAACATTTATGGGAAGAAGCTCTGATGTTGACAAGACATCAATGTCCAGATCTGCCTTTTATGCCTGGGACCCAGAAGTCTCTTAAACTTCTCGAGATTCACTTGTCTTTCTCCACAAAATGGTATTGAATGGTGATACAATGCCATGTGCTGAACGCTATCATAAAGCCTATATAAAATCAGGTATGTGCATAATTTTTAAACCCTAAAGTGCTACAGATGTCCATGACTCACCTCCCAGAAGAGAGCCAGGACTCAGATTAGGCATCCTGACTCCTGGTTAAATAGTCTTCCTACTGCCTCATGGTCTGGGATTCTCCTTGTTGCAGCAGAGAAGTTGCAGCTGTCTCACTAACCTTCAGAATAGACTCAAATCCTTTGCAAAAGGAGTGGATGACCACACACTCTTATAACCTGAGAAAATGGAACCAGCCATCCATGGTCTATCCTTACTATAAAATGGCCCTGTGGGAGGAAAACACACAACACAAACATCATGGTTAAGTGCCTGGGGGAAGCTGGGCACTGTATCCAGAACAGCAAATCAAGGTCCCTGCCCTCCAGGAGAAAGTTCAGGCGAAGGGAGTTTCCCCAAAGGAGGTGACTCACTCAGGGAATGTCACTTAGACATGGCACCTGCCAGACCAAATCTGTTTTCATTACTACAACATCAAACTTAGAAACAGTGGGAGCATGGAGTTTCCCCCACCTTCACCCCTCAGTTTCTCTGAGCTCATAGGCAGAGCATTCTGCAGGGCTGTACCAAACATGCCCCAGTGCCTCCAGCTCCTGAGGGTAGGGGAAGGGCTCTCCAAAGTTCCCCAAGTGCTGGCCTGCTATCACCACACCAATCCCTAGAGAAGAAATGTGCAAAACACTCACCCCCTCGTATCACTAGAGAAACCGAAGCCCAGAAATGATTCAACATCTGCCTGTGAATCAGTATGATATATCACCAGAACCCAGGAATCCGGTCTCAGCTCCTGTTTCTCATGCTCAGCCACCAGGCCCTCCATACTCCATGCTTTGTGGCCAGGTTTTCATAGGCTAGCACACATTAATAGGCATTTTACACAATGTTGATCAGTGTCTAAGACACCAACTTACTTCTGAGTTCCTGTTTTCTCGTCTATGAAATGCCGGGGTTAAAATTAGATGATCTCTCAGACAATTTATATTTCTATTTCCAACTTGTATGTTTAGGCAAGCTGAGTACCTTAGGTTGGTAAATGAGAATAATGAAAATAGAATTAGGAAAGTAGGGATCCCAAAGATTGATGAAGAACCTCCCATTGGGAGTGTGGGTGTGGGAGGCAGTTATAAATGAGAGAGGTGTGAGAGATAAATCCTGCCCTCACAGAGCTCACAGCCTGGGGCAAAGTAAGATCCTCACCAAGAATGGAGATGATATTCTCAAGTGAAATAAGTCAGATGGAAAAAATCAAGAAACATATGATTTCACTCATGTGTGGGATATAAAACAGAAAGCAACAAAGACTCATAGACAGACAATAGTATGATGTTTGCCAAAGGTAAAGGGAGTTGGGAAGAGATAGGATAGGATAAAGGGGGTCAAATACATGGTGAAGGAAGACTTGACTTTGAGTAGTGAGCACACAATGCAATATACAGGTGATGTGTTAAAGAACTGTGCACTGGAAACCTATATAAACTTATTAACCAATGTTACCTCAATAAATTTAATAAAATTTTTTAAAAAAATAGAGATGAAAAGGCAGTGCTGCTTAGTGGAAAGAACCTCCCTAAACTTGGGAGTTGGGAGACCTGCGTTCCTCTGCAGAGGCTGACTTTGCTGGAGGACTGACACTGGGAAAATTATGTCCTTTCTCTGGACCTTATTGGTTTTAAGTCATAAATGTCCATTCTTCTACAATGTGGTGTAAGGAAGGTCTCTTCCTTGACAAAGGTTGAGCAGGAAGATTCCTTCTCCTATTGCCAGGGATTCTTTCTTTAAAACATGAGTGTCATGGCTAACATTGTTTGTTATCTGCAGACATTTTGAGCAGGCCATGGCCTTAGTCCTGACTCTGCATGTACAGAAATGTATAGAAACCTGAGTCTGTTATAGAACTTGATCTCTTCTAATTTTTTCAAACATGTCTCCTTTTCCTTCCTTTCATTAATATTTTAGGTCAGATAACTTGGAAGAGATTGGAAGAGACCTCAGGGTCTTCAAATCTTGATCTTTCTCCATCTCCACATATACACATCCAGGCTATGTCTGAACAGCCCCAAGAGCAAGGGTCTCACCATCTTCCAAAGCTGCCAGTTCTGTCTGGGACAGTTCTATTTATTAGGAAGATTTTCAAAGGAAAGATGATAGCTTCTTGATTTAAAACCAACCTCAGTGCTGGTGGTCAGCTCACCAGCTATTTCCTTGGGATCTGTCTCCAGCCAAATGGTTGGGTTTTCCCCAGGAGGAGTATCCTTCCACACAGGTCATAGGTGTGGGTGTGTTGTCTAGGCTGGTATGCCCACATCCAGTCTTAAATCTTTGCCTTTACATTTTAGGCTTATCTTGACCATTCAAAAATTCCATAGTAACTTGTTACATTTTAAATAATGTTTGATTTTGAGATTCCTGCCCCCCTCACACTCCATTTTTTTTCAGAGAGTGCAACTCAGTGGTTAATTCCATACACTAATTTCATACACTTGATCAAGTTTAAGTCTCACCATGATCCACGTCTAATTTAGGCATCGTCAGTAGTGGTGTTAGTTACTCTCTCTGAATCTCAGTCTCCTAGTTTGAAAATTTAATAATATTTATGTCATGAGTTGGCAAATTGAATAAATAAATTAAATAGCTTAGATGAAGTGGTTGTCCTAGGAAGAGGTAGTTGTAAGGAGACTTACTTTTCCTTTCAGTTCAACTTTACTTAGCATCCAAATCCACCTCTCTGCAGCAGCTACCATCTCTTTAATCCTAGTTCTATCCTCTGGGACCATGCAGAATGGGCCTAAATCCCTCTTCCACGTGGCAACCTTTCAAATATTTCCATTTGACCACAACCCCTTCACATGGCAAAAGGCCTCACCAGAGAAACTGAGGTGGGATAAAGGGCATCCAGGGCCTCACCACAATCTGGAAGGAGAACCAAGAAATGCTGACTTCTCTGGCCTGGAGTGACCACTCCAACATCTGCCTCCAAGAGGAGTGGGCTGAGCCAGGTCTCCTGGAAAACTCGATTCTGGCAACACATGACATTGAAGTGCTGAAACATGCCACTTTGATGTAGCATTAGCTCATGATATTGCTTTCTAAATTTTCTTAATTTAGAAGAAAAGCACAGCTGCTAGAATTTTTAATACAATAATAAGCATGCTGGTGCAATAAAGGTTTTCAGGAATTTTTCCACAAGAGTTCTGCACTCAATTGTGTAACTTTTTAAAAAAGTATTCATGTAAATCTACTTTTTCCTATTATTCAAAACCTTCTTTTAAATTGCTTTCTAAACTTTCAGCCTTTAAACTATTAAATCCTTGTGTGACTAATGTACCCGACTAGTTGAAACCATTTTTAGAACAAGACAGGATTTCAAAAATGAACAAATACTTAGACTGCATTACTGTATTTATTGAATGAAAATCCTAAAATATCTACTGGCTACCTTTCTACCTGCTTGGAATGAGCTCACTGGATTAATGCAAAATATCATTCTCATCAGCCAGTCACATAATGTATATCATAGGTAAATTTCCTGACTCTGGATGCTTTCCTAATTGGACTACTATAACTAGAATTCCAGGGTTCTATTATGTTACTTTCTGTGCAATAATAAAAATTTCTCCATCTCATAGTAGAAAGCCTGGTCAAGGTAGGATCAATAAAAAAAAATAATAAATTTTATTTCTTCCTTTTTTCTTTACCAATCTCAATGCCCAATGCATTGATTACTTATCATGCAGGATCAATCTAGTAACTATGCTTATTAATCATCTTTATTTGCCTGCAAAACTTTTCACCTGGTGTTTGCCCAATAGATTCCAAGAATGCCCAGAAATTGAACCTTTCAGACTTCTGGACTTGGGACAGCCAGAGTTCTGGGCCAGTTGCCTCTAATAATAAGCAGCATTGTCTCTTTACCCCAGTACAGTAATGTGCTACATAATGATGTTTTGGTCAGCATCGAACCACATATACAATGGTGTCCCATAGGTTATAAAGGCGCTAAAAATTCCTACCACCTGGTAGCTGTCCTAACATCATAGTACAATGCATTACTCATGTGTCTGTGGTGATGTTGGTGTAAACAAACCTACTGTGTTGCCAGTCATATAGAAATATAGCACATACAATTATGTACAGTGTATAATAGTTGACAATGATCATAAACATGTTACTGGTTTATGTATTCAGCATGGTATACTTTTCATCACATTTTATAGTGTACTCTTTCTACTTACAAATTTTTTTTGCTATGTAACAGTATGCCTGTTACACTGGCAGCAGCCTCATACATCTCATGTTACTGCATCTCTTGATTGTATCATTTCTCTTGTGCTTGATTTAATCTCATGTTGTTTTGTTCACCATCGTCCCTAAGCATTCACACAATGACAAAATTTCTCAGAACGTATCCTAGTCATTAAGGGATGCATGGCAGTACAATAAAGAGATATTATTAGTTTCTTTGTGTGCTATGTCATGGAAGGGTTTAGGAAGCACTGAGCTTCATTGTAAATTTTAGGCCTTTCAAAATGCACAGTATAATTTTAATATTGTGGAGACAATTGAGATTGGCCCCTTTTTGTTTTCTTCATAAAACAAAATTATTTATTATTATAAATAATTATTATTTATATTAATTATTTATTAATTATTATTATACTTATGTGGAAATCTTTATTATTATTTATTATACTTATTATTATTATTATATGTACGTGGAAACCTTTCTCTTCCATGTGACTTGGTGACCATGAGTTGATCATCCCTGACTCACTTCATTTGCCACCTGGAGAAGAATGGTTATAACTTAGAAGACTTGGTTACAAATCTAAGGATCTCTCATGTAAAATAGGCAAAATATCCCTACAACTCACTTCCCTCACTGCCATGAAATAGACCCTACCTCAGATCCCATTCATTCAACTCAACTGGAATTTCCTCAGAAGCCTTTTCTGACTCCTCACATTCCTTCACTCAAATTAGAAATATTATCTCTATTCTCAGAATCCCTGTAGCTCTGGTTCTGTTCTTTTGTTACAACATTTAGCAATTTTTTAATCATGGTCAATCATATGGTCATAGCTCCACTGGAATGTAAACTTTTGGGAGGGGGGCCGGGTAATGTCCGTGTCTTACTTTCAATATTCCTTAAAACTTTCCTGACAGGATTTGACTTACACAAGAAAGGCACTCAATCAATAAACCAAAGACAAATTAACTTGACACTTCTCTTTGCTTGGGCCACAAAAATATATATATATTATTAGTTTGGAAATTTGAATTTCTTTGGGGGAACATTTTGGGAGGGTTTCAAAAATTTCTGAAAATTTATGGCAGCTTAATTTTAATTTTAATATCATGATCTAGACAAAAACACATGAAAACATTAAACTTTGCTGTTAAGCAGAGAAGTACAAATGAAAACAAATTTGAAGTACGGTTTTTATAAAAGTAAAAAAAGACTTTAGCAAATAGTCAATGCTTGAAAGAGTTGTGGTTAAAAGGGATAATGGCATTTTAAAATAACACACACACACACACAAATACACAATAGTATGCAAGAGTCATAAAGCTGCCCAGGCATATTTCCCCGGTCATCCCACTCATAGGAATTTTAGAATTTATACAAAGGTAACAATTTAACAATAACAAAAACAAAAATAAAAATATGCAAAATGTACACAATGCCACTCAATATACTAGCAAAAAGCAATCAAACAAATAAACCAAAAATATCAAAGACAATTCAAATGTCTCAAAATAGAGGAATAGTTTTATTAATTATAAAACATTGTCAAAAATTATATTATCTAGTCATTAAAATACAAACTTTAAAAAGAAAATGTTTATTATATAATGTTAAGTAAAAAAAAAAAAAAATCAGGCCACAAAATGAAATTTGCATTATGCATGCATGATGAGGAAGACAAGAAATAGATAAGAATGTAAGTTAAAAAAAAAAAAATAAGAAAAGCTAACACCAAAGAATTGAATATGGTGTAGGATTCTGGCTTGTTTTAAAGCCATTACATCATCTTTTCAATGACAGACTACATTTTAAGTAATTGAAAACAAAGTCTCATTAGCCTTGTCCTTGTATAAATTCCCAGAGAGAACACATTATTCTTATTTATGTCTACCTCTGCTACTTGTCTTTGATTTGGACCTGCTCCATCCTCTTCTCTCACTTCTCACTCACCTCACTAGACTGGAAAAAAACCCTCATCAAACAAGGAAGCTAAAGGCACCAAGTTTAACAGGAGCGGTGTATCCAAATCAGCAAACATCAGAGGACAAGATCTGATACTGTGCCCCCACTGTTGCAAAGGCAGACCCAGATTCTTCAATGACCACAAGTGGCCTCGGTTTAATTACTTTTGCCAACAAGGCACAATGTTCCCATCCTCAGAAATAGTCCCCGGCAGAGTTTCCAGGGGCCCATAAAAGTCTGCACTCTTGGAAGAATGTGACAACTCTGGCATCAAACACAGATTCGTCATTTTCTATAATAAGAGAATGTTCAGTTGCATCAGGCTTTTTTAGCAGGGCCAACATTTAGTAAAATTCTGAGGCTGGCAAAGTGAGTTTTTGCCTAGCCCAAGACTTCTTTCCCTGTCTCCAGATGATCAATAAAATCACCTCACGTTACAATTTACAAAGAGCCCTTTCACATCCAATTTCTCACTTGATTCTTGTGTCAGCCCAGTGACGTCAGTGTTATTATTAACTTCACTTTTTAGAAGAGGACACTGAGACCAGGGAAGTGAAAAGACTTGTGGAAGGCAACACAGCAATCAATGACTGAAAGGGAACACAGTCCAGGCCTGACTCCTGCTCAGTATGCTTCCACTGTCTCTACATACTGCCCCTTCTCCCAGCCCAGGGGAAGCACTGACCCAGTCCACCTACTCAACCAGTACTGTGTGCTACCACCCCAAAGATACCTGTGTGTTAAAGGAAGACAGAAAGACAGTATGTGACCTGTAAAAAGGAAAAATCAAGTAGGGTTCCTAAGAAGATGCTGAACTAGCCTGACATACCGGTTTCTTCCCCTGAGATCAACTCAGAGGAACTACAGAGGAAAAATATTAAGTTACGGAGAAAGCTATGAGACCCCCTTGGAGGGACAGAAGCTGTTTTTCTCTGGCATGTACGTGTGACTGGAACGGCCCACTTAAGGCAGAGGGTATCCAGGCTGCTGTGTCAGGATAAAACAAGGAGCTGTTGCTTCTTAGGGTCTTTATCTCACCTCCATTCCCACCCCCACTGCCTTAGAACAGACAGGGCCAGAGCTTACATCTCTTGAACAAAATACATCTCAAGTGTAGAACTAAGCAGTGTAGAAGCCCTGCACCTGATTGGAGGTGGGGAAAGTACACAAAGATGGATTGGTCTAAGGTGGTCACTGGCCTACTTTTTCCTTCTAAACCCCCAGGGTTGGTGGATCACAATCTCCTCTTATAGATACTAATTCATCCTAAAGTAAAGAACACATTTGAGGAGCTGTTAGGCATATTCAAATTAGGTGTGGTGAGGAGTGATTAACTCTGGTTTCCTGATGCCTAGAACCTTCCACTAGAGTTTCATCCTCTATCCTCATTTGAACATGCTGGTGTCAATGCAGATCGAGATCTGGCCTTCAGTCTTTACACCATCAGCACTGCTGTACAGACTAACCATAACCTCAGAGGAATGGAAACTCATGGGTAAAAATGGAAGCACTAATATTTTCAAAGAAAAACAACAAACTGAGTTATAATTCCATGGAACCAGAGGTATTAGAACTGACAGATCAAAGACTTACATATATTTTAAAGAATTAATTTAATTTTTTATACTTAAAAAAGAGGGATGATATTAGCAATATAAAATGAAAACAAGAAACCATAAAAGGAATCAAGTAAAAATGTTAAATATGAAACTGTAATAGTTGTGATAATAAACACAATAGATAGTAATTAGTGGAAAGAATTTGCCTGAGGAATGCACAGTGAACTGGGGGATCAGATTGAGGAATTCTTAGCAGAAAGTTAGTTTAAAAATAAAAAAAATATATGAAAGTTAAGGTATAAAAGGCAAAATTAGTCCGAGAAAAAAAATAAAGATAGATAGAAAAGGAGAGAAGGAAATATTTGAAGAAATAATGGAGGTAATTACTACAGAATTAATGAAAGATAGAATGCTTCAAATCAAAAGGAATCATAGACAGCAAAAAAGAAAAGATAAGAGAAATCATACTCCTAAATGTATAGTATCTGCCGAAGCCGGTTTGGCTCAGTGGATAGAGCGTCGGCCTGCGGACTGAAAGGTCCCAGGTTCGATTCCGGTCAAGGGCATGTACCTGGGTTGCGGGCACATCCCCAGTAGGAGATGTGCAGGAGGCAGCTGATCGATGTTTCTCGCTCATCGATGTTTCTAACTCTCTATCTCTCTCCCTTCCTCTCTGTAAAAAATCAATAAAATATATTTTAAAAAAAAATGTATAGTATGTTGAAATTTAAGAATATCGACAATAAGGTAAGACATTAAAAATTTGCATAGAGAAAGAAAGAAGATCACTTAAAAAGGAATATGAGTAATATTGATATCAAATTTTTCAGCAGTATTCAAGAATGTAAGGCAGAAAGAGAAGTATTTTCAAAATTTTGAATGTATAGAATTTCATATCCAGCTAAACTTTCATTCAAGTTAAAGATATATTAAAATACTCTTAAGAGATCCGACTTTCAGAATATTTGCCATGCAAAGATCCATATATAAAAAATGTTTTAATAACATACTCATATATAAGAAACAAATCTAAGAGATGATGGAAGAAATATGTGAAGTAAAAGTGATAAAATATCTTTGTAAAGTTGTTGTTTTATTAAAAAATAACTGAGACCAAAGCAAAGAGAAAGCAAAAGAATATACGTAAAAAACAAGATTAGAAGTCTATGATGAAGCAGAGGAAGGCCAGGGGACATCAGATAATATTAATGTCTTTGTCTTACATGTGAGAAGACATAGTCAACTTTAAAATAATAAACAGAAGCCCTAGCCGGTTTGGCTCAGTAGATAAAGCATCAGCCTTCAAACCAAAGGGTCCCAAGTTTGATTCTGATCAAGAGCACATACCTCGGTTGCAGGATCCTCCCCAGCCTGGGCCCTGGTCGGGGCTCCTGCAGGAGGCAACCAATCAATGATGTGTTTCTTTCACATTGACATTTCTCTGTTTTTCCCTCTCTCTTCCCCTCCCTCTAAAAATCAATGGAAAAATATCCTTGGGTGAGGACTAAAAAATATATAAAAATAAATTAAATTAAAATAAAATAATAAACAGAGGAATAAAAAACAAAGAAACAATATGATAAATTGAAATAATAAACTGAGTAGAAGAAAGTCCTAATATGTGAATAACTACTATAGATAAAAATGAGCTAACTTACCAAATAAAAAATAATAACCAGATATTTGCTATTCTCTAGACAAATACTAAAGCAACATACATGCACAAGATGAAAATAAAAGGATGAAAAATAATTATTCAGGCAAGTGGAAGAAAATAAAGCAGGTCTCAACATAATATTTTCAGATAATATGAAGATCACAACCTTAACAACAAAACTAGCAAAAAGCTGTAAGAAAAATAATTACATACTATGCCACTTATTGCTATAGATGTGAAAATCCTACAGAGAGCTTTAGTAAACCAAATCCGGTAGTGCATCAGAATGATCATATATCACACTGGGCTTTCCCCAGGTAGCTAAGGATAATTTTAACATTAGAAAATCTATAAGCATAATTCACTATATAAGCTAAATATTGATAATACAATAGGAAAAGAGAAAGAAATTAGAGGCTTAAGAATTGAAAAGAAAGAAAGAAAATTACCATTATTTTAAGATAATGTGATTTCTTTGACCGACTTTCATAGTTGTTTTTGGTGAGGTTAGTCATGGCTGGAACAGGAGTTTATAAAACCTCTTAGAAAAACAGCTTGATATTCTCTTGTAAAATTAAACTTTATGGACCCTATATGCAAGTCTATTTCTATGATTATGTTTAAGAAAAACCTTCGCATATGTATACCAGAAATTGCAGCCTGGCCCACGTGGCTCAGTGGCTGAGCGTTGACCTATGAACCAGGAGGTCATGGTTTGATTCCTGGTCAGGGCATATGCCCGGGTTGCAGGCTCAATCCCCAGTGTGGGGCTTGCAGGAGGCAACTGATCAATGATTCTCTCTAATCATTGATGTTTCTCTCTCTCCCTCTCCCTTCCTCTCTGCAATCAATAAAAATATAGTTTAGCCCTAACAGGTTTGGCTCAGCAGATAGAGCGTCGGCCTGCGGACTGAAGGGTCCCAGGTTCGATTCCAGTCAAGGGCATATCACCTTGGTTGCGGGCACATCCCCAGTGGGGGGTGTGTAGGAGGCAGCTGATTGATGTTTCTCCTTCATCGATGTTTCTAACTCTCTATCCCTCTCCCTTCCTCTCTGTAAAAAATCAATAAGATATATTAAAAATGTATATATTTTAAAAAAAGAAAATGCAGATAAGAATGTTTATAGTACTACTATACATATCAACACACAAAATTCCTATTAATAGGGCAGTTGATAAATTAACTATGGCATATTCAAATTAAATAAATGACAACTACAATAAACAATATGGACAAGTCTTCACAATATATAATATTAATTAAAAAGTATAAATATCAAAGTTATTTGTGCATCATATTCTTTTTATGATATTAAAATATTAATAAAATATACTTTTAAGGAATACATATGATGAGCTAAAACTATTTAAAAAGGAAAGCTAAGGAATAATGAATACAAGATTTATGATGGTTGTTCCTTTGGGTTGGGGAGCCAGGGGTGGAGTAGGGGAATACCACAGTTGTAGATGTGGCCAAGTTACTCTCAAAGTCCTTATTTTCACGTTGAATGTCACTCATGAATGCTTATTACATTAGGTCAACTAAGTATATAGATACAATACTGCCACACATGAAACAAGGATTATGATTTATCCAGTGCTAAGTCCCTGAGATCTAAGAGAAATAATTCAAATGGGAGACTTCAGGCACTGAGACCCTGGAAGTGGAGATTTCTCTGAGCACAAGATGTTTGAGTCATGCATTTTTTTGGCCATTTGCTCCATTAGCCCCGAGGTCTGCCTAGTTCCTTAAATATTGGTACTAGCCCTAGCCAGTTGTCTCAGTGGGTAGAGCATCGCCTACGGACTGAAGGGTCCCAGGTTTGATTCTGGTCAAGGGCACCTACCTCGGTTGCAGGCTTGATCCTTGGCCCTGCTTGGGGTGCCTCCAGGAGGTAACCAATCATCGATGTGTCTCTCTCACATTGATATTTCTCTTTCTGTCTCTCCCCTCCTTTCCACTCTCTCTAAAAATCAATGGAAAAATATCCTTGGGTGAGGATTAACAACAACAAAACTGGTACCAAACCAGTTATAAAGATCATGGGCAAAGACCCTAAATCTCCATGCTCAGACACCATAACCTTAGGCAGAGGCAGGCATTTGCTTCTCGTGCAGCAGTAGTTTCCTCACCAGCCTCCTTACCTAAGCTCCACCCTCCTCTGCTGTTCTCCATACTGCCTCCAGAATGTTACTGCTAAATTGCAAAGCTGACCAGATTACTTTCCCTACTTCATTATCTTTAGAATTAAGTCTGTGCTTGGGTATTATCAGACCTCAGTGATCTTTCCCTGGCAAAACAGCTCCACATGTTCTCTAATCCCTTAATACTTCCTGCAGTCTCCCACCCCCCGTCTGCTCATGCTGCTCAGTCTATCTGCAGCGCCTTTATATCCTTACCTGTTGACATTTCACTCATTACCAAATCTTCGTTCCCCTTCTTCCTATTCTCTGAAGGCCTGGAGGGAGAGATCAGTGGGCAGGGAGAGTGTGATTATCCAGATGCTCAGGAATAACTGTAGCTTTAACAGGGAATAGTTTAGACAGGTAAAGCCAGTGACAGAGCCTGCAAATCAAATCTGGATTGCAACAGTCCTGATTCTGTGTGAGTAGGGCCAGCCTGGGTGGGCCTGGAACTGCTCTCTTTCCCCATCTCTCAGAGGTGATTTCTAGGGGTGGTACTATGGAAGAGCTTGGGCTCTAAAGTCAGACTGACTTGAATCAGTCCTGGATGTACCCTTTAAAATGCATCAAAACTATGGGGTTTTAAATGTTAACACTGAAAAATGAGAGAACAATTTTGAATGGTGCATGATTCTGTCCATAATTTCATTAAGTTAGTGGATGCACTCCAGTGAACTTGAGATGATACACCAGAATCTGTTGCTTACGCCAAGCCACATATACTGTATTTTATCAACAAATTAAAGGACTTGCAAGGTAGTTATGACTGTGATCAGTGTTTACCTTAGATTTTGAAATCCTAACTCCTGGGTGAGATGCGTATGAGCTATGGGACTTTGGATAAGTCTCTCAATCTCACAGGGTTTTGATTTCCTTCCTAAATACTTTGAGGAGTGTAGCAGGTTGTATTTTTCAAAGGTGGTCACAGCAACATCTGCCCTCCCACCTGAGCTCTCTTCCCTCAAAAAGTGGATCTGTGTCCCTTCCCTGGAATACAAGTGGACTGGTGACTTGCTAAATGAATAGAGTGAAGCAAGAAAAAAAAAACACACCAAAAAACAATATGACTTTAGATCTAGGTCACAAAAGGTGACCTAGCTTCTATCTTTATTTTTATGGAACAATTGATTTTGGAGCACTGAGCCTTCAAATAAGAAATTCAAATACCTGAGACCACCATGAGGAAACCCAGGCCACAAATAGAGGCCACAGATAGGTCTTCGCATCCCAGTAGGCAGACTGTAGCCACTGCCAGACATGTGACTGGTGATGTCTCCAGATGCTTTCAGTCCCCAGCTGTTGAACCCCTCTGCCTTTGCATCTTCCAGCCAAGGTCCCAGACATCATGGAGCAGAAACAAGCTGTCTCTTTTGTGACCTTTCTGAATCTCTAACCCATAGAATCTGTGTTCATGCTAAAAACTGTTTTATGCCACTAAGTTTTGGGGTTGTTTTTAAAGCAGCAATAAGAATGGAGTCAAAGATTTCTCTGAGGACTGCATAAAATAATTTGCATAAAGTGCCTGATACAAAGCATGGGCTCAGAAAATGGTAAGTGTTACCACTATTATGTTCTCTGCTGGCCAAATAGAACACGCTATTTGGGCCTCAGGCTTCTCTTTAGGAATACCTGCCTCAGTAACTGAAAAGTTTGTTGTGTGGATCAAATAGGATGATACACGTGTAAGTGCTTTGGAAACTGTAGGGCTCTCTACACATCAAAGGAATTCTTACACTAAAGGCTCAGGAGAGGAGAGTACTCTAATGATCCTTCAGTGGCAGCCAGTGTCTGAAATCCTTAGATCAAAGCTCCTTGGCCTGAGGCCTCAAATTTGCTCCCTGTTAGAGATCATTAACTTCAACCACTCATCCAATAAGCTCTTATTAAGTATCTACTACAAGAAGAAAACTATTAAATGTTGGAAGTTTTCTGAAGAAGTTCGGGTATTCAATTGAGTCCTCTAAGAAAATTCTGGAGAGCTAGGAGAACAAGAAATAAACATAATGCCAGGAACACAGAGGCTTTCTGCAAGGATATGTTTTTTAGGGGCAGTCTAAAAGTGAGGGAGGACCTGCATTGTGCCAGGTACTGTGCCCAGTTCTTTACATACACTGAGTGGCCAGATTATTATGACCACCTGACGTTTGTAGGCAAATTAGCTATAATTTTGTGCTGAACTTGCTAGAGGGCCAGACCATTATAAATAGGGAAGCAGGTTGTTTACCACAACAGTAGAAGTGATATTTTTCTAAAGATATGGGCAAACGATGTGATTTAACAGCCTTTGAACGTGGGACACACACACACGCGCACGCACACACACTGAGTGGCCAGATTACTATTACCACCCCATCAGTGCTTCGTTGAGCGATTCTTCTTGGCATTGACTCCATGAGATGTTGAAAGGTGATGCGAGGAATCTGACACCATTCCTGATGAATAGCGCTGTCCAGTTCTGTGAGATTTGATGGTTGTGGAACCAGCTGCCTGATGGCTCTTTTAACTTTGTCCCCAAATGCTCAATTGGATTGAGATCTGGTGATTGTGGGGGCCACCTAAGCAAGGTAAAGTCTCCCTCATGTTCTTGAAACCACTCCTGCACAATATGAACACCGTGGCATGGCACATTGTCTTGTTGGAAGAAGCCATCTCCATTGGGATACGCCATCAACATGATAGGATGAACTTGATCAGCAATGATACTTAGGTATGTTGTGCTATTCAGACGTTGTTCCACACGAATTAAAGGGCCCAAATCATGCCAGGAAAACATGCCCCAAACCATAACACTGCCCTCACCAGCTTGAAGAGTTGTACTCATGCATGTGGAGTGCATGCTTTCATGCTGTTTCCTCCAAATTCTCACTCTGCCATCTGCATGATGCAACTGGAAACGTCATTCATTGGACCACATGACTTTTTTCCAATGCTCTACTGTCCAATCCTTGTGTTCCTGTGTGAATTGGAGATGTTTTATCTTGGTAACTGCAGACAGCAAAGGTGTTCGAACAGGCCCGTGGCTTCCATATCCCATACAATGCAGTGTATGGCTAATTTGCCTACAAACGTCAGGTGGTCATAATGATCTGGCCACTCAGTGTATATTGTCTTTCCTTCAATTCTCACAATGAGTTTTATGAGATGGGTTATTTATTAGTTGCCTTTACAAATGAGAAAATAGGTGCTTGGGAAGATTAAGTATCTGAACCAAGGTCACAACAGTAGTAAGTCAGCACTGAAATCCAGGTCTGGAGACTCTCCATCATGCTACTACTTTTGAATATACATTTCAGCCTCAAAGAATTATTTCTCCAAGCAGTAAACCAAAAAAGTCCTCATCTGAGATTCAAATGTTGCCTATGAAATAATAACATTTCTGTAGAATTAATTTTCTTCTGAAATTTTATGGTAAAATAATTAATACTCATAATATCTTATTAGCACAGAGCTTTAGCATTTACAGAGCACCTTCACATCTTTTCCTTCCTTGGTTCCCCAACAGAGCTCTGTGGGGAGACATAATGTTAAACCTAAGGTCTCACAGACAATAAGTGAGCAAAGGATTGCACTTTAGTTTGCTGCTACATTGTAGGAGGAATAATAAGTGTTTCTTTAATGGCGAGCATTTTGTCTCGTCTTCAGTGTCACGTGATTTTGAACATCATTAAAAGTTTTATAAAGGTTGGCCATAATGTTCAAGATTTCTTCCAAATCATGATGACTCATTCCATCATTGATACAATGTAAGTCTCATGACACAATATACCTGCACATTGTGAACAAGAAATGGAAAGATGTTTTAAAATCCATTTAAATAAATATATATTTTTGATCATTTCAATTATTTTTTGTTGACTTTCTATCAGCTCAGGTTAGTTGTTTAGTTACTGCATGTTCCTTGAAATGTCACTATGAGAGAGTTTTTTGTTTGTTTTTTTTACCAGGAGTAGAAGGGTAAGTTCTTCCATTTCCTTGTTTGGTTGTGCTTTCAGAATAGGTATTTTCTTCAATCTACTGCTTGTCGAAATCTTTTAAGGCAGAAATCATTTTAACTCATTTAAGTTCACTCTGAAAAGGCTAGTTTATTGAAACTGAATAATATATTCCATAGATACACTTGATGGGACGCATGCAAACTTAAGAATGTCACAATACATTGACAGCCTAAGAAAGAATGAATGTGATTGGCCAGTCATTCAGCTCCCCTTCCTCTCTTCAGGACATCTCAGGTATGTAACAAGGATGCAATTGTCTCATGGATATATAGACACCAATGTGGGTAGCAGTGCCATCCACTTATTAAACATTGGTAACATTTTCTTTCTTTTTTTATATTTAAAATATAAAAATAGAAGTTCTTGGTGGTTACACAAATTTACACATGTAAAAAAGTTGCATATATATACAAACACACAAATAAGTGTAAGTAAAAATTGGGAAAATATGAACAAGTTCTATGGACTATACCAATGTTGATTTCTTTCTTTTGTTACTGAAGTATAGTTATACAAGATTCTAACAGTAAGTGAAGGCCACAATGGGGTCTCCTTTAATTTTGTTTCTGCAACTTCCAGTGAATCTATAATTATCTCTAAAGTTACAAAAATAGAAGTTCTAATACACTTTTGTATATTAGATCTAGTGGGTTGTAAAAAACCGCCAAATTATCTTCCAAAGAGGCTCTACCATTTTACATTTCTACCAATAAAGAATGAGAATTCCTTTCATTCTACATCAAGCATGTCAAACTCAAAGGCTAACACGGGCCAGATAAACAAGGTTTAAGTTTATATGAGCTGCAAAAAAACAAAAGCTTCAATTTTCATAGAAACGTAGGTTGATTTTGATAGAGACATGCTGAATACAAAGGGCTGAAATAAATGAGTAATCATTAACATAAAATAATAGAACATTTTAATAAAAATTAATATTTTTTTCTTGAACATTAATTTACCAGACACTGAATAACTGGATATATTAATAAGTGTAATGCAAATAAACCTATTTTTCTTGTTATCAGAAAGCAAAATATTTCCTGTTGTGCACACCAAACAAGTCAGCACAAGACTAATGACGTAGCAATCGGCTGCTAAAATATTTGCTGCTAGTATTAGTGGAGAGAAATGGTGCACATGCACGCAAGGCATGTGAGGGAAATGAATGTAACACGATTAAAATAATCAGTCATTAGCGAACATTGTAGTTTGTTATTAACAATTACGTATAATAGGATATTGTAAAAATTAAGTTACGAAATTTTTATTAAAATGTTTCTTATATACCATTATATTGGCTGAGTTGCAAAAATATTCATGTGGGCCACATGTGGCCCACGGGCCATGAGTTTGACATGCTTGTTCTACATCCTCATTAGCATTTATTGTCAGTGTTTTGAATTTCAGCCATTCTATTAGGGTATGTAGTGGGAGTTTATTGTTTTATCTTTCAATTCCCTGATGACATATGATGTGAAGCAATTTTTCATATACTTACTTGCCATTTTGTATATCTTTTTTGGCAAAGGGTTTGTTCAGGTCTTTTGCCCATTTTTTAATTTATTAGTTTGTTTTCTTATTTTTGAGGGGTTTTTTGGGTATATTTTGGATAGCAATGCTTTATCAAAGATATGTCTTTTGTGAATAGTTTCTTTTATTCTGTGACTTGTCTTCTCATTCTCTTGACTTTGTCTTTCACAGAGCAGATGTTTTTAATATAAATGAAGTCCAACTTCAATTATTTTTTTTCACTGATCATGTCTTTGGTTGATCATTTTTTGTTGTATCTAAAAAGTCATCGAGATACCCAAGGTCATTTAAATTTTCTCCTATTATTATTTTCTTAGAGTTTTACACTTTACATTTAGGCCTATGGTCCATTTTGAGTTAAAATTTATGAAAGGTATAAAGTCTGTATCTATATTCATTATTTTCGCATATGGATGTCCATTTGTCCCAGCACCATTTATTGAAAAAACTATCTTTGCTCCATCGTATTGCCTTTGCTACTTTGCAAAAGATCAACTGAGTATATTTATGAGGATCTATTTCTGGGCTTTCTATTCTCTTCTATTGATCTATGTGTCTATTCTTTTACCAATACCACATTATCTCAATTACCATAGTTTTAGAGTAAGTCTTGAAGTTGGGTAGTATCAGTCCTTCTCCTTTAATTTGAGTTGGATATTCTGAGCCTTTTGATCCTCCATATAAATGTTAGAATTGGTTTATCAATATCCACAAAATAACTTCCTGGAAATTTGATTGGGGTTATATGGAATCTGTAGATCAAATTGGGAAGATTGAGCATCTTGATAATATTGGGTCTTACTGCCCATAAACATGGACTATCTAAATATCTTACATTAGAGTTTTGTTGTTTTGTTCATATAGATCTTGTACATATTTTTTAGGTTTATGCCTAAGCATTTCATATTTTTTGGAATGCCAATGTAAATAATAGTGTTTTTAACTTCAAATTTTACTTGTTCATTACTGGCACATAGAGAAGTGATTGAGTTGTCAAATTAATCTTGTATCCAGCAACTTTCCTATAATTACTTATTAGTTCCAAGACTTTTTTATTATTGTTAATGATTTTTTCAAAACTTCTACATAAACAATAATGTCAACTGAGAACAAAGAGTGTTTTATGTCTTTCTTCCCAATCTGTACACATTTTATTTACTTTCATGTCTTACTGCATTAACAAGGACTTCCAGTATGATATTAAAAAGCAGTGGTAAGAAAGTACATCCTTGCTTTGTTCCTAATCTTTTTTAAAATTTATTTTAAACACATAAAAATGGAATAACCTTTTAACTTAAAATAAACTTTAAAAACTTATAGCCATTTCCCCCCATTTGTTCTTTATTAAAAATTTATCTTTACTGTTAAAAGTATTACAGATGTTCCCTTTATTTATTTTTTATTCTCATGATCCCCTCCACCCTGCACAATCCCTCCTAAGCCAGGCCGAGGGACCCCACCTGGCAGTGGGCCCCTAGTATGCATATAAGTTCCCTGGTTAATATTTCCCCACCCACCCCCATCCCCACCTTCCTCTGAAATTTGTCAGCCTGTTCTATGATTCTATGCCTCTGAATCTATTTTTGTTCATCAGGTTATATTGTTCATTAGAGTCCACAAATGAGTAAGATCATGTGATACTTACCTTTCTCTTACTGGTTTATTTTACTTAGCATAATACTCTCCAGGTCCATTCATGCTGTTGCAAATGGTAAAAGAGTTCCTTCTTTTTAACTGCCACATAGTATTCCATTGTATAAATATACCACAGCTTTTTTATCCACTCATCTGCTGATGGGCACTTGGGCTGTTTCCAAATCTTAGCTATTGTAAATTGTGCTTCTATAAACATAGGGGTGCATATATTCTTTCTGATGAGTGTTTCAGGTTTGTTCCTAATCTTAGTGGTAAAACTTTGTGTTTCTCTTCACAAAGTATGATGTTAGCTGTAGATGTTTGTAGACATTGTTTATCAAGTTAAGGAAGTTCCCCTCTATTCCTAGATTGCTGAGAGTTTTGATCATGAATGGGTGTTGAATATAGCCTTTTATTATGTTGAATTACATTAATTTATTTTTTAATATTGAACAAGTCTTGAACACCTGAAATAAATACCACTTGGTTAATTATATCATTCTTTTTATACATTTTTGAAGTCGATTTACAAATATTTTGTTAAGGTTCTTTGCATCTATGTTTGTTAAAGTTATTATTGGTCATAATTTGCCTTTTCTTTGTCATTGATATTGGTTTTGATACTGAGGTGAAGTTGGCCTCATAGAGTGAGTTAAGAAATATCCCTTCTGCTTCAATCTCCTGGGAGAGACTGTAGAGAATTGATACAATTTCTTCTTTAAATGTGTTGTAGAATTCACCATTGAACTTACCTGAGCCCCATTTTTATAAATTAAAAAATTACTGAGATATTTATAGATTCACATGCAGGAATAAGAAATAATACAGAGAGATCTTGTGTGCCCTTTACCCAATTTCACCCAATGATAACATCTTTCAAAACCATAGTACAATGTCACAACCAAGATTTGACATTGATATAATTCTCCTTAGTTATATCTCCCATTTGTGAATATATTTAGTTCTGTACAATGTTATCACATGTGTGAGCTTGTTATCAACTACCATAGTCAAGATATAGAAAAGTCCAGATTTTTAAAAATACTTTCTGAAGCAGCCTGGCTACTACATTACTAAGTGACAAACACTCAATGGATATTTATTAATGCATTTTCTTAGGAGATTTCATTTATTACAACTCACAGGTGTTTTCTAGGATCTCCTTTGCTCTATTGTCCCTAGAAGCAGCTCCATAAGCCATTGCAGAAGGCCACGGTTGACGGCATTATTTCTGCATCTGAGTTGCAGAATTCAGTATTTTGTACATGTCCTATACACATCACATTTTAACTGTTAGAAGTTGATAAATACAGTGGGGCCTTGACTTACAAGTGTCCCGACTAACAAGTTTTTTGAGATACCAGCTGTCTCTCGGCCGATTTTTTGCATTGAGTTGACAGAGTAATTTGAGTTAACGAGCTCCTTAACAAGCTCCTTAACAAGCTCGGTCTCAGAACGAATTAAACTCGTAAGTCACCTGCCTTCCCCAGGTGAAATCACCTACTTACATTTACAGGACCAAGGGATGGCACTTCATAATGATGACAGTCAACAGGATAAGTATTGCATTCAACTTGACTTTTGAGATTCTAAGACATAGTTATATCTACACAGTATATTGATGATTTGGAGGAAAAAGTACCACATAATATAATTTATTTTTTTCATTAAACAATTTTGGACAGATGATTATGTGTCACTTTTGATAGGGATACAAAGATGATTTGAACAAAGAATTTTTGTCCTTAAAGAATTAATGTAATAAGCCAGTCAGAGAAAGACAAGTTACACATGATCTCACTCATATGTGAAATCCAATAAACAAAATAAACTGATGAACAAAATAGATCCAGAAACATAGAAGCATGAAACAGACTGAGGAATCCCAGAGGGAAGGGGAGAGGGGGGACAAGAAGAGATCAACTAAAGAACTTATATGCATATATGCATAATCCATAGACACAGACAATAGTCTGAAGAAGGTCTGGGAGGGGGAGGTGAGTGCAGGATGGAGGTGGTTGATGGAGAAAAACGGGGATATCTGTAATACTTTCAACAGTAAAGATAAGTTTTTTTTTTTTAAAAAAAGAATTAACGTACTAGTCAGAGTAACATTTAAATATAACTAGTTTTCTTTCCCACTATTTCATAGCCTGTACTCTTGCCAAACACACTACCCATTCACTAGTTACCAAACTTCATTGTCTTTCCTTTGTTCATAGCATTTCTTCTGATTGGCCTCCTCTTACTTCTCATCACCATTTCTTTCCCCAAACCAACCTCAAATGCAAACTCTTCCATGAAGACTTTCCTAATACCTTCAAATAGTTCATGATCTCTTACCACTCTAAGGTATTTTCTATTGACTTTAACATATCATACTTTGTGTTTGTATTTATATTCATGTCTGAACTCCCTGGGGGGCATGCACTGTAAAGGCAAAATATATGTTTATGAAGCTGAAGATCCAATCATGTCCCCACCAAATATAATCAAGTACAGCAATATTTTGATAGGATGTGGCTAATCTTCATACCAATGTTATTCCTATCTCCCCTTTTGTCTTTCTGCACATGAAAATTAAAATGTGGCTAGGCTATGAAAATTTGATACAAAACTTTGAAAATATGAGCCAAAAGCACAGAACAACATAATATCCTTGTGTTTATTTTCTAATATTTGCTTTATAATCCTAAGGCCTGCAAGCATTCCCAAACTTCCTGTGGCAAAGATCATCTTCCTAGTTCCTAAGCAAAATTCCCTAAGGAATAAAAAGATTGGGCAATATTCTATGAAATGTCAAAGCTGAAATATACCTTATGGATTATGAAGTTCAATCAACTTGTTTTAAATATGGGGAAACTGAGGCTTGAGAAAGAGATGAAGCATGTCCACAGTCACAAAGTGATTCAGGGGCCAAGTTGACTTAGAATATTGGTTCTCTTGGTGACTACTGCAATGTCTTGGTCTACATACAAGTGAAAACTGCCAAGCTGACTATACCCTTGCCCAATACCTTGTCTGAAGGTTTGACTGAAATGAGCCCAGACTAATACAAGCATTACAACAGGCCTGCCAGAATCTTTGCTGAGCATATCATTTTCCTGGCTTCACATGGATTTGAAGAACTCTATAATGAGTAAAGTAGCTGGACACAATGTATCATCAAGAGTCCTAAAGGAAGCAGATAGTGACCAATACAAGACTAGGCCCAAAGGTAGCAGCCAGAGCTGCTGGGGACCATGATTTTAGAGTGATAGGCTCCTGAAGCTGGGGAGAACCTTGGAGGTCATCTAGAAGAGGAAGAAGGGGTCTTGTCTTCTAGAAATGACCCTGCTATTTACCTGCCATGTCACATTAGACAAGTTGCTCTCTACCTCTAGTCCTCAGTTTCCAATTGTATAAAATAAATAGGTTGGATTGAATGATCTCAAAGGTACTTTTCAAATTTGATACTTTTTATTCTACAAAGCATCCCACTTCCTTTTTTTTTTTTTTTTTTTTTTTTTTTTTTTTTTTTTTTTTTTTTTTTTTTTACAGGTGAGATAAAGGAGGCTTACAGAGAGGTTCAACAACTTGCCTAAGGTCAACCCATTGTGTTGATGGCACAGTGGTGACCAGAACCTAGGTCAGCATTTTATCTATTGCCCCACATGGTAGAATCTCCCCTTCCAAGCTCCCCTGTGACCTTGTGGTGAATTGTGCAATTGCTGTCCCAATGCTGTCGAAATTGCCTTTTTCCTTATCCTCTGGGACTGCTGGCAGCGAGCAGAAGGCTACTGGAAAAGGGACTGAGAGCCTCGGCTCTGGTAGTGCATCAGGCAAGGATCAAATCAGCTCTTTCTTCCCTCTCTCTGGCAAAATGAAACCAAAACTAAACTCCTTAACTTTGGGGGCATTGAGGCTAGAGGAGAAGTTGCCCCTCAGCCTATGCTTCTGCAGAGCCCAGCACAACACTCCCCGAGCATGAAAGCCCTTCTCTTGGGCAGATGGATCTCCTCCCTGAGTCTCTGTCTGCAGAATGAAGGTACATGATGAGTGAGAACTGAACAAGGCACTTGACCCAGGAGAAGCAACGCGGAGTCAATGTGCAGAAAGGCTCCCTCCAACATAGCTTGGAAGCTTACTTTCTCAGTGACTTTTGAGTCACTTCAAATTCCAGCTAAAATGGGGAAGGAGGTATGCCGAGCAAAAAAGAATTATGCTTTAAACCTAACATTACCTTCCAGACTTACAGCTTCTCTTGGGGCCAGATACAGAAAGTATTTTCCTCACTTATTCCCTTTGCCATATAGTAGAAGAGCTGTTTTTAAAAGGGCAATTGAAGTGGACCAGCCCTGAATATCAGACATTGTTATTAGAAAATCCGATAGGTTTCTTATCTTAAAAACACACAAAATCTAGATCTTCCATTTCTTCCTCAAGACGAAGCCACATGACTTCACAAAGCCTTGGGACAGGAGAGCCCTTATTGATCACTCTGCTTTTGATGGGACTTGCCCAGGGTCACTAGCAAGACAGCAGCAGAGGCAAAAATTACATAAGGATTGCCTGTCTCCCAGTTCCCATTCCCTGTTGTTGGAGGAACATAATGAAAGTAAGAAAAGTGGGTCTCCAGAGAGATAGAATGGTCATTTCTAAGCCTTTAAAAAAAATAAGATTCAGATAATCAGAAGTTCGAGGTCAGAGGATAATTTAAGGCCATCTGAAGCTGGCCAGATTTGACTCAGGTCCTCTAGAGAATTCTGTCCTTTTGGCAGTCAGATACCATGATGAACGCCAAGCCAGGCCTGAGATTTAGGCGCAGCTCCAGGCTCTGGGCCCCCTCTGAGCCCGGGCTCCAGTATGTACAAGGAGCTCGGAAGCAAGCAGGCACCATTATTCCTGAACATACGCTTTTAATCAGAGACACTGGGACCTGGATGGGACCTTAGGCATGATTTAATTCTTCTCACTTTGCAGATGTAGAAATCAGAGGCCAGATAGGGGATGGGACGTGGAATGCTTGCACAAGGTCACTTGGCAATTTAATAAAGAAACAGCATGGTAGGGTGGAAAGGGGTAGCTTTGGGCTGGTAATCTAGCTCCAAATCCCAAATCTGCAATTTATTATTTAAGAGATTCCAGGTAAGTAAGTCAACCTCCTAATCTATAAGTTTCTTTTTTTTGGGGGGGGGGGGAGGAGCACAATAATTACATTCTGTAAATTTATTATGATAATTAAATGTTATGAAAATATCAAAGTAATTTGTAAACAGGAAGTCATTATCTGTACTTTAATGTTAATATTAAATTATAATAAAACACAACCTACTAACATCAATAATGCACTTTTCTGAATGCTCATCACATGCCAAGTTCTTCACATACATCATTTCTTTTACTTCCTGAAAAGACCCAAGGCAGCCTCTCACCAATAACCATATACTTGGAGCAAGGTTTAAACCAGGTCATATACACAGCAGGATTTAAGCATGATCTCTCACACAGAACCTCGAACCCTATAATCCAGAAACCTGGGCCCAGGGTTCTAGTCCCAGGCCACACTTGATAATCCTTTACCACCCTATTCAGTCCCTTTTATGTTGAATGTGTGGCTCTTGCTTGTTGGCACTCTCCTCGTGGTTTGTTTGCCTCAGAAAATATGTTTGCATAAGGTACATGTCAGTTAAAAATCAATAAATTTCAAAAAATAAAGTGCAACCTGATAAATTAATATTCCTTTTTTAAAATAGCTTTATTGAAGGATAATTGAGTAGGAATGGGTCTTTCATTTCGATTCAGAATCTGCCAATTTTCAGGGGAGGATAGGGACTTTCCAAGATAACTAAACCTGAGCTTGTGAAGGTTTTCAGACAAGATGACTCTCTTTCTGCTTGCATTTACAAACATTTTTTTTTCTGTTAACTTTTCACCAAACTGATAGATCTTCCAGATTATAATTTTGGATCTTTCTCCAATGTGCCCCCATCCCATGGCCAGTTTAGGCCACTCCTTTATAAAGGATTGGATGGTGCTGGTAATTTTGTCAGGCTTTTTTCTCCAGGGGACATCTGTCAATTAAAGACTGTGTTTCATAACTAACATCCTTGGTACAGAAATAACTGTCCCCTCTTTCCAGGGTTTGAGACCCTTGATCTTCCTTTAGATAATATGGCAGCTTTTCTGCCTGGGAAGACTGCATATTTTGAGGATGACTGCAAGAGTCTCGTCTCATATAACATGCTCTTCTAGAAACTCACCACTCCTCTCATGGGAAGGTGGGGTCTAGGTTTCCTTTTGAATCTGAGTGGAGTTGTGACTCCCTTGTAATCATTTCAATGCGGTGCAAATGAGGCTGTGTGATTACAAAGGGTCATGATAGGGGTTTCTCCTTGTTAACATGGAGCCCTGAGCTATCAAGTAAGCAGTCCACTGACCCTGAGGCTGCCATGTTGTGAGAAAGCCCAAAGTGGTCCACACAGAGGGATCCCATGGGGGGACCCTCAGAGATTCCCGGCCGGCTCCCAGCTACTCCAGTACCCCTTCCCCACTCTTCCAGCTCCAGCCACTGTTTGCAACCACATAAGAGGCCCCTGACCCAGAAATGCCCAGTCTAGCCCCTCCCAAACTCATGATCCACAGTTAAAACCACCAAGTTTGCGGGTGCTTTGTTTCTAGCAATAGCAACTAAAACATGCCCCTTTCCCCACTCTGCTGTCAGTCTGGTTACAACAGCACAGACGCATGTGGGGAATCTCTAGTATGGGGAAAACACTCAAGTGTGCTCTTTTCTTCTGCTGTTTGTTAATAGCCATATTCCCCAGCTCTCACCTATAATATGGATGCTCTTAGGAAGGTCATGACATCTCAGACCTTGTTTCCTACCATAGGAAAGGGGGAATTAAAATTATCACCAATAAGACAATCTGCAAGGTCTCTACAGATCATTGTACAACACTTCACATTTTCCTGAAGACATTCACATGCACTGTCTCATTTTAAACTTTACAACAACTTTGTGAGGTAGCTGTGAAGATTTCTTTTGTCCAGTTGAGAAAACTGATACCCAGAGAGCTTGGATGACTTAGGTAGGCCCAAGGAGCACCTTATTCAGTTAGAAACAGAGTCCAGATCAGCTTTTTGGAACCTGGCCCTTGTCAGTACAATCCCATGAAATATTTGGGTTAATCTGCTTTATTTGTCTCTCCACTTACAGCCCATACTTATTTTGTAAGAGAGTGCTCCATTTCTCCTACTGCCCCTCTATCTTTATCTCTCCCAATTTGTTAGAGGTTCAGACTATTACATCCTTGTACCATCACTCTGAAAGGAACATGAGGTAACCCTGTCAGGAAGAGGTGCTGAATTGTTTTGAATCCACTTTGACTTAGAACTTTCCTTTACTAACCTCCTATATTGAAGATTTTAACCAACCCCATTAAACTGATCTCCTGAAAGTGAAAAATCCAGACCTTTGTGGGTATCTATCCCACTCCTGATTGACCCACAAGTGCAAATGGAGGTAATAACAAAGTTGAGTCTTCACCTCCAATATTGTGGCTTCAAAGACAATATTTGTTTTACCCTTTGCATTGGGCATGAGGGGAAATTTTACAAAAGCTCTGCTTACTACTGCCAGTGGGTGCTGGTCATCATGGAAGAGGAACCTGGCAAAGAGTTTAGGAATGGACTTCAACCTCCCATGGGAAAGCCATGGGCCTCAACACACAGAACCCCAGGTTATATACCTGAGAAGTACTAAATCTGGGAGCCATGAAAGAACACCCTGGAGTATCTCTTGGGTTTGCAAGGACTTTGAGAGCTTTGGGGCTGTTTCAAAGGGGAGAATCCAGACCAATTATTCAGTGAATTTTAGAAGTAACAGGGGCACTAAGTAAATATGTGACTTTGGAGCAATTAAATCCTCTCACTTTTCTTCATTTGTAAAGGATTGAACAAGGAGTGGTGTGGAAAGCCAGCTCTACCATGTTCTACTATGATGTTCTGGAAAGTCACTTAATCTTTCTAATCCCCAGCCTCCACATCTTTAAAATAGAAATAAATTATAGAGTATGTATGGAAAAGTATAGTATTACATCTTCAAGTAAATGGTTGATAAACGTTATTTACTTTCCATTAACTTCTATCCCTTGCATTCTAATATTCTCTGCTCTTCTGATAAAATTTACCAGAAGGTTGCTGATGGTCTCTGATCCTAATGAAGTTACAGAAGGTTAGTGAGGTTATGTTGCATAAACCATTCTAAGTGTGAAAGGTGAGTTTTAGGTAAATTGTGGTTTTAATGTTTGAGAAAGAGCCCATGCTATTGGGGATTTCCATTTCTCAGTGGCAAGATGCAACCAGCAAGGGTTTGCAGTAATGCAGAGCTCCTCTGCTTCTGACAACCTTGTGGCCAAAAGATGTCTTAAAAGCTCCTGTTTTCAGATGACCCTGTTACTGAGTAGGAAAGTGTCATTTCTATTTTTAGTTCCACAAAGAGAAAGGCAAATGAAATGTGTCCCACTTCACCACCTCCAAATGGGTAATATTATTGACAGATTATTTAATTTAAATAAAAATATTTTGCTGGATTTAAAAAAAAATATTTTGCTAGGGGACTGTCAAGGGCGAGGGAAAAAAAGGACACATATGTAATACCCTTTGTAATACTTTAAGCAAAAAAAAAAGTATTTTATGTCTGCATTGAAAGTGAGAAATCCATGTTCATGGATAATCCAGATGTCCAAAATCCAATGCTCAACTGGATAATCTCCTTACAAATACTTTTTCCTTTGTCTAGAATCAAAGTCATTTCCTTTGTCATTCACCACAACATATATGTTGAGTAAAGAAGAGATTGAGCTAGAATTCTGTTTCTAAAATAATGATGCTGGTCATAACAGGAGTTCACACGGGAGCATTTTATAGGTGGCAAAGAGCTTTCATTGCTATCATTTCTCTTAAGTCCTCCAACCACCCTTCAAGGTAGACATGGCAATAAATTTTATTCCCAAATGACAGATAAGGAAATAGAGACTCTGTGGAGTTTTCAGTGACTTGCTCAAATTTAAGCTGCATTTCCTGAGCCAGAGTGCCTCAAGAAGACCTCCAGTGAACTCGAGGCATGGAACCGATTAACTGATTCATTATAAATCCCTGTAATGGGTGACCTGCAGGCTGGCTTGCTGAAGAAAGGAAGAGGTGGAGGGAGACTTGAGCAGAGCCCACTAGCCTGCTCAGAAGTTGGGTACAGGTTGGAAGGGAAAAAACAGGAAACCAAGTGATTAGGGGCTGGGGAGCTTAAAGTAGAGATGATGTATGATTTTCCTATTGCTGCTGGAACAAATTATCACAAAATGGATGGCTTTAAAGAACACAAAACTATTATCTTATAGTTCTGGAAGGCAGAAATTCAAAGTTTAGTTTTTCTGGGCTTTAAAGTCAAGATGTCAACAGAGAGGGTTCATCTGGAGGCTCGAAAGGGGAATTTGTTTCCTTGCCTTTTTCAGCTTCTAAAGGCTACTCTTGTGTTCTTTGAATTGTGGTCGCTTCATCTATCTTCAAAGAGCATCACTCCAATGTCTGCTTCCATTGTCACATAGCCATCACTCTGACCCTGACTCTCCCTCATCCCTATTATAAAGACCTTTGTGATTACATTGGGCACATCCAGATAATACAGGATAATTTTCCTGTCTCAAGATCCTTAACTTAATCACATCGACAAGGTCCCTTACCATGTAAGGCAACATATTCGCAGTTTCTGAAATTTGGATATGGGTACCTTTGTTTGGGGCCTTCGCTCAGCTAATACAGGTGACAAGGTGACAGGTGGATGATGGCAGCCGTTTTTTACTGGTAAATGTATCACTTGCATGGCTGTGTTTGCCTATCTGAAAGCCACACTCACTACCACTTGACCTGTAAGAGCCAAAATAGAACTTCTATCTTCTGATTCCAAGCAAAGTGCTCTGTCAGGCACATCATAGCCCCATCTCAAAACTATATTTGCATTCATTTTTGCAAATAGCTTACCCTTGTATAGGTGGTAATTAATATTTGCATAATGCTTTAGAGTTTATACTGTTCTTTTTTATTTACATGAAGCCATTGAAATCCGTACAATAACCCTCTGAGACAGTTATTATTAACACATTTTACATATGAAGAAGCTAAGTCTAGGAGGTTTGAAATGATTTGTCCAAGGTCACCCAGCTGGTAAGGGCAAGACCGCATGCAAATCCCAAAAGTTCCACCACGTGCATCTCTAAATAATGAATCTACACTTGAGTCCATTTTACTAGAGGTGGTAGTTTATCTTTGGGGGAGACTCTGAAGGTAACTAGGATCGCCAGTGTGTTTTTTAGAGAAAATGAGTCAATAAAGGTGAAAGTGCTTTGTAGCAGTATGACTCACTACTCCAAAAAGTTATTGATGACATTCATCATCATCATCATCTTCATCAGCTGCCCTGAGACCAAAAGAATTCAAACTGGTCCACACCTCTAATTGTTGTATTTAAAACACTGACCCCACCTGTCTCACAGTCTCTGGGGACAATGTCATTATAACACTTCTCAGGGTTCTGTGGTTTCTTGACCACCCTGCAGGTGTGGTTGGTAAGAACAGAGCCCTGAATGGAGAGGACAAATTGAAAGCTGTGCCCTTGCTGATCAAAAAGGAAGCCCTTTGCTCTTTGAAGTAGGAGTTCCAAGAAATTCACTTTGTGTGAAAGGACACTGACCCATCCAGGTACATGATGATATTTTATAGCTCTTACTGTTTTTGTTTCTCCTATCTTCTTCCTTTGGATGAGGCCATTTGCTCTGCATTTCAAATGCATCTAATTTGGTGAAGAGGAGGGGTTGGAGGTAGTTCTTAGGGATGGGAGAGTGGCAGGTGGCACTCCACTTCACCGCACCTCCCCCTCTCCCTTCACCTTTTAAAAAGAGAAGCACCAACCTTCTGAAATCTACAACTTCTAAAACAGACCAGATGACTACTGAGACTGAATAAGCAAGGCATCCTCCAAGTGTGGCTGAGCAGTCAGCCGGCCCCCACCTCATTTGAGTGAGACCGCCAAGAGCCTTCACGTGGGGCTTAGGCCACAGGACCACAATTAGGAAGCGCTCCCTGCCCATCACAACGGCCACCCTCATCGGGCAGGTGTATTCAAATCGCCTTGGTTTGACCAAGTGAAATGAAGCACTAAAACAGTTTGGTCCCATAATGAGTCAGGATCGGGGGGTGAGGGGGGGGGCGGAGGGGGAGGGTGGAAAGAGGTGCCCAGAGTCCTCTGACCTGCTTGGGAGCTAGCGTTGCTTATGGTCACTCAGCCCTGGGAATCTAATGTTTGACATGAATCTCAGTTCTTGCTATAGGGCATGAGACACTGAACTGCCCTCATTGTTGGTTCCACCTGTAAACACAATTGCTTATCAGGTAAATTCTCTCCATCTAAAACGTGTCCCCGTCCCCAACAGCTGCCACCTCTGCCTGCTCAAGACCTACCCATGCTTCATGCCTATACTCCACCTCTTCTAAGAAGCCTTCCTTTTGCCTCTAACTAAATCTGGGAATCTCCTCTTCCTCAGAACCACCTTTATGCCTTCTCTCAGTTACTTAAGTATATCATTTTTTAAATGAAAATACCTTCTTACCTATTAAATCAGGTACCCTCCTAAGCACTTTCACACTTTCTGTTTAATTTGCTGTTAAGCTGCCCCAGGTATTAGACAGAAACTCCTTGACGACAGAGACTGTGTCTGACTTATCGCTCCATGCGCTGCCAGGCACTATGCTCTCAATAAATGGAAAATGGGTTAATACTTTTAGAATATTTTTTTGAAATTAGAGACTTTGCAGTAAGTATGCAATGAGCTATTTGTCCACGTCCCACTCGAGGGTGATTTCAATGAGAACCTACTCTGAGGGCCTTGTCTGTATAAGGGGCTCTGGATCTGAAAAGGGCCCATGGTGTATGCTCACGTCTCACCTTGCACCTTCATCTATACCTACCTTGCACATCTCCCTGGGGATATACTTGTTTCTAGAGTTTTAAGCACCATAAATATCCTGAAGTCTCCTGAATCTCCATCTCCAGGCCCTACTCTTCTCCCAATCACATTTGCCTTCACATCTCATATCTCTAGGGTGTGTTTTTGCAGAAGCTTAAAACAACATGCTCAAAAGAGAATTCATTTCCCCACACCTGTTACCCTAGCTTTACTAAACCTGCTCCATTTCCTTTGTGTTCAGCCCTGGTTAATAGCATTCACATCCACATCTCTAAAGCTAGAAATCACCAGGTCATTTTCAAACACTTTCCTCCCCCTCCACATGCCAGTCATCAAACCTTAGGAGCTTTACTTTAGAAACAAATACCTCTCATCCACCATGCCTCACCATCCACAATGCCTTGGCTCAAGTTCTCATTCATTTTCAGCAGAACGACAGATTTGTTCTCTGTCTTTCATGTTTCCTTGGGTTATCTGCTTTAAAAGCAATCTAAACAAGACTGTCTCTTGCTTAGGAATCCTATCTATGATCCATTGCCTATAGAATTGAGACAAAATTCCTTGGTGGAGGCACACCCTTCACAATCTGATGCCAAGCTTTATCTTCAACCTCTTCAATGCACATGGTCATCCTAAACTTCTTACCCCAAACCAATGTCTTTCACAGCTGTGGGTTTTTGCACATGCTATTCCCCTTTTCTGGCATGTACTTCTTCCCTTCTCTGACTGTAAAACTCAGTCATATTTCATGACCCAGCTCACATTTCACCATCGCCAAGAGGCCCTTATTCCTTCCAGGCAGAACTATTTGCTGTACCTGAGCTCCCACAGCACTTGTTTATATCTCCATAATAACACTCACCGCTGTAATTTTCCTTTTCTAGTGTCAGTCACTTTATTATACTTTAAGATCCAGAAGGTTAAGAGACTGCACTTATTAAATTTTTATATCCTCCAGGGTCTAGCTCATAGTGGGCCCTCAGAAAAATACATAGCAAATGAATCATTGAATATAGTCAAAAAGATTCTATATGCTAAAGGAAGCATCGCGCCAAAGTAAACTGGGCTGTGGACACCAGTCCCAGCTCTGTGTTCAATGGTTAAAAGGAAGATGGACTTTGCAGGGAGATGTACTGGCATTCAAATCTACCTCTACTATACTCACTGTGTGATCTCAGGCAAACAGCCTCCAACTCAATACCTTAGTTTTCTTAACTCTAAATGGAATTAATAACTAGCTCACAGCATTGTCATAGATTACTTAAGAAATTAGATATGCAAAGTGTGTAGCACAGGATCTGGTATGAAACAAATAGTCAAGATTATTACCATAAATTAAGTGTATTGCCCTGGGCCAGCCCCTCCTCTCCCTAAGCCTCCCTGGAAACTCTCTATATAAAATGAAGGTTTAGATTAATGTGTCTGAGGTCCCTCAAGCTCCATCAGAGAGAATTTACTGTAGTCCAAATTCACAGTGTCACTTTATTCAACCCAGAAACTTAGCCTGCCTGGTAAATAAGCTCTAGTAGTCTCTTGGGCATAAGCTTGGCTCACTAAAATCAAAGTCATATTCACAAACAGTATTGGTGCTCCCTAAGGACAAAACTAGTGTCCTTGCTCTTTTGTAACATCTGGTGCAGGGCTGGGTGCAGGGAAGGTACTCCAATCTGCTCAATAGAAGTAGTGGTGAGAGGGAGTCCCTACAGGGTCAGCACTGATGGTAGGAACAGGGTATTGCAGATTCTCAACCACAGAGTGTGCTTCTCACTTAAGTGACTTTGTGCACTTATTTCGCAATCTGTGTTTATCCCCAGCTCATTCTTATAAATGTCCTGTTGACATCTTAATTTGAATTGTAGCCACTACATTTCACACAAAGAATACACATGAGTCTATTTACATTTCTTTGGATTATCCCAGACAGGAGGTGCCTTTCTCCCACATTTGCACTTTTAAAATTTATTTTTGACATCTTAATATGATTATTTTTGTTCTTGTAAAGTAGAAATGAATAATAGCTGTTGGGTTTCTTTCCTCAACATTAAAAACAGGAAAAATGTCCAATTCTTTGGAAGCCAGTTGTTTGAATAAGACTTGAAGTTTTGCTGAGTGAAATAATTAGGCACTTCTAAAGAATAAGGCAGCAAAGCATTATGGGAAAACAGTGCATTCAGGCCATTCAGTGGACTTTGGGCAGCTGTCCCACTCCAGGGCAATAAATATATTCAGAGATTTATCCAATGTAGGCAAAGGAACATGAGCAGTGAAGTCAGTCAGACTTGGATTTAACCAATTCTATGGGACTCAGTTTCTCCACATAAAATGAAGATAATACCTCATGGTGATTTTGAGAGAATTAAAATAAAATAATGTATGTAAACACATAGTGGATATCAATAAATACAATTTCTCTTATATGGTTAGAAATGGTACAAATGGAATGAAGATACGCATCATTTTGCTCTACCTTGTCCCACAAAGGAATTAAGACAGTGTGTACTAATGCTTCCAATATACCAAAATAAAATTGATGCAATAAATGAAAAAGAAAAACAGATAAAAGAAAGTTGTAGTGATAGAGTAGGTTAGATTCAAGAATCAGGTTGATTTGCAAAATGTACTCAGAATCCTGTGGCCATAATATAAGTGTGCGTCAAGGTTCAGTGGTTGTAAAATAACCTATCACTCAAAAAACAAACAAACAACAACAACAACAAAAACTTTTTGAAAAGCCAAAAAATCTTTTTTTTTTTATGGTACATTTATCTCTTGGAGGCAAAATTCCTGATTTCCCTTCTCTTCTCATCAGCCACTTGCCTGTGTGAACTTATACAACCTACCGTATCACTCCGGACCTCCATCTCCCCTGTACACCTGGAAAGTTGGAAAAGATGAACTTCAAAGCCATTCCTAGTTGTGTTTCAATGACTTGATTCTATTTTGCAAAATGTCTATAGCTTCTTTCTCCAATCATTTGCAGTACATAAGACATTCTCATTGAGATTCATCAGTATACTCTAACAAAACTAGTTCTTCATTTGAAAATGTAGGTTTATTTTCTTTCAGACCTGTCTTGGGCCTCATGACAGAATTTAGGGAACTACCATTCTCATTGTAATAACCACTTGTTATTTAAACAAACCTTACAATGAAACCATTAAAAACAATTAATGCTAACTTGGGCAGATCTGGGTTTATTCAAAATGAAGGTATTTTATTTCAGCCTTCTTTTCTTCATTCTCAACTTCTAATTCTGTCAACATTTCATCATCATGTATTTGATAGGATTTTTTACATAATTTCTTTTTCTTCTCATGGGGAATATCAAAAGGCTTGAGTAACAGAGAACATTAGAAGCAGCCGATGAAGAGGCTACTATATATACTCTGCTCATGAGAATCAGTTGTTCATAAGATTATGATGGCCTGGCTCTTTAGCCATATTTTCTTGGTTTGTATTCTAGGTCATAACAGAAATGCAATTGAACTGGCTTTGATTTGGGTGAGAGAGTTGGATGGAGAAGAGAGATATTTTGGGCATTAGGAAAAGTCTATCCCCTATGATATCTACTTCATCCACCACTTTCTCTCTGTCTTTTCTGAGCCTGCCCTCTTGCAAATCCCTACCTTCACACAGCAGGGAAATTTACACCCCCCCCCCCCCCAACTCTCTCCTTACCTCCCACTACTTTTATGTGTCCTACATTCATCTAGATTCTCTGTGCTCTTGCTCATACAGTCTCTCTGAAAAGGTAAGTAATTCACCCAACACATAGCCACTAAGAGACAGGGCTGAGGTTCAAATTCCAATCTGCATGCCCTCAAAGCCAGTGACACAGTTCTCACTGTTCAATTGAATCTTCAATACAATTTCATAGTAAACTACTAAACTCTCCCTTGAAAACTTCCTCAATTTCTCTAATAAAATGTCTTTTTTTCTCTTTTGTGTTTCCCAGTTCTTTGTCTATACCAGGGGTCCCCAAAGTGGTTTATGCATTAGAATTACCTGGGGGCCTTTTAAGCTTCCAAAGCCAAGAACACATCCCAAATCTCTGGGGATGGGATATAGCCATCAATAGTTCCTCAAGCTCCCCCAGGAGATCCCATGTGCAGGCAAATTTACTGTTATAATTCAACAAATGTCATCCCTGTATATAATTACTATGATAATGAACTGTAAGATATTTGAGAGCAGAAATCTTATTTTATTCAAATTTGTGTCTCTCAAGACACAATACCAAGAAAAAAAGTATTAGCTCCTTGACTATCATTACATGATCACATTTGTCCAAATTATATTCTATCAATTTAAACAAACATGGACAAATTAACAAGAGTTCAAATGACAGGAATAGAAACTCCCGATGTTTTTGGATGTTTGCTGAAGTGGAAAACTCCAAGGAATTGTGATTGCTTAAGGTAAAAATAGAGGACACTCATAAGGTCCTTAACAATTTTCTGCAATTACAAGAAAATTCAAAAGAGAATGATGAATCTTCGTTCTTAATATCTACTAAGGAAATGGGTCTAAGCTGCCACAGAAGTTGAGTGAGTTAGTTAGAACTTATGAATCCATTCCCTATGACCCAGCATGGGAATTTCTGGAACAATGACCAAAAGAAATCTATAGAATCATCTTCCCAAGAGAGGTTTAAGAAAGAATAAGACTACATGTTGTTTTCAGTTCTTAACTGAAGAGGTTGGATACAGCTTCCACTATGAGCTACAAAGAGAAGTTTATTTTTTCAAGTTGGCAATGTGGTGAGTTCCTGATTCTTTCTGGGAATTACAAAACAATCCATTGTATGGAGTCCAGGTTATAAATTCAGATTCGCAGATTGCTCAGAAGACAGTTCGAGAAAGCAAAAGGCAGATTGTCCAATCTGGCTGCTCTGTGTGCCAGGAGTTATTAATTATGTCTGTTCTAATAACAAGAGCTGGGAAGCAGCAAACTCAAAACATGCGGAGAAAACAAAACAAAATAAGATGGTAGTTTTCCTTAATGAGAGGAAGTAAGAGGCAGCAGCTATAGCACCAGGCTTGCTAAGTGAGGTACAAATCCTGCCAGCAACAAATCTTAGCTGCAACTGGGTATGATCACCATAGTAGCTGCAGAGGTCATGGAATCCCAACAGACTCTCCAACATCTGTCCAGTGACCGATGAGGTCACCTTTTTTTCCTGAGCTTTTCTGGGATTGGTGAGGGAGGATGAGGAAAGTCATTGAGAGGGACAAATCAGGATCTGCTGTTCTGTGGATCACAGATTATCAGAGTTGGAAGGGATATTACAAATCAAATAGTCCAGCCCTACCCATTTCTATAGCTGAAGAAACTGAGTTTCAGAGAAGTTAAGTAACATAGCCCAGTCACCCAACAGTGGCAGAACAGCACTGGAATTTTCTCAGATCATCTCTCTGCTGGCTAATAGTAGGCTCCCTTTCTTCCTACCTAGGAAACTGGCTTTCCTTAGACTTTCATCACTTTCCTGAATAGCCAGCAGATTCACTTAGGCAGATGTCTAGGTGTTTTAACTTCCATCATAGGCATGGCCCTGGATCAGCTCTGCTTGGTGGGTGATAATCCACTACAATTCTTAAAACTCTTCTCATGGTCTAAGCTTCAGAGATTCAGGCTCTGAAAAGCTATGACATTTCTACCAAATGTGATATGGTAGCCTCTTCTTAGCACATCAGTCCTCATTTTACCAATGAAGCACATTCAAGGTTGGTTATACAAAGGACCATCAGATGTTCTTAATGGTGCCATACCTGACCAACTCACCAGGCTGTGGCCTAAGAGTTCTCTAAGGTTAAAACCTGGGAGGCTTGTGCTCCTCTATGACCCACTGGGCTCTGTGCATGTAGAGGGCAGGAATTAAGGTCTTATTCCTCTTCATATTCCTCTTGTCACTTGGAAGATGTTCAGTAAGTTTTAATAAATAAATAGGCTCAGCACTTACAGGGAGAACTTTGCAGGCTGCAACTCACTCAGAGGAGAGTGAGAAATTTAAAACTTGAATAGGATATCTTTAAAATGAGATATCTAACTTGGAGACATAAATACCCACCAGGGAAATGATCAATATTTTCAGATAACCAAAGGGCTACCTAGGGGAAGATGAGGAATAAGGGAAGCGAATTATGTGGAGTAAGACTTCAGATGAACTAAAAAGCAGCTTTGGGAAAGGACATTGGCATGGGAATCGAGTGAGGACCTTCTCTTGACAAGAAATAGAAGGGAAGAGAGAATCAGCAAGGGAGGGAGCTTGGCCCACAGGTTCTAAGCCTAAGGAACGTTGGCCACTTAGAAATAGAGTATGCTTGTTGGCACTTTAATTGGAGGAAACATTGCAGGGAAAGGTAAGTATCTACACAGTAAGTTGAACTGAAGACAATAGTAGAAAAAAGTTGTATGAGAGAGTAGGGCAAGCATGCTAGGCCCTCCTGAGAGCTCCCTTTTTATAATAATAACAATAATGGCTATTGAATGCCTCTATTTGCCAAGAGCTATATTGAAACTGTAGCCTGACTGAGGATAATTTCAGTACAGCAACAACCAGGAAGCCTCATGTCATACAAGTTGAACTTGAGAAAATAAAGGATATTGATTTTTAAAAACAGACTGGCAAGGATTCTGTGAAACTGGCACACTAGTACATGGAATGCAAATTGAATACAAATTGAAATGAGCCTTTTGGAGAGACATTTGGCAATACTTTTCAAGAGCCATAAAACTCATCTAATAATCCCACACCTAGAGATTTACCCTAAGGAAAATAACTCTTAAAAAGAAGAAAAAAAAACCTGTATGCCTGTATGTTCAACGTTCTTTAAAATATCAAAACCTGGAAAGAATCCAAATTCTTAACAATTTGGGAATGGTTAAATAATTTATGATATATTAACTCCATGGAAAATTATGTAGCCATTAAAATGATAAATGGAAAGACTGTGGCAACATGAAAGGCACATAACAAATGATGTTCAAGGATAAAAGGGGAATGCAAAATTGTACATGTGCTCTGATTATGGCTCTAAAAATACTTAGGGCTAGAAATTGAAAGGGACAACAGAGAATCATAAAAATTGCTTTTATGGGCTTTTTTTTGTATAAAATTATTGTTTGTGTTCTTTAAAAAAAAAAAAAAATGAAAACAGAGAACTCTTGCCCTAGCTAGGGAAATTTGAGATTCCTAGCATGTAAGTTAGAAAGCATCTTTAGGTCCAGAGCTAACATGATCATTTTACAGTGAAGGAAACTGAGGCTCTGAAAAAAGTGACCCGTTGGCCCCACAGCCAGCTGGTGGCAGAACTGGAGCTAGAAGATAGAAGCACAAACTAAAAGAGCTGGGAAGTTTACATTCTGGAGATGAGTAATTTGTGGAAACATGTGAAGTAAAGAAGGCAAGAGAAAAGACAGGGTTGACTGTCATAAAAATTCTCAGATGTGGGTAATAAATTCAGTCCGTTAAGAGTATAACCTCATCTTCCGAAGACCAGCTACCATCCACTCATTAATTGCATAATGAACCTTGGAAGAGAGGCTCTGTTTTTCTGCCTTTAAAAGCCATTTCCTCTCCATTCTCATTATCACTTCCCGAGGTCAAGGTCTCATCAATCATTCTGGAAGCTCTTTGTGGGCACCTGTTATGTCCCAGGTGCTGTACTGAGCCTGGAGATACAATGGTGTGCGTAAGACATGCATAGCTCCAGCTCTAATGGTGCACTCATTAATTTAGGATTGGAGACAGATGAGCACAGGCAAATAAATAAATAAGGTGATTTAATACAGTAATGAGTACTATTATAAAAAATCAACAGGAATTTTTTTTTTATTGCTGAAAGTATCACAAAGGGTATTACATATGTGTCCTTCCCCCCGCCCCCCGCCCTTGACAGTCCCCTAGCCTCCCCTATCCCCCAGTGTCTTATGTCCATTGGTTATGCTTATATACATGCATACAAGTCCTTTGGTTGATCTCTTACCCCCCTCCCTCCTGCCCCCCAACCCTCCCCGGCCTTCCCGCTGCAGTTTGACAATCTGTTTGAGGCAGCTCTGCCTCTGTATCTATTATTGTTCAAAAGTTTATACTGGTCTCTATTATCCATGAATGAGTGAGATCATGTGGTATTTTTCCTTCATTGACTGGCTTATTTCACTTAGCATAATGCTCTCCAGTTCCATCCATGCTGTTGCAAATGGTAAGAGTTCCTTCCTTTTTACTGCAGCATAGTATTCCATCGTGTAGATGTTCCACAGTTTTCTAATCCATTCATCTACTGATGGGCACTTAGGCTGTTTCCAGATCTTAGCTATGGTGAATTGTGCTGCTATGAACATAGGGGTACAACAGGAATTTGTGATGAAGAGTAAACAGGTGGGGACAAGGATGGAAGGTCGTAAGCAAAGTTGCAACATGATCTGATTTATATGTTTGACAGTTCACTGGCTGCCTTTATTATTGTAGAAGTATTGCATCATCCCCCCTCAGCAGTGGGCTCTGTCTCTTACTGTGGCTAAAGAAAGCTTAAGAAAATGTAAATTTGATGTGACACTGCTCTACTTGGAAATCTTCGTGAAGCTCCATGTTGCCTCACAGTAGAGCTCAAGTACTTGGCACAGCTATTGAGATATCTACAACAAGCTTCCACACCACCTTCACCCCAGCCATAGCACATGTCCCACACCTCTCCCCACCCAGCCTTCTCCAGAGTCTGCTGGAGGCTCACTGTTCTCACGGCATGCTGCACACTCTCCTGAGGCCACCCTCTCTCTTTGATCCCCTCACTCCCTCTTTGTTTACTGAGCTCTTTTCCTTCCTTTAAAGTTTCGTGTGACTGTCACCTCTTCTTAAATCTTTCTCTCACTATTCCAAGCAGAGAAGCTTAGTTACTGCCTTCTGGGTGCTCATAACATGCTTTTTTCACACTTGCATTACAATACATCACATTGAATCATAGATAGATGTGTGCGTTTGTGTGTGTAGCAAGCAGGGACCATGTCTTAGTCATGTTTCTATATCCAGAGCCAAGCACAGGCTGGAAGCCTACTGTTAGTGAATATTTAGCAAATGAATTAGTTGATAGATCACTGGATGAAAGGATGGGTGGGTTAATAAATGAATGAATACAGTTTACCCCCTAATTTTAGAAGCAAGGCAATCCAGCCCAGCTGGGTATGGCTCAGTGGTGGAGCATTGACCCAAGAGGTCATGGTTTGATTCCCAGTCAGGGCACATGCCTGGGTTGCAGCTCGATCCCCAGTAGGGTGTGTGCAGGAGGTAGCTGATCGATGATTCTCTCATCATTGCTGTTTCTCTCTCTCCCTCTGCCTTCCTCTCTGAAATCAATAAAAATATACTTTAAAAAATAAAAATAAATAAAAGTAAGGCAACTCTGATCTGGTTTGTCATTTGTGAAATGAAGAATGAGACAGGGTGATTTTTAAGGTTACCTCTATCTCTGATGGTCCAGGTTCCGGGAGTACATAAATCATGACTGGTTATTGCCATTGGAATCAGAGAGCCTTCTTGGCTTGACTGCTTGAGAGAACTAAAGGGCTCTCAGGTTCATGATTAAGGATCAAAAAGCCCATGGAGCCCTGCTGCACTGGGATAAATAAAACCTGGGCATGGATTGCTGTCCTCCTGTCCCAGTTGGCAACACTCACAATATCCCAACGTACCTGCTGAGAGAAGAAGCCTCAAGCAAAACAGGTTTCCAGCCGGTTCAGTAACAGCACAGCTATACATTCCTGTAAATTTCCAGGGTCCTGTGAGGACCTGGACAGGCGTGAATGTACCGCTATGTTACATAGCTCCAGTGGCCACTTTTGCTTACTGCATAATCTGCAGGTGTGGTTTTTCAGGATAGACTTGTGTAGATTTAAGTCAGAGGTTAGAGTGGAAATAAGTCCTAACTCTAAAAGTCCTAACTCAGCCTTTGATGGAGGAGAAAAGAGTGAGGCTACCATTCCCTTTCTATCAGCTTCCAGAAGAAGGTGACCTGAGAGTGAATTAAAGCCAGAGGGCCTATTCTGATGCCAGCCACATGTCCTGCTCCCTGTTAGGTGCTATGGAGAATCCAGAGAAGCATGGAATGGATCTTGGTCTCAAGGAGTTCAGAATCTAGTGAGAGAGATTAGTAATATACTCAGATGATAGAGTTGAGTTCCTCATGGAACAACAAGGAAAGTCCAAGTGGATGAAGGTTGGTAGATTGGAGAAGGAAGGAGGGAGCACTTCAGCTCGGAGTGTATTCAACTAACAAAAATGTCACTGACTGTGTCAGTAGGAAAAGATCTTGAATGAGGGCATGGAGGGGTGGGGTATAGGGCAGTGGGAGAAGGCAGGCAGTGTGTTTGACTACAATAGAGGGTGTAAAGAGAAGGAAGGGGGATTTCGCACCACTTTGGAAGAGCTGGGACAGAGGGGTCAGCTAGGTCTTAGAGATCTTTCTCGTTATTTATTTGAACAACATTTACACAATGTCAATTTTTTAAAAATATGTTTTTATTCATTTCAGAGAGAAGAAGGGAGAGGGAGAGAGAGACAGAAACATCAATGATGGGAGAGAATCATTGATCTACTGCCTCCTACACACCCCCTACTGGGGACTGAGCCCAAAACCCAGGCATTTGACCTGACCAGGAATCGAACCATGATCTCTTGCTCTCATGGGTCAATGTTCAACCACTGAGCAACACCAGTCATGCCCCGGTGTCAATTTTTGCCAGGCTTTGTCCCGACCTTTGAGTGCCATCTCCAAGGTTTAGAATGCATCCTGTAGGCAATGGAGCTCACTGGACGATCCTGGGAGGGAATGAGTAGACACCATGGAGAGCTTTACTCTGACTCCTTCCCTTTCTTATCTACTTGACCACTGTCAGAATGGGCTTGGTAGTGATGTCTCTCAAGCCTTTTAGAGGGTTGGACACATGACCTCTATAATCCCTTTCTAGGAGATTCTGTGATCAGTTATCTACCTATAATCAACATAAGGCTTTTACATAAAATATTAGAATAATATGGAGAGAGAGAGAGAGAGAGAAAGAGAGAGAGAGAGAGAGAGAGAGAGAGAGAGAGAGAGAGAGAGAGAGAGAAAGAAGTCTCTAAGAAATTTCCTGTGATATAGAAAGCCAGATAGCAAAAGTATCCTTCTGGAAACAGTAACTAGTAGGAGTTGAGGCCCTCAGGCCCTTGGGTTGGTCCCATGTGAGATTTCCTCCTTCTCTATGGAAGGCAGTAGAGATTTCAGCCCTCTGAAGTTTCTCATGTGGAAACAGCAAGTTTCCAGACCCATGATCAAAGGCAAGAGTAAGAGCACAGAGAATGAGAAAAAGAAAAGAGACAAGTCAGAATTTGAAGCTAAGAAAAAGAAAATTCTTCTAAACCAACAAAGCAACTCAATTTTAGGAGACTGAGTCCTGCCTTTTAAAAATGCAGTCAGCATTAAAACCATTCATTTCCTTCTTCCCCTTTCTACACAAGGAGGAGTTGACCATAAATTAATTTGGAAGTTAAGTGGGTACAGACTTACCTTTGAAAGTACCCAAAAGGCAGAGATAGGAATGAATTAAGCTTCAAAATATAGGCAAACACAAAGAAAGGTGCTAGGAATTTAATCCCATCTGGTGGCTTTTTGTAGTTACTCTTACAGGAGTGGGGAGTTGTATGGCTATTTGCTATTTTTTGAAAAGTTTTCATTTTGACTGGATCCTGGGGACTTCATTAGTCCTTTACATCACAAACAGTTTCAGAGGCTGACCAAGGCCCTTCTACAGAAGGGGATTTTGATTACCTTCAAACAGTAGTGATAATGGTGAGTTCCTAGAGTCTCTGCTCGGAGGGGACATTTGTCCTCCATCTTTCTGTTCACTCCCTGCTATGCAGAATTGCATCTTGCAGGACTCAGACTGCTAAGAAGAGCCTTGACCTTGGCCCCAGGAGACACCAATTCTAACCCATCACAGCCACAAGACATAGCAGAGTTGTACTCCCTCTCCCGGCCTCAGTTTTTTTTTATATATAAAAATGAAATTAAGCATGTTATTTCTGTGGTCCTTGCCAGAACTAATGAATTGGATTATGCATTGAATTTGTTCAGATGTTAAACTAGCCAACTAAGTGAGTTGGATTCTTTTCTTTTCATTCCGATGTTCTTGGGGGTGGGGGGTGGTGATGGTAAAACAATAACTTACCAGATACTATGCTGATATGTTTATTATTTCACTTGCCAAGAAACTGATATCCAGGATGAAATAACTCAACTAAACTGCAACAGCAATTCCAATAGCCCCGTTGGGAGTTACTACAGATGTGGCCCAAGTTTCCACAACTTCTACATTTCCACCCAGGATCCCAGAAAATAAGGGGACCTTCTCAATGACAGGATTGAATGCTAGTAGATCCTGAAGTATCTTATGAATTATCAAAGGAAGCTTCAGTCATACCAGTGTATGATTTTAGTGTTTAGCAAAGTGTGTTGTAATGTATTTTTTTAGAAGCCAAGAATCAGCAAATGATATAGATAATAACCAGACAAACCAGAATTTCCCATTGCCCAGAATATCCCATTCCCTAGCCATTTTAGGTAAACAGGAATTTACTGTAGCATTAAAGGAATAATAGCTTATAATGACTAGATCCTAGTAGTCACAGGTTTGCTAACTGTCCAGCAATGTGTCAACTACAGAGATCACTGTCCACTATAGCTGGGCATTATGGGGACCCAATCAGATTCCATTTCAGAAATCATGGGCGGTGTTTCCATGGAGCTCTGCCCGAAAAGAGGTGATCTAAATCTTGCATGAGCGATGTACATCAACAGGGAGTTTTGCCTAGAACATTGTGACCTAAAAAATCATATTAAGGAACTCAGAATGCAGACTCGGTTTCAGAGACACCAACTGACCTTGTGCAAGGCACCTTGCAGATTACCTTGCCTGCTTGGCTTCCCTAATAAATGGTGACTGCCTGCATGAGTACCCAGCCAGCGGCACACCCCAGCCAGGGGCAAACACTGTGATTTCACTGCCCTAATTTTTAAAGGCAGCCTGCTCCTTCTATTAATCATCTTGCTATTTGTTTGTTTTTGGAAGATAGGCACTGATTCACAGTGGGAAATATTGCCTAGTGGTTAGACTAGAACCCTAACTTTGCTACATCTCCTCTTGAAGATCCTGCCCATTTTATTTTTTGATACCCCATAAATAAAGATGCCCATGTGACATCTCTTGTGGAGTTTAAACACAGGAAGAATTTGGAACCCACTTCCCCCAACTCCCGATCCATACAATAGCTACTCTTCCTTTGCTAGATGAAAAAGACTGTGCTATAAAGGCATTTCCCTTTTTGACTAAACTACTGGGAAGTTCAAATCAGAATATAGGTTTTATTAAAATTATTCTGATTCTGAGTTATATTCCTCCTCACTATCCTTATCTTTCATGACTGGGTCTTAATCTTTTATCTGTGTTTTTTATTTTAAATTTTGTTTTATTGCTTAAAGTATTACAAAGAGTATTATATATGTCTCCTTTTTTTTAATATTTTATTTTTTTTAATATATTTTATTGAGTTTTTACAGAGAGGAAAGGAGAGATATAGAGAGTTAGAAACATCGATGAGAGAGAAACATCGACCAGCTGCCTCCTGGACACTCCCCACTGGGGATGTGCCCGCAACCAAGGTACATGCCCTTGACCGGAATCGAACCTGGGACCTTTCAGTCCGCAGGCCGACGCTCTATCCACTGAGCCAAACCGGTTTCGGCTATGTCTCCTTTTTTAATGATGCTGTTATCTCTCTAAGTTTCTTTGAATAGTTTTTGAAAGTGGCATGCAAAAAAATTAATAATGTGGGCTAATATGTTTCATTAGTGCTCTCCAGATGAAAAATTTGGAAGATTAATACTTATTCTATGATGAAGTCTGAAATTTCACTTCGAACACAAATTAATCATTAACATTTAAAAGCTTATATGGAGTAATAACTCTGAACCTTTGCATAGTCCTTACCATTTATAAGGTAAATGTTTTTAAATATGTGCTCTTCTTTTGTAAACACTGTTCATACTTTACAGATGAGCAAAGTGAGGTTTAGAGAGATTAAGTGTCTTGCCAGAGGTCATAGAGTTAGTGAACTCAGATCTTGTGAGCCTAAGCCAAATTTTTGTTGGTCCCCAACCCCCTAATACTATCTTGTCTCTCACTGAATTCTCATTTAATCTAACATTCTCATTATCCTTAAACAGGTTGTTTATTTTTAATGTGTTGATAAAATTGAAGCAAAAGGACATCTTAGTAGTTGCTGAGATGGTCTGCAGAAAGTCTGCAGACCACTAATTTAGGGTCTAAAGGGTCAAGCTTAGAAATGGTAACTTTTAGAAGATCCAGGCTCCTTCCTGTCATGGGGTGACATGCCTCAGTTTAACTGACACATCAAGGGTAACTCTGTTTGAGGTGTAAGGGGAAAATGTGATCTCTAACATTTTTTTCTTCTAAGTTATTTAAAATATCTTTCCTAGGGCTCCTTAATACCCGAGTGACACAAAGGATACCAAATCCACAGATTGGTGGATAGTCAAGAAGAGCTGTTCACTGCTTCAAGGGCTTGTTGGTGTGAACACACATACTTTTATACTCAGAGCCTCAGGGTATAGCCCCAAGTGGGTCAGTCAGCCAACCTGCTTTAATGTGACTCTGAAAATAAGGTAAGCACTGAATTTGTTTTCTCCTATTTCAGGCCACCCACATACCACCAACTGCAAGCTGAAAAGCTTCGGGGATAATTTGACCAGAAGGTCCACTGCCTGTGGTACTTTGTGGAGGCCAAGCACCCTAAAAGAGACGTGCATCTGACAACCTTCTCTCTGATCTCCTTCTCCGGGCTTGGCCAGACCCAATTCTGGTTTCCCATTAGGCCTCAGATCCTGCCCACAGTCTGGGGGCTGGAGAGGCCAATCTGAAAGGGCTAGAAATTAGTTGGTTTCCACGCTCAGCTTTAGGCGTGTGGCTTCCTGAAGCACAGCCAGCCGAGGAAGCTCTGAATTTCAAAGAGTGATTTTCGTCTTTGCATACCATATCCGGAACTGAAACCACCAATTCATTTCACTTAAGCTCTCACACTACACTCAGATCATCAATAACATTCCACAGATAAAGCTTCATCCTCTGAATCATTCTCTCTTTCACTCTCCTTTCTTTTGGTGATGTTGTTATTCTCTCTCTCTCTCTCTCTCTCTCTCTCTCTCTCTCTCTCTCTCTCTCTCTCGTCCTGACAACACAGAATTGGAAAGCCTTTTTTTTTGGTTTTTTTTTTTTCAGGGGTGTTCATAAGAATGAGGAGGCAAATATCCCAAATTCCGCCGAGGGTTTGCCTTACCCATAAATTTCTTCCCTTCCCTTTCGAGTCTGCTTGGCCCTGTGAGTGTAAGGTCATCAATTCAATGTCCCCATTCGGGGGGCAATTGACTTTGCAGAGAGCTTCCATACTGAGATAACAGGTTAACTCACCCAGCCAAAGTGGTTAAAAGATAGACTGTGGAGAGATTCATGCAAACCACTCTTATGAAACACTGGAAAATACACACATCCTCTGATGCCAGCCGTAGCATCACATATTAGGAGGAACAAAGATCTCTATCATTTATATAGTACCTTACAATTTATAAACCGCAGTCACATCCTTTCTCTCCCTTGACTATCCCCAGAACTTGTGCAATCAGCCAGACAAGCATTATTCTCCCCAGCTGACAAAGGAGCACCAGTGCTAATAAAAGTGGAATGATGGGCCCAAGCAGCGATGGCGGAAAAGCCAGACACCTCAGGTTAGAAGCCAGTTCTATTGATTCCAAGTCCCAGATTTTGTGTAACTCCCATACAACCTTATAGGTAATATAATATTACAACAGAATCTATGACTAAGTATTACACATTCATTTGCTGATATGTTAAAATTTCATGTTCTTTAGGTCAGGGTTAATGGCTGTTGGTCAATAATTTTTAACATCCCTTCCACACTTCTGCATTTGTTATTTTAAAAAATAGAGAAATGATGCCCTAGCTGACTTGGCTCAGTGGATAGAGCATCAGCCTGTGGATGGAAAGGTCCTGGCTTCGATTCCAGTCAAGGGCACATGCCCAGGTTGCAGGCTCAATCCCCAGTGTGGGACATGCAGGAGGCAGCCAATTAATGATTCTTTCTCATCATTGATATTTCTATCTCTCTCTCCCTCTCCCTTCCTCTTCGAAATCAATAAAAATATATTTTAAAAAATAGAGGAATGACATTAAATTTGGTGTTGCTTTCAGTTCTGACATTCTTTGGGTCCCTGTGTAAGTGAATATTAGTCATCCATGGCATTTACCCAAAAATGTCACCCAAAGGATTTATTGTGGAACATCAGCCTCCAGGATGGCAGTAGTATTAGGTAAAAATGGTTACTATGGCCAAAAGTGAGAGCAGAACAGAATTATTCAAAATGAAACAGGTTGCTTTGCTCTAGCCCTTCTCATAGCTTTGCATGCAAATCGACAAGGGGAGAGGACTGTGGATGTGCCACATTCCTCTAAGTTGGCCCTAGAACATGCACCTCAAGCAATCAGTATTCCATGAAGCCCATTTTGATAAACAGTGGGGTCCTCTCTGATGATCCCTTGGTGTCTCAACGCAGCAGCACCACCCCTCCACCGCACCCCATGCCAGTGCTGAGTTTGCTGGGCCATGGAGGTTGGTCCTCCCAACCCAGCACCGCCTAGCACTGTGCAATTCTGCCGCACAGTCCAAATCACAGTACTTCAGCCACAAAGCCTTTTGCCCAAAACAAAAACAAAAAACCCATTGTGTGTCTGAAAGCAATGATTTCTGCATGCTTCCTGAATATAGGACTAGAGCAGTGATGGCGAAACTTTTGAGCTCGGCGTGCCAGCATTTTGAAAAACCCTATCTTAACTCTGGTGCCGTGTCACATATAGAAATTTTTTTATATTTGCAACCATAGTAAAACAAAGACTTATATTTGTTTTATATTTTTAAATACCATTTAACAAAGAAAAATCAACCAAAAAAAATGAGTTCGCGTGTCACCTCTGACCCGCGTGTCATAGGTTCGCCATCACTGGACTAGAGGCAGCTCCTTTTATTGCCTTGAAAATGTGCTGCCTTTTTTTTTCAATGAACTCTTTTATTTTAAAATTGATTTCAGAGAGGAAGGGAGAGGGAGAGAGAGATAGAAACATCAATGATAAGAGAGAATCATTGATTGGCTGCCTCCTGCATGCCCTCTACTGGGATGGAGCCCTCAACCCAGGCATGTGCCCTTGACAGGAATCAAACCTGGGACCCTTCAGTCTGCAGGCCCATACTCTATCAACTGAGCCAAATCAGCTAGGGCTGTGCTGCCCTTTCATTTCTCTGAGGGCAGGATTCCATCCTCCTCCTCTTATGGGAGAAGAAAGGTGAGGCCACCCAAGGATTTTCCATTCTGCCTATTGTCATTCTGACTCTCATGGCTCTACCAGGATCTCTCCTTTTTGGAGAAAGGAAGCCTAGACTCTCAGAGAGACTCTCAGGAGGGTGGCAAACCACAGGGGACTTTATTCAGTCTCCAGTTCTTCTGTGCTTGATCCTTCCCCCACTAGCATACCTTCCACAGTCTCTATCTAACAACTTCTGGGGAGAGGAGCTCACTATCTCATAGGCAGCCTGGACCCACATTCTAACAGTTTAGATCATGGGTCCTCAAAGTTTTTAAATAGGGGGCCAGTTCACTGTCCCTCAGACCGTTGGAGGGCTGGACTATAGTTTAAAGAAAACAACAACTATGAACAAATTCCTATGCACACTGCACATATCTTATTTTGAAGTAAAAAAACAAAATGGGAATAAATACAATATTTGTATTTGCATGTGGCCCGCAGGCCGTAGTTTGAGGACCCCTGCTTTAGATAGTAAGAAAGTTCTGAGCTACACTCTGTCTCGTGGGAACTTCCTACTGAGGTTGGCTCCAAACAAGCCTGATCCTGCTTCCAAGCATGAAATATGTCTGCCAATCTCACTGGTGATTCTACTTGTCTTAAATCCATATCTGAAAAGTTCCATTAGCAGCGTGTACTTCCATTCTTGAGGCCAACATACCTTGTGACTTAACCTCCAGTCATCTCTTCCAGTCTTCCAGTCAGCTCTAGAGGGGAAGGTTTTGTGGTGCCAAATATATTATTTTCTTATTTGATTGGACATCCTCTACTCAGAGATTACACTTCCTACCCTGGTTTGAGTCAGCATATACCATCTTAAACTTTAGTGTAGTGTTTCTGCTTTTGATCCTAGTCTCATTTGTGCTTGGTTGAAGATTGCTAGTGGTACATTGGACTGAGACAAAGTATTTCTCATTCTGGAATGACAGGAAAAGTCTTAGTACTGAACCATGCAAAGGAAACTTCAGGCTTAAAGAAGGCATGTAGATAAACATCATTTCAAATGGCCTCAGGAATTTTATTTTATTTGCAAGAACAAAATTTCAAAAATAATAATTCTAATTTTTTTATTAACGTGAATAAATGTCCTATAGTCTTTGTCAACCATCTAGCTAATGCTTTAAGATTTTGTATGAATGTTTCACAGTCATTATCTCATTTAGATCTATACCAACCATTTCAGGTCAGATATCATTGTATCACGTCATTACAATTTATGAGAATGCTGATGTTTTTGAGGCTGTGGTTATGAGCTAGCATCTTAATCTTTTGTTCTATTGTTAGAATCCTGGACTGTAACTCAGAAGTCCTATGTTCTAGCCCCTGCATGACCTTAGGCAAGTCACTTTGTCTCTTTGGCCCTCACTTCCTCCATCTGTAAAATGGAAGAGCTGTTGAGTTAAATAGATGAGCTCCAAAACCCCTAATCTTGCTCATCAATCAAGCAAATGCTTGTGCTTATTCACAATGTGAACAGAGTGAGACAAAAATCACAACAGGATCCAAGAGGTCAAACTTTTCCTCACTCTTTGCCACACTCATGGTAGTGAGAAATATTATCACATTACCTTTACATCTAAAAGGACAACATACCATAATCATTCATTAGAACTGACACAGTGACAATTAGATTATATTTTAATGTAGAAATCCTGCTTGGTTCAAGTAAAGACATTTGAAGAGAAAGTTCAAGTTTTGAAACTGCTGATGCCTTCCTATAATGGTGTGTGGGACGCGGTGGGGGTGGAGAACAATAAGCCAGACGGTTCATCTTAGGGGTAACCTCTTTGGTTTATGTAAAATATATGACTCAAAGCAAATTTATTCTGTAGGCTACCATGCCTGAAAGAGGATGAAACCTCGCTCAAAAGAGACGGAGCCCTTCATACAATTAACCAGCTATATCTCTGTGTTGTATGTTGTGATGTTTAATTTCCAGGGGAAAGATCATTTTCAAACCACATAAAAGATGATGCTTTTGGGAAAAAAAGCAACAAAAATGAAAACCCACCTCTCTTAAATGTAAAGATTTCTACATGAGTTTGCTTAATGTTTGTATTGCACACCCACAGACTTGATGCCTATTATCTCTGAAATTATTTTTGCTTCCAAAAATCATTTGAAATACTCCTACACCTGGGGTTTTTGATAAACAGTCCAGCTTCTATGGAGAGAAACAAGTGTGTGTGTGTGTGTGTGTGTGTGTGTGTGTGTGTGTGTGTGTGTGTGTTTGAGATTGAGAAACAGAGAAAGACAAGTTGTGGGGGAAAGGGAGAGAAAGTGAGAGCACACTTGTGAGCTACACAGCACGGACCCCTGTGAAGCCTTGAGTAGATTTCCCTGTTTCATACAAAGAAATTCAGTGAGTATGGTTCTTCCCTCCATGGATCTCTCTTTAAAGACTGCAAGAAACTTTGGGTTCATTTCATTCTGATGTTAAGAATAAACAGTCATTGATATTTTTGAGCAGTTAGAATGTCCCAGGAACTTTCCTAAAAGCTTTAATACATAGGAATTCACATATTACTCACAGCAAGTCTATGAGGTTGACATTATGATTATCTCATTCCATAGATGAAGAAAACAAAACCTAATCACAGAGAAGTAAACTCCCCAATCTCTGGCTCATTAACACTGAATTAAAATCCTGCCTGACCACCATCAAAGACTAAAGATGACATCAAGACTGAAGTGTTTCCTCTGGGCAACACTTTCACTGAGCTGGAATCTCACTGTCCTCTAACAGCCCAGAACTTTCTCACGGTATTAAAGCCACTGCTTTAAACTACAGTAATCCGTGCATGTGCCAAGTCATCTCTGTAAGACTCTAAGTTCCTTATGAGTGGTATTAAAATTATCCTTGTTTTTCTACAGCTATACCAAGTTCCAGGACTGCATAGGCACTTAAGCAAATGAATGAAAAGATTCAAGATTCAGACTTGGGTTTTCACAATCATGTTAGAAAAGTTTTACAGCCAGATTTCCAGGGTCAAAGTCAGCTGAATCTTGAGACAACTATGTGTGACTTTCAAAATAAAACATCCCATTTGTTTTTAGTCTTGCAGGTTTTTTCTCTAAATTCATCCTCACCTATTGAATGGTTATGATGGGTGGCCTCTCCATCTGGCCTGGAAAGTAAGTTTCAAAAGAAATACTTGCAATGCTGAAAGCTTAAGTCATGTTGATAGAGTTCATCTTGACTTTCAAGGAGTTCATCCTTTTAGAAACAGAGTGGAAACCTAAGAGAATATAAGCCAAACCTCACCCCGAAAGCAAACAAGACCATACCAAAAAAACAAACAAACAAAAACAACAACAACAAACAAAACAAACAAACTGGGAGGTAGCAAGATGCCTCTGATAAAGATGTGAACTTATAAGGAGCCCATTAAAACAGACAATGCTCCAGAGATTACTTGCTTTGACCCTCTTATTTGGCAGAAGGGGACAATGTGGCTCAGAGAGAAGAGATGAGTTGACAAATTAACTTGATAAAACAAGTGGTAACAGACTCCTAAATGAGACACCTTTTCCTGTTATATTTCACTAGCCTTTATGACGGGGTTACAAGTCAGTGATTCCTAAAATGAAGCCTATCTGGTTATATTTTGGGTAAGTCTGACTCGGGTTTGAGAAAGTCCTCAGGCTTAGGCAAAACTGACTGTAAGAAAGTGGATGACAGGGGGTCTCTATTTTTGATCACATACTAAACATTTCTACCTACTCAGCCATGGCAGGATAAATTAGCTGGTTGGTGTCAAATGAGTATGAATCACTGTTCTCACCAGCCATAAATCCAATCGCTGGCACAGGATGGATCACATGCAGAATGACAGCTGAGATTGAAGCACATTGGCCTCCCTCCATCCAGGGTTCCTCAGTCCCTATCCATGCTGGTAGCAAATGTTACATTGTCCTCAGAGTGATAGTCAAGGGTTTTATAGTAGTTATGATCTCTTCATGTTGCTTGTAGCTAAAAAGCCAGCAAAAACAGACAGTGTCTGAGCAGATGGCAGTGGCAGGCAGGCAAAGTTCCAGCTTTGATCCTGACTCTGTACATGGCTTTGGACATTTCCCCCACTTGACGATTAAAGGGATGGGCTAAGAGGATGTCCTGGCCACTTCCAGGGTCCCCTCCACTTCTAACATTTACTGAGGCTATGCATGTACTACTCACTCCTTCTTTCTCTAGTGTGGTTCTGTGAGTCCTCGAATGAGTGGCAGCTCAGAAAATTTTCATTTCAGCGAATAGTCTTGACATCATCAAGTAAAGGTCATTTGGGTGCTGGTAAGTGCACCAATCTTAGAGTCAAAAGAATGAGCTCAGTTCCAGTCTCAGCTCTACACCAAAGGGGTCTGGAACAATGGTGGTTCCCTTTTGAACCTCCTATTGTTCCACTGAAAAATCCAAGTAGTAATTAATTCCCATTTCACAGAGTTGTTTTGTGGGTCAAATGAGACCTTGGATGCCAAAGTATGTGTAACCTGAAAAGCCTGTGGGCATGTATGGCTGAGGATGCGGATGAAGATATAGATGAGGAGTTAACACTTTTTGATTTTCCATAAAGATATAAATGAGCTACAGGTTCTGGATCAATAGATAAGGGTCAGAGGGAGATGTTCCATCTGAGCACCTGTGTTCTGCCCACCCCGAGACTTACACCAGACTCGCCTGCGAAATCCTTTCCTTACTTACCTATACCACTCCTCTATCTCCTCAGTCCAATGGAAGGTATCACCTGTCTTGGGTCTTGCACCTTCTTTCCCCCCCTCCCTCCTCAGTGCACACCCAACTGGAGTGTCAAATCAAAACTTCGGTGCAGATATTTCACCTTCACTTCTTTAGTCTTCTATACCATTTAAAGAAAACAGCAGAGGCGCTCCTTCCACCCACGCATTTCCCTTTGTTTTGAGGGCTGTGGCAGCCTGCCTTGTGGCAGTTAGAGCTCCAGGCCAGAAAAGCTCCTCCAGCTTCAAATCCACTCTTGGCACCTGAGTTCCTGGCCTTCAGCGGGTTACCTGGCATTTTTCCGGGGGTAAAGGATGATGATGGCATCTGATAGGAATGACACATATGGTAGAAAATGTGGCTTTGCACATGGAGCTGCCAAGGACATCAGGTGTGATTTAACTCCACCCCAACACGAGGTGCTATTTACAGAAGTATAAACTGAGTCCTAGAGAAGAGAAGCATCATGTGGAGTCATTTAGAAGTAGAAGTAGGCCAGACTCCTCAATGGAAAGATGAGGAAACTGAGGCCCAGCAATGTTAACTTGCCTGCTCTTGGGGTAAAGAACTAGCACTGAAACCCATAACCTCTGATTCAAAGTTCAGGACTCATTTCATGAGACCACATATAGGATACATAGTGTGGGCATGAAATCCAGGGTCTGAGAGTTTGTAGATATAACAAAAGGTTATTATATTAATGTAAATTTGGGGAAATAAATTTATATCCATGTTTTGGAATTCCCATTTTATTCTACAATAGATTCATCATATATTCCTATGTATAAGATGTGATGAAGAGCATATTTAAATTTGAGGTTTAGGATATATGTGCATAAGCATAAAATAACAACTAAGCATTACTTTCACTCCAACCCTGAAGACCAAAGGAACCTTGTAAAAGTCAATTTTCTATCATCAGGGAGCAACTTATCTGTGATCATCCAAAGCTAGATTCTATTTAGTAAAAGTTAAGTCTAGAAATAAAGGAGCCTGTGTGTGTCTTGAGTCCAAAGCCTTAACCTATTGAAATACTGCCTGGCTTTAGGGCCAAACTACTGGTATGCTGATAAATGTTTAGCAACTGGGTTTAAAGGGGAGGAGTGGCCCAGCTGGTGTGGCTCAGTGGTTGAGTGTGTTGGCCTATGAATCAAGAGGTCAGTTTTGAATGTGTATTACCATTTTTAATATAACTTATTTATATATTTACATGATTTGATTTTTAATAATGGCTGTACTTTTGAAACAGTTTACAAAATTCATGATATATTAATAATCAATTATTGTAAGCTGGAACAAATCAGCTCCCAGCCAACCCTGGGGCCAAACAGATCTGAGTTTGAGTTCTGTCCTGTCATTCTTCCTATGCCCTATCTGTGTGGCATGGGGTAAGATTTTAAACTGTTTCAAGTGTCAGTTTTTTTCCAGCTGTTGAAGGTGATGCAATAAAAACTTCATGGTTTATTAGTGATACTTAAATGAGCTAATGCTTAGCAGTAGCTATCCATATTAGTGCATTTAACTATTAGTGTATCAACAACCCACTATTAGTACATTTAAAAGTCAAATTCATTCACTCAAACATTTTGCAGGAATGTATTTGTAGTTGTTTCCTATTGTATGTTGTCTCTGGTGTTAGGTGCTATGGGGTGAGGACACAGATTGCCTCAAACATTACTCTTGCCCTGCTTTCAAAGAGTTCATGGTCTGGCAGAATGGGATACAAGACCAGAACACGTGTGATCAGCTCATAAAAAGACAGAGTTTAGGAAGGGCAGACAAGGGAGGGATTCATGGAGGTGATGTGCGTGGTGCCATATATTTCAAAATAGACTTGGACATGCAGAGGTGTCCAGGAAAGGGTTTCCCAAGATGAGAGAGTACAGGGAAAATGCAAAGATAAAGGAACATGGAGGTATAAGTATATGAATTTGGTGGAACAAAATGTGTAAAAAACAGGTGCTGAGCAATTGTTGGAAAGGCAGGCAATGTCCAGGTCGTGTTAGCCTTGAATTCTGAGGAATCTGGTTCATGTTCACCTAGGTAATGATGAGCCTGGGGAAATGTTTTCCTCTGTTAGTGACACATATCAGATTTTTGATTACTTAACATATTATTTAAAATATGTGCTTATTGAATAATTTTTATGGCACCTATTCTTTGCTTTAATAAGAATAATTAAAAGTTAACTAGATAGAAAAATGCATTTTTAAACGAAGTAAATTTCCCTTGTGAGGGGTAAGGGGAGAATCAAGTGTTCAGGGGTAGAAGGTGGCATTATAATTCCCAGTAGGGGGAGAATCCTGTGTTCAGGGATAGAAGGTGGCATTATAATTCCTAGTAGAAAACAAAGTGATTATTTAAAGCCTTTGATAAATACTAGGAAGGCTCATGTCAGTGGCTGTATTTCATAAGTTTGCATTGTCTATTGCATCCCTCTTGCATTATGCTTCACACACAAAAAAGTCATATGACCTATATCTTTATCTGCTCCAGTCTTAAGCTTCTATATATAGGCTTTGGTTATGAATGTTTTTTCCTATGAAAAGGTCAGACCTTGCACATGTACCATCAATGCAAAACCCTGCTTATTAAAAAGCAGACAAGCAAGTTAGTAAAAGTCATTGAAATATTACTGATGTGGGGGAAAACTTGGCAGTTTGCTGAAAAAGAAACAGCCTCCAAACTTTCTCAGAGAGAAGATGGGGAAACCTCTATCTTCTGATGACAGTAGCATTTTCCCTCTGTCTAAAGCGACCTGTAGCTGTCTGCGGCACCCCCGTTACAGAAGCGGGCTGGGACACTCCCACCCCCAGCTCTCTCTTGCATGCTCAGGCCTGCCCCAGGGGCACCTACTCACCTCTGTCAGACACCAGGCTCCGTTAACTCCTCCACTACACCTCAAACCCCCATGGAACATCTGGAGGTGGAGCTGGGGAAGGTTCCTCAACCAGATAGACAAAAACCCAATTTGGGGTTTCCGGTCGTAAGCAGAGCGCAGCAGCCACCCTTGGCCAACATTGCAACACCAGAGAGAACTGGGGAGAGTTGAACTCTTACTTTTAAGCCAAAAGTTCACAGGTTCACATACCCCTCTAATGTCAGCTGCTCCCTAGTGCTAACTTTCGAGTCTGAGTGCTCAGTAGGCCTTGGTTGCAGGAACAATCTGTGAGGATTCCCAGTCATTCATTTAAAAGAAGTAGAGGCTTCTTAAAAGAAATGAGAGTTCAGATTCATTTTGGGCACTTCACCAATTTCTTGACTAGAAAACTTATTCCTGAAGCCCTGCTCTTGGCCTTTGGCTGAAGAGGCCACAGAGAAAGTAGGTTCTTCTTCACTCCCGCCTCTTAAGCCCTGTGTCTCACCCACCTGGCTAAACTGCCTTCCCTAACCCAGCTAAGTCTGTCTCGTCTGAGGGTCTTAAGCCCCCTGGATCCAGTCATTTTGGACCCCCACAAAGTTCACTTGTTGACAGCTGGGACAAGTTTCAGGCCTGTGGGTTACCAACATGGTACACTGAAATACAGACATTCTTAGATTGGAGTAAAACAGTGCTAAACACTTCTAGTTAAAAAAGACAGGAAAGGAAAGAACAAACACTCATTCTAGCAATAACAGCTGTTCGAGGATGGCAGGCTGCTGAAGGGGTGAGCATTCACTATCACTGAGGCATCCACCAGAGGCAAGGCCAGCATTCCAACAATGAAGTGGGGAGAGTCAGGCATGGGATGGGGACACGAAAATCCTGAGATTTCTTCAACTCAATCTTCTGGGACTACCTTTCCATTTTTTACCACTTTGAGAATCAATGATATATTAAATCCCTGAAATTTCTTCACTTTTTTCCATGACAAGGAAAAATTAACTTTCATTTAACTTTATTTTTACCAGACCACAGGTTATGGTAGTAATAGAGCTGGTCCAAGGGGAATGGCTTTTCTTCTACTTTATTAGTTTAACTCTCTTAAAATTCCACTTTTGGTGCACTACTCACCTGCTCTAAACCCTTCATAGTTTTCTATCAACTCCAGGCTAAGCCCCCATCACTTTTGCCTGGAGCTCAAGATCCTTCATCATCGGGCTCTGATGCCCCACCTTTCAGTTTCACCTTGAACTACACTTTATCCACTACCTAGTTGTCTGGACTGTTCATGGCACCCTCCTCACCTTTTCCATCTCCACATTTGTCTTTATTCCATTCCAGCCATATCTGTGGTATCTATTTTCTTATTCTTTTGAGTATTTCCTCATTTGCTTGAGCCATGTGTCTCCATCATCATGTGCTCAGAATCCTGTCTGGCTCTCAGGCTATGTTTATTGGCTGAAGTTAGCTTGGATTAGGAAACATTTTTCTTGCAGGGAGGCAGAAGGATACACTGGTTAGAGCACAGATTCTGTAGCCCACCTCCTTTGGTGTGAGTCCTGGTTTTGTCACTTATTAGTGAGGTGGTCCTGACCAAGTTACTTAAACTCCCAGGGACTCGGTTTTCTCATCTGTAGACTGGGAAAAATCATAGCCCCTCCCTCATGTCATGAGATTTAAATGAGTTGGTTTTTATGAAGTGCTTATTTCAGTGCCTGGCACTTAGGTGGTGCCTATTCATTCTTTAAGGCACCCTTTTGTTTCTCCCTCCTCCACAATTATTAACTCTATTTTCCATGTCTAAAGCACTTCAGAGTTTCTGAAGATCTTTCATATGTATTTTCACATTGAATCACTGCAGTAATATGCGAGGTAGGTATTGCCATCCCCGGACACTTTTGGTGACACGGGTAAAAGCAGGGGGAAGGGGGGACTGTGACAGAAACTCAGAGATTCTAGTTCTGTGTCTAGAATGTGTTCAGCTACAACATGTGGCTCCCAGTCTGGATTCCTGGGCTGGCTGTGACACTATCCAGCATGTTGCCAGATAAGTGTCATCCCTGCTCCAAGGGGAGAGCCCACAGAACCCCAGAGCCTGGCTGCTGTTCCTGCAGTGCCTAAGGACACCTATTAGTATTTCTGGACCAGGCTTCGTCTCACAGCCATCTTGGGTGAAAGGGATTTGCAGTGCTGGCCTCTCACACTCCCCTGAGGCTTTGCGGTTTCATTTCACCTCTGCTGCAGATTGTTCTGTAACCTTTGCTCCATCGCTGTATGCAAAGCTTTCACACTGCAGGACACCTGGTCATGTAACAACAGAATAGCACACCCAACTTAGAAGGGATTTTGAAGATCATTAAGTCCAATCCTCCAAAACCATTTTACAAATGAGAACACTGAGTTCAGGAAAGGAAATTACTTGTCCAAAGATCCTACTCATTTATGTGTCTCTCACCCGGGTCATGATCAGGTTCTGGAGAAATATGGACAAGTCACTTGCTTTCAGGAAACACAGAACCTAGTAACCTATGTCCTCTCATCTTACTTTCTCAAATGTCTAGCTAGCCCAATGCCTAACAGACATAGTAGGTGGTCTATAAATGCTTCCTGAATAAATGAATGAATAAATAAATGAATGGCACTGCTCAGTTGCTACCCTAGCTGGCCCTAGACCCTGGAATCCAGATTACCAAACTGGGACTCCTCACTGCTCATACTTTCTCCCTCCCCCATTCAGATTCATTTCCTATTAAGGTTTGAGAAATAGCTCACAAACATGACCAAAGGGTGTTGCAGATAGTCAATGCCCATCATGACTGGGTTCCCAGTCATCTTGTAGAAGAGTTCACTCTCCGTGTCTCTCCTGAAGTGATGGAAGCAGAGATCCAGCATAAGACCCACCTGGACAGGCCCAGGACCTGCTCTGCGGGATGCCAATCACCTGCCTAAATGTTGTCATGCTCTTGCTATACAAACAGAAACCGGTACATGATGCATACTGATTCATGATGGATATCTTCACATGTTTCGAATTTTTCCTGATTTCAGTCATTTCATAGAATGCCCAAGCAGGAGGGTGACTTGGAGATAATCAAGCTTAATAATTCCTAATTGGATAGATATAAAAAACAAGGGTCAGAGTGTGAAATTGAGAGGCTCATAGTCACAGCATGCCAGCAGCTCAGACTCCCCTAGAACCCAGGCTTCATGGGTTCTGGTTATCAGAGATTCTTTCCATGCCAGACTTGGCATTAAGCCAGCCAACTACCGAGTGAAACTTCTCCAGAAGACAGGTTCTAGATGACTTACCTGTATTTCTTTCACTGATGACGTAGTGTTTTGACTTCACAGAAACTCATTTCCTACTCAGTGCTATGGAGTTGGTAGCAGATCTTGAACCTCAGTGTTCTGATAGCTAGATTATGCTTTCCTCTATGCTGTACAACTAATCCAATCACCATTTGATAACCAAGTGAATAAATGATGATGGGATGGATAAATGAATGAAAGATTGACAAACATGGGAATCAACGAATCACTGTTGGGAAATGGATTTTTTTTTGTAAAAAAGTAACTCTACACTCTCAATCTGTTTAGACACATGGCAACCTACTTCAGCTCTCTCACCTTTGATTTCCCTTCATTTGACACCTCCGAGGTGTGTTTAAGGGAAGAGGAAAAATGAACCTTTATGTTGTTTAAGGGGGAAATTTCTCTAATGCTTATTACATCAAACATGGATGATTCAAAAATAAAAATAATTCTAAAAACACAGAGAAATTTAAACCACCCAAAATATCACCATCTAGAGATTACCAGTAGTTAATATTTTAGTGAAATTTCATTTTTTAAAGTTTTTTTCTTGTTTAATGGATTCATACTGAACAAATGCTTAGTAACCTGTCTTTGACATTTAATAATAAAACACAAATATCTAGTCAGGTCAAAAGTAGGTCAAGTAGATCAAGAATGAGCATAATTTTATGACATTTGATGTTGAGATTCCAAGCACTGCTTTACATTGACTGTTCTGAGGCCCAGCGAAGCCATTTCACCAGGCTTTGCCTATCAAGATTTCCTGTCTCTAAGATGGCTATGGCTATAACATTGTTAAGAGATGAGCAATTAAAATAGTTTGAGATAAAAAGCTTTTAATTTGCTAACCTCTGTTATACACACAGACAGATACATACACATGCACATGGGCACACACTATTACATGTGTGTTTCACCCACCTCACACATCTCACATACATATCACACATCTTGTATGTCCCTTCTAATAACCCTGGAAGAGAACCAGGGCACAGGTCATCATTTTAAAAATTGAGGGCCATGGAGATTCCATGTACATGTCTGAGATTTTTATATTTATTTATTTTTAAATGTTATCTTCAGAAATAAAATAAGTAAGCAAAAAATGAGCCAATGTTCAAAGGGGAGTTTCTTATGTCTGAAGATTAGTAGAAGATTTTACCCATTTATAGTGGAGTGGAGACATGAACCCATTTTTTGATCTTTTATTTGAGACTGTTCTTTATACCATACTACACTGCTTTCCTGACTTAAAACACTTTTGAAAGTGTTGATGATTTTAGTTCATTTCACAGAAGAAAATATACATGCATTTTCATGTCCCATGTTCCTCAGCACGAGGGCTGACAGTGCATTCTGTGGTCTCTATAGATGGGCTGGCTGCCTGACACGTCTGTAAATGAGGTTTAATTTGATTAATGTGGCCCACTGGTCAGGACAACCTCCCCTGCTCAGTGAGGCAAGGGCCACTGGACATGGCTGGCTGGAGGGCCAGAGAGAGGTTGTGATTCATTTCTGCCCCAGGCACCCACCTGGCCAGCCTGGTGCAAAGGCTCTGTGACCAGGGGAAAGTGAGAGGCTGCAGACGCCCTGCCCATGAGCTGGGACTCAGGAGTAATAGCGAGAAGAGGGGTGAGAGTAGCAGCTGCTGAGGTTGATATTTATATAATGACTCTGTTCCAGGCAGGAAGTGAAACAGATTCTGCTGAGGCACTTTCCTTCCCCCACTCCCCTGCCCACTGGCGGCTCCAAAGGGGTGATATGGGGAGAGCCTCAGCAGGTTATACCCACACGTATGCAGACTTGCGCTAGGCTCCAGGCTCCTCAACGGGATGTCAGAGCCAAGGCTCCCTACTGGATCCTAGAGGTGTCCCTCTGTCCGTGTTCTCAGCCTAGGCCCCTACTTTCTCTTCACCTAGTTGCTTTTGCTGATTGGGGAGAGCTCTACTGTCCCTCTGCAACTCTGCGGGAATGCTGTGAGGTACAGGAGATTATATCTATAAAACACAGGGCCAATCATGCGTTGTTATGGAATTAGCATTAAGCTCTTTATTACATTTCTATGACCATCTCCAACTCCATCACCTGTGGTTTCTGTGGATGGTTGTTCCCTGACTTTGCTACCTGCCTCAAGCAAACTTTCTGCCTCATACTGCTCCCTTCCTTTCAAGCATCAACACCTATTCAGACTGTCTCAGGCTTCAGAGCAAATAGCCCCATCAGTTCCCATCTTCTTGCTTAAGCCTAGACTTAGGAATTCTATTCTTAAACCTTTCTAAAACAAACGGGAGTTTTAATATAGATGGTATACCACCTAGACAGGTCTTCCTGTTCTGTTTCCAACCTAGTATTGGGGACTATTTGAATCATGAAGTGTTCATAGCCTAAAAGGACCTTAAAAATTATCTGGTCCCCTGCTTCTCAATGAGTAAAGGACCATCAGCAGCAGCAACAGCTTTGAAGAGCTTGGTAGAACTGCAGAATCTGAGGGCTCACAAAATCCAGACTTACAAAATCAGATCTGCATTTTAGTAGGATCGCTAGATGATTTACACGCATGTTACGCTTTGAGAAACACCTTAGCCCGAGACGCTCATTATCAGGTGGAGGAACTAAAGACTCAAAGAAAGATATACCTGCTCAAGGTCACAAAGCCAGAGAATGCCATCAGGCTGGAACTTAGTAGACTGTCTAATTAAAGTTCCTTTCTTATGCACAAGGTCCTAATAAAGATGTTCTTCCAATGCCAGCACTATGGTAAGCAGGGCAATCCTTTCCCCTTTTTATTTTTTTCTCTAAATTGCATCTGTGGGTATTTTTGCAATTCACTTGACTAATAGAAAATCAATACAAATGATTTTCCGCTATCTCCTTTGGGCTCTTGTATGACCTAAGTTGCCATTCTAGTTGCTGAGTTCCACAGAGCCTAGTGTGCTTCATTAGGAATGTTCAATTCACCTAGAGTTTATTTGAAAAGAAACTTTGGAGTGCTGGTAAGACAAGGGAGATGTGTTATTAGATGTTTCAGCTACTTCAGCTTTGCCCCTCAAGAATCTTGCCAGGAAGAACTATGAATGACAGCATATTTTAGAATCGCAAAATGACAAACCTGGAGGCTACATTAGAGACCATCTCATCCAATCCCTGTAAGACTCTGATGGGGGTGATGAGCCACATAAATAAATGACTTGCTCATGTTTATCCAGCCAATTAGTAGCATATTTTGGGCAAAAGGTTATATCTCCTGCTACTCAAGTCAGGGCTCCATGCAATGTACTCCCACCCCTTCCTCAACTAAATGGAATGGACACACTTAAACAAATAAATCACCTGAACCAGATGGCATTTACCCCAGAATCCTGGAGTAAGTCATGTGTAGAAATGTGATGCTCTTGTCCAGATGGAACATCCTGTCATTATACATGATCACTGCACCAGAGGGAATGTCACACTGTCAATGGGTTTTCCACCCATGTGAAGGGCTACCTAGGAAGTATAAGCTACTAAATCTCACTGCCATGTCTGGAAGTCATAATAAGGAGTGGGATCATGGATATGTAACAAACATAACCTATTAAGGGAGAAAAACCAGAAGGATTTTAACAAGTCAATGTTCTCTAAGAGGCTAGGGCTAAGGTCTAAGTAGGTGACTATTGAAACATGATACTTTCAAATTTTCGTTGATTCAAGACTGGAATTTTACATCAAAGAACAGCTTGAATCAGAATTGGTTGGCATGGCACTATGTCATCTTTCACAAGGATCATGGAAGTAATATGATAATATTGTTCCAGCTCCCTCAAAAAGAGAATGTTAACAAAGAGATCTCCAGAAATCAGAAAGCACCCAGAATTTTAATAAAAGACATAGAAGAAATACAAAGTAGTGAAACCTCTATTTTGCAAATGTCACTGAACATTTCTACTCATCATGGTGCTTCACTTTAAAATGATCTTAATGATTTCACCATTAGTATTTCATCAGATGTGCAAGGTACGCCTGGGAAGTAAGCAGAGACAGGTTTATCATTCTTGTTTGAGATGAGGTGCCTACACTTTTGGGAGCAAAATTTCTTTCCAGTGTTTATATCACTTGAATCCTAGTTGAACTCCAATTCCAATGCTCTTTACACAACACAACATTGCTTCTGGATAAAGATATACTACAAAAACAACAACTTCTATCTTCACACCTATTCAGAAATTACAACGAATCTGGACAACTCCCTGACATAGGGAGGAACACAACTAATTGTTGAGAACCTGCTGTGTGTGACCAGGAGCTGTATTAGATGCTGTAGAACTGGAGTTGTATTAGATGCTATGCATAGATGTCTCACAAATTATGACAATTACTGTCTAATGTGGGTGTTCCCTTTTCTTTTTGTATACTAGGTAACTGAGCAAGGTTAAGCAACTTGCTCAAGGTCACAAAGCTGCAATTTGATGGAGCTAGGATATGAATCTCGAGTCTACTTGGGTTCAAAGCCTGTGTTTCTACATCAAGTATTTCTATTATCTCAATGTCATCACTGAGGAAATGGAATTAAAGATATTAAGAACCAAAATAGTAGAATCAATAAATCACAGAGAAAGGATTCAAGCTGGAGTCCTTTGACTTTAAATGTCAGGAGAATGAGTGGAGACATGTAACAACTGAGCTTCAGTTTGGGCAAATATAAAGCAATACTCTTGGAGTAAATATAAGGAGTGGGATCATGTACCTTATGCCTTATCTCTATTTGTAAACAACTATATTTTATCTCTATTTGTAAACAGCTAGAGGCCCAGTGCATGAATTTGGGGCCATCTTTCCCAGTCCCGATTGGGGCTAGGCCCATGGGGGCCTGCTGGCCAGGGGTAGGGATGAGGGGAGAGACTGCAGGAGGTTGCCTGACTAGCCGGGGAGGGACCAGCCGGGGGGGGGGGGGGGGGCTCGGGGAAGGGACTGCAAGAGGTTGGCTGGCCGCTGGAGGTTGGTTACAGGAGCGCACTGGCCATGAGGGGGCAGCTCCTGCATTGAGCGTCTGCCTCCTGGTGGTCAGTGTGCATCATAGCGACTGGTCAATTGGTCGTTCTGGTCATTCTGGTCATTCAGTTGTAAAGGTCACTTAGGCTTTTAAATATATAGATGGAGTCTAAAATGTCACAACTCAGGAAATGCATTTAAATTTATTTCATTTCACTTCCATAAAGAGGCATTGAGCATAGACTCTATAACAGGTACCATGCAGGCCACTTGCATGGATCTTCTCTTCTTTGAGTCTCTTAACGACTATTTTTTCCATTTTACAAAGGAAAATGAGTGACTTGTCCAAGGTAACACAGCTAATAAGTGGCAGGGAAAAAACTGAAATCAGCTTTAACAAATCTGAACTCCAGTAGCTGCTTAAGGTTAGACACTCATGGGAAGACTGGAATTCATCAGATGAAAAGCATTATCCCATATTCAAATGAAAGCAGGGCTTTGGAAAAAGTGTGGTAGTTCTATTCATGGAACTTCAAGAAGAAATCAGACGTGCTGGGGACATGGGGAGTGACAGAGAACTATTCAAATCACCAATATGATGGAGCTTGTTGGTATAAAGATAGACTTAACAAAATTAGATTTCCTCAATCAAAAGAGAGAAAGCTGAAAGGAGATATGACAATGTTTGCTAGAATGGAACTGTGTACTTAATCAGCAAGTCTCCGAAAAACAAAACTATCTCAACCTCCTCTTACCCCAAAGGTTGCAAATGAAAGGAAGTAATACTTTACATAGTAGATAGTAAACTTAATAAGCCCTAGCCATAGTAACTGCCTGAGAGTGCAGATGCACAAATGGGTTTAAAAATTGATTATTTAAATGCCATAAATACTCATAAATTCTAAGTTGTTTATTAAGGATATGTGGGGCCTTAAAGGTCACCTGGCCCAAACTACTCCCTCATGGCATCTATTTGGTCACCTCCATTGGCAAAAAGCTCACTTTCCCAAGGCAGATCATTCCGCTTGCTGACATCTGTGCATGTCAGAAAGTTTTTTTCTTAGGTTTAAACAAAACTTATTTCCATTTAGTACATCAACTTTGGCTCTATATCTGCCTTTGAGATTCCACACAACAAATCTGAAGATGTCCTTTCTATATCCCATCAGATATTTAAATCCTATCACTCCTGTTTACTGAAGTCGATATCATGAACAGAATCATATTTAGACAGAAATTGCATAGGTGGACTTTCCAAATTTTAAAAGAGGAGTATAATGTGGCATTTCCAGCGTTGAGAGGGCTAATGAAATAAATATTTGACTGGAAATCAGGAGACCTAGGTTCTATCAGGTTCTATATTTTTGTATGAAATCCACTGTATCTGCCACTAATCAGCAAATAAATATTAGAGGGCAGGGCCCTCACATTTCTGGACCACAGTTTCTGGGTTTGTTTATTTTTTACACATCCATTCAGCTTAAACTTCAGAATCATTTTCCAATTGCCTTTGGATATCTTTATTTTCATGTCCAGAAAGCAATTTATAATCAGAATGTCCCATACTAAATTCACCCTCCACCCCACATACACTCCTTTTTGTTTTATTTGATACTCTTATATGCTGCAAAATTATTACCACCATAGCATAAACTAATACCTGTATCATGTCACATAATTACCACTTCTTTTTTGTGATGAGAACATTTAAGATCTATGCTCTTAGCAACTTTCAAGTATATAATACAGTATTATTAACTATAATCACTATGCTGTACATTATATCTTCAAAACTGGTTCATCATATAACTAGAAGCTTGTACTCTTTGACCAACCTCTCCTCTCTTACCCACACTCTGATCCTTGGTAACCACATTCTAGTCTGATTTTATGAGATTGGCTTTTTAAAATTCCACATATAAGTGAGATTATATAGTATTTGTCTTTCTCTGACTGACTTACTTCACTTAGTCTAATTCTCTCAAAATCCATCCATTTCATCACAAATGGAATGATTTCTTCTTTCTTATGACTGAAAAATATACCAGTGTGTTTGTGTGTATGTGTACATACATTTACGTCTTTTTTTCCATGCATTCATTGATGGACACTAAGGATGCTTTTCCATGTCTGGCTATTGTGAATAATAAACCATATTTATCTTAACTGCAAGAAAAAGAGGTAGAACAAAATAGTGTTTATTCTCCCTTCTGTCCTTGATTTTCTGTCTTGGACTTAGTTAACCAGTGGTGGTTCTGAGATCCATATCCACTTCAGAAACTCCCTTCAATACACCATCCCTGGAAGGCAATTTACTAGTCCCTTAAGATGGACCAGAACAACTAGGTGGAAATTTCATTGACCATGATTATTGGTCACTAACTCCTCTACCCCTATTCCCCTATGATAGCAGGTTCATCTTAGAACAGAGAAGATTTCATCAGATTCTTGTTCATTTTCAGCTACTAATAGCCAGAGAAATGCTTACTAATAGCCAGAGAAAAGTTAACAAGTAGAAAGCAAGCAACTAACAAAAAGAACATTTAGAAATGTAGTTTCAGATCTTGAAACTAACACAAGGACCATTTAATAGACAAGTGTAGGGCCAATGAGCTGGTCTTATCCCTACATGAATGAGAGTTACTTGAGCAAAGGCATTTTCTGTCTGTGAAAACCCTATGAGAACTATGAACATAGGAAGGTCCCCAAGCATTTGGGCTGAAGAAAGTCACACTAGACAAAGGGCAAGTGCACTCAGGTATCCAGAGATTCCCAAAGTCTCCCAGCTGCTTAATGGCACAACTAAAACTAGAACAGCTCTCCCAGCACCCAGTGCTGTGAAATTTCAAACTTTATAATTTATTAAGCAGCCATTACATGCCGGACACAGTGCTAAACTAAACTCAGTAATACGTGTTATCACCTTTAATTGCTCCTATAATATAAACTCTGAGGAAGCAAGGATTTCAGCTGTCTTAAGATTCTGTCTCCAGAACATCACCTGGCACATAACAGGGGCTCAATATCTACGAGTTAAATTAATTTAAATAAATTATTACTATTAAGATTGTGAATATTACTAAGTTATTACTATGCCCACTTTAAGGATGAGAATATTGAGGCTCAGAGAGATAAACTGACTTGACAAAAGTAAAATAAAGGTGAGGAATGGGCAACGGACCTAAACAGACACTTTTTGAAAGAGGACATACATAAGGCTGAGAGACATATGAAAACATGCTCAAAGTCACTAATCATCCAAGAGATGCAAATCAAAACGACAATGAGGTACCATCTCACACCTGTCAGAATGGCTATTATCAACAAATCAACAAATGACAAATACTGGCAAGGATGCAGAGAAAAAGGAACCCTTGTTCACTGCTGGTGGGAATGCGAACTGGTGCAGCCACTGTGGAGAACAGTATGGAGTTTCCTCAAAAAACTAAAAATGGAACTTCCATTTGATCCAGTGATTCCACTTCTAGGAATATATCCCAAAAAACCAGAAACACCAATCAGAAAGATATATGCATCCCTATGTTCATAGCAGCACAATTTACAATTGCTAAGATTTGGAATCAGCCTAAGTGCCCATCAGCAGATGAATGGGTTAAAAAACAGTGGCACATGTACACAATGGTATACTATGCAACAGCATGGATGGAGCTGGAGAGCATTATACTAAGTGAAATAAGTTAGTCAGAGAAAGATAAATATCACATGCTCTCACTCATTTGTGGATTATAATGAACATAAACCTATGAACAAAAACAGATGTAGAGTCAGAGAAGCATCAATCAGATGCTCAAAACTCAGAGGGAAGGCAGGGGATGGTGGAGGTGAGGGGGAAAGATCAACCAAAGGACTTGTATGCATGCATATAAGCATAAGTGATGGATATGGACAACAGGGGGTCAGGGTGAGGGCAGGATTGGGGGGATGAGGGGACATTGGGGGGATAAGAACACATTTGTAATATCTTATTCAATAAAGGGGGGAAAAAAGTAAAAAAAAAAAAAAGGAAAAGAAAGATGAGGAAACAGCAAAGTTGTTTGCGGCCAGGTTTTCTGCTGTCAAGGTTGGTGCTCTTCTCAGCAGAGCACAGCTGACTCTCAGCTTAATTACCTTGAAAATCTAAAATAAAATTGGGTTTAATCTCTTTGAAACATAAAGCAAAATTTGTTAAACAAATATAAATTTATTGCTCATCTTTTTGCCATTCAAAATCTTCAGATATAATTGGTGACTAAATTTTCTGCCCACGAAAGCACCATTAAAGAGATTTAAAAGGATTCCACTAAACTTAAAAACAAATAAAAACAGCTTATAAGTTCCATGAGCATTGTGAATGTCTTTCTTATGGAAGACATATTCCCCCTGAATTTCCTGTGGCCCTGGGAGGATGGTGGCTTGGAACATGAGTGGAATAAAGGCAGCTGACTTGCAGAGGACAGCTGGTGGGAAACGAGTGCCAGGGTTTTGTGGGGGAGCCAGGGGCTCTTTAGCCCTAGTCATTTTTCTTGTCTGTTCCTCTTCTCCACCCCAGTCTTGCAAAGGGACAGGAGGCAGCAAGCACTAGCTCTCAAGTCAGGAGATGTGAGTTCTAGCCAAGGTCCTAAAAGTCACTGACTAGGTGATCATGGACTAGCACATTGGCCCTCTTGACTTCAGTTACCCTACGTGTAAAATAGAGGAGTTAGTCAAAATGGCACCAGGGCCCTTTTCCTCTCTGACAATCTCCTTACATTAGTCCCTCTTTTCTTCCACCCAGCCCCAAACAGAGAGGGCCATGGAGCCCAGACTGGCCCCGGGGACTCCCCACCACTGCCTCTCAGAGCCTCTCCATGCAGCTGTGCAGCCACAGCTGCCTCGTCCTGCACTACTGACCACTCCTATTTACCTATGCAGATGAGGATATGAATAAAAAAGTGAAAAGGTCCTCCTTCTTCACGTTCTTTTAAGCCTTTCACTTTCCCTAAGCCAAGAGCAGTCAATATGCAGCTTTCTTTCCAAACCTTCCTGGCTTAGGGACTCAATCCCACATTTCTTTTTTTCTTTCTTTTTTTTTTTAAATATATTTTATTGATTTTTTACAGAGAGGAAGGGAGAGAGATAGGGAGTTAGAAACATCGATGAGAGAGAAACATCGATCAGCTGCCTCCTGCACATCTCCCACTGGGGATATGCCCGCAACCCAGGTACATGCCTTTGACCGGAATCGAACCTGGGACCCTTCAGTCCGCAGGCCAACGCTCTATCCACTGAGCCAAACCGGTTTCGGCAATCCCACATTTCTTGTGCACAGGTAGGACTAGATTTGGATAAGGAGAAATTGGTTTTTACTTATCAGTAAGGTTTTCTATTTTATAGTTCTGTTCAGCGTTTGTATTCGCCACACATATACATACAGACAGAGGGACACACATAAAACAGTGTGGCCTCTTTAAGTCATTCTACTATATAAACACTGGTCAGTCAATACCCTTTGGTCTTAGTGAAAAAATATGCCAGCTTTGCTGCCTAACTGGGAACAACAGTCTCCCATGTGCACTGACCCAGGCAGGTTTGCCTTCCTTGGACAACTTTATCTTATACAGGGATGCCTCTTCACAGACAACTCCTGGAAACTGGTGGAAATCAGGCCCATTCTTAAAGCCTGTTTCTCAACATGTTCTCCATATGTCCTCCCTCATTTTTGTCTCTGCCCCTCCCTCCTTCACTTATTGCCTCTTCCATCATTCCATGGCACTTGTTTCATGCATTCGTACCCAGACTTTTGACAGAACACCTTGTCTCGATGATTTGGAACCATATCATCTTTTTCCAAATGGATCAAACTCTTTGGGAGCAATGACTGAGTCTTGTCCATGCTGATATTTACCTGGCTCAAGGTAAATACTAAATGTGGATGAATTCAATACTTCTTGATGCCCATGATTATGCCAGGCATTCTTTCCTATGGTTTCTACCATGGGGAAAACATTTGGCGCCGTTTAAGGGTTAAGTGGAGGCCCTATGATTCATCTGGTCCCACCCTAAGAAGCTTTTTCCAGCTTCTGTTGACTGTTCCTATTACCAGGAATAAGACAAACACTATCTTTTCCCTCATACCTACCTTCTCGGTCCCCTGGGTTGCATTCCTGTGCCAAGGATCTTTTCTTTTTGACCCACCTTCTTTTGAATGTATTTATTTGCATTTCCATTTAAACATGTCTCAAAATGGCATCGTCAGTTTAATTTTGGTTTTACTTGAAGCTCAAGTGCAAGAGCTCTTCTGTCTCCTATCCCAACAAGTACTCATTTACTTATGTTTTTACTAATTGATCAAATAACTAAATAGCAACCAAGACACTAAGGGACACAAACTTGAAATCAATCGCTTTCCTGACTGCAAGGTGATCCCAGTCTAGTAAGGGAGATAAGACATGCACAGAAATCATTACAATACCAGGGAGATGGCAATAAAAGCCCTAAAGAGGAGATAGATCCACTAGGTATTAAATATACTCAGAGGTGTGAGAGCTCATTCCCCCAGAGAGAGGAGAGGCAGGACCAGGAAAGATGTCAGAGGGCAGGTGGAATTGCAGTGGACCTGAAAGAATGAAGCTGGATTTGCACTCACAGGGACAGTCAGGCAGAAGGAAAAAAACTACAGCAATGCCCAGAGGTGGAAAAGTACAGGACTAGAAAGAGTGAATAGTTCACTGGGCTGCAGCACTGCATGCTCAGATGAAGTACTGAGGAATATGGCTCAAAAGTTAGGTTGACATCCATGTGGGGATGGATCATACCAGGAGGGGACTGAAGCAGGATGACCAGTTGAGAGACATTTTCAACCTTCTGAGTGAGAAGTGAGAGGGCTGTAGCAGTGAAAATGGGAGAAAGAGATGGGTATGAGAAATATTTCAAGAGTTGCCTAAATTCCTTCAAATCTCCTTGACTAATTCTCCTCAAAAATTCATATAACCATTTTCATTGCAGGCTTCATACTACATTCCCTGCCCCCACTTTGGAAGCTTATCTTTTTATCTTCCAGGTGCATGACTTTCTGCCCAATTACTTGTCGTCAACTCATCAAAGCAACTCAACCATGCAGCTCGAAAGTCTCACTGTCACGCGTGGCCTCCGTTGCTCCCTTGCGCTGTCTCTGTCCTCAGCAATCTTCATCTATGTACTCGGAGAACAACATTTCTAAATCTCCTGTGCCTTTACAACACAGTTCAGTCAAAAGGTGAAACCTGGACGAGGATGTTAGCACAGGATGGGGGAGGAAGTGGCAAAGGGGTAGAGCCCTCATCTGACTTCATCCTGTGTATGCACACTTGAGTCATTTCCACCATGTCCCTCTCTTACTGGAAAGTGAAGTGAAGACTAAGAAAGCATAGGCTGGGGATATGGGGAGCTACCAGGAAGGGATCTGGGGATCTAACCAGCCCAGTAGTATAACCATCACCAGTCCTAGGAGTCACTGGCAGAGAAAATCAGAAATGAGATTGCGAAGGCCTGTTGGCTTTGCCTCTACTGACCAAAGTGATTTCAGCCTTCTTTCTCTGGGACTCAGTTTTGAGGTCTATAAAATAAGGATTATGACATCCATCTATCTGCCTCCATTGAGCTGTAAAGCTAGAATAGGGTGAGTATGTACCTACTTTGAATATGTAAAACACAATTTCATAGGCTTATTCTCATTTAACTCAGACCCCACTCATTAGGATAGGTAGATATGCAGAGAAGAAAGAGGAATGTAGATGCCTAATGAACGGAGGCTGTGGGGGGTCCCTATTTTCCACAATAGATCTACTAGTAAGGTGATTGGTGGTATGAAGATTCTAATCCAGTCTCCTTATTTGACAGATGAGGAAACTGAGGCACAAAAAGAGGGAATAGATGCTCCGTGGTCACAAGGTGAGTTCAGAGGACAAACCCAGGTCCTGACGATCCCAGGCCAGTTCTTTTTCTGCCCTATATCCTAGCTCTCCAAACTGAAGCCAGAATGGAAACACGAGCCCAGAAGCTGGACTTATTTACTTCCTGAATTATTGGTGAAGAGTTAGATAATTGGAACTAAGGGAGAACTTAATGTGGGCTGGATCATATTCTATTTCTTTGAAACATTGTGTTTAGAATCCTAGATAAGCATTTTTCTAAGACCCAGAGCATTCATGTCCTGAAATGAAAGACTCAGTTCCAAATTGGGGATTGCCTATCAAACTTCTTTCTCCTTCCTCAGGCATAAGAGGGCTCCAGAATAGGAGAAGGAGGAAAGCTTTTTCCTATTAGTCAGTAGCTGACAAGTATCAAGGGCTTTGAGGTTCCAATGCTCCATTAAACATTTTACATGTGCCTTGCCTTATTTGATCTTCGTAACAACCCTAGTTGTAAATAATCTCAGTATCCTCATTTTCAGGTTAAAAAACAAACGAACAAAAACCCGAGACTCAGATAACTCAAGTATGTTGAGTCACAAGCTCATGGCAGGTTTGTGCCTAACACCTCTCTAAACCCCAGGGAGATTTTTTAATAGGAAGGAGCAGCTTCTGCTCCAAATGTTTTCTGCATGGGCCCCTGCAAAGAGAACTGTCCAATGGTGTGTTCTTTTCACCCAGAAGAATCTATGAAGTACAGACTCTCTGTGCGTATGTTTCTGTCTTTTGGTTCATTCATTATTATACAAGTATTTCTGAGGAGGGCATTGTGCTACCACCAACAGCTGAAACACACCTCTGCCATCAGGATTTTGAAGGCTGGTTGAAGGCGTGGGGTGGTGGGAGACACATTGCCAGATAGCTCCCATCAAAGGAGGACAGTCATGCTACCAGAGAGAGACACAGAGGTATGTCTGGAGGTGTCGAGGTGGCAGAGTGGAGCAGGAAACATGTCCGCACAACTAGAAGGCCAGTGCATTCAGGAGAGGCAAGCAGGATCTAAGCTGAGGGTAGGATGCAGGATGAGAAGGGGCTGGAATTCAGGCCAGAAAGTCTGGGGCTGATGTTCAAAGGACTTTGAGGCTGCGCTAAGGCACTTATTTCTTCCCAGAGTGCCAGTGCCAAATCAGCCGAGATATAGGTGGTGCCCTTGTGTGGCTTCTTAGAGCCTTAGTTTCCCCTTCTGTACAATGGAAGCCATGGACATTGCCTACATGAGTCTCATGTGGGGATGGAGCAGAGGGAATCAATAGCAGACTGTGTTGAGCTCCTTCAAGGTAGGATGTGAAGAGAATGCAAATCACGGATATTTATAGCTGTAACAAACTGAGACTGGAAAGATATTGCTGTGGGCCAGGCCGCCAAGCACTCCCTCTGGAAATCCTGAAAACCTGCTGCCATGGGCTTTGCCCAGATCCCAGCTGGAAGCGGACTTATCTCTTCTCAGCTCCTGCCAGGCTGTTCTTCATACAACAAACACCAAGCTCCTTGCATAATCCCACCTACAGAGAAGGAACCTCCACACCATTCTGCCCTCCCCTTTCAAAGAACCATGCTGAGTCCTAAATTCCCAGGTTATGACAAGCTCCTTTTTTTGTCATCTGTGCCTCACCAGACAGCCTTGTCAAGTCTAGACCCTCTGAGAGGGCTGGGAAATCAGCCTGATGTTCCACTAGTCTCCTGACACAGCCCCTCTTTTATGGAGCTTCCCCTGTTCCAGGCTCATGCTGGGCATCATAGCAGAGCTGATAGAAAAGGACAGTGGGGGGCCTGGCCCCCAAGGAGAGAGAGGGAGCAGGGTCCTAACATCAGGAAAACATTTTTTCTAACAAAGGAAGGGAAAGACCACTTTGATTTCAATCTTTTTCTGTTTGATTTTTTAATGAGCTGATCTTTTAATGGAAATGGAACTTTTTTTTCAAATGTCATGCCTTATGGGGCACCCCTTATGGAGAGCACTTTTAGTGACCTCTCAGGTACTTTGGAGGGATTCTATAACAGTGTTAATAAAACTTTGATGTGCATAGTAAATATAGTTAAAATGCAGATTCTGATTTATTAGAAGTCTGGGTGGGTCCTGAAATTCTGCATATCTAACAATCTTCTGGTTGCTATTGAATCCATGCTGATAATCCATGGACCACACTAAGTAGCAAGGGTCTAGAGCTCTAAGATTATGTTTGAAAACCATTGACTCTTAGGATAGAGAAACTATGAGCCTCATCACTCCCTATCTGGAGATATTGAGCCAAGGCTCCTGGATTAGATTATCCTCTTCTGAATTGAGGTCAACTTCTGCATTCAACTCCACACCAAGATCTAGGATTACCTCCTTCTTACCTCCCTCTGGCTGTAGCTGTCTATTATCATCACAGGGCAGTCTGGGAAAATTCCTAAGAGGCTTGGCCATAAAGAAGAGGTTTAAGGAATAGCCTCACTCTAACAGAAAAGTACAAGAGGTTCAGAAAAATCCTCCCCACCCCATCCACCACCCAAACACACAGAAGGGAGAGAGAGAGAGAGAGAGAGAGAGAGAGAGAGAGAGAGAGAGAGAGAGAGAGAGAAACTATGCTCCTATTAGTTCTTATAAAAGATGGTCCTGTGACAGCCATCTTCTCCCTGCCCTCTCCTAACCCCAGATGATGAAGGATGGAAGTAATTTTCCTCACATAAGCTCCCTGTCCCTCAGACCCACCCCTTTCAGGATTGAGATGCTCTCATTGAGGTCAAAGATATTTTTAGCTACGCTCATGTGTCCCATGCTTGGCCAAGCCATCCTGGATGTTAATCTTGGATTCCACAAATGCCAGGTCTTCTAATCCAAGAGGCATAGAAGTGACAGGGAAATCTGAGTGCACTGGAAAATGTAGCACATGGCCTTTTGAGGATTTTGTCCAATTGCCCTGCATGATAAAAACAACAGTTAACACCTAATGCTCAGAAAATGCTTCATCATTTATAGAGTACTTCCACTGACATCGCCTCATTTGATCTTCCCAAGAGGTTCAGGAGAAAGGTAAGGCAAAAAAGTATTCCTATTTCTATTTAATGGAAGGGCCACGTGGCTTGGTAAGATGACAGAGCTACTAAGTGTCAAACTTGGGGCTTCTCTCTCTAGGTTCAAACTTCATGTATTTTACCACACTTCCATGCAACCCCAACCTTTTGCTTTTTCCTCAGGCTTGGTTTTATTGTTTTGGTTAAACATTGCAAGATATCTGTAAATCTTCATGATAAAAGTCCTGGGACTATAGATGCTTTTAAAAAGAAGAAGACTAGAGATGAGGAAGAATGAGACAGCACAGACCAGTCATGATTATGGGAGAAAGCAGAGGACACACTCAAAAGAGAGTGACCAAAGAGAGATTAACTAAAGGATAATTTACAAAAGCATGGGCAGGTTAAGGAAAACCAAGAGATGGTGATGCTCAGCCAGTGTGGCTCAGTTGGTTGAGTGTTGACCATGAAACAGGAGGTAACAGTTTGATTCCCAGTCAGGGCACATGTTTGGGTTGTGGGCTTGATCCCCAGTAGGGGGCATGCAGGAGGCAGCCAATCAATGATTCTCTCTCATCATTGCTGTTTCTATCTCTCTCTCCCTCAAATCAATAAAAACATATTTTAAAATAAAAGAGATGGTGATGCACCCTAAGGCTAACAACAGCTGAGAACTGTTATCAATCCTGGGCCTAAAAGGGCAAAGGGAGAGGCAGATTCCAAAACCTGGTAACTGTAAACTAGAAGAGGGCTAACCTACAGCCAGTAGAGAGGGTACTACAAGAAGAAATATCCTCACTCTTTCATTCTCCCACCCTCCAATCACCTATCAGTGCCAGGTTGAATCCAACCAGAAGCCAGAGGGCTGGGAACCTACTGGTCTCCATTAAGGTCAATCTTCTGGAGAGAAAAGAAGAGAAGGAGGAAGAGTGGACTTGAAGGGTCAAACAGAGAACACCCAGCACATAGCTACTCATAGCTACAATAGCCAAGAAGTTGGTGGAGGATGGCGTGGCATTGAGTCTGAGGGGCTAGAATTTGAGGGGTAAGTAAGTGGTAGCCCTGTCCTCTCAAGAGTGGAGTCACCCCAGAGCCCAGCTGCAGCTCTCTGGGAGCCAATTTGGTCCCAGGTCTCAGGAAAAACCTGCTAACCACAAAGGCAAGATTGGCCATCCTGGGGTCTGGGTTTAAATCCCAGTTCCTCCATCTTGCTTTGTGTGACCTTGGACAATTCATTTAATCTCTCTCATCCTAACCAGTTTGGCTCCTCTGAGTCTCTAAGTCAAGCATGTCAAGCTCAAAGGCTAACATGGGCCAAATAAACAAGGTTTAAGTTTATGTGGGCAGCAAAAAACAAAAGCTTCAATTTTCATAGAAATGTAGGTTTATTTCAATAGAGACATGCTGAATACAAAGGGCTGAAATACATGAGTGATCATTAACATAAAATAATAGAACATTTTAATAAAAATTAATATTTTTTCTTGAACATTAACTTACCAGACACCAAATAACTGCACAAATTAATAAGAGTAAAGCAAAATAAAACTATTTTTCTTGTTCTCTGAAAGTGAAATATTTCCTATTGCGCATACCAAATAAGTCAGTCCAATGATGTGGCAATCGGCTGCTAAAATATTCGCTGCTAGTATTAATGGAGAGAAATGGTGCGCCTGTGCGTAAGGCGAGTAAGGGAAATGAATGCAACACGATTATAGTAATCAGTCATTAGTGAATGTTGTAGTTTGTTATTAATAATTATGTGTAACAGGATATTGTAAAAATTAAGTTATGAAATTTTTATTAAAACATTTCTTACATATCATTATATTGGCTGGGCCACAAAAATATACATTGTGGGCTGCATGTGCCCCTCGGGCCACGAGTTTGACATGCTTGCTCTATGTCATTGTCTGCGAAATGAGTATAATAATAACCCCTGTACTGCCTGTCCCAAGACAGGTGGCACTTTTATACTGGGGAGCCACATAGGAATGCCACATAAGGAAGCCATGTAAGTAGGCTGTGGATTCCAGACAGGCCAAACCAACTAAATCTCATTTGCTCTCTGTAAAACACAGTTCCTAATACCTAGATTTGAGAAAGTTTAAAGTCAAAGAGGATCTATTCTTTTCTCATCAACCTCTCTCATGTAAAAAGAAGAAACTGAGAAAACCCACTGTAGTGGCAGAGCTGGGGCCACACAGGTCTTCTCTCAGTCCCATAGAGCCCCTTACCTGCCTTTGCACATGACAGTCCAATGAAATGGAAGACAAGGAAGTGTTTTGTCCACTGTATCGGTGGCTATTGTGATTGTAATCAATAAAAATTTCCCCCCATAAATCTATTGCAGTGATGAAAAGTCCCATCATTAACTATGATGTCAAGGGCATGGTACAGTGTGAATATTTTGTCAGGAAAAAGCACATAAATACCCAACAGTTCTCCAGCAGGTGTGTTCATCAGAGTAGCTGAAGACTGCAAAAATAATATAAATGGAGTCACTTAGAAATAGAGCTGGAGCCCGGCTGGTGTGGCTCAAGGGTTGAGCATTGAACAGGAGATCATGATTTGATTCCTGGTTAAGGCACATGCCCGGGTTTCAGGCTTGATCCCCAGTGTGGGGAGTGCAGGAGGCAGCCCATTAATTATTCTCTCTCATCATTGATGTTTCTATCTCTCTCTCCCTCTTCCTTCCTCTCTGAAATCAATTTAAAAAAAAATAGAACTGGAGCTGCCATGCCAGAAGAACTGCCTTGCATGTCTTATACCTCAAATCTCTGGAACGTTAAAACACAGCCTAAGCAACCTTGTGCCTAACAGAAGAATTGTTTGGAAAGATAACCAGAAAGCAGTCATTATGATTACTGAACTAATGACTATTGGACTAAAAATTAAAACATTGTTTAGAATTAGCATCACTATGTTATGTTGTCTGCATCAATGGAAATGCCTTCTTTCTAGAGATGTGATTGTTCCCCAGCCCCTTCTCATAAATACCCATTGCATTTGTCTCTAAATCAGAACATTATTTGGGCTCTGTCTGAATTAATGATTCCCAAGTAGCTATACTTACTAGTATTGATCTCAAATAAATGATTATTAACCTCTTACTTTGAAAGGTCTTTTTATTTTTATGTTAACAGGATAAATGTCACTTAGCAGAGGACAGGATCTTGAGGGCACAGGACACAGGACAGGTAAGTTGTGATAGACAGGTGGTGGCAGAAAAGACCAGAGCTTTATATGCTCCCTATGAAGGAAAGAAAGCTTGGATGAGGATATAAAGGGTTGGGAAAGAATTGGATGCAGGAGGGAAACCCCGCCAAAGGAGGCTGATAGGCTTGCCAAGGCCTCCCTGAGAGCTGGTGGAATTGGACCCTCCTCTTTCCAGGCCCTTCTTTAGCAGCCAGACCCTATGGGGTAGACTTAAGCAGACATTTCTATATGTGGGCTCCTCAACGGAGAGTTCATTATAAGGAGATCACATGCCACATTGCAGCTTTGGATTGGAAAGCAAAAATCTCAACACTTAAAAGCTAAAGATCTTTAGCTTTCAGCCAACCTGGACCAGCTCACACTCCACTGAGCTAATTCTGTTCTGCTTCTCTTGTATTTCCCATCGCTTCAGCTGCTCCTCTGCTCTTCCAATTTCAATTGGTTTTCCATACATTTGTTCAACAAATACATTGAGCACCGACTACATGTCGGGCACACTAGGAATATAGAGCTGACTTTCCAGAGGAGGTGGGTGGAAGCTACTTCACTGAAAACAAATGTGTTAGCAAAGACTGGCTCAATCCAGAGCCCATTGCTGAGCAAAACTATTTACTGCTTTTGACAGGACCATCTTCACCACAAATATCCTAAATAAGATTGTACGCGGTACATCCAGAGAGCCCAACCCTCTCTCTATAAAGATACAGAGAGTACAATATTGTGTCTCAGAACATTGAAGGTAGTTAGGCAACGTGGGAGCAATCCCAGCTCCACTTCTTAGTGTGTGACCTTGGGTAAATTTCTTTCACTTCTCTAATCCTCCTTTTCTTCCTCAGAGTCACAGCAATAATGATAGTGCCTCCCTCATGGGTCCACTATAAGAATAAGATAGGGTTATACGTGTCAAACTCTGAGAACTGTTCCTAGCAAACCAAGTGCTCAACAAATAGTCACTGTTATTATAGATAAACTGAGGCCAAGGTGGGATGTGATTCATCTACTGCCTCTCACCTAGTTGGGAGCTGATCCAGGGTGGGAACTTAGATGTCTCAGTACCAGGCCAATGTTCTTTCCATGCTACTGCTACTTTCCCACTGGGAAATCCACAATGTGAATTTAGCTATATCCCATTTGAATGTTTAAACAAACTAGGAAATTTGAGATTGTATTACCATACAGAGGCTTTCTCATTTGGGCCACTAGAAAGGTTATATTTCTTCCACTCAAGTAACCTCATTGCCAACAACCAATCATCTTCCTCACCTCCTTGCTGAGGAAACTGAAGCTTCTGGCCTACCTCCACAGCAAGCACTTAAGATCAAGTATATCCTCCTGTCCTTATTTTGCTGAATCACTGTACCCCCGCAGCCCAAATCTTGACAGTTACTTCCTCATCTTACTTCTTTGCTTGGATTGAGCATTGCTTTTATAATTCCATTGACTAGAGGTTTACAAATAGGTGCAGAATATGTGGGTTCCTGATGTGAAGATCTGGGGCTCCATAATGGGTCAGCACACCCACCAATTCACAGCTGGGGTGGTGGCATGCCAATACTGGGCTCAGTGAAATTAACAGGCACCAAGTATTTGTGTCACACCAGAACATATCTAACAGCCCACTGATTACTCACAGCCTAAACCCTACCCACTTACTGATTCCACTGAATCACAAAGTGTTAGAGCTTGGTGTAACTTTAGAAATGATTTGCTCTCATCTCCATTTTTTTTTTTTTTTTTTTTTTTTTTGTAGAATAAAGAGTAACAGAGTGTAGGGGTTCAGAGTTTGGACCCTGTAGCCCAACTGCCTGGGCTCAATCCTATTTCTACTAATCACCCTAAGCCTTGGTCAACTTCAAGTCACTGTGCCTCAGTTTCCTTATCAGTAAAATGGGGTAAAGATACCTTATAATGATTGTTCTGAGCATTGAATCCTATCTAATAAAAGACAAAATGGTAATTAACCATACCTCTGCTACGCTTCCCATTGGCTAATCAGGGCAATATGCAAATTAACCGCCAACAAAGATGACAGTTAATTTGCATACGCAGTCTCCAAGTGGTGGAGCAAAGCCAAACTGCTCCGAAGCCACGGAGCCAAGAGGCCTCCTAGCACAGGCGTCAAGCGGAGCCGCGCCTCACACCCCAGGATCAATGGAGCAGAGAGGCCTTCTGACACCTGGATAAGCATGACAGGGGGCGGCGCCACAACCCCCAGATCAGCCCTGCTCTGTGCATGACAGAGGGCAGCACCCTAACTCCTGGTTCGGCCCTGCTCTGTGCGTGACAGGGGGCAGAGCCCAAACCCTCCGATTGGTCCCCCTCTGTGGGTGACAGGAGGCGGCGCCCCAACCCCCCACCCCCCATCGACCCTGCTCTGTGCTTGACAGGGGGTGGTGCCACAACCTCCTCATCAGCCCTACCTTGAGTGTGACAGGGGGCGGTGCCCCAACCTCCCAATTGGCCCTACCTTGAGCATGACTGGGGGTTGCATCGCAACCTCCCGATCCGCCTGCCCTGCTATTTTACAAACACTATTTTAAAGTAAATAAACCAAGAAGAGAGGAGATTGTGTGAGTCTCAGTTAGTTACATGCCTATATCAGCCCTGCTCTGAGCCTGACTAGGGGCTGTGGGGCAGGCACCTAGGGATTGGGCCTGCCCTCTGCCACCCAGAAGTGGGCCTAAGCCAGCAGGTCATTATCCCCCAAGGGGTCCCAGACTGTGAGAGGGCACAAGTGGGGCTGAGGGACACCCCCCCTGCCAGTGCACAAATTTTTGTGCACCGGGCCTCTAGTAAGTTAATAAATTGCAAAGTGGTTACAACAGTACCTGGCACATAACAAGCACTATTTTATTTTATTTACTTTTAAATATATTTTATTTTGGAGAGTAAGGGAGAGGGAGAGAGAGATAGAAATATCAATAATGAGAGAGAATCATTGATCTCATTGATCAGCTGCCTCCTGCACACCCTCCACTAGGGATCGAGCTGACAACCCGGGCATGTGCCCTGACTGGGAACCCAACCATGACCTCCTGGTTCATAGGTCGACGCTCAACCACTGAGCCACACCGGCCAGGCAACAAGCACTATTTTAAAGTAAATAAACCAAGAAGAGAGGAGATTGTGTGAGTCTCAGTTAGTTACATTCCTTCTGGGCACCCACAGATTGCATTAAATGGTTACTAGGGGCCCTTTATTCCACTATCATGGTGTTGGCATTCGTTACTGGGAAAGTTAGATCTGGAAATGCCACCCTGTGCTGCTCTCTGAGACATCAAAGCAGCTCTTTGGAAGTATCAAGAGCTTGATCACAGCAGTTAAACTTAACTGAGGCAGAAACCTTTGCAGCTCTCCTTTATGTCGTGGCCTCAGCCGAAGTCATTGCAGGAGGCTCCTTGGGAACTTAGAAATAGAGAGTGTGCCCACTGGCAGTGTCCTTGGGCTTCTGTCAGACATCACTGCACTGAGGCATCACTCTGCATGCCTCCATCTCTCCCTCTCCCTCTCTGTCTCTCTCTGATCCACCTCCTGTTGGATCTCTTGAAGGTGCCTGAAGACTCAGAGACTCTCCTCTTGGTTCCACCCAGGTATTCTCTTTCAGATCCTGATTCCATTAAAATAACTCTAATTAATTTGGTTCTACTGCTTTGGGGAGAAGAGTGATGGAGAAAGGGTATGAAATGGACATGTACAAAGAGTTCTAATTAAAAGGATACACTGCTTGCTAAAGATGAGGAAGGTGCCAGCCCCACACTGGTGCCAGACATAAGACTTGGGTGACAGGAAAGCTCCCCAGACACCCATGGAACCAGAGTACAGGCTGTTGTTCTACACCTCATTCTCTGTTTGTTGTACCTTTAATTCTAAGGGCAGGGGGGCAGGTAGTCAGACTAAGGTTGCTTCTCTCTTTCCCGCTATCATGATAACTCAAGCCCTCATCACTATAATTTTCTACTCCAGTCTCTCAGCCCACCCCCCTGCCTCCATGCAGTCCATGTGCACTCACTGCTAAAGGACCACTCCAAAAGCCAGTTTCTCATTATACCATTGCCCTGCTCCAACACTCCCAGTCTCCCTGCAGCCTCTAGGACAAAGTCAAACTCCTCACTAACCCTCAAGTCACACTGGTCTTATTGCTCACAGCTCCCCTACTCCATCAAAATTGAGCTCTGCTTTTCCACTCCAAGCTGTCCTCACATCCATACCTCCATGGAAACCATGGGTTCTACTCATTTACTAGCTGGGTGGCCTTGAGAAAGTTACTTAACCTCTCTGAGCCTCATGTTCTTTACTAAATGATGCTATCTAAAAGGGAAGGACTTTCCTAAAGAGAAACTAAGATACTACACAAGGGGCTCAATGAAAGTTAGCTATAATAATAACCATAATAATGATGATAATGTTGATCATTGTTCTATCTCAAGTTATCTCTTCCACACAGCTCCCTTTCTTCTCTTTTTGAAGTCTCCCTGTACTTGTGGGCACTCCCATATTCTCCATGTTATTGTAGTGGTTTTCCCACTTATCCTGTCTTCCTCATTGGAAGCAGAGCCTGTGACAGACCCACCTCTGAATCTTTTGTCTCATTTAAAAATTGATTCTGGCATTTGGTAGATGCTCACTAAAGGTTTATTTCATTTGGATGCTCCTGTGGACCCTCTAGGAAAGACCAGAGAACATAGGTGGTGACTCTGAGCTACTCAGGAATAATGGGTCCCTCTTCAGAGATGAGACAGAGCTGCTCATTGTAGGCACAGCACAGTCTGGGAAGCCAGAGGGACCAACTGGTCAGCTCTATGAACTTTCCCTTCATACCCCAACACCCTACTTCCCAAAGCTATTCTTAGTCACCAGAAAGAACATGGGGAGAGAGAGAGAGAGAGAGAGAGAGAGAGAGAGAGAGAGAGAGAGAGAGAGAGAGCTGCATTTATCACTTATCACTGAGAATCTACTTGGGAAATGGAAGAATAGAAAGAAATAGATCCTGTTTCCTGAGACCTGGGGAAGAAAAATGGGAGTGGGAGTGGAATAACCTGTGGCTTATGCTCTCCCGGGCTCAAAGAGAAGATGCTGTCCCTGTATATGGAATTGATTAGGGGCATTCTCCTCCAAGTTACATGGAACTCCACAGCTTGATAAAGATGAACTCAGAGGGGTTTCAGCTTTCTGGTTTATCTGAGACACAAGCCTTGATTGGCAAGCGCACAGTTTGTCTCTGCCCCAAGCTGAACTCTTTTGAAATTCCCATGTTGCTGCCGTGGCCAGAGCTGAAGCTTGGTCACAGGACACAGACGCTCTAGGCTGTAGGTCAGTTCACTCACAGTAGCTTTCCTCTCTGAATTCCAACCTAAAAAGACAACCTGGCCTGTCCCCTACTTCTCAGAAGTCTAGATCTGCAGGGAGCCCCAGGAATCATGCAGTCTTATCTAACCTGGCCCCAGGGGAAGGGTCACATGACTGGGCAGTGTTAGAGCAAGGCCTGGATCTCAGTCCAGTACACTGTCCATGGCCCCAAAATTCCCCCACTGGCTATTTAATCCAAGTACATAACCCATGAAGAAAGGAGGAGGTTATGAAATGTTTCTACTAGAAGCCAAGGGTTGGCTGCAAGCCCAGATGGTTCTCTCCCAACCCTCTTAACCTAGTATCAGTATCAGCAATTTTCACCCTACTCATTTGTATTAACTTCTTATCCAAGATACCAAGGCCTGCCTTCCAATGAGCAGCCCCTGAGAACAGCAGAACTGACTTCTGCTTGCACCTTCCCAAACACCTCCACTGGCAAGATCTTGCCATTGAGCTATCACCTTGTGCAAACTGACTCTTCCTTGTCCTTCACAATTACTCAGCAACTCTCCAAAACAGTATCTCAAGTGTTTATTTTTATTTCTAGTTCAAGATTGAAAAGCTAGCTTTGTGTGTTTTTTCTTTCCCTTGAGAAACTTACTAGAGACCTGGGGGATTTCTTTGACCCTTTACTACCAGCTCGACATGTCTTCGTCTTCTGCTAGCCCCAGTCTGTGCCAGGTGACACAGCAAGTACCAGAGAAAAAACAAGATATCACCCCAGAGAGAAGATGCCACCAAATGGAGGCTTACTATTCACTCAACCTCCCCCCATACCACTCATCCTCAGGGCCACCAACCAACTCATGCTTCCATGGCATCTCGCCAGCCTCGGTTATTATCTCTCATGTTTGTTCTGCAGTTTTATAGTTTACAAAGCATTTTAACTTCACTGCATGTGATGTCCAAGACCTCCCTGAAGGATATGCAGAGCAGGTGTTCACATTAAAGAGGAGATAATTATATATGTTTATGCATCTATCTGGGACTGATCTGATCGAGTTTGTATAGCTAGAAAGCACTCCAAGTCCAGTGCTTCTTATGATCTTCCTTCTCCCAGCTCTCCTTTTTATCCATCTTCCATACACAGCTAAATGGAGCTTTCTAGAACATCCTTCTTTTGAGACTATTTGCATTCACAAAGCTTTGGAGACCCCTAAATGCCTGCAGAGTACAATTCCAGTGATTCAGCTGGTCTTTGAAGGGTCTTCCAGTGTGACTCCAAAGTGTTTCCCAAAATTATTTCCATGGCTTCAGCCTGATGTGTCTATGTGAATTTCCTACAATTTCCCATGCACTTTTTAAACTTTTAGGCCTTCATCCTGTTGCTTCCCTAGACCTCCCCACACTTCAACTCTTAATTACCCTTCAAGATGCAGCTTCAGTAAAGTCTCCCCTGGACACCTTCAGCCCACAGTGAATTCTCCCCTGTGATATTCCACAGCCTGTCAAGCACACTATTCTCTGAGCTGAGAGAGCAAACCTGCATCAGCAGGAATTGAAGGCAGACTCTACCTGCAGTTTCCCATCTCACTCCAGGGCTGGGCTTTGCATGTCAGGAAATGGTCATCATATGCATCTATTGGTGTTTTTCTACGATGTCAGGTTCAAGAAGAGTGTGGTGTAAGACTTGCCTTATCATGCCTAACCAAGAAACCATCAAAACATGTTGGATCAAAAGTGAAACATGTCTATTTTGCCATTAAACTATTAAATGTGCCCTCCTTCATTTATAGGAAGAGGAGAGTGGGGAGGAGGAGAATGGAGTGGAGAGGGATGACTCCAGTTCAAAGCAAAGAGGCCTGATACCCATATCTGGCTCCTCAGACCCTATTGTGAACATGCAGCACTGGGAGTAGAGTGCCAACACTTTGGGTCACTAGTGGAGGTGTCCCTGTACCATCTTATACCGGAGCCTCAGTTTTTTCAACTGGCAAATGTGAATAAATGCCCCTGCCTAGTCTATCTCACTGGATAATAAATGTAAATGTGCTTTGTAAGTGTAAATGCTGGACCAGATGGGGGATGGTTAATTTCCAAATCCCAGGTCGCCCACACCTTTCCACCCCCATTCTTCCTCTGCTAAAATCCGTGAGATCCCCTAGATCCATAGAGGAGTGAATGCTCCCTTTTGTATATATGCTGTTGACTGATGGTCCTCTGATGCTGGGAATGTCCCATGATCCTTGAGCTATTATTAGGGATGGTTAAATTGGCAGGAGGAGGCTAAAAACAGTCAGCATGGTCATCACTAGCCTTTTGGTTTCCCATTTCAGGAACATGTTTCAAAAGAAAACTGTTCTTTTAAAGAGAGAGCATTTCTGAAGTTGTTCAAAACACTGAAAGGAAAGGGAATTGCACTTTACAAAACTGGGTAATTTCTCTTCCATGAGTTTACTAAGCCCCTGCCCTTAACCCTGGAACATTGGTTCCAAACTACTACTTGAGTCTTGAAGTGTAGCCAGTTGGATGGATTCCTGAGTGCTTCCACTGCTGGCTTGTCTGATCTGTAATGCCCTGCCCTGGGACAAATGTCCAAATGGGGCAGAATCTCAGGGAATAGCAAGAGGGATAGGCATGGAGGACTTTGGGGCTGAGAGACTCTGGGGTTCTTGCTCCTGAATCTATGTCTGCCTCTGAGCTACCCATGAAAATTTCCACCTTCCACATTTTCATCTGAAATACTCTTGGGTCCCAAGCTCCCATGGCCTGGCAGGCTGCAGAGAACCACCCCTCTAACCCCCACCTCCCCAACATACTTTTGTAATCTTGCTTCATTTACCACCCTCACCTCCTCTAAAGCAGACAAGGTATTTTAAAACCCTTGTTTTGATCTTCTTTGCATATCAGTTACACTATTTCTGAGCATGTTTATTTTTATTTTTTTTTCCGGTGGTGAACCCGTTGCTTTGAGCCCTCTGCTGACACGTTTCCACTTCCTCTCACTTTCCTAAGCACTGCTGCAGCCTTTAGGCATGTGGCTCTCTGGGTGGTTCAGGCTGGGCTGGATAGTTCTGATGGGTTTGTGGCCTTTGATGGAGCCAGGGGAGATACTACTAGGGCTCCATTGCTTCTGATATCTGCAGAAGCGAGATGAAATTTCAGTTATGTTTTCTCTGCCTTATCATCCAAAGAAGTAGTCTGACTATCAGTTGGGTGGGTCATGGAGGGAATGTGTGGGGGACAATTGGAAAGGGGAGATGAGGGAGGCCCTGGACTGGGCATGAGAGAGAGCAGAGTTTTACTTCCAACTTTGATATTGACCTTGATAAGATCCTTTATAGCCTTTGGGTTGTACTTATAATTTCTAAAGCTCTTCCTGGCTCTAACTTCCTAGGATTCTAACCAACATAGGGACACTAGTGTATAACAAAATAACTTCTTTACTGAGGATTAGCTCAGAGCCCGTTGCTGAGATGGGCATTTTGGAGATCTAAGGATGACTGAGATACCCCACTCTCAGGGAATGAGGATTGAGATTTGTGGGATAAAGCATCCCCTCAGGATAGAATCTTTTGAAATGTGTGTGGTGTAACTTGTGAAAAGTCCAAGATAAACCCGGGTAGTGACTCATGACATATGTCTAAGCCCACATGCTTCCAGCATCTTTCATATCATGGCATACTTAGAAAGTGATACTATTTATATGGCATACTGGACAAATAAACAAGGTTGCTCTTGCCTGGTGGCAACCAAACTATTCATTCTGACTGTACTGGGCCCCTCCTGGCCCTTTAAGAGCTGGGGAGACAATATTTGGGCCTGCTGGGAAGTTTTGGTTGAAACAATTAAAACAACTTCTTGAGCAGAAAAACAGTGGTTTTCTGGCCTATGTAAAAAACATTCTAGAGAGGGCAGAACAGGTAAAAAAGGTGGGTCCTGACACCAGAACAAAGAGATTCAGACAGAGAGTCCACCATTTGCCAACTCTGTGTCCTTGGGAAACATGAAAGCTCAGTGTCTTCTCTTTTAAAAATGGAAGCAATATCCTCAACCTCCATATAACTAAATACAATATTGTACCTCAGCACATTCTAAGGACTCAGTAAATGTTGCTATTATTATTATGGCTAGTGTGAGGCAAGAAATTAAAGGCCATTTGGTCCAATCCTCTCATTTGAGAGAAAAGGAACCATTGACTTGATCAAAGTCACACAGCTACTTAGTAACAGAGCTGGGACTAAGAACTCAAGTCCTCTCATTTCAGTCCTGTGCTTTTATATAATACAAGGAAAAACACATCATTCTGTGTTTTTAAAAATAGTAACACCTAAATCATCAATATTTAGGGTAGACTATCCTTTCCTGATGATGTATTGAAGATAGAACTATTCCTCTACGTTTTCAATTGGTTTACCAGTTACCCTCTCAGGCATGGTCATGAAGGAGGTGACCTCCTGAAGGTTTGCCTCAGATTCCAAGTAGGCAGCATAGGGCCAACTTCCTAGGCTTTAGAAAGTGAGGGAATAGGTACAGTGGCTAGACATTTGGCCAGTGTGGTAGCCACTAGGCTTAAATGTGAGTTATTTATAATCCTAATATATAAAAACCCAGGGTCCCTAACGACTGAAGCCTCAACCAACCAGAAGTCAGTCCTCCAGTCAGTGCTGGGTTGCTGTGGCCCAGGACTGACTGCTGAGGGGGCTGTGGATCAGGTCCAGGGAGAGGTCCAAAAAGAGAGGCAAGGTCTGATCCGCAGACTCTATGGCAGCTGTTGATCAGCTATTGCCTCTCTCTTTCTCTCCGGGCTTCGCAAGCAGCTGTGCCTGTTACTCTCTGGGCCTTCACGGGGACTGCTGATCAGCCCCACCTCTCTGATCAAGTCCAGAGATAGGCCCAGAGATGCTGACTGGCATAGAAACCAACCAATCAGAACCAAATCTGGGGGAAGTACAAGGAGCCAATGGCTGCCTAGGAGCTTTTGGTGCTGACTGGCATAGAAACCGACCAATCAGAACCTAATCTGGATGAACTGCGAAGGCAGAACCTAAGGTGGGGGCTGAGGAGGGGTTTGAAGGGCAACAGCTGTTTGGTGTAAGGTGTAAGAAAGCAGTTCAATTTTTTAATGACCGGTTTGGCAGTATAGTGCATATGGCTGGCTATCAGTACAGATATAGGGATTATGTATTTTTTTTTAAATCTTTATTGTTCAGATTATTACAGTTGTTCCTCTTTTTACCCCCCATAGCTTCCCTCCACCCAGTTCCCACACCACCCTCTGCCCTTACCCCACCCCCAACTGTCCTCATCCATAGGTGTATGATTTTTGTCCAGTCTCTTCCCGCACCCCCCACACCCCTTTCCCCCAGAGAATTGTCAGTCCACTCCCTTTCTATGCCCCTGATCATATTATATTCATCAGTTTATTCTGTTCATCAGGTTTTTTATTCACTTGATTTTTAGATTCACTTGTTGATAGATGTGTATTTATTGTTCATAATTTGTATCTTTACCTTTTTCTTCTTCCTCCTCTTCTTAAAGAATACCTTTCAGCATTTCATATAATACTGGTTTGGTGGTGATGAACTCCTTTAGCTTTTTCTTATCTGTGAAGCTCTTTATCTGACCTTCAATTCTGAATGATAGCTTTGCTGGGTAAAGTAATCTTGGTTGTAGGTTCTTGCTATTCATCACTTTGAATATTTCTTGCCACTCCCTTCTGGCCTGCATAGTTTCTGTTGAGAAATCAGCTGACAATCGTATGGGTACTCCCTTGTAGGTAACTAGCTGTTTTTCTCTTGCTGCTTTTAAGATTCTCTCTTTGTCTTTTGCTCTTGGCATTTTATTATGATGTGTCTTGGTGTGGTCCTCTTTGGATTTCTTTTGCTTGCGGTTCTCTGTGCTTCCTGGACTTGTAAGTCTATTTCTTTCACCAGGTAGGGGAAGTTTTCTGTTATTATTTCTTCAAATAGGTTTTTAATATCTTGCTCTCTCTCTTCTTCCAGCACCCCCATAATTCGGATGTTGGTATGCTTGAAGTTGTCCCAGAGGCTCCTTACACTATCTTCATATTTTTGGATTCTTTTTTCTTTCTGTTTTTCCGGTTGGGTGTTTTTTACTTCTTCGTACTTCAAATCTTTGACTTGATTCTTGCAATCCTCTAGTCTGCTGTTGGATCTCTGTATAATATTCTTTATTTCAGTCAGTGTATGCTTAATTTCTAGTTGGTCCTTTTTCATATCCTCGAGGGTCTCACTAGACCAGTGATGGCGAACCTTTTGAGCTCGGCGTGTCAACATTTTGAAAAACCCAAACTTAACTCTGGTGCTATGTCACATATAGAAATTTTTTGATATTTGCAACCATAATAAAACAAAGACTTATATTTTTGATATTTATTTTATATATTTAAATGCCATTTAAAAAAGAAAAATCAACCAAAAAAATGAGTTCTCGTGTCACCTCTGACATGCGTGTCATAGTTTCGCTATCACTGCACTAGACTTATTGAGGGTCTCACTAAATTTATCAGCGGTTTCTAGAAAATTATTGAAAAGCATTATAACCGTGGTTTTGAACTCTATATCCAGTCGTTCGCTTTCCTCCATTTCTGTCATTTGTGACCTGTTTCTTTGTCTCCACATTTTGGCTGCTTCTCTGTGTTGATAGAGTGGCTTTCTGTGCTAGGTGTCCTATAGGGCCCAATAGCTCAGCCTCCCCAATTACCTGAGGTGGACACTTTTGGTGAACCCCCTTTGTGCACAATCTTGTTGTAGGTAAGCCGTGATTGTTGTAGGTATCACTGGGAGGAATTGACCTCCAGGCCAATTGGCTGTGAGAATCAGCTGTGTCTGAAGTGGGAGAACTTCTGTGCTGAAGACACCCTTATGGGGCAAGACTTGCTTCATTGGGGCTTTGGTGCTCACTGAGTCTGCCCCCTGAGTGTGTCCCTTATGGATCTGAGGAGTTGCAATCTGGATGGTCCCACTCTGACTACTGGGTACACTGGCACTTTGATCTCTAAGGAGGTGCTAATTTAGCCTCTGCCTGAGGCTACCCAGCAGGAGCTATGGAGAGATCTTCAGATTCCTCTTCTTTGTTTGGGATTTTCAGGTGCCCAGATGAGGCCCAGCTGTGAAGCAATGCAAGCTGCTGTGGGGCCTTGGGCATCCTTTTGGACGTTCTGGGTCTCTCTGACCCAGGTGGAGTTTGTTAGATAATTGTAGATTGCAAAGAACCAGGTCATTCATATGCAAAAGCCTCTGCCACAGTTTGGGTGGGGTGGGGTCTCAGGGAATAAGCAGGGCGGAGCAAACAGCTACGGCTAAAGCTCAGTCCTGCCCTAAGAGGTCCCGGGTCTCAGTGGCCCGCAATAATCGCTACAAGCATTTCTGAGAGAAAGCTGCCCTCGATTTCCGCCTGGTGCCAGACAGTCCAGTTTCTCCCCGTATGAGTCTGGGTGCCAAGAGACTTGCCTGGAACTGGAGTTCAGATCAGCCAGGAGCTTGAGACTCCCTCCTGATTGAAAAAGACAACTGAGTCCTCAGTTGCCAGCCCTTTCTGCATGCGCCTCCATACCTCTGCACTTTACTTCCGCACCTCCTCTGAGTCTCAGTGTGCTTTTCTCTTTCCGTCTAGTTGTAGACTTTCCACTCAGCCAGCCTCCCTGTGGTTCTGGATGATGTCCATTTTGTCTTTTAGTTGTATTTTTGAAGTGGTTGTGCGAGGCAGCAATTTCAAGTGTTTACCTATGCCGCCATCTTGGTTTCTCCGGGATTATGTATTTTTGTCTGCCAAGAGCATCTCCTCCTGATGAAAAAGGCTCCCTCCCCCCATTAAGCAATCCTATCCTATATAATCTATCTATACTAATAAAAGGGTAATATGCTAATTAGACCGGGTCGACCAGCCATCTTCCGGATGTCCGACTTCCTTCTGGACAAAGCCATGGTGGTGGGGGCCGAGGAAGAGAGGGCAGTTGGGGGCAAGATCAGGCCAGTAGGGGAGGGCCGTTTTGGGTGAGATCAGGCCAGCAGGAGAGGGCAGTTAGGGGCGATCAGGCAGGCAGAGGCAGTTAGGGGTGATCAGGCTGGCAGAGGAGGGCCATTGGAGGTGAGATCAGGCCAGCAGGGGAGGGCAGTTGGAGGCAACCAGGCCAGCAGGGGAGGGCAGTTAGGGGTAATCAGGCAGGCAGGCAGAGGCAGTTAGGGATGATCAGGCAGGCAGTCAGAGAGGTTGGGGGCAATCAGGAAGGCAGGCAGAGGGGTTAGGGGCAATCAGGTAGGCAGACAGAGGCAGTTAGTGGTGATCAGGTAGGCAGGCAGGTGAGCAGTTAGGAGCTAGTGGTCCCAGTTTGCTAGAAGGATGTCCGACTTCCAGTTTAGGGATCAGGCTTAAACCGGCAGTCAAACATCCCCCAAGGGGTCCCCAATTAGAGAAGGTGCAGGCTGGGCTGAGGCAACACCCCCCCGCCCCAAATGAATTTTGTGCACCAGGCCACTAGTTAAATATAATTTAAAAATTAGTTCTTCAGATTCACTAGCCACATTTTAAGCATTCAGTAGCCACATGTGGCTAGTGGCTACTTATAAGACATTGCAGATACAGAATATTTCCATAACTGTAGGAAGTTCTATTAGACAAGCTATCTAGTAGACAAGTAATTATATTCCCACAGATTTTCAATACTTCAGCCAAAATTTTGACTCTGATCTTTGTGTTAGTCAATCAAAAGAGAGAGTGGGAGAGAGAGAGAGAGAGAGAGAGAGAGAGAGAGAGAGAGAGAGAAAGAAAGAAAAGAAGTGAAGAAAAACAAAATAAAGTCAATTGTGTCATTATCATTTCCTCAAGGGAAGCAAAGCTTTTCTAGCACTAAGACCTAAAAGAATTTCTCATTTGGGGCTTTACAGAAAAGGTTATTGCGTGACATGGCAAATAATGTCCTCAGAAACCACAAGAGAGAGTGTAGCCACACATTTCAATGTCCATTTTTATACTGATTCACTATAAAAGTTGAGGGTATAATTCACCAAAATAAAACTAAGGAAAAACACTTGTCCATGGAGGTGGGTGGAGATGTGATATTTATTTGATCTTGGAGAATACCTTAGCAACATTGGCCAGGTGAATTTGTTCTAAGGATATGACATTTGTTCTGAGGTCTGATTGACAAGATGAAACACTATTAGAAATCTGGAAGAATATTCAAACAGGAAAGCAAGTGCAAAGGTCCTCTGATTGGAAAGTATCTGCAAGTTTGAGGGATTAAAAGACCAATGAACTCTGTGGACAAGGCTAACAGTAGAGGAAGATGATGTTAGACAGGTAGTCAGGGGCCAAGCCCTTCAGAGTTTTCTAGTTCATGGTGAGATTATTCAGCCAAGAAGTGGCATTATAATTTATGATTTTAGAAGCATCATTCTGGCTACTGCATGAAAAGCTGACTATGGGGGCAAAAGTCTGGATAGGAAGAACATGATGATAGTTGGAATAAGATGTTCAGCAGTGGAGATGATGAAAAATATTCTAAATTGACATATGTTCAAACATGTGGTTTGAGGGAAATGAAAAACACACACACAGAATCACTTAGTTATTTGCTATGAACAAATAACTAAAAGGCTCAGTACCACTTATCATGACAGGAAAGACTTAGAGAGGAGGAATAGGCGGTGTGGTAGGGGTAAATCAATTGTTTGGTTTGGGTCATGGCTTGTGTGAAAGGACCATTAGATATTTCAAACATAATTAGAGTTATCAACTCTGGAGCTCAAGGGAGAGATCAGATGGAGGTAGAGATGTGGAGTTATCCTATATAATAAAAGGGTAATATGCAAATAGACCGAATGGCAGAACAACCAAACAACAAATCAAATCATAATATGCTAATGATATGCTAAGGCTGCTCAACTGCTCGCTATGAGATTCACTGACCACCAGGGGGCAGATGCTTCCACCCATAGGTTAGCTTGCTGCTGGGGTCCTGACAACCAGGACTGAGTGAGATGGGCCAGACACGCTCTGGAGCCCTCCCGCAGTCCTCTCCAGCCCCAATTGTGCACTGGTAGGGTCCCTCGGCCTGGGCTGTGCCCTCTCGCAATCTGGGACACCTTGGGGGATATTGGAGAGCCAGTTTCAGCCCGATCCCACAGGCCACTCCCCTTGGGAGGGCACCGGATGCAGGGCTCATGACTGGTGAGTGCTGCTGCGGGAGCGCGAGCCTCTCCCGATCAGGACTGATTGGGAACGAGCCCACAGTAGGCACAGTGGGCTGGGATGAGTGGGAGCAACAGGTAGGTAGGAGCTGCAGGTGGCATTGGACTGTGGGTTTCGGCTTGATCCCTACAGGCCACCCAAAGGGACCCCACCCATGCATGAATTCATGCACCAGGCCTCAAGTCTGCATATAAATGGTATAGGAAAGCTATGGAACTCAATGAATTCACCTAGGAAGAGTGCAAAAAGACAATAAATAAAGACAAGAACCTCGAAAATCTGACAAAGAGGAGAAAGAGTCAGACAAAGAGATAGGAAGGCAAGAGTAAACCGGGTTAGTGTGGAATCACAGAAGGCAAGAGAAAAAGACATTTAAAAAAGTAGGAAAGATAAACCATGCTGAATTCTACTAAATAATAGTCCATTAAATTGAGTACACTTTGCTCTGAAAACATGGACATCATTAATAAAGGGCTGTTTAAGTGGAGGGATAGGATCCAAAGAAAAGTGAAGCAGAGTTGATGGGACTGAAGAAGCAGAGGACAGCAATGTAGATCTTACTTTTGCAGATTTTTATGAAGGCATGAAAGAAAGGGGTGGCAGCTGAAGGGATGTGTAGGATTAAGGGAGAGTTGTATTTTACTGGTTGTTATAAAGGCATACTTGAATGTTGATCGGATGCATGTAAGAGAACAAGAAAAAATGATGCTGCAAAGGAGAAGTAAGTGAAAGGAGAGACTCTGGAGGACAATTGGAAAGGTCAGTCGTAGAAACCATGAAACTGCAGCCACTGTAACAGGAAGGAGGCAGCGTATGGGGCACAGATGCAGGGGAGTAAAGAAGCCGGTGTTGGAAAGATGGAATTATTTTCCTCTGATTGTAAGGAAGGAGGGTCGTCATCCTGGGGGATATAAGAGGACAAAGCATTGAGGAGGGAGTTGAAGGAGTGAAAGATCCAGAGATTGAAAAATCAAGTTTTCTAGAAGTGTTGCAGGGCTCTCTGGCAGTGTCCATTTGAGGGTTGTGGTCATAAATTTAAAGTGAATGGTCAGCATGGTCTACAACGTTAACAGCATTCTGCTGCTCAAGTGCAAACAATTGAGGTGAGAGAGGATCATTCATTTCACCAGGATGGAGCTTTTGCCCAATGAATGGGAAAGCACAGGAATTCAGGGTGTTGGAAGAAGAGTGGGTATGGTACAGAGCAGAGGGAGTTTGGGTCAGAAAAGGAGTTAAAGCTAACCAGCAATACCTCAGAGGGCCCCACACATCTCCAAATTGTCCACCTGGACCAGGGGTGGGCAAACTTTTTGACTCGAGGGCCACAATGGGTTCTTAAACTGGACTGGAGGGCCGGAACAAAAGCATGGACGGAGTGTTTGTGTGAACTAATATAAATTCAAAGTAAACATCATTACATAAAAGGGTACGGTCTTTTTTTTTTTTTAGTTTTATTCATTTCAAACGGGCCGGATCCGGCCCGCGGGCCATAGTTTGCCCACGGCTGAGTCCTGGACCATCGGTATGCCAAGAGTTTTTTTTTTTTTTTTGTTCCCCTGAAAAAGGAACTTATTACTGACTTCTCCTGGTTTTTGCCACATATAGAATTCACCCTTCCGGTTATGCAACTAATTAGAAGCTGTTGGTGGAAGAGTCTCCCCCGAGCACAGAGAAGACATTTTTCCTAGTAACAGACACTCTGCATCAAGTAGCACCACATTGCTTAGACCTAGGAGACCTAGGAGACAGCAGGAAAACAGCCCAGACCTGCAGAGAGAAGAGGTGGGTTTTGGTCAGTGTCTGTTTTACCAACCAGGTGAGAAAGTTCCCTCACACCCTGAGCTTTTTTTCCCTCGCATCATAACTCTGGCCCTGCCTAAATGACAGCTTGTTACCTAGATCTTGTGAGACAGCAGTATGTAAAACCATCTCAGGTGTAAGGAGTTACGGAGATGTGAAAAATTACCTTGTTATTGTGACTATGGAACTTAGTCTGCAAATATAGGTCACTGTGGCTTCTAACAAATTGCCCTTAACATTAGAAACATATGAAATGCTTAAAATGAAAGAGGCAAGTGCATTTCAAAACGGAAATGATGGGAAGCAACTTTTTCTTTTTTGTGCAACATCCTATGAACTCGTGGCTCTCACAGCCCCAGGATATTGCTGCACTTGGCAGCCCACTGTGTTTTGAACAGCACAGGATGGATCCCTGAGTCACTCTGTAATCCTGAGTTAGTGACTTTACCTTTCAATACCTCAGTCATCTCTGTAAAGTGGGAAGAATTGTACCACCTCCTGCTCAACTAACAGAGACATCAGGAAGATTTGATTTTTTAAAAAAAAGGAAAATAAAATAACTGAAAAATACTCTTTGAGAAGAGGTTGGTATAAATGTGAAGTGTCACTATTATTAAGTGTGAGGCAATCCTTCCCACCCCCAGCATGTCCCAGGGCTACTCTGTGAGCTGTGTGACAGGCTATTTTTAAATTCTCTACTCTGGTAGCATATGGTCCTGCACAGTGCCAAAAAGGGAAAACTGACCTGCTTCTATTTGTTTGCTTGTTTGTTTTGATCTGATGGAGCATTTTCTATGATCTGTTAAAGATTATCCTTTCTACCCTAAACGTTTAAAGTGCTAAAGTTTTTCTGCAATATAGCCTGGAACAGACATGGTTATATAATTTGCATAGGCAATAATAAAAGATCATCCTACTACAATGGTGTGTATAAAAATATCCTTCCTTCTGAATCAGTTAAGAAGTTTCATGATTTCCTGGTTGTCTATTATTATTATTATTACTATTATTATTAATATATTTTGGTTTTATTTTTTTTAAATCAACTGCTACTGACTGATGAAATGAAATGCTTAAAATTTAGACTGAAGCTTCCCCAGTCCAAATGTACAGTACAGCCTTATTTTTACTGCCTCTCTGGATGACCTGACTTCTCCTACTCTTCTTGGCTGTTTGGCAGGACCATTCTGAATCTAGTCAAACTTTCCCACTGAATTTGCTTTCAGACACCAAATCCCTGGAAAGATATCCAGCTAGTCAGTTAATAAAAAGAAAGAGATGAAAACACCTATTTCACAGGTTAATGAGACCTGACTTTTGTCCAAGGGCAAAAAAATCCCTGGTTGAAATAAAGACAAAGTATAAGAATCCCACAAGTCTTTTCTGGTTTTGTGTGTGTGTGTGTGTGTGTGTGTGTGTGTGTGTTTCCTTTATTTCATTTTATTTTTTTCTGTAAGGTTTAGAATTGAACTCTCTTGTCTTTGGGTCAAGTGATAAATAAAAATGGAAATGATGAAACTTTATTTTGCACTTTACTTACTCAAGGTAAAAGGGAATTTATAAGTGAGGATGTTAAGGAAAACTCAGGAAGACAGGACCTGCATCTTTAATTAAATGGCTGAATAAAGAAGATGAAAGAGGAGTTTAAGATTTACAAAAAGTGAAAATAAAAATGGTGACACTATCAAGATATATAACCAAGGGATAGCCTTCCTCCAGTGGTAGTGAGCTCTCATCACTAGAGAGGCTAAAGAGGATGGATGAGCACTTGGTGGGCATATTGGAGCAGAAATTCTCAAATTGGTCATTCATGTGACCAGGTAACCTTTATGGTTTTGTCCTACTCTGAAAACCCTCATTTTATGGGTCAGCCAGCAACTTCAATTCCTTTTTTATTGAAAAATAGACTCTGTGAGATCAATTTGGGTTTTCTCAAATGCTTCAATATGCATAGAAAGATGACCCCTATTTTTTCCTTCGTTGCTCAATTTAACTTAAATTTCAAAGTTTAGATACCAATAGTGGATCAAGGGTTAATAAAACTTGTTCACTCCCTACAAACAGAACTATCTTTCACTTGCATGTATTTTTTTCCTTATCTTTCCCATTGGTCTGGGCCAGGACCACATTACCCCCAGCTTGGACTCCTCCGCAGCAGCCCTTTTTCCTCCTACATCTCAGTCCATCCTATACATGAGTCCTTCCAAATCATTTCATCAGAACCTATCATTGGCCTAAAAACTGCTCTGACATTTTCTTTCTTATATTTCTCCTCAAATTCTTAAATCCATAACTCCAGCTTGACAAGTAGATTATCTACCAAGAAAACCATCCACTAGTTGACTCAGCTATGCCACACCCATAAAAACCTACTTTATAATCTCTACTTCATTACCAACTCAACCCTTACCTCCTCCAGGAGCCATTCCTCACTTCTCCAGCCTGTTAATGATCTCTCCTTTCTCTGCACTACTAGAATTCTCAGTCTTTACCCATCATGTAAATAGTAGACACAGCCTCGAGGTGCTACATATCTGTTTCATTTGGGTGTGTCTTGGTTTCCCAACACAGGGCTATAAGTTCCCGGAGTGTAGGGACCAACTTTCCAATTTTTTTGTAACCCACCTGTGCTTAGCACACTATTGGGCACAAAGCAGTAGCAACAATCCTTCACATGCTTGCAGGCTTTAGAGTTTAAACAGTGTTTTATTCATTTGATGCTCACAATAAGCAGGTGAGGTCTGCAAAGCAGAAAATAAATAGTATCTTACAAGTGAAGAAACTGAGGTTCAGAAAGCTTGTTACACCTGCAAGTGCAACAGGTTTTTAGTCCAATGCTCTCCCAATAACTATTATTAAATCTATACTAATAAAAGGGTAATATGCTAATTAGACCTAGAGACCTTCCAGGAGACCTTCTGGACATCCTTCCAAACAAAGCCATGGTGGCGGGGCTGAAGCACCGGCAGGGGAAGGCAGTTGGAGGTGAGCAGGCTGGCGGGCGGGGGAGAGGAAGTTGGGGGTGATCAGGCTTGCAGAGGAGGGCAGTTAGGGGCAACCAGGCTGGCAGGGGAAGGTAGTTAGGGCCAACCCAGCTGGCAGGGGAGGGCAGTTGGGAGCAATCAGGCCGGCAGGCAGAGGTGGTTAGGGGTGATCAGGCAGGCAGACAGGCAAGTGGTTAGGAGCCAACAGTCCCGGATTATGAGTGGGATGTCCAACTGCCAGTTAGGCCCGATCCCCGTGGTGGGATTGAGCCTAAACCATCAGTTGGACATCCCCCAGGGGTCTCAAATTGGAAAGGGTGCAGGCCAAGCTGAGGGACAACCTGCCCCATGCACGAATTTTGTGTACCAGGCCACTAGTGAGTAAATAAATGAACAGATGTCAACAGTTTAAAAATTATGGGTAGCCAAAGGGAAGTGACCATGTATTTGGCAACTGTACCATTTTGTTGATGTACATTGACCTACAAAATAGGCCAAAGAATCCACTTTGAATGAATGGACTCAGATTGAAAACCAAATGGCCTGTGTCTCTTTGACTTTGGTGGTGTTCTACTAATGAGAAGAGATTCCAGTGAGAACCACAAGTGCTTTGGTATGTTTATATGGGAGTCTAGCTGGAAACCAGCAACTTCAGGCATTGCTCTGGGTAACCACTGAGCCTGCCCAACTTGAGGCTTTCAAAACTCTGTGACCAAGGGAGATAGAAAGGACCTGTATGGAGAAGGCCTTATGCACCAGGCAATACTCGATGCCCTTTACTTCTTTAACTACTAAACTCAACCGATCACATTTTAAAAAAATTGAAATCCTTTAGAAATGTGTTCTTGTTCCTCCAGAAATTTACCTCTAGTAAAAAGTCTGCCAGCTTTGTTCAGCCAAGTTCTTCCCCGTCTCCACTCTTTTCTTTGACAATGAAAGCAGCTTTGGTGCCAATGCTCAGATCTTGCAGGTGTTTGGTGACATGTGTTCTGTGATAAATGTTTATTTTATGAGTTCTGTCAAGCTAGCTACCACAGCCTTTGAGGCATTATTGCTGCTAATCATAAAACTGTCCTTGAAAACCAGAAACCCAAGATATTCAACTAGGATCTTTGGGTTCTCTCCACATCCAGTGCAATGGATAGAGAAGACAGGAGAAGTCAAGAGACCAATGCTTGATTTCTGATTCTGCCCAAGCTGCCTGTGGGACTCTGGCTAAGTCATTTCTCAGCTCTCAGACTTTGATTGTTCTTTTGTAGAGTGAAGAGATGAGAGCAGTGACTGCCAAAGTATCTATACGTTCTGACATGTACTGATGAGAGGACAAAGTGGGGAAGGGACAAAAGCAATTTTTGTCAAGTCGAAACATGTGCTTGCCTTTCCTCACCCAGATGTGCTTTACAAACCTGAATTTGCTTCCTTTTTCACCGGCTCCTTTTCTAGCCAGGAGTAAGGGGAGCAGTGCTGCCCACATCAGCTTGGGGAGGGTGAATATGCAGTACAGATGTGCGGAGGGGGCTATGCTGGTGAGTAAAGGAGGTGCAGACACCTCTGATCACTTGGATGTCATCACACTTCTTATTTCTGTGATTATATTGTACTACAATTAAATGACCTTTAGGGTAAAGTATAAAAACCTACAAAAAAAACTATTAACAAATTTCCAGTTCCATGATTTTTCCTTAAAAGGCAGTAGGAAACTTTAATAATATAATTTAGATTATTTTGGGGGATGAGAAAAAATTATTTCAGGAAAAAATATATATCGCCTTAATATTCTTTTCCCCCAGAACTTTCAACTAGCCCGTGTAGAAGCATACTGTGGGAATTTCCATGCATTAATGTTTGTACCAAAAAAAAAAAGAAAAAAATTACACACATGAAGTTCACTTAATCTTTGAAACATCCTTTTAAAATAAATTATCACTGTCTACATTTTACAGATAAGGAAACTGAGGCTCTAACAGGTCCTAGCAATTTTTTAGTGCATTCAAAGCATAGGTAGCAAAGTTTCAAGTTTACCCAGAACCCTTGCCTCCTGGTCTGGAAGTCTCTCTGATACTGTACTCTGAGGCATTCTCCTACACTGAACCTCAGGGCGCTCTTGCTGGCTTCAGGAGAGAAGTAAATAATTACCTACAATACTGGATGGGGGTAATGTATTCATTGTCTAAAGGACTGACAAAGAATCAGAGGCTTTCAGAGCAGCAAAGTTCCCCCCAGATATCACCTAAGCTTTTTTTTTTTTTCACTTGAGTACCTCTCAGGGACTCTGGGACTCTGGGACTCTGGGACAAGTTGGTGGCAAAATCAGCACTGAAATCCTTTCATTAGCATCTTATTTTTCAAGAGATTCGGTATTAAAAACCAAAGTCATTCAGCAAATCAATCACTAGATAGAAGATTAAGTCATATTTTCAAGTCACTGAATAATCCTGCTGGCCAGGGTTGACAGTTAACTTTTACCTCCTTTTCTTCAATGACTTCCAGTAACCAACTTCACCAATGTAACTGAGGGGCCAAGGCAGAAAGAAATGTGACTGCCCATGAGTCACTAGTTCTTGACCTTCGGCATGTTTTGAAAATGTGTTGTGAAATGCTTACAATCAATAATTCCATTGCCAGGCCATAGAGAAGCTAGGAATTGTGCAAGAGGGGAAGCTGGACATTAATGTGGGTCACTCAGGAGGCTCCAAATTCCTGCTCAGGGAAGGACATACAGCAGGACCCAAAGATACAACATCCCCCTAAAAGTTTTTAAAGGAATCAAAGAGACGACCAAGGGCAGTGAGGGAGTGAAAGTAGACTCCTTTCTATGCAGGGGATCAGTAAAGTGGGGCTAACAGTTGTTTGTAGATATGCCTAAGTTAACATGTCTGACCTTTTCTGTCGGGCTAAGACAAATACTACTAGTAGGTGTGTCCCTTCTCTATGCTCAGACAATAACCTGAACTGCAGGTATTACATTTGTCCTAAATGAAGGAGGGGGCCTGCTACAAAGGGAAGGAACACAGAACAAGGATGTGGAAGACCCAGTCCAAGCCCCTGTTTGCCACTTGTTAGGCTTGTGACCCTGGGAATGGTCATATCACTTCTCAGATCTTCTATCAAGAGGGGAAGGGATCTGCCCCACTGACTACACATAGCTCAAAATGATGAGGGATGTGAAAACACTTTGCAAACTACACAGATATGAGAGGCTATTAGTAGAAACCCATCCATCTGATTTTGCAAGCTCTGATGAAAAGAGTGTCCTATTTAAGGAATGACATGGCCCCGTGAATGGGGTATGACTTGTGGTTAGAGGCAAAATCAACACTGAAGATGGTCCCATGCAGATGACACAGGAGAACTTCTGAACTCTTAGTTTGTGCCAGTCACTGTTAGCTGTAAGCAGTAGTGCACTGGTTCTCTGGGACAAAAGAGCCCTGAACTGTAGCATTTGCTGATTTCCATGATGTAAATTCTTGTACCATGTCTGATTTTAAGCTACCAATGTGACAACACTAAAACAGAAAGTGAGGAAAAGATGCCCACAACTGGTTCTCACTAATGAGTGTGAGCCAGCTCCAGCACTCCTCGGAAATGCTGCTAAAGGCTGAGGTTGGTATAAAGGACTTCAGAAACCTCCATGATACATGGGACTGGAGCTTTCACATACAGCCACAGTGTCTGTACTCCAATAATTCAGAAATGGGAACTCTTACTTAAACTTGTACTTAGCATTTGTATAGAAAATCATAATTGCAAATATCTTCATGGACATGGTTGAGCCCTAGTAATCATCCTCGTAATGTTCTTCTCTCAGTTTCCACTTCTGCTGACACCAGAGATGAGCAAGCAAGGTGGAATGGAACACAGCATGAAAATGGAGCCAGAAAACCTGGGCTCGACTATCAGCAATCCATCTATGTGAACTTACAGAAGTCACCTGCCTTCTCTGGGTCTCTGTTTCTACATCTATAAAATGGGAACAGCATGTTTGTGTGCCTGACAGAGCTATTGTAAGATCAAAGAAAGGAATGCAAGTGCAAGACTTTTGAGAACAGCAAAGTTTTATTTGGCTTTGATTGTTTAATATTTACTTCTAAAATTGATTACTGGATACTATTATTCATAATACTGATCAATCTATGCAGCACGGGCCAAGCCTGCACAGGAGCTCCTATCCTCTCACTGGAATGCAAGTAGAACTGCCTTCAGGCGGAGCCTGTGTGACTTGAAGAGAATGGCCTCCAGGGCCTGTGGGGCAATGTGACTCCATGGTACTGGGCCTGGGGGCATTGGAAACTGCTTGTGCTCACAAACCTTTACACCAAATGGCTTGTAAAAGATAAAAACAAAATTGAGCCTGAGCTCTGTCAATCTAGAGCTGTAATAGTGCTACTGCAGGACTAGGAAATGGGGCCTGTCTGAAAAATATCTCCAGCCAATGCTGAGGCCACCTTGGAAGCAGGGGTCTGACAGGGGTGACTTGGTGGAGTGGAGCAAGGAAGGGATTCTTTTTTATCTTTATTGTTGAAAGTATTATATATGTCCCCCCCTCCACCATTGACCCCAAAGGTATTCTTTATTGATGTGCTGCCAGGTCCTTGATAAAAGCAATACTTATTGAGGGAAACCCTGGGTGTGCAGGGAAATACCCTTATAATACACTTCCTGGGCCAGGCTTCTTCCTTCTTTTAATGTAATACTATTGCCTCTACCCATCTGCCCCCACACAGATCATCAAGGTATACAGATTTGCCTGGCCAGGTGAACAGAAATTCAGCCACTGAAGTCTTTGTAAAGAGCAAAACCATTTGCTGTCTGCTATCAGAATGATGATTTCAGAGAGGTTTACCTAAAGCGCTCTCTACCCACCCCACACCTCCAGATATCTTAAAGGGAAAGTTCTGTCGATCCACAAGTCAGCACATCCTATGCTAGACCTCACTGGGCCATGTAAACAGTGTTCTGTCTTTTCTTCTCCTCATTTGGCAACAAATACTTATCAGACTCCAACGGTGTCCGGCACATGTGTAGAGGTGGATACCTAGAATGAGTGAGATTCCGTTTCTGTCTCTAAAGAGTTAATATTCTTGGAGGAGACAGAAACTAAGAAAATAGTTACAGTACCATGTAATAAGTATAACTGAGACATACCCAGGAGCCAAGGGATACAGGAGAAAAGAACCTAACTGTGGTGGGTGTTAAAAGATGAGAAAAGAGAAAAGCTTCCCAGAATGAAGGACACCAGGTTTGCAAAGGAGAAAGAGTTTTGAGGGTGAAGGAATAACCTGTGAAAAGCATAGAGGCAGGAACAATGATGTGTGCTTGTGGTAGAAAGTCTGTAAGAGGTGTGTCAGCAGACAAGGCTGCAAAATAAGCAGGTGAAACATCTCACTTTGCTAAGTCAGGAGTTTAGATTTCACCATAAAGGTGATGGGTAGCCTTTGGGAGGTTTTCAGAAAGGTTGGATTTGCAATTTTTTAGAGATCAGAGAGGCAGTGTGGAGAACAGGTTGAAAGAACGTGAAGGCAAGTTAAGAAGCCCTTGCAATAGCCCAGGTGGGGGATGATGAGGCCTTGACTAAAGATAGTGGTAATGAAGGTGGAGAGGAGAAGAGGGATTAAAAGAAAATCGAAGAGACAGAGTCTTCAGAATTGATTGAGTATGGGTTGGAAGTAGGGGGGGAAATCACCGGGACAACCTGAGATTTTTTTTTCTGGCAGCTGGTATATGTGAGGCTATAACTGAGATAATGAACACAGGGGGATGAAGTAATTTCAGAAAGAAATTAACAAGTTCAGTTTTGAATATGTTAAGTTTGAAGTGAGTCTAAAATATCTAGGTGAAGAAATTTAGTCAGTTGTTAATATGAGCCTGGAGTTCAAAAAGGAGAACAAGATGGTAATACAAGAAATTTCCTGTGTTGGATATGAAATTCTTGCTAAAGACATATGCATTACCTTTGAGGTTACTCAGTATTAAATTCCTTTTAAAAATTTAGTACCAAAAAAATAAAATCTGAACCATAAGAACACTCCCTTCAATCAGAAAAAGAAAATAATGTAAGTCACCATATTTACTTTTTTGCCCTGCCTGCCAGGAAGCTCAGAGTTATATTTCATGCTCAATTACAATAACTATACTAAGCCTTTTAACTAGCATATTGCTTTCTTGCCATCTTTTGGCTCTAATTGTTGATTTACAATTTAATATCTTCAGTGTATGTTCCATATTATAAACTGCCTCTACTTTTCTTCGGAAACAAAAAGTATATGTTTTCACTTGTCATTATTAATTTAAGGTTGAGCCCTGTCCACTTAAACAATTCTAGGCTCCTGAATTGGAGGTTTTCTTTGCAATCTATGGTGGTAACTATTTTTCTCCAGGTACAAAAGAGAAAACAACAACAATCCCTCTTCAGAATGGAAATTGATCCTCAGGGCCCAGTTGGAGCCAAGGGGGTCAGAAGCTTACATGTGGTTATAGAAAGCTAGAGCCATTCACTCAAACAGAGCACCTGAAATGCATGAGGGACCAGTTGCAACCCAGACCCTTTCCTACTTCGCAGCCAAGGGGAACTCTTCACTCCCGAGATGAGGCAAGGCCCCAACATAAATAGCAGCACACAGCGTTTGGGTAAATTTCTTTCAGCTTATTTAGGGGTGCCTTTAACCTTTGAAGGAGAAGAATATGTAATAATAAAAGCATTCTTATAATTTTGAAAGTCCTTACATCATTATTTAATCCTGATCAGTGTTCTGACACATAGGTAGGGCAGGAACCATGCTTATTCACACTTTGCAGCTCAGTGTTCTCTTGCATAATGTTTCTGAGAGCCACGCTTAGGAAAAGAACAAGGTGCTGGGTTTCCTTCCTTCCTTCCACTGAGACCACTCATAGCTAAAGAAGGGTAATAACAAGAGTAAAAATGATACTGCCTGATTTTTGCGAGCACTTTTTATTTCCAGAGCACTGTCTTGGCCATCATAATATGTGACCCTCACAAGCATCCTGAGAGGTAGCTGAGGAGGAGTTATCATCTCCATAGATACAGAAGCTGAGCCTCGGAGAGGTGCACTAATAAGCTGTGCTTCCTCTGAGCTGGGTTTGGAGAATTAAAGGGAGGGCATTCTGACCTTGTGCTCTGGGATGCCCTCTAACCCCCTCCATTTCATACACACACACACACACACACACACACACACACACACACACACACACACTGTGCCCTGCATCTTGGACTCCTCAAGCTTTCAAAGGGAGGCCCTATTCAGGCCTCAACAACTCACTTACTGGAATTGTGAGATGCTAATGATTGAAACCACCATATAGACAGTTCTAACTAATCTGACTTCCCTCTTTACTAATGAATACAGCCACTTGGCTCCACAAAATTAGTAGAGGGTTAGAACCCCATCTTTCTTATAAAATTTGCCTGCCTCTGGTTTCACCAGATAATAGGCTTCAGATCAGCCAGTCCATAAAGCAGCAACCTGAACCATTTTCAAAGGCATCAATGAAATTTAGAATAGTGGAGAATAAATAGAGCTCTCTAGTCTCCGAAGATCTTAGCCATGTGGCCTTGTGCAAGTCACTTCACCTCTCTGAGTCTTAGTCCAGTGTTCAAAATAGGTCAATCATAACCTCTGTTGTTCCTCACCTTACAGGCTGGTTATGAAGATCACAGGTATGCATTATTAACATCTTGTAAAAGTGTTCTCAGAATATGAGGGAAACTCAATTATACCCAGGCAGGAAATCCCAAACCTGTAACTCCAGGGGCAGTGATGTAACAGTGATGTAAAAGGATGGGACTCATGGGACAGGTGCCACTGGACACAGTATATGTGGGACGTCCCATGTCAATGAGAAGAGATGCTGGGTAACACACACAGCTACACAATGACCCTCTTCTATACACTTTCAGACTGGCCAAGGGCATCAGAAAATACAGTCAGCAATTCCTTTCAAAGAATCAATTAGTTCAACAATTTTATTCCCCAGGGAAGATAAAATTTACACACTTCTTATAATGAAGGAATTCCATAAACCTCTTGAAACTTTAGTCAGAGAATTTTCAAAATGCTAAATAATACACTTTTTTGAAGGTGACAGACTAGCTCGGCCAGTGTGGTTCAGTGGTTGAGCATTGACCCTTGAACCAGGAGGTCATGGTTCGATTTTGGGTCAGGGCACATGCTGGGGTTGTGGACTCAATCTCCAGTAGCAGGTGTGCAGGAGGAAGCCAGTCAATGATTCTCTCTCATCATTGATGTTTTTATCTCTCTTTCTCTCCCTCTACTTTCCTCTCTCTCTAAAGTCAATAAAAACATTTTTAAAAGGTGACACACTAGAGGTAGGAAGGAAATACTAGGCCCTTTAATACATGTAAATAAAAACATCACCCTGGTCTTTTAAAAAGTTATGAGGAACTCTTAGCTTTTTACTGGAAGACCGTAGTTTAAAATCATAGGCATCAGAGCCAGCCAGAATAACTCTTAGAGACCACTTTTTTTTTATGTGTCCTCCCACCTCCCATTTTATAGAGAAGGAAACTAAAAACTCAAAGAGATGTGACTGCATCTAGTCATGCCACAAGGTATAATCAGATAAATGTGTCCCTTGCTGCATTACTTGGGCACACATTTTCTGGGCACGTGTTAAATTCTTTCTGGGGACACAAAGGTGAGTAAGCCAGAGTCCCTTAGGGGAGATAAACACATAAGCATATGGTTCTGATAAAAAGTGGTATGTTCAATATTGTTCAATGTATCAACAATGATACAAAGTGCTATGGGGACACATGGAATTCAGAACGGTCAGTTCTGCCTGGGCTTGAATTTTAGTGTATTGAGCAATGTGGAAAAGCATTCCAGGCAAAGGGAACAGAGTGAACTAATGCAAGGGGATGTGCTGGAACCACACACAAATAGTCTGAAATGGCTGAAGGGTTTATAGAAAGTGCTTCAGAATAATCATGAGAGATGTCAACAGGTCTCAGCTGCCATCCTCCACCTCATTTGGCATGCTCCCTGGGGTAGTGGCCTGTGTCCACCTAATGGGCCAGTACAACACCTGCCCCAGTGCCCATGCATTGTGGGGTTTAATGAATTCTCTTTGAAGGGAAGAGGATCGTGAGTGAGAAAAAATGTGCCATTCAAGGGAGTCAACTGGAACAGAAGGTGTGTCCTGACTCCTCAGGCCCAGCTTTGGGTGGTCAACCAGACATCCAGGGTCACCTCCCCTGGGGCCACTGGGTTCCACTTGAGAACATCAAGTATTTCTTTAGCAAGTAGTTCCTAAGCCATGACACTTCTGATTCACCCCTTTCCTTTGTAATTTTATCAGCATAATTGATCCCAGAGCTCAGTTTCCGCCAGACTTGTTGATTTCCTAGGGAGTAATGATAGCTATAGGCTCCCTGAGAGCATCAGCATAGCCCGGCCTTCTGGGGGATACCATGGAGGGAAATGTAAGAGGCAGACACAAATAGTCCTAAGCCATACAGTCATCCTTTTGGGTGTTCTGAGCTTCCTGTCCTAAGCTAAAGTTTTTCTCTTGGGGTTAGCTGAGGCACTGAGAGTAAACAAAGCTTTTATGTGACTCTCCCCATTGGAAACCTAAAAGCATTTTCAAGATACTGTTTTTTCCTACCTTCCAGTGAATATGTCCCTGCCTTCCCATCATCACACCCTGTGAAGACTCTCTGAGGTGTGTGTAAGGAGAGAAGAGACCATTGGATTACAAAATTGCTCTCAGGTGTCCTCCCACATATGTTGTGTCTACAAATGTCAAAACAGCCAGGCACATCACACCAGAATCCACCATGGCAGAGAGAAACCAGTCACCCCTGATGTTCAGCAGGGAGCAGCCCAAACAACCCTTAGTGACTAAGGTTTTTTCCACTTACACCTGGTTCTGTTGCTTTCACCACATAATTATATTAGCAAATGAGATCCTTGAGTAAGCAAAATAGGTGCTTCACAGAGTCTCTTGTAAGAACACATTTCTTAGCCCACTATAGATAGAGTTAGGGAACATACATTCCCATCAGATTTTCAAAATATACCCCCAAGCCCTTTTCACCATGTACTTGCTGAGATCTGAAAATCAAGTGTGTGCAAAAGCCAGCAGCCAGTGGCTTGCAAGTGAATGAGAACAGAGCAATGAACAAAGTTAAAAGCAAGTCACAGAAGCAGTACAAGTTATGTAACTGGCAAATGATTAATACCCAGAATACATGGAGAGGGGATTCTATGCCTCCATAAGAAGAAAAAGCAATAGAAAGACATTGGCAGACTATATGAGCATGCCAATCACAGAAAAGTAAATGACCCTTGGCATATGGAAAGCTGCTCAACTTCACTAATAATCAATGAGATGCAAATTTTAACACTAAGAGATTCCATTTCATACCTGTCAGAATGGCGAAAATGTGTAAAGTCTGACAATATGAAATGTTTATATGAAGATATGGAGCAATAGCAAAGCACAAACACACTAATGATAGGACTGCAGATGGGTTCAACCTCTTTGGAGATAAATTTGGCAATATGTACTAAATTTGAAGATACTCAGACCTTATATCACAGCAATCCCATTCACAGGTATACAACTGAGGAAAATCTGTGCACAAACAGCTTTATACAAGGATATTCAGTTCATCATTGTTTATAAGAGGGAAAAGAAATGTAAAAACCCAATGGTAAAGAAATGCTTAATAAATTGTGACACCTTCATTAAAAAGTATATGACATATAAGTTAATATGAATAAACTAAAACTAATGTAACAATATCATTACACCAAAAACAATATTGATGAGAAAAACAATTTGCAGAATGAATCAATATTATATCACTCATGCCAATTTTAGAAACATGAAATGACACTATGTATTATTTTGGACATATACTTATAACTAAATATGGACAGGACAGAGGCATCTCATCTTTGGGGTGTTAGTCATTCTGGAGAAAAAGGAAAGAGGGGAGCTACAAAGGGTCTCAGTTGTTTTTGGTAAAGTGTGTTTCTTTAAAAAGCTGAAGCAGGTATAAGGAAATGTTAACCTTAAAAGTCAGGGTGGTGGGAATATGAATGTAAAGGTCAGAACAGGTTAGGTTTTGTTGCAGTAACCAACACCATGAATCTCAGTGACTTCAAACAAAAGTTTGGTTTTTTTAGTCATAAGTGGTGGGTCAGCAGAGGGGCTTTGCTTCTTGTTGTCACTCAGGGACCAAGGCTGAGAGAGCAGCCACCACCTCTGTGCTGCTGGCTATGCCAGAGGGAAAGAGAAATTACAGGCTCCAGCCTAGAAGTGGCACAAGTCACCTCCTCTCTCAACTAATTGCCCCAAGTAGTCATGTGGTCTACCTTGCTTAAGGGCATCTAGAAGTATACTTTTACCATGAGTTCAGAAGTAGAAAGAATTGGAAATATTTGGCTAACAGCAAGGAAGTTTAACACAATGGGTATTTGTTATAGCCCTCACCATCCTATTTTTACACATTTAGATTACGTTTCATAATTTACAAAATAGAAAAAAAAGACCTTATTTGCTACTATAATTGTGTGGTTTGGGAATCAGCAGCTTGGGCTTCTGTCTGAGGAACAGAAGATGAAAGAGGCAAGGTGGTGGACAACGGTGGTTAGTCCATAAGTCTGTTCCAGGACCCGTCACCAAGATTGTCATATCCCCACTGATGCTGCAATTATCCCTTCTTCAGAACAGGACCTTCATATAAATGACCCTGAGCACATTGAACTTTTTTGCTTTTGTTTCCTTCCAGAAGCTGAGTAGGCAATAAGAAGCTTGATACAAAGAGAAGTGGTGCGGAGAGCATGGATTAGAGTGAACTAAGTCCCAGGTCTGCCACTCACACTTCCTGTCTCTGTGGGAAAGTGAGCATACCTCCACAGTCTATTTTCCTCATCTGTAAAATAGGCATAACAATAACACATCTCTGAATAGTTGTGATAAACAAATGAGGTATGTAAAGTGCTTTGTAACTGTAACGTGCTGTCCAGACATTCACTATTATTAATGACCTAAATTTTGCTGCAAGGAAAGCCTCAGGCCAAATTTACATTTCTGGCCAACAATGACTCATGCAACTTCCCTCACCAGAGCCACCAGGTTGACAAAATAGGCCCAGACATCATCCTGTGGTCCCACAGCTTGAAGAATCTATTGATTTCCTCTTGTGAAAGTGCATCCGGAAGGGGGGTGGAGCATCATTGCAGATTCCCAGGAGTGTGACCAGGATGGGGGGACACTCTGGGCCCAGATGGAAACCTGGGTCCTTGGGACTCATCACATATATGATCTGGGTGGGTATAGAAAGGAGAAAATAGCCCTTTCAGGCTCCTCATCTTCCAAAGTAAGAAACTGAGGCCAGGAAAGGCAAAAAGAATGGCCCTTCTCCCACGACCTAGAGAGGGAATGAGGAGACCTTGGCATTCACCTTAGGGCCTTTTATTCACTCGGAGTGACCAGGGCAAGCCCCTTACCACCAAATACCTCAGTTTCCTCATGTGCACCTGGTTATTTCTAATGCTTGTTTTAAGAACACGCAATGCTTCCAAGTGTGAAATGCAGGAGATTCCTCCTAAAAGTGTGCTTTGTGGTCCAGGTTACTGACTATGCAGATTTGGCTCTCAGGAGTTATCTTCTTGTCTCCCACACACCCTTACTGCCACCTGTTTACCCTCCTCTCTATCTTGCCAAAAGACTGTTTTAGAGTCTTGCCTCTTTCCTGTTAAACCTTGATGCCCTAATGCTCTGGACTCTTCCCTTACCTAACAGCTATCACTACCTGCTATTAATTATTACCCACTCTGGAGAGAGGGCAGCAGAGAACGCAGGACATAACTCGGGAAACAGCTCACAGGCACCTAAGTCTGGCCCCACAGGTTACCAGCAAAGGGTGCTTTGCGCGACAATGCTGCTGCTGTCATACCTCCCCAGAGATTAAAGGAAGCTGCACAGCCAGATGCAAGGGTGAGTCTGACCCACCGGCCCCAGGTGCATCCTGCCTAGGGGAAGTAACATCCACAGGAGGATCTCTCACACCACATTACCTGGGACCTTGCTCCGGAGGCTGAAACAAGCTCCTCCCCATAGTTGCTCAGTCATTCCGTCAGCAATATCCAGGAGCAGAAAAAAAGACTATTGTCAGCAGTAATAAGAGTTGGCCATTACACCTGCAAGGCACTTTACCTGCAAGGTACTTCACTGACATGGCCTTTCTCAGTCTACAAAGACCTTTCATAACCATTTGCTCATTTTTATTGTTATGAAGAACTGAGAGTTAGCCAGTGAAAGGGTTATTCTCTCTTGTTCTAGATGAGGAAGTTCATGTGAGGCCTAGAAAGGTTGCAGGACTTACAGTCGGATCTTCTAATTCTAATTCTGGTTCTTCCTCCATAGTACAATTAAAGTATTAGCATCTTGTAACATTACATTAATTACCAAGTTAGAGGCACAGTATTGAAATCACTTTCAAATACAAAAGCTCTCATCAGCTGCCCTTCAATAAGCAGTTTAAATGAAGAAAACATTTCTGAAACCAAAACAGTATTTACATTGTGGTTTGTGTTGTATCTGATTTCTAGAATCCAGGTCTTCACCATCTTTCTGTCCCTTGTCGACTTTTTCCCAGGAACTAGATTTTTTATGTGAGTCAGTACAACCAAGGAAAGAAAGCTATAAAGCAATGCTTACACGAATTCTACTTGCTGTACCAGTTGTGTGTGTGTGTGTGTGTGTGTGTGTGTGTGTGTGTGTGTGCGCGCGCAACCTCGGAATATCAAAGGGACACATACTGCTGGTTATAGCTGGAATTCCCTCTCTACTGTTTAAAATCCTCAGTGAGCTCTATCTAGCTTGACTCAGTGGATAGAGTGTTGGTCTGTGGACTGAAGGGTCCCAAGTTAAATTCCAGTCAAGGGCACATACCTAGGTTGCAGGATCGATCCCTGTCCCTGTTCGGGGTGTGTGCGACAAGGTCCCTCCCTCCCTCCCTCTCTTCCACTCTGTCTAAAAATCAATGGAAAATATCCTCGGGTGAGGATTAACAAAAAATAAAATGAAATCCTCAGTGAGTCCCTGTTGCCCAAAGTGGTCCACAGACCAGCAGTATCAGCAGCACCTGGCAGTTTATTAGAAATGCAGAATTTCAGGCCCCCACCTCAAACTTACTGCATCAGAAAATGTATTATAATAAGATCCCCAGGAATCTGCACATAAACTTTGAGAAACACTGATACAAAGAATATGACCCAGATTCTTGACCCTGGTAGTAAAGTCCTTATGCTACATTCCTGAAGACAAAACTCACCCTGACACTTCCCCTCTCACCTTTGCCCCTGCAATGATCTCTTCCCCTCGCCCTGTTTTTTCCCTGAACCAATCCCTCCCATTCTTTGAAGTTTGGCTCAAAATTCACCTCCTCCAAGAAGCCAGACCAGATCTTCCCACCAAAGAATAATCTTTCCTTCCTCAAAATCCCAATGCCATAGGCCCTGCACTTTCTAGCTTGGGTTATGATTTTTAAGAGCCCGATTTACCTGATTTGCTCTAAATTATGAATCCTTCAAGGTCAAGGTCTAGGTCTGATTCATTTCTACATTTCCGAAAGCCACACAATATTTTGCAAAGTTCCTACCACAAACTGGTTTCTCAAAACTTCTGTCTTTAATGTGTTGTTGTTTTTTTCTGTCACTAATTGAGGTAACCAGAGAGATTAAGAAATTCGGATTATTGTTCTTGCTATTTTAGACAACCAATACCACATAGGATTATGATCTAGACTTGGAAATGTTTACCTAAAATGTTCAGTAACTGTTGTCAAGCATATTAACAGACAACTTCCACACACGCATACACGAACTCATACTTTGTTTTTTTCATTTGTTCTTCACTATTAGAAGAGCAGTGGGCCAGAATTTACTGAGAATAGAAGGGAAATGATTGCCCATTCCAGACTAATTTAGAATCTTGCCGAGAAGAAAGAACTTGACCTTATTACAAAATGGAACATAGAATCCAGATCCCAAAGTCTCTATCAGGACCTGCATTTGGGACAAGCAAAGGTCCCTGGCCCTTATTCAGTTGCTTAATGTAGAAGACTCCAAAGACAGAATACCACTGGTGTTCTTCCAATTTTAGAGTCATCTGATTAGAATTACAGTAAATGCATAGCTCAATTTGCATTGTCCTGAGGTGAACCGCAAACCATGCTGTTCTGGTTGGAGCATCTGCAGGTACTGAACTCTGAAAGCCCACTGCCTTGTCACAGTGGGGCACTCATGCAAGGGCTAACCTGGAAAGGGGACAGACACAAGTTAGTATACTCAATTTCTGAGGACACTGCGCTCTAGAGGTTAGAGTCAGATGTATAACGTCATTAATGTTTGGAAGAAAAACTCAAATAGCACATACTCTAGACATTAAGCCAACCCAAACCTTTGGTGAAAAGGTTTGTCTTTGGGGAGAATTTTAGAATTAATTACTTTAGTATATTTCCAGCCTGTCAGCATTGAGCTTTGAAAGGTGGTCTACAAATCACAAGTTTTTAATAATATGTTATTATTTTGGTCCATGGCTAAATGGGTTTTCTTGCCCTGTCTGGCTGTAGAAGAACAAGGTAGGAATTCCATGGAAGAATCGCAAACCCATCCACCCCCTTCCACCTATTCCACTCGTAGCATGAGGCTGGGGAATCGTTAGTGTATTGGGCCAAACCTGACTGCTGTGTTTTTGTTGTTTCTAATTTAGCTACCAGACTGTTAAGCATTACTGCCCCAACCCAACCTGAAAATGGCACGAGAGTAGCAACACCCTTTGAAGCCACCAAGTCAAAGTGCTATTGGTTGAAAGTCTGCTCTACTGGACCATGAAATGGGTTTTCAAAGGGACAAAGAATGACAGACATGCAAGCCGTGACTAAAACTATCTCACCAGAGTGGTGACCCTCATAATGGAGCAAAAAGAAGCACCACTATGTGATGGAAACCTGTCCAAGTCCTCCGTAGAGCCAGATCAAATCAATCACAAACCAGAGGATACTTTGAGATTAGCTATGGAGCCTGTATCCTCATCTACACAATCATATTAATATGTGCATAATTAGAGAGCTATGCAATTATACATTACTTTTTTAAGGCAGCATTTGAGTTCTAGTGTTGAAACACGCTAGCTGGGTGAACTTCCAAGCTTCCCAGGCTTATGCACCTCACAGGATTATCATGAGCATCCAAAGACAAATATGAGTTTGGGGTTGTCCTGATCAAGTTGAGAGAACAAAGTCTACTTTCTTATTTCCTACAAGTCCTTGGTATAGGGGAGATAATAAAACTCTAAAATACTGGGTTTTCTTATAATATTACGGTTTCTGCCACTTTCTTTTTCTGGTCTGCACCTTCCCCAGGAATCAAAGATATACCAAAATCAGGAGATATATAGGAATCAAATAATAGGATATGAATTTAGGTATGTGTGTATGTGTAGGCACATATATAATTCTAAATATGTTTTTTTTTTTTAAGTTATCAAGTTTAACAAGCAAACGGTTAACTTTCAGAGAAGTACATTTTCAGTTAGGAACCAGGAAGGAGAGCATTGGATGATAGGGTGAAGGGGAAGCTTTAATTCTGGTTGTTTGGATCAAACCAATGTGCCCATACCTACCCCACCTATTCCTAATCATGCCATCCATCACCTTTCCCTTGGCTTACCCTGATCGATCACCGCACTGCCTGCATTATAAATCAAACTTAATTTGGCATCACTACAGACTCACTGGGCCCTTATCAACAGAAAATCTTGAAATTATGTAGAAGCCATCCATACCATGAGGGTATTAAAGGTGTTTTGGAGAAAACTTATTTGCAACTTGGGTTTAGGGGACCAGACAGTATCATGAAAAAGAGAGGGCCCTTCCAAACAACAAACATAGATAATCAGTGATATAAAACCAGGTTAAATACTACTCAGTGTCTTTCTTTGAGAGATTCAAGTCCTCCCACCCCCCACGCCCCACCCCCCCCGCCCCGAAAAAGACTCAGAACTCCTGGACTTATCACCTTGTTTTGGAGATGGGAAAAATAAGGCCTCAGCTTGGGGAAGTGACTGTGTCCAAGGTCACACAGCCAATATGTGGCAGAACAGAGGCTGGAGGCCAATGCCCACTGGCATTCTGAGGACTGTCACTGTCCTTCAAGCTCTCAGGAATGGGAACTTATTGAATAACATACACACATTATCTAATTTATCTCTGAAGGTTGCATAGTCTAAGCATTCTTAGGCTCTTGTATAACAAACTGGAAAATTCTGCCAGGGCTTCAGCTCTTAGAATATGGCAGTTCGGTGCTATGGAAATATGGGTTCTACTCCCAGCTCAGACACAAATTCTTGTGTCTCAAGTGCTCTAGCTCCAAACTGAAGTGCCTTTGTAGCCCAGAAAGAAAAAAAAAAAGTACTAGAAATGAAGGAAAATGAAAGCAACTTTCCATTTTCAGGAGCATCCCAAAAGCACAGTGGTGGTCTCAGTGCTGTGCATTTCTGCAAAGTCCTCCTCTTCATTTAGAGGTAAGTAGATGTGGAAGTGAAAACCATACTTGTCTAAGAGAGGCTGATGGGAGTAAGACCCAGGCTGTGTGTGCATGTGTGTATTTAATTAACACTCTGGAGCTCTTTTCTGACTTTTTGCATCAACTCCAAAGTGTTCATCCTTGAATGAATGTCTATAAACAACTTGTATTTTGTCATTTCTTAGTAGTAGTAGTATTCTGAAAGGTACATAGGTGTGTTCTATTCCACTCTATAGATGAAGATGCTGAGACATGAAGCTCTTGTTATTACAGAGCAAAACCCAGGAGTGGAAATCCTGAAGACCCAAGACTCAGCTGCTATTTCCCAGGATGCCCACAAGGGTGTGACTACAGTAACCCCAACAAGGTGCCACCAGCTTTCCAGACCATCCTGCATTGTCATTTTGCTAGAATGCCTGATATGTCATCTGTCTCCTCTTAGTTAATGCCATCCTTCTTGGGCAGTATTTCTTGCCCCCATCTCTACCACTCACTCAACACATACCCACTCATACACACACGTGCGCCCACGCACTGTCCAATTACTCCTATTCATTTTTTCAGATTCAGCTTAAGTACTATTTCTTCAAAAAGGCCCTTTCTTACCACCCTCACCCCCTGCCCCAAAATGTCTTCTTATTCCATGGTCTCTCACACCAATTTCTTCTTCTTTTTAACACATTTGCAAACATCCATTGAATTGTGACCATCGGATATGAGTCTCTATCCTCCTTGTTGACAGGGACTGTCCCTGCTTTATACTATCCATTGTACCCCCAAGCCCTGAGCCCAGCATCTGGTACAAAGGAAGCAATAAAGGGAGTAAATGCAATAATGAGCTTATGGGTCAACAGAAGAATACACACAGGCTCAAATCTCTTGTTAGTCAGTCTTTAAAAGTTTGTTTCCACCTCCCAACAGCTGCCCACCCATCTGCCAACTTTTGCTACTCTCCCTTGACATTTCCTGTTCTTTTTCAATGCCTTGTGCTTACAGATCCTACATCCCTGGCTTCCCTTCCCCAGATTTTTTGTCTATAACAGCCTCAACCTTCAATGTCAGTTTAAAAGTAACTCTGAGAAGCTTCCCTTGAGCTCTTTACAGAATATTAAATATCTTCCTCTACGTTATCCCTATATCCTGTGATCGGTGTGACCACATACCAGGACTGAGACCCTTGGTCATCTGTCTCCATAGTCCCTGGGTGGGCTCAATTCACAGGTGGTGCTCAGATAATATTGAGTGGATGAATCAAAGGATCAAGGGTTTCCAGCATAAGATGTTGAGCCTCTCCAGAGCAGGATGCTTTTATTAAGTACTTCTGGCACAGTGTTTTGCATATAGCAGGTTACTCAACCATGAATTGACTGAATGCCACCCTCCCCCAGAAATTATGTAGGGATGCAAGCAATGTAGTGGAAATAGTGTGAGCTTTGAAATAATTCATACATATCTGCTATGTGACCTTGTGTAAATTGATTCAGCCTCATGAGCCTTATGTTCCCCATCTGACAATAATGCCATTGCTCTAAGGCCATTCTGATGGGGAGTGAATGTCAACACATCTGGCATTTGCCTGGTATTTTGGAGATACTCCATCCATTTCAGTTACTTTTCTCTCTCTTCCTTCCAGGAGTCACAGAGACTGCCTCCCCTCACTCCTTCACACCCTGGGAAGCAAACAATAGTAAAGGGATTGGAACCCAAAGTCTTGGACCCTTCCCTTGTTTCCATTTGGCCAGCAGATGGCAATACCTATGCCCAGTGCCTCCTGCCCCAAGCCTTTCAATTTTGATGAAGAGAAGGTGACAGAAATAGGCTCAAAAGATGACTCAGCTCTAATGACTAAGGTGAAGAGGTGGTGGTGGGAAAGGCATGGGGGATGCAGAGGAAATGAGTGAACACTATAACTGATGAAGAAAGGCTCCAAGATAAATGGATTTAGCCCTGGTGGGTTCCTGACCCTGACATGGTGCAGACCAGCAGGGGCTTGAGGGCTTTCCCAGGACATCCTCCACCTTGCTTCATGATGAACTCCCTGCCAGGCGAGGGTGACCTTTCAAAGTAATTGTTGGTCATCCTTTTGCCTTCCACAGGCTTTCAGCCCAACTACTGAAACATATTTGAATATCACTTTGGATGAACTTGTTTTAAAAAGTATTCCACATTACCGAAATCAGTGTGCATGGGTTCTAATCCTTATAGCCACCTGAATTCCAACCTTGGCCTCTCTCTTGGGCTCCAGACTGTCTGCTTAACCCACACCACCAATTTGGCATCCCCAAATATTGCACATGCAACAAGTTCAAAACTGAACATATAATGCCCTCCCTACCTGCCTCCCTTAGTTGTTTTGATGGACTGTACTACCATCTACCCAATCACTCAACCTAGGACCTGACACATTTGGTCCCCTGCTTCACCTGGAATCCCCATCACTCTGTTATCCATGTCAATTCCTGTTCCTTAATTTCTCACATTGAGTTCCTTCTCTCCTTCCTCTCTGTAGCTGACTGGCCAGGCCTCATTATCATTTACTATGAATTTTGGGCATCTTCTAACTGGTCTCCTTGTCTCTAGTCTCTCTCCAGTCCATTTTTCAGACTGTCTGCAGAATGATATATTCAAATCTCATTTATAAATCTTTTTATCATCCTGCTTAACATATTTCAATGCTTTCCCAGTTCCTCCAGGAAATAGTCCAGACCCCTTTATGATCCAGGGTCCACTCACCTTCTGTTTTCACCTGCTAACCCTGCCCCACTAACTCATATGTACAGAGACACACCCTAGATTCCAGCCAGCCCCCACTCTTTCCACCTCTGGGTCTGTGAACATCGCACAGGTAAGCACTTCTCTGCCTTTGGAAAAAAAGTGTTTATTTTCCCAGATTCAGTTCAATTATCATCTCTGATGTGTGGCCTTCTCAGACACCCAGAAATTAGTTAGTAGCTCCTTCTCTGAGTTTTCTTGAAACATGGTCCCTCTTATTAAGCACCCATTGGCATTGTGTCTTCTTGTTTATAGATGTCTCTCTTCACTGGACTGGGAGACCTTTGAAGGCAAGTCCTTCAATACCTGCTAAACAAATATTCTTTGAATAAATAAAATGTCAAAGACAAACATGAAGTAATAAATAACCACTTTTGTTCCCTGAGCCTCAGTGTTTTCACCCATAAATAAGTATCTGATCCAGGTACCTTACAACTCTACCAGCCTCAGATACTATATATATCCTTCCAATATACAGCTCACACTCCAGGCCCACTCATTAGTAGGAGATATTGCTGAGTTATTTCTCCCAAGGAAGGAGTTGGATGGTGGGTTCACCCACACTGCAAAATGGCTGGTCTCAATAGTTTTGATTAACTATTAACAGAACTGCTCAAAGACAGTGTTCTACATAAGGGTCCAGAAACCCAGGACCCTTGCCACATCAGGCCAGGACTCTGGCCATGTCCCAGCACAGTCATGGATATTGCCACCCACATTGGTACTTATTTGTGAGCACTCTCAGGCATTGTCACAGTCCTCTGGCAGGCATAGAGGGTGACACATCTGTGCAAAGGAAACCACCCACACAATCTCACCTCCCCCATGTCACTGTCTCCATGATCCCCGTACCTCCCAGTATCACCCACGCAGTCACACACCCACAGAGTGTTGAGTCGTCTGTCTGCAAATCTGGAGATTTATGCAGCAAACCACAGCATCTTTGAGCAGGGGAGGCAGGTGCTCCTCTGACCTCCATCATCATCCTGCCCCTCGCTGAACAGCTCCTGCCAGTATACTGGCATGAGCAGACCTGAATTCATCTTCCAGTTCTCTCTGGTAAATTTATTTGATCTCCCTGAGCCTCAGTTTTTTCATCTACTAAATGGGACTAGTGGCCCTGCTTACCTTTCTTACATGGGGATTACCAAGATGTAATGAGCTAATAATGCACATGAATGTGCCTCATAAACACAGACACAAGGCAAACATGTAGGATTAATAGTTGGAATAATTGGCAGACACCAGATTCTGTCTCTAAGGAAAAAGGAATATATTTTCAAATATGTTTTCAAATATAAAGGGAAGATTCAAATCCATATATGTATTGAGTGCATACTATGGGCCAGACATAGTGCAAGAGATTGTCATCAACCTTAAGCAAAACTATTGCATAGCTAAATTCACCTGCTGTGGGACGTAGGGCAAATCACGGAGCCCCCTGCACACATTTTCTCATCTACAGAATGAAAGGGATGGACTTGACGATTCGTGGATTCCTTCCAGCTTCAAAATGCTGGTGTTATGTATCGAATATCTGTGTTATGCATGTACGTGGATTTAAATAATGAGTGCAGCCACGGGGAAGCCCCTTTAGCCTGGTGTTTGTTCCATTTCCAAAGCGTTTCCTTCCCCTGAATGCGCCATTTGCTGGCTCTCATATTTTCAATACAGGGCCTATTGATGGCTATGAAAAGGATTGTCCGGTGCAGCTGCGGGGCCACTTAAGCCCTCTGCGCAAGCGCTCTCAAGCCCACTCTGTCTCTGAGCACTGTGTTTTCAGTGCCTGTGGTGGCAGCGATGTCTGGAATCCTCAACACCTGCACGTCAGCTTCCTGGGCATTTCCACTCCCCTCCCCAGTCATCCACCCTCATCTCCCACTTGCATCTGAAATGCAGCTGCTGGGGCCCTCCAGGGGGGGAGCCAAATGGACAGGACAGCTCCTTGTTTGGCCTCCCTCCCCTGAGTCCAGGCCAATGTGAAGCGCCTCTGTGCGAGCTCTTTTGTTGCCTCTTCATTATGTTTAAATGAGCCTCATCTGCAGGAGAATTTATTTAAAATAAAATAAAATAAAACCACCACAAAAGACAAAGCAGATGACATCTGTCCTTTTGTTGAAAGTTTTTTTCTGTCCCGAATTAGACTAAAAAAGAAGAATAAAAGAAAGAAAAAAGTGGGGGGCTGGGCCTCATTTGTACCATTTCTCCTTCCCCACCCCCCCCCCTCCAAAAAAAATTAGAGTATGCTGGGGGCAAAGGAGTGGGGAATGGATGGTAAGAAGAGGAGAGAAAAAGAAAAAAGAAAAGAAACCCTTCCCACTTCTCCAGAAGTTTTGCCATCACCCCAACACCAGGAATATACAGACACCATTACTTCAAGTGCCACTTATTTGAAAAGAATGGTCAAGTCTTTATTCTCTGTTTTTATTTCACTGGCAAAATACAGTGGTGGACAAAAGTAGGTGTACAGTTATTTGTATGAAAAATAATACAATAATTAAAATAAATAATAATGCAAGAATAAACTGTTTCATGTGCTCACAACTGTAAGTTTACTTTTGCTTAGCTCTGTATTTAACTCTCTAGCAGTTATCCCAGCTTCTCCAGTAATCTCTGTTCATCCAATGCTGCAGGAATGTCTGATGCAGATGGTACCTAGAATGTAATTTGAGAAACAATGATCTACATGCAAATAACCCCAAATCTTGATCTCTGTCTTAGCTCTTGTCTACAAACTAAATCCCCCAACCTAGCTCACACATGAAACTGAACCCTTCTTTGCCAATACCTGCCACTTGCTCTGAATTACCTTCGCACTGAACCTCACCCAGAGCTGAATTCCTGGATAGCATCTTTGATACGTCCTCTCTCCTCGAGCTCCCCATATCCAACCCATTTTCAAGTCCATCTCTTGGTCCTTCCTTGTCTCTCCTTTTCCCATCATCATTGCCTGAGTCCAGGCCACCTTCAGCTCTTGCTTGACATGTGTCTACAAATTCCCCACCTTCCTGTCAGTATTGCTGGTTATGATCACTCTTAGAGCAAAGCACATTCTTGACTTCCCAGTATGTTCATGAGCTGGATCCTGCCTCTTTCTCTCACTAATCCCCACCTCCTACCCTCTACTCCATCCCATCCAAACTTCCTTCAGCCCTCTACCTTGCTTAATGCTCCTTCCCCTGGGGCCTTTGCATATACTGATTTCTCTACCTGGAACTCTTCTGACTCTCTGTATGTGGATTTCCTCTACTCAGCTTCAGATCTCAATTTAAGTGTCACTCCTCCAGGAAGCCTTCCCTGACCACACCTCTCCCACCCTCACAACCTCCCCACCAAAACTAGGCTAAACACACCTGCTATGTATTCTCAGGACACCGTGTGCTACCTCTCTGAGAGCACTTGCTCAATTTATTGATATTACTTATTTAATGTTTTGTCAACTCTGTTGAAAGTTAACAGCAATAGACTGGGCATTTCTCTTATTTGCTCTAATATGAACATAACATGAGTCTTTTAACTGATAAACCTTAATGCTCCTGTTCCTTTGCTGAAAAAACCACCTTTAGCAAGAGGCAAGGTGTGTGTGTGTGTGTGTGTGTGTGTGTGTGTGTGTGTGTGTGTGTGTGTTTCTTGAAATGGAATTCTTCCTCTGAAATTTCAGGTGTATTTTGGAAAAGCACCATAAATCCAGACTAGAAAAATTGTCTAGAGCTTTAATTTTATTTCTAGGCTCCAATCCTGCACAATCAAACTTTGGTTCATGTTCTAAAGATAAAATTCCTCCATGTACAAAATCAACCTGATAAAGAGAACTCCTTACCTTCATCTTAAAGTCCCTGAGACCATTTCCACCTGAAATCTCCCCCCCTTTATCTTCTTCATAATCCCTGATGTTTGCCAGGCTCCTTGGACAACACAGGACTTGGTGTTATGGGGAGCCAGGGCAAGATAGGGAGACAGCTGGCCTTCATTGTTGACCAAGCACCAGGCACTCTTCAATGTCTTACACAATTTCTTCTAATAACTCTGTGAGGTAGATGCCATTTTCCTTCATTTACCTGGCACAGACAGGAAAAGTGACTGGTAGTGGGCACACTACTGTAAATGGAATAGCTGGCACATGAACTCAGATCTTCCAACTCAAATTCGCCAACTCTTTGATTATAAGTTTGCACCTTTCAAGGAGTAGAAATCCCAGAAGATGAGTCTGACAGAAATATGGAAGCTCTCTCCTAGCCTGAGAACCTTAGCAGAGTTATGCAGAGCAGACACAGGGAATAAAAGACAGCAGAGCCCAAAACCGGTTCTATTAGAAGGCACGCAGCATGGGAGAGAAACAGCTGGAAACCCCTTCTAAATGTTGCCAGTCTAGTCGTGTCTTCCAGATGGGCATCATATTGGCCAAGGTAGATCCTTGATTTTCTGTAAGCATCTTTCCAAGTTGCCCATTTACTTGGCTTTGTTCACTGGATTGGTAGTTTGAATGAGTGGGGGAGATTGAATTCCACATAGTTGAATTTTAGAAGCTGAAATCTAACACAAATACAGAGCTATGTAGGAAAATTCAATGTGAGGTTTATGTTCCTAACTAATTAATTTTCTACGCTCAACCCACTTTCCCACTCTCTTAACAACCAGGTGAACAAACTGTAATGATACTGTCCTACCATCCTGGGCTGTAGGAATCCCATGGTTTCTGGAGTGGCCAAAAGAGAACAGGAAGAAGGGAAAGTGATAGATTAATGATAAGTTGACATTTATTGAGCATAGAGTATCAGACATTGTAAAAATGCTGTTACATATGCAATTTAATTTAGTTTTAAATGCCCTGAAATGTTGATATTTTAAAACCACATTTTATAAATAAATTGAAGTTCAGAACTATTCACTGGAGTTCCTGAAGACATGTAGTTCCTTTTGATTCCTTTTATTCTTACCTTCTCTCAAGTTCCTGTTTCACCCCTGGAGGAAATTTGAGGGTAGAAGGAAACCAGAGCCATAGGTTCTGCGGGGACACACTGGAGACAATCCAGGATCTGGCATCTCAGGACCAGGAGGGATGAAGGGAGAGGGAGGCCAAAGCAGAGGGGCTGGACATAGAGCTTTCTGAGAAAAGATTCGGGGAACAGTGGCATTTTGCACTTACTGTCTTCAACAGCTTTTGAACATCTCTTTTAAAGGTCTCTGAGGTTATTCAGAAAACAAGAAACTCCTATAGAAAGTATGAGTGGTAAAAAACAGAACAACAACGAAGAAAGGACAAGTGGTGAGAAGAAGTGAGTCTTGAACTGTTGACTTAACTTGTCACCTCTGATTTACCTGGCTTGTTAAAGGCATAGACAGTGACCAAAGGAGATGAGGCAATGGTGTAGCTACTCTTGTGTGGTATGGGTTGAAAAATCAGGGCTGTGTCTAATCCCTACTACATGAGCCAAAGGAAAAAACAAAAATTAAAACACCCGGTTTCACATTCCTTCCATGTCCAACCAGTATCCTCACATCTGAAAGTTCAGTGTAAAATAATTATAAAAATGAATATCGATGACTATTGCCATTTTGTGGTTAAAGAATTTTAAGTATTAAGAAAGTTAATAGGTTATCCACTCTTTCAATGATTATTAATTAGGCTCCATTATATGCCAAGAACTAGGTATAGTGGCAAACAAAGCAGATGTAAAGCTATGGGCTAATGAGTAAACGGACATCAAATAAAATTATGTACAGAAAAATATAAAATTACAACTTGTGATAAAACAGTGAGAGGCAAATCATAGGGAAGTATGAGGAAACATAGCAGAAGAAGTGGCATAATTTAGATCAGTGGGTCAGGGAAGTCCTGTCTAAAAGAGGTGATATTATGCTGTCTGCCAAGAAAGAAGTAGAGGGGCAAGCAGGCAGCAAGAACAACCTGTGTAAAGGCCCTGAGACTGGAAAGCAAGCAGCCAATGTAGCAAGGAGGGCAGGGTAAAAGAGAAGTCCAGAGGCCCAGGCAGGGAACATTATTATGTAGGGTCTTCTAAACCATGGCAAGAACTTTGAGCTTTATTCTAAGTGCTAAGTGCAATGGGAAGTCATTGAAGGGTTTTAAACAGGGAAGACATGTGTTCTGATTAACTTTTTAAAAAATTACCCCACTCATTGTGAAAAATGGATTGAATAAGTTTAAAAACTATTGCTGAAGTCCCTATAGAAGTTGATTAATAGAGTCCAGAAAAACTTAAGTCATAATCTTTGACTCAAACCACAAATACTTTTTTTAAATGCCATTGCCGGGGTCCAACCCCAGCGGGTCCAGGGGTCCCCAAAGGCGTGGATGGAGTCGGCGAAGAAGGAAGGACATGGAGACAGTGTTCAGTTGATCAGCAGCCTAGCCAGGATCTCCAGCCAGGATCTCCAGCCAAGTTCTGTTGAAGATCTCCAGCAAAGTTCTGGTTAGGATCTCCAGCCAGGTTCTGTGTCCATGTTCTCTTGCTAGGTTCTCCAGCTAGGTTCTCCAGCCAGGTTCTGTAGCCATGTTCCCTCGCTAGGTTCTCCAGCCAGGTTCTGTCCAGGATCTTCAGCCAGGTTCAGTCACCAGGTTCTAGTCAGGTTCTCTTGCCATGTTCTATCCAGGTTCTGTAGCCAGGTTCTGTCTCTAGGTTCTTCAGCCAGGTTCTCTGGCTAGGTTCTGTCTCTAGGTTCTGTTGCCAGTTTCTGTCCAGGATCTTTTGCCATGTTCTCTCCAGCGAAGCTCTTCTGTCTCTAGGTTCTGTGTAGGTTCTGTCTTCTCAGTTCTGTCTCCTAAGTTCTGTGTGTAGGTTCTGCCTTCTGAGTTCTGTGTTCTAAGTTCTGTCTTCTTACATCTGTATTTATACCAGTTGATTCCAATCCTATCAATCTCTATTCCAAAGGTTAGGGCGTTTCTTATCTCCATTCCAGGGAGTAAAGATTATGTAGCTTAAGCATGATTGTTCATAGTTAAAGTGATTAATTACCCGCCTGGCACTTAGTTAAGAGGTTTTATTCCCTCCCTAACTTCAGGGGAAAATCCCTACCTGGGGAAACAACCTTTCTCAGGGACCTTGGTTAAAACACATAGTGCCAAGAAGGTGAGCAAACATATTAAGAACAGTATGCCATATATGCCAGGTCCCTTGAAACAGCAAGCATGGACCGGCTCCCGGCAAGCCATTATTTCTGACTTGTAATATTAAAATGCATGTCCTTTTATTAAGCAAAATCATACTTCTAAATTTTTCTTATCCACTAAGATGCCCTACAGACCTAGGGGTTTGCTTCAGGGAAATGCAAAGTCTAGCTAGTTTCCCTGACGACCTTCTTCTACTTTCCAGGTTTTCTGAGAATAGTAGTTGAGAAAGGTAGTCATAATTGAGGAATAAATATATAGGTCATCTGCATCCCATTCTCCTACTCAGCCTCAACCTCATTACACAGCAGCAGCAACAAATGTCAGTGGCAGGAAGTGCACAACAAGAAGAATTAACCACATTTTTTTTTCATCCAAACTTGCACACACACTGTCACACACACATACAGTTGGTTTGAAGTGGGTTGAGGGGAGGTAGCCAGCCTTCTCACATTTCTAACCAATAGAATCTCATGGCAGTTATCAAAACAACAGGCTCTCAGGCAGTTGACCTTTTGTGTTGGAGGGTTTTGTGGGGAGAGGAGAGAGAAAGGAGACAGAAAACTTGGGCTTTGCATCATTTATCATTCTAATAGTTGCACACTGAATCCATTTTATGTTATAGACACATTAATTTGATTAAGATACAATCCATGGGCCACTCAGGCATATAAAGTACTCTTGCTTAATTGCAAAATTAACAATGAAGTAAGATGAATCATTACTAAACTGATGTTATTCTGGAACTCATGGATTTCTAACCCCTGGTCAATTCATTTTTTCCATCTAAAGTTGTTTTTGACACTTAGAAGGAAAGCTCTGGGCTAAGGCAGCAGTAGATGGGACACCAGCATTCCACTCTCAAAGCATTAGTTATGGGAAGTCACGCTCACTCAGAATAGGAACTGCTGGTAAACCCATCTCAAAAGGGGTTCCAAGAGTCCCCCAGCCTCAGAGCATTTATGATTAGACTAGAGGCCCAGTGCACAAAATTCATGCAGGGGGTGTCCCCTCAGCCCAGCCTGCACCCTCTTCAATCCAGGACCCCTCGGGGGATGTCCAACTGCCAGTTTAGGCCCAATCCCAGTGATCGGGCCTAAACCAGCAGTCAGACATCTCTCTCACAATCCAGGACTGCTGGCTCCTAACTGCTCACCTGCCTGTCTGCCTGATTGCTCCTAACTGTCCCCCCTGCCAGCCTGGTCACCCTTAACTGCCTGCCCCTTGGCCTGGTCACCCTTTACTGTTCCCCCCTACCAGTCTGGTCATCCCCAACTGCCCCCCGCTGGCCTTGTTGCCCCTAATTTCCCCCCACCAGCCTGGTCACCCCTTACTGCCCCCCTGCCAGCCTGGTCACCCCCAACTTCCCCCCTGCTGGCCTGGTTGCCCCCACCTTCCCCCCTCTGCCAGCCTGGTAACCCCTAACTGCCCCCCCCTGCCAGCCTGGTCACCCCCAACCACCCCGCTGCTGGCCTGGATGCCCCACGCAGCCTGCTTGTTCAGTCATTTGGTTATCCCTCACTAACCCCCCTGCTGGCCTGGTCACCCTAAGCAGCCTGCTATTCAGTCATTTGGTTGTCCCTCACTAACCCCCCTGCTAACCTGGTCATCCCACGCAGCCTGCTGTTTGGTCATTACTGTTACTGTGGCGGCGTCCTGGACAATTTGCATATTCCTCTATTATTAGTATAGATACACAGAACTGGGGGAAGTTATCCATAGTCCACTTGGAAATCTGAAGGATGGGATCCTGGTTTCCATTTCTACTACATTACTCTTTTCCTGTTACCTTGTTTCTTTTTAGGACTAGCCTAATTTTCAGCCCCTTTACAACTGCTATATTCCAGGCACTGCATTAACTGATAAATATATAAAACCAAAGACCTTATTCTAGATTTCAACAAGCTTTCTGTCTAGTTGGTCACCAAGTTCTCTTTCCTCTGCGATTTCATGAGAAACACTTGGCTATGACATAGTGCCCACTAGCGTGCTGTAGCAAAGGTCTGCAAGGCACCACGAAGATATAAAAAAAGAAGTTAATTGGAGAATGTGTGTAGAGTATGTATGATTTAAATTGGCCTTAAACAAAATTAAGAGGACTTGATTATTGGGAGAAGGGAGGAAAGGGCATTCCCAGCAGAAGGAACAAAATGAGCCAAGGCAGGGAGGGAGGGGTGCACTTGAGGTATGTGGTCCTTACCTTGGTGTGGCAAGCAACAGCCAGGTATTATTGTTTTTGTTTTGTTTTTCATCTTGAGAGAAAGCATTAGTGGCTAAACATATATTCCAAATCTGGGAGAGTTTGGGCACTTATCCTATATAGTATAGAGGAAGGATTCTGGACTGTAATTCAGGAGACCCATTATTCCCTGTGTCTAAGACACTAATGTCACCATGAGCCGGTAACATCACCTGCATTTGCCTACGTTCCCTCACCTGCAAAATGGGAATAAAGGTCCCTTTCCCATTTAACTTATAGTGGGGTTTTGAATGTAAGTAGGAAACTACATGTGAAGGTTTAACTTCAAAGTTTACAACCTTTTTTTATAAGAGTGTAAAGCACTGATAGCAAATTGAAAAAGTTAATATAATTTTAAGTGGGCAATATCATGACATATTCAGGGCCCAGCAAGCCATTCAGTGGCTGACATGTAGGGAAAATGACTAAGACTAGCTCGAATGTGTGTAAATTTTGTATTTCATTTAATTTAAAAACATGGGTTCATCCATTATTTTATTCACTTATCATAAATAAAACTGGCTCATAAAGAACATTCCAAGTAAAAGGTAGAACCAAACATCTAAACTACTTATTCTGTGCCCTGGCAGATGTCCCCATCACTCTACTAGCAGGTTTACTGTCTGAGAATTTCTGAAGGTCATTGGTCAAATGAAGAACAGGTAGGATTTGATTCAGGAAATAATAATTTGAAATAGCCTCTATGATCTGTTTCAGCTCTACTGCTTCTTAACTATCCTGTACCTGCTGAAACACCAGATCCCAGCACTTAGAACGCCTTCTCAGTTCCAAGATGCTAGAGTCTGGATAATCCTGTGTGTGGCTCAAAGAGAGTGGTGTTTATGGCAGTAAACATAGACTACACATGCTCTAGAAACTTTGTGAGATAAGACAGGGACTTTTCTAAAGGAGCTTTCCACTGGGACTCCAAGGAATTTTGAGAAAAAATCAAGAAGCAAGAGAAGCAAACCCATCACAAAGTTGAAGGGAAGTTTTAACGGTATATGTGACACATAGGATCACAGGACAGTGAAAAGAAGAAAATACCAAAGCAGTTTACTTCCCACTGCACCTTTCTTCTGAAGCGCTTAAACCATTTTAGACATACATGTCTATGCTCATCATTGGCAAGTTAATTTTTCTTCCAGAACTGCATAACTTCCCTTTCCCTCATTTTTAAGAGACGTTGAGGTGATCAAGTGAAAAGCCCTTTGAAAACTGCCATGTCTACAGTGATCATTGCTTAGGGACAGAACTGAAGCAGGCCTTGACATCTGTTCCATTCATCCCAGACAGCGATTTCATCTCTGTGTTCCCCTGCTGCTAAATGGAGAAGAAAAGACAGGTCCGTACTGCAATTCCAGAGACCCGGTGGAGAGGCATCCACTCTGCTGTGTGTGTTTGAGCAAATTAATTTACACTTATGGCTTTGGATTTATTTTTTTATCATTATCCTCAGAAGGTAGACCATGATCTCTAACATCCCTTCCAGTTCTGTGCTTTGCAAAACTAGGATTCCTTTGCTTGTGCTCAATGAACTAAGCCAGAACCAAGAACCATGACAAAAAAGATCACAGCTGGAGCCTCTGCTTCTTCAGTTCTAGAATGAGGGGAGTAATCAACTTGGAAGGTGGCTGGAAAGATTAGATATAATATATGCAAAGCTATTGGCGCAGTGCGTGGCATCCAGGAGGCCCCGTACATGGAGGGTTTTAATTCAAAACCTGAAGCTTTCCAGTTGAAAGCCTCTGCCAGCCTGCTCTTTTGTCTCCGCAGTCCCAGGCGTTTCTGTGGCTTGAGCAGGTAGCCCCGGGCTCACTGCGGGCCACTGTGCACTCTAAGTCTGAGCACTAGAACAATGTTTCAGACTCTTCTGTTTCATCCGCAGGCCATAAAGAAAGTGTAAAATTTTCTGTTTCCTCTGGCTGGACCCCTGTGCCCAGGCCACTCCAGGTGTCTGTGAAAGAGCCCAAGGGAGGACTTTATGAAGACCAACCATTTGTCTACTGTCTCCACATCCCTGTGGCAACAGGAGGAGTCTGTGCAGGGGCCTGGGAGCCTGAAGCAGTGGGTATGATGTTCTTGTGTGTCTACTTTACCAAGTTACAATCCTGCCAGGGTGATCAGCACCTGAGAAGGTTAGGTCTTTATTACCACAGCAATGTTGTTTATAACACATGTGGACTGGAAGCCGTAGATATATGTCTCACGCCCTTAGAGTCCTTGCCCCGTGCAGAACCTGAAAGAAAAAAAATCAGAAAATTCCACTTGCTTTTTTTCTATTTAATGAGGTCGAACATTCTTAAGGAATGAAAAGCACAGCTCCAGCCTAGTTTTTAATTAGCCTCGGGAACCCTTGTTTCAAACTAGCCTCGTTCCCAAAGCTATTCTCTCTCTGCTCTGAATGAGATGGAAATTCAATTGCATTCACCTTGTCAAGTCATAATAAGATATCCTCCCCGCGCCCCCAAGAGCAAGGCAGACACTGCACTTTTTGACCCCAGAAGGACATTAGAACCTAAAAAGGGCAGTTGAACAAACTCTAGTTGGAATATGAACTCAGTGTTGTTTTTCCGTAACCCATCATGTGAACTTGAGCCAGTTTCTCCACGTGTACAGTGGAAAAAAGAAGGACTTTAGAGCCAAACAGACCCAGGGTGAAATCCTGCCTTCTGGCTCCAGTGGCTATGCAAGTTAACTGAACACTCACATCTCCTGTTCCCTCGTCTGAGATACAGATACTGTAGAATACAGTAGGATGACTGGAGGGACAGAACGGGTCACTTTGAGTAAAGTATATTGCCCCGAACATCTCCAGCATTCAATCAGCATTGTGCTTCCTCTTTCCTCTCATGTGTGCAGCAGAGTTCATTACCCCACGTTGCCTGTCTCACTAGGTTGAAATCATGACCCAAAGGGATTATCTGTATTTAGAGGCTAGGAGTCTGGGTTTGATAGCTGGAGCTCAAGGTTCAAATCTCAGTCCTGCTCCCTCTTGCCTGTGCTTCTTTGGGCAAATTCCAGAGCCTTGCAGCTTCCTCAGATTGAAAGAGCTATCAGTAGCTCTGCCCTAGGATTACTGTAAGGACTAAATGAGATAGTGTACAAAAAGCCTTTGCCTAGAGCCTGACACCTGGTAAGTACGCAATAAATATTACATGATAACAGCGGCAGCGGCATCTGAGAGTGCTCTGTAAAATGTAAAAATCCTCTAAGATGTCCATTTCAAATCCTTTTGGGAAAGAATGTGCCAATGTTACCCATGCTTATGTAAATATAAGTGGTTATTATTTATGTAGGAGAACATTACTGGGTATTATGCAGGAACAGGGAGAGAATACTGTAGAGAAAGAAAAAAATATTTATGATGGGCTTCAGAGGGAAAAGAGAAGAAAATGATTTCTCATCCAGCCCCGTAGAAGTGGCCCCATATATTAGCTCAGAGCTGCCTGAGTGCAAAGATTACATCAATAGATTCTACTCTGAGGAAGGCATAGAAGGAAAGGGATGAAAAAGGGGGGAAGGAAACCTCATCCTATTGCCTCTAAAATTAACCCCGAGGCTGTATTTATTCAACAGAATCTTACTTAGCACCCACTACCTGGGAGACACAGGGACACAGAAGGTCTGGCTCTACCCTCAGAAAATTTAGTCTAATGAGGCCCTTACACTAAGTACATAAATAACTAATTAAAGGTAAAAAGTGAAATGGCATGGATCATCATCAGTATGTCATTTTTTTTTTCACAAATAACATTTATTGATTACATTTATAACAGAATCTCACCCGCATTCACAGCAACTCTGTACAACCAAGAATCCCCCCATGAGAAATAAGTTGGATTGAGTCTTGGGTGTGAATTATGTGATCTGTGAAAAGAGTGGCTATCAAAGTCATTTTTATGGGTTCCCCTTACTTAGTATACATCCTTTTTCTCAAAAAGAATTTTAGACTATTTGTCAAATAAAAGAATGTACACTAAGGTATAAAAAGAGAACCATAAATTTATACTTAGGCAAAAGAAATGGCAAGAGCTAATATAATCGTTGGGTTAAGCATCAGATTCATCTCAGAGTTTCCTGGAAGTCTGGGCAAAATGAGAAACACATTATTATAATTTAATATTTCTTAAATGTTGACATCCTCCTAAGCCATATACAGAAACCTACCCAAGGGCTGATTCAGTAATCTTGCATTTTCTATTCAATTGACAAATGTGAAAGGCATGTATGTCTGGGAAATTTTGAGACATTCAGGTAGATACTAACCATTATCAACATTTAAGACCATTATTTTGAAAAAAATAATCTGTATGGATTATTAAATTTATTTTGTTGTTTTTTCTTTCTGTTGGGACAGGTTTTTTTGTTTTTTGTGTTGTTACTGTGTGTTTTTGTTTTTTGTTTTGTTTGTTTTTTGCTAGAAGCTATGTAGAATGCAAGCTGTTTCTCTTCTTATACATATAAGAAAAAAATGTACATTAAAACACAGAGCATGTATCTGTCCAATTTTCCCAACACCATTTATTGAAGAGACTGTCTTGACTCCATTGTATGTTCTTGCCTCCTTTGTCAACTATTAATTGAGCATATTGGTTTGGGTCAATTTCTGGATTCTCTATTCTATTCCATTGATCTCTATGTCTGTTTTTGTGCCAGAACCAGGCAGTTTTGAGAAAAGTGGCTTTGTAATACAGCTTGATATCTGGTATTGAGATCCCACCTACTTTGTTCTTTCTCAGGATTGCTGCAGCTTTTTGGGGTCTTTTTTAATTCCAGATGAATTTTTGGAGAGTTCGTTCTAGGTCTGTGAAATATGCTGTTGGCATTTTAATGGGAAGTACGTTGAATTTATAGATTGCTTTGGGTAGTATGGACATTTTAATGATGTTGATTCTACCAATCCATAAACATGGAATGTTCTTCCATCTGTTTATGTCTTCCTCTATCTCTTTTTTCAACGTTCGGTAGTTTTCTGAGTAGAGGTCTTTTACCTCTCTAGTTAGGTTTATTCCTAGGTATCTTAATTTTTTTGGTGTGATGGTAAATGGGATTGCTTTTTTAGTCTCTCTTTCTGTAAGTTCACTATTGGTGTATAGAAATGCCATAGATTTCTTGGTGTTACAAAAATAAACTCAAAATGGATAAAGGACTTAAATGTAAGACAGGAAACCATAAAAATACTAGAGGAATCCAAAGACAACAAAATCTCAGACATATGCCAACGCAATTTCTTCACTGATATAGCTCCTAGGGCATTGGAAACTAAAGAGAAAATAAACAAATGGGACTACATCAAAATAAAAAGCTTCTGCACAGCAAAATAAACCATCAACAAAACAACAAGAAAGCCCACTGCATGGGAGAACATATTTGCCAATGTTATCACTGATAAGGGTTTAATCTCCAACATTTGTAGGGAACTCATACGACTTAACAAAAGGAAGATAAACAACCCAATCAAAAAATGAGCAAAGGACCTAAATAGACACTTTCAAAAGAGGACATTCAGAAAGCCAAGAGACATATGAAAACATGCTCAAAGTCACTAATCATCCGAGAGATGCAAATCAAAACAACAATGAGGTACCATCTCACACCTGTCAGAATGGTTATCATCAACAAATCCACAAACGACAAGTGCTGGAGAGGATGAGGAGAAAAGGGAACACTGCTGGTGGGAATGCAGACTGGTGCAGCCACTATGGAAGACAATATGGAGTTTCCTCAAAAAGTTAAAAATGGAACTCCTATTTGACCCAGTGATCCCACTTCTAGGAATATATCCCAAGAAACCAGAAACACCAATTAGAAAGGATATATGCATACCTATGTTCATAGCAGCACAATTTACCATAATGAAGATCTGGAAACAGCCTAAGTGCCCATCAGCAGATGAATGGATTAGAAAACTATGGTACATATACACAATGGGATACTATGCTGCTGTAAAAAAGAAGGAATTCTTACCATTTGCAACAGCATGGATGGAACTGGAGAGCATTATGCTAAGTGAAATAAGCCAGTCAATGAAAGAAAAATACCACATGATCTCACACATTTATGGATATTAAAGACCATTATAAACTGATGAACAAAAATAGATACAGAGGCAGAGCAGCATCAAACAGATTGTCAAACTACAGCGGGAAGGCTGGGAAGGGTTGGGGGGCGGGAAGGGTGGGTAAGATATCAACCGAAGGACTTGTATGCATGCATATAAGCATAACCAATGGACATAAGACACTGGGGGTTAGGGGGGGCCGGGGGAATGTCAAGGGGTCGGGGAAGAAGAAGACATATGTAATACTCTTTGTAATACTTTAAGCAATAAAAAAAAAAACACGGAGCAATCTCCCAGTGGATAGAGCGTCCGCCTGTGTACTGAAGGTCTCCCGGGTTCGATTCCAGTCAAGGGCATATGCCCTGGTTGTGGGATCAATCCCCAGTAGGGTGCGTGCAGAAGGCAGCAGATCAATGATTCTCATCATTGATGTTTCTATCTCTCTCTCCCTCTCCCTTCCTCATCTGAAATCGATAAAAAAATATATTTAAAGAAATAAAAAACACTGAGCAATCTCCGTGTTATGATACTAGACCTGCTGATTTTATTTTCAGTGTGATTTCAGAGCTTAATTGCTGTTGTTCTCAACTCATCCCCACTTAGACAGATAGGCAGGAGGGAGTAGAATTAGCCAATTGAACATAAAAATCAAAGACACTTGCTTGCAAGGGCACCTACTTCTGAGAATTACCTTGAATTTTGTATGCCACTGACTAAGAAAGGAAGGAAGGAAGTGACATCTTTAAGATCCTGGGCTTGGGCTGCGGTGAAGGGGACCAGCTGTTATTCTTTTACCAGCTAATTTCTGGCCTGTTGTGATGTCTTTTATGAATCTGGAGAACTTGAACTTTAAAACCTATTTTAAAAGGTCATGTTTTGTCTTCTTTTTTCAATGTTATCCTTAAAAGGTTGATTAATGAGGAAGAATTAAAACAAAACATTACACACACACAAACAAGCAACAAAGAAGGGAAAGAGGTGCTGAACAGAGAGAAATAAAAAGAATGTCTGGAGGACAAGGAGGGAACACAGAGAGTCAACGGCAATGGAATCTGACCACTTGTCTGTATAGAGCCCGTCCAGCCTTCAAGCAGTTGAGAGAGAGCCCTGGTCAGGTTCAGGGTTGTCAGAGAGTCTGCTTACACGTGCCGGCCAATACCACCCACATCTGTTTGATTTGGCACTGTGCAGTTACCAGCTGCTGGCACAGAATCAGGAGGGGCAGGTGGGTGTGCTGGGGAAGGGGGAAGTAAGGGGAGAGGGGATTATACACAGTTGTTCCAGTAAGAGGACAGGGGAGGAGGCCGGGAGGAATGAGGCTATGAGAGGCCCAGGGCAGGCAGGGGCAGGAAACCCACAGCTGTGGTGGTGGCCACTGGCAGTAATCACCCCGAGCAGCAGGTGCCGGCCCTGAGTCAGAGAGCAGAGAGGCCCTAGGATGCGGCTTTGACAGAAATTCAGGCACTGTGCCAGATTTGGGCAGAGTGTCAGGAGTGCTTTGTCACTCTCCCCTTTGAGCCACCCACTATCTCACTGATAGTGAACCTTTCCAGACCTCCAAACTAGTCGCCATGTTGCCTCCCTCTTTTTCCTACCAGATTAAACCTTTTGTTTCCTACCTCAAACAATGTGGGATGTTGTTTTTTTTTTTCTAACTCAGCTCACAAAACTTGCTTTCTCTGAGGTGTTAAAATCCTTTTAACTATCTAGAGAGAAAGCTGGGAAGAATACTAGTAAGCCTTCCTGCTGAGCAGAGGTCCCAGAGGTGTAAGCGGTGTTCCTGAAGTCATCTGGCTCAGCCAGTGGAGGAACAATTGGGGCAAAGGCTGACTTGTCCACCTCAGCACCATTTGCTCTGCCAACATTTACTCTGATCCAAAATGTTAACCCTCTGCCAAGAGGTTGAATTGGTGATTGGTATACGCACCAGGGGAGAGCCAGATTATTTTGTAATCTCAGTGTGAAATCTTACACAGGCATCAGATCTTTGTTCACCATTGATTCAACACCATGTCCCAGAACCATGCTGGTTTCCTATACGCCACTCACCAGTGTGGGCAATACCTTCCTAAATCCGCTCCAGTGTCCATTACCTGAAGGGAGACCAGGTAATTTCTGTAGGTTTGAACATCTCACACATGTATCCCCTTTTTGTTCCTGAAAAAATCACTGCTGTTATCACATATGACAAATAGACAGGACACCACAATGCAGTTGAGATCAATCACTGGGTCTGCTCACTGGAGCAGCAAGATCTGTTTATTTCTAGGACATTCTCAGTACTAGAGGGTCAAAATAACATGATGTGGAATTACCAATATTCAACCTAAAAGGCCTAAAAGGAAGACCATTTTATATGGTTTGCTCTAATAACGGAAGTTTCAGCTCTGGCGAGTGTCTGAGGTTCAAATCTTGCTTCTGATACTTATTAGAAAGGTGACCTGATGGAACTGGAGAGCATTATGCTAAGTGAAATAAGCCAGTCAATGAAGGAAAAATACCACATGATCTCACTCATTCATGGATAATAGAGACCATTATAAACTTTTGAACAATAATAGATACAGAGGCAGAGCTGCCTCAAACAGATTGTCAAACTGTAGCAGGAAGGCCGGGATGGGTTGCGGGGCAGGAGGTAGGGGGGTAAGAGATCAACTAAAGGACTTGTATGCATGCATATAAGCATAACCAGTGGACATAAGACATTGGGGGATAGGGGAGGCTAGGGGACTGTCTAGGGCGGGGGGATAAAAAAAAAAAAAAAAAAAAAAAAAAAAAAAAAGAAAGGTGACCTATCTTCTCCATGACTTAAAATGAGAATAATAATAATAGAATATACCTCATAAGATGGTTCTAGCAAGTTAGCTTCCATAGACTGTGTTACAATTTTGAAGTACTGTAGATAGCATATTGATATAAACCAGATGTACACAGTCACCCTCCATAGGGTCCTTCCTCAGGAGCCCAGATAAGGACTTAGTGCTTGATACCCTCATTGGCTGACCTGCAGAGAATTCCCAATTTAATATTCAGCTCGACTCCAGGGATGAAGGTTTTTGCTGTGTCCCACTATCAAATCTATCCCTTTCTGACCCTTTCTGACCTTGCACACTAAGTCCAGTGACTCATCTTGTCCCTGGTACTGAATTTCTGGTTTCATAATCTAATATTGCCCTTATTTCTACAAAGCTGTCAGCCCTCTCAGGAATCAGAGTTAGCCACCAGCAGCCACATAACCTGTCAGGCTTGCTCCCAGTCTCCCTCCCATTGGATGGTATAAAAGAAATAGACCTGAGATTTGAATTCTCAATCCACCACTTCTTACATGGCCAACATTTTCTCTCTCTGTGCCCCGATTTCCTCATCTGTAAAATAGGGATAAAAAGACCCTGACAGAGGTGCTGTGAGAGTGAGTGACAATGCAGACAGAGTTTGTCACATACTATTGCTCAGTGAACAATAGCTCTTTTTCTTTGGGTAATCATTTATTATGGCTGGCTTGATGCTGACTACCACCTGGCCTGTCATCTCCTGCTTGTCTTCATGCATTGCTGTCACTGCCCACACTGACACCCGCCTAATGGCCTCATCTGGTCTCCGAATTCCAATTCCTCCTGCTCCTCTGGGGAAGCTCTGCTATGTCTGTTCTGACTGCTGGCTGGGGGAATGCTGGACCAACGCCTACCATCTCATACAAGTTGGTCCTTGGCATATCTTCCCACCTCCACACTCAGAGACCATCATGTTGGTAGCTTGAAATCAGCCACAGTTGGACGTTTACACCATAGAAATCAGCAAACCCTATGCTAGGGCTCCTTCCCCTGAAACACTGTTAAACATTTACAGGCACATCAGTGCGGACCTTTCATTCTTTCTGAACCTTCTCTGTGCCTGATCATCTGACCCAAGCACTCAAGTGAAGCCCTTTAAAGAGAAGACCTCAGAATGTTTTCATGTACACAGATTGGCCTTGCATTTCAGTGAAAATGCAGCTAAATCCACAGCAAAGTCTACAGAACAACTCTCAGCTCAGGAATGGAAACATGACACCAGGAAAAAAAAAATCTAATGAATATACATTAACCTCAAGATTAACCCCATCACTAATGAGGTCTGCTCAGCCCAGCCCAAACCTTTTCTTCCTGCTGGGCTCTCCTGGTGATGTAGGTTCCAGGGGTCCAGGCCTTCACCTGCGCTCTCTGATGGAAATCTGAGGATCTACATGACTATGCCCTTCACACCACTCCGGCTTCTGTCTTGGAAATACTGTGATCCAGTAGCAAAGAGGGTATGGAAGAAGATGACTCCTTTACAGGAGAAAAAGGAAGCCCTGCCTTTCCTTATTTTCTGTGAATGCTTTAAACTACACAAGGTTGCTGAGGGGTAAGCAATTTGAATCCTGTTCCAATGTGTCTACATCAGAGGCCTGAGGAAGTGGCCTGCCCCTCGATGGTGTTAAATTCAGATTTGCTGTACCAAGGACCACATTTGAAGTGTGTAATGTTGACTTAGGGCCACACTTAGCTTTACATCCCCTGGAAAAAAGACTCATCAAGTAAATGAACAGGTGGGTGAGACTGTGTGTGGTGGGGTGGAGGGAGGAATATTTTTCCTTATGAGGAAATGTGTTCCCATGGATTTTAGAAGGCAGATCACCACCTGCTATGAGGGAATCCTATCTATTGTGGTGCCTCTATCATGGGTCCCCTTTTAGCAGTTCTTTATTCTTGCCTGTATTTGAAAGGATTCCCATAGCCCAGATGGAAATACTCCATTCTTCTGCCTGCTAAACCTTAAATTCTCTTTCCTCTCCACAGGATCCATTAAGTCTACGCATTTCCCCCTCTTCACAATTCCAGACTATGTACAGAATGTAAAGCATTTCTCACTACCCCACTTCTTCCCATATACCCACCCCTTGACTTGCCACCTCTAAAACAGTCAGACAGGCCACAGGTTTTCATTTTTACACCTTTAGTGATAGTCTTCACAGAGACATGAAGAGTGACAAATGCAGGGAGGGGGCTGAAGTTCCAGAATTCTCCCCTACGTTCTCCTTACCCAGGTCTTTGACCCACACTAAAATGTGAAATGTGAGCCCACCATTCTAAAAAACCCTTCTCTGTCTCCTTCTTATTCTCCCCCTTTGCCTTCAAGGCAACATCTCCTATCATCGGACTACTACGACTGTGCTTCCAGCAATAATAGATGTCACAATTTTAATGAGAAACTTCACAGCTTACAAATCACATTCTGCCCAGCACTTTAGTGAACCTCAGAACCTCTTTGTGACCTCAGTGTTGGTGTGACTGCCAGCATTTTAACGGGCCAATGAGACAGTGCAGACAAAGTGCCTGGTAGACACCTGTTTGGAGCCCCTGCATCTCTCTCCCCTCCACCCATGTCACCAAACCAAGGAAATACAGTGGTCAGGCACTGATTATATGTGACCCTGAGAAAAAAATCTGATTCAAAATATATTTTTTCAAGGAAAGGATCTCAAATTATGTTTTTACTCTATTTTATGAAGAAAACCCATACACATTTTCTATTCTCCACCTCTCTAGCAATAGCTTCTTAGCTGATGACCAGATCCCTCCTTTTATTTGATATAGTAAATCCAGGCACCTTGGACTAGACAACTAGCTAACCTCTTGCTGTACTTCCAAAATCTAGATTTGAGGCAGTTCTGGATCAACCTGAAAATTTGTCATTATTCCCCTACAGTCTTTTATTTTTTGTTTTGTCTTTCCACACTTTTTCTTCATGCCTTCCTCCCAAATTATCTAATGCACAAGTATTCCAAATCACCCAATTTAAGACTCCCTCAATTTTTCTTTTTGCCTTCTAGTTCAAGATAACTCAGGAGCAGTTAGGATCTTCACATACAGAATACCTACTCTCTCTTCCATTTAGAAATAGCACAAAATTCACTATAAAATATTTATCAGTTTAACTTTTCACTAACTCTTATTAGCCTTTATAATTAACTAGAGGCCTGGTGCACAAAATTTGTGCATAGGGGTGGGGGGGTGTCCCTCAGCCTGGCCTGCACCCTCATGCAATCCAGACCCCTTGAGTAGGATTCTTAGGCCTGGCTAGCAATCAGGGCCTATCAGGGCTTTCCTTCCCCTAACTGCCAGCAGCTGGCCCCACCCCCACTGCTGCCACTGCTTGCCATCTGTGCAGCACTGTCCCCCCTCCCCCACCACTGGTTGCCTCCCTCTGTGGGTGACAGGTGTGGGGTATGATTGCTTGGCTGTCCTGGGCCTCCCTCTGTGGAGCAATCTGTCATGGACCCCCCCCCCATTGATTACCTCTGTGGGGCGATTGTGGGGTGATGGCAAGGCCTTCCAACCAATTGCATTGCACCTGCCTTGGCTGGCCTGGCACCAGTGCGTGTCATAGGGTGGTCAACTCAAGGGTTGTCCAGACGGTTGTTCTGCTGTTCAGTCATTTGGTCAATTTGCATATTATGCTTTTATTATTATAGATTAGGTGACATATATTATATTATATTCCGTACCTCCAATATCCTTAGCATGTTGACATCAGATTATAAAATGGAGAGGACCAGGAGGCTGCTCAGTGCCAAGCTTGAGATGCCATCTTTATTAATCAATTGGAGAGAAGATTAATTTCTTCATTCAACACACACTTACTAATCACTTAACCTGAACTCCTATATTACTCAAGACCCAGTAGTATGTACTTGTTATGAGTGTATTATCCATGCCTCCCAATTAGACTGTGAGGCTCTTCAGAATTATCTGGTCTCAGCTTGTCATGACCTGTCTTTTGACATTTAGCAATCAATTCACTTCTCTGGGCCTCAGTTTCCTCAGTGTGAGAGGTGAGTAAACAGAGCATTTTAAATCCACTAATTCATCTTCTTCCCATTCAATTTAGTAAATATGGGTTAAGCAAAAACATAACAGCTATTGTAGAACTCAAAGAAGGAGGCATTAAGTGTTATTTAAGAGAACTCAAGTAAGTGTTGAAGCTGGGAGGTGGGCACATAGCAGATTATCATACAGCTCATCTACTTTTGTGCATATTTGAAAACACTCCTACTAAAAAGAATAAAAATAAGTGGAAGGAATTCAGGCTACCCAGAGCAGGTAGCAGCTGAGCAGAATTGAAGCATGGGTAGGATTTCAATGAGCCGACACTGGGTCAGGGGCCATTCCAGGCAGGGCACGTCATGAGCCAAGGCATGGAGATTGGAAAATACAAGGTGTTCAAAAAGAACTGGGTGTGGTCATGTGTGGCCACAACACAGGGTGCAAGAAGGGAGTGGTGGGAAATGAGCTGGAAAGGTATCGTGGGGTCACAGCCGAAGGGCCTCGAGAAGCACAGTGTGGAGCCTTTGCTTAATTCAGTTCCAAGAGAAGGTGACCTCACTGGTTAAGCCCACGTTGGCTCTACCCCTTCTCAGGCGGTCTGGGTGCAGGCCCAAGAGAAGGGCATGTGGCAGAAACTGGCAGAGAAGCCTGCTGGCAGCAACACCCGTCTTGTTTCTCCACCAGGAAACAAGGTTTCCTGTAACTCAGACCCATGAATCAGCATTTCCTCTGTCAATAATACACAGCAAGAAATGCAACAGCACAGGGCTTGAGGGAATGGAAGAAAGGGAGGAATATTCCATGACACGCTGGCCTCTGCTCTCCTTTTCCCTCATGAAACACTCCTGATAAGCTCCCAAATAACACTCAGGTTTCAAAAGATAAGTTTCTCAGAGAACCTCACAGTATCTTGGGAAGAGTAAGTCCTACAGAATACTCCGGTCATATTATGCGCTTCTATCACCATTCGGATAAGTAAGGTCACTTTCTGAATTCCTTCATTACATGATAACTAAACATTAATATACCAGTGTTTTAACCTTGCAGAGGTTTGAGTGTGTTGACTTGCTTTTCATTTTTACACATCACTGTCTAATAGTTTACTAGATTCTCATGATAATCCTATGAGGTACACAGGAAATATTACACCTATTTCACAAATGTTGATATCAAGGCAAGGAGATGAAATGCTTTTCCCATTAGATCGGTTTTGAAGAAGCCAGAAGTGACTCCAACTCTTCAAACTCCAGTTCAAGGTTCTTATCAAAGCCGTAGGTTTTAATAAATAATAAATAGAAACATAAATATTGCTATATTTAATAATCATTACAGTAATAGTATATTTAATATATTAAAATTATATATACATATGTCCTACATAGCACCAGGAAGAATTTTATTCACTCCCTCATTCCATTCATTCATTTATTAAATATTTATTAACTGCCTACTGTATGCCAGGTTCTGTTCTAGATACATTTATTAGTGAACAAAACAGACAAAGAGCTCTGCCTTCAGAAAGCCTACATTCTCATTGAGGAACTCAGACACTAACATACAGTATATGTTAGAGAGTTACATGGCTACAAGTGCCTTGAAGAATAAAATAAAATAAAAAAAAACACAGAGAAGGTTATAAGAAGTGTTGAGGGGAGAGTGATACAATTTTACATAGGATGTTCAGTGACAATCTTCCTAAAGTGTGACATTTAAGTCAAGACCTGAGACATGGATATATGGGATGGGGGGAGTCAGCAAAAGAAACAATCTCTTAGGTAGTACTTTCCTGCTATGTGGAAAGAACAGTAAGGAGTCAGGTGTGGCTGGACTAGAGGGAGAAAGGGGGAAGATATAAGGGGTAGAGTTTGGGGTTAGAGCATATAGACCATTATAAACACTTAGAGAATCTGCTGTCATTTACTCAAAACCAAAAGCAAACCAAACAAACAATCAAAGACAAAACTAAAATAAAGCAAAACAAAGGGGTAAAATTCAAAATAAAACAAAACAATAACAAAAGCATGTAAATGGGGCTGATAACCCTCTCCTTCCCTATCAGGAATCTGGATCCAGGATCCAAACCCTCAAGCCAAGATCATGCTGCTTCCTGAGGGAGCCGTGGAACAGCAAAGTCAGGCAGAGGAGCCACTTACCATCACAAGCTTGGGCCTGGGCCCCAGACCTTAGTCAGATTCCTGTGAGCTGGGACACTAAGATTTATCAGGCCTCCTTTTGCTTAGGCTACAGGTTGAAAGCAGGACAAAACCCTCCAGAACCTTTGTCCTCCAAACCTTCCCAGGAACTGAACATCAAGCTATCAGATCAACTCTGCAAAAGCTCCTTCCCTAATTCAGAGGTCTATAATACCCATGTTCTGAGCTTGACTCATCCCAGAAGGTGGAGTATGTGTGTAGACACAGACATGGTATGAAGGAGAATGAACAGAATAACCTCACACTCATTCTGGAAGTCAGTGTTTCTTCACTTTTTGTTCTTTCACTGTATTAATGCTATGGGCTTAACAGGCATGCTTGTATTATACAATTCATGCCCATCCTGCTTCCACTACCACTTCCCTGCTGCCTTGGAGAGTTTCAGAAAATTTCTTGTGTGTTTTCTCTAAGCATTGATAGTGGAATCAATGAGAGATAGTTCGGCCCTTCAAAGCCTTCAATGACTGTCTCTTTGATTTTTCTCCAGAAGCCACTGAAATAGATCAGAGCAGGACATACTCCAAGTCAACAATGGACACTAGGTGAAGAAGTCCCTCGCCATTCTTTTTATCAAGTAAGTGAGCAAACAAGAGATGCTCTGTCACTCAGTGACAAGTGAACAACACAGTCAAACTAGACATATCATGACCAAGGTTGGGGAATAAGAATAGCTAAAAGCTTTTTACATTGTTTCATTCATGCCTTTCTCCACCACCTCCCCTTGAAAACACCCCTACCACCACTATCACCATCCTAGTTTGAATCTCCTTTGAACTACTTTTTTATTAAACTTTTTTACCTTTAGGTATTTGTAGATTCATATGTAGTTGTAAGAAATAACACAGAGAGAGCCTGTGTACTCTTTATCCAGTGTTAACATCTTGTAAAATGATAGTATAATATATAATCAATATATTGATGTTAATACAGTCAAGATAGAGAATATTTCTATCACCCCAAGGGCTTTCGCACCTTTGTCCAAAACAGATGGAAATATTTGTTTGTGTCTATTTCTGGGCTCTTATTCTGTTGCATTGATTTATGAGTATATTTCTCTGCAAATACCACACAGTCTTGCTTGTTGTAGCTGTATAATATGTTTTGAAATCAGGTAGACAAGTTCCTCCTACTTTATTCTTCTTTTTCAAAATTGTTTTAGCTATTCAAGTTTCTTTGCCTTTCCATATAAATTTTAGAATAATCTTGTTGATGCCTACCAAAAATCTACTGTGATTTTTGAGAGAAATTGTGATAAATCTGTACATCAGTTTAGGGAAATTTGACAGCTTTACTAACGTGGTAGAATAATGGACCCTCAAAGATTTCTAAATCCTAATCCCTGGAAACTGTGAAAAAGTTACTTTATCTGACAAAAGTGACTTTGCCAATGTGATTAAGCTAAGGACCTGGAAAGGGGAAGGTTCTTGTGAATTATCCAGGTGGGTCCAATGTAACCACAAGGTCTTTATGCAAAGGAGGTAGGAGGGTCAGAGTCAGAGAAAGGAACATATGACTATGTAAGCAGAGGTCAGAATAAGATTGAAAGGTACTACACTGCTGGCTTTGAAATAGAAAAGGATCCATATATCAAGGAATGCAGGTGGCTTCTAGAAGCTGAAAAGGCTAGGAAGTAGATTTTCCTCTCAGAGTATCCAGAAAGAACCAGAAACACTTGGATTTCATATTAGACTTTAGAAATATAGAACTGCCAAAAATTTGATTTTCATTTAGTGTAAGCCACTAAGTCTGTGGTAATTTTTTAAAGCAGAAATGGGGAAATAATACAACTATGTTCAGTCTTTCAGTCAATGAACAAAAATGGTACATCTTTCCATTTATTTAGATCTCATTGATTTCTTTCCTTAATATTTTGTTGTTTTTAGGTACAAATCCTGCACACGTTTTTGTTGCATTTACATTTAAACATTTAAATTTTTTTGAGCAGAAGTGGCATTTTTTATGTCTATGTACATAGAAATACAATAAATTTTTGTGTGTTTATTTTGTATCCTGTAACTTTGCTGAACTGATTTATTAGTGCCAAGAGGTTGTGTGTGTTTTAGATTTCTTGTAATTTTCTATGTAGATAATAATTTTATTTATAAATAGGAACAACTTTATTTCTTAATTTCTGATTTTTATTATTTTTATTTCCTTTTCTTGACTTATTATATTGGCTAGAAGTTCCAAGTTTAAGAATAAAAGAGGTGAGAGTAGACATCCTTGCCTCATTCTTGATGTGAGGGAAAAGAATTCAGTGTGTCACCATCCTAGATAATAAAGAGGTAATATGTAAATTGACTGTCACACCCTCACACAAGATGGCTGCCACAAGATGGCTGGCAGGGGAGGGCAGTTGAGGGGGACCAGGCTGGCAGGGGAGCAGTTAGGCATTGATCAGGCTGACAGGGGGTTGGTTAAGGGGTGATCAGACTGTCAGGTAGAAGTAGTTAGGGGCAATCAGGCAGTCAGGCATGTGAGTAGTTGGGAGCGAGCAGTCTGGATTGTAAGAGGGATGTCCGACTGCCGGTTTAGGCCTGATCCTACAGTGATCAGGCCTAAACCGGCAGTCAGATATCCACAGAGGGGTCCCAGATTGGAGAGGGTGCAGGCTGGGCTGAGGGACACCCTCCCCCCCACCCCAGTGCATGAATTTTGTGTACTGGGACTCTAGTCTATATATAAAAAGCCTAAGCCAGTTGACCAGTTGCTATGATGTGCACTGACCACCAAGGGGTAGTCAACCTGGACAAACAAAAAGAGAACCAGGCGATTGAATCTATAAAAGATCACAAGTGGGTGGGGCTGAGCTGCAGTTCATATTGGGAGGCCGAGCCATTGGCCCAAATCCCACTGCTCCCCAGACATTGCTCCAGAGGTGTGGCACCCCGACCCCCATCAACCCCTTCAGCCACATCCTCCCCAGGCAGCTGGAACTCAGGGATGGACAGAGAGAAAAAAGAGACCACAAACTCTGTCCCTAGTGCCCGCCTCCTCTATCAGACCATAGCCACCCCAGGACTTGCAGGATAGTGCATGAAGTGGGCAGCCTTGCTGCGCAGATACTGTGACTCCTTGGTCTGCCCTGAGCCAGGCACTCACCCCACTTCTCCGAGTCTCAGACTGCACCCCAAGCAAGGCTGCAGGAACTCCACCCTAGGGACTCACTTCTCCATAGCTGGGTACAGCAGACCAGGAGATACAAGGGACAGCAGTGGAAGATTCGGGGGGGGGGGGGGGGAGTGGTGAGATGGATAGATGCTCAGCTAACTGGGATGAGTGAGGCCAGGATGAGCGGGAGTGGCTCCTCCCCAGCTGCCTGCCACTTCATGCACTACTATAGCCCTCAGGGGATGTTGGATGCTGATTTCAGCCAGATCCCCATAGGCTATACTGAGCAATGCCCCCCACCCTGCGCCATGCACAAATCCATGCACTGGGCCTCTAGTTAAATATAATAGTAGCTATAGGGTTTTTGTAGATGGTCTTTATCAAGTTGAGGAAATTTTCCTGTAATCCTAGATTTCTGAGAGTTTCTATCATAAATGAGTGTTAATTTTGTCAAGCACTTTTTCTGCATTGACTGATATGACTATGTGGTTTTTCTTCTTTAGCATTGAATATGGTAGATTAGCATTAATTAATTTTTTAATATTGAACTAACCTTGCATCTTTGAAATAAACTCTACTTTGTCATAGTGCATAATTATTTTCATAATTGTTAAATTCTATTTTATATTTTGTTCTATTTTGTTCCATTCTATTCTTTTTAAGATTTTGCTTCCATATTCATGAGGGATGTTAGTCTAGTTTACAGTGTTCTCTATTCATACTTTGTCTAGTTTTATTATCAGGGTAATACTATCTTTATAAAATGAATTGAGTATTGTTTCCTCTTCTGTCTTCTGGGGGTTGTGTAAAAATGGTGTTAATTCTTTCTTAAATGTTTGAAAGTTTTCTTCAGTGAAACCATCTGGGCCTGGAGATTTCTTTTCTAAAATTTTTAAAAACTATGAAGGCATTTTTCTTAGTAATTATAGAGACATTTAAATTATATATAAATTGTGATAGCTTTTAGAAATTGCTCCATTTCATTCTGGGTGTCAAATTATTGTGTGTAGAGTTGTTGCATCAGCCTAGTGTTTAAGGTCTTTTCTAACTCTAACCCACCTCTTCAATCTCTTTCTTCTCCCTTCAACCGGCTCTGTGAATCCCAGTGAACTGGGATCTCGGTGAATTGGATTCCTCTCTGGGATTCTTCACACACTGTGCTTTCTCACTGCCTCATATTGCTATTTTCATTCTCCCGAATACCCCAAAGTTTTAAAAATGTTTTATTTCTCATTCAAGGGCCACTCAAAAACTGCTATCTTTTCCATTTCCCTTTGAGCTCACCTGGCCTACACTGTCTGTGGAAGTTTCGTGGTATGGACTGAATACTACCTTGTATAGAGGTTATTTGTGAACTTGAACTTATGGCACAACTGGACTGTGAGCTTTTTGAGAAATTAAATCTGTATGATTTTTCTTGACTACCTTCCTAGGTCCTGACACAGGGTATGGCACAAAATACCTGCACGAAGAACATCTGAAAAATTAACTCACAGGGCTCCTCACATAATATTCTATCCAAGACGTCCCTTGATCTTCTATCTTCAGGTAGTTAGGAAGCTATTTTCCAGGACCTGATCTTGAACTGGGGATTGACTTAGACTCTGAAGATAGCTGAGTAGTTGGAGGGAAAGAGTCAATCTCAGCACCAAGTCAGATTTCAAGGGAAAAACATACTGTGGCTTTCAGAGCCATAAGACTGTCTCACAAAACCACAGGTTCATTATGAAAAGATGGGACACAGCCAGGGTTCTGGAAATTTAACAATTTACAGAAAGAACACCTCCCATCATCTAAACTAGTAGTTCAAATTCTCCTTAGCAGCACCATACTAAATGGAGATGTATTAAGGAAACAGGATGGAAAAGTGATCTCCATCTATTCCCAGCTCAGCAGGCATTTGTGTCCAACAATATCATTGAGATTGACTTTGAGGCCAATCTGGGAATAAATATTCTCCAGGGAATCCTCCCACTATCTCAAAATAAGAGAAGGTAAAGTGTCTAGGAAGGGAGGCATAGATGGAGATAAAACAAAGTGGGAAGAAGGAGAAACATTTTCCACTCTTGTGACAGTCAAGAGCCACCTCTTGGTGATTCCATTTTTCTTCTTCTAGTCTGAGCCTCTTGCCTCCTATCATGTGTGCTGCTGTATCCTTTTATATGGCTTCCAAGCCTGTGTGTTTCTCTACCATCTTAAATTCAAGCACTAAAATGATCTCCCTAAAATGTAACTCTGGCCCTGCTTATGTGGCTCGGCAGTTGAGAGCTGACCCAGGAACCAGGAGGTCACAATTCAATTCCCAGTCAGGGTACATGCGTGGGTTGCAGGCTCAATCCCCACTAGGGTTGAGTGCAGGAGGCAGCTGATCAGTAATTCTCTCTCATCATTGATGTTTCTATCTCTCTATCCCTCTCCTGTCCTCTTTCTCTAAAAATCAATAAAAATATTTTAAAACTGTAACTCTGATTGCACTATATTTTCAAAGAAACCTTCATACATTGCCTATTGCACAGGAATACTGTTGACATGCCTTCAGCAGGAATACAAGGCCCTCTGCATATTATGACTTCACCTCTCACAATCCCAGTTACAAATCAAGCTGGCAAAAACAAATTAGAAAGAATATAAAATATAGGATCTAGAATCTAGAATATAAAATCTGAGTCCAAATCTAGCTCAGTCTTGATTTTGGGTAACTTATCTAACCTTAATGAAGCTCAGTATACCCACCAATTTTTTTTTTTTTTAAGAATAGTAATAAAGGCTTTTGTGAAAAATAAATGAGGTCATGGTTCAAGTACACAGCACATAAGTACTCAATAAATGGTGGCTATTTTTACTATACTGAGGCACACTGACTGAGCAACTTCCCTATTCCTGAAACACTCCTGAGTTTTTTCTTATGCCTAACAGCCCTAGCAAGGTTATCAAATGCCCTTGCACAGGGAATAAGGAGAGGTACTAGCTGAGAATGAAGGGTGGGGTGAGGGACCATCCACTCATATTAAGCTGCCCATTGTTAGAAAGAAACAATGAATGGAGCTCTGAGAGAGACTGTGTGAAGTATGGATGAGAGAACAGGTCTAGAAATTCAGAATGACCAGGGAGGGTCCAACATTTTCAGCATCTGATTTTCTTCCCTGAACATCAGAACAGACCCAGGCCTACCTTTGCATAGCTGATGAGGATACATCTTTCATATCTTCATGTGGATGGATCATCTCTGTTTCTTTAATAGAAAGGTGTTCCAATGCCATGTCCAACACAGAGGAGATGTTGGGGGTGGGCAACTCACTATGTCTTGTATGGCTATCATCCCCAGTATGCATATGTGTTATTATAAGGGGCTCAAGGAAATAGTGTCAAGAGATCCACTTCATAAGTATGTTTATTATTCTCTCTGCTGCTCAAGCCACACAAAATAAATGTCTGGCATTTCCAGAAATTGCTATTGATTCAGCAGTAGATTTTACAAGGCCAATCAATAACAGTTTCCTCCATTCCCCTCCCCGCCCCCAGTGTATATTTATTTGTGACCAAGCTTTCTGTTCCTCCTGTGCTTTCTAGTGCTTGTAATTGGTCCAAAATAAATGGATGATTTCATCTTTTTCCAGGAAAACAAAAAGAGGAGATAAAAAAAACCCACTCGGCTATTAAAAGTATCTCCCTCCTCTAGCTAAAAATCAAGCTGAATTCATATATGTATATGTGTGTGAGGGAGATAGAGAGGAAGCCTGCATTCAAGCCTGCCTGCCAGAATGAGACCCACAGCACAGGAACCACAATGTGAGGCCTCTTTTCCCTATATTTATATTGTGCTTTGGTAGGAGATTAGGAATCCAGAAAGGCCATAGTTCCTTCTACTCAAGAGTTCTTCCATCATTATGCCTTTATGTCTCACTAGTGGCCCATTGCACAAAGATTCGTGCAATAAGCCTTCCTTCCCCTGGCTCCTGCCACTGGTTTTCCTCTGGCACCTGGGACCCAGGCCTTTGGTCTAGCCTCAGCAGCAAGGCTTGGCTTCTTCGCTCCCGCTGCTCCCAGCCCCTCCTTTTTTTTTTTCCAGCTCCTCCAGTGGAGCCCAGGGTGGAATAAAAGCCTGGGCTGCCCCTGGCGACCCAGGCCCCCAGCCACTCCTTGAGCGGAGTACAAGGCCTCGGGAAGCTTGGCTTCCTCCATCACCAGGAGCAACCCAAGCCTCCTGCTAGCTCCAGCTCAATGGCCACAGCCATCTTCAGTCATCCTCAGTCTTTGCTCCATGCCTGTGTATGCAAATTAACCACCATCTTTGTTGGGTTAATTTGCATAGTTGCTCTGATTGGCTGGTGGGTGTCGCTGAGTGGCAGAGTGATGGAGTGATGGCTAATTTGCATGTTTCTCTTTTATTAGTGTAGATAGCATTGCCAGATGTATAACAGAGGCTCAGAGCGCAGGCTAGAACAGGGGTGGGCAAACTTTTTGACTTGAGGGCCACAATGGGTTCTTAAACTGGACCGGAGGGCCAGAACAAAAGCATGGATGGAGTGTTTGTGTGAACTAATATAAATTCAAAGTAAACATCATTACATAAAAGGGTACGGTCTTTTTTTTTCAATAGTTTTATTCATTTCAAACAGGCTGGATCCGGCCCGCGGGCCATAGTTTGCCCACGGCTGGGCTAGAACTTCAAAGTTCACCAGCCCACCCACCTCTTCTTACAGATTAAAACACAAAGACTCAAAAAAAAAAAAAAGTGGATCTAAACTCAGGTCTCTTGCCTCAAAATGTGAATTTATAGGGTCTCTTCAGAGGTTATCAAGTTAAAATGAGAGTGGCCCTTAACAAAATATGACTGGTGTCCTTTTAGGAAAGGAGAAGTTTGGACACAGAAACACACACAAGCAAGCAGAAGTCCGTATGAGGATAAAGGCATAGATTAGGGAGATACTTCTTCAAGCCAAGGAATACCAAAGACTACCAACAAATCACCAGAATCTAGGAGAGAGGTATGCAACCAATTCTTCCCCTTAGCCCTCACAAGGACCACTTTAATCTTGGACTTCTAGCCTCCAGAACTGTGAGACAATACATTTCTGCTATTCAAGCTTCCCAGTTTGTGGCACTTTGTTACCACAGCCCTAGCAAACTACTATACTTCTCTTTAGGAGGCCCACTACTAAGGAATCCAGAGCTTAAAGTCAGAAAATTGTTAGAACTATATTAGAGGCTCAGAAACCGTATTTAATAAGCCTACTCCAAATGAATACAGTATCAAGAGAGAAAGTATGGAGCCCTAGTGAGTTTGGCTAAGTGAATAGAACATCAGCCTGCGGACTGAAGGGTGCAAAGTTCAATTCTGGTCAAGGGCACATGCCTGGGTTGCGGGCTTGATCCCATCCCTAGTAGGGGGCATGCATGAGGCAGCCGATCAATGATTCTCTCTCATCATTGCTGTTTCTATCTCTCTCCCCTCTCCCTTCCTCTCTGAAATCATTAAAAATATATTTTTTAAAAAAGAGGGAGAGAGGATATGGAGAATACATACCCCCAAGTTCTCGGACAAGACAAACCTTTTTTGCAATTGTGAAGAAACTACATGAAATCAAACTAAAACTAGATGAAATCAGTTATTTATGTGGTAAGGCAAAAGTCATGTATAGTTTGTTCTATAATGGAACAAAGTTCACATATTTTCAAGGTATGATATAAAAGTAAAGAAAGCCAGTGAACACCTTGGCCAAAGGTAATGCTATAAGTTCCCAAGACACATTTCACTTCTTTTCCTAAGGACACAGGAATACTGTATTCCCCACTCTCCTTTGCAGCTAAAATGGACCATGTGACTAGTTCTGACCAATAGACAATGCCCAGAAGTGACATATGTAGATGCCTAGAAGAGTGTATGTGAGTTGTTCATGCTTTCTTTTTCCTTGCCACAGAGACCCTATAAGTCATATATTGAGACTGAGGAGGTACATTAAAGTGGATGAATCTTTAAGTCCAGATTGAAAGGGAGCTGCCTTGGAGAACCATATGGCTCTCAGTGAAGCTTCTGTGAGACAGAAATATATGCTTTTGAGATTTGGGTAAATCATCTAATCTGACACTTGTCCTAACTCACTGATGATGGCCCTCACCTATGCAATTTGTATTTGATTAATATACTTTCAAAATAATAATAAGTCACTTGAAAAATATTAACTTGGAATTTCTCATGTTTTTTGTTGCCTGGTAGAGCAACCCACCCCAACTATGTCTATGGGATCCCCTCTAACAACCCAGACCTTGGGCCTCACAATAAAGGAAACACCTCTTCTACATTCTTATCTATTTCTCCAGTGGGAAGGGTGGACCTTAAAGGGGAAAAAGGCATTTTCTGCCTCAAAAAGCAACCTTTCTTGGTGCAACTCTGATGGTTAGAAATCTATTCCTTATTATATTTATAATCAGATTCTCTGTTACTTCACCCATTGACCTTAGTTCCACCCTCAAGAGTTCTGAAATAACAAAGCATACTGCTCTCCTCCAGGCTGATGTTTTAATCAAAGGAGATTTCTTTCCAAAAGCCTTATTAATCAAGCTATCACTAATGTCAAATCCCGGTAGAATGTAGGCCAGTGCATTGTTCTGATTATTTTGCTGTGTTTGGATTTTATCATATGAAAAAATATTTCAAATAAATGGAATTCCACCTGGGGCCCAAAATTCTTTCAGTTAGAGAAAGATTTGCATCATAGCAATATTTGTTTTATTAGGATTTAACCTGTCCATTGTTCTGCTGAGTGCCTGTGTAGGAATGTGGAAATAGCTTTCCATCACCATAAACTCAGAAAAAAATGCCAGTGAAATTCAGGCAAATAGATTATGATTGCATTGACAACTCTTTTCATAAGCTAATGGGCTGTCTAATCTATTCATGATTGCTGTCCCCCATAGGGTCTTGTAAGCACATTGCCAATGAGTTTGTTGAATTTGGTAAATTGATACACTGGGCTTGTTTTGACTTCCCATTTCTTGGAATAATCATTAGGTATTTAACAATATGTGAATGTGTTTAGTTAGGTAAATAAGTGATTCAGTTCCCCTTTTCTTTAACAATTGATTCCCTTCATGTTTTAAGTGGAAGTTTTTAAATGTGTACGTACATGTGAGGTATCTCAGTCCTGTGATTCATGTTTGATTATCAGGACTCCTATAGGAGAGATAACATACAATTTTACTTGAAGGACTAACGGAATCAAATCAACATGAGGGCTAAAAAAAACACATAAAAATGAAAATTTACTAGTAAACAAAATCTTTTTTTTAATTACACTTCAAATTAGAATATCTAGCATTAGCATGGCTTGGGGAAACTCTTTTATATTCTCCTGTGGGAGCATAAATTGAGACAATTTATCTGAAAGGCAATTTGGAAAATATAGCAAAAGCCTTTAAAATGTGCATACCCTTGGACCCAGCCCCAATAACTTCACTTCTACGAATTTATTCTAAGGAAATAATACTGGGTATGTGTAAAGATTTATTTACCAAAAAAAGAGCTTATTATGACAGTATTTATAATAGCCATAATTGGGGGAAAAACAAATAGCCAACAAAAATGGTACATTTTTTAAAACACATTCATTTATACCATGCTATATTACATAGGCCTTAACAATATGTTACAGAAAAATTTTGAATATGAAAAAATATTCACAATCTATTGTTAAGATTTTTTTAAAGCAAGTTTCACCTCAAATCAAATCTGTATTTTTAAGACACTAATTTTGCAAATACATATAAGGAAATATAGATTAGAGACATAACAAATTTAACATCTGTGAAAGCTGGGATTGTGGGTAGATTTTATTTCCTTCCTCATCTCTCCTGAATTTTTCTAAATGTTTAACAATGGGCATTATATATAAGGTGTACAAACACATTATAATGAAATTGAATCTTACATGTAAAATATTTTACTTTTCAAGATGCTGTTGTTACTAGGAAATCAGGCACATCTTTCCTACTGACTTAACTCAACAAAGCTAAGTGACACTTTCTTTGACGTTTCTAACTAGTTCAGCACCAATTATTCATCTTTTAAAGAAAGTTTGATAATCAATGGACAGTTCTCCAATTGCATTTGAAGTAAAGACATTTGTGGAATTTTTAAAGCTGGGAATGGAATATTAGTATCATCACTCAAGAGCATTAGGTGTGGAGCCAGAACACCTGAGATCAAGTTCTAACTGTGACTTTAGTTGATGACCTTGAGCAAGTCCCTTATCCCATTGGTGGAACTCTCAGACTGGGACTATATATATATGTATATATAGATTGATATTTTTAAAATAAAGGATATGAAAGGTCAATTTATTTTAAATACCTCCAAGACAGTCACACATTATTTATTGCATAGTGTTCGCCATCTGTTGCCTAAAATTTCCATAACTAACAACCAATCATGGTTGGAATAACACAAAAGAAGGAACTTATTTTCTTTTCTTTTTTGTTGTTGTTCATTTGATGTGTGTAAAATAAAACATACACTCATGCACAAAGTGCTTAAGTAGTAAACGTACAGATCAAATTATTGCAAAGTGAATTTCTGTGTCAGCCCCACCCAAGTGAAGAAATAGAACATGGCCAGCATCCCAGAAGGTCTGTATATTCCCCTTCCCAATCATACTTTCTGCCTCCTCCCCAGTCACCATTCTCTTGACATTATTATAATCTCCTTCATTTTCTATATAGTTTCACTACTTAAGCTTGCACCTCTAAACTATATAGTTTAGTGCATATTTCAACTTTATAAACATAATCATACAGAAAAAGTTGTCATGATAATGGATATAAAAAATTTTAAAGTATAATGTATACATCGATGAATGGCAATATTATTAGTAATCCTATTATGTGGGGACATAGGCATTGAATTCAACCCTTCAAAGCAGGTGGTTGTTCTCACAATTTTGGCATTGAATCATCTCCCATTAGGTCTAGACCTTCTCACCCTTCCAGATGGTCAGCACAAGCTCACAAGCTCACATTCAGGGCCCATAGGAGCACTGTTTTGTTACTTCTTTTGCCACCTGGATGGAAAAGTACTCACCTGAGGCTGAAGGGGTCTGTAAATACCTGCTTTGTTCATAAATTAGCAGGCATCCCTCCGTTGAATGAGTTCCCTGGCGATTATCAAGGCTCTAAGTTCACATCTGGTTAATCGTTGGCTAGAAATCAATACATAAAGAATGATGGTTTATGATAAGGGATTATAATAAGCAAGTTCAAATTCAAGAAATTGGCTGTCTCTTTGCTCTTAGATGCTGAAAAGAAGGTGCTGATCCCCAGTCCTTTTGAAAAAATGTAACTACACTCATATTGCTATCTAAATCAAGCACTAGCTATTATATATTTTTTATTATTCCCCTTTCCCTCATTGGCCAATTCATTGTGTCCTTAGGCTCAGTTGTTCAAATACCACCTAGAGTTTCTTTCAATCCCAAGGAAATGCATCAATTTATTCTCTGGTGTCACAAGACCTCAGGGTTACAGCTACCCTTTCCCCCAGTTCTGGAACAATTCCGACACTCTTTGATGTTTAGCTGCTGCCTTGTGAACTGATCCATGGGGCTCCCAGTGCCCGAGGCTCAGTATTACCATGGGTTTCCCAGCTGGCAGTTGGCCAGTGCTCACCATTCCTCCTGTGCAACCACCCATGCATGTGTACATGAGCACATGCATGTGTGAATGGGTGGGTATGTTCAAGCGTGTGTAGGCATACTATTTGCTCATTCCAGAAGTAGACAGCATTACTGTGGACTGTGGCAATAACAGTAAGAATGCCTTTCATGTTGTGGATGTTGGGTGACTAAGCAATGCTCCACCTGGCTTTCTACCCCAACATTCCTCTTCTTCTCACAACTGAGGCCACTTGAATTTCACCTTCAGGATCAATACTGTACCATTACTAAGACCACTTTAGGGCTTTGTCAGTTAAAATTTTAGAGACCTTAGTCCAAATTCTCAAAAGACTCAGAATTAACACACCTGGCCAATCCTCTCACAGTGATACTGAATCTACACTTGGATCACACTTGGATTTTCTTCCACAGATCCCGGTGTGCACTTCAATTATAGTATCTGGAGCACTTGCTACCCAACCCAGGTCTCTTACTAACTACTTCCACTCCCACTAGAGACTGATTTCCCCCCCCCCCCTCATGAATCCCAGTAACTAGGACCCTGATTCCTGACCTCTTATGATGCTCAGACCCTGAGGCATGTGGCCATGGTCACCACTGGCTGACTTTCTGCTGGAACCTCCACCTCTTCCTGATAACTCCTGATCCTGAACAATAGCCACTTCTCACCATACTCACCAGATGCCATGTCTATCTACTGGAACTCCTCACCCCACTGGCAGTCGGGTCTACGCCCAGCTCACCACGATGGGCATCTCTAATCTTCAGTTTTACTTTTCTCCTGATCTGCTCTGCCTAATGCCTAATGAAAGGCCCTTCCATTTTTAAATAAAAGATAACAAACATTTTAAAAGTATGACATTTTCAAAGGATGCAAATAAGCAAAAAGAAAACATCGTAATTCAATCATAAAAGTTTTATTACCATTTCAGTGCAAACAAAGATATATACCATGCTCATGTGTTGGAAGGCTCAATACAGTTACAGTGTCACTTCTTTATGAACTTATATATAGAAATAATTAAATTCCAGTCGAAATCCCATCAAGGATTTTTTTTTTTTTTTGGGGGGGGGGGTTGGTTGGTTTTTGTAGATATAAAGAAACTGATTCCAACGTTTATATGGAAAGGCAAAGAAATTAGAATAAACAAAACAAACTTTAAAAAGAAGAATAAAGTGAAGGATTTACTCTTCCTGATTTCCAGACCCACTGTAAAGTATTCAGTATGATACTGGCAAAAGGGTAGACACATAGAACATTGGAACAGAGAATATAAATAGACTCACACATCTCTGATCAATTGATTTTTCAAAAAATATGTTGAAACCATTGAACATCTATATGCACATATATGGACAACTTCAACCTAAATCACACACCTAATAGAAAACAATTTATTTAAAATGAACCACAGATCTATATATACAAAAGCCTAAGCAACCGAATGACCAAATGACTGGTAGCTATGACATGCACTGACCACCAGGGGGCAGATGCTCAATGGAGGAGCTGCCCCTTGGTGGTCAGTGAGCTCCCACAATCAACCTTCTGCGGCCGGCCAACCTCCCACGGTCCCTCCCCCAACCTGGTCAGCCCCATCACACTGATGGTGACTGGGTGAGACAGCCCCAGTCACTCCAATTGCCAGTCAGGCTGAGGGACCCCACCTGTGCACGAATTCGTGCACTAGGCCTCTAGTATAAATATAAAATACAAAACTATAAAACTTTTGGAAGGCAAATACTTTCATAACTTACATTTAGGCATAGATTTCTTAATCATGGTACTAAAAACATTATACATAAAAGAAAAAAATGGATTAGACATCATACAAATTTTAAAACCTTTCCTCTATAAATGATACTGTTAAGAAAATAAAAGATAAGGTATTAAGACTGGAAAAATATAGTTTCAAATCACATATCTGACAAAGGGCTTGTATCTAGAACATATAAGGAATTTTCAAAATTCAACCATAAGAAAACCCAATTTTTAAAAAGAGACAAGAGATTTGAATAGACACTTCATCATAGAGGCTATGATAAAAAAGAAAACTATGGATGTGAAAGTTTCAAAGAAGGAGGCAGAAAACTGTAGAATACTATATAAGTCCCTTAAAGTAAGGACTAAAAAGTGTTCACAGACCACTTAGTTAGAAATTCCTTCATGATTTTTAATGAAAGCAGTTTCATTTGATAAAGTTATTACTTGTTATTGAGCTAAAAAGAGAAGAACCCTTTCAAAAGCTTGAATGTTAGAAGAAAGATGGGGCATAGGGCCCTGAGGTAAGTTTGTTTGGTTCTCTGCTATTATAAAAGAAATTTGAGCATGTTTATGAAATAAAGAAAATAAATCAATAGTGAAAAATATGAAAGAAAGAGGAACTCTAACAACATATAACAAGGATTATACAACATGAACAAATGGGATTTATCTTAGGTGTGGAAATTTGGTCCAACATGAAAATCAATGCACCATATTAATAGACAAAAGAAAAAAGCAAATGATCATTTCAATATACACAAAAAAGCATTTGACAGAATCCAACAAAATATCATGATTAAAAAAACAACAACACACCAACAGTCAACAAGTTAGGAATAAAAGGAAACTTCCTTAACCTGGTATAGGACATCTATGGAAACCCACAGCCAGCATTATACTTAATGGTCAAAGACGGCAGCTTCCTTCTTAACATGAGGAATAAGATAAGAACATCCACTACCAACTCGTATTCAGTGTTGTCATATTAGAGATTTTAGCCAGATCAATCAGACAAGAAAAACAAACACGTTCAGACTAAAAAGAAGATGTAATATTACCTCTAGTCAGAGATGATATGGTCTTGTATATAGAAAACCCTAAGTAATCTACAAAAATACTATTATAACTAATACATTCAGCAAGATGCAGGGTATAAAATCAATACACAAAAATCAATTATGTATTTTATACACTAGTAATGAAAAATTTTAAAATGAAACAAAAAACAATTGCATTTACAATGCTATTAAAAGGTTGAAATACTTAGGCATAAATTTAACAAAAAAGTACAAGATTTGTTTTCTTATTAAAAACCTCAAAACATTGTTAAAAGAAAGTAAAGTAGATATAAATAAATGAAAAACATCCCATGTTCATAGATCAAAGGACTGAATTTTAAGATAATCCTCCCCAAACTGACCCACAAACCCCTGTCAATATTTCAGCTATGTATTTTACAGAAACTAGCAGTTCATCCCAATGTCCATATGGAAATGCAAAAGACCCAGAATAACCAAAACAATCTTGAAAAAGAACTAAATTGAAGGACTCACATGTCCCGATTTCAAAACTTACTATAAGGCTACAGTAATTAAGATAGTGTGTACTGACATCAACTAGACATATAGCTCAATGGAATAAAGTGGATAATCCAGAAATAATGAGAATGGGAATAAGGATAGATTGCTAATGAGTGTCAGGTTTATTTTGTGATGATGAAAATATTCTATAATTAGATAGTGGTGATTAATGTAAAACTGTATCAGTATATTAACAAATTTTATACTTTACAGGGAGAAGTTTGAAATATGTAAATTGTAGCTTAATAAAACTGTTATTAAAGGGGTAGGGAGGGACCAATTGATGGAAAGAAGGCCTGTAGGACATAAAAAAGAGTAAACCTCGTGTCACTGGAAGATCTAACTTTGAATGGCCCTAAGACAGAGAGAAAACAGAAAGGGTGGGTATGAAGGTAGGTTTGCAGATGTTGGATGAAGGAGGGGTATAGAGAAAAAATTGAGTTGACTCGATATTTTTAGAAACTAGAAGTGATATTGCCTGCTGGAAGCAAGGACTTGGGAACTTGGTAGGAAACTTGAAGAAAGGTAATTAATAAAATTAGGTGAAGCTTCTGAAGAAAATGGAGAGAGGAAGCTGCCTAAGAATAAACAGGAGAAGAAAGATGGTATTTGCTAAGACATCTTGGCATGGCATCTGACCCTCAGTCAGTCACAGCTTGATCTGGCTTCCCTTCAGCACTCTGTAATCTTCATAAGGGCCTGAGAAAATAGCAATCAGTAAATTGTTCATGCAGGCATGTCTGTAGGGTACCACAGTGGTACACATGATCCGTTTTTCAACATCACTGGCCAAAGTGCAACAAGGTCAAGTACTGCAAATATTTGTGATTAGGAGGATTCTTTCCTCCAAAACATGCCATGAGATAGTTCTGCAAAATATAAATATTGGATCAGGGTGATTTCGTGGCAACTGAAAATTCAAACACAGGCAATGCAGTCCAGTGTCCTCTGTGGTCCCAGCAATGGGGAAATCATGTCCCATCTGACAACATGTAAGAGACCTCCCATACCTGAGGCTGGGTGGGCGGGTGAAGCAAATTCCACCCTAGGGCCCCTTCTAGCTTACTGCTGGATAAACAGAAAGCTTGGCTTTAGCTACCTCTACTACCCAGACTACTCCCCCTGGGAACCAGCTGATAAGACAGATAGTGTAATGTAAAGGAACACTCAGAACTGTTCCTAAGCATCTTTGAGTAGACTCAAATGTCTCCAGGCAAAGAAGCTTATTATATACTAGTAGTGTGGTGGATTCAATAATAGCAACCCAAATATATCAAGCCCTAATGCCTGGAATTTATAAATGTTTCCTTTTGGGGGGAAAAAGTCTTTGCAAATGTAATTAAACTAAGCATATTGAGATGAAGAGATTGCCCTGGATTTTCCAAGAGGGCCCTAAATGCCATCACAAGTGTCCTCATAAGAGAAAGGCGAAGGAAGATAACGCAGATACACAGGCAAAAGGCCTTATGAAGACTGGGCAGAGAGAGATGTGACCAAGAAATCAAAGATTGCAGACAACCACCAGAAACCGGAAGAAATACCGCTCAGGTTTTCCCTTGTAGCCTCCAGAAGGAGCATGGCTCACCCAGCACCTTGATTAGAGAATTTAGCATCAGAACTGTGAAAGAATACATTTCGATTGTTTTAAGACATCCAGATGGTGGTAATTTGTTAAAGCACCCCTAGGAAAAGAATATACCTGAAAATAATCTTCTCTTTGCTCTCCTCTGTCCTAACAGTACACATTTGATTGTGAAATTGTGGAAAGTGAAAGTTTGCAGGAGTCAATGGGCCTCTCATCTCAATTCATCTGCCTCCTTTCAGGAAGTTTTCAATCTCCTTTCTAGCAATTTCTACCCCCACTCCCACCTCCAGGTACCAGGAAAAGAAATAATTAAATTTCTTGATATAACTCTTGATGAAATTTTATATTCAAGTGTAAAAAAACCCCCGCCCACACTGGAGCCAGAACAAGTAGGCTGAGTGATGATCTATGACCTTCACTGTAGCTTTGGTCCTGGGTAGTTCATTTTATCTCTAGTTTACTCGACTGAAAAATGACAGTATTACTAATTCCTACCACCAGAGAATGACTTCTTGTGAAAATCAGTCAAATAAGCTGATGGCTGTGTCTTCATCTGGATTGTCTAGGAAAAATCACATGAAGCAAACTTTACATAAAGCTTACATGCTGTTGCTTTCTTTGGATGATTGTAATCTCAAGGTCGCAGGATGCCGGGATCCGGTCCATCCTTGCTGTTTCAAAGGACCTGGCATATATGGCATACTGTTCTTAATATGTTTGCTCACCTTCTTGGCACTATGTGTTTTAACCAAGGTCTCCTCTCTGAGAAAGGTTGTTTCCCCAGGTAGGGATTTTCCCCTGAAGTTAGGGAGGGAATAAAACCTCTTAACTAAGTGCCAGGCGGGTAATTAATCACTTTAACTACGAACAATCGTGCTTAAGCTACATAATCTTTACTCCCTGGAATGAAGATAAGAAACGCCCTAACCTTTGTAATAGAGATTGATAGGATTGAATCAACTGGTATAAATACAGATGCAACAAGACAGCAAGACAGAACTTAGAATACGGAACCAAGAGAGACAGAACCTAGGCACAGAACCTACACAGAATGTTCTCTAGAGACAGAAGAACTTCGCTGGAGAGAACATGGCAAAAGTTCCTGGACAGAAACTGACTTCAGAACCTAGAGACAGAACCTAGCGAGAGAACATGGCAAAAGATCCTGGACTGAACCTGACTACAGAAATTGGCAAGAGAACCTGACTAGAACCTGGTGACTGAACCTGGCTGGAGAACTTGGACAGAACCTGGCTGGAGAACCTAGCAAGAGAACATGGACACAGAACCTGGCTGGAAATCCAAACCAGAACTTCACTGGAGATCCTAAGCAGAACTTCGCTGGAGATCCAGACCAGAACTTGGCTGGACATCCTGGCTAGAGATCCTGGCTAGGCTGCTGATCAACTGAACGCTGTCTCCGTGTCATTCCTTCTTCGCCGACTCCGTCCTCACCTATGGGGAACCCCTGGACCTGCTGGGGCTGGACCCTGGCAGCAGGAGTGAGTGGGAAAGGGAAGGGAGGCAGAAAGGAGTGGGGAGAAGTTAAAAAAAGTGAGCACCATACTGGCCACAGTATTTCCAGAAAATGCAACCAGTGCTCCGTTTCGTGAGATGTCTTTAGATAGACCTGATGAAACCTGTGGTCTGTGTTCATTATTTTGTCATGGAGGGGATCTGTCTTCACTGGCTAAAGTGAAGTGAGTAACAGTGAGGGTGTAACAATCATGTCACTTTCCTTCCAATTCCTGTCTCTCAATGATCCAACTTCACCCCATGGAGAATGAACTTCCCTGGACTTCCAGATGGCATCACCCTGCTCCTCTGGGTAGCCCCTCGGGATTCAAGATCTGACTCATAATCTGAATCTTGAAACAGTGGAGGCAAGCTTGCATGGTCCTGTCTGGTTGGTCCTAGACACTGGAGTTGCTACAGTGTAGCTCCCATGCATTGAGCGTGGTGGAGGCCATGTTGGAGCCAAACCCTGGTGTGATAGAGGTTGGTGATATCTGAGAAAACTGGCAGTGGTAGGAGAGTCAGGAGCCCTCCCTAGAGCATATTGAGGACTCAGGGGAACAGGTGGAGCTGAGCAAATAGAGCAGCACTTAAACAGGGCCCAGTGCTTCATGTGAAACAGATTGGGAAAATGTCAACTGCTATACAAATATTACTTTAACTATTTTTATTGCCTTCCTTTACTTTTAACCATTATTGTCTTGAATAGTTTTAACAGAGAACCCACAATTCTTTCAAGTACATCAACATGTCATTTAATTGAATATGGCTAGTCTCAACTTCAAGTACTGGAAGCAAATCTAATAAAAGGCTTTGATGAGCAATTGGTTCTCACCTAGGCAATATGGCAACTGATTGTGGAGGATACAGCCAATTAGGATCTTACATATGTTGTCTTAGGGTTCCCTGGAAAACAGACTCCAAGATAGGACTTTTTAGGCAGAGAGTTCATTTGGAATGTGAAGGAAGCAGGGCTGCAAACCAGACAAGGTTGGTCTTGAGCAGGCATCGCCCTTCAGAATTGTCCTCAATAGAGGACAAAAGGGGTGAGGCCTTTGTGTGCCACATAGTCTAGACATTGAAGGTGAACCATCCCTAGGGTGAGGCTGTTACCTTGAGTAAGGTAGATTGCTTTAGCCTAGTCACAGTGGTCGGCAAATTCATTAGTCAACAGAGCCAAATATCAACAGCACAACGATTGAAATTTCTTTTGAGAGCCAAATTTTTTAAACTTAAACTATATAGGTAGGTACATTGTTATTAACTTAATTAGGGCACTCCTAAGGCTTAGGAAGAGCCACACTCAAGGGCCCAAAGAGCTGCATGTGGCTCGCAAGCTGCAGTTTGCTCATCACGGGCCTAGGACAATTTCTGGGAAGAGTCTCAGTGATGATCCCAGCAGTACTGAGTGGCAGTAACGAGTGCCTCAGTTCTGAAGGGGGTCAGGGAAGTGCATCATAGCACCCTGACAAATTTCTTTCTGGAGAGAAGGGGAGATGGAGAACATTCATCTTTTCTCTCATTTTGGGTTTCTTTTATGGAGAGATTCCTTTTGTGAGGAAAACCATGTCCACCTTCTTCATAAATAAGGGACCTCACTCACCTTCCCAGTTTTCATTTCCTACTTCAAGGTGTAAATTGGATACTCTCAGGTTTTTCAATATCCCTTACTTTTACTCCACCCCATCTCCAGCCCTCATGACCCCTCAGTGAGGAAGAGCAGGAGCCAATCTGGTAGAGGCTGACAGCCTCTGGACCACGTGCTCCCTGTGGGCGGGCTCTCAGCCACCATAGCTGCTTGTGAGCCCAAGCACAAATGGTTGCTCCTTGGCCTGTTCTCTCCTCACCTCTTGCTTCCTTGCTGCAAGAGTCTTCTAGAAGTGGGTCTTGCCTTCCAGCTTTCCCTTGTCCATCTTCTCTACCAGTGACTGGGTGACTAAGGCAGGTGGCCTGTGTACCTGTGAAGTACAGAAATAGAGTTGAAACCCCCAGAGTGCCTCACCTCCAGCTGCCTTCTCCAGCAGTTGACCAGATGCATATGAGGGATTACCAAACAGCTGATATTTTATTTTAATCTTCATTTGACTAGTGACCTATGTGTCTATTTTATTTACTTAACAAGTATTTATGGAGCATATATGTATGCCAGGCCCTGTGCAAAGTACTGGGAAAGTGGAGTACAGAGAATAGATAAGATTCTTGCTTCTACAGAGTTTACATTTTACTGAGCACAGAGAAACAATAGATAAATCAGCAAACAAACAGACCATGTCAGATCTTGTAAAGTACTTTGAAAGGGCTAAAGTGAGGAGTGACTTGCAGGGTGCTATGAAGTGGAGTGTCTAGGAGAAGCTAGACTAGGTGGTTCCCTGTGGAGGAGCCATCTGAGCTAAGATGTTAATGTTTATAAAGAGCCAGACATGTCAAGATGTGGGGGAAGTGTTTCTGGCAGCCAGTGAAAGTGCCTGGGGTGGGAATGTGCTTGGCAGTTTTGAGAAACAAAAAGGCCTATGAAAGGGGCAAAACATGAGTTCAGAGAGAAAGGCAGGAGCCAGATGATGGAGTGCTTGATACAGGTTCAATCATAGTATTTCCAAAACTGTGCAATGTATATCACTCATGTGTGTGCAAATATTTGGGGTGCTATATATGCCAATATTTTTATTGGAATAATTATCCATTTATTTTGGATAATATTAAGAAAAATATAATTAGACATTAAAACCATAATTTTCCAGATATTATTTATTCAGGTGAAACTAAGTTAAAGAGTGAATCAATTTAAAGAGTATTAAGTCAATTATAGTACAGGTCTTATGCAGATAAAGCCAACATCTCAAAAGTGGTTTTACAGAACTGAAATTTTGGGAAACACTGCTTACCAGTTAGAAGCAATAGGAGTCTTCATTCTCAGCCTCTGCCATGTCCCCACACTGGAAGCTCAGCAGTGAGAGATGGAAGAGTTACTCTGGTGCAGCAGAGATGGCCTGCTGCCCTCTAGATGGACCCACCCACCTGGACCGCATAGTGTTTTCAAGGGTCAACAGCCCAGCTAGGCACTATATTTCCCAGTTCAGGTTAGTGTGAGATGAGACCATATCACTTGTTCGCACCAGTGGAATGAGAGTGGAGGGCACATGTCTCTTCCAGGCACAGCTCTCTCTCTGTGCTTTCTCTTCCCTCTCTTCTCCATTGGCCAGCAGGAGGGAGAGCCCCTCCACCCCCCCGGCCCCACTGTGAAGAGATGGTGGAGATCCAAGTTAGAAGGAACCTGGGACCGGTCATGTAAGGAAGAAATTAACTTCCTTTGTGTTAGGCCACTGGTATTTCTGGCTTGTTTGTTGCAAAAGTTAATCAACCCATACCTGATATTTTTGCATATCTGAGGCACCACATCCTAAGAATATGGCAACTAAATGACATAGAGGTGTGATAACATGCAAAAAAGAAAGAAGTTGAATGGGAGTAGAATATATTACTTTTTTCATACACTCAAGAAGATTATCTTTCCAGGGAGGGATTTGCTATGTTCTGAGGGGATCAATCATCAGGAATTCTAAGAAGGATTTTTTTTTTTTCAATTACAGTTTACATTGAATATTATTATGTATTAGTTTCAGAATATTGTTAGACAAGCACATGCATTACAAAGTGTTTTTCCCTATATTTCCATTACCCATCTGGCACTGTACATAGTTATTACAACATTATTGACTTTGTTCCCTATGCTGTACTTTACATCCCTGTGACTATTTTATAACTACCGATTTGTACTTCTTAATCCTTTTTCACCCACCCAAACCCTCCAACCCCTCCCCTCTAGCAACCATCAGTCTGTTTTCTGTATCTATTAGTCTGTTTCTATTGAGTTTGTTCATTTATGTTGTTCTTTAGATTCCACACATAATTAAATCATATGGTATTTGTCTTTCTCTGACTGACTTATTTCACTTAGCACAATACCCTCTAGATCCATCCATGCTGTCACAAGGAAGGTAGTTTTCATCATTATTGGGGTGACAGTTCTAAACTAGGACTGTCATCTCCTGCGACTTGGGAAAGGAGAACAGGAGGGGAAGGGGAATGGTGGGATGGGGAAAATCACCTGAACCTCTTTGTGTCCTTGAGAGCTTCCCGTAAGGTACCAGACCCAAGAGACTGCCATGCCCCAGAGAGCAAACAAGGTGAGCTCTTCCATGCAGAGTACCCTGTGCACACAGATCACAGGCCCAGAGCTGTTTCCTCCTGAAAGAGCATGGTCAGAGCTGCACCTGGGTCCAGCAACTACAATGAGAGATCCATAGTACCCACCTGTGTTCAGTGAGTTTGCTCTACAGGCAGAGAATGACGGGGGAGCAAGGAAAGAGAAAGGGCAGCCTTTCTGAGCCAGAGAAGGGTCAGTGGCCCTGCCCCAAGAGTGTACCTCTGAAAGAGGGTCTCCTCGTCACAGACAAGCCCCGACTGCTGGAGACAAGACAAAGAGACTTCGGAGGAGATGTAGGCCAGGTGTACAGAGGCACCAATGCCCTCCGTTCCAGGTGGATATGTACTAGTATAAATGAGTGAAGCGTGCCTAATGTAAGGCAAGAGGAAGTGGCAATGGACTGTAGCAAAATAAAAAGTCAAATCCAGAAAGCAAGAGAAAAAAAAAATGGAGAAGCCCTATATTTGCAAGCCTTTGATTTGGGGATGAGAAGACACTCAAAGAAGAGAAGGTCTTCCTCAAAGTCACTCTGTTGGGGGGTGGGAGAGGGTGGACAGTTCTAAGGCAGGAATGAAGGCCTCCTCTGCCCAGCGCAATGATCAGCCAGCGGAGATAGGTTGGAGGGTAGAGTTGAGGCCAAAGAAGGGTGGCCACAGTAGAAAATAAAGCCCTAACTGGCTGGGGATTTAAGAAACTGGGATTCTGTGCTGACTCTGCCACCAACTCACAAGCATGTGCATTTCTCTGGACCACAAAGACAGTTGAGCAGGTGGCCCTAAACATCCCTCCAATGCTGACATTTGCAGGAGACAGGAAGTAGGTATCATCATTTAATCTTCCTTCTCCCATCCCTTTCTGCAATCAGACTCTAAGCCATCCTCTGCTTTCCACCCTCATGACTCAGCTTTGGTATAATTTCTATCCTCTCTCTCCCAGATGAGAGGCCTCCTGACCAGTATCCTTCCTCCAAACTCCTCCCCATCCTATCCTTCATCAGTTGTACAAGTGCTCCATCAACAACAGAATTAACTACATAATGCTCCTGCTTACCACCATCTATGGCTCCCCGATGCCTTCTAGAATGAACCCAGACTTCATACTCAAGAAATGGGCCCTTTCCCAGCCTGTGTGGCTCATGGATTGAACATTGTCCCATGCACCTAGAGGTCACTGGTTTGATTCCCAGTCAGGGCACATGCCCAGGTTGTAGCCTTGATCCTTGGTGGGGGGCATGCAGGAGGCAGCTGATCAATATTTCTCTCTCTCCCTTTCCCTTCCTCTCTCTCTAAAATCAATAAAAACATATTAAGAAAAAATAAAAGAAGTGGGCCCTCAAGAAATTAGATTCTATTTTCTGTTCTTCCCCAACTCTCTTTCCCCAAATATCCCATGGCCCATCGTACCAAATTGCTTGCCATTGCATTAATGCATCTGAAGTCTCATACTTCTGTGCTTTGGGCACATGCTGCACCTGCTGCTTCAAATGTCATTTCCCACCTTGTGTGCTTGGGCAGTAGTGGGGAGACGCTAACCTAGACCCATGGTTGGCAAACTGAGGCTCGCGAGCCACATGCGGCTCTTTGGCCCTTTGAGTGTGGCTCTTCCTAAGCCTTAGGAGTACCCTAATTAAGTTAATAACAATGTACCTACCTATATAGTTTAAGTTTTAAAAATTTGGCTCTCGAAAGAAATTTCAATCGTTGTACTGTTGATATTTGGCTCTGTTGACTAATGAGTTTGCCCACCACTGGTCTAGACAATAAGGGGATGCATAGTTTGTAGGAATTTTAAATCAGTAATAAAACTACAATGTGGCTTTCTTTTTATTGTCACCTTACTCTGGCAATTCTAAACATTGACAGTGATAAACACTTCTTCTCACTCAGGCATTCCACTTTAAAAGTCACACTTTCTTGGAGCACCACTGGAACATGGAGCCCCTGTTATCCTTCAGCCTAGCTCAGGTGCCACTTCATTGGCAAAGTCATTTGTTCCTTGACCCTCCACCCAAGTCCTACATTCTCCATCGAAGAGGTGATGCTGCTCTCCTCAGGACGGCTTATTGTCCTGTTTCACACCTTTATTTCACTCCATTTTCCTCCTGTTTACAAGTCTATCTCTCCCAGGAGACATTGAGTTCCTTGAAGACAGAGGCTATGATATGTCCACATCTCCCTGAGGCTCAACACACTGCCCGAGATGTCACAGGGGTTCAGTAAAGGTGTAACAAGTGAATGAATGAGCACAAGTTGGGCATGACTGGACACTGATTTAGGCATGTTGGGTCTTCAAGTCACAACCCAGTTGAAAGCCCCAGTTTATGTTTAGAATGTTGCTGCAGGTCAAGTCTCAGTGCTTGGGCTCAACTCCTGGCCAGGACACGGTAGGGAGGTGTTTGGGTGGTATTGAATGACTCACTGCCCTGGCTGCTTAATAGAATTACCAAGGGGCTCACGTTGCTCAGTGAAGCACGGTGGGAGCCCAGCGGTGCCAGCCAGGTCAAGAGCCAAAGCTGTTTCTGGGTTACTATTTCCCTCATGCCTGGAGACAGAGGAAATTAAAAGCCACTGCCATCCACTAGCCCAGAAGAGAAAGGTTCAAAGGAAACAGAGAATGCCTCCTTTTTCTCATTGAATTTCATCCTCTTTCTGCCCTCAGGATCCCTGAGGGCCAACCCAGGAGGGAATTTAGATAAAATCTGAAACAATCACTTCATCTTGCAGATTTGGAAGTTGAGGTCCAGAGAGAGGCATAAACCACATAAGGCCACACAGCTAGTACAAGACAGAATTGAGAACTGAGCCTGCACATTTTCATTCTGGGTACAGTGAGGGAGCATCATGGCCCACAGCCAGGAAAGGATGGATAGAGCAAGGGCAGGGAGAGTAAATCCACACCTGGTCATGTTTGTTTGTTTTTTGGATTGACTTTTCTTTTTAAAAAATTGAAGCGAAAGCCACATAACATAAAATGAACCATACTAAAGTGAAACAAACCAAAGGCTGCCCAGTCTATAGTGAGATTCCTCCTTGAGACCCTCCATCTTCAGTAAAGTTACCAAACTCACAGAAGCTTGGATGCAGGTGAATTTCTGTGACAACTGAGGAAGGAATGGAGCTTTGCTCCTTGAATTGATGTGGGGGCAGAACCAGGCAGAACACTGAGACAAAAGAGCATGAGGCTGAGTGAGGCGTGATAACCCACACATTCATGGAAACTGGACTATGGATTCAAGGCTCTCACAAGGCTTGGCATTGGGGCTTGGGTCAATTTTAATCAGATATCCAAGGGCCTCAACTGACATCTGGGTTTCACATAACTGGACATGTGCCACAAGGGTTGTGCCACTGATGAGAGTCACAGTGTTCTCACTGCAAGAATACAGTGACTTGCATGCCTTTACCCCATGCAACCCTCACCCTTGCAGCCACAGTAGAAGAACTGGGATCTCCACACTGGTTCACTGTTGCTCCTTTTGACTGTTGGTCCAGAGGCCTTTATATGGCAGCCGCAAATGAACAACCTTTGCTCAGTGGAAGACCTGAGAAAGGCACCCATGAATATTCTGCTGCAAAGTAGAAAACTTGTAGAGTAACAGGTCTCCCTCGGGGCCTAATAAAACCTCGGCTCTTCTGCTCAGTTGCCAGGTGATGTGCTATTTACTGACTTAGAGCACCAAGCTAATAAGATCAGTATTAGGCTTAGACACATGTAGCTTTGTACCAGTGGGAATGCTGCTCCTCATAAGGGGCTCTGCACCCCTTGGCCAACTCATCTTCCTTCTTGAATCTGATCCTAAGGAAATCAACAGAATCACAAAGCTAAACATCCAGAGATGTTCCTTACAAAATTATCCGTAACACTAAGCAGCTGGAGACATAAAATTGCAACAATAGGTTGCAATTATCTTGTAAATCACCACAATGACATTTCTGCAGCCATAAAATAAAGATTGGAGCAATATGGCAAGTGCTTACAATATTAAGCAAGAACTGTGAATTGCATTTGTGACAAGATTGCAGCTATGTTAAAATGTGCTTTGTATATGAACAAGAAGATTGAAGGGCCTACGAAAAAATAAAAAATGCTGCAAAAGATAAAAGAACCATGAGAAACTTTTTCTTTAATATTATCTTTTATATCACCTTCTTAGTATTTCAATAGGTTTAAACCTGTAGTCTTATCCAGCTGTTCATCTACATCTGTTTCCCCCACTCAGTTAGATTTCATGCATCTGTCTCTATAAAGATATTTATAGTTCTGTTTGTGCTGACTTGTTCCTACCTCCCTTACCATGTAGATCTTTCTGTAAGGAAACCTCACATGACATTGGGCTAGAAGTCCCAGACTACTGTGGTTTGGGAGATGTTTAATGACACTGCACTGGAGATATCACTGTAATTGCAAATGGAGGATGCATTTTCAGTTTGGACTCTGATCAGGAAGAGATTCTTCCCATCCAAAGACTTTAAAACCCTTCCCAGCAGTCAGTATGCAGAGACCAGAGCTGCCAGGACTGATGAATCCTGATCCTCACTGAAAAAAAGCAGCCACAGCAACCTCGGTGTACAAGACAGTGCTCCAGGGGAGCAGTGAACATCAGGGCCAGTGGGGCCCAGGTCCCAGGGTGAGCAAGCACAAGCTATAATTTCTCTGTGATCAGTAGCTAGAGGTCTAGAACAAGTGGTGGGCATTTCAGTGCAGATAAGGCCATGAAGAACCAGAGGAATATAGCCCAGAGAAAAGGATGCTAACACCACAGGGACTCTTCCTTTAGTCCTACCCACGTGGATGCCAGATACCCAGATCCTTCCTAATTTGGCACTAGAGCTCACAGTAGAGTCTCGGCAAAATTCATTTTCTACACAGCCATGCAGAGGATGGCATTGAAATCTCATTCTGGAGAGGGTGTTCAGGTGTCCTCAGCATGTCGGCATAAAGGGCTGGGCTAAAGGACATAAGGGATTGCTCCATAGACACGTGGATCAGGTGAGTGCTACCTGACATCTGGAATCAGGTTTCAGCATCCTGAGTAGGCGAACCTGGGAGAGCAACTGACCTGGAGAATTTTGTCTGAACACATTTTCATTCTTCTGAATGAGCTATGTCTACTAGATGAGGAAAGCCCTTAGTAATTATTTCCATAAAAGCATCACGGAGAAGGATCCACAAGAAAATGGGAGCAGAGGCTGTTTTGGGGAGGACAACAGGATAAATGGGGAAAGAGGAAGAGGAAGATTTTTATTGCTTTCCCTTTCTACTTTTCTATTTTTTTTTTGAAACACTCATTACCAAACCAAATAAATGGGTAAATAATGACTGAACAGTTATGTAAAATTAAATACATTGAAAATCTGCAGAGATTTGCTAATGATACTTCTCTGAATTGGAGACTGAGGCTAGTAGACAATTAGGTGGTGGTAAAAATTAAGGGGCACCAAGACAACTCCTGCTTCACAGAACAGGACCCCAGCCATCATGAGTTTGCTATTTGAAATTCACTCTTCAGACTGAAGATAATGTCTCACCATAAACATGCTCGCATATGCCTTAAAAGAAAATAAAGAAATTCATTTTTATCTCCTCCAAATCCAAACTGAATCCTAACTATTGGAGGGGCAAGGGAGCCACCAGTTCCTCCATGCCCAAGATTGTACCTTTGTGGCTTGAAGGGTCAGGGTTTGCACTGTGGAGGAAGAAAAAGTTGGTGGGATGCTCCTCGGATTCCTCCCTCATGGCCATGAGGCAGGAACCAGGTGAGGATCAAGCTCAAGTCCCTCAGGATCTTGCTGCAGAGACAGCCATGCTGGGCAGTGGACCAAGTTTAGCCTGACTGACGGAAAACAGGACCAGAACACCTGCTATGCCGGAGAGCGCCTTGGGTGTTCCTGCGCTCCTGCCAAGGCACTCTGCAAAGGCCTCGTGCCCCTGGCGTGGTGGTACTACAATGGGAGCAAGCTTTGGAAAAGGGGAAGGAAGCAGTAGAGGAGAAAACCAAGGAGGAGGTCATGGGTCTGTTAACAGCAAGGGGCAAGCGCAGGTGTGTGAACCGTGGATGCCTAACAAAGGCCTAACTCTGCCTTTGCCTTTCAACCCCGGGTGCTTTTTGATAACCTTCTGCTAAAAAGACTGAAGATTGGGTTTCTTTAGCCCATCTGAACAGAATGAATTGTGTACAAAAAGCCTCGAGGTGCAAAGAAAAGCACCCAATCTTGATCATTTCCTAAGGGACAGTTGCTGATTATTCAAATTCCTAAGGGATAGTTGCTGGTTGTTCAAAAAGCATCTCCAAGACCCAGTGGCACTTAAATCCTGGGGTCAAGGTGTCCATATGGAGAGCTAGGCTTCTAGACCCTGGGAAGTGAGGTAGAACCCACCAGAGCTGCTTAGGGAAGGAACACTTTCTTAATGTCACTGAAATGGAGGAAGGATGCCTCTTTTTTTAATTCTTCCTGCACCTGCTACCAGATCACAGCAGTGATCATCTCTCTCAGACACGCAAAACCTTACTTGAATCTCCTCTTCTCTCTGGCATTCAGTGCTTCCAAAATCCAGTGCTAACCCATGTCCAACCCCGTCTTCCTCTTTCCCAACTGTGCATGAGTAGGGATCAAGCAAGCCCCATGCTGCTTTCCGCCCCTGCTCATGCCAGTCCCTCCCCCCAGAAACAGTTCCCCATTTTCCAAGCTCTCAAAATGTCATTTTTGAACTCTTGGCTTTTTTTTCACCCCAATGTCATCTTTTTAACAACACCATCACTTGTCCTTTGCTCTGCACACCTAGTGAAGAGGAATTTCTCTATCTCATCTCTTAAAGCATTTCCTCTGTTATTTTCTTGGGGTTCACAACTTTCTCCTTCATATTTTGTTCATTTGTGCTTCTCATAGCTTTGCTCTGGATGGTACCCTCAGGATAGTTCACAATGGCTGACACACAGGGGGTCACCTGTGGGTATTGGAAGGACTAAAGTGAGGGACAGAGTTCATGGTCACTGGGAGAGCACAGGCTGGCTGCTGGCTGCTGGCTGCCAAGTTTGCTTTAGGTGCAGAGCTGAGCTGGCTGACCTGTTTTCTTGTAGCTCCAGGGTTTTATGCGTCTAGGAGTCTATGAATAGGCAAAGCAAAAAGTCCACACTAAGCATCTTTTCTGCTCCTACCCCCAATCTCAGGTTCAGGGAGATCCCTTGGGGATCAGTGCTTTAAATCACACTCATGGCACGCTGTGGAAGGGCACTCCTTCCAGGAGCTGACTAATGCTGCCCGGCCTTTCCCAGGGAGCGCTGTCTGCTGCCTTCTGGGCCGGCTGTGTTTTTCCTCTGTACTCTGGAGCCTCTCAGCTCCTCTGGCCTGCCTGGCACAGGTAAGGCTTCTGAACAGAGGCGTCCTTCTCCTGGGAGTGCTCCAGTGGCCCCTCCCTCAGACACCAGCACAAGGTTTCCTCCTCCCCACTGTCTCATGTGCTGCCTGCCTGTAGCACACAAGGCCCAGGCTGGGAGCTCTATGATCACCAGAAGACAAGGGTGCAGGGTAGGAAAGGGTGGCAAAGAGAGATCCCTTTACTCATGAACCCTTCAGGGAAAAGGGAGAATTTGACTGGAGCCTGTTTTCTGGGTAATTTGGCATCAGACAGAAGCAAGGCCTGGAATCTTGCCAAATCTTTGTTTTGTTTTGTGTTTTTCCTCTCCTCCAATCATCCCAAGCCATTGGGGAGCGGGAGGGCAACAAGGGGTGGGGGCTGCAGGCACACTGGGGCTGAGAGGGAATGCTGAGCCTGCAGAAGTGGCCCATTGAGATTCCTGCTCACAGCGGAGGGGCGTTGGCACCCCAGCCTACCACCACAAGGGCAGCTCTGTCCTGTGGGCACAGGGCTCTGTCCCAGCCCCACTGGCTGGGAGAGAACAACATTTCCTTATAAGGCCCCGATGGCCTTGCCAAGGCTGGACGCTCCGACAGACTGTAGCTTTCCATTCTCCTCGCCCAGCTCCAGTGCAGGCCTTGAATGTAGCCCTTGTTGTCAGGCCCCTCCTCTCTTCCAGGGCCCCCACCCCACCCACTTCCAGTCCCTGCCAGAGCCAGCCCCACTGAGCAGGATAAACAGCCCAGAGGCCTCTCCCAGAGAGGGCCTGGTTCTGCTCAGGCCTGCTGGAGGCAGCACAGGGTAGCAGAAAGAGCAGCAGGATGCAGGGTTCACCAGCCCTGCAATTGCTTTACCTGTGCATGAAGTTTCAGCGAAGTTCCCAACTTCTATGAGCCTGTTTCCCCACCTGGAAAACAGAGATCTAATTGCCAAGAAGTCCAAATTCTTTGCATTGCATTCAAAGCCCTTCCTAGTCTGGCTCCTTTCATAGCCTTACCTCTATTTGCTACCCCATGGTTGGTTCCCTAAACCCTTCCCCTCACTCATGCTTTCTTTCTTAGGCTGCCAGGGCTGTGCATGTGGAATGACCCCGTGAAATGCCTGCAGGGCCCCCTTACCCTAAATATGCCTTCTTTCCTTCCCCCAGGGAAAAGGAATCCCCTCTCTCTTCTCTCCTCTTCATTCGCATGCACCTCTCCTACAGCCTTTCTGTTTTGCAATTGCAATGATTTGTGTACAAGCCTTTTCCTTTATTAGATATTGAGTGGTCCCCTTGAGGATCAAATGGTCTCTCTTCCTTTTTATATCCTGAGCTCTACCACAGAACCAGCACGGAATCAGTGCTTCATGAAATGCCTGAATGTACAATACTGGGCAAGCTCAAAAGAGACAACTGATCAGCAAACACTGTGTAAACTATAAAGTGCTGTGCACTTGTAAAGGGCAACAATCATATCATGCTGCCCTCCACCCCCAATTCTACCCTTTGTACATTATCATAACGCCTTTTCCTGTCTGCCAAGTTCAGTATCCTGAATTCTGGGCTCACTGCAACCCCTCAAGTGCTTAACATCTATCACTAAGATATTACTGTTCCTTTTTTTTTTTTTTACTTAATCCCTTTACCTTTTTCACGAGCCCTCCACCCCTCTCCCTTCTGACAGCTACCAGTCTAATCTCTGTACTTATGAGTCTGTTTCTATTTAGCCTATTTATTTTGTTCATTAGATTCCACATAAAGTAAAATAATGTGATAGTTGTCTTTCTTTGAGAGGCTTATTTCACTTAGCATAATATTCTTTAGGTCCATTCATGCTGTGGAAAAGGTAAGATTTCTTTCTTTTTTATAGGTGAAAAGTATTCCATTGTGTTAATGTCCCATAGCTTTTTTATTACTCATCTACTGATGGGCATTTGGGCTGCTTCCAAATCTTGGCTATTGTAAATAACTCTGCAATGAATATAGAGGTGCATATATTCTTTCAAAGTAGTGTTTTGGGTTCCTTTTGATATATTCCCAGAAGTGGAATAGATGGGTCATAAGGCAGTTTTCTTTTTTGAGGGGACTGCATACTGCTTTCCACAGTGGCTGCACCAATCTGCATTTCCACCAACAGTGCACAAGGGTTTTTCTTTACTCCACAACCTAACCAACACTCATTATTTGTTGATTTATTGATGATAGATATTCTGACAGGCTTGAGGTGATATCTCATGGGGTTTTCATTTGCATTTCTCTGATGACTAATGATATTGTGCATATTTTCAATGTCTGTTGGCCATCTGTATGTCTTCTTTGGAGAAGGCTCTCTTCAGGTCCTTTGTCCATTTTTCAATTAGATTGCTTGTTTTTGGTGTTGAGTTGTATAATTTATAAATTTTGGATATTAATCTCTTATTAGATGTATCACTGGCAAATATAGTCTCCCATTCAGTGGGGGTATTTTCATTTTGTTGATGGTTTCATTTGCTGTGCAAAACTATTTATTTTTTATGTAGTTCCATTTGTTTATTTTTTCTTTTGTTTCCCTTGCCTGCGGCAATATATTAGAAAAAAAATATTGCTACAAGAAATGTCTGAGATTTCACTGCCTACGTTTTCTTCTAAGACTTTTATGGTTTCAAGTCTAACATTTATGTCTTTAATCCATTTGAATGTATTCTTTTAAAAATATTTGTATTGATTTCAGTAAGGAAAGGAGAGGGAGAGAGAGAGATAAAAACATCAATGATAAGAATCATTGATCATCTGCCTCCTACATGGCCCCCCCATCCCACACTGGGAATCAAGCCTGCAACTTGGGCATGTGCCTTGTCTGGGAATCAAAACATGACCTCCTGGTTCATAGGTTGATGCTCAACCACTGAGCCATGCCAGTCAGGCTTGAGTGTATTCTTGTGCATGGTGTAAGAATGTGGTTTACTTTCTTTCTTTCTTTCTTTCTTTCTTTCTTTCTTTCTTTTTTCCTTTTCCTTATTTTTTTTTTTTGCACATATCTGTCCAATTTTCCCAACCCCATTTATTGAATAGACTATTTTTACCCCATTGCATGTTTTTGCCTCCTTTGTCAAATACTAATTGACTAGAGGCCCAGTGCACAAATTCATGCATGCGTGGGGTCCAGCCAGCCTGCCTGATCTGGGCTAATTGGGCCAGGCTGGCCAGGGGAAGGGCCGTAGGTGGTTGGTGGGCCAGCCCAGCCCCTGATCAGGGTCGGGGGGTGTGGCTGATCGGGGGTGAGGGCAGTCGGGGGAAGGGGCCCCAGGCAGTTGGCTGGCTGGCCCCACCCCTGGTTGAACTCCCAGTCGAAGTACTGGTCAAGGGAACAATTTGCATATTAGCCTTTTATTATATAGCATTATTTCTGGGTTCTGTATTTTGTTCCATTGATCTATATGTCAGTTTTACTGCTAGTACCATGCTGTTTGATAACTGTGGCCTTGTAGTATTGTTTAATAGCAGGTAGCATGATTCCTCCAACTTTATTCTTCTTCCTCAAGATTGCTGTGGCTATTCAGGGTCTTCTGCAGTTCCAAATAATTTTTTGGAGTATTTGTTCTAGTTCTGTGAAATATGCCATTGATATCTTGATAGGAGTTGCATTGAATTTATAGATTCCTTTCAATAGTATGGGTATTTTAATGATGTTAATTCTTCCTATTTATGAACATGGTATTTATGCTTCCACTTATTTGCATCTTCTTCAATTTCTTTCTTCAGTGTCTTATAATTTTCTAATTACAGGTCTTTTACATCCCTAGTTTAATTTATTCCTATGTGGGGTTTTTATTGTTATTTTTTATGTAATTGTGAATGGGATTGTTTTCTTAGTTTCCCTTTCTAATAATTTATTATTAGTGTATAAAACTGCAATTGATATTTGGATATTTACATTGTATCCTGCTACTTTATTGAATTCATTTATCAGTTCTAGTAGTTTTTTGGTGGAATCTTTAGGGTTATCTATATACAGTATCATGTCATCTACAAATAATGACAGTTTTACTTCTTTCCAATTTGAATGCCTTTTATCTTTTATTCTTTTTTTAAAAATGTATTTTATTGATTTTTTACAGAGAGGAAAGGAGAGGGATAGAGAGTTAGAAACATCGATGAGAGAGAAACATCAATCAGCTGCCTCCTGCACACCCCCTACTGGGGATATGCCCGCAACCAAGGTGCATGCCCTTGACCAGAATCAAACCTGGGACCCTTGAGTCCACAGGCCGACGCTCTATCCACTGAGCCAAACCGGTCAGGGCTATCTTTTATTCTTGTCTGATTGTTGTTGCTAGGACTTCCAGTATTATCCTATATAATAAAAGCCAATATGCAAATTGACCGAATGGTGAAACGACCTGTCTCTATGATGCGCACTGACCACCAGGGGGCAGATGCTCAATGCAGGAGTAGCCCCCTGGTGGTCAGTGTGTTCCCACAGGGGGAGCACCGCTCAGCCAGAAACCAGGCTCACGGCTGGCTAGGACAGCAGTGGTGGCAGGAGCCTCTCCTGCCTTTGCGGCAGTGCTAAGGATGTCCAACTGATGTCTTAGGCATGCTCCCCTTCAATTAGACATCCTCTGAGGGCTCCCAGACTGTGAGAGGGTGCAGTCCAGGCTGAGGGACCTCCCTGAGTACATGGATTTCATGCACCAGGCTTCTAGTCCTATATATTAAAGAGGTATTATGCAAATTAACTATCACACCATCACCAGATGGCAGCACCCACAGTTGGGGCAGGGCTGGCTGCTCCACACGCCTGCCACCAGAGTCCCCTCAGCTCTGCTGGGGCCTCAGGTCCTCCTGCACCCCCCACTGACTGAGGTTCAGGCAAGCTGTGCATGGCAGCTGCCCAGCCACCCAGGGCCAGCCTGTGGCACAGGGCTGGCCTGAAGTGCAGGTAACCAGGGCTGTCTGAGGCTTGTGCTGCCAGTAGTGGCAGCAGCAGAGGTGTGATGGGGGTGTCGCCTTCCCCAGATCTCCAGGTCACCTTCTGCCCCTGAGGGCTCCTGGACTGTGAGAGCAGGCAGGCTGGGCTGAGGAACTCCCCCTCTCCAGTGCATGAATTTTCATGCACCGGTCCTGTAGTGTTGCATAAGAGTGGTGAAAGCAGATATCCCTGTCTTGTTCCTAATCTTAAGGAAAATGCTTGTAGTTTTTGCCCCTTGAGTATGATGTTTTCTGTGGGTTTGTTATATATGGCCTTTGTTACATTAAGATGTATTCCCTCTATTCCTATTTTGCTGAGAGTTTTTATCATAAGTGGGTATGGGATTTTATAAAATGTTTTATCTGCATCTATTAATATGATTGTGTGGTTTTTATCCTTCATTTTGCTTATGTGGTGTATCATATTTCTTGATTTGCACATATTGTACCAACATTGCATCTCCAGAATAAATCCCACTTCATCATGGTATATGATCTTTTTAATGTATATATGGATTCAGTTTGCTAATATTTTTTGAGGATTTTAACATCTATGTTCATCATGAATATTGGCCTATAATATTCTTTATTCAACCTTATCTGGTTTTGAATTAGGATAATGCTGGACTCATAAAATGAATTTGGCAGTTTTTCCTCTTGAATTTTTTTGAATAATTTGAGAAGGATAAGTGTTAGTTCTTTGAATGTTTGGTAAAATTCACCTATGAAGCAATTTGGTCCAAGAATTTTGTTTGTTGGAAGTTTTTTATTATTATTATTGTTTTAATCTCATTAGTTGCAATATGTCTATTCCGGATTTCTGATTCTTCCTGATACAGTTTTGGAAGTTTGTATGTTTCTAGGAATTTGTCCATTTCATCGATATTGTCCACTTTATTGGCATATAGGTGTTTCTAATATCCTATCTAATAAAAGAGAAACATGGTAATTAGCCATACATCCGCTACCCTTCCCATTGGCTAATCAGGGCGATATGCAAATTAATTGCCAGCCAAGATGGTGGCCGGCAGCCAGGCAGCTTGAAGCAAACATGAGGCTTGCTTGCTTCAGTGACGGAGGACTCCAACGTTCCCCGCCTGCCGCTGCCAGCCTCTGAGCTTGCAGTTTGAAACATTGTTACAAATATAGAAGCTAAACAAAACCCCAGGTCACACACCCTTTAGGGTGGGGGTCCCCACTGGGGTGCCTGGCCAGTCAGGGTGAGGGGCTGAGGGCTGTTTTCAGGCTGGAGGGTGACTGAAGCTCCCAACTGCTCCTTTTTTTCTTTTTCTTTTTAATTCTGGGCCAGCTTTAGCTCTGACTCCAGCTCTGAGGCCTCTGCTGCTGAAAGCAGGTATCTGGTTTGTTTGGGTTCTCTAATCGAAACACTGTTTCAACTCCAGCTCTGAGATCTCTGGCTGAAAGCAGGTTTCTGGGGTTTTGTTTAGCTTCTATATTTGTAACAATGTTTCAAACTGCAAGCTCAGAGGCCGGCAGCGGCAGATGGGGAACGTTGGAGTCCTCCGTCACTGAAGCAAGCAAGCCTCATGTTAGCTTCAAGCTGCTTGGCTGTCGGCCGCCCTCCTGGCTGGCAGTTAATTTGCATATCGCCCTGATTAGCCAATGGGAAGGGTAGTGGATGTATGGCTAATTACCATGTTTCTCTTTTATTAGATAGGATAGTTGGTATACAATCCTATATGGGTTATATTAGTTTTGGGTGTACGATATAGTGATTTGACATTTTAACACCTTACAATGTGATCATCCCGCTAATTCTAGTGACCATCTGTTACCAGGCAAAATTATCACAAGATTATTGACTATATTCCTCTTCACTTTTTCACCCTTCCTCCACCCTCTCCCACATGGCAACCATCCCTTTGGTCTCTGAGTTCTATGTTTCTATGAGTTAAAGCAGGACTATTTTTATCCCCTTTTGAGGAAAATGAGGCTCAGTGAGCTCAACTAACTTCTTCAAATCACACAGCTAATCAGTAGAGAACATAGGATTTAAATCTTGTTCTGCCTGATTTAAAGCCCATGTCTTCCTATTAGATCAACTGGGAAGAAGTTTCCAATAACCAAAAAAAATGAAAAGTGGCTTTTTAATATCACATGAGTCACACACAGAATCAGGATCATGCCTAAGTCCCTGACTCTTGCCACCAAAGCACTCACACCCACATAGTTGCCTCCCTAAGGCAGAGTGATGATGGATATAGCAGCATCTCTTGTCAAGCTGACTTCTTATGGGTCTGGGATGTGTCAAGTTACAAATAAAGAATTTCAGTCTCCACCAGAACAAATCTCTCTGAAATGGGGATTTTTGCAAATTATTGGGTCACTGATTTGCAAGCACAGCACAGTTAGTTACTGTTGTGAAACTCTATTCCCCATGATCCTAGCAACAATTTTAAAACAGAAAAATCTTACTCCAGAATGAAATACCCTGTTCTCAATCTACATACTCATCTTCTCAGAAATTATTGTAGAACAAAGCTCACAGTTGATCATGAACCATGTTCTAACACTATTTGCCACAGAGTCAAATTCAAGATATAAAATGGGTCTGCCTTGGGCTCCATCCAAGAAGTTTAGTTACTTGAATACCAAAAAGGCCTTATTATAATGATTTTTCTCCTAGAAGATGCCTAAGGGCAGACCCTGTAGGAAGATAGGATAATAAGTAGAAGGAATCCTGGGCCAGGGGATCTGAGATTAAACTCTGTTCCCAACTCTGGCTCAACTTACTATGAAACCAAAAGCAAATCAACTGTCTTTGTAGATCTTGTTTTTCTCAGCTACAAAATGGGAATAAGGTGCCTCCAAGACCATTTCCAAAGTCAGTAAGAATTAGATAAATTGAGATGATGGATATGAAAGTGATTTAGGAGTGATAATAAAATGTGTCTGAATAAGGGATAACTATTAATAGACAGAGGTTCTTCCATTGGTGTTTTTCTTCTGGGTACAGAAGGGGAAAAAAAAAAGCTTTCATTTCCAGGGTCCTATAATGTTTGCTCCATCTCCCATGGCCACTGGCAGACGCACTATAGCTGATCACTTTCCAGGAAACCAAGGGAAAAGTGGCACTGGTCTTGTTAAGCAATTGCTTCAAGAAGCTGGAGAATGGATAAAGGGAGACATTCTCTTACCCCATATTCTCCTACCCTTTTTTTTCAGGTAGAAGGAAGTGTTTGTCAAGTCCAGACTTTGGGAAAGCTCTGTGTGAATTAGGAAGTCATTTCTCTTCTCTGAGCCTCTATTTCCTAATATGTAAAATGAAGAGGTTGAATATAGTGATATTTAAGTTTAGGGATAACAATTTAATTTAATGCCAAAAAGAAATACTTTTGAACGTGATAACATGTATTATTAGTAATTGCATTAGGATGATCACGGCAAATAGGACTGTTTCAGGCAAAATGAAAATATGGGCATTTTATTTAGCTCTGTTTCAACTTGCACTATTAGTAGGAAAACAAAATGACCCTGTGAAAAATAAATTACAGCTCCTTCAGTGTCATCTTGGCCACATTGAAATTTGGCTCTACAGGTTGTTTCTACATTATTCTCATTCACCAAGAGAAAAAGTAGGTTTGCAGTTGTTCATATGGAAAAAGACATGCAGGTTATGATTATTACAATAGCTCTGTTAACTCAAAAGAATGCCACAATGCAGCTGTAAACCTACTTTTGCCCTTCCCTTATATATAAAAGAGCCTGCATATCATAAAGCATTTCTACATCCTTTATCTCCATGTAACAGCCCTGTGAGGCAAGAATGCAAAGGTGTAAATCCCATCTTAGAGACTTTTTTAAAGGCCTAGAAAAAGTCAAGGACTTGCCCAAAGTCATGGAGCAAAGAGAAACAAAGCCATGTCCTAGACCAGTGATGGCGAATCTATGACACACATGTCAGAGGTGACATGTGAACTCATTTTTTTGGTTGATTTTTCTTTGTTAAATGGCATTTAAATATATAAAATAAATATTAAAATATAAATTTTGTTTTACTATGGTTGCAAATATCAAAAAATTTCTATATGTGACACGGTACCAGAGTTAAGTTAGGGTTTTTCAAAATGCTGACACGCCGAGCTTAAAAGGTTCGCCATCACTGTCCTAGACTCTTAGCCCTGTGCTTATTTCATTGGGCCAGATTAGTAAAGAGGGAACTTATTTTGCAAAGACTGGCTTTAGGGCAACCACCTTTCATCCAAAAAGTTTCTTTTCTATCCATAACAATGACATTCAAAGCATAGAAATTTTTTTGGACCCCCTAAAGCTTGACCAGCAACTTAAAAATCAGATAAGGAAACCAATACCCAGAGAGAATGAGTTTTCCGAGATTACCCATTAAGACCCACAACCAAGTAGAATTTACCCAAATTTCTCCTTTAGCACTCTTTCAATATTCACTAAACACAAACATACATAACATATATCCATTCGCCACCTTTCAAAGACTCATGAATTACTTTTTTATTTTCTAACATTGAGAAGCCTCAAGCTATTACTTCCTTTCTTTAGCTTAGAGAAGTAAAAGTGGAAAATATTTAAGTCTAAGGCATTGCAATGGCCACTTGTTATTTCTCTTCCTTGAACTTCCAGTGTAGATTAAATTAAATTCAGTTTCTTCATCAGCGAAGCTTCTGTAATTCCAAATGTCTATCAGAGCCCTGAGGGCACAGCCAAAGGGAGCTTGCCACACAGGAATGAGCAGTTGGAAAATCTATAATGAACTTAATTTAGGATTAAGTTCAGGTTCAGCTACTCCTTTGCACCACTACCTTTTTTATTTTTTTATTTATTTTTTATTTTTTTAATTAAATCTTTATTGTTCAGATTATTACATTTGTTCCTCTTTTTTTTCCCCCCATAACTCCCCTCCTCCCAGTTCCCGCCCCACCCTCCGCCCTCACTCCCCACCCACTGTCCTCATCCATAGGTGCACGATTTTTGTCCAGTCTCTTCCCGCATCTCCCACACCCTTTTCCCCCCCAGGAATAGTCAGTCCATTCCCTTTCTATGTCCCTGATTCTATTATAATCAACAGTTCATTCTGTTCATCAGATTATTTATTCACTTGATTCTTAGATTCACTTGTTGATAGATGCATATTTGTTGTTCATAATTTGTATCTTTACCTTTTTCTTCCTCTTCCCCTTCTTAAAGGATACCTTTCAGCATTTCATATAATCCTGGTTTGGTGGTGATGAACTCCTTTAGCTTTTCCTTATCTGTGAAGCTCTTTATCTGACCTTCAATTCTGAATGATAGCTTTGCTGGATAAAGTAATCTTGGTTGTAGGTTCTTGGTATTCATCACTTTGAATATTTCTTGACTCCCTTCTGGCCTGCAAAGTTTCTGTTGAGAAATCAGCTGACAGTCGTATGGGTATTCCCTTGTAGGTAACTGAGTTTCTTTCTCTTGCTGTTTTTAAGATTCTCTCTTTATCTTTTGCTCTTGGTATTTTAATTATGATGTGTCTTGGTGTGGTCCTCTTTGGATTCCTTTTGTTTGGGGTTCTCCGCGCTTCTTGGACCTGTAAGTCCATTTCTTTCACCAGGTGGGGGAAGTTTTCTGTCATTATTTCTTCAAATAGGTTTTCAATATCTTGCTCTCTCTCATCTTCTGGCACCCCTATAATTCTGATGTTGGTACGCTTGAAGCTGTCCCAGAGGCTCCTTACACTATCCTCGCATTTTTGGATTCTTTTTTCATTTTGCTTTTCCGGTTGGGTGTTTTTTGCTTCCTCGCATTTCAAATCATTGACTTGATTCTTGCGCTCCTCTGGTCTGCTGTCGGGAGTCTGTATAATATTCGTTATTTCAGTCCGTGTATGCTTAATTTCTAGTTGGTTCCCCAATATAAGATCGAGGGTCTTATTAGTTTTCTTGTAGATCTCATTAAGTTTATCGACGGCTTCTAAACAGTTCTTGAGAGACCTTAAAAGTGTGGTTCTGAACTCTATATCTTCCATTGACAATTTTGTCCTGTTTCTTTGTCTCCGCATTTTGTTATGCTTCCTTGGTGCACCCCCTAGTGGTCTTTGTTCACAGTCTTATAGTTAAATCTTGATTGTTGTAGCTAATTCCAGGGAGGGTTTGACCTCCAGGCCAAGTGGCTATGAGAATCAGCTGTGTCAGCAGTGAGAGAACTTCTGTCCTCTAGGGAGGTGCTAATCTGGCGTTTGCCTGAGGCTATCCGGCAAATGCCTGTGTGCAGGGCTTGGGCGGGGCGGGTCGCACAGGATCAACAGGGTTTGCCAGAGAGAGCAGTTATGGCGGCTCTCAGTCCTGTCCCCAGGGGCTCTGCCTCTCTGAGTCCCAGCACCCGCTGCAAAGCTCAGAGAGAAAGCTGCACTCGCTCTGACCGAAGCCAGACAGTCCCGCTTCTCCCGTTTGAGTCTGGGTCCCTAAAGACTCGCCCGGATCTGGAGCTCAGAGTCTGCGACTCCCTCCGGATTGAAAACGCCAACCGCGCCCTCCGCCGCCAGCCTGCTCGCGCACTCCGCACCTCAGAATTTGACTTCAGCACTGCGCCTCCTCTGAGTGTCCGTATGCGTTTCTCTTTCCTCCTAGTTGTAGGACTTCCACTCAGGCAGCGTTCCTGTGGTTCTGGGTGATGTCCCTTCCGTTTTTTGGTTTCACTTTTGAAGTAGTTGTTCAAAGCAGCAAACTCCAGCGTTAACCTATGCCGCCATCTTGGTTCTCTCCTGCACCACTACCTTGACCAAGTTATTTCCTCAATCTGGGCCTCCGTTTTTTGTTTTTTTTTTATCTCTGAAATAAAAGAGTTGGATTAGGTAACGTCTAAACATCCTTCCAGCTCTAACAAGTTGTGAGTATACAAAGTGTAGGTGTAGATGTTTTTGAGTAGAGGGCTGACCAAATTCTTTTCTGTTCATTAGTCTCAGAGGAGTCACTGCCCAGAAGAGGTTTTGTCATTACATATTGCTGGTAGATATTTCCTATCCCTTTGCCTTCTTCCTGTTTCCCTACTGCTGATTAGCATAAGTAACTACTTGTGCCAGCCAAAAGAAGCAAAAGGCTGGTCACCCTCTCCAGTACACACTAGGGGTGTTGAGTTAGATTAGAGGCATTAGCCAAGTTGCCTAATTGGCTGAATCCTCACAATTTAATACAGTTCTGGAAAACATTGCTCAAAGCCTAATCATTTATGTCCTAATTTATTGCCTGTGCTGCGATCATCATTGCATATATTTTTCTAAGGAACCGTAACTATAAGACAAAATAACAATTCCATGATATGCATTGATGTCACTGTTTGAGTCCAAATGGCCCTGAAGATGGAGGAAAAGAAATATGTAGCAATGACTCATTCCTAATACGGAGGGCCAATAGCACAATTTGTGATTCTGAGATGAAGGTTCAGACACAGGATACCAATTCTGTCAGTCTTCCTTTTGTGTGGGAAGTGCAGCTGGTTGGAGTTGACTGCTGTGTTTCTGCTTACCCACACCCTCTCTCTTTCTTCTCATACAGAAAGTTCTTATTCAGTGGAAAACCCATCCAAGTATTATGCATAAGATAGACTCTTCCTACATAACCAAAGAGGCAAACCTATTTCTTGGGTCTGGTCCCCATATAAAGATGAAGGCCAGAATGAAGGTGAATATTAGACCAAAGCAAGTCAATCCAATTCCTCACCATGAACTTTCTGGTTTTAGAGAATTGTTTTTCCCCATCGGGTTTACTTAGTTGATAGAGTGCAAGTCTTAGGTGACTATCCTACTCATACATGGAGAGAACTGGAAAGAAAAAAAACCTATGTTATCTGAGACCCTGGATAAAGCCATGTATAAAGCAAGGCTACAATTCAGCTTTTCTGTTACTGAGCTAATATATTCCCTCTTTGGTTTAGGTTAGTTTAAGTTAGGTTTTTGTAATATGCAATTAAAAAGAATCCTGACTCTTGTTAGCTTCTTATTAAAGTCTCTATAAAACCTTTGACTATCAGAGTTGCAAGAACTTTTAATGTGTTCAACTCCATTGTATACATAGATAGGATCTGTCAAGATTACCCAAAGAAGATACAGAACTAAAAGGCAGATTTCTAAATTAATCTAAAAGGTCCTTCAGGCCATGGTTGAGTAGCTCAGTTGGTTAGAGTGTTGTCCCTAATACACCAAGTTTGGGGCTTTGATCCCCAGTCAAGACATATACAAGAATCAACCAATGAATGCATAAATAAGTGGAACAACAAATTGATGTTTTTCTCTCTCTCAAATAAATAAATAAATAAATGGTCCTTCAGAGGTCACTTAATCCAATTCTCAAAGTTATTTTAACATCAATCCTACAGTGTCAAATAGAGGGGAAAAAAGTCTCAACTTTGAGCATCATTTTTTAAGAGCAGTAGGAGTGCCACAGCCCTGAGCTTCCCAAAAGTGTTGTGTTCATACATTCGTGCCATCCTCTTATTTTTGTTGCACTTTTATTGCTATTATAATTCCAGAATAAAATGCCTAGCTTCAAATATCATTCACTGTTTTCTTGCAAACTGTATGAACTTGGCCAGATTAGTTATAATATTGTGTATCAGTTTCTTCATCTACAAAATAAAGGTGGTAAAAATAGTGCTCACTTTATAGAACTATTATAAGTATTCTCAAAACTCATGTATTTAGACCAATGGTTGGAATATAATACTCAATAATTTTTGTTATACTAGTTTATGATTTTTTAAACAACACTGAGAGACAAGACAACTTATAGATAAGAAAGTTAAGGACCAGAGAGGATAAAAGACATGCTGAAGGTAACATAGTAGTTAGTGGAAGAGCTAAAACCAAGTCCCAATTCACATGGTTCTTACTTTAAATTGTGTTCCATAAACCAGTTGATGATTTAAGATTGTGCTTACTCATTCACACATTCCTTCTTACATTATTGTTTCATGTACTCATTAATTCAGTGAATATTTCCTGAGAACCATAGGTCCTTATAAGCCCTAGGATCTGTCATTTAAATATCTGGGTTCTAGTCCCAACTCGTCACTAATTCACTATTGAGGACTAGGTCAAGTGATTTCTCTTTGGGCACCAGTTTCTTCAATAGACTGGGCAAAATGTCTCCATGGCTCTTTGCATAGCAAGCTCCTATTTGTGTTTTTAGTGTTACATTATTAGAAGATAAAAAGATGCAGTCTTGGTGCATCTAGAGGATCTCATACCAAGCCAGAGAAACAAATATACCTGTGATAGATTTGCTTCACCATGCTAGGGTATAACATATGTCACTTAAACAACGTTTCTTGATAAAAATAAATGTGATGTGGCTTCCACATGCAGGGTTGACAGGAAAGTTGATTTCTGGCATATTCTGAAGGCCCTCTCTCATCCCCAGATGAATGACCATGAACAAGAACTTCATATTGAGTTGTACACTGGTGGCCCTTGGGCCCAGTGAAACTTTGTGAAAGTGTTTTGTTTGGCCCATGGTGCTTTTTTTAAAACTTTAACTCAACTTTCAACAGCTGGGAATTTTCTCATTAAAACCCAGATTCCTGGCTTCGCTTGAAAAAGCATAAGATCTAACAAAACTGGACTGGAATTATGAATGACAACTGACATCTTAGAGCTTAACTATTTTAGAGGGGATACATGTCTCCGTAATTAGAGGTGAACAATTGGGTTCATATTGAGGCAGACTGTATGAATTCAAGATGTCCATCATGGCTTTTTTTTTTTTAATATATTTTATTGATTTTTTACAGAGAGGAAGGGAGAGAGATAGAGAGTTAGAAACATCGATGAGAGAGAAACATCGATCAGCTGCCTCCTGCACATCTCCCACTGGGGATATGCCCGCAACCCAGGTACATGCCCCTGATCGGAATCGAACCTGGGACCCCTCAGTCCGCAGGCCGACGCTCTATCCACTGAGCCAAACCGGTTTCGGCCATCATGGCTTTTTTTATCATGCACATTTAAAAACATTTATGAGAGGGATGAGAGGGGAAATGAATGTTTTGTAATAACCTGCATGTATATATATATTAGATTGAGAACTTTAAGTTTCTGGATTTAATTAAGAATTCATTTTAGTCAAGACAGGGACCAGCATGCTTTGATATTTGATTAGAAGAAATGCTTCTAGACCTAGAAAAATCACTTATAAATGTTATCTTCATTTCTTCACAGGTCATTTGAGTTGGTGACTCTGGGACTTACTTTGATGTACTGGTAACCAGACTCTCTACAGAAAGAAGTCTTGATTTGCAGAGTTTGCCAAATTCACTGTGTAAATACTCCCACCATAAATAAATGCAAAAATGGTTTAACAACTGCTCATGACATTTCTGAAATTTTAGCAATTGGATCTTCTGAGCCAGTATAAGCAGACTCAACATAGCAGGTCTATCTAATTCTAGAATGTGGGAATATAAAGATTTTGCTACTTTTCTCTCACTTTGATTTCTATGGAGAAGACAGAATAAATATAAAATTTAAGCCATGCCTACCTTCAGAGGCATTTTGGTCTAGGTCAAGAGATAAGAGATAAAGCTAACACTTTTGAAATAATTAGAGGGCCTTTCAAGAAGAATCAGTACCTTATTCAAAATCTCTGTTTGAATGTCCAATAAAAATATCAAATTCACTACATCTAAAATAAGTTTATTGGATTTCCTTCCAAAACTATATTGTATTTCCCCAATCTTCCCATCTCAATAAATAACCTTTCACCCAGTTCTCATGTTAAAAGAGGAGTTACTCTTGATTCCTTCCTATTTCTCACCACCCCTTTTTTAAATATGATTTTATTGATTTCAGAAAGGAAGAGAGAGAGAGAGAGAAAAACATCAATGATGAGAGAGAATCATGGGAATCGAGCCTACAACCTGGGCATGTGCCTGACCAGGAATCAAACTGTGACCTCCTGGTTCATAGGTTGATGCTCAACCACTGAGCCACACTGGTTCAACACCCTTTTTAAATCCAGAAACAAGCCTTGTTTATTCACCTTCAAAATTTATCTTAACTTATCCAAATTCCAGCCTCCTGTTACAATAACCCTATTCCAGCCCCTTTTACACCCTCTCCCCCAGCCTGGTCTCTAAATCTCTCAGCTCTTCCTCACCATCAGTTTCTACCAGTTATTTCTTGTCTCCAGCCCTACACATTTGCCATGATTAGCTCCTTCTCATTCTTCAGAAACTTGTTTAAATGTTACATCCTTACGGAAATCTTCTCTGCCTATCCTGTCTAAAGTAATTCCCCATTCCATCAACCTGCCAATTGTCACACCTTGTTTACTTATTTATGGCTTGCCCCTCCTCACACACACAAAATATAAATTCCATGAGTGTAGAAATCTTTTATGCTTTGTTTTTGCCCTATATCTTCAACCTAGCACAGTGCTTAACACATAGAAAACATTAACTAAATATTTGTTGAATTAATGAATGAGCAAATGATAAAGGTGACATGAGGAGATGTCTTTGGTCTCTAACATTTTAGGAGTCTGTGGCTTTAAGAGTGTATTTTTATACCTTATTATGTTGGTCCAGTTCTTAAAGTAGAGTAGAATTCAGTGGAGAGACAGATAAATGAAGGCACCAACAGTCAGCAGTAGTCTGGGGCGACTCCCTGGAAGAAGTGGAAATATACTAGGCTTCTCCAGCGTTCCAAATTACACAAAAAAGATCTGTCACCTTATAAAAATTTTCACCCTAATCTTCATTTCAATTGCCAACTACTCTACTTAATGTCAAATGTGATTGTGTTTATGAAAACTTGATGAGCACACTTTTCAGGAACATCTACCTTCTAAACTGCTGTGTTTTTAACTGTGTGTGTGTGTGTGTGTGTGTGTGTGTGTGTGTGTGTGCGCGCGTGCGTGGGCTCATGTGCACGCAAATATCAGGTTTAATTTGACATAGATCAAGAACATGCAGAATTTGGCCAAAGGCCCATAGACTCGACCCCCCTTGGCTGGTTTGATATCTGAAGGAAGGATCTGTTCCACCCTTCAGAGAAGATCCATTTAGGACAGGAAGTGAGTCATCTGTGTTCCACAGAGGACCCATCACAGGTTGGACTATACTAAATGTGAAACAGATTATACTGGAACAAAATCATGACATATTTGTTCCCTCCCACACTGTGGGACATTTCATAACCCCTTGTTACTTTACCCTGAAACTTTCAGAGCTGAAAAAGTCTTCCAAAATCACCTGTCTGACCCTCTTGTTCTATGTAGAGGGAAACTGAGGTCCAGAGAAGGGTGGTGCTTTGTTCAAGTTCACACAGCATATTTAGAGCAGAGCCAGTATCAGCTCCCTGCCTTAAAGCTCAGTCAAATGTTCTATAGAAACATATATTACGTACAAGCTGAGTTTTTAAAGAGAATACCCATTTTATTCCTTTGTTTTGGTCTTTATTAGTAACTTCATGAACTATTTATTAACTTTTTATAATTAAAAAAATAAAATTTTAGTAATTAGTCTCTAGTTATATTGGTCCTAGGACATCCCAAAGGAATCCTGGCTTAAAATGCTAAAAGTCTTCACATAATGAAATATAAGACAATACACACCGATTTATAACAAGAGGTAAATGACATTTTAATGCAAAGTAGAGACTAAGTCATTTTAAAACCAGCAAAAAGAACTGATTCTTCTCATTTCATCTCTGTATTTAAGATTTAGAGATCATTTCTTGCGGTTTTTAGCAACTTAAGTTTGTCTGAGATGTGAAAGCCATAGAAGGATGCATGCCAATCTGCTCATCTGTTACATGCAAAGGATTGGAGACTGGAGAGAGGCTATTAACTTTTAAAAACAGAGAGAGAATTTGTGTGAGGTTCTTCATCTGTCAATTGATCAGCTGGAGTTTAGAAAGTAATAGGGATTCAAGGCACATACAGTTAAACATCATGATGCCTGACAGGTACACAAGAATCATTTGTTCAATGTCTTAACATCTAGTCTGAAAAGATGCCACCAGGCCTACTCAAACTGCAGAAGGAATTAGAAATAAAACCTCACCTTTCTTAGCTCTCCATTCACCCTCCTGGTTCTGACTTTCTCCACAGTCACCATCTCCTACAGTCCTCCAGTGTCAGAGAGAGAGCCTGAAGTCTGGACTCAGGAACCCTACTGCACAGCCGATCACAAACCAGTTCTGGATCCTTAGACCAGTGCTTCTCAAACTTGCAGAGTCTAGGAATCATCTGGATAACTTCCTAAATGTAGATTCCTGGGTCCATTTCCAAAGCATCTACCTCATAGGTTTGGGATGGCGCCTAAGAGTCAGCATTTTAACCAGCACTCCTGGTTGGTCCTGATGGTGAAACAAACATCCCAAAACCCTGGCAGCTGGAGGCAAATCTTTCTCTTTTCTTTGGGCCTCAATTTCCCTGTGCCTGGAATGAGGACATTTGACAAGGATCATCTCTGAGATCTCTTCCCAATTCAAACAATAGAGATTTTATCACTTGGTATGGCCTGAGTCCCTGCCTTACTCAGGATTACTTCAGTAGCCCACACGAGCCACATGCTTCAGCATTTAACTGAAATACAGGAGCTCATTCACTCAGAGCTCAGTGTGAAGCGTGGAGGGAATCAGGGACTCCCTGCCATTCCTCCCCGCATCCACAGTGTGCTCTCTGACTTACTTTCCTCTTCACAAATGCAGGTCCCAACCCACTGTCTGTCCTGGGGCAGGAATGTCTAGGAAGTGCCTCGTTCACTAGACCCTATTCCTGCCTCAGACCTGGAACCCATCACATGCCCAGGATGATGCTCCAGATTAATTAAATTGAACTTCACAGGATAAACAAAACCTAAAAAGAGAGTGAGTTCCTTAAAAGATAAAGGATGCAAAGCAGCAGAAGTGGCCCTCCCTTTTTTTTTCTTTACATTGTCTAATGATTATATAAAGCAATTATAATTTTTCTTTAACATTTGCAAATCCTCAAAATTGGAGAGCCATCTGCTGTAGGTTGGCCCAACAGAGCTTGATCCTAGCCTCTGGTTCTCCGGGGCACTAGATTACCCAATGCCCACAAGCTATGACTTGTTCTGGCCCTGGCTTCTCCTACCTATAATTATGAGTTCTTCCCCTTTGGGCTCAGGTGTGCTCACCAAGTCTCCCTAAAGTCAAAAGACTTCCGCAATGGACTAATTGCTTCCACATCTTGACTCTGGACCCTTTCTCTGAAGGCCTCTTAAGTTTTGCATTTTAAGCTTCAGTGAGTTACTCAACTTTGTTTCTTCATCTTCCTTCAGAAATTATACTCCCATACCCTTTCAGGTGTAGGTGGTAAAGCTGCTTTCCAGACACAACATATATGGCAGGAAAAGAGGGTCCCAGCAGGGAAAACACAGGTTACCAAAGACACTTAATTTCCTCATTTCTCAGAAACACAGTTGGCATGCCCGTTGACTAAGAGCCACCTGCGGTGTAGGTCAGTAATGATTATTGGCTGAATGAGTACATTCAAGTTTATTCAGTTCCTATTGGCTGAGACAATACACTAGCCCTCCAATACCAAGTGGAAATATTTATGATATGTTTTGTATGAAAAAGATATATTTTAAAGAAATAATTTCATAGAAATTAGGATTAACATGAATCAGCACTGTTAAATGGGATACACCAGAAATTAATTTCCCTTTGAATTCTTTATGAGGCAAAGAGCTTCTGGTCAACAAGAGATATCCAGTGTTCCAAACTGAACTGACATAAATTGAGACAAAGGCAAAAAAAAAATGATATGTTCATTAGCTTCTATGTCCTTAACATTAGTAAATGGACTATTTCTGTTAGGCTTTTTAAAACACTGCAGAATTTTGAAGATGCACTTTGTCAGTTTTGTCTTGAGCATCAATTCCCTTCTTCTGTTCACAGTTCTGGCCCACTTGTCCTTTAGGTACACACTCCTCCAGCTCCAGGGATTGTTAACTACAATGACCTTTGAGAGATAGCCCAGCACTCTTTTGAAAATGTTGTGGAATAAGTGGGTTTCCATTTTCCTTGGGTTGCTACCAGCCATATTGCCACCACAAGGAGTGTGCCTGAGCATAGGACCAACACAGGAAGAAGCAAAAGTGAGAGTTGGAGAGCAGAAGCTAACAACAGCTCAAGAGCCTTGGTTGTCAAACCAGAAGTCAGCTTTACTCCCAGTAATACCCCTTTTTTGTTTTAGCCAATATGAGTTGGACTTTTGTCACTTGCAACCAAATAATTCTATCTACTCTGCCCTCACCCTCATTGCTACCTTAACAGATCTCCACAGATTCCTGGTTGGGAATCATTAACCAAGCACCACAGAAATTATAGAAATGTAAGTGTTGCATCAGTACCATTCAAACTTTTATGTAACTCAAATCTAGTTTTAAATTCCTTAGGGCACTGATTCGCATTTATTGAGTACCTGCCATGTACAAAACTCTCCTGTGATCTACGGGAAGCCAAATGGGTTTGCCAGCTCCCACCACTGTCACAGACTGATAGGACCACAAAAAGTAGGGCAGAGGAAGGACAGAATCTTCTGAAAGAAACTTCATATAACAGAAAGCTTCATAAAAGAGAGTTCCCAGAGACAGGCCTTGAAGGGATTAAGTGAGTCACAGTTGTTTTAGACTAGAACCCAATTTCTGTCTCCTGGTCCAACAGGGGACAGGACTAATGTGGTGTCAGGCCCTGGAGGAGTAGAGCTGCTGCTGTTGGTCCCCCAGGCCCTGCTAATGTATATGTGGGGCCTCATATGGAGATAGGAGCTCAGGCCACCCAGACAGGTACATTGGAAGAATCATAAGACAAGAACCACATGCTTATAAATTTACTTTCGAATATCCAGAAGTCATAAAACAGTTGGAGATCATAGAATTGCAAAATGTAAAAGTGAGCTGGGACCTTGAGCATTAATCAACCTCCTCATTTGAAAGGTAAGAGCCTGGAAAACTGAATATATCAAGGACTTGTCCAAGATCATCCCTGCAGAGTCATTCTCAGGACCCAGGGATTTAGGACTCCAACCAGATGAAAGGAAACATCATCAGTATTTCAATTCTCTCTCCATAGGAGTGAGAGGAGGAGTCTGGAATTGCATTTTGACAAATGCTGTCTTTATCTCTTGCCTTGCTTCATTCAGCATATCCCTTGATTTTAACATAAACTGAGCCTCTCCTGGGTCTGAGTCATGCAAGCCTGGAGGATTTTCATTGGCTTTTTAGCCAATGGCAATTGTTTCATTGAACTTTTAGTGAGTAACTGTAAAATCCCTGAAGAAAGCCCTTGCTGGGGATGCACTCTTCCTTGAGCTACCTGTGAGCTCCTAATGGAATGTGGATGCTGTCATATGATGGCAGTTTGGGGATTTGGTCCCATTGCTTGCAAAACCACTCCACCAGACTCTGTATTATAATAAATGGAAGAAATATTTTCCATAAATGCAAAGGATGGCATAGGGTATGCAACAGGGGGAGCTTTTTCCAAAGCACATGAAGGGTCTTAGGGTAGGTGAAGAGAGAGCTGCTTTATTTTTTAAAATGATTTTTGCTTTCCCTGGTGTAATTTTATCATCTCCAACCATTTTCATTTGACTCTTGCAAAAACCTTGTGAAGAAGATGAGAGTGTTATATTATCACCATTTCTCAGATGAAGTAATTGAGACTCAGTTACCATTCTAAGAGTGGCAGAACTGGGGCAGAGAATCCAGCCTGCCCCACTGGTGGTCAGCATTCATTTTACAATATCCAAGGGGTCTCTCTTGTCCACCACCAGTTCTGAATCACTGTTAGGGCTCATGGAGGATGAAAAGTCAAGGGTCTTTGCAAGAATGACAAGAGAGCTGAGTCAGGTGGTTCCTTTGTCCTTTTCATAAGCCATACTTGACACTCATAGCAAAGCTACTCCTTTTAAAAAACCTCTGATATTAGTAACAGGCCTGATTATAGATAGTGTTATATAATAGAAATTAACAATAGACATTGGAGAATAAATGAATGAATAAATCAATGAACTTGCTCACACATTAGTTTAGTGCACAAATATTGATTGCTTCAGCTGGGCACTAAAGATGAACCTGAGACCATGTCTAAGATTTGGTCTCTGCCCCAGAGGAATACACATTCTAACAGAGGAAAAAACAGACATGCAGAAAAATAAATGAACACACAATGTGACAGAAGCCCGGATACAGATAGGTGGATGTACTTTGGAAGCCCAGAGAAGGAGGATGTGACTAAGCGTCCTTCCCGAGTGATCAAACTTGCAACCCTCTGTCAGCATGAGGTTCCCTAGGGCAGCAGGAACCGGCATGACTCATTTTTCCCCTTCCTATCAAATATTACACTGGGAACATCAGAAATCACCAGTTAGTGCTTGCTGAATAAATTCTCCCGAAGAAGCCATAAAAGATTCTGCAATGCTGGTTACTTGGGCCATGTGATTGAGTCTGCAAAGCCCTCAAGCTACCTGGAGGACAAGGACCCCAGCCATCATAGCCTTCCCTGGGATCTGTGCTGTTATCAGCTGCCCCTCTCTCACCTGTCACAGTTATCTTAAAAGGTGGAGTGAGTCCCTAGCTGGTTTTGGTCAGTGAATAGAGCATCAGCCTATGAACTGAAGGGTCCTGGGTTTGATTCCAGTCAGGGGCACATGCCTGTGTTGAAGGCTCCATCCCCAATAGGGGGCATGTTGAAGGCAACCGATCCATGGTTCTCTCTCATCATTGATGTTTCTATCTTTCTCCCTCTCCCCTCCTCTCTGAAATCAATAAAAACATATTTTTAAAAAAGAAATTATGGGGGGCGGGGAAGGGAGGTGGAGTGAGATCAGGCACAGGGAACATCACAGTCATGGTAGCTCTATTCATTAATCGGTGCTAGAACGCCTCACTTTGAACAAGGAAGATAAAAGAATAAAATAATGCCTCACACAGCCATATCACCTGATAATACAACCTCCATTTTTCCATTAAAATAACTGAGAGCCATAGTCCTGTACTTTGGCTGATAAAGAGATCACAGGAAACAAAGCTATTAATTTTTTTTATCTCTGCTGTGCAATAGCGCATTTGAGTAAAGACAATATGTCCAAGGGAGAAAAATACTTTTTCTGGCAGTGGAAGTTGGATACAAATTTTTTTTCTCCTCCCACCTTTCATTTCTCACACCTTGTTTTTGTTGTTGTTGTTTGTTTGTTTGTTTGTAATATATTTTATTGATTTTTTACAGAGAGGAAGGGAGAGGGATTGAGAGTTAGAAACATCAATCAGCTGCCTCCTGCACATCCCCTACTCAGGATGTGCCCCCAACCAAGGTACATGCCATTGACTGGAGTTGAACCTGGGACCTTTCAGTCCAGAGGCTGACACTCTATCCACTGAGCTAAACCAGTTAGGGCTCTCACACCTTGTTTATCCACTAACCTCTAAGAATTTATAATCACAGATGTATTAAACCCAGTGGATCTGGCTATGCTATCAACATTATGTAATATTGTAAATCTCTCTCCACCTCCTTACTCTACCCCCATCCTTGGAAGACTTGGTACAGATATTTAGAATCCAATTAAAGGAATTTGAGCCAGTTAATTGCCTCTCTAGTCCTCCATATTTCCATCTTTAAAATGAGAAGTTGGGCAGTTGGTTCTCATAATCACTTCCAGCTTCAATACTCCAGGATCCCATGACTAAAAGGGACACAGAGAAGGTTGGTTTTGATGACAAGGGCAGTCTTTCTAAGCCCAAGGGTTGCCAGATAATAGTTGACCCAAGCAACCATCACTGCTGCTCTAGGCCTAGGCCTTAGTGGGCCCACCCCCAGCCTTCCCCACAAAGCAAGAAGTCCATGGGGCCCATGAACTTGTGTACCAGAGAAGCTCATAGTCCCAGGGTGCACACCCTAGGACTGGGGCTTGGTCCAGAGGTGAGAGGTAGAATTGATGTTCTGCCTCCATATCCCACTCCTCCCCACCTTCCAGAATACTTGGGAAGAAGAGTGGGCCCCTAAGTGGTGATGCTCTTCCTAAGAAGGAGTTGTCACTGCAAAAGCCTCCAGGCAAACCCAGGCTCCTTCCCAAGCTTGCCTCAGGCCTCCCCTCTGGAGGAGTTTGATTTTATATTTTAAATGTGAATCTTAGCACTTCTTCCACTTGCTTCAAATAAAGCTATCTCAGAATTGGCTTCCTTATCATTGATACCCTAGCTCTTTCTACAAAAACAAAAACAAAAAACTGGAGAAGGCTTATAGTAAAAACACCAGATGGCTAAATATACAGACCTGCCACTGTATGAAAGAAAGGAGATAATCATGCCAGGAATCTCAGATACGACTTCTACTAAACATGAGAATAACACAGCACCCAGTCTCCTGACTGCCAAAGCTAAAATAGAAGAGTGGTGAGTTACTTGCCTTTTATTATGTGATCAAAAGTACAAATACCTATTTTTCAGAGGAGACAATCTTCTACTTGGCAGAAAAGTTGAGGGAGAGTTTTATCACCTGCATTCTTATATAGGAGGACACTACGTAACACAACGAACCCTATATTCAACAGCGATTTTGCAGGCAATACAGAATCATTCTTCACAAAGCCATTTAAAATATTGACACTTGATACAATCTGAGGACACAATATTTTTTAAAAGTTGTGAAGTTATTGCTACAAGTCCCTAAGCCAGTTGTTCTCAACCTTCTGGCCCTTTAAATACAGTTCCTCCTGTTGTGACCCAATCATAAAATATTTTCGTTGCTACTTCATAGCTGTAATGTTGCTACTGTTATGAATTGTAATGTAAATATCTGATATGCAGGGTGGTCTTAGGGGACTCCTGTGAAAGGGTCTTTAGACCGCCAAAGGGCTCGCGACCCACAGGTTGACAACTGCTGCAATACCACCTAAGTGACCAAAATTGATGTAAAACTATAACTCAGAAAAATCAAAGGAATTGACCATTTAGACCAACACTTCTCAACCTTCTCCACCAAGTATCCCTAACAGCATCCAATGGCAGAGAAAGTGAAATTCTACGCTGTGGGACTTGGAGGTACAGGGCCAACCATGCCCCTCCACCTCTGGGGCAAGGTGAAATTTATTTTTTAAATCTATTCGATTTTACCTTGCTGTTTTATAATACATTTGTGCTTATTTTAATATAAAAGTGCTTTTCCCCAAATCTGTGTTAAAGTTGATACCACTACGGCTTTGAATATTCCCTGACATGATCAAATATCCCAGATGTTTAGAAAACCATGACTGGCTAGATTGTCTCTTCTTTGTTCTTTTTTACTAAAATGATGAAGCAGTTGTTACCCATTTTCATGAATGGAGAAAGTGAAAAGCAGAGAGATTTAGTAATTTTCCCAGTAGTACATGGCATATATAATACATAATAATCTACACTAATAAAAGAGAAAAAAGGTAATTGGCGTATGGCGCTACCCTTTTCATTGGCTAATCAGGGCTATATGCAAATTAACTGCCAACTGAGATGGCAGTTAACTGCCAACAAAGATGGCGGCTAATTTGCATATGTAGGCACAATGCAGGGAGGCGAAAGGGAAAGCAGGAAGAAGCCCCCTGCCACTGACAGTGATCGGAAACCCAGGGGGGAGCTGAGAGGTGGGGGGCAGGGCAAAGGCGGCCCTGGGGCCACCTTTGCCCTGCCCCCCAGCCATGATCGAAGAACCAGGCGCCTTTGCCGCCCTGGCCAGTGATAGCAGGAAGTAGGGGTGGAGCCAGCGATGGGAGCTGGGCATGGTCGAAGCTGGCAGTCCCAGGAGCTAGGGGTCCCTTGCCTGGGCCTAAAGCGGAGCCCACTATCCCAGGCCGCTGCAGCTGCGGGTCCCCGCTGCCCAAGCCGGACGCCTCAGCCAGAGGCATCCTGCAGGGGCAGGGGCGGAGCCCGTGCAATCGCGGCGCCCCCCGCTGCCACTGCGGGTCCCCACTGCCCCGGCCGGACGCCTAGGCCAGAGGCGTTAGGCCTGGGCAGGGGAGGAGCCTGCAACCACGGAGAGCTGGGGATCCCCTGCCCAGGCCTGACACCTCTGCCAGAGGCCTCAGGCCTGGTCAAGGGGCTGATCCGGTGATTGGTGATCGGAGGGTGATGAGGGTCAACTCCTCTGGCCGAGGCATGAGGCCTGGGCGGGGGGCGGAGCCGGGGATTGGAGGAATATGATGGCCCCCTTGCCCAGGCCTGAAGCCTGGGTCAGAGGCGTCAGGCTTGGGCTGGGGGTCAGAGCCAATGATCGGGGGGAGATGGGGGTCCCCTGCCCAGGCATGATTCCTGGGCCAGAGGCCTCAGGCCTGGGCGGGGGTCAGAGCCAATGATCGGGGGGAGATGGGGGTGCCCTGTCCAAGCCTGACACCTCTGGCGGAGGCGTCAGGCCTAGGCAAGGGGCCGATCAGGTGATCGGAGGGTAATGGGGGTCAATGCCTGAGGGCTCCCAGTATGTGAGAGGGGACAGGCTGGGCTGAGGGACACTCCCCCCCACACACACACACACACAGTGCACGAATTCCGTGCACCGAGCCCCTAGTAATATATAATACTTGAATGAAATCCTGATCTCCTGACTATAAGGCCACATCTTTTTTCGCACCTCCATAATGTTAATTTCAGCACTTAGGAGATAATTAAAAGATGGACTGGATTTCCAGCTAAGGTTTCTGATGTTCTGTGACTAAAGCACTATGCCTACTAAGTCTATGAGGCCACAGCACCAGGCTGCCAGTGTCCTCAGATATTTCACTCTGGCATTGATAAACGTCTCCTGATGGATTGACAGATTCTTCCAGAGGATAATGAGTCACACCATGTTCAAATTTTTCTCTATCATCAGTTTATGTGTCATCAGCATCATGAGCCTGGGCAGGAAAGAAGAGTCCTTTCTCCCAGGACTCCCCAGCAGGTGTCTCAAACCCTTTCAACAGTGATGGTAAATTGTCTTTTCCCCAGGAGACAGGTCACTGATCCTGAAAGCTGCATGATGCAATGAGGAGGCTGGAAGGCCAGAGGTCTGGAGACCTGAGTCCTGATACTGATTTTGCCACCAGATGGTTGTGGGAAAAACCACTTAACCCATTGGTGCCAGGTGTGCCAGGATATGATAATTAGAAACAGTGAGATAATGTCTGGGAAGCCCTTTGAGCTCCTCAGAAGCAAGAAGCTATGTAAACACAAGGTATTATTACTTCCAAGTCCGCATCAGCCAAGGACACCACAGTTAAGGTTCCTACAGAAACCTCCTCTCTTCCTGCACATGGAAGGCCTGGCTGATCCTGTAGCATCTCATCCAGCTGCAATTCCCAAGCTTTGGAGGATGTCAGGGGAGTTGACCATCTGGTTAAAGAGAAAGAATGTTGTTGAGAAGAAAGACTTAGATCCTAAAAGTCACAAACCTCCGCTGCTGAAAATAATATTAGCAATTTAGCCCACACTCTTCATTTAGAGAAAGAGAAGCTGAGTCCAGAAAGTATTGTGCATAACTCACATTCCTGCTACATATTAGATGTTAGAAAAGAAAATGACTGGGATCTTGTCTTTGACTTCACACAGCACTACACCTAATAGGAAAAACAGGCACAGGCACCATTTGTGGACAAGGTGATATGACCATTATTGGAAAGCGCCACCAGGACTGTGACAAAGGCTGAGCTAAAATTGTCCTGCAGCCACATGTCCTTGGGCAAATCGTTTTAACTTTGAGGCTCAGAAAAATGGAAACAAGAGCAATGACATCACTCTCTAACATTTTTATTATGATTGACAGCTCCCTACTAATTTCATAATCATTGGCTGATTTAATCTTTATAAGAACACAGAGAAGGAAGCTCTCTATAGAGGGAAAACCTGAGGCTTTGAGAGTCCCAGGCATGTGACCCATACCTGACTCCCCGAAGGGTCATCTGGAAAAGCACTAGGAAAGTAACTGGATTCTAGGCCCCAATGCATGCCTCTCTGTAGATGAATATCAGTGATCTCTAAGTACTTTTTAGCATTGAAGTTCTATAGATCTGCAAATGTATCAAAGGGTTGAAGGCTACCTGGTACTGAGAAGGTTTTTGATAAGGTTTTTGTTATGATCAGAAAACTTGGAAAGGAGTTAGCAATTTTCCCCTCTAAACTCAGCTACCAATAAAACATTTCTTAATTTAAATTACTATCTTTTCATAAGAAACTCACATCATTTTATATTTGAATATTATAATTTTACTAGAGGCCCGGTGCACAAAAATTTGTGCACTTGCGGGGGGGGGGGGGGGGGGGGCGTTCCTCAGCCTAGCCTGTGCCCTCTTGCAGTCTGGGACCCCTCAGGAGATAACGCCCTGCTGGCTTAGGCCTGCTCCAGGGTGGCAGAGGGCAGGCCCAATCCCTAGGTGCAGCCCCTGGTTGGGCTCAGAACAGGGCTGATTGAGGAGTTGGGGCACCACCCCCTGTCATGCACAGGGCAGGGCAGCTTGGGAGGTTGTGATGCCACCCTCAGTCATGCTCAGGGTAGGGCCAATTGGGGGGTTGGGGCACCGCCCTCTGTCACACTCAAGGCAGGGTCAATGGGAAGGTCGCGGCGCCACCCCCTGTCATGCACAGAGCAGGGCCCATCAGGGGGGTTGGGGCTCCTTATCCTGTCACTCACAGAGCAGGGTCGATCAGGGGGTTGGGGAGCTCCCCCCTGTCATACACAGAGCAGGGCCCATCAGGGGGTTGAGGAGCTCCCCCCGTCACTCACAGAGCAGGGCCGATCAGGGGGTTGGAGCGCCGCCACTGTCACACTCAGGGCAGGGCTGATGAGGAGGTTATGGCTCTACCCTGTCACACACAGAGCAGGGCCGATCAGGGGGTTGGGAAGCTCCCCCGTATCAGGCACAGAGCAGGGCTGATCAGGAGGTTGGGGCACCTTCCCCTGTCACGAACAGAGCCTCAGGGAGATCAGGAGGTTTGGGCGCTGCCCCCTGTCACGCTGATCCCGGTGATGGGAGGCATACTACCCTTTTACTATATAGGATAGAGGCCTGGTGCATGGGTGGGGCTGGCTGGTTTTCCCTGAAGGGTGTCCTGGATCAGGGTGGGGGTCCCCACTGGGGTGCCTGGCCAGCCTGGGTGAGGAGATGATGGCTGTTTGCAGCTGGTCACACACCCTTCAGGGTGGGGGTTCCCACTGGGGTGCCTGGCCAGTCTGGGTGAGGGGCTGAGGGCTGTTTTCAGGTTGGCGGGTGACTGAAGGTCCCAATTGCTCCTTTTTTTCTTTTTTTTTCATTCTGGGCTAGCTTTAGCTCTGGCTCCAGCTCTGAGGCCTCTGCTGCTGAAAGCAGGTATCTGGTTTGTTTGGGTTCTATAATCGAAACAATGTGTAACTCCAGCTCTGAGATCCCGGCTCACTGAAAGCAGGTTTCTGGGGTTTTGTTTAGCTGCTGTATTTGTTACAATGTTTCAAACTGCAGGCTCAAAGGCCAGCAAGGCAGGCGGGGAATGTTGGTTTCCTCTGTCTCTGAAGCAAGCAAGCCTCATGTTAGTTTCAAGCTGCCTGGCTGCCGGCCACCATCTTGGCTGGCAGTTAACTTGCATATCACCCTGATTAGCCAATGGGAAGGGTAGCGGTTGTATGCTAATTACCATGTTTCTCTTTTATTAGATAGAACAAGTAGAATGTAAATATATTTTTACTGCAAAAAATTCCAAATATCTAAAAGCAAATATCTGTTGGATCCCCTCCTGATCCCAATTCCTACTCCCTGCTAACTCACAATCCTGCTCTTCCTTGTCCACACACCCCACTCCCACTGTCTGCTTATCAGTATTATTTTAGCTCTTCACTCTATGCAACTAATGATATATACATATGGAAACACCTTGATTTGTTTTGCAGTTTGTACCTTATATAAATGGACTGATGTTGTATAAATTGTTCTACAATGTTTTTAACTTAACATGTGGTGCAGATTTAGCCATGTTAGCTGTCCTCAATGTACTGTCTTCCTTGGCATTTCATCATATTGCTACACCACAATTATACCATTCTCCTGCAAATGACTATCTTTTCTCTGTTACAAATATTGCTGCAATGAACATTTTTGTATGTGCCTCTTTAGAAACACACAACACACACACACACAGAGACTCACATGCACAATGTTGTATGTGAATTCAAAACGGTAAGTGCCAGATTTGACCCTAAAGATATTGTACTGATTTCTATACCAACCAATAGTTTATGGAAAGTCCTATTTTCTTAAACCTGTGATGTCATCAGTCCTTTTAATATCCCCCCAATCTGATACCCAAAATAATATGCATTGTTGATGTTAATTTGCATTTCAAATATATTTCCCTTTAAAATTATTGAAAAATAAAGACCTCTGTGGTCAAAGGATCTGGTTTGGCACCTTAGACCTATCACTGACAAGGTGAATGGCCTCTGACAAGTTGCTCAACCTCTCTGAGCCTCACTTTCCTTTCTGTAGAATGAGGATAGGCAGTAATTTGCCTTTGTCCCATTTATGAAATAGTTATTATAAAAGTATTTCATAATGCCCAGTCAGAGTAGCTCAGTTTGTTGAGTGTTATCCTGTGCACCAAAAGGTTATGGCACCAGCAGAAGGCAACTGATTGATGTTTCTTTACCACATTAATGTCTCTCTCTCTCTCTCTCTCTCTCTCTCTCTCTCTCTCTCTCTCTCTCTCTCTCTCTCCTCTTTCTTTTCCTCTCTCAGGTGAGGATTGATAATAATGATGATAAAGCCCTGGCTGGTTTGGCTCAATGGATAGAGCATCTGCCTGTGGACTGAAGGGTCCCAGGTTTGGTTCCAGTCAAGGGCATATGCCTAGATTTCAGGCTCAATCCCCAGTGAGGGGCATGCAGGAGGCAGCCGATCAATGATTCTCTCTCATCATTGATGTTTCTGTGTCTCTCTCCCTCTCTCTTCCTCTCTAAAATCATTAAATATATTTTAAAAATAATAATGATGATAAAGTTTGTAAAAGCTCTTCATAAATTCTTAGTTCTATGCAAGTATTAGATATTACTTGACTTTTATAAATATATCCCAAGAAACTAGAAACGCCAATCAGAAATGACATATGCACCCCTATGTTCATAGCAGCACAATTTGCCATAGCTAAGATTTGGAAACAGCCTAAATGCCCATCAGTAGATGAGTGGATTAAAAAACTGTGGTACAGGAGAGAAACCAAGGTGACGGCATAGGTAAACACTGGAAATTCCTGCCTCGCACAACCACTTCAAAACTACAACTAAAAGACAAAAGAGACATCATCCAGAACCATAGGAAGGCTGGCTGAGTGGAAATTCTACAACTACAAGGAAAGAGAAAAGTACACTGAGACTCAGAGGAGGTGCAGAAGTAAAGTGCAGAAGTATGGAGGCACACTTGAAAAGGGTTGACAACTGAGGACACGGTTGTCTTTTTCAATCAAAAGGGAGTCTCAAGCTCCTGGCTGCTCTGAACTACAGTTTCAGGTGAGTCTCTGGGGACCCAGACTCAAACGGGGAGAAACTGGACTGTGTGGCATCGGTCGGAACTTGAGGTTGGCTTTCTCTCAGAGGTGCTTGCAGTAATTACTGGGACACTGAGACCTCGGACTTCTTAGGGCAGGACTGAGAATCAGTCATAGCTGCTTGCTCTGCCCTGTTGATTCCCTGAGACCCCGCCCCACCCAAGCTGTGCACAGAGGCTTTTGCATATGAAAGGCCTGGCCCTTTGCAATCTGAAAATTACCTAACAAACTGCAGCTGGGTCAGAGAGACCCAGAACTTCCAAAAGAAGGCCCAAGGCCCCACAGCAGCTTGCATTGCTTCACAGCTGGGCCTCATCTAGGCACCTCCAAACCCCAAACAAGGAAGAGGAATCTGGAGACCTCTCCATAGCTCCTGCTGGGTAGCCTCAGGTAGAGGCTAAATTAGCACCTCCTTAGAGATCCAAGAGACAGTGTACCCAGTGGTCAGAGTGGGACCATCCAGATTACAATGCCTCAGATCCATAAGGGGCACACTCAGGGGGCAGACTCAGTGAGCACCAAAGCCCCAATGAAGCAAGTCTTGCCCCATAAGGGTGTCTCCAGCACAGAAGTCCTCCCACCGTAGACACAGCTGATTCACACAGCCAATTGGCCTGGAGGTCAATTCCTCCCAGTGATACCTACAACAATCAAGGCTTAACTACAACAAGATTGTGCACCCAGCACACAAAGGGGTGCACCAAGAGTGTCCACCTGAGGTATTTGGGGAAGCTGAGCCACTGGGCCCTATAGGACACCTAGCACAGAAAGTCATTCTATCAACACAGGGAAGCATAAAAAATGCAGAGACAAAGAAACAGGTCACAAATGACAGAAATGGAGGAAAGCATCGGATATAGAGGATATAGAGTTCAAAACCACACTTATAAGGTTTTTCAAGAATTTCTTAGAAACTGCCGATAAATTGAGTGAGTCCCTCAAGAAATCTAGTGAAACCCCTGAGGATATGAAAAAGGAGCAATTAGAAATTAAGCTTACACTGACTGAAATAAAGAATATTATACAGAGTTCGAACAGCAGACTAGAGGATCGCAAGAATCGAGTCAAAGATTTGAAAGACGAAGAAGCAAAAAACACCCAACTGGAAAAACAAAAAGAAGAACAAATCCAAAAATATGAAGATAGTTTAAGGATCCTCTGGGACAACTTCAAGCGTACCAACATCCGAATTATGGTGGTGCCAGAAGAAGAGAGAGAGCAAGATATTAAAATCCTATTTGAAGAAATAATGACAGAAAACTTCCCCTACCCGGTGAAAGAAATAGACTTACAAGTCCAGGAAGCACAGAGAACCCCAAACAAAAGGAATCCAAAGAGGACCACACCAAGACACATCATAATTAAAATGCCAAGAGCAAAAGACAAAGAGAGAATCTTAAAACAGCAAGAGAAAAACAGTCAGTTACCTACAAGGGAGTACCCACACGATTGTCAGCTGATTTCTCAACAGAAACTATGCAGGCCAGAAGGGAGTGGCAAGAAATATTCAAAGTGATGAATAGCAAGAACCTACAACCAAGATTACTTTAACCAGCAAAGCTATCATTCAGAATTGAAGGTCAGATAAAGAGCTTTACAGATAAGAAAAAGCTAAAGGAGTTCATCACCACCAAACCAGTATTATATGAAATGCTGAAAGGTATCCTTTAAGAAGAGGAAGAAGAAAAAGGTAGAGATATAAATTATGAACAACAAATACACATCTGTCAACAAGTGAATCTAAAAATCAAGTGAATAAAAAATCTGATGAACAGAATAAATTGGTGAATATAATAGAATCAGGGGCATAGAAAGGGAATGGACTGACTATTCTCGGGGGGAAACGCGGTGTGGGGGGTGCGGGAAGAGACTGGACAAAAATTGTACACCTATGGATGAGGACAATGTGGGGGGGGCGGTAAGGACTGAGGGTGGTGTGGGAACCAGGTGGAGGGGAGCTATGGGGGGATAAAAGAGGAACAACTGTAATAATCTGAATAATAAAGATTTAATTAAAAAAAAAAACTGTGGCACATCTACACAATGGAATACTACGCTGCAGTAAAAAAGAAGGAATTCTTTTTAGCATGGATGGAATGCTCTCCAGAGCATTATGCTAAGCAAAATAAGCCCGTCAGAGAAAGATAAATATCACATTATCTCACTCATTTGTGGAATATAATGAACAATATAAACTGATGAACAAAAACAGATTCAGAGACAGAGAAGAATCAATCAGACCATCAAACCTCAGAGGGAAGGTAGGGGAGGGTGGGGGTAAGGGGGGCAGATCAACCAAAGGACTTGTATGCATGCATATAAGCCTAGCCAATGGACACAGACACCAGGGGGGTGAGGGCATGAGTGGGGGTGGGGGGTGAGAGGTCAATGGGGGGTGGGGGGGCAATGGGGGAATAAGGACACATATGTAATATCTTAATCAATAAGGAAAAAAAGATGAATAACCTGATGCTCAGTGAAGTGGGCTACATATTCCCAAGCACTAACAAATCTCATATAGCTACAATAGTCCCAACCTTATGTTGAAATATGTTTAGTTGGACTTTCTCTGAAATCTGAAAGATTAGGCTTTGAGTTTTTGTTTGTTGGTTGGTTGGTTTTAGTTTATATTTGTTTGCTTGTCTCATTTTTTATTTAATAAAAGCCTGAGCATAACAAGATCTGGGTTAGTTGATCAACAGTAGAATGTTATGTTATCTAAACCCCAGACCTCAACTTCACCCACGGAAGTTCTGTAGTATTTTCTGAGTTAATTTCTACTGTCACAACTGCACTATTTGCTAGAGAGCAAAACACTCTCTTATCTGAGGAGATGGAAGATTTGATAAATCTAAGAAACAATTAAGTTTAATGTCAGCCATGAGAACACTGTTGAGGCACGAAGGATTTTTCATTTATGGACTGAGCTTTACTTCCCTTTTGTAGTAGCACCCCACTCTCAACCCACAGGGTCCGAGTGGGCCCCACTCCCAGGCATCGGATGGAGCCCATAGCCCAGTTCTATGTCAATTAGCTCATTGCAGACTCCAGTCCCACTGATTGGTTTACAGCAGGGCACGTGATACAAGAAACTCAATCAGAGTGAACCTTGACATTTTTGCAGAGAAAGGTGGGACAGAGAACTTTCATATTTTCTCAGAGTACATGATCCTGAAAGGATTCAGCCCTGGAAACTTCTGACAGACTTCTGGAGGGAAAAGAGAGTCTTACAAGGGAGGTAATATAAAAAAGGAGAGCACCTGTGAGATGGAGAGAGCAAAACCAGATCACAAGAACATTGCCAAACCAGATGTTCTCCTGGAAGTCTCAGTTACACAAGTTAAAAAGTCCCTCCTACACATATATTATTATTTTTGTGTTACCTTTGTTGTTTGATCACTTGTAATAACTGGTACTAGTGGACCCACACACTCACATCCAAGCCCAGTGCTCCTTTCCATACCTGGAAGGCAGCATGGTGTCATGGGGGAAGCCCAAGACTGGAAGGCAGGAGAGCGAGGTCTCTCACTAGCTATGTCTTTTGGAGCCTCAATTTCCATAGCTGTAAACTGTGAGAGTTGGACAAATAAGCTTGGGACACCTTCCTACTCTGACATTCTGAATCTATAAACCTGAAACTCTTTCTGCTCCTGTGACCACTGGGAGCTGAGATTGTCGGATACTGACTCTTTGAAGAATTTCATTCATGGTGTCAAAGAAGGGTTTAAATGGCCACCAATGGAGGGGACCTGAAGAACATAAAACAATCAGGTTCTCTGTATCTCCACCAGAATTGGCTGCAGAAGAGGGTCAGGCTTTGCAAAAACACAGAACATTTTTCCCTCTGGGCTCTTTTGGAAAAGCTCTCAGCACCATGAAGGGTGCCTCTCTCGCTATTCATGGCTTGCCAGTGGGAACAGCCAAGAAGGAGAAGAGGTCACATGGTCAGGCCTGAGGCCAGCACAGGATGTTCTATGCAGCCGATGGCTGGGCAAGGAAGAGGATTGCCTGATCCCCTACTGAGGCTTCTGATGAAAGGTGGACCCAAGAGTTGCCAAAATATATTCTGCAATAGTCTGTGTAGAGGTTCCTGTGAAACAGGATTCAGATGCAGCAATCATTGATTGTCTCTTCTATATAAAGCATTAAGCTAAGCAGTTTTATATGCATTCTTGTCTTAAACCTCACAACAACCCTTTTGCAACCTAATATCACGTCACATTTATAGTTACAGTAACTGAGACTCAAAGATGTGAAGTGGAAGTAACTTGCCGAGGATCACACAGCAACAGATCCTAAATTCACTAAGGACAAGATAAGTGTGCTTATAGTTGCTTTTGCCTTACCTTCTCCCATGCTCCACGATGCTAGGCACAGGACCCCAAACACACAGGTCAGAAGCATGTGTTCCAGTCACTGGTCTCCTCACAGCTGCTTTTGTAAACACTCTGGGATTTTATGTCACTTCCTTGACTGTGACTGTGAGTTCTTCATCAAGGCCTGTGTGATCCAGCTGTGTGGCTCCCACAGTTCCTTGTACAAAATAGGAATGTGAAAAGCAGACCTTTTTTCTGGCCAGCCACTGACCCCAGAGAAGGAATGAATTCAACCTGGGGTCACAAACAATATGTACCTAAGGACCAAACAGGCAGTGGAAACACAAGAAATTCCAAGCCAGGTATGAGACAGTAGGGGACAAAACATGCAGGACCTGCCTTTGGATCCAAAAATTTCAGAAAGAATGTACAGCCAAAACAACCATGCAGACTGACTTACAGCCAACAGTTTACAGCCCCATTATGACTCCACCCTAACCACTCAGTGTGACATGGAATTGATGGGCATCCTGCCCCCAATATAACACCAGTCTTCCAGAATGGAGACCATGGCTGAATAGTGCCACACATGGCTCTCATTTAACACAGTGCATGGCAGAAGTGAGTATTTAATAAATGTTTGCTAAATAAACATTTTTATAAAATCTAATCAATGTTTACCCAAACCACTATAAGCCTCAATAAGCAAACACTCTGTAAAGATGGCTATTAACTCAGTGTCCACTGCTCTAGGAACCAGAATATTGATTATGGTGTTTGGGTAGAAAAACCCATTCATACCAGGTATCTATATGTGCCATCTGACCTAGAAAAGCCCTAGAGGAAAATAAAATGATTCATTGAGTGGTCCCATACAATCCGATGAGAAACATATATAGTTCATGATTCTGTAGCTATCCTATCATTCATCCATTCACTCGACAACATTGACACCATAATGGTGAGCAAAACAGACACAGTGCCTTTTCTCATGGAACTTACAGTCTTGTAATCATCTAATCACATACATAGATGTAACATCACTCTGTGGAAGTGCTCAGAGGAGTGCAGTGCTTGCAGAGACCTGTCCTGGGAGGAACGAAGAAGTGATTGATACCTGACCTTGCTAAAGAGGGGAAAAAAAAAAAACCAGCATATGCAAAGGCCCCATGGAAGAAGTGAGGCAAAGAAAAGGACGTGTAAGGCCAGAGTGGTCGAGTAGAGGAGGGATAATATGGGTTTAAGAGGTTGACAGAGGTCAGGCCATTATAGGCTTGTAGGTTAAGGTAAGAATTTTTACCTTTATCCTATGAGTAATGTGAGCTAATTACTCTGCTAGTTTAAAAAGATATGTAGTTGGGTGATGCCACAGCTCTCATTCCTCTAACCTGCACCCTCTATACAAGCTATTTATTGTCCTTTTCTCTCTATAAGGTCTATGGCAAGGGATAAGAGTTTTAAACTTTTTTTTGGATAGAAAAAGTTATTTCATTCTTAAAGTCTGAGTGGCAAATAAGATTTCTTTTTCCAGTGTACCATGACATTGCCACAGTAATACCATTAGACACCCTTCTAACAGCAGGAGCTCAGAGCCCTAGTGTTAATTACTTCATGTCCAACATCACGTATGCCAGCAGTTTTTCATCTTTTGGGTTATGCAGACCACATTTTAACCTAAAAAATATCACAGACCTCCCAATTAATACTAGTTAAACTTTTAAAATTTAATGATACCATTTACATTAGCATCAAAAACCTGAAATATTTAGGTATAAATTTCACAAAGTATATATGAGCTCTATATGAGAAAAACTACAAAACTCTGATGACATTAAAGAAGATCTAAATAAATGGAGAGATATTTCATGTACATGAATTAGAAAATATTGTCAAGATATCAGTTGTTCTCAACTTGTTCTATCAAGTCAATGCAATCTCAAGTAAGGGATTATTCATTTCAACAAGTTACTTTGTAAATATCAACAAAGTGATTCTAAAGTTCATATGGGAAGATGAAAGAACCAGAGTAATCAACACAATATTAAAGACGAACAAAGTTGGAAGACTGACACTATTCAGCTGCTAGGCATACTATATATAAACTTACAGTAATCAAGTCAGTGTGGCACTGGCAAAAGAATAGTCAAATAGACCAATGGAATAGAAGACAGAGCCCAGAAATAGCTCACACAAATATAGCCAACTGATCTTTGACAAAGAAGCAAGGACGATTCAATGAAAAAAGCATAGTCTTCAACAAATGGTGCTGGTATACCTGGACATTCACATGCAAAGAAAAAAAATAATGAATCTAGACAGATTTTATATCTTACAAAAAATTAACTCAATTCTGGGTCATAGACCTAAATATAATACCAAACTACTAGAAGATAACATAGGGGAAAATATTAGTGACCTTGGGTTTGGTGATGACTAAAAACAACAACAGAAAGCACATTCCATGAAAGAAAAACATTTGATAAGTGGGACTTTATTAAAATTAAAAACTTCTATTTTGTGAAGGACACTGTTAAGAGAATGAAAAGATAAGCCACACACTGGGATGAAATATTCACTTAACATATGTCTGATAAAAGACTCTTAAAACTCAACAATTAGAACTAACAAAAAAATTTATTTAAAAATGGGCAAATAATCTGAACAAACACCTCAGAAGAAGCTACATATATGGTAAAAAGCACATGAAAAGATGTGCAAATAGATCATTAGACTAATGGAATAGAAGAGAGAGCCCAGAAATAGATTCATACAAATATAGTCAACTATTTGTTTATTCTTTTGCCAGTGCCACACTATCTTGATTACTGTACATTTTTATTACCAAAGAAGCTACATATATGGTAAATAAGCACATGAAAAGATGTTTAACAACATATGTCAGTAGAAAATTTTAAATTGAAAAAACAATACACCTATTAAAATGGCCAAAATCCAGAGCACTGAGAACACCAAATGCTGATGAGGGTATAAAGAAGAACCACAAAATCCATTGTGGTGGAAATGCAAAAAGGTATAGCCACTTTGGAAGAGAGTTTGATGATTTCTGACAAAAACAGATATCCTTTTACTACACAAGCAAGCAATCATTTCTTGGTATTTTCCCAGATGAGTTGAAAACATGTCTATACAAACATCTGTATGTGGATGTTTACAGCAACCTTTTTCATAATTGCTAAAAGCTGGAAGCAACCAAAATCTCCTTCAATAGGAAAATAGATCAACAAACTATGGTATATTCATACAATGAAATACTTTTGTGATAAAAAAAAAAAAAAAAAAAGACATGAGCTATCAAGCCATGGAAAAAACAAACAGACAGACAAAAAACAGAGGAACCTTAAATGCATATTGCTAAATGAAAGAAGTCAATCTGAAAGGCATCATATTACATGATTCCAACTGTATACCATTTTGGAATAGCCAAAAATATCTATACTAATAAAAGGGTAATATGCTGATTAGGGCAGACGTCTTTCTGACATCCATCTGGACATCCATCCAGACAAAGCCACAGTGCCTGTGAGGACTGGGGCTCAGGCAGCTGTGGGCTCAGGCAGCCGTGAGCCCAGGTGGCTGCAAGGCCCAGGGCTCAGGCCTCACAGCCACCATGGCCGGCAGTGGCAGCAGCAGCCCGATAATGTGGGGTGGCCCCTTCCCCTGATCAGCCTGGTGGCCTCCTGCAGAGGGAGGCCAGACTGAGGCTTAGGCTTGCTCCCCCCACCCACCCGGGAGGGGACCTAAGCCATCAGTAGGACATCCTCTGAGGGCTCCCAGACTGTGAGAGGGGTCAGGCTGGGCTGAGAGATTCCCCCCCCACACACACACAAGTGCACAAATTTTCATGCACGAGGCCTCTAGTAGAAATAACAAAATGGTCAGTGGATCAGGGAGAGGAAAAAAGGTATGAATTGGTGGAGCACAGGGGATTTTTACGGCAGTAAAACTATGCTATATGATACTATAATGATGGATACATGTCATTATACATTTGTCAAAACCCACAAAATGTACAACACAAAGAGTAAACCCTAAAGTGAACTATGGGCTTTAGTTAACAATAATGTATCCCTATTGGTTCATTAGCTATAACAAATATGCCACATTAATGCAAGAAGCTAATAATAGGGAAACTTAGGGAGAAGAAGGCAAAGAGTGTATGGGAACTTGCTGTACTTTCCATCAACTTTCCTGTAAACCTAAAATTGCTCAAAACATAATGTATATAAATAAAAAATTCTGATGACTGATAAAATATATGACAAAAACAGCATGGTTTTTAAATTATATTTTATTAATCATAGCAACACCCACATACACTTAAGAAATGCAAGTACATGTGAGTAAAATATGCCTGTACTTTGCTGTCTGTAAACAATTTTGAGCACACATATGGATTCAGAGATTCTCTTATAATGACTCCATAGGCTTAAAAGAATCCAGATTTGTGGAACCACTGCTGATGGCTTCATAGATGTTTCTTGATGAATGGATGAAATATTCTCTCTTGGAAGACCAGGAGAAAACTCACTGCAGGTCACTGTTGTTGATGTCACCTCTCTCTCTCTGGGAAAGTGTAATACCTTTCTCATCACATAGAAGGTAGGGTTAACTGAGAGATTATATGTAAAGGCATTTAGCAAAGTGCCTGGCACATTGAAGCTGCTCAGTAAATAGTAACCAAGTTGGAATCTGATGCTGTAAAGGAGATCAGTCATCAGATGCTGCATTGGATTGGCTGACATCCGATGTCTTTTCCACTTGGATTTGTGACTCAGTCCCCACTTTTTCCTGAATGTTTTGGGAACTAATTTCTGTTCTAGCCCCAAAGTTTTGTCACTACAAGACAGTATGGGAAAAAGCTACAAATAGCAGTAGGAGAGATCTTAGGATGGCACCCTATCTGAACTACTCTCCCTTTTGCCCTCATATGTCATTTTGTCAGTGCATCTGAAGTATGAGACCCAAGATAGAACTTTGGAGAGATTCAGTATAGCTCAGGATTGAAAAAGATATTAAAAGCTGTCCTGTCCCTCCTTCATGATATAAAAGACTCACAATATTCTGGAGGAATGAATATGCATATCTATGATGGACAACAAAGCTTTCACTGCCTGTATTCAATCACACTATTTATTCATTCGCTCCGACTGTGTGCAAGGCACTGAGAGTTTTGGGTGCTGAAATACAGAGCTGTAGTCTGTGATAAAAACGTCCTTGCCATGCTGTTCCTTGTAAAATTAAGTACACAAGGATCCAACCATTCCTACCCTGCTCTATTGCTGGTTCTAGGGCTCTGTTCCCCACATTTGTTGGGCAATTCACCAATCCTACCTCTGAAATGGTGAAAAGCCAGGAAACAGTGTCATGAGGAAATTAAAGAAACTGGAAACTTTTAATTGGTAATGAAAGGACCTAGGAGCTACATGATCCTTGATTTCACAAATCTGAAGGGCCATTACAGGGAAGGAGGGTTGGGTTTTTTTATGTGAAGCCAGGAACTGAATTACAAGCCAGTTCTGAAAATGACAGGTTGATGTCATTTCAGCTAGAGAAAGAATTTTCTAACAGTGAGAAGTTTCCAAGTGTGAAATAGAATGCATCATTAGGTAGTGAGCTCCCAATTACTGGAGATGTTCAGAGGCCAAATAATCAAGAGACAGAGAATTTGTAGAGGAGATTCTTTCAGCAATCTTGGAGCCACGGGCTGATATTAATGACTTTACTTCTCATTCCAAATCTGTTTCTATGAGCATTGGCTCTATCCACTAATGTCTGTATTGCAGATCATGTAATACTCTGCCTCACTTCTGTGTATCTACACATCCTTTACAGTTTGCAAAGTGCTTTCAATTACCTGATCTCATTAACTCCTCAGGATGAATATTTTATAATATCAATAGCAGAATTATTATATTCATTTTATAGTTGAGGAATCTAAAGAAAGGAAAGGCTGAGAGAAACAAATCAGTGACGAAATCAAAGGAAACCCTCAGACTTCAGTGGGGTCCCACTCTTCCCACTATGAAATCACAGGCCAAGAACATCCATCTCATTTTCAGAATGAAGAGATGAAGAGTATCAGATTCCAGACAAGGGAGATTTGTTTTCCTAGGGGCTAAAAAGCTGTCATTGATATCCCAGACTGGGCATGATAGTTTTTCCAAAGCTCAAAAAGCAGAAAACAGTGAGTCTTTGAAGTTAACTTACTACTAATGAGTCAGCTTCTTCTCACTCACAGCATGCTGACCACTGACGTGGGGTAAAGAAGCGAGACCTTTGCCATACAGTGGGGGGAAAGATGAGATAAGGTAGTGGTCTAGAGATGATGTTGAACTGAGAAAATCTCAGAGAGAGACCAGAAAACCAAGAACTACTTGTTTCTCCCTTTAAGAATGTTTTGCTGGAAATACAGTCCAGTGACCCCCAATGAGGATACAGATTAAACAAAGAACTCCCAAAGGCTGATGAAGGGATTAATTCCTGTATAATAATTAGGTTGTGTTCTTCTCCAAGGTCTTTCATCTGTAAATCTCAGAAGATTTTGAAAATAACAATTAAATGTTGCAACATTCCTTTGAAGTAAGTATGACTATGTCCATTTTCCAGGTGAGAAAACTTAGAGTCTAAGGGGCTTGCCTAGGGCTCCCCAACCAAGATTCTAGAAGGCCAAGCATTTTAAACTTCAGCTGTACACAGCTCTGGGCCTCACAGGGAGAGTGCCACTGAAACTATCTGACAGTGCTATTGCCAGGTTCAGAGAAAGAAAGAGTCCTAAAGAAGCATTGTCCATACTGGTCCACAAGCTCCATAAGAACATTGGAGGACTTTTCTCTTAATAAAGGGACTGTACCCAAGAACCATAGGACTTGGAGATAGACTCCATGAATCATTCCTCAGCCTTCCAATGGGATGTAATTCCTCCTCTTCAAAGTTGTAGAGGGCCATTGTTGTTACTTCTTTTGTGCTCTGTCTTAAGCTATAATTATTTATGTTGGTGTTGGTTTTTCTCTTAAGACTTCAGATAAGGATATCTTACATTATCCCTTATGCCTGGTACTTATGCATGAGATCATAAGTAAATCTGTTTTAATTTTATGTGAAGTGGGGTTGGTGAGGAAGCCAGAGCAGCATACAACTTCTACAAGGTGCAAGAATCAAAATTGATAACACTTGTGCTCCTCAAAGACAAAAGGCCTGCTTACAATCCACATTTTCATGTGAATAAAGGCACTTCTGGGTTTTTGTGATGGCCAAAAATCTTTACTTTTACTTTAGGAACCAATGTTCAGTTGGGATAGTCAAGCTGGCTAAAATTTAGCAAAGAAGCTTCATGGAAAGTCACATGTGTGATAAGTATATCTGGTAATAACAGACCTTTATCTGAGCATCAAGCTTTACAAATTTTACAAAACATTTTTATAAGAATTTCCAAATTTGTGCCTATTAAGACACCACGAGGTGGAGAATAGAAATTTTACTGATGAATTTTATTATTTTATTGATAAATTCCATTGCAGTTACATAAATTACTCTAAGTCACACTATGACAGAAACCAAGAAGCCTGGAGAAAGAGAAGAATGGCCACTTTCTATATTCCACAACTTTCTTTCCTTTTCCAGCCTTCCCAAACTGGAATTGTCTTTGTTTTGTTTTGTTTTTTCTTTGATTGCAACTTATGCCCCAGCACGGTCCATACTAAACCACTGAATGCTTTTGAGCCCTCATCATCCTATGAGCAGTGTCTGTCCAGCTGGAAATGTAGAAGAAAGAGGTGAGCAGCAGGTGTAATTTTGCTAGTTTAGAAACCTGCTTCCAAAATGACATTACAGATAATAGTCTCTATAAGAGCTGCCAATTGAAAACTCATTTGCATATTTTGGCACAGTTATGTAAGCCCAAGATGTAGAGATGGGAGTCTTTGTTTATAGTTGCAGGGCTACCAACCAACTGTGGGCTTTTTTTTTTTTTTAATTCCACAGATATTTAGTGAGCACCTACTATATGCTAGACATTGTGCTAGGTGCCAAGGACATAGAGATGAACAAGATTTCCTTCTTGCTCTCCAGGAGCTAACAGTGTATTAGACAAGACAGACAAACAAGCAGATAACAAATTACCATGTAATGCATGCTTTTTTTTTTTTTTTGAAGGTGTAATACTTCTAAGAGTCTTTCCAGAGGAGAAAACTAAACCAAGTACTGGACTCTTCTGAGCACAGGGCATTGTGCTGTGAGACTGGACAGTTTGCACACCCGTGAAGCCAATCCTGCCAACAGAGATCCTGTGGGCCGCATAGAAGTACAAACACAAGTGGGGACAATAAATTGGTGCAGGAGACTGTCAGAGACCTAGGAATGTGCAGACATGCCAGACAGAGAAGCCATGACATAGGGAAAAAGTAGAGTGAAGGGGTCAGTGGCCACTGCAGAGGAAGTACTGGGAACAAGGACAAGTTGAGGCATAGGAATCAGAGTGACTTGATGGTCCTCTGTAGATTACCGCATGGCCAGAAGTCATGATGGTTGTTTGTAGAATAGCAGCAAACTCTTTCTACAGCCTGAGGCCCAGCTGTACAGCCACGAAGAGGCTTTGCTCTTAATTTCTCCATTCCATTCAACTCCCAAAACCTTAGATAAAAACAAACAAACAAATAAAAAAAAAACAACCACATTTCCTCTAACTCTTGCAAACTGGACAGAACTAATCCAAATATCCAGAAGTGTTTTACATACTTATAAAACATCACACTTTATGCAAGAGAGACTTGCAGCTGAAAGACTCCACTAGCAGCCAAAACAAAGACAAAATTAGTCCTGCAGGTGGGTGAGGATGTAGGCATAGGCTACTTTTTTACATCATTGTCTACACCTTTCAGAGACTCCCCCAAAAGAACGATCATTGTGCCTGCAAACCCCTGCCTGCTTCTCAGACACCGTCTCTGCTAAAACAAAAAGCACGGACCACCTGGTAATTGCAGGGCAGTAACTCAAGGATTGGCTAAACCCACCTTCTGTTATTCCACATTGAGCTCTTCATGCTAAGCCTTTGGGCCAATCAACTCATTAACATGCCATCAATAATTACAGATTAAACATCAGCAGTTCCCCCGCTCCCGATAATCTTAATATTCTGGTTATCTATGAAGATAATTAACCTTGTTATAGAAAAGTGCCCTAGGATGCTTTCCTCAACACAGTCATTACCCCTGTTAATCACCTTTTTCTTTTATTCTAGTATTAGTGTTCAGGTTAGTTTCCTGAAAGAATAGTAATAGCTGTTCCCTATGAGTCTCTCCCCATTCTCCCTTATGATAGTCATTATCATCCCCAGCATGCTTCCAAGAAGTTTCTTTATTCTTGGCTGCTTATTGTCAGTCAATTCCAGAGACCTCCCTCCTAGGCAGCAACCTGCTCATGAGCCTGTAAGGCATATCAGATGTGCCTCTCCAGGTTCCTGATGAGAAAAGAAGGAAAGTGAACTGGCCAAATCTTGGAACAAGGTGAACTCCCTTTCTTTTGCATCTGACCCACCCAAATACACCCCAAACACAATATGATTTTGCTCAGTAATTTCCTCCGTGACATTTGCTCAGTGCCCATATGTGCTGGTCCTCTGCGGAACCCTGGGCATTCAAACATGAAGAAGAGGAAAGACGACAGGAAGTTTGCTAGCCAGGGCTGGTTTAGCTAACCATGCTGCTGAAAGTGATTCTTTTGTCCATTTCCCCCGGGAAATATGGACTAGACACTTGTGTCAGACCCTTTAAGGACTGCTTAAATCCCACTTTTTCTACCAGCATCCCTCTAACTCACCACCAGGGGAATTGAGCTCTCCTTCACTGAAGAGACTGTGCTGCTCTAAAAGCCTATTGGCCCTCTGCCCTTCATTAGAATTACTGTGTGCTGTAAGAACGTTTCTTCCCCAATCCTGTGTCCCTTACAACAGTATCTGGTGGTACTTAATGGAGGCATTGGTGGATGGCACTTAATCAGTGCTCTTTGAATTAAATATAGTCAAGAAGTATGAGGCACCTAATAAGTCAAGGGGGGATTGCCATCATACTAGTATATGATCATTCTGTAACCAAACAATGAGACAACATTCTGAAACAACAGCCAAAGTAACTTTACCTAAGAGCTTTCAGGGTCTGTGCATGTCCTAGGACAGGCCAAGTGTGTCCCCCTTGTTCTCCCTGACTCTTCTAAACAGAGTCATGCTCCTCCTCTCAAATTTGGATGATCTCATCAAGAACTACCACATCTCTTTTGTCCTCTAAGCCCCTCAGTAGGCCAGAAAGATAGACCTGGAAAGGATGCTTATCCCAAGTTCCCTAAGGTCAGAGGGAGTGACTGCCCAGACCCAAGAGTTAATAAGAGGTACAGCCTGGACACAAACTCCATTCTCAAGTTGGTGTTCTTACCATTGAACTACACATTGTTACCATCGTAATAATTATAGAAAGCCAAAAATTAACAGAGCTACAATTAAAAATGGGCCTGGTTTTACCTTCAAATATTTTTTCAGGGGTAACTGCCCTAATGCAGTTGATTTGTATAGTTCTAAACTGGGCTGTGTATTTGTTAATAATCTGTAATAAACAGACACAGTTGCAACACCATGCAAAGAACACAGGTGAGGAAGGATTTACTGAGGCTCATTTGCATTCAGCGATCAAAATAAGATATGAAAAGTACCTCATGGGAGAAATCAAAACTTTTGAACAGATATTGCACAGGTCAGTGATTCTCAATAATGCTAGAGACCCCACTGCCTGCCTGTACCTGCGACTATTCTTCACACACACTTATATTTAGTTGGAGAAGATACTGATGGATAAGTAGAAGCAAATTATAACTGACACACAATATCAGTTGAGGTTTATGCTCCAACAGCTTGAGGACATTTTGTGGCTAAGTTTCTTTTATTGATCATGTCAAAGCTTCCATCTATTTCAGCTTAGAGGAACTTTGGTGCTCAGTTTTATTATAAGCAAAAATAATTAGAACTGGACATGCAAACAGATAATCTTTTACATTTTCAATTAAGTTAGCAAATATCATTTGTATATGTTTATAATAATCTGAGACCAGGTAGATACTAGAGCAATCTTTCAGTCAGCATTTAATTATTTCTTTCCCACTGGAATGTGTTGAGATTGGGGTGCATTCATCACTGTTTGTATGTTATGGTCTCATTTTCTATCCAGTTTAGAGGACTATTATCCACGTGGGAATTGATAAGACAGTGGTGGGCTAGAATAAGTGGCCCTACCATATGTCTGTTGGGCGTGGAAGACCTTTTCCCTACTTTCCATTCTGATGGCTCCTTCAGTGGGATACCCCTGGACTCTCTGCACCCCTCCCTGGTGGGAGAGAACCAAAGTGACTTCTCTAATGGGCTATTTTGGAAGTGGGGCCAAGACCTGTGCACCTGTCCACTTCCTCCCCTTTCAAGCCTGCTCTTGGCTCAGTGTAAACCTAGCAATCAAGGCATTGGACACGGGAGAGGCCTCTAAAGGTCCAGCACCGCTGGTGGCCGGATAAATAAGTCAACACAATCCTGGGTTAAGTGTAGGGAGTCCACTTCCCTAGAGACATAAGCCACACTCTCCAGAGAGGTTAGTGACACAACCACAGAACACAGCAGGTGGGGCAGCTGGCTTCCTCATCAGACCCAAGCTCCTCAAGATGTTGGCCTCACTCTCCATCCTCCAGCACCTATCATGGGGCCTGCCTCACAGCGGGCACCCATTGTGCATTTAGTGAATTACTGTAAAAGTCAGGGCAAGAACGTAACTGTCCTGATTTTTAACCTCATACACGCTGCTGCTACTGTGGTTACCAAGATACACACTCCAGCGTGTCAGCTACCATATACATGCCAGCTGTGGCACACAACCACACGCAGGCTTTGGTTTGTCCCACTCTCTAGTAGAGGACATTTTGTGACTGGATGGGTTTGACTTTCCCACAAGGCTTTTTCCCCCTCAAGGGATCTTGCATTTACCAAGCCTTCCCTTTTCATCACTTACCACTGAGGTAACAAACCTCAAGCCATTTCTCTGTTACTTGTGCAAATACAGCCTCTCTGTCCCTTTCCTCCTGTCTGGTCTCCAGCTCTCTCCCATTTGCCACAGGAAAATCTCTCTTCTTTCTTCTTTCTCCTTCATCAACTCTGGCATGAGCCCTAAACCACTTTCTCAGACTGACAGCCCTAAGTATAGTGATAATGAAAACTCAAGTGAAAGGCAGAGGAAGGCTCTCATTTTGCAGTGAAATTAGCATTACAAAGAACCTTGAAGTTCTTGAAAATACCTATAAATTACTTTGAGAAATTCTGCAAAAGTGCTTTATCAATACCTTCATCTTATGTTTTCTTTAAGTACCCATGTGCCACCTTAAACTCAAACAAAAATACCACCTCATATTTTAAATGGCTCAAGTGTGTTTTACTGTTTTTAACATAAATACACTATGCTTCAATTATATGGCAGGGCCCAGAGATTTTAGAGACATGGGCTGGGGCTTTGCTTACCATTTCAAGCATTATCCAATAAGCCTGCTCTGAGCCCCAAAGACCAGCTCACAGGTCTTTGTGATCTTAGAGAATCCCTCCAGGAGCTCTGTGATGGAGTGGAAAATGGAAGTAAATGAACAATATTGACCCACTTTTCAAAAAAATTGTTATTTATTAAACTCAATCAAACAATTTTTTACCAGCGTGGAGTGGAATATACATCTCAGAGGACTGCTACCTTTGCACTTGAGGCACTGTGTTTCACTCTGATCTGGGGTTTCACAGTCTTCCTGTTTGACTTGGGGCCCAGGGCACATCTGCCAGGCCCTCTGCATGGCTCTTCTCCCATCTCCCTAGTCTGAGGAGCTGTACAGTGAATCTGTACCGTGGTGGCTATGCATGATGAGTCCCTTTGTTGTCAACATGCAACAGAGCTCAGGACATGCTGTGGGTTACAGAGCCGGGTGTACTAGGAAAGCTGACAAAGTAAAGGACAGCAGCAGAAGGCATGTGGACCAATCTCTTACTTTGTTATGGGTGAGGACACCCTGCTAGATCTGGCATAGCTGCCTGTTTCCTTTTAAAGGTCACACTTGAGAGCATGCATTGGGGGTACGGGAGACTGGATTGCATGGGTGCTCAACTTTCTGGCTTTTATATGCCACTGAATTTTGATATTTATAGGAGCTACCTAAGAAAGCTTACTCTCTAATGTGCCTGTGAATCCTAGGGACCACAGGAAGTTGGGTTCAGAAGCAGACCCCCCTAGCTGAAAGAGGAAACCTATGCCAAGTCTCATCAGAAGCTGAATTTGGGTGCAACGCCTCCTGCTGGGAGAAGTGGGAGCCTCTGATCCCAAATAATTAATTGTTCAGGCAATCCGGAATGGATTCCAGGGATGTTTTTAGGCAATCCTGCTTGTTGTACCCGAGTGGGACACTGAAAGTAATCAAAAATCTGTCTGCAGAGTCTTTTTTGGTTGTTGCAGCGTGAAGAACCATAAGTAGCAAAGTCTCCCACAACACCCTGTACATGCTGGTTCCTGCATGGGAACCAGCACAAGCACTGGAAGCTTTTGAAGATGGTGGAGCTGCAGATCAGCCTGAAGAACTATGACCTTCACAAGGACAAATGCACTGTCAAGCTTAAGTCCACTCTCCCGCCCAAGTTCTCTGTATGTGTTCTGGGGGCCCAGCAGCACTGTGATGAGGCCAAGGCTGTGGACATCTCCCACATGGACATCGGGAGGCTGAAGAAACTCAAAAAGAATAAGAAACTGGTCAAGAAGCTGGCCAAGAAGTATGATGCCTTTTTGGCTTCAGAGTCTCTGAGCAAGCAGATCCCATAAATCCTGGGCCTAGGCCTGAATAAGGCAGGCAAGCTCCCTTCCTTGTTGAGCCACAATGAGAACATGGTGGCCAAAGTCAATGAGGTGAAATCCACAATTAAGTTCCAGGTGAAGAGGGTGCTGTGTCTGGCAATTGCTGTGGGCCATGTGAAGATGACAGATGATGAGCTGTGTACAACATCCACTTAACTGTCAATTTCCTGGTGTCATTGCTCAGAAAGAACTGGCAGAATGTTAGGGCTTTGTACATCAAGAGCATCATGGGCAAGCCCCAGCACCTGTACTAAGACCCAGCTTAATAAACCATACTACTATTATTACAAAAAATCTGTCTGCCATAAATCTAATTGTTTGCCAGGTCCTGTGACTACTCTGTTTTTAAAGTTGCCTTCCTCTCCATCTCCCTGGCCTCTCCCCACTGGCCTCTCTCACATGTTCATGATCCCTTGTTTGGCCTATTGCACTCTCCCCTTACTCTTCTTCCTGCCTCCAATCATTCCTAAAGACAATCTATCTTGCATACCACAGCAAGCTTAATACTCCTAAAATACAAGCCTGACCTTGTTACTTGTATCAGCCAGGATAGGTTAGGCCAGTGATTGGCAAACTGCGGCTCACGAGCTACATGCGGCTCTTTGGCCCCTTGAGTGTGGCTCTTCCACAAAATACCACGTGCAGGCGTGCATGTACAATGTGATTGAAACTTTTTGGCCCAAGCGCAGAAGTCGGTATTTTGTGGAAGAGCCACACTCAAGGGGCCAAAGAGCCACATGTGGCTTGCGAGCCGCAGTTTGCCAACCACTGGGTTAGGCTATGCTACAACAACAGAGAAACCCAACATTCCTTGGACTTAAACAGCAAAGGCTTATTTCTCACTCTCAGTCCAAGTCCATCTTTGGCACCTGAGGATTCAGCTTTATATCGTTATTTTATCCACTCTGAGACCCAGGGTGATGAACCAGCCATAGTCAGAAGCATCGCTGAAGCTGTAGAAGAGAGGAGAGTCTCTGGTCTCACATTGATGATTAAGTGCTTGCCTGGAGGTGTCAAAAGCTCATAGCTCATTAGGCAGAACTGATCTCATGGCCCCACCCACAAGTGGCCAGGACCTGTGATCCTATAATGTATTCAGAAGGTGTGGACCCCAAAATATTCAGTGAATAGCATTAAGGACTATTATATTGCTCTTTTGCTTAAAAATCAAGCAAGAAAATAAACTGATAATTTCTCCTGTTTTTCAGAATAAAGTACAACTGTCTTACACTAAAAGACCTTCCATCTTCTCATTTAACTTCAAGTTACCAAATCAGCAATATTTTCCACTTTCTACATCACATTTCCAAAAGAATAAACTAATTGCATTTAACTATACAAATGGTCCTAATGCATTGCTGCCCCACCCCTCACACCTTTGGTCCTGCTGTTTTTCTCATCAACTTCTAGCCATTTCCCAGGCCAGATTCAGATGACATCCCTTCCATAAAGCCTCCTCCCACTCCCCAAGTCAGAAACAACCTCTTTTCTACATGATATCTTTATAAGGACCCAACTTGTGCCTCTTCGTGGTACTTAACACAATTTCTCTTCTTTCATAATGAAGAATATTTATAATTTAGTCATAAAGCGAAAAAAAAATACTTAAGAGGTCAGTTAGTTCTTAGATCTTCCACACACCATTGCCAAGTCTTTTGTCATCTGTTTAAAAATCCACAGTTTGGGGGAACTCACTACCTCCCAGGTAAGCCATTCTCCCCTTCCAAGCTTGAACAGCTCTGATTATTTAAACAGCAACAACAAGAAGACATTTTAAAGCATTTCAGGCTATGATGTTAGTACCTACCTGCCCTGTTTCCAAACAAGGAAACCAAGGCACCTTAAGAGAATGGGAAATTCTTCTTATAAGAAACAAGGGAAGTTCTGGTTTAGTTCATCTCACTGTGCTGCTCAGAGGTTTCTCAGCTCTGTACTATGATGTGGATAATCTCCTAAGAGACTGAGAGGGATGGAAAGATACCAAGGCAACCACCCTGCATTGTTTACCAGAGAACTCAAGGGTGACTTTTGCACAGCTGTGCTGAATGTGAGTGTTTAGACAGAAGGCTGTGTGGTCCCAGACAGATGTGGCTGCACTGCAACTCACTGTCAGACTGTCAACCTGGACTGCTGGGGGAGGAGGGCCAGCAAGCAGAGGAAGCCTGCAAAAGACACTGAAAGTGAGCCCTGGCCTGGTATCTTAGCTGGAGCATCGTCCCATGCACCAAAAGGTTGCGGGGTTCGATTCCTGGTCGAGGAGTATATAAGGCAAACAATCGATGTTTCTTTTTCACATCAATGTTTCTCTCTCTGTTCTTCCTTTTAAAAATTATTAAAAACATATCCTCAGATAAGAATTTTAAAAAAAGACACTCGAAGCAAATATGAGGACAAGAGCCTAACTAGCATTCGGTATGGCCTGGCTTCTGGTGGCAAAAAATACCACCTCTATCTACAAAGCATTCTTAGAATTTTCTGGTGCCTTCTTCAGTTGTCCTGTGGAAAACACACCTTTTGAAAAACACAGTCTCTAAAAGAGCACAGATGGTGGAATCACTGCCTCTTACTCACTGTGTGGCCTTAAATAACTCACTTTACTTTCCTGGGTCCCATCTGTAAAATGAGGCAAGTAATACTTTCTCAGATTATGATAAGAATCAAATAAACAAGAAGTGCCTTCCATGGCCTGGCTTGATAAATCATAGTTCCTTTTGGTCCTGCTCTAGACTAGAGCACCCAGGCCCCTGACCAGCGGGACCTCGCACTTTTGAGCCCCTAGGCTCAGGTGTTCTCCTCTCCAAAGTGCCTAGGAGACATGCCCACACAGAGACATCTTCAGCTTCTAGGCCACCCTCTCTGAACCCAGAACTCCAGAATTCACTGCCCACATGGCCCTAAACCCACCTCTAGGACCTTGCTTCCCCAGGTCCGTCGATGGAAGACAAACCCTGATGCTAGTATGGATAGCCCTGGGCCAAGGGGCAGCTGTGTGCAGGGTGCAGACATGAGCTGGGGTAGGGATTGATTGGGTGTGGATGGATCTTTGTCATGAGGCTGGAGTCACATGCATACATGTCAGTCACTTATAAGACATTAGCAAGCAGGAGTGGGAAAAAGAAAAGGCAAGCTACAAGCCAAGAGCTTCAGTTTTTGTACACTAACCTTAGACTTCACAAATGTTAGGGTCAGGTGTTGTTCTCTCTCTTTTCCTTTTTCTTTTTCTTTTTTTGTTTTGTGTGTGTGTGTGTGTGTTATTGATTTCAGAGAGGAAGGGAGGGAAAGAGAGATAGAAATATCAACAATGAGAGAGAATCATTTATCGGCTGCCCCCCACTGGGGACTGAGCCCGAAACCCAGGCATGTGCCCTTAACTAGATTGAACCCTGAACCCCTCAGTCTGCAGGCTGACACTCTATCCACTAAACCAAACAAGCTAGGGCTCTCTTTCTCATTCTAATCTTAATCTAATCTGATCTTATCTGATGCATGATTCTAAAGCTACAGTAGTTCTTTCTTTTTTATGGCTGAATAATACTCTATTATAGGTATACACTACAATTTGTTTATTCATTTATCTATTGATGGACATTTGGTTTTTCTATATTTTGGCTATTGTCAATAATGCAGCTATGGACATTGTTGTACAAGTATCTGAGTCCCTGTATTCAACTCTCTTGGGTATATATGTAAGAGTGGAATTGTTGGATCATATGAATTCTGTTTAACTTGTTGAGAAATCATCAAACTGTTTTTGCATGGTTGCTGCACCATTTTACATTTCCACTAGCTACATACGAGGATTCCATTTCTCCTCATCCTTGCCAACACTTGTATTTTTCATTTTTTAGAATTATAGCCATTATGGTGAGTGGGAAGTGGTATCACTTTGTATTTGCATTTTCCTATTTAGTAATATTGAGCATCTTCTCTTGTGTTTATTGGTTACTTGTATATCTTCTTTTGAGTAGGGTCAGGGTAGCTAATATTCTGGGGATAGTGAAGGGGAACTAAACTAAGAGTAGCTCAAAATTACTATCTCCCAGGGTACTTCTGGGTAGGGTCCCTCATACTGCTCCTGGCTCACCTTCTTGAAGCCAGGGTGGCAAGCCTCTATCAGCAGAATCTCTCAGACAACTTCATGCCCTAGAGTTTGGGCCCATTACATACCACCCACTGAACACTCCTCCCCAACCCAACTCCTCCCAGCACACATAAACACACCCCATTCTCACTGTCAGCCCCAGGATTAATTATGTAGCAGCATCTGAGACTTGGATTCCCTTAATGGAGCAGCCCCAACCCTTGATATATTTTCTGAACCAGGCCCCAAGAAAACTACACCACAGAATGCCCACTACACACAAGGGCTGAATACCCAGGCTTAGGGATGCCAGGGGCAGCCACATCCCATCCAGGTGAGCTGCTCCAGACTCAGCCCTGCTCCTTTTAACCTCTCCACACATAACTTTCAGTATAAGGAAAGAAGTCATAGAGAGGAAAGAGCCAACACCCACTCTTCTATCCATTTGCCATATGAGGCTCAGAGGGTGAAGCACTTGCCCAAGGTCACAGCCCAACACAGGTCTAGAGCTTGAGTCCTCAACTTCCCATACACTGCTTCTCAAGCACAATAGGACAGAAAAAATGTTTAGACATTCTTATGCCAAGACCTCCAATTCAGGCCATGATCTGAGTTAAGATCAGTTTATTCTGTGCCTTGATTTTCTTACTACAAAATGAGATTGGTAACAACTGCCCTTATTTCACCCTAGGAAAACTGATATGGAATAAAGTGTGCGTGTGTGTGTGTGTGCGTGTGTGTGTGCGCGCGCGCGCACATGCGCGCGCACGCTTTGCGCTCACTGGAAGGCAGTAGCTATATAAATATATGTGAGTTTGTACTTGCACTTTTTTTCTTCATGACCTAGTTGAGGTGGAGAAGCATTTTGGGACTAGGTGAAAATGGCACATACTAATTCTACCTGTTCCTTCCTGCACAGTCCAGTCTGATGTTCCCCAGTAAAATGAGTCCTTTTAACTCTAAGAAAGAAATAGATTTTGTTCTATTAGGAGCATTCAAACCACACTAGGTGTGAGCGCAAACTGTGGGTCAATACGTGGGACTGGGGTTATGTCAGTGAAAATGACAGTTGTGGGTGAAGCAATTTGGTGGTCTGCCATGTGCCCCAGACTGGCACCCGGAGACCAGGACTCAAGGACAGATGGGCCACCGAACAGCTGGAGTGGCACCTTGAACAAGTTCCTCACCTGCTCAGGGCATCAGTTTTTCCATCAGCAAAATGAAGGGGTTAGACTGGACTGGCCGATTCAATTAAAAACAAAACAAAATAAAACAAAACACTCCAGCAAGAATCCTTTTTAAAGATAAAATCTCATGCAGATCGCCAATGTATAAAAGCAGATAAAAATGGAACCACTCTGACTAAAGGGACCCTCCCCCAACCTCACCTGCAACTATTTGCTCTGCCTCCAGCTCACTGGAGTGAAACTCTTCTAATTAAAATATTGTATGGTTCTATGTTGTGAGAGCAACCAGTTAGATCTAGAAAGAAAAAAAAAACCAAAAAAACAGCTATCAGGGTAGTAGAAAGACAAGGACAGGTGCCTGGGGAGAAGGGAAGGAGTGGGTGGAGAGAGTGGGGAAGGTTTGGGCACTGAGTTTAGACAAGAGCCTGCTTTTTCATGTCAAATTCCCAGAGGAAACTGAGGCCAGACTGCTAAGATATAAACTTTGTAACTTTTTGAATCAGGACGTTTTGAAAAACATAATCAGGAAATGATTATAGAGTGCTTGGAGCTCTTCAGAGACAAGCCACATTTAAATGCAAGTTATTATTACCTCCATGGAGCTCTTTTTTGATTACCACTGTGCTTGAAAATGTGGGCAGACCACTTTTATTTTTCAAAACTCAGGTGTTTAAAATAATATTCACATGTACAATACCTATTCCTGCCCCTTATCAGCTAGCTAATTCTCAGCTTCCTTCTCGCTGAATAATTTGAATGTTCAAAGAGATATTTTGCTAGCTCTATCAGTAAAATTAGCAGTCCCTATTAAAGAGTCTGGCCCTTCCAGCTCACTCTCCTCCCATTATTTTGAAGGGCTGTTAAATTAACAGTGAAAACGATATTATATTTGGAATTTTAAATGACAGTACCAAATATAATACAACAGAGGACCTTATCAAGAGACACTGAATAAATCAGGATATTTGGTTTCTTGATACAGGGCCTGCTTTTTACTCTCAAAAGTCAACCCACAAAAATGCAGAATGTTCTCTCAGAACTAAGCACCTTGAGCACTCACCTTGTACTGGAAGAGCAGAGAACTCAAGAGTCAGAAAGTGTGGTTCCAGTGCTAGTTTTACTGTGCATGGATTGCTTGACCTGGGCAAATCATTTCACTGGCCATCAGTTTTCTCCTCTGTAAAATGGGTTGTCTCCCTGCCCTGTCTTCTTCACAAGGGATCCAAATGAAGTGATGCAGAAAGCCTGCCTAACCAGCATGAGTGGAGGCTAAGAGAACAGGCTCTGAATGAAATCCGACAGACCTGGTCCTGCTACTTCCTAGCTGTGAGACCTGAAATAAATTGCTGATCTGGTCTGAACCTCCTGTTCCTCATCAGAGAAACGAGGTGATTACTAGTATTTTTCTCAAAGGCTTGTTCTGAGGATTTAAAGCCCAAAGCCTGGCCCATAGTAAAGGCTCATTCGGTGTTGGCACTTGAAGCTGTAACGCTCCATGTCCCCAGGGGGTCCTGTTATTTCTCCCTAGTTCTGCTTTCAGTGCACAACAGACCTAAAGATAACCATTCATGTATTGTCTCTGAACCACCTGGGCGCTTTTACTCGACCGAAAAGAAAAAGGAAATACACTGTGGCCCAGAATGGGGCTCCAGAGAAATCCAAAATGAGCTGTGGTCTAAAAGCGACTTCTCTCCAAGCCTATTTTTAACCAGCTGTGAAGTTCTCCAATACGCAAAGAGTGATGCTGTGCTCCCTGAATAGCTCCTCTGACGAGCTGCTGCCCACTGCTGTTACTATGTGAATTTATGGAGTTCTGGTCTCACACTTCATTAAAGAAATATACGGCAGCGCTAAGACAGGGGAAGCAGACACCTATAACTCTTGTCCCAGTCTCCCAATTATAAATCTTTCTGCCTCATTCACCAAGAGGAGCAACTGGAGAGATGACATCACCTGCTCCTTTGTGGTGGGGTCTCATCCTTTAAACTGTTTGCAACAGGCGACTTTATTAAGATCTCACCAAAAAAAGGCCTGGCCCAAAGCACACTCCTAACTTTGTTAAGAATGCTTTCAGTTGCAAGTAACAGAAAATTTAACTACAATGACTTAAACAAATGGAAGTTTATTTTTCTCATAAAATATACAGAAGTAATAGTTGCTCATGTCATTAGTGGCTTGATGAAGTCACTACAGTTCTATTAAGATGAAATTGCCTGGGCTTTTTCCTCATGGTTACATACTGGCTGCTGAAGCTACAACCATCATACATGTAATCCAGTGAAAAGAACGAGGAAAGGAAAATGTTGGCATCTATGTGAAGGAATAAAAATATTTTTGGGACCCCCTACAGCAATTTTACACTTTAACCTTATTGGCTAGAACTGGGTCAAATGGCCACCGTTGTTTGAAGGTGATTAGGAATAAAAGGTTTGGAAATGAAAGTTGAATCACCTGCCACAGTCCCTATCCTGCCATAGGTGTGCAATACAAAGAAACAAAAGTGAATAACTGAATAATGACTAAAGAAAGAAAGGAAAAAATGATTGACACAGAGGCCTACTTTTAGACTGACACAACTTGCCTGTCATTATTTCTAATTCCCTATCCAGGTGTCACACATTCCCATCCCCTTACCGGCCACCTAAATAGTCCCATAGAACAATTTTTCCTGTTATTTTTAACTTCCTACTCACTTGTCTGTTTTATTGACTACTGTTTATGCCCTTAGTGGCAAAGTGTGTGTCTTATTAACCACTGTTACAGTGCCTAGAATATACTAGCTAATCTAATTGTTGCTAGTTTGTTGAATATGCTCTCATGAAAAATTCTAATAAAGTCTCTCAAATGTATGTAAAGCCTTTCAAATATCTTTATTGAGTTGGTCTGTAAAAAAATAGAACAAAGGTGATATAGTCAATTAAGCATGAGAGTCTAATTGTGTGATTTCCCTTATAAATCAAAGAATTCGCAGAAATTATTTTTATCCTGTTAGTCTAAAATACTGCATACTTAATTGTAGCATTAAATCTGTGGGTCCTTCTGAAGACTTTGACCTACGTAATGAATGATGTATCAAAACCAGAGAAAGTGTGTTAAAAAAAATTCAAAAGAAGAGCACTATGATTAAGGTGTTAGAGAGAGTAGGATACCCAGCAAGGGATGCCTAAACTGGCTATTGACCAACCTCCCTTCTTGCCTTGGGATGGCCCTGGATGTCTTCTCCTCAATTTCTAACTGACTCTATCCTTCAGTCCCCACTTTAGTAAGTGTCTTCATTGTGTTGGGTTTTGGAAGATAAGTAGAGTTTGAATATGCACACGTGTGATAAGAAAAGCATGAGAAAGGGCATGATAGCAGGAAAGCATAGAATCAGAGTAGGTGCCTGGGATTAGAGAAGATAGGATTAGATAGAGTGCTGAAAGAGGAGGTAGTGCTGGGGAATCCAGTAGGGGTCAGATCATAAACAAGGGTCTTAAATGTGCAACTAAAAAAGTCAGATACAAGAGGGAGCCATTTGTGTGTGTGTGTGTGTGTGTGTGTGTGTGTGTGTGTGTGTGTGTGTGATCATATAGACCAGGCTGTAGTTTTGTAAAATTTTCACCTAGTAATAGATGTGTGTATGAAATGGAGAGTTGAAGATATCAAAGCTTGAGAGATCAGTTAAAAGCTCATTGCTATAGCAAAAAAAAAAAAAAAAAAAAAAAAAAGAGAAGAAGCAGATCTGAACTAAGCCAGTGGTAGCATGAGTGTGGCTGGAGATTATATTGTGACGTTAAAGTGAGATATGTAACTGGTCACTCCACTGGGCGTACAAACCAGACCAGCTGAAGTACTGGCCAAGGAGAGAAAAATTCAGAAAGACTAGTTAAAGAGAAATATAATAAGTCTCAATTATGGCTTCAAGATCATCCTGAAGAAGAGCTGACTGCTTGAAATTTATCTCCCCTCATAAAAAGAAAAACAAAACAAAACTGAGAACATCTATTTCTTACAAAGATTATATCCTATTGTAGTATGGGAAGAAGATAATAAAGACAAAGAACAGATATGCAGGGAGTGCATAGTAGATGTCTAATACAGTCCACCCCTTGTACCAGGGCAGATCCCCTTGGACTCACATGTTTCTTGTTTCAGTTTTATGTAGATTCTGGTGAACTACATAGGTTCAAATTGACAATCTCTTGTTCACACTAAACACTACCTATCTCCTATCCCGGGACTTTCTTATTAACACTGCTGCAGGACCAGGTCAGTATACAAAAATATGCATGCACAGGCTAGAAGTGCAGGGAATTAAACTTTCTGTGGAGTAATCTTCTAACCAATGGGCAACATAAGCAGGGAAATGAACTCCTCTTTTCTCCCCCCCATGAATGGATTAGCTTTAAACACAGTTTCTAAGGCTGCTTAGATGTGTGGTCCCACTTATTGAGTAATCAGTATCACTTAGTAATGACCAGCTCAGTAACCATTTTTATGTTTTCTGGAAGGTTAACATGATGGTTGGAATTCTGGCCACCATCTTGGACCATGAATATTGGGTCCGTGCTGAGGCAAGACTGAAGATGAAGGGCACCTACAGCTTCAAGAGCAAGGCACTTGTCCAGTGAAAGCAGCTACATTCCAACTCATGTGATTTTACTCTCTGCAGGGGCTGGCTCCAGATTTTGCAGCTATATGCAAGAAGGTTGCATATCTGCCCAGCCAGTGTGGCTCAGTGATTGAACATTGACCTATGAATCAGGAGGTCACGATTCAATTCCTGGTCAGGGCACATGCCCAGGTTGCAGGCTCGATCATCATCATTGTTGTTTCTATCTCTCTCTCCCTCTCCCTTCCTCTCTGAAATCAATAAAAATCTATTTTTTTTTTTAAATAAAAAGAAGGCTGCATATCAGGAACAACTTCAGACTTGTGTGCCACCATAAGTCTTTCCAAATGTGTGTCTTCTTTCAACATCATGAGTGCACTGTTTTCCTTCTTTTGCATAATAGAATTTTTTAAAAGAGCCCGTATTGGGGCTTTTTCTCATCCCTCATCTCCTAATGAGAAGTCACTCCAGGCTTGGTGTATGTCCATAGACAAGATAGAGGGTTTCTTGTAGGTTCTTCTGAGAGTCCTGTGTTTCTGTTAGAGCACGCCTCTAACAACCTTTGCTGGAGGAGCGGTGTCTGTGTGGTGCATATACATCTCCCTGGCCAAATGTCGCTGTTGAGTCATTTCTCTAGGAAAGTCCTACTTTTGCCACCTCATCATATCCCCATGAGAAGGGGATGATTTTGTTGTTAATTTGACATTGTCTACACATTTGCACTGGCCAGAGTCTAAGCTACAGTTTTAAAAACTAGACATTTCCTCCACTTGTTAATGACTTAAAAGAGAAAGGTCCAGGGTACCCAATAATTCATGGTGTGGCCAGAGCTCCTGGAGCAGATCACAGCTCCTTTTGGCTTGCTTTGAGCTGCCTTGTAACTGTGTTATTCCCTGGGGCGTGGAGAGGTGGAAGGAGTTGAGTTTAAAACCAATGCACCAACAGCCAAACAACCTCAAATTAAGTGTTCTTTCAGCAGGAGGAAGTAGAAAGAATATTACAGTGACACAATTATATTTGTCCAAACAACTGGGTAAATTTTTACTCACCCACTTTGGGGAAAATCAGTAACAATGTTTTTTCCCAAGCCAATTTCTTTCAGAGTCCCAGCCAGTTCTGTGCACGGCTTCCAAAAATGTTTATGTATGCGGATTTGGGATTATCCACTATTTATTGTTACTTATAGTGTTGCCACCCTTCCTCTGCCCTCTCATTGTGTGGAATGGTAACTCCCTACAATACTATTTCTCCCTCCCTTCCCTGCACGCCCACTGCATCTGATTCAGGCTGTCTCTGTGAACCAGAGTGAGGCCAGAATCAGGGAGGAGAGCCTGAAACTCTCTGGGATGCTAATCTGGACAAAGCACTCCCCACTTCCACTGTAAGGAAGGTTCACCTGCCTGTCACCTTCTCTGCTTTCAGTTCTTCCTCAGAGCAGCAGGAAAGAGAGAGGTCGTGGCCCTGCTCAGCTACATGGAACTAAAGAGATCAGAAATGCCTTTGCAAGCTTAGGGGAGGCGAAAGAAAGGCAAGCTCCTTTCTCTGGAAGGATCCTACTAGGAAATGAAGCTTAACAGGGGAGTGTGGAGTAGTCATAAAGAGAGATAAAAGGTCAGATGGATCCGTCAGTTCTTCAGCGACATTCTTCATCTTTAGACCCGTGTCCCTCCAGTGGCGAATTAGCAGCTGTCCTTTTTTCTCCCCTTCATTTCTCTCTCTTCTTTTCCTGAAGCACATCTTAGAAAGAGAAAGCCCTTCTAATGAGGCAAGACGAGCGAGACAGTAGCCCCTAGCACCAATTTGAGTGCAGGCAGTTGAAAGCATCCCGGGCAGTCTGTGAACCCTACCTGTAGAGCCCATCTGCTCGCTTTATGAAACATTTGGCCTTTGCTCTGAAACTTTAAAAAAATATATATATAAGCAAGCATTCTCTTTATCAAAAGTGCACTCTCTCACAGAGGCAAGAGGTTGGGCTTTCTAAATATTCCTTGGCTCTGGGCAAAAGAAGAAAACAATGTTTCCTAATTTACAGCATGCACTCCACCCTAGCATCTCATTCGTCTGTCTTTCACTTCTTGAATGTGAGACACGTCCAAGTTGCCAGAGGCTAGAAGTACAGAGAGGAGTTAGACACAATCCAGTACTCTAAGGGTTTAGTCTAGGAGGGCAGAGAAAGGCACACACACAAATAACTTGTACACAAGATCAAAAGTAACTGTTTAACTCTCATCTGGAGCAGGGGCAGAAGATGGGGGTAAGAAGGCATCCTATATAATAAAGAGGTAATATGCAAATTGACCATCACACCCTCGAACAAGATGGCTACCACCATGTGGGCAAAGATGGCTGCCACAAGATGGCCGGCAAGGGAGGGCAGTTGTGGGCGATCAGGCCTGCAGGAGAGGGGGGTGGGGGGGGCAGACCTGCAGGGGAGGGCAGTTGGGGGGGTTCAGGCCTGTAGGGGAGGGCAGTTGGGAGCGACCAGGCCTGCAGGGAGGACAGTTAGGGGGACCAGGCCTGCAGGGGAGGGCAGTTGGGGGAGACCAGGCCAGCAGGGGAAGGAAATAGGGGCAACCAGGCTGGCAGGGGAACTGTTAGGGGCAACCAGGCTTGCAGGGGAGGGCAGTTGGGGTGGGGGACCAGGCCAGCAGGGGAGAGAAGTTGGGGGTGACCAGGCCTCCAGGGGAGGGGAGTTGGGAGTGACCAGGCCTGCAGAGAGGACAGTTAGAGGGACCAGACCAGTAGGGGAGGGCAGTTGGGGGCGTCTAGGCCTGCAGGGGAGGGCAGTTGGAAGCAACCAGGACTAGAGGGAGGACAGTTAAGGGGACCTGGTCAGCAGGGGAGGGCAGTTGGGGGCGACTAGGCCTGCAGGGGAGGGCAGTGGGGGGTAACCAGGCCAGCAGGGGAGGGCAGTTAGGGGCAACCAGTCCTGCAGGGGAGGGCAGTTGGGGGCAATCAGGCTGGCAGGGGAGCAGTTAGGCATTGATCAGGCTGGCAGGGGAGTGGTTAGGGGGTGATCAGGCTGGCAGGCAGAAGTGGTTAGGGGCAATCAGGCAGGCAGGCCGGTGAGTGGTTGGGAGCCAGCATTCCCGGATTATGAGAAGGATATCCGACTGCCAGTTTATCGGGCCTAATCAGGCAGTTGGACATCCCCCGAGCGGTCCCAGATTGGAGAGGGTGCAGGCTGGGCTGAAGGACACCACCCCCCCCACCCCCACCCCAGTGCACGAATTTCATGCACCAGACCTCTGGTTCTTATTAGAACCACTTTAGTAGCTTTACCAAAATGTGTTGAACTCCCCACAGACACACACACTTGAACTTCTTATTCAGAATGATTCTGATTCATTCTTTGTTGGGAATAATTATACCTCCTTCATCTATCTCAACAAAGCACCTTATGCTTTAGAGGAAATCCAGACAAGAGGTGCTGTGCCTCTGCCTGAACAAAGACAGAGGCAGTCAAGGTAGAGAGTGATAAGCTCTCAAAGGCAGCTAAGTGGAGAGGAATGCTGAAGAGTTTGTGTTAGGACAAGAAGAAAGGTTTGGAGACAGGTAAATGACACACTGGCCATCACGTGCTTTTTCACTGCGCATCAAAGTCAGGTTTTGAGAGTAGAACTCAGATCCTTAAAAAACCTGTTTTAGCCCTATCTGGTTTGACTCAGTGGATAGAGCATTGGCCTGTGGACTGAAGGATCCCAGGTTCAATTCCCAGTCAGGGCACATGCCTGGGTTGCAGGCAATCCTAGTAGGGGGTGTGTAGGAGGCAGCTGATCAATGATTTTCTCTCATCATTGATGTTTCTATCTCTCTCTCCCTCCTTCTCCCTTCCTCTCTGAAATCAATAAAAATATATATTTTAAAAAGTTATAAAAAACAAGAGAGAGAGAGAGAGAGAGAGAGAGAGAGAGAGAGAGAGAGAGACTGCCATTATAATGTACCCAGTGTCTCCTATTTAATAACTACCCTGGTTTCTGACAGAGCACAAAATCAGTCAGCTGAATTTCCCAGCCTCTCCTGCAGCTTGGTGTGCCTATATGACTAAGTCTTCATCAGTGAGAAGTCAGCAGATGTATGTGTGACTTCCAGAAACTCTGCTTAGGGGGAACACTTTTCCTCTTTTCATCTCCTTTCTCCTACTCAGACTGCAGATGTAATGGCTAGAGCTCCCACAGCAGCCATCTTAGTCCTTTGGGTGAACTTGCACATGAAGGCAAATCAGTAGAGCAACAAGAGAGAAGGAATCTATGTCTCTGATCCATGGGACTCTAGCTCCCTATCTTAGGCTGCCTAACTCAGATGTTTTTTAGGTAATTTGTATTAGTTTCTAATTTCTGCTTTAACAAATTATCACTAACTTAATGGCTTAAAATGGCACAATTTTTTTTTTTTTTATATCTTACAGTCCTGTAAATCAGAATTCTGACAGGGATCTCACTGATCTAAGATCAGAATATCTGCAGGGTAGATCCTCTTTTGGAGGCTTAAGGGAAAATATGTTTCCCTGTCTTTGCCAGTTTATGAAGCTGCCCACATTCCTTGGATCAAGGTCTCTTCTACCTTTAAAGCCAACACAGTTGTACCAATCCTTCTCATGCTGCCATGACTCTAATTCTTTCTTCAGATTCCCTCTTCCTCCTTTAAGGATCCTTGAGATTACTTTAGGCCCACCTAGCTAATACAGGATTACCTCCAGATTTTAAAGTCAGTTTATTAGCAAGCTTAACCCCACCTGCCTCCTCAATGCCCCTTTTCCAAGCAACCTAAAATATTCATAGGTTCAGGATTGAGTTAGGACATGGACATCTTTTGTGAGGCCATTATTCTATACCACAGTGGTAGAGCAATAAACTTCTATCCTGTCCAAACCATTGTTTTTCAGGTATCTGTTGCCCATAGCTGAGCCCAATGCATTCCTATAACAGACACTTGCTGAATACCCACTCTGTACATGTCATTGCCAGGCCTGGTGGTGCCGGATGTGCTCAGACAACCCTGAATGATGCTAATACTCATGATCCTTCAGATGCTGTGAGACCCACCTTGCAACAGCAGCTGGCCATGGAAGCATCCACACATCACTCAGTGCCATGGGAGCAGAAAGAGGCTGTTCACCAAAGAACTGATCACAACTCCTGCTCCCCAACACCTGTAGGCAGACTTGCCTCCGCACAGAGAAAGGAAGGGACTTGCCAAAATTCCCACAGCAAGTTTAACAGCATTGCTAGGACTGAAGCCCAGGTTCTCTGAATACCAGTCCTGCATCACATCTTTTCCTTAGCCACTCTGGGTTTGTCAAGGAAGAGTGTGTTGAACATATTCCCACAGTTCCATGGTCCTAGGCACCCAGCTCACACACCTGGGCACAGGCCAAAGACCATGTTTACCTCTATCACAATGATTCTGATGACACTAAATGTTCACAGCATTCAGCTGGACTGCCTATATTCCCTTTCTATCTCTGGGATATGCACGGGAAAGTCCTCTGGTATGCAGATTATCCACTTCCTCCCGCTCATACCCTCATGTTTCAGTTTTCATGTTTGTTAAATAGGGAACTATTAGGACTTAATAGGACTTACTATGTAACATGGATATAAGACCAAGTTAAAGGCTCAAGCCTGGGAGGTTATGTATTTCAGTGCCATGTCTGAATGTATTCTCATCTTTCTGGGTGTCAACATTCCCATTTTAAAAAATGGTGAAATAGCAAATGTGCTTCAAAATAATTACAAGAAGCAGCTAATAAAACTCATTGTAAAGCACATTAGCACCACACAATGTCACCTAATTGCTAGTAATAAAACATTGAGCAACTAGGAATCTAGCACACCCCTTCGGCTCTGAGTCACACTCCCTAGTAACACTGAGTGGAAATGAGGGGAACCAGAACCAGGTCAGGATACAGAGCTGCGAGGGGGCACGACAGCCCACCTAGCATATAGGTGTGCCTGAGAGCCGATGAGTTGGAAAGACCTTCACAGAGCCATTTGCAGAAACCTTTTGCTCGGCTGTTTCTAAGGACCTGATTTCCCAAGCTTTCTTTGGTAACTATTTTTGGGTTACACACCCCAGGTATATGGAAAGACCTCCCTTATGTAATTTAAGTGCACTTGCTTTTGTCTTCAATGGGAATTGAAAAAAGCTATTCACACCCCCACATCCCTGCACCCCACCCTTACAGTAATATCCTTTCTGATGCCTAGTGACCCATATTGAGATAGCTCTTCCGTAGCATTTCCTAATGCTCATTGCACATAAATGCAGTGGGTTTGGGGTTCTTTATTGTTGTTTTTTAATCCAAGAGTTTCTACATTGAGTTAAAAATTCTAGAGTCTGAGAATTTTAGAGCTGGATGGGGTACTAGAGATAACTTCTTCCAAACATCTAGATTTTGCACACTAGAAGACTAAGACTCCGGGTATATGGTCTTGCTTAAGTTACAGAGTTGAGACAAAGAATTGTAAACAAGCCCTATGGAATTTTGATAATAATGTATCAGTAAATAGTATTTAACTTATGCTGATTTTTAATTTTTGCTTTCTCTACATAAAGCCTTCTGATATTTGTATGGTACTCTGATATTTATTTAGAGCATAAGCAGTCTTCCCCCCATCTTGTGTAATAATTATTTACTCTTCTTCTGTCAGAGAATTCATTTAATCCTGAACATTCATGTCAACTTCTGTAATTTAAGGGTCATAACTGAATTTCAATTCTACTTTACTTGACTTCATATAATGTTTATGGAACAGTTTCCATAAGCCAGGCACTGTCACGTAGTACCTTATCTGACCCTCAAAACAGTCCTATATAGAGGATGATATTATCCATATCTTAAGAGTTGAAATAAAACAAGGCACAGGAAGGTTAAGTAGCAGACCCAAGATTATCTATTTGCTGATATCTATGTCTTCTGCTTTGTACTCATAGAAGCATATGACCCCTCACTAAATGTCAGTATCCCACCTAAATTCTTATCATAGTAATTCAGGCAATGATTCTCCCCTTCTGATACCCTTACCATAGATGTAAATATCAAGTAGCATAATTAGCCAAGGCTTATCCATAGAGAATTTTATATATATCTCAAGTTAAAGGTGAATGATAAATTCAACACTCCTCAAAATGTAGGTCAAGGAGAGGAGAATATGACCCAACACGAAGAAAGATTTTGAGAAGAGGGTGAACTGCAGAATGCCTAAAACAACTGGGGATAATTAGCTGGAAAACAAAGCAGATAATTCTGGCATTCCATGTGTTTGAAGGTTGAAGGATAAACAAATCAAAGGCAGATCAGACTTGCTTTGTAATGTTAAGGATTCAAATATTGATTAATTGGGCCTCAGGCCACAGAGTTAATACGGTCTCAGAGAACCAGGACCATGGCCCAAAATAGAATCCCATCATTTTTAACAAGTAGACCTGTTCACTAACAGCATGGGTTTCTTCTGGAGCACTGAGAAATTGATAAGGGAAATTAATCTGGTAGAGACCAGGAGACCCCCAGGCAAGGAGCTGGGTTGTAGAAGGTGTTTCTGCATTCTATGGGGTGAACTTAAGTGAACTGCAAGGGTTCTTCCATTTCTGAACTACTGAAATTTCAATAGTCAAGGGAACAAACTGGCTCCACACAAGAAAAAAAAACCTTTCAAACTTGAGAACTGCTCTAAGGGAGAGTGGATCTTCCCAGAAGCCTGGCCTGCTCTGTGCTCAGTCTTCATGTGGAAGGGACAGTTTCTAAAGTGTTATCCAACCTAGGTCTTAAACTAGACCTGGGCACATGCTTTTGCATCTTAAATAATTCAAGAAAAGTTTTATACTCCTTCCAATCTCCCATCCTAGATTTTTCTGATTGTTGCACTATAGGTGAATTTTGTACTAAATATATGTGTTTTGGCTAGTAAACTTGTATTTTTTAAAAAATATATATTTTATTGATTTTTTACAGAGAGGAAGGGAGAGGGATAGAGAGTCAGAAACATCGATGAGAGAGAAACACCCATCAGCCGCCTCCTGCACACCCCCTACTGGGGATGTGCCTGCAACCAAGGTACACGCCCTTGACTGGATCTGAACCCGGGACCCCTCAGTCTGCAGGCCAACACTCTATCCACTGAGCCAAACCAGGCAGGGCTAAACTTGTATTTTGATTATATATATTCCATGTGTGTGCTTGTTAACTAATTTTAAAATAATCACATATACTCACATTTTTATAGTCTTATTATAGTTTTTATTACATGTTGATGACCTCATTTAATTCCCCTGCTATGCACAGGCAGTTCTATAGCTACTCTTAGAGTGAGGAGAGCAGGCCTATATGCAGGTCTATGCAAGCACAAGATCTACCTGAGTTATCTGAAGCACCTCCCTGAAACCCTTGCGCATGACTTCTGCACCTTTGCTCCTCATACCTCTACCATGGGCCGCCCACAGTGACTCAGCGCACTGTAGCACCCCCACAGTTTTCTGAGGAAGAAGCTAAGAAAACAAAGATCAGTTGATTGGGCCTAAGGTCACAGAGTTGGTTTGTGAGTAAGATGAGCTTTGAATATGTGGTCACAGAATCTTTATTTTTAAAAATTACCCCTTAACTCACTGCAGGTGAGGCCATGTAATGAGACCTAGAAATATCAATTGACTTCTCCAAATGCCCAAACCACAATCACTGAGTTCCCAATCTGTCATCCTGAGCATACTAGACTTCTTACTATTAATAACAAGCCAAAGAATAAAAGCCAAGATCTATTTCTTAAGAATATCAGCAATTTCCATGTGCCTCTGAACTCCAAACATGCAGATCACACATTAGCTGGGTTACTAAACATTGACATCATCTTCCCAAGCATCTTATTAATGGTTCTTTGTCCCTCAAAGGAATGTTGGGTAAAATCCTCTACTAAGAACCATTAGGAAAGTCAATTACAATGAAAACAAAAACAAAACAGACAAATTCTACCTTCTTAGTCCATTCTCTCAGATCTCCCAGGCTTCTGTTTCAGCAACATGGGCTAGCTCCATGCCCTAAAACAAACAAACAAGCAAACAAACAAACAAAAAAACCCAGACTTTCCCATTTGCAATCCTTTATTCATGTCATTAACTCAGCCTGGAATGCCCCCTTTTTCTCATTCAAAATCTATCACAACCTTACTCATTAAGGCCTGGTTCAATGTCACCTGGTATGAAGCCTTTCCTAATCACCCAGTTAGGACAAATTCTTTATTTCTTCAGCTCTTGTTTTACTAAGTCTATAGAGTGGATTGTTTTTTATTACGTGTCTGTCTCCTATTCTAACTTGTGACTTCTTGAAGACCCAAAAGCAAGTGATATTCATGTGGGCTGGTGCACAGGCTATAGTGTGCACTTGACATGTGTTTACTGAGTGAATAAATTAACATCAAATGCCATTTCCCCATTTTCCTTTCCTTATCAGACATTCAAAGATATTCAACATCTTGAGTGTCTTCCTGCTTACAATCTGTACCTCCTTTTCTACAAATATTTCATAAGGGGTAAGTAAGCTGCTACTGTTATGAAACATTTGCCAGGAATTGCTAGAAATAGTGCAGAGTTCATTAGCTCTAGCAAATCTTAAGGCTTTCTTTCTTTCTTTCTTTCTTTCTTTCTTTCTTTCTTTCTTTCTTTCTTTCTTTCTCTCTTTCTTTCAATCTACCTTTCTTTTATTACAATTCAGAATAATCCTTTTCTCTTCTTATTAAGTACTAAGGAGAATGCTCACAAATTAGAAACCAGAGATATTCTAGCAATCTAGCCCCTCTTCTTTTATTGAGCAACAGGGAAACTAAGCCATATAAAAATTGTTACCTCCCTGCAGTTAAATAGTAGTTACTAGCATGCTGAGACAAAGTCGAGATCTCCTATCTTCCAGGCTAATGCTCTTTTGAATTCTGGAAATTTGTTATATGGCTTAATTTCTAAAATTTTAATTGACCCCATCCCCTACTCCCAGTTGTGAATTCCACTTTTCATTTGGGAAGAGGGAGTCCAGCTTTCTGATGCAGCCTCAGTTAAGCTTGATGTTCCCAAGCAGGTCTGTCCAAGCCTGACCTCCTCCTGCCTACCTGCTCTTTATACCTGGTCAGATCAGATGCCCTCTCTTATCCTTACCCTGTCTCACACACACACACACCTCACTCCAATCTCCAGGCCGCTGCTTCACTCTTCTGTTATCAGGGAAACCTTCTCATTATGCTTTATATCCAGCAACTCATTTATTCCTCACAAGACTTGCTAGTATGCAGTCTGCAGAAGTCTTATCCATAAGTGAGTTACAGAAAGGTTAAGTCACTTACTCAAGGCTACACAGCTTGTAAATGGCAATCTAGGTTATAAGGAGGAGAAATAGTGGATGAGCCCAGGTCCTCCATCAAAAGGGGGCCCCTGCTTTTTCACATTCATTCCATTCTCTCAGCAGGTGACAAATACTTCTTTCTTGAGTACATCTGGGGAAACCTGTGTTTTTTGTATGTTTGTTGGTTTTTTTTTTTTTTTTTCTTCCCATAGATGGTCACTTAGATGTGAGAGAGTTGGGTCTTCTGGTTTGTGAATTTTTTTCCAGCTAAAAATGGCAAACATAGTCATAATTAAAAAAAAAACAAAACCCTGCAAATGGGATATTCAAATTTCCTCACTAGAAAAATTCACCTTTAGGTAGAGTACTCAATGGAAAATTCCAGTGGAGGAAGGAAAATTTCTCAGAGCAGTGAACAATTGCAAAGAGGAATTTTGAAACAGACAGGACAGGCATTTGGTAACCTCTGGTATTTGTTACTACAAATGTTAAGCCTTGCAGCAACAATAACTTCAGAAAAAAATGAGTTTGCTAGTTATACTTAAGAGGGATTTTGCACTGGCCTTGGGTATAGACTTTCCCAAAGGAAAGTGTCTGCATTGTATTCTCTAGAGTTGTGTTCTTGGATGGATGAAGAGGCTGAAAGGCAGAACAGGGCATCCTTACATCCTAGAGAGATAAACACTAGCTCTTAGAGTGAGGACACTCATTGCTCATTTGATAAACACCTGCAGCCCAGAGTTGGAAGATGAAGGAAAGAAAGGAAGAAAAGAAGAAAAAGAGGGAAGGAGCAGGGGCAGGGGAAGGGAGGCGGGGAGGGAGGAGAAAATTGCCAAATGCTATTTCTCTACTCACTTCATTAAAAAATTCTCAGCTATTATAAGGAATAATTCTATTCTATTCCAAGTTCTATGTTCTATCCATAATACCAACTCTGGTCTCCAATACCCAAATACACACAAAACTAAACCAGGGAAGGATTAGTAGGTAGAATTACCCCCAAAATGTGTAGTCTGTTTACTTGAAACCTCAGTGATGTGACAGTTTATAAAACATTTATACTACTTTCCTGCATGCTTAGAGAACTCTGCCTGTAGCCATGCTAAGGTTGCACCTTCCCAAGGCCCAGCATGGAGTGAAGGTGGTGCTGTGCATGATAGGGATGGCAGCTCTAGCCACTCGCCATCCTATGATTGAAGGCATTGCCTCTAGTGGGACAGATAGGAAGAACAGATCCTCATTGAAAAGCAGGAGGTGGGATGTGTAACCAACAAGAGCACCATGTTGAGAGATAAGGGACTGCCATAACCATGCCTTAACTGTCTTTGTGATCATAGGCAATCACTCCCCTTCTCGGGTCTCTGGATAATTAAGGGGCATGATCAGAGGTTTTCTAAAATTCTCTTCCAATCCTAATATGTAATGGTATTTGTGATTCGAGTCACATATTTTATTTTCTGCTTTCCCATCTACAAGGTAAGCAGGTTGGACCAAATGGCCTGTAAGTGTCTTCTAGCTCTGGGAATTCGTGGCTCAAGAACTAAATCACAGTCATCAAACAGCTGTAAAAGGAAAGAGGCTGTGATTGCCTAAAGCATAAGGGAAATCAGGCTGCCCTCAGTGTTTCAGCTCAGCCTAACACATGGGTTCTCCAATATAGGTCAAAGGGCAAAGGGAGGAGATTCTTGGCCAATTGGGCACAGAGTGGAAGCTTCCACACCTGAGGTAACCATTCTCCCTCATAATTTCTACTTCCAGATGAGCTGTTCTTATAACCTTGATCATCAAAAAATTGTATGGTCCTGGGTTTCACACCAACCCAGGGTCCCTTCTAGGACCTCTGAAGTCACCAAGTCCCAACTTCTTACCTGGACATTCCTGATAAAGAGTTTTCCAGCCTCTGCCTGAAGACAGCGTATTGCATCTTAGAGAACTTTGAAAAAAATAAGTATATTGGGTCTGTCTCCCTGTGACTTCTACCACTGGCCAGGTCTGTCCTCTGAGGCCTCCTATGGCAAGCCTGTTCTCTCTTTTCCCATGGAAACCCACCAGACTTTGGAGGCAACAGGAAAGGCCTTAACTCTTTCTTCTAATGAGAATGGTTTTCATCTATCTTAGTCTCCTGGTCTGTAAATTCTTCAAATTGTCAATGATAACATGGAAATTATTGATAAAAGACCTAGGTTTGAGTCGTATATCCACCAATGACTATATTCCATCCACAAAGCTGGACTGAACTTTTTATTTAGAATAAATAAAATGGACACAGGCCTGGCTGGCATGGTGCAGTGGTTGAGCACCGACCTATAAACCTAAAGGCCACGGTTCAATTCCCGATAAGAGCACATGCACTGGTTGCAGACTAGATAACCAGTGTGGGGCTTGCAGGAGGCATCTAATCAATCATTCTCTCTCATCATTGATGTTTTTATCACTCTGTCTGTCTCCCTTCCTCTCTGAAATCAATAAAAATATATTTATTTATTTATTTATTTATTTATTTATTTATTTATTTATTCATTTTATTTATTTTTTATTTTTTTATTTTTTTAATTAAATCTTTATTGTTCAGATTATTACATTTGTTCCTCTTTTTTCCCCCCATAACTCCCCTCCTCCCAGTTCCCGCCCCACCCTCCATCCTCACTCCCCACCCACTGTCCTCATCCATAGGTGCACGATTTTTGTTCAGTCTCTTCCCGCATCTCCCACACCCCTTTCCCCCCCAAGAATAGTCAGTCCATTCCCTTTCTATGTCCCTGATTCTATTATGATCACCAGATTATTTATTCACTTGATTCTTAGATTCACTTGTTGATAGATGCATATTTGTTGTTCATAATTTGTATCTTTACCTTTTTCTTCTTCTTCCTCTTCTTAAAGGATACCTTTCAGCATTTCATATAATACTGGTTTGGTGGTAATGAACTCCTTTAGCTTTTTCTTGTCTGTGAAACTCTTTATCTGACCTTCAGTTCTGAATGATAGCTTTGCTGGATAAAGTAATCTTGTTTGTAGGTTCTTGGTATTCATCACTTTGAATATTTCTTGCCATTCCCTCCTGGCCTGCAAAGTTTCTGTTGAGAAATCAGCTGACAGTCGTATGGGTATTCCCTTGTAGGTAACTGGGTTTCTTTCTCTTGCTGCTTTTAAGATTCTCTCTTTGTCTTTTGCTCTTGGCATTTTAATTATGATGTGTCTTGGTGTGGTCCTCTTTGGATTCCTTTTGTTTAGGGTTCTCTGCGCTTCCTGGACCTGTAAGTCTATTTCTTTCACTAGGTGGGGGAAGTTTTCTGTCATTATTTCTTCAAATAGGTTTTCAATATCTTGCTCTCTCTCAACTTCTGGCACCCATATAATTCTGATGTTGGTACGCTTGAAGCTGTCCCAGAGGCTCCTTACACTATCTTAGTATTTTTGGATTCTTTTTTCATTTTGCTTTTCCAGTTGGTTGTTTTTTGCTTCTTCACGTTTCGAATCTTTGACTTGATTCTTGCGCTCCTCTGGTCTGCTGTTGGGTGTCTGTATAATATTCTTTATTTCAGTCAGTGTATGCTTAATTTCTAGTTGGTTCTTTATCACAACATCGAGGGTCTCATTAGATTTCTTGAGGATCTCACTACATTTATCGGCGGTCTCACCAGTCTTTTCGAGGACCGTACTAAGTTTATCGGCAGCTTCTAGACAGTTCTTGAGAGACCTTAAAAGTGTGGTTTTGAGCTCTATAGCTTCCATTTCTGACATTTGCGTCCTGTTTCTTTGTCTCCGCATTTTTTTATCTTTTCTTGGTGCACCCCCTAGTGGTCTTTGTGCGCAGTCTTGTTGTAATTAAGCCTTGATTGTTGTCGGCAATACCGGGGGTGATTTGACCTCTAGGCTAACTGGCTATGAGAGTCAGCTGTGTCTGCAGTGGGAGAGCTTCTGTGCTGGATCTCTAGGGCGGTGCTAATCTAGCATTTGCCTGAGGCTATCTGGCAGATGGCTCTGGGCAGGGCTTGGGCGGGGCGGGTCCCCGGGGATCTACAGGGCGGGCTGGAGAGAGCAGTTATGGGGGCTCTCAGTTCCGTCCCTAGGGGCTCTGCCTCTCAGAGTCCCAGCAACCGCTGCAAACCTCGGAGAGAAAGCTGCCTTCGAGTTCCGACCAAAGCCAGACAGTCTCGCTTCTCACGTTTGAGTCTGGGTCCCTAGAGACTCGCCCGGATCTGGAGCACAGAGTCTGAAACTCCCTCCCGATTGAAAACAACAACCGCGCCCTCGCTGCCAGCCCGCTTCACTCGCGCACTCCGCACCTGAGTATTTCACTTCAGCACTGCGCCTCCTCTGAGTCTGGGTATGATATTCTCTTTTCTCCTAGTTGTAGAATTTCCACTCAGCCAGCCTTCCTGTGGTTCTGGATGATGTCCGTTCTGTCCTTTAGTTATATATCTGAAGTGGTTGTTCAAGGCAGCAATCTCCGGTGTTAACCTATGCCGCCATCTTGGTTTCTCTAGCCCAATAAAAATATATTTAAAATGGACATAGAAAGCCTGTAAATGATGAAGTGCTCCATAAAAAAATATTACTGCTACTAAATACTACTACTAAATGTAACATTTGTTACTATTAAATCAAGAACATAATCCTGTTGTCTTCTGAGAGTACAAACTAAGAAAGGTTAATCTCCTATCCTGCTTTGGATCTCCTGTGGGTATGCATTCAGCCTAATATCACTGTGACCATTTTGGGAGGCTATGTCTCAGAGTTAGTTCATCCTGAGCTTACATTCACACAAATACCAGAGATTTATTACACATGCTGGCCAGCTTAGGTTTTTCCAGTTCTTGTTATGTAAAGTTGAGGAATTTACACTTGTCTCTGACACTTTATCTTGTTTGTTCACTGTTTACAGAGACTTTTAGACTGTGATTTTTAGACTATGACTCAGCCATCAAAAACAGTGCTTTCCAATCCTGACTTCCTGTCAGAATCATCTTGGAAATTTTTTAGCATAAATATTCCTCCTGAATCAAGATTTTGACTCATTTTTTTCTAGGGTAAAACCTTGAGAGCTATATCTAAAACAGGCATGTGATGTGGTTGTTAGTAGGCACATCAGGATTCATCAGTCTGCATTTGGAAATCCAGACAATCTCATAGTTCTCCCTGCTCAGTTTCACTTGTGTACTTGATAAACATGAGTTTCTGAGGGAACTGTCTGGAGGGGTAGAAGATATTTACATGGAAGGGCTGAGAATGACTCCCCCTTACCTTTGACATTCTGTTAATGTTATTCTTTTACAAATTAATTTACTTCCTCATTCTCTAAAGCAAAGCAAATACAACAGCCTAGAGGTGAGCAGAGCATATGGGTTATCAGATGCATAGAAGATTCAAAATGTCCTGCAACAACCTGCCGCCCATGAAAGAAGTGTGTAATCTGGCCAAAAAGAGCCTCCAATCTAAGAGCCCAGAGAAGTTGACAGTCTCCTTGGTCATGTCTATCTTACTTTCGCATTGAAGCTCCCGATTTGAGTAACAGTGAAAAGATCCTAGATGCACACATCTTGTGACTGAGAGATAACACTTGCAACCACTTGCTACTCCAGTGCCCATGAGGCACCGCTAATCGATCACAGGTCTCTTCTTGGCAAAGCCCAGATGTGGCCTTCAAATTCTTCTCAAATCAGAGTTCAATTCAGCCACTACCAATCTTAGCAGGTATGTAAAGTGAAACTTATTTACCATCCCCACTCTAGCCAACACGTTTCCTGTTCATTTTATAGGAAAGTCCCAGAGACATGACTTTACCTTCCAGGTTTCACACAGTTTGTCTAGAGTGATCTGGTAGAATTCTTCCTAGACTACAAGAAGCCCTATGTCTTCTTTACTTTGTTTCATGATTCATTCATTCAGCATACACTCACTGAAAATCTTCTATGTGCTAGGCAAGCATTGTGGGAAAAAGAAAAAGAAAGGAATGGGACATAGTCTTTTTCTCATGCCCAAGTCCAATAAGATAAGATCTACCTACAAATAATTACCCAAGATGTGTGGGGCTGGATGCCAAAGAAGTTTAGGAAGAAAGTGCTACATGATCATCATTCTAAGGAAAAGTGTTCTTCTTTTCCTTTAGTGAAAATAAAGCACCAGCCCTGGGTGGGGTGGCTCAGTTGGTTGGGTGTATTCCTGGCACTGAAAGGTTGCCTGTTTGGTTCCTGTTCAGGAAGCATGCCTGAGTTGCACCCTTGATCCCAGGTAGGGAATGTGCAGGAGGCAGCTGATCGATGTTTCATTCTCACATTGATGTTTCTCTCTCTCTCTCTCTCTCTCTCTTTCCCTTTCCTTTCCTCTCTCTCTAAAAATCAATAAACATAAAATTAGCGTGTCTCCCGTATTGACAGGGAACACAAATATTTAAAAATAAAATATACACACTGATTTACCATAATGAGAAAAGATCCTATATAATAAAAGGCTAATATGCAAATTGACCAAACAGCAGAATGACCAGTCGCTGTGACGAGCACTGACCACCAGGGGGCAGACACTCAATGCAAGTGCTGCCCCCTGGTGGTCAGTGCGTTCCCACAGGGCATGTGCTGCTCAGCCAGAAGCCGGGCTTATGGCTGGCGAGTGCAATGGTGGTGGTGGGAGCCTCTCCCACCTCCATGGCAGTGCTAAGGATGTCTGACTGACGGCTTAGGCCCACTCCCTCCAGGCCTAAGCCATCAGTCCAACATTACCCGAATGCTCCCGGACTGCGAGAGGGCACAGGCTGAGGGACCCCCAACCAGGCCTCTAGTACTACATAAAATTTATGCCTGTGCCTGTGTGATCCCTTCAAATCTACAAGGCAGAGACCCTGTCTTTTTTTTTTTTTTTTTTGGACCCAGTCATTTCTAGTATCTCCATAACACTTAACATAATACCATGTACACCCAGAATTTCACCTCTACCCTCAGTCTAAATCTTATTATACTTAGGTTCTGGCCACATAAGAGCACACTTGTGTTTCTAAAGACCTTTATAAATGTCTTAGCTCTATGACTACTGGATTTATTCAGATGTATCTGTGTTTCAAGGCTTTCCCCCACATTACTAAGGCTGTAGTGTACTTCTTCTATGCCTCTTAGACAACAGCTTCCTTGTTACATAAATCCAGAGATCATTTCTCCAGCCTGTTCAGGCCTTCAGAGCCCCACTCTAAGCCCCTGATTCATTGTTCTAAGAATCAGGCATTTTTGAAAACAAGATGACATTTTGTTTCTGGGGTCAAAGTTCAAATCTTTCTTATTGCTTCAGGTGAGATGATATTCTGTTCTCCTTCCTTCATTTAAGTAAAAAACATGCCCTAAAGTATGTGTTAATTAATACATCTGTTTGTCTTATAGAGCAGTTGAAAAGCATCTACTTAAACTGTGATTCACATTTTTCCTTTCAGCCTGTCTGCCAGTTTTTGTGCATAAATCAAATGAGGAGCCTGATTGCATTACTGTTTTAAAGAACCAATTTAAAGGTTCACTAAGTGATACTGGTGTGTTTTAGGGCAGGTAATAGAAAGGTAAAGTTCTATATGGAATTAATAAGCTGCAAGGTACAACTGGATTTGGTGGCAGGATTCATTTCTTCACCGTTTCAAAATAGTCTTTTGGAGGAGGACTATGTATCTCTATGGAGACAGGTGGTGAGCACTTCATCAGCACAAGGCACAATGAGGTTACAAAAAGGTAAGGCATCTACACTAATAAAAGAGAAAAATGCAAATTGGCCATACCTTCATAATGCCCACCAGCCAATCAGAAGTGAGTATGCAAATTAACCCAACAAAGATGGCAGGTTAATTTGCATACACAGGCTCTGAGCGGGTGGGGCAATTGCATTGTTGCCATGGCAGTGGTGCAGGAATTCCACACTGTCCTAGTTGCTCTGGGTCTCTGAGCAGCGTGGAAAGGCGGAGAGGCAGCTCCAGGCCTGAACGAAGGCAGAAAGGTGGCTCCAGGCCAGAGTGAAGGCAAAAAGTTGGAGCAAAGGGGGTGCTGGCAGCCAGGGGAAGGAAGGTCCATTCTTGCATGAATCTTTGTGAATCAGGCCTCTAGTATACATATATGTGCTCAGAGAGTTCAATGGCAAAAGCTTTATGGTCACCTCTTTAGAAGAAGGGCTGACATAAATTCCCTAAGTCTGAACCACATGACTTGAAGTTAGCCAATCACCTACTTTCACCCAGAACATTGAATCTTTAGTGAATGAGGAGCAGATGGAGGAAACATTTGTAGGTCAGGCAGATAAAAGCACCTACATGTGAACTAAACTGTTCTGACTTATGACCTTGACTGTACATCTGCGTATTGCCCAGGCTCATTCTTTTAGCTTCCCACTTAGTTTGTGGTTCTCCAATATCCCTTCAATATAGTATCCTTTCACATGAGATAACCAGTCTGTTTATGTTACTTCCAGCCAACAATTTTCATTTGTTCTGAAGTTCTTAATTAAATCCTTCCTTAGGGAGCTTGATACAAGTGAATGGGATAGAATGACATCCTTTACCCAGTTATGGAGACACTGCTATAGTGGTATTGCTTTCCAACTAATTGCTGTCTGAGAATGGGACCAGCTGCCACATTTGAAGCAATGTGTTTCTAGTTGCTGGAAAAGTTGAAACAAAAAGGGAGCAACCATTTGTCAGGGACACTCTGGAAGGATTCTTAGACTTGGCAGGAAAATGGACTACAACCTCTTAACAGGTTGAATGAAAATGCTTTCCAAGTGCTAGACACCTCTGGTCCTGCCCAGCTGTGCCTCTCAGCTGGCTGTGACACACTGAAGGCTCTCAGGCTGGGAAACTCAGGACTTGGGCTGAGCACCAAAGGGAAGGACTGAAAGAAGGGCTGAGGGTAGCAGCTTTCTCTGGTCTCCTTAAGACTCAGTTATATCTAGATCAATCTAGAATGTGTGTGAGGGGCAGTGAGCCCCTCTGTGATCAATGGGTAATCTCCTCAGAGCTATTCTTATCTAATTCTAGTTGCTTTCCAGTTGGTTCTTCACATATCCTATATAATAAAGAGGTAATATACAAATTGACTGTCACACCCTTGCACAAAATGGCCACCCCCATGTGGTCACAAGATGGCCATGCCCATGTGGTCACAAGATTGCCGGCAGGGGAGGGCAGTTGGGGGTGACTAGGCTGGCAGGGGAGGGCAGTTGGGCGCAATTGGGCTGGCAGGGGAGTAGTTAGGTATTGATCAGGCTGGCAGGGAGTGGTTAGGGGGCCATCAGGCAGGCAGGCGAGCAATTGGGAACCAGCAGTCCCAGATTGTTAGAGGGATGTCCGACTGCCAGTTTAGGCCTGATCCCTAAATTGGCAGTCGGACATCCCCCAAGGGGTTCCAGGCTAGAGATGGTGCAGGCTGGGTTGAGGGACACCCCCCCCCCTCAGTGCATGAATTTTGTGCACTGGGCCTCTAATTCTCAATAATGCCTTTTTCCTCTATAAAGAACAAAATCTGATTCTGTTCCTAGAGTTTGAATCTTGAATCAGATAATCCACAGGGCAGCTAACTCCTAGGTGGACTAGACTAGCTCACAATAATCTATAAAGCTGAAAGAGGGTCCAAAAGGCATATTTTCAAATCTAACTCTAAAGGACTAAAGTTTAGAACCAGTGAATAAAGTTACACAATTATGCACAGACCATCTAATAGGTTCCTTAACCATCTTTCAGTCCGAGTACCCCCTTTTAGACCTGAGAAACTGGAGGCCTGAAAGAACCGTGTCCTGCCCAACATCACACTTTTGAGTTGGGTCCCACGCTAGAACAGCATCTCTTGATGTTTAATGTTGTGCTCTTCCCAGCTGTCTCCCACCCCATTCCTTGTCACCTCCGGTTCTATCTAGCAGGCGCTACCTTCTCAGCAAAGGCTGAGTAGGACTCTGTTCCTGCCCCTTGAAGAGGTGTCTGTGAGGCTCCTGAGTGGAGGAAGCTCTCACTGCAGGTCCTGCTTATGCCAAAACACCCTGGGAATAAATAAAGGTTCCCGCTCTAACACCTTGTACTCTTACCAAGTAGGCATGTGAAAAAAAAAAAAAAGTTTAAAATTAAAACTTGCAGAAATAGGGATTCTCTGCAATTGAAAGAATTTCCTTAACACATATTACTCAGGTAATACTTTCTTTGACTGAGCCCATGGAAAATTTTTCAGAGCTAGAAATAGGACCTAAGGAAGCAAATAGTCCAAATCCCATTTACAAGTGGGCAGACTCAGAGTGGAGAAGGGCATTTGGTCAACCCAGTGGGCTTTCCACTGAATTAGAACAGTTTTCCCTTCATTGGGGCTTCCTGAGGTGGTGAGAGTTTGTGTGTATGACACAGATTAAGTGGCTAAAGATTACTAATGCATCATTCTTTTAAACTCCAGTAAAGAAATTGCACTACTCTCACCCAAACCTTCCTATGGGGCTGCTGGGGTGAAAATTGGGCTTTTAGAGCCAGCTTATCCCTTTTAGCAATGTGACTGTGGACAAGTTAGCCTCTCAGAGCTTTGGATTACCTGTCTGCAAAATAGACAGAATAGAACTCACTGTCTCTATGGTTATCAGGAAGATTAAATAAGATAACGTTTACAAAGCCCCTAGCCCAGTGCCTGGTGTTCCCTGAAGGATCTTCATTTTCTGTCTCTTTTCCACCTCACTTCTTCCTACACTGGCATGTATGAGAGAAGTGAAATAAACAAAATCACAAGGAGACTTTTCCTCTTGTAGAGGCCTGTCTCCCCAGTATGAAAGATATTTGGCCACGGATATTCTAGACCCTTGCAGACCCTACTATAAATATTTTTTGGGAAAGTAATGTGCCCATCTGAAGGACTGGTGAATTTCAAGTGCCAGACTAACTACAACAAATGTCATATATATATATTTGATTCCAGAGAGGGAGAGGAAGAGAGAAATTGCAATATCAATAGGATAGAGAATCATAGATCGGCTGCTCCTACATGCCCCACACTGGGGATTGAGCCCTCAACCCGGGAATGTGCCCTGACCAGAGATCGAACCATGACCTCCTGCTTCATAGGTCGACGCTCAACCACTGAGCCACGCTGGCAACTGGGCAGAACAAATGTCACAGCAATTAGGTTATTTTGTTTTGTTTTTGTTAAAGCATTTTATTTTAAACTGTAAGCTACAACCTACCTCCTGCTACTTCCAACTTTGATTCTACTTCTATATCTCTGGGGTCACAAGGACAAGTTTGTTCCTCTTCTGTGGATTGCTGGAGGAAGAGAGCCATTGCTTTTCTAACATTAGGGCAAAGGGTTTCTACAAAAATGTTAAAATATAGGCTAGTTCACTCTCTAAAATTTAATCATAAATCTTGGTTTCTGGTGACCATAACAGGTGGGCAATTATACATACTATATAGTGTATAATTTTCCTGTGGCTGAGCTTTAGCCCAACAGAGTTACCAGTTCCCAAACATTATTGGCAAGGGTGAAAGATCTGGGTTTAGTCTCAGTGAAGTTGTGTTAGAGCCTTGCCCAGCCTCAAGGATCTCAAGCAAGTTCTGAGCCCAAGTTCTGAGCCCAATTCCCTCGTCTGTGGAAAATGGAGATTACATTGGAGCTGTAAAATCTGTGGTAAGGAAGTCTGGAGATAGGAGTTCATGTGTGTTTAGGTGGGTGGGCGTGACTGGTTATTCACTTTAGTTTCTGTCTGTGAGATGTTTGTGCTACGTGAGTGTCATTACGCTTATTTGTAGCCACTGAATTCTTTCTTCAAATCAAATCTCAGTTGGGCCAATAATATTTAACAATGATAAAAGGGAAGGTTTAGATAACAGCCCCCAGGTCACTTCTACCTTGGTGATGCCAAGTTTGAAAACCCCTGAATGTATGGCCCTAGTAAGCTTTAACAAGTTTTTTATTCCAAGCCATAAGACATATTATAGTTGAAAATATTTGATAACCTATAAACTGGATTCTAAATGTAAAGATTATTCTGAATCATTTTGAACAGCCAATTCATTATAAATTCAGTATGTACTTAAACTCATCCCCACCAGAAAAACAGAGCTTCTGCAGTGAAAACTCTACCCCTTGGAACCACCCATTACTTACTTTTTTTCTCCGTAGTGAGCTTGCGCCTATCCTCTTATTATGATCATATTCATTTCAGACTCCTTTTAAAAGGTCCAGGAGACTTGCCAAAAGTCCAAATATCTTCACTGAACTAAAGTGCAGATTTTTCTTTCAGTGACATGTGCTATTATGTGTCAGTTAGTCTTTGCTGCGTGACAAACCAGTTCAATATTTAGTGGCCTAAAATAGTCATTTATTAGCTCACAATTCTCATGGTTAGTAATTTGGACTGGGCTTAGCGGGGTGATCATTCTGATGAACTTGCCTGGTTATACTCATGCAGCTACAGTCCATTGGAAGGTCCACCTGGAGCTGATTAGTGCTGGCTTTTAGTCAGGCTGTGGGTCTCCAGCACCTTGTAGACTAGCTTAGGCTTTTTCATGTGCTGTTGAGTTGTAAACCCAGAAAGAGATAATAAGAGCTGATGCTGCATGTCTTCTTGAACCCTAGGTTCAGAAGTTGCAGAATATTATTTCTGTTGTATTCTTCTATTGGTCAAAATCACAAGGCTAGCCTGGATTCAAACGATAGATAAGTGGATTCCACCTTCCCATGGAAGAATGATAAAGTGACAGTGCAAAGGCGTGTGCATAAAGGGATAGGTGAGATTATTGTGGCCATCTTTGCAACCATGCTAACCAATGCTGGTTTTTGCTTAAAGGTATTACATTTGGATTTCTTAGTCTCTGATACTTAAACAAGGTATGGTGTGTGAAAAATGCAGTTTGGGAACCAGAATACATACAAGCTGTAGAGAAAATAAAAAGTAATCTGAGTCCTTCATTTGTCTCTATTGCCATAAAGCCTAACTTGCCCACAGCTTCTCATGTCTGGCCTGTGCACTCACTCACCTCACTCACTGAGGCATCTATTAGGATTCCAGTTTGTCGCATGTCACTGGAAAATGAGCCATGAACGTTCCTCTGCTGGGGGACTCTCCACCCATGGCATGGTTGAACCCATGAAGCCTTCAGAAATGCCCTGTGCTTGTTGCCTGCTGACAACAATGACATGGTCCATGAATGAACTTTGTCACAGAAAGAAGAAAGTGGTTAACTGCTGTAAAAACATAAAAATGAAATCATGTATGTACTAGTAATATGATTTGGAAAGATCCAGAGGGCTCTGATTTATTAGACTAAATCAATTCATTCCCCTAAAGCCCCTGAGAAATATGTTATTGACTATGCATGTGGCTGTGCTACACAGCAATAGGATTGTTTGTGGGTGGTTTTACATATTTAGTCACAAAGCAGCTCCTGGGCACAGAGTGTCATAGGAGACTATACCAGCTGACACACAGAGCACATACCAAGTTCCAGGCACTCTTAGTACTTATACATGTCGACTCATTTAAGCTCATAATAAGCCTAGGAGACAGGTACTGTTCCATCCCCATTTGTACATTAAATTCACAGTGATTAGGTGACTTGCCAAAGGCCTACCTTGTAAGTGGCAGAGCTGGAATGTGAACCTGGGAAGCCTGACATGCCAGCACCTGGGATCCTATCCACTATGGTCTACTGTGTTTCAAGGGGCATGTGACTTATGCATACAGTTCCTGCCCTTAACACAGATGTCCCTGGCTCCACATACTGGTATGAACCATGAGGCTTTTTATAATTACAGAGTAGTATCACATATAAAACATGAAGAGGAAGAAAAAATATAATGACAAATTTAAAAATATAATAAAAATTAAAATATAATAGATAATATATAGGAAAAGTCTCTATGGGTATTCAGAAAGGGGAAGACATTTCTGGCTGGGGATGTAGAAATCTAGAAAGACTGGATAGAGAGAAAATTTTGATTAGAACTTGGGTGTTTGAGATGTTGTATGGATATACTAACTGATCACCTATGATTGAATAGCAAAATGGAAGGCCCCCGTCTCTATCCATGCAGCCATGCAGGCTATTGGACCCTGCTTGGTGTTGGCCACAACAAAGCAGGCTCTCTTGATACTTCTTAACTACAACACATTTGAAAGTCAATTCAACAATCACTGTTATGCATTCTAGGGGACAATATATTACACAGATATGTGGAAACCACCCATAAACATAAAATTGGAAAGAAATGTTAGTTGTCTAGATTATGATAGATTGTGTGTTATGCATAATCCAAAGTTTACCAGGTATAACAGTGTACATAATAGATTATCAATAACATTTCCACTGAATGTATTAAAATGTGGTTATTTAGTTGGAGCTGGAGATACATATTGTAAAGGAAATGGTACTTGCCTAACTTAGAACTAGTGTGTGAGGAAATTTTATTGTTGATTGTCATGATGACAGGCTCCTTCAGAGGCTCGGATTGCTGAGTCATGGGGGCCCATGCACTGGCAGCTAGGAGAAAGGTCAATTGGGACAGCTTGCGGAAGGCATGTCTCCACTTGAGAAAGCAAACCATTAGGGAGAAAGCCTTTGGTTTTAGGTTGTTCTGGAAAGAAAAAAAAATAATACAAGAGCAGAGAATAGATGATGTGAGTATCAAGAAGGCATCAGATTGAACATAGCAACTGAAGTCCCTAAAAGCCAATCATTTTAGGATTAGAGAAGGCTAAATTTGAAAGGGGCCTTAGAGAGGTCTTAATCCAAACTCATTTCTTCTAATTTTAGAGCCAACTTCCTCTGGAGCCCAGGAAGCAGTTGCCCAGGGTATGATAGTAAGTTGTTCTAAATAAAGAAAGATACCATGTTCTTTTGGTGTTTTTCAAAAGGGAACACTTAAGTATTTTCTTGGTTCTATTTGCCAAGCTTAAAAAGCTATTGATACTTAAATTGGGTTGCTCTACTAACCAAATTCAAAGCATTGCTTAACAGCTGGTAAAAAAATCAGAGAAGAAATGGCATAATGTTTCCACAATTTTTTGGATCTGTTTCAACTGTTAGGACAAATTGTTAATCATTCACTAAACAATCACCTACTGATACTTAACTCTAATCAAGGTATTTTTAAACTTCCAAAAGGACTCAAATGCTCACAGTACAACAAAGACATTAGAATATTACTGCTACTGCCACTACTATTATTACTACTAATATAATAATTCTAGAGGCCTGGTGCACTAAATTCGTGCACAGAGGGGGTGTCCCTCAGCCTGGCCTGTACCTTCTCCAATCTGGGACCCCTCAGGGGATGTCCAACTGCTGGTTTAGGCCCAATCCCTGCAGACATCCCTCTCGAAATCCAGGACCACTGGCTCCTAACCACTCACCTGCCTGCCTGCCTAATGCCAACGGCCCTCCCCTGCCAGCCTGGTCACCCCCAAAGGCCCTCCCCTGCAGGCCTGGTTGCCCCCAACTGCCCTCCCCTGCTGGCCTGATTGTCCCTAACTGCCTCTGCCTCGGCCTGCACCACCATGGCTTTGTCCAGGAAGAAAATTGGAAATCTGGAAAATGGCCAGTCGACCTGATCTAATTAGCATATTACCCTTTTATTAGTATAGATAGATTATATAGGATAGGATTGCTTAAATGAGGCGGGGGAGCTTTTGTCATCAGGAGGAGATGCTCTGTGCAGACAAAAATACATAACACCTATATCTGGACTGATAGCCAGCTGTATGCACTATACTGCCAAACTGGTTATTGAAAAATGGAACCACTTTCTTACACTTTACACCAAACAGCTATTGACCTTAAAACCCTTCCTCAGCCCCCACCTTAGGTTCTGCCTTTGCAGTTCACCCAGATTAGGTACTGATTGGTTGGTTTCTATGCCAGTCAGCATCAAAAGCTCTGCCTCCTAGGCAGCCATTGGCTCCTCTGGGACATCCAGAATGGCCCTGCCTTCACGTCAACACCAGCCCTTCAGTCACACCCCCAGTCCACTACTGGGTGTATCTTTGGCCGCTCTGAGAAGCAGCACCTTAGGTCTGTGCTGGTGACAATTTTTAATTCTTATCCCTGACCTAACCTTACAGTGTGAGCTCCGTGAAAGCAAACATTTGTCTTGTTCATTCTTAGTTCACTCATAGACTTTACCTGTGTCTATGCCTCTAAGATAGCACCACATGGTGACTGGTTGAACGGTTGTTTCAGTCATCATGGTCACTGCCTTTTTATATATATATAAATGAGATATAAAGTGTTAAACACCTGAGAGATAGCCAGAGAGTTGAAGGAGGGTTAGAATACCAATGGTTCTGTCAGGAAAGTCTTCCTGGAGAAGGTATCTCCTGAACTGGTTTTGAGGAGATATTAAATTTACACCCACAGATCTTTTTGGTAGGCTGGGGGAGGTGAATTTCTTAGTGAGCAAAGGCACTGAGATAGAAAAGCATGAGGTAGGTTTGTTAGAATACAGGGTGTAGGAAGGGAACAGTGAGAGATAATGCTGGAAAGGAAGGCTTGGGGATAATTTCACATATAAATTATGATTTGCTTTGCTGTTTGGGTAACCTCATGATGATAGAAAAGATTTTGTTAAAGTTTATCTTTAGAAATCTATGTTTATCACTCATTCAAGAGAACTTAAACAATATAAAGATTTTTTAAAAAAGATTTTAAAGGAAATACTTTCTACTGTGTAGTACTGTGCTACATATTTTTAACAGACACAGCTATTTTGATTTTTAAAAGAAACATTGTTTTAATCATACTTAATTGGTTATCTCAGTTATCTATAATAATAAAAGCATAATATGCTAATAAGACCAGACATCCTTCTGGACAACCTTCTGGACAAAGCCAGAGCTGGGAGGGTTGAGGCAAGCCACCATGGCTGTGAGGGCCGAGTTCCTTGCACGAATTTCATGCATCAGGCCTCTAGTATTAAGTCTCATGTGAGAAATTAGTCCAACAAGATAAATTTTTATGTTCAAGTATAGTATCTATACTAATAAAAAGGTAATATGCTAAGTAGGCTGGACATCCTTCCAGACAAAGCCACAGCAATTGCAAGGGCCGAGGGCCAGCAGTGCAGGAGAGGCTGTGGTGCAGGCCAGTCCAGCACCGTGGCCCCTTTCACAAAGGCTGAGAGAGAGCCCAGCACCATGGGAGAGGGAAAGGCCATGCCACTTTACCAGAGTTGTCATGGGAGATTCCTCCACGCAGGCCAGTCCAGCACCACGGCTTCTTCTGCAGAGGTGGCACAGGAGATACCTCGGCACCAGAGAGGCCGTGGCACCGGCTGGTCCAGCACCGCAGCCCCTTATGCAGAGACAGTGGGAGAGTGGGCTGCATGATCCTGGTTCCAGTGTTGCCCCTTCCACAGAGGCAACCACAAAGGCACAGCTTGAGCTGGTCCCAGTGCCATGCCTCCGCAGAGGCTGGACAGGGTGCAACCTGCTGTGCCTCAACCTCCCACAGCCCCTCCCACAGCTAGCCTGGCCCCAGATTGCCCCCCACCCACCTGTGGGGGTGGGGTGGGGCCAGCGCTAAGAAGCAGGGGCCAAGGGCCAGCAGTGGCAGCAGCAGTGGGGTGATGGGGGTGGTGCCTTCCTCTGATCTCTCAGTCATCTCCTGCAGAGGGAGCAGAGAGCGGACCTAGCTGTCAGAAGGACATCCCCTGAGCACTCCTGGACTGTGAGGGGGGGCAGGCCAGGCTGAGGGATGCCTTCCCTCCCCCCCCCCACCCTGCCTGCACAAATTTTTGTGCATGGGACCTCTAGTTAATCTCATAAGAGAAAAGGCCACAGTGAAAGGGATAAAAGGGAACCTTTGATCCAGATGCTGCTACCAGAGGGCATCAACCTCCATGTTCTTACAGAGGCAGGTCACACCTGTTCAATCATGGTGATCTTAACCATGCTCCTCAGGGACCTCCCAACAAGGTGGGGGTTCCATTAACAGTTCACAGAGCATTCTGTCCATCATTGAAGCCATCACTTGACTTTCTTGGGTTCTTAGATTAGCTCTGTTTTTGGTCTGTAGAGTATGTGTTCAATCAATGTTTTTCAGATGGTAACATTGCATAGGAATTACCTATGAATCTGTTTCTGACCCCTGCCTTACATAGATAATTTTCTCTTTTTATTTTAATCTCTTTAGGCTTTTCTCTGTAATCTAGAAGAGGTTCGAGTTTATCCTCTTTATCATAGACTGGATTTTTCCAGGTTATTTCTGCTCTCACTTCTTACCCCCAATGTGCATGATAATTCTGCTACTGCACTTTCTAAATTTCTTTTAAACATTTCCTATTTTGCCTATTTCCCATGATAGTTATTCTATTGTCTTTTCATATTGGATTCTCTCTTTGTTACTTATATTTTTGTTTCAAAAAGGCATTGCCTTTAAACTTTTAGAGAATGCCAAAAACTTCTTAATATTTTCTTCTGTTTCCTCAGGTTAATCACATCCAGGAGGTTGTTTTTCCTTTGCATTTCCAGGGTAATGTTCTCATGTCCCTTGCTTTGTAGTGTAATGAACATTTGTTATTCTTTTTGCATCTCAGCATCTGAATCTTCTCCTTCACCCTTGGACAATCTCCCATTTTATGAAGCAAAGATTGTCTTCCATATAAAAGCTGAAAATGACAGAGACTTAATTTCTCACTCCTCCTTACAATTAGAATGTGGAGTAGGCTCTGCCAGTTCCATGTATTTGCACCAGCCATGGACTACATAGTGATTCAAGGAAGCAGAGCAGACTGGCCAATTCCAGGCCCCAGAGGCAACATGGTGGCAGTTCTAACGCCAGCAGCTAGTGCCGGGGATCCAGTGATACAGGCCAGTTGTGGCTTTGGCATTCACCGTGGGAAAGATTAAATAGCATCACTCCTGATTGTATAGCTTTTGAACCTATTATTTGGTCTCAAAGTAGACTGTAGAAGCTCCTCAACATCTGTTTAATAAATGTAGTTTTTGGTTTTTATTGTCAGGGTCTAACTCACTTCTTACAACTAAAAATGCTGTATGATACAATGAATATCTTTTGAATAGCTCCCCAGTGGTCTTAATGTCTGCATACCATTCTTCATATGAGTGGTCATCTGGTATGGTAGACCCTTGATTCTTCTCTGTCTACCTGGGTCCTCATCACACCCAATCTGAGAAGACAGCTGGATGTCACCCTCCATTTCTGGCCTAACCCCTGGTGTCTTCAGGCTTTCATTCTATGCAGGTCTGTTCATTGAGCTGGGAATTCCTAGCTCTGAGAAAGTAGAAATAGAGGTCTGATGGGGAAAGAGATAGCTACGAAGTACTCTGTAAGGTACAAACCTTGCCCAGAGGTTCAGTTTCCTCAGATATTATGTTGGAGGATGGGATTCAGTGATTTCTAAATGTATACACTTGTATACACATGCAGGTTAACCTACAGGTGATGAGGCAGGCTAAGGGGGACCAGTGAACTTGCACACTCCCAGCCCCACAGCTTAGAACAACCATCCTGAGCACAGCTCTGGGCAGCCCATCCCTTGCTCAAAATTTCTGTGTGGACTTTGGATAAAGCCATCAATGTCTAGGATAGATTGCCTGCTGCTCTGCTATACACTAATGCTTTTCCATTCCTTTCTCCGAATTATGGCCCCTCTCCACATTGGTCTAAGTTTTTCTAGCTCCATTGCTTCCTCCCTTATATGCTCATCTTTTCTTATTCTCCCCACATTCCATTCTCAAGCCATAATGAACTATTTTTAATTCCCTGATCCTACCATGATCTCACAATTCTCAGTCTTTGCTTATGCTGGATCCTTTCCCTAGAACACTCCTTCTTGCCCTACATTGCTTCACCTAACTAATGCCTACTCTTCTCTCAGATCTCATCTTACCTATTGTTTCTTTCAGCAAATCTTCCTCTGTCCTTCTCCAACCCAAAGCCTTTGTGCCCCTCCTATGTGCTCCCTTGATTAGAACCCCAACTAGCCTCTCGTAACCCCTTTGTCTATGTCTTATTCTCTGTTGTATCCCTAATACTTGCCTTGTAGTAGGTACTTGAAAATATTTATGAAAGAATACAAGAATAATTATAAATAATTTCTTCCCAATCCTGAACATGCACACACCTTAAAAGAGACTTGCAACTTTGTGTAAAATATTTGTACACCGCATATGAACTTTGTCTATTTAGAGTAGAATCCATGACTGCTTTAGGTAAATTCATGCTCAGGTGCTTCCACATCAGTAAGTACTCAATTAATGTTTACTTGAAGATTCCTTGTGCTGTACAGGACAAAAAAAAGTCAATTGTCCAAATTGGGTCACTTTTGAGAGTGCAAGACAGTGTTATTAATAATTCCCCCGAGACAATAGGCATAAGTTTGGATTGTCCAGGACAAGTGCCACATACAAGCATCCTACTTACCTAGCAACTCCCATTTGCCAGATTACTAATAGTTTTTTTGTACACTTTGATTTCAGATAGGAAGTTGTGTGTCAGGGAAAGCTTCTGGTATTATACCCATTCCCTAGAAGGACAAACTGAGTATGAAAGATTATCATCTCATAGTCAAACAGTAAGCACTGAGTTAGTGACAGGGACAGATAAACTGCCCAGAAATTTTGATCCTCTTTATTCTTTACCCCAACAAATGCTACTTGCCTTTTGGTTAAGTGGGCACATGCAATGGGAGACATTGTGATTGAGATTATTTTTGTAGTGTAATAATTAGTCAATTTAAAATAGAAGGAAACATCAGAGACATAGAAGCATGGAATAGACTGTCCAATCTCAGAGGGAAGGTGGGGTGAGTGGATGGATGGGAAGAGATCAAAGAACTTGTATGCATATATGCATAACGCAAGGACACAGACTATAGGGTGGTGAAGGCCTGGGGCAGAGGCTGGGGCCTTGCTAGAAGGGGTCAGTGGGGAAAAAGGGGGATGGATAATACTTTCAATAATAAAGATTTAAAAAATAAAATAGAAGGAAACAAAATCAAATCTGTTTCTTCCTCCTACCTCTGCCATGGTGATCAAGCATAATCCTTTAATTATAATCTGAGGTAGGAATAAAATGTCAATATCATGTGCCTTAAATAATTTAATTGGAGATTCAGCCATCATCACAATGCAGCAACCACTTCTTTTTTCCCTTAGAACCACTTAGAGTATTTAGACATCAGTTGAGTAATCTTCCATTTAAGAGTTTGATCCTAGAATGTCCTTTTATCCATTCTCTATTTGGGGAAATCAAAGTTCAATATATATTACATTTGAGTCAGTTTGTGGTTTAGTACATCCACTGTTATCAATATTGACAAATTAAGCCCTGCCGGTATGGCGCAGTGGTTGAGCATTGACCTATGAACCAGGAGGTCATGGCTTGATTCCAGGTCAGGGCACATGCCCGGGTTGCAGGCTTGATTCCCAGTAGGGGGCATGCAGGAGGCAGGCAATGATTCTCATCATTGATGTTTCTACCTCTCTCTCCCTTTCTCTCTGAAATCAATAAAAATATATTTAAAAAATATTGACAAATTAAGGGCCAAATAGAGCATGAGAAAACACTGGAGGCTAACTTTGAAAGTGGTGTTGAAAAGGTTGAGAGGAAGTAGGAAAAAGCAGTGTTGGAATTATAAACTCCAGTAACAATAGTTCCATAGTATTTACAGTTTGCAAAGTGCTTTTACATTCATTATGTTATTGAATCTATACCATAAAGATATAGAGAAATGTGAGACAGTAAATCTCTATTCAGTAGGTGAATGAATGACTGACTGGAGCCCTGGCAGAGGAAATGAGTTGTTCAGGATTATACCTTTATTAGCAGAGTTGGTATAATGACCCAAGTCTCTTAACTCCTAGCCTGAGCATCCTCTGCTGTGCTTCATCTATGTATGGTATTGGGAACCTAAAGAAATGTGTCCTATCTCACTTGGAATTTGAAAATGCCACCAAAGCCATTCTCATTGCTTTCGTTTCTGCTCAGGATATCCTGAAGGTTTTCCCTGCCTGTCTGTTATGCCATGTGTTGTAGGCACAGAGAAACTAGTCTTATAAAAAAACTAGCCTGCTAAAAGGAAGTTGAATATTTAGCCAGAGCCTTCTCTGTGCCCTGCAGGTGTCTGATCCTCAAGTTACACAGCTGCATCCACATAGGGGTCTGGAACTAGAGGGGATCAAGATCTTAGGTGTGATGTTAAGGTTATATGGTACTCTATAAGTCAACCTGACAGATGAGATAATACCAGATGCCCGACTGGGACTCTGCAAATTTCAAATGGAAGGTGAAAGCACCAGCCCCTTTGGCTTAAAAAATCATTTTAGGAATGCAAGCATGAACTATGGTTCTCTATGTATATCCATTTTTATTCAAGTTTATTTTTGTAGAATTGTGCTAACATTGTGCATTCAAAATGCATTTGAATTTTCCTGGTGATCAGTTGAACCCCATCTAATGTTAGTGTTAGTGATTAAAATAAAAGTATATACAATAAGGTAATTTTTACTTGAAATTATCTTAGAAAAATACTTATGTTGGAGCCAAGCACAGCCCATTTTTCCTCCAGCTTGGGACTAATTGATGTTTATTGCTTGAGCACCAAAAGAAACAGCTAGCTTTTAACTGGGGGCCATGCTGAATTTTTTTAAAGCGGGTATCTTAAAATGACAGAATCAGGGGGGTGACAGAGCACACTATAGAATGCAGGCAGAGATTGGGAGAATCACTATGTACGGAAGGTTCACATTTTCTGTGTCCTGCTCACAGAACCCTGGTGGAGAGGAACACTGGTGGCACTTACATTGTCACCTCTCTCTTCTCTCTGCACTCATGCTGAATTTGTGAATGTTAAATGTATAAAATGATGAGACTGCACTTTAATGACTTTTTAGGGCAATATTGGCTAGATTTGACAACTGAGTGAAAAGAGGAATTGGGGAGAGAGAGAAGTAAAAAATGACCCTGGGTTGGGACCAGGAAGTTGGTGGAAGCAGGAAGGTGTAGGGAATGGAGGACTGAGGCATGTTAAAATTAGAGTCATTTTGAATATAAGGGTTCTCAAATAAAGGCTGGATAACCTATAGAGGATATTGATTTTAGTTCACAACTCAAAAACAATACATAAAAATTTGAAAATTATCTATAATTGGGAATTTCCAATTAATATTTAATTTATTCTGCAAAGTAGGAAAAACTTAATTGCATTCAACTTGACATCTACCCCGTCCTTTCTCTGGGAATGAAGGAACACAGTATGTCTTAAGCTAATAGGGTGAGGAAAGGGCTACACATTAGAAGTAAGGGTAAAAATCTCATGAAATATTTCAAAATATATCTTACCACAAACCATTTAACTCCAAAGTTCAAATAATCCAAATAATCAATACTTGATGACTGTGATGACTGAATAAACAGAAAAACAGTATATCCATATACTCAAATGTTATTTGACCATAAAAATAGCATACTACAACATGGATGATCCTTGAAAACATTATCTGAAGTGAAAAAAAAGCCAGATGCAAAAGTTCACACATAGTAGGATTCCATTTATATGAAATGTCCTGAATATGCAAATCAAGAAACAGAAAGTAGAATAGTCGTTGCCTGGAGCTGCAGCTAAGAATGAGGAATGACTAAATGTAAATGGGAACATTTACATGATGGAACTTTTCTAATATTAGAATACAGTGATGACAATGCAATTCTATAAATTTATTAAAAATCACATATTTGCTTAAAATGAATAAATTTTGTGGCATATAAATTATATTTCAATTAAGCTGTCAAAATATATATTATGGATGTCTTTTCATTCACCTAAAACTGTAGTTGGAAACACAGAGTGGAGCAAAAGTAGTGTTACAGATGTTTGTATGGAAAAATAATTCAATAATTAATAAGTAATAATACAAGAATAAACTGTTTCATGTATTCACAACTGTAAAACTACTTTTGCCTATCCTGAATAAATCTAATCAAATCTCTATTGTTGGGCAGAGATACCCTCTTTTGTCCTGATATCTGCTGTAATTGTTCAGGAGTGGATGAGGCTGTGCATTGCAGCCATAAATGAGCGAAGCACATCCTAAAGCCTGTCCCCAGATGCCTAAATTACCAAGACCTACCAGACCTTCCTCAGCAGTCACACAACTCTGCACAGCTTCCTAAAGGAGCCAGTAAGGTCACAATGACCAAGGCAGACATTGATCCCTTGCACATCATCCTTTCCCACCTGCTGCTATTGTGTGAAAACAAAAGCTCTGTTCCATGCTTGTGTTCCTCCATCTGGCCCTGGGGTGTATTTTCAGGCTCACTGTTGCTGCTCCATAACCATCAAAGGAGACTTGCAGCTGAAGTAGTTGATCTAGTCCACCCAGTGGTCTTTTGAGAGGCCTTAGCCAAGCTATATCTTACAAACCCTTTCCCTTGGAGTTAGTTTGCTATTGTTAAAGAACAAAAATTTAAGCAAGTAAATTTGAAAATCTAATTGACTTTATTAAATAATTCATAAATCAAGCAGCATCTCATCTAATAAGTAGAAGGGAGCTCCAAGGTGTTATACAAAATGGAAGGTTATTTTGGCAGAACGAGGGTAGGACAAGGAGGTTAAAGAAATAGGTTATTTGAGACAAGGTCACCTTCCGAAGGCTTAGGGGGAGGCAGGAGGTCTTATCAGGCAGATTACCTCGCTAATGTTGAGGAAATTCCAGACTGAATGGTTTAAAATTCCACTCTTGGGAACTTCAGGTTAAGATGGTGGCTTAGGTAGACACAGTACTCACTTCATCTGACAACCACATCAAAATTACAAACTACAGAACCATCATTCAGACCACCTGAAATCTGGCTGAATGGATGTCCTAAGACTAGGGAATGAAAGATGAAGCAAAATCAAGACTGGTAGGAGGGGCAAAGACATGGAACAGGCTGGTCCCACACCAACATGTGGCAGATAAAAATCAGGAGGGATGTCTTGACTACTGAGGAGCAAAGGGTTCCAGCTCCATACCAGGCCCCCAGCCCACGGTTCCAGTGCCAGGAAGACAATTCCCTATAACTTCTGGCTAATAAAACCAACAAGGATTGAGGTAGAGTGAGACAGAGGGCTACTGGAGTCCCACGCAATTCCTCTTAAAAGACCTGCACACAGACCTACTCCGACTCACACCTTCTGAGCTCCAGCACTGGGGAAGTAGCTTGAAAAGCACCAGAGACATATGGAGAGGATTTGAATTGTCTGGCTTTGGGGATGAGAGCTGGGGGATGGGGAAGCCTTCTCCAAGACAGAAGTGCTGGGTGAGGCCATGGTTCCTTTGATGAGTTCTCCCAGCACAGAGCCGGCACGTAGGTGCCCTAAACTGAAACTCCATCAACCTGGCTCACACCATTTGCCCACACTGGTGATTCCCTAAAACCCCAGGCCACCCAACTTTCAGGCCCACCCATGCTGTTTCCAGTGGCTTTTCCATATGAATAAATGTCCCGTTTTGGCTCATTCTTCAGATTTTCCAAAAATCTCTCAAACAAGCAGCATCTGGCCTCAGTGTGCTCCATACCTCTTGATAAGTGGCCTCAGGCCCAGAACTAGCAGCAGTTGGCCTAGGATCACAGTTTGGCCTCACCTGGGCACCTTCAAGCTGAGCACAAGTAGCGGCCATCTGCAAATCATTTTGTAGCTCACACTGGGTGGTCCCAGGCAGAACACAGGCAGTGGCTGATCTTGGGATGCACCTCTTGAGAGACCCCAGAGCCAGCAAACCCAGTGGACAGCTTCAAATCATGTCAAAATATCACCACCCAACCACCTCCACAAATGACGCACTCAAAGGGAAGTGACACACTCATTGGACACCAGAGGCCCAATGAAGTAAGACCTACCCTGTGGTGTGGGCCTATGCACAGTTGCTCCTCTACCATGGTTGTTGTTGGTTGCTGATCACAGCTAGTCCTTGCAAGCTGACTGGCCTGGGAGTAAATCTCTGCCATTGATGTGCTAACAGCAATCAAGGCTCAACTACAATAAGATGGTGTACACAACCCACGTAGGGGGCATACCTCCAGTGCCCCACTTGGGTATTTGGAGAAGCTAGGCCACTGGACCCTACAGAACACCTACTTTATTAGGCCACTCTACCAAGCCTGGGGGATGTTGCAGCTCTACCTAATACAGAAAAACAAACACAGGGAGTCTGCAAAAATGAGGAGACAAAGAATCACATCCCAAATGAAAGAAAAGAACAAAATTCCAAAAATAAAAATAAAATTTAAAAATGGAGACAAGCAATCTACTAGATGCAGAGTTCAAAACACTGGTTATAAGGATTATAAGGATACTCAGTAAATTTAGTGATTACCCTAACAACATAAAAAAAGGGACTAGTCAGAAATGAAGAATACACTAAGTGAATTGAAGAAAAATTTACAGGGAGGGAATCAACAGTAGAGTAGATGAAGCTAATAATCAAATCAGCCATTTGGAATATAAGGAAGCAAAAAACACCCAATCAGAAGAGCAAAAATAAAAAAAGAATTCAAGCCTGGCCTGCATGGCTCAGTGGTTGAGCATTGACTTATGAACCAGGAGGTCACGATTTGTTTCCCAGTCAGGGCACTTGCCTGGGTTGTGGGCTCAATCCTCAGTGTGGGGCATACAAGAGGCAAACAATCAATGATTCTCTCTCATCATTGATGTTTCTCTCTCTCTGTCCCTCTCCCTTCCCCTCTGAAATCAATACATTTATATATTTAAAAAATCCAAAAAAAAAAATAGGATAATGTAAGGAACCTTGGGAAAACTTCAAGTGTACCAACATTCACATCATGGAGGTCCCAGAAGGGGAAGAGAGAGAAGAAAAAATAATGACAGAAAAGTTCCCTAACCTGGTAAAGAAAATAGACATACAAGCCTAGGAAGCACAGAGAGGCTCAAACAAGATGAAACCAAAGAGGGTCACACCAAAATACAACATAATCAAAATGCAAGAGGTTAAAGACACAGAGAAAATCTTAAAATCAGAAAGAGAAAAGCACTTATTTACCTATAAGGGAGCTGCTATAAGACTATCAGCTGGTTTCTCAACAGAAACTTTGCAGGCCAAAAGGGATTGGCACGAAATATTCAAAGTGATGAAAAGCAAAGAGTTATAACCAAGATTACTCTACCCAGCAAAGCTATCATTTAGAATTGAAGGAGAGGTAAAGAGCTTCCCAGATAAGAAAAAGCTAAAGGAGTTCATTACCACCAAACTAGTATTGTATAAAATGTTAAATAACGGGTCTTCTTTAAAAAGAAGGAAGAAAACTGAAAGATCAAACGATCAAAAATATGACCCATAAGTCGTGTGGCTCAGTTGGTTGGAGCATTGTTCCATACCCCCAAAGGTTGTGGGTTTGATTCCTGGTCAAGACACATACCTATGTTGCAGGTTTAATCTCCTGTCCCCGTGTGTACGGGAGGCAACCAATTGATGTTTCTCTCTCTTTCTCTCTCAAACAATAAAACCTTATCCTCAGGTGAGGGTTAAAAAAATAAATTAAATATGAACAATGAAATGGCAATAAATACATATCTATCAATAATTGAATCTATAAAACAAAATAAATGAACAATCAGAACAGAAATAGACTCAAAGATACAGAGAACATTTTGACAGTTGCCGGATGAGAGGGGATTTAGGAGTATGGGTGAAAGAGATGACAGGTTTAAGAGGTAAAAATTGGTTACTACTGAATAGTCATGGGGATGTAAAGTATAACATAGGGAATATAGTTAATAATACTCTAATAATTATGTATAGTGTCAGATGGGTGTGAGATTTATCAGGGTGATAACTTGCTAAGTTATATAAAGTCTAGTCACTGGGTATACATCTGAAACTAATATAATAATGTATGTCTACTAATTTAAAAATAAAAAAATATATTTAAAATAAATAAAATTCCACTACTGGGAGAGACTGCAACTGCAATTAAGTTATGTGTTAAGTCTCAGTGAGGTTTACTACAAGTGACTCTATTTTGAATCTGTTGTTTCTACTTAACAATGTATAGTTGACCCTTGGACATCATGGGTTTGAACTGTGTGGGTCCACTTATACATGGATTGTTCTCAATAAGTAAGTACAATATTATAAAAGTATTTTATCTTTCTTATAAATTTCTTAATAATATTTTCCCTCTAGCTTACTTTTTGTAAGAATACGGTATATAATACATATGACATACAAAATATGTGTTAATCTACTGTTTATTTTATTGTAATGCTTCTGGTCAATAGTAGGCTATTACTAGTTAAGTTTTGGTTTAGTCAAAAGTTATACATGGGTTTTACACCATGTGAGGGTTAGCACCTGTGTTGTTCAAGGGTCAACTACTATCTTTGTGTTAGCAAGTAGGATAGATACTTGTACTTTTCTCAACACTGTATTCCTAGGCCTAATACCATTACTAGGTACATTATTGATACTTGTTGTTAAAATAAAAAGGGTGTATAAATTGTCTCCCTTTGTGTTTGAGCCTCTCTGAAACTTTTCATTGGTAGTCGACCCAAGAAGGATTAAAGCTCCATCCGTCAACATTTCTGATACCAAAGACTGGCCCTTGGTTAGACTGAACTGCCTGACCTGTGAAAGTTCATTGGCTTCCAAGCACAGTCACAGCTCTTCTTTGTTTGGGCTTACCTGAGGTCAAAAGTCAGCAGACTTGCACAGGTGGCTGAGTTGGGAAAGGACAAAATACTAGTACATTCAGATAACCTGATTCTATGATAAGTTAAAATGAAACAGTGATGAATCTACAGCCACTGGCTGAAAACTAAGTTTAAAAACTTGGTAAAATTGTGCAGAAACACAGAGGCAGATACAAGTTATCATTTATCCCCATTGGTTTAATTCCTATAAAGTGATAAAGAAAGTAGTTTGTGACACCATTTTCCCCTCAAGAAAAGACTTAGTATTCAAAAAAGAGAGAAAATATTCATTTGGGTAGAGTGCTAATGTGTTCTTTTTACATTGAGATCATCTTTTCCCCGTGGTACAATGAGTTGTGCAGAACAGAGAGTAAATACACCTTTTGCAAACTGCTTCATTATTTTTAATGCTGCATTTAATAAAATTCTACCACTAGTGTTTATCATATCAAGTTTTCCTGTCTTTACAAAAGATTGATGCTTATCTGACTAGGCCAGAGGTCATGTTTGCATCACAAACTAGTACAATAATCTTGGGAAGAGAAATAAGCTCAACTATAGAGAAAGGCACATCAAATATTAAAACTGTCACCTGTGCTTAGTTCTTCCTGAAAAATAATCCTGGGTATTTTTTTTTAAAGAATTTATTTAATATAAAACTGCAAAATAACCACTGGTTTAATTTTGTGTCTACTTTTATAGAAGAACTAGAGGCCCAGTACACAAAAATTTGTGCACTCAGGTGGGTCCCTCAGCCAGGCCTATGCCCTCTTGCAGTCTGGGACCCCTTGGAGGATGTCCACCTGCTGACTTAGGCCCGCTCCCTGGGGGATCGGGCCCACACTGGCAGTCAGACATCCCTCTGGCAGCCCGGCAGCCCTCAGGGGATGTCCACTTACCAGCAGGGAGCAGACCTAAGCTGCAGTCGGACATCCTTATTGTTGCTGAAGATGCGGGAGAGGTTCCCACCACCACCGCTGTGCTGGCAGCCATCAGCCTGGCTTGTGGCTGAGCAGAACTTCCCCTGTGGGAGCGCACTGACCACCAGGAGGCAACTCCTGCATTGAGCATCTGCCCCCTGGTGGTCATTGTGTGTTATAGTGACCAGTCATTCCCAGTCGTTATGCTGTTAGGGTCCATTTGCATATTACCCTTTTATTATATAGGATAGAGGCCTGGTGCATGGGTGGGGGCTGGCTGGTTTTCCCTGAAGGGTGTTCTGGATCAGGGTGGGGGTCCCGCTGGGGTGCCTGGCCAGCCTGGGTGAGGGGTTGATGGCTGTTTGCAGCTGGTCACACCCCCTTCAGGGTGAGGGTCCCCCCTGGAGTACCTGGCCAGCCTGGGTGAGGGGCTGATGGATGTTTTCAGGCTGGCCACACTCCCTTTAGGGTTGGGGGTCCCCACTGGGGTGCCTGGCCAGTCTGGGTGAGGGGCTGAGAGCCGTTTTCAGGCTGGCTATGCCCCCCAGAGACAGAAGCTCCCAGCCTCTCCTTTTTTCTTTTCTTTTTTTATTCTGGGATTTATTTACCTTCTATAATTGAAACTTTGTAGCCTTGAGTGGAGCTCAGAGCTGGCCAGGGCAGGGCGGGAAGCTTGGCTTCCTCCATTGCCAGGGGCAACCCAAGCCTACTGCTAGCTCCAGCTCCGTGGCTATGGCCGGCTGAAAGCAGGTATCTGGGGTTTATTTATCTTCTATAATTGAAACTTTGTTGCCTTGATTGGAGCTCAGAGCTGGCCGCGACAGGCGGGAACCTTGGCTTCCTCCATCACTGGCAACCAAGCCTCCTGCTTGCTCCAGCTCCATGGCTGCCAGCCGCCATCTTGGTTGGGTTAATTTGCATATAGTTGCTCTGATTGGCTGGTGGGTGTGGCTTAAAGTGTAGCAAAGGTATGGTCAATTTGCTTGTTTGTCTTTTATTAGTGTAGATTATATCCTTAGATAATTTATAAAATTTATAAATGTGAGAAGGCCTAGAACAGAACATAATGTGGCATGCTATTCTTTAGGAAGATGAATTTGGTCAACAGGTTGAAAGAAGCATCAAATCAAAGAGCTGGGAAAGTGTTGGAGAATATCAAATCTAAGAACCTAATTCTATGGATAAAGAAAACGAGATCAGAGAGGAGGTGACTTGCCATGAGTTCACACAGCAGTTTTAGGGCAAGGAAAGGACTACAAACCTTCCTCTCCTTTGTCTCCCCATGCCAATCCTGGTTCTAATTCCAAATGGTTAGGCCCCTCTGACTCTTCTTTTTCCTTCCCATTGGTCTTATTACATCTAGGACTCATCTCTTGAAGACGTTAAGTGATTTTATTTAAATGCCTGGGCCTTATACTCTCTGCATCTTCCTCAGCCTTTGACAGGAAGAAGAGGGAGGAGGTTTAAGAGAAAGAGGAGGGGGAGGAGGGGAAGGAGAAGGGGAAGAAAAAGGAGAAGACAAATGTAATACTTTCAACAATAAAGATTTAAAAGGTGGAGAAGGAGGAGGAGGAGGAGGAGAAGGAGATGGAAGAGGAGGGGAGGAGGAGAAACAATTGAGTGTCTGCAATGATCAATGCAAGCCCTGTGTTAAGGACTAAGAGATAAATTAGATTCTCAGTCCAGTAGCAGAGAAAGACAAGGTAACCAATGACACTAGTCAGAGTCATATGGATTGAGATAAGCAGAGTAATGGTAGCACTCTGTAGGAGTAATATGTCTGTAGGGGCTAGAAGGCCTCTCAAAAGAGGCATTATTTAAGGGGAATCTGAAGAGGTTAGGTAAGGGTTGCCTGGTGGAGAGAGAAGGAAGAGGGCTCCTGGAAGAAAGAAGAACCTGTGTAAAGGCAGATAAGCATGAACAGGTAAGATATGTTTGGGAAACCACTAGAATTTCATTTGGCTGGAGGGTAAGTACATGTAAAGGACTGGCAGACAATCTGAAGGGCTGTGCAAACCACATTAAGGAGTGTGGCCTGATGGGTGTTAAGCATGGAGAGGCAACATCATGTTGATGTTTATCTTCCATGCCTAACCTTGTCCTTTTTTCTCCAGTAGCCTCTTCATATCTTTTCTCCTTGGTCAGCTGTTGGAGATTATGAGTTCTGCACATCAGAGTGTTCCAACTGAGACCAGATGGTCACTCAGCAGTGAGTGAGCAAAGCACCAGGTTGCCTAGGCTCAGGGGGAATCTCAGCTTACCCATTTACTAGCTCTGGCATAAGAGCAAACCACTTAACCTCTCTGGGCTTTACTTTCCTCATGGCCAAAATAGAGAAAGTGATAATGCCAACCTCAGAAGGGCTTTGTGAGGATTAAATGAAAAGCATATGAACAATCTTTAGAATATTGCCTGGCATATCAGAGACACAAAGAAAAGATTGACTTGAGCTACACAAGGGCCTTTGGGTAAGAGGCTATAATGGATGCAAGGGCATGGTGGGACCACAGCCAGGCCTTCCTCAAAGTTTTGTGTGCTATCACTGGACCAGTCAGAATGCTTCTGTAGGCCTTTAGGCTACCATGTGTAATCATCGGAATACATAACCTCTGCCCCACCTGAAATTCTGTGCTTCTGTTAGTCTTCCAATTTATAAATCTGTATTTTTTTTAGCATTGAGTCTGCAAGTTTACACACCCTTCCCTTCTTTCCAAAGCCCCTGCACACAGCAGGTTTTAATAGCGATGCTGAGAAAAGTGAGAATCCAAAAGAAACCAGATCAGCAAATGACAATGAGCCTTTTGATTTGATCTTGCATTGATGACAACTCTGCATGTAGTTTGCCAAGCATCCAATTTATGACTTTACCTCTTATACTCCTGGTGAGTGCTTCATGAGTTGAAATCATCTTTTGTGATTAACTTTATATAATGCTTATGCTAACACCATGCCCACCTGGGTAATTCATAAATATTTCAGGAGGAGAAACACAGTGATCTTCCCCAACACAGCCATATAACAGTTTCAACATAATTAGTAGCATTTCTGGATCCAACACAGCACTCTTATAATGTGTATGATGGAGGAAATGAATGACTCTAATTATATCTTATTAAATCTTATTAATCCTCATTAGAACTCTATTATTCTTTATAAGTGGGTTAATGGGGGAAATAAAAAGAAATGCTGGTCAAGTCCTGTTATATCCGATGAGCTTTGGGTAAATCCATTCTTACTTTGTGTGATACCAGGTGTTTTTCATAGTAAACACTACCCCTTAGAATATGGGTTTGCTGAAATGTTGAAGGTAGAATTGTGTTGGAATAAGTTATGATCTTTTTAGAGCCCCATAACAAAGAGTTCATTTTTTTAAAAAAAATTTCAAATTATGTTAGTTGCAAAAAGAAAACTATTTCATTATTGCATGGACTAGATACTCTTGACCTTATCTCTCGGCTACTATCTTCCTATTTTTGTACGTGTAGGTGAGAACTTGAGAGGAAGAGAGATTAAGCAATTTGAACTCAGGAATTCAAAGAGCTTGCATAAGGAAGGCGTTAAATAGACGTTAAGTGCAATAATATAAGTTTCTACTTTAATTTCTTTAATTCTTGGTCAAAAAATTCCACCAAATCCCATTAGAACCAAGTTTTGGAAGTTTCATGTATAGGCAACTCAGTGTACTCTCAACATTCATGAATAGGAATTAAGTCCTGCTGGAGGTCAGGGTCTCCTGTTTGGTGGAAACATCCTGGGATTAGTCAGGTGACTTGGATGGGTGGAGGTGAGTTTAGGTGCTTGTGTTGGGCAAGTCACTTTACCTTTTCACTCAAATGTAAAAGGGGGACTATGCTTTGTCCTAGCTAACATGAAGCTTTGATAAACTGCTTTAATGATGTGCCAAAGTGAGGGATTATTATTGTAGATATCAATAGGATAGAAATACAAGGAAACAAAGTCCCCAGCCTTGGACCACCTCCCAGGCAATGGCTGCTGCACATTATAACTCCTTGGCATAGTAAATGGTGGTTTCCATGAGTGCGCACATTTACAAATGTCAGAGGGGAAAATTCAACTCTAACTTTCCAAGAACAGGCTTGCTTTTATTCAAATCAGTTCACCCAGTTCGCTGATTTCTTTTTGGAGATATAAGCACAGAAAAAAGTTTCTGGGCTTCAGGACCAGGCTGTAAAATAAACGCTAAACTCCAGGGGTTCCTTTTTTTGAGTCTAGGACAGAGGAAGTGGCCTTGAAGCAACGTCATTGTTCTCCAGGGTTGTCAATCAGACCTTCCAGGAACTGATTCCGGGCCAAAGGGAGTTGGAATTCTCTTCATTGGGTGGTCTGCGTGGCCCGCTAACATCTAACCTGGTTCTATCTCTGTGGGAAGGAGGAAGTCGGGGCTCTGACAGGAGGAGGGAACTGGGATTGTGAGTTTGAACACCCAGGTCCCGCGCCTGGGTCGGTGGCGTGTGTGACTCTGCACAAGTCATTTCTCTTCGGAGAGCGTCAGTTTTCTCACGTGGGAAGTGGACAGATTGGAAGTTGGTCTTAGCCAGCTCCGACCTCCTGTACGTTAGGAGTCCTATTGGGAATCCAGGGAGAGACTCAGGACCCAGATCTCGGAAGGAATCTGAGCAGGATCTCTGCTGCTCAGACTGAGCGCCCTAAGTTGGCGCCTTTAAGGGCAGATGCACGTTCTCCCATTTCTCAAACAGCCCCTCGACTCGGCCGCTTCCTCCTTCTACATCTTCTTCCTCTTCCTCCAGTGCGGGCAAAGCCTCCACACCTCCTTTCTCTTCCTCCTCTGAGAGCTCCCCGAATCCCTACGTCCCCTCCTCTCATTTCCAGGAAATAAAATGTCCGCTGTGCGCCCACCTTTTGGCACAGCCCCTGCCCGCCGCGGGCGCCCCCTCCCCCAGCAGGCAGCGCCGCGCGGCTCCCGGGCACCCGCCTTCCCATACCTTACATGGACAAATGCGTGCAGGCAAAGTCAGGAATTCAGGCCCCTGACGTCAGCTTCCAGCTCTCAGGGCACCGCACGGGAGACCGAGGGGAGGGGGTGGGGACGGTGGGAAGGAAGGAGGGGGAAAGGCACCAACCAGCAGTCGCTCCAGCCCTGCCGAAGTTTCACTTTTTGTCTGTGGGTTCGCTCCCGGGCCCCGCGCGAGCTTTCCCGGGATAAGTAGCTTTAGCGAGCAGGGGGACAGCCGGGCGCTGCAAGGTAAGGGCTGGTAGCACGATCCGGGGCGCGGGACACGCTGCGGGGCGCGGGGCCGGGCCTGTCCGGGGCTGGGGACAATGGGAGGGGGAGTGCCTGGGCACCTCCTCCTACGCCTTAGCCTCCGCCTCCAGCCGCCGCCGCCACCGCCGCTGCCCCGGCTGCCTCCTCCCAGAGGTATTGTTGCAAATCCTCCTTCCTTCCCCCTCACCCTCCGCCCGCCGGTGCCTCGGGAACCCCCAGCCTCCCCCGCCGCGAGCGCCTCTGGGGTGGCAGCCGCGCGGGCGCAGGGTGTGGAGTGTGCGCCCTGCCCCGGCCGAAGGGCCCGCGGTGCGGAAGTGCCAGCCGCGGTGCAATCACGGGGTACACGCCATTGAAGGGGGACCCGGAGTTTTTCGGGAAGCTCAGATCGCGGTCTGGGCGGGGTCGGAGCCCTTCCCTGTGTGACCCCAGCCTGGGCCTTTCTGGGCGCGCAGGGGGCGGGGCCACACCCAGCTGCTTAGAGCTTTCGCGGAATCCCAGTTGTCACCATGCAAGGGGCCTAGGGATACAGTTATCCAAGCCCCCATTTTACAGTTGGGGCAACTGAGGTCCAGGGAGAAGGAGGGCCTCCCCAGAAGTCAGTCACTAAAGGCCGACTGTAATGAAAATAAATGGCTCCCAATTCCTCATTTCCGTTCTCCAGCATTTCTCCAGGACCCACTGTGTGCCAGAGGGCATTGGTGGGTTTTTAGGTTGGAGAGTCAGATAAGGCCCAGTTCTTGCCCTCAGAGAGCGCTCAGACCACCGAGGAGCCGAACCTGACCCTAGACATAAAGTGCTGAGTGCTGGGGGAAAGGCGTGGATAATCTTTTAATGGGCTCAGGAAAAGGAGTTTGATTTCCTGGTCCCTGGAGAGCGGACAATGATGGCCCTTTGATCGGGGCTTTTTGAAGGATGGGAGTTTTCTGAAGCTAGCCAGTGACATGGAGGGAGGTCATTTGCGCAGGAGTGGGGGTAGGGTGGGGGGTGGGGCTGGGGCTGGTGGGATGTTGGGGGCAGGTGGGGGTGGGCTGTAGACCAAAGAATACTAAATAAAATGTGGAGAGTAGAGCTGAAACTGTAAATGTTACTGTGTTGAGGGCATGGGGTTGGAGGGAGAGTGCTTGAGATCGGTGGACTTGTGACCAGGTACTCTGACAGAGCAATGTCTTTGGGACTTTGGTGTGCTATGGAGACCAGAAAGATATCTCCTAGGCTTCCTTCCCCAGGGATCCACTGCCTCCCAGCCCTCAACACAAAATGCAAAAATTTAGGGGCCTCTCTGAGTTACTTTTCTAATACCAGACTCACTTAACTTTATCTCCAATTCTCTTTCTCCTTCTACCCTCTCCCCTTTTCTAAATTGCTTGCCTTCCAGTAAAACTTGTTCTTACTCAGGTGTCAGTGACTTAATGGCTTACCTCTCTCAGCACTTGTGCATTTTAAGAAAGCCTTTAAGTGGAGTGAAAGGAAGCTACTACCTCCTTTTCCCCCTTCCCAATCCTCACCCTGCCTCACTCTTACAGATGGGGAAATAAAAATGAAGGGCCAGAGAAAGTCGGTGCTACAGTGAATAATGGTGGATGATGCGGGAGGGGGCGCAATATCTCCAATAGGATTTACTCTACTCCATGACCAGCATTTCTCCTTCCAGGGTTCCTGCTAGCACTGGGGACTGTTAAAAGGAAGTGTGTCTTGCATTGAATCTTTGTAGGACTGCCCCTCAACTCCAATGCCCAGGCCTTTACAGTCCGGAATGTACACTCTAGGTGGAAGAGAAGTAGTTGGGGTTAGCTGCTTGAAAGGTAGGGTGTAGGCCTGGGACCTTTGGGTTACCAGTGGTTCTCAACCTTCTGGTCCTTTAAATACAGTTCCTCATGTTGTGACCCAACCATAAAATTATTTTCGTTGCTACTTCATAACTGTAATGTTGCTACTGTTATGAATCATAATGTAAATATCTGATATGCAGGATGGTCTTAGGCGACCACTGTGAAAGGGTCTTTTGACCGCCAAAGGGGTCGTGACCCATAGGTTGAGAACTGCTGGGTTAGGCAGTCCCGCAGGGTCATGCTCACTGTAAGCAGCTGGCCAGCCTAGAGTTGGCTTTGGGGATGGGTAGAGGGAGGAGAAGCTGAGCTGCTGAGCTGGTTACTATGGCTAGGACTGATTAGGACCCTTGGAGTGACATATTCTGGTGGTGAGGTCATCACTCTGGGGCAGAGTTCCAGCCTGTGGTTGGTGGGAAAGGAGGCTTGATTATGAAGGGCCTTAAAAATGCCAGGCTTGGGAGTTTGGATATGACGTGAAGTCATCATTTGAGGGTTTTGAGCAGGTTGGGACATGACTGAGAGGGGAGGTACTGGCACTGGAAAACCTTCTGCTGCCCATTTCTAGAGAGAGGCAATAATTTGGCCTATGAATATTATCATTGGGTGTTCACTCACTTACTTGACATATATTACTGAGAACCTATTATGTGCCATTGGCAAATATGAAGATTTTATAACAAGTGCCTGTATTTTAGAGACAAATAAGTTGTATTTCATCAGTTCTAAAGTACATTTTTTTTTTTCAAATTTTAATATCGCTGAAATTGGGCTGTCTTATAATCATAGATGTGTCATAGTTGAGCAATTTTTTCATTCTAAGTTGATGGTACATCTTACAGTCAATGGTTTAGATTTGATAAAAGTTGTTAAGCATATCCTGTATGAATGTACAGTGTTTGGCACTTTATATAAAACACTTTCCCATCAGATATTCCATTTTCATCTCAAAAATCCCCTGAGAACTAGGCCTGGTGACACTGTCATCTCCATGGTAACTCTTGCCCAAGGTCACCCAGCTAATTAGAAATGTGCTCAAAATGACAACCCAGAACTTTGACTCTTGGTGTTAATGTGTGACTTTACCCTGCTGTGGAACTCACATGGATTATTGGGAGAACTGTGGAATAGTCAGATCAGATATGATTTCAGAACTATGGTTTCAAATGCTGTGATGATGATGAGTTTTTGGCCAAGGGCAGAGTGTAACTCACTGGGAAGGTGTAACTCACTGGAATGTACTGGGAAGCCCCTTTAGCCCTGAAATTTGTTGCATTTAATGGAAAATGGACAGAGGGATAGAAGGTGCCAGGTAACATGGTAAAATCAGAGGATGAAACACACGGCTATTTTTACATAAAGGAGATGAACAGTGCAGGAAGCATACAAGTTCAGGAGCCTACCCACTGCAAACCAGGAACTGGCTGGCCCTGGGAGTATAAAGATGAGGAGGACAGGATTTCTTGAAGACCACGGGTGTACATGCGCATGCGCATGCTGTTTTCCGGGTATGTTTTGGCTGCTCTGCACTGAGGAGGGTCCATTTAAGGGAAGCCAGCACGGCGGGAGTGGTGTCTGAAGAGTTGTCCAAGTGGAGGAAGGACAGGTAAGCCTCAATCTGTGAGGTGGATTGGGAACGTTTATTCTTGAGGCTGTATTTTGAATGGCTAGCATGAAGTGGGCTGTGGGAATTGGAGAAAGCGGGGGACTTTTATTTTTTTTCTAAGGAGATTTAACTTTACCTTGTAGGCTGTAGGGGCCCTTAACCAGCACTCTAGAGATTCACATGAGAACAAGCCTGGGCAGGACCTCTGAAACCATCTCTGGGAAGAGGTATTTGGATAGTAATGCAGGAAGCATAGTAACACATTTAAGTAATTGGTTGAGTGAACCTGAGACTTTGACCTTGGGCAGTAATTAGGAGTCTTAGCTTTGTGTGTGCATTGGTGGGTGGGGACTCTTCTTGGAACAAGGCTTGGAAGGCTGTCTGTGCCTTGCTGGAAGAAACTGAGGTGAGGAAGGGAAGGTACAGTTTGCTGTATGGAGGAAGCGCCTATCCAGGTGGAAATCTGGGGCTTGAAGGTGTGTGTGAGACAGAGAACCTGAGGGTGAGAGGAAGGGAAGAGGGAATGGAAGTGTGTTGTGGGTTGTCTCTAGGTCATCTGGAGGCGTGGAGGAAATGGCCAGTGCTTTCCTAATGCAGATCACAGAAATGAGAAAGGACACAGCTGTATCCTTGAGGCCTTCATCTCTTCTGACTTTCCACCAATAGGGTGAGTGGGTGGCCAGAGTGTCAATGGGATTCATGCTTGGAAGCATTTAAGCCACAGAATTGAGGCTAGAAAATGTTAATCTTCCTATCGTTCTTTCTTAACCATAATAGTAATAAGAATATAACTTTGAAAATCTGAGTGCTTAACATGTGCTTACGGAATTCTCATGCCGATTTATTGAAGTTGGTTTTATGATTTTAGTTTCATTTCGCAGATGAGATGATGAGTTCAGTTAAATAAGGTTACACCACTACTAAGTGACATGGCCCAGTTTCCAACCTTTGCCTGATCTATAGCCTCGTCACCACTCTTTTATGCCTCTACAGAATGAAAAATTCAAATCAACATTGATTTTCAGTGTTCTTCCTTGGAATTTAATTCAGTATACATCTATTGAGCGCTGGTGGGATCATAATCGGGGGTTTACCATCAAGGGTGAGGAGTCTTCTCAATTCCACACTAGTGCTCCACCGTTCCCTCTCTTAAGATGTTACCTTTCCCTCTACCCTTTGGGTGTTTTCTCTCCCCAAACCTAACTGGAGAAGTGAGAGCCTCTCTAGCAAATTATCTGCAACCCCTCCCCCTACAATATTACCCCCCTCCTCTCTTCTCCTCTGTAGTGATAAGGATTATGTACCCCCTTCCCCTAGTTTTACTGAGATATAATTGACATACATCACTGTACTAGTATAAGTTTAAGGTGTACAGCATAATGGTTTGACTTACATATGTTGTGAAATGATTACCACTGTAAGTTTAGTTAGCATTCATCATCTCATATAGATACAAAATAAATAAAAAGCAAAAAAAGACAACAAATTTTCTTTGTAATGAGAACTCTTGGGATTTACTCTAACTTTCATATATATCATAGAATTATTAACTATAGTACATAGTATTAACTATAGTACTAAGGTGATAAGGATTTGATGGAGTGTCTTGACCTTAGTCATTGCCTATGACCTATATTTCCTTGGAAAATGCTAGATGTCCTCTGGAGTTGAGCCAAATAGTTCTTGTTGGATCCTGCCCTCCCTATGTCATGCTGACCTCTTCTTCCAAGAAAAGCAGGTTCAGGACTCAAATGCTTCCCTGTGGCCTACCTGCCTCAGGTGGGTCATTTGCATTTTAAAGATTCACAGATGCAGCTATTTTCTGGGGAGAGACCCCAAGAATGTCATCCAGCAAAGTTTACTTACTTGATTTTCTCATCTTAGAATCCCTATCATTTCTGGTGCTCTGAAGATGTTTAGTATATTTTTGTGAAATAAATGAACTGAAACAGTGTAAGCATGAATCATCACTTGACCTTATATGTTTGCTTGTTTTTGTCTCCACTCCACTTTAAAATAATTTTCATGAGGATCCCAAGGATACCTTTGTTAATGGTCATGTTCCCAGTAGCCAGAAGAGTGCCTGGCACATGTTAGGCATTCTGGAAATATTTGTTAGGTGGAGAAAGGGATTGTTTTGGGCTTGTGGGCACAGGGCTCCATTGAGATTCGCCTATGCCAGTGATGGCGAATCTTTTGAGCTCGGCGTGTCAGCATTTTGAAAAACCCTAACTTAACTCTGGTGCTGTGTCACATATAGAAATTTTTTGATATTTGCAACCATAGTAAAACAAAGACTTATATTTTTGATATTTATTTTATATATTCAAATGCCATTTAACAAAGAAAAATCAATCAAAAAAATGAGTGTCATAGGTTCGCCATCACTGACTTATGCTCTACCTGCCACAGATGGCATTGGGCAGTCCCACTGTCCGGGTCAAGGTTAGGAGTTCTGTGTTGGGTCTTTAAACTAGTTATCCTAAGAGAAATTTCAGTTGAAACTGCTCTTTCAGTTTTCTCTCACACAGACAGGTGGTTCTGTTGTCTTTGAACATTCCTCTGTTTTCTTATCCATGCCTTTGCATATGCTGTTTTCCAGTGCCCATAATCATATTATTTATCCAAACTATGTTGGAAAGTCATAGTTTCATATTCTTTCATCACCAGCCTAGTCCTTATAGTTTCTGGCCTGTCCATTCTCTCTGCTTGCTGTAAACTTATGATCCATTAAATTCAAAGCCCAAACCCACTTTGTGCCATGAAGCCATTCCTGGACTTTCTGCCCCTTCTGCCATTCATCTAGCTCAACCTCTTGTATTGATTTCCACACATGTGTACTGAGTGATCACCATATGCTAGTCAGAAATGCTGAATACTGGCTTACAAAGACAAGGGTCTGTTTTCGAGGGTTTTGATTCCAGCATAAGAGAGAGATTGAAATAGAACATGGTAAGGCCTTAATAGAGTGATGAACAAAGGGCTAATGGGAGCACTAAGAATGGAGTGACCAGCATCTGGAAGGGTTTTGAAGAGAGAGCAAGAGTTCATATGGTGAATGGTATGGAAGAGCATTCCAGGCATAGAGGCCTTGATATACATGCATAACCCTGAGGCCTAAGGGTGCTTGCAAAATAGAAGGGTGTGCTTGGAGATCACTGTAAGATGGCACCGAGGATTAGATTATAAAGGCTGATAGGATACCTAAGGATGATGGCAGGGGTTTAAGGAGGGCAGGAGGGCTATTGTTACTGTTACAGCAAAGGAGGGCCTTGCTGCCCCTGAGCTTCAGAGAGGTCTGGTGACAAATGGTAGCAGGTTAACACCCCAGGCAGGGGCCTGCTCAGAAGGCTGCTGAAATGTTCCAGGGCAGGAGATACTGGAATTGTATCAGCTCAGCAGAGCAGAGAGGGAAAAAGGGATTCTGGAAGCTGTTTGCTATTAGAATCATATTAGGCAGCTTAGCTCTTACTCTTGTCCTTCTAATTATTTGCTAGCTTATCAGCCTTGGCTGGGAAAACTGTTTTATGTGACCAAAGGTTGTAGGCAGTAGGAGAACCAGCAAGCTGGCAGCCAGTTTCTGCCTTAGAAGTGCAGGCTGGGTGGTGGTGGCCAGAGAGACCTGCTTCCTTATTGCAGTGGAGAGGAAACTGAGGCCCCAGGGAAAGGAACAGACTTGCTCTGTTACATCTTTGACAGCTGAGCTGGAATTGGGCTGTGGCCAGCTCTCTTTCAAAGGTGTTTTTGATTCTGTTTCTGCTGAGCCTGGCCTGACACATTCCTTCTCCACCCACCCCCACCCCAGGGGCTTTGCCTAGGAGAATTTGGGAGGGGATAAAACTTAAGACAGTGGTTCTCAACCTTCCTAATGCCACGACCCTTTAATACAGTTCCTCATGTTGTGGTGACCCCCGACCGTAAAATTACTTTCGTTGCTGCTTCATAACTGTAATTTTGCTACTGTTATGAATCGTAATATAAATATCTGATATGCAGGATGTATTTAGGCGACCCCTGTGGAAGGGTCGTTCGACCCCCAAAGGGGTCGCGACCCACACGTTGAGAACCGCTGACTTAAGAGCTCATTGTTACTAGGCTTGAATCTTGTGCTTTTGCATTTGGAAAACAAAGTGATTAAGATGGTTCAGTTTGAGTTTATGTGTGGTTTGGGAATCTGTTTCTTTTACTTCCATTTATGCCTGTGGCTTGCTTACAAGAACCAAGCTTCTGATTCCTTGATAACTCCCAGGCTCCTTGCTTGTGACAGTCCCACCCCCACCCCTGGCACTCTCCTTTTTCTCCTTTTATTTCTAAGTATTTTTGCTTGCCAGTATAGGACCCTATCCTCCTGTTTTTTTCCTTCCCTCTTAAACCTGCCCATCACAAACCATCTCACAGAATCCATTAGTATTTCATAGCCTTCATAGCACTTTTTATGTGGCGAATACATTTTACAATTGTTTTTTATTATCCAGTTCCCAGCTGCAGTCCAGGAGATGTGTCAGCAGGATCAGTCTTGTCTCTGAGTGTGGGCAAGCATTCAGGGGAGAAGAAGCCTTCCCACAGGGTGCCTGGCCTGAAGTGGCAGAGGGAAAATCAGACTCGTGTCTCAAAAGCGCCTGTCCTGTGTCTTCATTTCTTCCATAAGTGAGCATGAGAAATGGATGTGAAAGTCCTTAGCAAGCCCCATACACAGGCAAAAACCATTGCTATTATTTTACCTTGTTGGCATTTTTAGGAGAACACATTTGGATATTAAGGGATTCCTCTCCTCAATGTTAACCTCCCTTTTCTTTTCTTTCTTTTTTTAAAATATATTTTATTGATTTTTTACAGAGAGGAAGGGAGAAGGATAGAGAGTTAGAAACATCGATGAGAGAGAAACATCGATCAGCTCCCTCCTGCATACTCCCTACTGGGTATGTGCCCGCAACCAAGGTACATGCCGTTGACCGGAATCAAACCTGGGATCCTTGAGTCCGTAAGCTGACACTCTATCCACTGAGCCAAACCAGTCAGGGCTAACCTCCCTTTTCTTGTCTATAAAAATGACTGTAGCACAGTACATGCTTAAGAGATAGGGGGACTGTTCTTTCTGGTTTTCCCCGGACAGCCCTGGTTTTTGTGTGCTAATTAGTAACCTTAGCTGCCTGTGTCTGTGACTTTGGAAGAAAACTGAGAATTGTTTTGGAGACTCCAGAATCCTGAGGGTCTGGGCTTTACCATGCTATCATTTGCTTATGCTGTTTTCTCTACCAGTATCATCACCAATGGTTTTTGGTATAGGAAAAACAAAGACCTGTGTTTGAGCCACCCACTAGCCCTGTGATCTTAAGCAAATTCCAGAATAATCCTGAGTTTCAGTTCCCTTCACACAGAGGTCATATGGTACATCACAGTGTATTTGTGAGAACCAGAGACATATGCATCAAGGGGCTTTTTAAAAGGTAATGTAGTACATAATGTGGCAATTCCTGGTGCCTGGCATGGTGCCTATCACACAGTGATGGCACCTTACCCTTCTGGTGGATACCCTGGGATCTAGACCCAGATTGGTCCAAGTTCGTATCCTAGCTGTGCTCCCTGGGCTGGTCACAGGCACGATTTGGTTTACTGACTTACTAATTCTTAGTAAGACATCTCATTAATGAGGACACTACTGTTGAGAATATGAGGTGTGTGCACAGGTGTTCATAGGCGTTCTTATCTGTGCAGAGATCGTCCGTCACCAGTGAGTGGCTGTGCTGTGTCCCTTCTCCCACTGGCACATCCCACTCTCTTGGATTTTGTTTGTGTTGTGTTTTCCAGTCTGCGGGGTTTGCTTCTACTACAGCAATTGCTTGTGTCATGGCCTCACATCAAATCCCCATGTAGTTCAAATGAGACACTGGTTCTGAGGATTGGTGTCAGGTCTTCTTCAGAAACGTGTGTGGGAAGCTTTCATTGGGCACCTAAGCAAAGGTTTTGGACAAGACAGGGCTATTTTACTGACATTTAAGAACTGTGCTTTGGCCTCCTTCCACTCCAGTATGATCACCTTGTCTACCACAGTCATTGTCAGCATTCCTTAGTTACTCAGGCCATGAACCAGCAGCTCAGCCCCCACGTAGCAGAGGCTCTGGGACATAGAGGACCTTCCCTATTAGGAGAACATGGCTGAGCGAACGTACTGTGAGTTTGTTGGCATATTTAGGAAATCACATTTGCATTTAAGGGTTTCCTCTCCTCAATATTAGCCTTTCTTTCCTTATCTATAAAAATGGCTGTAGCAACATTATGTGCTTAAGAAGTAGAGGGACTGTTCTTTTTGGTTTTCCCAGGACAGCCCTAGTTTCTGCCTGTGTCCTGGTGTAGTATTGATAGTGTCCCCTTTTATCCTCAGAGTTGTTACGATTTGGAGGATAAATTATATGGTCACCTTACTTGTAGGTGGATATTGAGTAAGGTAGTGTAAGTAATATACTTAAGGCCAGGCCTAAGATAAGGACTCAGCGCACGTATACTGTTTTTGTTAGAGGAGATGTTAGGCGCTCAAGAAATGTATGTTCAATGAACTACATTCATAAAGGTAAACTTTGCGGATGTTTGAAATGGATGTCTAGGTTGTAGGCACTTAGAGTTAATTTATTAGATTTGATAAAACATGTTAATAATGTTTAAAATATAAGAAAGTGCCACCAGAGTAGTATAAATGAAGGATTTCTGGAGTGGGTAAGTCCACTGGAACATGTGCAGAAGCTTGTTGGAAGTGCTGGGCCATGGGTTGGACACTGAAGGACAGGAAGGTTTAGTCCAAGATGCACTGGGGCAGCTAAAATTGTTTTGGCTATTAAGAGTTAAGAAATAAGATTGAGTTTCTGTCCATGTGTGTATATTAGCTGGCTTTTTGAATCTATTGTTTTCCATCAGTGGCCTATGTTGGTAAAGATCTCTAACTGTAATACCCCAATGTGGTACCAAATTCTGTGCCAAGAGGTCACAGAATAATCTCATTCTTTCTGATGAGTTTCCACTGAATATGGTACTTGTTTAGTTCCCAGGAAGAAAAAAACAAAACAAAACAAAGGCACCTGGAGCTTCTGTCTTGTTTGGTATGAATAATAATCATTTTTAGGAACTGCAGTAGGGAGTTGCCACACTGAGGGTGGGGTATACCGTGACTCATGGGAAAGGCAAACTCTGCAGTGACCGGGAGGGTAAGCAGCACCTTTTCTTAGAACGAGGTGAAAGTTAGGTCAGTTTTCCAGTAGTCTTGCTCATTTCCAACCTGGAAATCTGTCTTCTTGGCCACAGCCTAGCAGCTTTACTTGGAGAATAGGGTTCCAGTAATGGCAGCTGAACAGAACCCTGAAGATACATTTGTCCATCTATTTGACAGAATCCTGTGCTTATTTATACAATACCATGTGCCATGGGTACTTGTAAATGACTGAGTGGAAATCTAGTCTGGATTTGGGGCATGCGGTTCCTACCTTCAGGCGATCTTTTAAATCAATATAGTTTGTAAAAGTATGTGCTATCCTATACCCACCAATGAAAAAGAAGTATGTATCTCTCCATTTTATCATATTTGATTTTATTTCTTTTTATATTTTTATTGATTTTAGAGAAGAAGGGAGAAGGAGAGAAAAATAGAAACATTAGTGATGAGAGAGAATCATTGATTCACTGCCTCCTGCATGCCCCACAGGTGGGATCGAGCCTGCAACCTGGGCATATGTCTGACCAGGAATCGAACTGTGGTCCATAGGTCAATGCTCAACCACTGAGCCATGCTGGCTGGGCTCTGCATTTTAATCTTTATCCAATCTCAGAGATTTCCCTGTTTTGCTTTATCCTGCCTCCTTAATCTACCACCAATGAATTTCATGTAATCCCTCCTTATGTCTCCTCCTTTGATTCTAATGTATAAAATACATAAAACTGCCATTCTCTGGAGCATTTTCTCAATTCATTGACATTTTGCATTCTGGCAATGACAGTTTGGCTCAAATAAACTCATAGAAATAAAAATAAAAGAGGTATATGTGCAAATATCTGTTGACTCTAATTGAAAGGTGACTAACTAGGAATCTGGGAGAAACTTCACAAATGAAATGACTGTCATTGAATCTTGAAGGAAGAGTGGGAATTTGGTGGGTCAGAAGAAGATAAGGTAGGAAATACCATGGACAGAGACACAGAGGCGAGAAAGTGCATGGTGGTTTGAAAAGTTGGAGTCCATGGGGATGACTGCCTAGTAGAGAGGCCTTGGAGTTGAGGTTGGGACTTAGACTGATAAAGGCCTTGATTGCTGCATTGAGGAGTTGAGCCTGAACTATGAAAGAAGCATCAAATAGGGAAGTGGGGTGATTGGATCTATGCTTTAGGAAAATAACTGGTTATAGTATGCTGGATGGATTGAGGGGAGGGTATGGGAGATGGTGAGATGTACTATAGCTCAGCCAAGAGATAAAGCGAAGCTGAATTAGGGATGAGGAAATGGATATGGGGAGCATTTCAGAGGTAGATTAGAGGTCACCTATTCTCATTTAAACAAGAGTAAACCCAGACTCTGAGCAGTGACACATGCAAAGTCCATAGCAAAATTGGGCAAAAGGCAGAGAGTGTTAAAAATGGATGATTAGGTACTAAGAATGGTGAAGTAAAGTTCATGTGGAGTTGTGTGGAGCCACTATTTTGGTGCCACTTACCAAGGAGATCATATGGTCTAGGCCAGCCTGCATGAACCTGCTCAACATGGAATCCAACAATATAGTCATGGCACTTTCTGCCAGTTGCCATTTTTATAGTGCTTTACAATTGATCATGTGTTTTCCTACACATACAGGTAAATCCTCACAATAGTCCTGTGAGTACTGATTAATATTGTCTAAGTTTTACTGATCAGGAATGTGAGGCTGAGAAAGATTAAGTGACTTGCCCAGGACTTCAACTTGAGTTTTCTATTAGCACAATTTCATATTCCTCCTTGTATGAGCCTGGAAAGATCCCCAAGACAGGACCTTACTTTTGTTCAGATTCATATCCTTAAGATTCACTGTGGATCCTGATATGTTCTTACATATTTAATAAATGCTAAATTCATATGTTGGGTAAACGTATGAATGAATACTATAAATGAAGTAATAAATGACATCTTTAGTTTTAAGAATATCTTTAGTAATGAGAAATCCTAAATGAACTCCTCTGAACATTAATCAGTCTCTTATCAAAACACTACAGGAAAGGACTTACTTAGAATATATTTACTCAACTTCATTAAACAAATGAATAAGCAAACAAAGAAAGACTCTTTTACTTGAATACCCCTTCTTGAATTCATCCCCAAAAGTGCATGTCTGCTTTTCTGTGTATGATGTTGCCTTCTACTTGATATTGTTACAAAAGAAGCTGTTAGGATTTTATATTTATTTTTTTCATAACTAAATACTTTTTGAAATTGATAAATCCTGATTTAAACTTTACCCATGTGCATTCTAGGATAGCTTTATTTTTTAAAAACAATTAAATACGATTTCAACATGTTAAAAAATGCAATGATAAATATAAGAGGACAAATACCTTTTTCTTCCTTCTTAATTATTTTCTAAAGACAATTATTTCTTTGGCACTTTCACTTTTCCAAACAGTGGCTATCATTTTATCCTTTGTATTATACGGTTATCTGAATATGTATGTTAATTTCCTCAGGGATGTAGTAGAAAATGCATATGGTTTGGCGGGCCAGACAGGTTTAGGTTCAAATCATGGCTCTGCCACTTGTTAGTGCTTTACAGTTAAACACGTGTAATAACTTTGCATTTGTGTATACGATTACTTAACCTCTTGGAATCTCCAATTCATCATGTATAAAAGGGGATCATAGTGCCTTCCGTGTGGTTCTGCTAAAAAATGTTATCTCTGTCCTCTTTGCTCTTTGTCAACCCACCAGATGATAATACAATCACATCCTTGTCCTTGTATTTTGCCATAGAGTATGACAAATAGTAGACCTTAAGTCAATGTTTATTGGCAGGTTAAGTAAGTTTTAACTTCTTTCAAAGGAGCATTGTAGGCTCAAAGATATAAGATATTTCTATTACTTTTCATACCAGTTGCCATACATACTCCAGAAAGACTTCTAATTTGCAGTCATTCGCAATGCGTGAGTCTACTTTTTCTCTGTGACTTCCCCAGGACTTAACTTTATGACTTGTAGTTGTCTTTGCTAAATTAATATGTAAGCAATGCTATTTCATTATAGTTTTAATTTACATTCTTTAATTACTAAAAGTAATTCCCAAGAAATGGTTAAGGTTTGTTTCCCCTTGTGTGAATTGTCAAGTGGCAGTATTTAAAAATGGTCTGGGCAGGGGAAGCTTGTTATGAAAGGACTAAACATGCTTAGTGTTTTGAGTTGCCTAAACTTTATTTATGTATTAACTCATTTTTTTGGTCAATGTTTATTGAGCACTGATTATGTGTGCCAGCTAATATTCCAGGGGCCATACATACTACAAAGAAAAAAATGAATAAAGTCAGGGATCTCCAGTTCAACCTCCTCATTTAACATGGGTGGTAGCTGAGACCTGGAAGAATGAGGTTAATTACCTAGGGCAGTGGTCGGCAAACTGCAGCTTGCGAGCCACATGCGGCTCTTCGGCTCCTTGAGTGTGGCTCTTCCACAAAATACCACGTGCGGGCACACATGTACAGTGTGATTGAAACTTCGTGGCCCATATGCAGAAGTGGGTATTTTGTGGAAGAGCCACACTCAAGGGGCCGAAGAGCCGCATGTGGCTCGCGAGCCGCAGTTTGCCGACCACGGACTGGGGTCATACAGCTTGTTTTGTAGCAGAACCAACCATTTATTTGAACAGTAACTGTGACTTAAAATGTTTTGTATTAGTAGCCTTTTAAACTATGGGAAACATCCTGGGAAGTTCTGAATAGTGATGTCTAAACATCTCCAACCCATATCTATATTGAGAAAGCAGAGTCCCGATTTAGAAAATATGACTACCTTTTTTTTAAAAAAAACATATTTTTTTTATTGATTTCAGAGAGGAAGGGAGAGGGAGAGAGAGATAGAAACATCAATAATGAAGAGAGAGAATCATTGATCTGCTGTCTCCTGCATGCCCCCAACTGGGGATCAAGCCTGCAACACAGGCATATGCCTTTGACCAAAATCAAACCTGGCACCCTTCAGTCTATAGTCCAATGCTCTATCCACTGAGCCAAACCACCTAGGGCAATTATCTGGTTTTTAGTCTCATAGAGAACTCCTTCCTAGACCTCTTTGCCTCTTACATTTATTCATTCTTAAATGAATAAACTTATTTTTAAAACAGGACTAGAAAACAAAACAATTCTGATCCAACTGTGAACCTTCTTGGACACGTTTTTGGTAAATGGGAAGAACAGGAGACACATTTCTCTTATCAAATAAAATAGTCAATTTAGATTTAATACGGCAGTTATCCTCAGGTAATAAAAATTCAACTAACTTGCCATAACTAGTTTAAAGTCAATTAGGAGCCTCATATTCCTTACTTGCTGGGTAAAATTTAATAGAACTTCAGTTAAGCATTTATTGCTTATTTAATTCAAAATTAAGTTAATCACCACGGTTGGTAACAACCACTGAGCATTTAATTAACAGTCAGCAAACTATCTTATTAAGTCTAAATACGATGCAGACAGGTCTTGTTTATTGCCATCAGTTTGCAAGCACCACCCCAAAGGGCCTTAGGTTTACTCTTGGCTTTACTCTTCTGATTTGTCATCTTCATTTTCTTCTGGTTGACACTCAACTTGGGTGAAGGAGTTGAAGAGGCAGGAGTTCATAGTGCTAGGGGAGCTTCTGGCTTTGGGCATAGCTGAGAAATTTCTGTTCCATTGCATTGCATTACATTCTTCAAGAATTATTGAGCACATTTTTTGTGTAAGACATTCTTTTAAACACTTAAGAATATATAGAGGAGGTCATGCTGACATATTTATCATTATTCTTTCATCTTAAGATATGAAAAAATTGAATTAATTCATTCACCTAACACACTTATTGGACTAAAGTTTGTAAGGTATTTTGCTGAGTGCCAGGGATACCATCATGATTTGGACAAAGGTCCTTGCTCTTATGGAAGACAAGTATGAGAGGTACGGTAGTTGCAATATTGGATAAGGTGCAGCTGTAGGAGCACTAAAGTTCCTTAAATGCTGTGATTCTTAAGATAGTGTTTTCCAAAATGTTAGAAATGTCCTATGGCAAGAAGGTCCTATAACCAAGTGAGTTTGGAAAAGTTCAAGTTAAACAAAATTAAATGGGCTTTAAAAAAAAACACCTTTATTGTTGAGATTATTACAGATGTCTCTCTTTTTCCCCCCTCCACCCAGTTACCGCTCCACCCCAGGCCTTTGTCACCTTACTGTCTGTGTCTATTGGTAATGCATATATGTACTTTGTTTAATCTCTTCCTGCACACCCCCCCCATTCCTCTTCCCTGTGAGAATCATCAGTCTCTTCCATTTCTATGCCTCTGATTCTATTTTACTCACCAGTTTATTCTGTTCATTAGATTTCTTATTCGTTTATTTTGATTTTTAGATTCAATTGTTAATAGTGTGTATTTGTTGCCATTTTTTAAAATCTTTTTTCTTCTCCTTCCTCTTCTTAAAGAATACACATCAACATTTCATATAATACTGATTTGGTGGTGATGAGCTCCTTTAGCTTTTTCTTGTCTGTGAAGCTCTTTATCTGACCTTCAATTTTATTTTTTTATTTTTTTATTTTTTTTAAATATATTTTATTGATTTTTTACAGAGAGGAGGGAGAGAGATAGAAAGTTAGAGACATCGATGAGAGAGAAACATCGATGAGCTGCCTCCTGCACACTCCCCACTGGGGATGTGCCACAACCAAGGTGCATGCCCTTGACCAAAATCAAACCTTGGACTCTTGAGTCCGCAGGCAGATGCTCTATCCACTGAGCCAAACCGGTTAGGGCCTGACCTTCAATTTTAAATGATAGCTTTGCTGGGTAGAGTAATCTTGGCTGTAGGTCCTTGCTATTCATCACTTGGAATATTTCTTACCACTCTCTTCTGGCCTGCATAGTTTTTGTTGAAATCAGCTGATGGGTATTCCCTTGTAGGTAACTAACTGCTTTTCTCTTGCTGTTTTTTAAGATTCTCTATTTGTCTTTAGCCCTTGGCATTTTAATTATGATGTGTTTTGTTGTGGTTCCTGTTGGGTTCCTCTTGTTTGGGGCTCTCTGTGCTTCCTGGACTTATAACTCTCTTTCTTTCACCAGGTAGGAGAAGTTTTCTGTCACTATTTCTTCAAATAGGTTTTCAATATTTTGCTCTCTCTCTTCTTCTCCCCCCCCCCCCCCCCCCCCCCCCCCCCCGCCCCCCCCCCCCCCCCCCCCCCCGCCGCCACACACACACACATAATGTGAATGTTGGTACACTTTAAGTTGCCCTAGAGGCTCCTTACACTATCTTCATAGTTTTGGATTCTCTTTTCTTTTTGTTTTTCTGGTGGGGTGTTTTTTGCTTCCTTGTATTTCAAATTGTTGACTTGATTCTCAGAATTGTCTACTCTACCATTCAATCCCTGTATATTATTCTTTATTTCAGTCAGTGTATGATTATTTTCTGACTGGTTCTTTTCCATTTTTTTCTTTTGAGGTTTCTAGAAGATTCTTGAGTGTCATTATAACCATGGTTTTGAACTCTATATGCAGTAATTTCCTTTCTTCCATTTTTAAACTTTGTGACATGTTTCTTTGTTTCCACATTTTGGCTGCTTCCCTGTGTTTGTTTCTATATATTGGGTAAAGCTGCTATGTCTCCTTGAGTTGGTAGAGTGAAGGTTGGTAGAGTGTAGTAGGTGTTCTATAGGGCCCAGTGGCTCAGCCTCCCCAGTCACCTGAGGTGAGAGCTCTAGGTGCACCCTTTTGTGGGCTGTGAGCACAGTCTTGTTGCAGTTGAGAGTTGATTGCTGTTGGTGTCACTGAGAGGAATTGACATCCAGGCCAATTGACTGTGAGGACCAGCTGCGACTACAGTGGTAGAGCTGCTGTGCAGGAGACACCCCTATGGAGCAGGACTTGCTTCAGTGGGGCTTTGGTGCTCACTGAGTCTGCCCTTTGAGTGTCACTTATAGATGTGTAGAGTTGTAATCTGTTAGTTCAGCCGTGGGCAAACTATGGCCCACGGGTCGGATCCGGCCCGTTTGAAATGAATAAAACTAAAAAAAAAAAAAAAAAAAGACCGTACCCTTTTATGTAATGATGTTTACTTTTTTTTTTTTAATTAAATCTTTATTGTTCAGATTATTACATTTGTACCTCTTTTTTCCTCCCCATAACTCCTCTCCTCCCAGTTCCCGCCCCACCCTCCGCCCTCACTCCCCACCCACTGTCCTCATCCATAGGTGCACGATTTTTGTCCAGTCTCTTCCCGCATCTCCCAAACCCCTTTCCCCCCAAGAATAGTCAGTCCATTCCCTTTCTATGTCCCTGATTCTATTATAATCACCAGTTCATTCTGTTCATCAGATTATTTATTCACTTGATTCTTAGATTCACTTGTTGATAGATGCATATTTGTTGTTCATAATTTGTATCTTTACCTTTTTCTTCCTCTTCCTCTTCTTAAAGGATACCTTTCAGCATTTCATATAATCCTGGTTTGGTGGTGATGAACTCCTTTAGCTTTTTCTTATCTGTGAAGCTGTTTATCTGACCTTCAACTCCGAATGATAGCTTTGCTGGATAAAGTAATCTTGGTTGTAGGTTGTTGGTATTCATCACTTTGAATATTTCTTGCCACTCCCTTCTGGCCTGCAAAGTTTCTGTTGAGAAATCAGCTGACAGTCGTATGGGTATTCCCTTGTAGGTAACTGAGTTTCTTTCTCTTGCTGTTTTTAAGATTCTCTCTTTATCTTTTGCTCTTGGCATTTTAATTATGATGTGTCTTGGTGTGGTCTTCTTTGGATTCCTTTTGTTTGGGGTTCTCCGCGCTTCTTGGACCTGTAAGTCCATTTCTTTTACCAGGTGGGGGAAGTTTTCTGTCATTATTTCTTCAAATAGGTTTTCAATATCTTGCTCTCTCTCATCTTCTGGCACCCCTATAATTCTGATGTTGGTACGCTTGAAGCTGTCCCAGAGGCTCCTTACACTATCCTCGCATTTTTGGATTCTTTTTTCATTTTGCTTTTCCGGTTGGGTGTTTTTTGCTTCCTCGCATTTCAAATCATTGACTTGATTCTTGCGCTCCTCTGGTCTGCTGTCGGGAGTCTGTATAATATTCGTTATTTCAGTCAGTGTATGCTTAATTTCTAGTTGGTTCCCCAATATAACATCGAGGGTCTCATTAGTTTTCTTGTAGATCTCATTAAGTTTATCGGCGGCTTCTAAACAGTTCTTGAGAGACTTTAAAAGTGTGGTTCTGAACTCTATATCTTCCATTGACAATTTTGTCCTGTTTCTTTGTCTCCGCATTTTGTTATGCTTCCTTGGTGCACCCCCTAGTGGTCTTTGTGCGCAGTCCTATAAACCTTGATTGTTGTAGCTAATACCAGGGAGGGTTTGACCTCCAGGCCAAGTGGCTATGAGAATCAGCTGTGTCTGCATGAGAGAACTTCTGTTCTCTAGGGAGGTGCTAATCTGGCGTTTGCCTGAGGCTATCCGGCAAAAGCCTCTGTGCAGGGCTTGGGCGGGGCGGGTCGCACAGGATCAACAGGGTGGGCCGGAGAGAGCAGTTATGGCTACTCTCAGTCCTGTCCCCAGGGGCTCTGCCTCTCTGAGTCCCAGCACCCCCTGCAAAGCTCAGAGAGAAAGCTGCACTCGCTCTGACCGAAGCCAGACAGTCCCACTTCTCCCGTTTGAGTCTGGGTCCCTAAAGACTCGCCTGTATCTGGAGCTCAGAGTCTGCGACTCCCTCCCGATTGAAAACGCCAACCGCGCCCTCCGCCGCCAGCCCGCTCCGCGAACTCCGCACCTCAGAATTTGACTTCAGCACTGCACCTCCTCTGAGTGTCCGTATGCGTTTCTCTTTCCTCCTAGTTGTAGGACTTCCACTCAGCCAGCGTTCCTGTGGTTCGGGGTGATGTCCGTTCCGTCTTTTAGTTTCACTTTTGAAGTAGTTGTTCAAGGCAGCAAACTCCGGCGTTAACCTATGCCGCCATCTTGGTTCTCCTGAATATCACTCTTTTTCCATGATGTTTACTTTGAATTTATATTAGTTCACACAAACACTCCATCCATGCTTTTGTTCCGGCTCTCCGGTCCAGTTTAAGAACCCATTGTGGCCCTTGAGTCAAAAAGTTTGCCCATCCCTGTGTTAGTGTCTGACATTGACCACTGGATACACTGGCTCTTGGGTCTCCAGGGAGGTGCAAAGTCAGCCACTGCCTGGGGCCACCCAGCAAGAGCTACAGAGAGATCTGAAGATTCCTCCTCTTTGTATCAGGTTTGGAAGTGCCCAGATGAGGCCCAGCTGTGAAGCAAGGCAAACTGGTGCAGGTGCCGGATCTTGGGCCTTTTGTTGATAGGTTTGGGGCTCCCTGACCCAGCTGGAGCTTGTTTGCAAAAGCTGCTGCACACAGTTTGGGTGGGGTTATAAATTGGATGAGGCAGGGTCTTAGGGAATCACCAGGGCAGAGCAAACAGAAATGGCTGTGAGTCAGCCCTGAGACCGGGAGGTCCCAGCATAGGAACCATGATCCCTGCAAGCACCTCTTTCTGGGAGAAAGCTGCCCTTGAGTTCCTGCCCGATGCCAGACAATCTAGTTCTTCCCCGTATGTGTCTGTGTCCCCCAAAGCTTCGCTCTGGTGCTGGAGCTCAGAGGAAGCAGGGCATTGTAAGTTCAGTTCATGGTACTGTCCTTTTAAGAGGAACAGCTGGGTCTCCAGCAGCTTCCGTGTTACCGAGCTCCTATCTACACTGGTTTTTACAGCTCATAGTTCTTACTGTGCGTAGGGGCACTTTTTCCCCAGCTCTGGGACTCTGGGCTGGGGGTCTCTGGCCACACATGGGTGCTGGACCAGCCTGTTCCGTGCCTCCGCACCTCCTACCAGTCTTAGTGTGCTTTCTTTTCTACTTCTCTTGTTGTAGGACTTCCATTCAGCCAGCTTTCCAGTGATTCTGGATGATGGTTGTTCTGGATTTTAGTTGTAATTTTGATGTAGTTGTGGGTGAGTACAGGTGTTTACCTATCCTGCCATCTTCAAAACTTAAATGGGTATTTTTAACATTAGATTTTTCTGAGCCTTCAGTAAACGAATGCACATTGTGACCTTCTAAGAGGTTTATTTCCCAAAGTCATTTGATCATAGACTTATCCCCGCCCCCGAACACCCCCTCCTCCCCAGGACATTTATTGGGTTTAGTGTTCCCATGTACTTTAGGAGAAGCTTCTGTGAACTATGGATCCAGTCTACCAGCATCTCAGCCTCGGAGGGGTACTCAGGCATACATCTTAGTGACTGTTTCAGGGTTGGAAGTTCTAATTGGTATGAAAGGTATGCAGATAAAATGAGTGACTTCAGACATAGAAACTTCTGCCTGGGGTTGAGTGTGTGGAATCAGAGCCGGTTTTCCTCAAGGAAGAGAGCTGGGCCTATGTGTGAGAGAGTTTGTATGAGAGAGGCATGGAGGATTGCCAAAGAGTCACTGGGAATAAAACAACCATGAAATTTTGACATGACTGATTGAGTTGAGATACCATAACACATGGATACAACGTAGACCAATTTTCATTTAGCGTAAATCTGGATAGATAAGAGGCGGCAGGCTTTTTGGTGCAGAACTCAGCTTTAGGCCTTGTTCCAACAGAGTGACTGCCCATCTACTGACTCACTCACTTCTGTAAGGCATTCTGACTCGTCTGGGGCAAGGCCTCAGGCCTTGTCAATCATAATCTCTTTTCAGAGTGGGTCTTGGCTCCTTGGTGAATGGCTTAATTCTGGCAGGTCTAGTTTCCATTTACTCCATAACACACCATTTTCTCCACCTTTCCTCCTTCCCTGCCTTCACATTTTCTGATAAATCATTCTCATCCACCTGTATCAATCTTTTCATGTAAGGCAGACTACCCTTTTATAGTCTTCCTGAAAAGTCATTTACTTTACTTAAAATAGTGTTACTAGTTTTCTCCTCTTTAGCAGTAATCAGCAGATAGAACATACTAGGTGAAATGGAGGATAATCTATTTATCTGGTCTACCATACCATAGGAATTGTGACTCCAGGCTGTGTTCTTTCAGTATCCACCTTGTTATCCATCTCTGTGCAGAAAAGAGCACAGGCAAGGAATGGGGAGATCTCGGTTCTCTTTCTGGACACAAGTTTTTCCCCTGTCTGAGCTCATCTATTTATGAAATGTTAGGTGTAGGCTATGTACTCTTAGGGACCTTTCAACTAAAAATGTTGAGTGTTAACATTTGCTAAATCAACATAAGCTGGATTCAATCAGGATTGTTTGATCAGCCACATATCTTTGAGCCTGGCAATATGAGGAAGTGTGCAATGAGCAAAACACCATGTCCATGCATAGTGGACATTCAATGAAAACTGGTTCTTCTGTACCCAGCCTCCTTTTGGACTCATTTTCTTTATATTGTCTGTTATTTTTGGTCATATCTCCATCTCCTCTGCCACTCAAGCTTATCTCTTTGCTTACACTCTTCCTACTGAAAATTTTCCTTTCCCATTCCCCTATCTCTTGAGGATTCCTTTTTCCCTTCTGGCCCTGCCTATGGAGGGTGTGTACTCTGGAGCCTTCTGAAAATAAATGGCTAGAATGGTGGTGCAGAACAGGGAGTGTCCGTGCTGGTTCATTGCACATCTTTTTAGGAGACTGCATGTTCTTCAGAACTGTTTCTTTATTGAATAAATATTATTCAATGAATGAGGCCAAGTCTTGCCCTTAAGGATCCCATATTGGAGGTGAAAAGCTTTCTGACTTCTTTTTGACATGGTGGGAACTGCAGTCAGTGAGGAACATGATACATCAGAGAGAAGGATTTTGCTAGGTTCTCTGCATAGATTCTAGAGCACCTGGGAACATTAGTCACTGGAAAACTTAAGCTTATTTTGAAGACCTTGAAAAGGCAGCCCATGTGCTTCTTTTCATCATATACTTGGACAGACAATTCAGGGATGAAGATATCAGCAGGCATCCTGGCTACAGGGCAGACCAGAGGGCATAATATGGGCTGGTGGTACAACTCTTCAAGAGTGATGTGGCAGAGAGCACAGGACACAGCCCCACCAGAGATACCGTCCACATGCGGAGGGGCCATTGGTATTGAGGTTTGGTTCCACTCCAGTTAAGATTTTCAAAAGTTAGGAATTTACCTTGAGAGTCCTTTTGTTTCTTTTTCTTTGTATTAAACATAATGCCTTTCAGCCTTTGTGATTAATCCTTTGGATTTCCCCAGTTACATATGCCTGCCTGAAAAATCCAGAAACATTTTGAAAGCTTTGATATAAATGTACAGTTCTTAAGGACCTGGGCTCTGGAGCTAGATTGCATCCTGGCTCTACCATTTAATACCTCAGCTTGTTAATTTCTTTAGGCCCCTATTGCCTTCTCTATAAAATGGGGATAAGAAAATTACCTATCTCCTTGTTATGAGGATTAGATGAGTTAATACATAGCAAGCCCTTAGAACCAAGCCTGACACATGATAAGCCCTATTTAATATTAGCTGCTGTTACTATGTGCTATCTTCATAGAGTCAGAACATTGTGAAAAGATCCTGGAGATGAGTGTGCTCTTTTGGTCATCTCTTTGAAGAAACTTTTAATTTTGGAATAATTTTAGATTTACAGAAAAGTTGGTAAAGATTGTACAGAGAATTTCCGTACACCCCTCACCCAGTTTCCCTCATTCTTGACATCTTATATTACCATGGTACATTTGTGAAAACTAAGAAACTGACATTGGTACATTGCTGTCATCTAAACTCTAGACTCTATTTGGGTTTCATCAGTTTTTCCATTAACGCCCTCTTTCTTTTCCAGGATCCAGTCCAGGGTTCCACATTGGTTCCTCTGACTGATTGCTTCTAGTCAGCCTTGAAACTTGGCAGCTTCTTCCCCTCCACTCCAGATCCCTACCCCAAAGCTGGCTTGTTTCTCCTCCATTGTGTCTCTCTAGTACTCTCCATTTTACTAGCACTTACCACACTGTAATTCTACAGTCTGTCTCCCTCACCAGAATAGGAGCTCCCTGAGTTCAGGGGCCATGCATGCCTTTTTCTCATTGTATCCTCATCTCCCAGCACAGCACCTGGTACGGAATAGGTGCTCTATAAATATATGTTGGATGAGAATAAAATTTAGTTATTATATTTCCATGACTTTAAAACTCTCATTTTTTGTAATAGCTGGGGAAAGATTCTTTATAGAGAAGCCTGTTACAATCTATAATGTAAAATGAATAAGCTGAAGTGGCTGTGGATGAAGTGGGACAGGACAGGACCCACTTTTCTTGCACTTCTCTGTTTTTCTTTTTTTTGGAAGGGGCTCTGGCAAAGCAGGGCTTAAAAATCACTGCAATCCAGCCTCTTTGTTTTCTGGGGAGGAGAATGAGGCCCTCAAATGGGGAATCACAATGCTGGGTGAAGCTGGAAGCCCAGAGAAGGTAAAAAAAAGAATAGAATGGGCCTGGCCAGTGTGGCTTAGTGGTTGAGCATCAACCTATGAACCAAGAGATTATGGTTCAATTCACGGTCATGGCAGAAGCTCGGGTTGCAGGCTCAATTCCTAGTAGGGGGTGTGAAGGAAGCAGCCGATCAATGACTCTCTTTCATCATTAATATTTCTATCTCTTTCTCCCTCTCCCTTTCTCTCTGAAATCAATAATACATATACACTGAGTGTCCAGATTATTATGACCACCTGACGTTTATAGGCAAATTAGCTATAATCTCACGCTGAGGTTGCTAGAGGGCCAGACCATTATAAATAGGGAAGCAGGTTGTTTACCACGACAGTAGAAGTGATTTTTTTCTAAAGATATGGGTAAACAATGCGATTTAACGGCCTTTGAATGTGGGATATATATTATGATGAGTGGCCAGATTATTCTAACCACCCCATCAGTACTTCGTTGGGCCACCTTTTGCCTTCAATACTGCGGTGATTCTTCTTGGCATTGACTCCACAAGATGTTGAAAGGCGATGCGAGGAATCTGACACCATGCCTGATGAATAGCACTGTCCAGTTCTGTGAGATTTGATGGTTGTGGAACCAGCTGCCTGATGGCTCTTTTAACTTCATCCCACAAATGCTCAATTGGATTGAGATCTGGTGATTGTGGGGGCCACCTAAGCAAGGTAAAGTCTCCCTCGTGTTCTTGAAACCACTCCTGCACAATACAAGCACCGTGGCATGGCGCATTGTCTTATTGGAAGAAGCCATCTCCATTGGGATACACCATCAATGTGATAGGATGAACTTGATCAGCAACGATACTTAGGTATGTTGTGCTATTCAGACATTGTTGCACATGAATTAAAGGGCCCAAATCATGCCAGGAAAACATGCCCCAAACCATAACACTGCCCCCACCAGCTTGAAGGGTTGTACTCATGCATGGGGGGTGCATGCTTTCATGCTGTTTCTGCCCAATTCTCACTCTGCCATCTGCATGATGCAACTGGAAACGTGATTCATCGGACCACATGACTTTTTTTTTAATGCTCAACTGTCCAATCCTTGTGTTCCTGTGCAAATTGGAGATGTTCTATCTTGGTAACTGGAGACAGCAAAGGTGTTCGAACAGGCCTTTGGTTTCCATATCCCATACGATGCAGTGTACGGCTAATTTGCCTACAAACGTCAGGTGGTCATAATGATCTGGCCACTCAGAGAGTATATATATATATATATATATATATATATCCCACGTTCAAATGTTGTTAAATCACATTGTTTACCCATATCTTAAGAAAAAAAATCACTTCTATTGTTGTGGTAAGCAACCTGCTTCCCTATTTATAATGGTTGGCCCTCTAGCAACTTCAGTACCAAATTATAGCTAATTTGCCTACAAACATCAGGTGGTCATATATATATAGATAGATATCTATATACCTATCCTATATAATAGAGAGCTAATATGCAAATGGTCATCATGCCCTTGCGCCCTCGTGCCATTGCTCCCGGGTGGGGGGACCTGAGGCTGCACTCCCCACCCTGCAGGGCTTGATGGGAGTGGGGCCAGCTGGGTCTGTGTCTAGCACAATTTTGAGGTGCATGCAGGTGGGAAGGGACTTGACTCTGGGTCCTGTAGTGTGCCCCAGACTCTGACAGGAGGGAGATTTTCATATACATTTCACTAATTTTCTTTCAGCTCTGACACTTCTATTATAGAGAAAAGGCAAATAGCAATATTAAAATATTTCCTCTAATTAACTCCCTTTTTTAAAAAAAATATATATATGTCTTTATTGATTTCAGAGAGGAAGGGAGAGGGAGAGAGAGCTAGAAACAACAATGATAAGGGAGAATCACTGATGGGCCTCCTCCTGCATGCCCCCTAGTGAGGATCAAGCCCACAACCCGGGCATGTGCCCTGGACCAGAATCGAACTTGGGGCCCTTCAGTCTGCAGGCTGATGCTCTATCCACTGAGCCAAACCAGCTAGGGCATTTAATTCCCTTTTAATGTGCACAAATTTCATGCACCAGGCCACTAGTGTATACTAATAAAAGAGTAATATGCTAATTAGACCAGACATCTTCCAGACATCCATCTGGAAGTCCTTCCAGACAAAGCCACAGTGATGAGTGCTGAGGCAGAGGTGGTTAGGGGTGACCAGGCCAGCAAGAGTGAGCAGTTAGGGGTGACCAGGCCAGCAGGAAAGCAGTTAGGAGCGATCAGGCTGGCAGGCAGAAAGGTTAGGGGTGATCAGGCAGGCAGGCACGTGAGCGGTTAGGAGCCAGCAGTCCCGGATTCTGAGAGGGATGTCCGGCTGCCGGACACAAGGATAAAGCCTAAACTGGCATTCAGACATCCCTTGAGGGAACCTGGATTGGAGAGGGTGCAGGCTGGGCTGTGGGACACCCCCCATGCATGAATTTTGTGCATCAGGCCTCCAGTATATATATAAAAGGCTAAGTGATTGACCATACGTCTCTCCTACCATTGGACCAACCTACTGGCCAGTACATATGACTCACACTGGCAATTTAAATATAAACAATGACTCGTGCATTGATGATTCCATTGATTCCATGGATAATGCCAACAAGGAAAATTTTCCCATTGAATTTCTTAATAGTATTACTCCTTTGGGAATGCTGTGTCATAAATTAAAATTGAAAGTAGGTTTAATCATTATACTACTGAGAAATCTTAATAGTAAATGGGGTCTTTGTAATGGTACTAAATTTATTATCACAAGATTATGATAATATTAACATAATCAAAGCTGAAGTATTAACAGGATCTGCAGAAGGAGAGGTTGTTCTGATTCCAAGAATTGATTTGTCCCCGTCTGACACTGGCCTCCCATTTAAATTAATTCGAAGACAGTTTCCTGTGATGCCAGCATTTGTGATGACTATTAATAAATCATAAGGACAAACTCTAAACAGAATAGGAATATTTCTACCTGAACCCGTTTTCAGACATGTTCAGTTATATTTTGCTTTCTCTTGAGTTCGAACAGTGTGTCACGTTAAAGTTAAAGACGTAAATACTTCATCACAAGGGAAATTAAACACTCTGAAAGTGTTTTTACTCTTAATGTGGTATACAGGGAAATATTAGAATAAGTTTAATCAATTTATCAGTCATTGTTTTTATCAATGTTGTTTTATATCATATTTTTGTTTTTATATCATGTATTTGTTGTTATATCATGTTGTTATTGTTTATTTATTAATCAATTTATATATTTTCATATACATTTTACTAATTTTCTTTCATCTCTGACACTTCTATAATAGAGAAAGGGTGAATAGCGATATTAAAATATTTCTTCTAATTAATTTCCTTTCAATGTGCATGAATCTGTGCACTGGGCCGCTAGTATATATAGAATTGAATGGTGGAAGTGTCCTGATCCTGTTTTTATTGTTGAGTGGATGCCTGGCAGCAGTCAGGAACTCTGAAAGAACTGGGTTTGGCTTCTGGCTCTTCTGCTATTCTCCTTATCAGTTTTTCTTATCTGTAATGTGAGTTCAGTGGTCAGTGATACCTCACAGTACCCATTGCTCACAAAGCACCACAGTTTTGGGGGAAGTTAAGTGAGCCAAGGTGCTTAATTTGAGCATAGCATAGGTTCTCAGTAAAGGGTTGAGAAAAGAAGCCTTGGATATTGGGAAACTTATCCTTAGAACTTATTTCAAGACTGGGATGAATTGATGCAAAACCAAGAACAATCATTCATGACGAAATCTGTGAGGCTCAGGAAAGGAACCAGTGTTTGGGTTTCTAATAAGCAGGATATACCCTGTGTTTACTCATGGAGGCTTTTATCATACAATACCAATTTTCACACAGATTGGATCCAAAAACTTCTTAAGGAATTGAAAATATAAACTTGTGAGCAGTTTGTGTTTTATAAATTACAGAAAACAGTAAAGATGTGGCATAGTAAGTACAGTTAAGCCTGTGACAGGCACTGACACCAGGAGGAGGACGTGGAGGAGCAGCTGAGAAGGCATGGGAACTGGGGAGCCAGATACAGCAAGCAGGTGCACAGCATGGGGTACAGTGCCAGGAGATGGATGGAGGAAGATGCTGATGGCAGTGAAGGCAGTGGCAGAACCCCAGAGAAGTAAACTCTGTATATTCTTAAAAATTATTTGTTAATTTTAAAGACTTGATTTTTTTTTTTAAGAATAGTTTTAGGTTCACAGCAAAATTGAGAGACAGGTGTAGAGATTTCTCATATACTTTCTGCCCCTGAACATGCAGAGCCTCCTCCGTTATCAACATCTCCTACCAGAATGGTACATTTGTCACATTTGATTATTATCACCCAAAATCCATAGTTTACATTAGGGTTCACTTTCGGTGTTGTACAGTCTGTGGGTTTTGACGAATGTATAATGACATATATTTATCATCATGTCATACAGAGTATTTCCACTGTCCTAAAAATCCTCTGTCATTCGCCTGTTCATGCCTCCCTCCTCCACTCCAACCCCTGGCAACCACTGATCTATTTACTGTCTCCTCTTATTATTGCTTTTATCTTGCCATTCATGGGACCAGCTGACTTTTGGAACCTCATTTTCATTGTCTTCTCTCATTCCTGCCTTAGTCACATTTCCTCATTCTGATTGCTGTTCCCTGACACCATCACCTGTTTAAATCCAAATTGATCTTCAGGGTTCACAGCACCTCCTCCATGAAGCTGACCTTGATTTCCACACTTTGCCCCTCAGCAAGAAATAATTAATGGCCCTTTATCTTGTAGTGCTTGCATGGAACTGAGCACTTTCCACTTTATATAGTTATCTATGTGCCTTTCTTATTTTGGGCTTTTAACTTCTTTCAGACACTCATTCCTGCCTGGAATCTGGCAGATGCACAGTGAACACTTGTTGAATGAATGGGCAGTTGCTTGGACGCATGGATGGGTGGACAGTTTTGACATCGCCCACACTAACTTCAAACTTAGTTCCTTTAGAATAGGATTTTAACTTGCTCATCTATACACATCCTCGTAGCAGCACTGGGAAGGTTCTCATTCATTCATTCATTTATTCATTTGCTCATTAATTCTTTCATATTCCACACTAGACTTTCAGGTATTATTTCAGGTTTGCAGCAATGAACAGTCTATTTGTAGATAGTTTGCACAGAGAAAATAGTATTCTTTGGGATGAGTTTTCATTCTTATAAGGTTTATCTGGAATTTTTTTTTTTTGGACATACAAGGACTAAGGATGAAATGGTTTGTTTCATTTAAACATGTCATTGGAGTACAAAGCAAATGCTCTCTTGTTCCTTCAGCTGGTTTGTACTAAAGAGGTAGCTGGGCTTGGAAAGGTACCGTCTTAGATTATATGGCAGTTCCTTACTGACTTGCTTCCAGGATAAACCCTCTTTTATTTTCTTTTTTTTTAAGATGGTGCCAGAATGCTACAGTGCTCATGGTGTGACTTCCTTGCTAATGTCTTTATTTTATTTTTTAATATAGTGACAGAATGCTTACCGCTGAGGTGGTAAATGGAAAAAAGTAGTGCAGTAGAATAGACTGTTCGTTCCTTGGGGCCTTCTATATTAATCACAGGAGGAAGTGTCAGACATGGCCAGATGAGAGAGCCAGAAGTTCATGCTTGATCAATATCGGAGGAGCAAAGCTGGGAGGAGTTTGATGATGCTACGCTGAGGAAACTTAAGGTTCTCAGAGGGACAGAGCTTGGAGGATCATAGAGATCATCTAATCTAGTGGTTCTCAAGCTTGAAGGAGCACCAGAGTCACCCTGGAGGGTTTTCTGGGCCCCTTCTCAGAGATTCTGATCATGAATTTGAATTTCTGACAAGCTCATGGGTGGTGTCAATATTCATGAGAACCACGATCTAGTGCAGCTGTTGGTTTGCTTGTTTGTTACAGATAGGGAAATGAGATCAAGGACAGTGGGAAGGACTTGCCCAGAGTCACACAGCTGTCAAGAGCAAAGCTAGAGTCAAAGCAGGAATTTTGACTTACAATTTGTTGCTCACTGTTACTGGAGATTGTCTAAGAACAATATTACTTTTAGTTTTACTGCAGAATGATAGCTAGCATTCATCAGCTTTACCTGATCTGGTCTCAAATTTATTTTCCAGCACCTTGCATTTGGTTGTCTCCAACTACATTTTTTTATTCAGTTAACCCATAATTTTGATCACTGCGTGCACTTGGAATTGCATTTGAACTAGAGGTGTTGTAGCACTGTGGTAGTCTGCAAGCATGGGCTTTAGTTAGTCAGACCTTGAGTAAATTACTTTTTCATTTTCTCACCTGAAAATGAGGACAGTAACACCTCCTAAGGCTGAAGATAAAGTGCTTAGTGTGTACCTGGTCCTCAGTGCTTACTTCCTGATTGTTAGCCCTTGTTGTAATAATTACTAAAGAGAATAGGATGTGGTCCCCACCCTCTCATGCATAGGTGGCTTCCTGAGTTTGCAGTGGAAAGTAATTGGGAATTAGTGGAACAAACACATGGCTTGGAATTAGGAAAGCTGGGTTTGAGACCCAGCTCTGCCACTTATTAGTTGTGTGGTCTTGGGCAAGTCACCTGACCTCTCTGAGGTATCATTTGAAGCAGATCAACTTGTCTAGTAATAGAAGAACATAACGAATAAATGGAAGGATGGAAGTTGGGAAAAGGGGCAAACCTGTTTACCAGGTGCAAGTTTGGGGTTGACAGGGAACGGATCTGAAGAGGAGGAGGCCAGTAGAAGGGGCTGGGTGACCCAAAGCTTGTTGTTGGAAGGGATAGCAGGCCTGGGGGTAGACCAGTGATGGTTGACTGGGTCAGCCAGCCCAGAGAGGGTCATGCTTATAGTGCAGGTGAGAACTCGTAGTCCCCACCACTGGAGAGCTTCCTGACCTGGGAGGGAAGGCTGGTTAAAGTGAGGTGGGTGCTAGCATTGGCATATGGCTGAGGAGTCTGGCCAGGATGATGGCATCTGCTTTGGACTGAAGCCTTGGGACACATTCATGGTTCTTCACTCTGGACCAGCACAAAAGGGTGAAAGACAGTGATATTATGAAAACCTAGGATTGTCCTTGGCACCTTGGTTACCGGGTTTATTCAGCAGCAAAGATATTAGATTAGAAAAGACTGGATATGATTGCTGTATCTTTCTTGATTGGTTCAGGAACTGGGAGAGGCCTGGCTACATGTTGGGGTGGTCCTGGGGAAGATGGAGATAAGGTCTTTCACAAGCCTCAGTTTTCTCATCTGTAAAGTGGGAATGCTGATGTTATCTATTAAGGATTGAAGTGCCAGCACACCTTGCTGGTTGCTGGGAAGGCACTTCCTGGTTACGAAATATCAGAGAAGTGCATGGCGTTCACATTACAGGGAAGCATCAAAGAGCTGGAGAAGAATGAGGGATAGTGGAAAAGAACGAGGGAAGTGGAGCTGCCCACAGGAGTCAGAGAAGTCATCCTGGGGAAGACTGTGAGGTCTGCTACCTGTGGAGGGTCAAGGATGCTGGGAGGATGGGACTGTGTGACAAGTGCATAGTGTATAAGAGTCCATAAAAATGTTGCTGAGCAGGGTCAATTCAGTGCAGTCTTTTCCTTTCATAATCTCTGGCATGGGTGGCCCTGGGAGCTCCAATGGGGTGGACACAGGAGCACCCTCAGATCACCATTGTGAGGAGAGCCAGGCTCCTGTGGTCTCATTTGGACAGAAGTGTCAAGTCAGTGGATGGAGCTCCCAGGGTGTCCAGGCGCTCTCCTCACTTCCTAGCCTGTGTGTGGTTGGAGAGACTCAGGGATTTGGCTCATTTCACAGATGGGAAGAAAGAGACACATTGGGAAGTCTGTCCTTAGCGAGTCCCACAGTCCCCTTTTTTCAGCTCCTCCTCCCCTCTCTCTGGCAGTCCTAGCTCCCCTGCTCATGCTGTACCTTAGGTAGGCCTATCACTCATGTTTTTTCCACACACTTTCATTGATCTCTTTCCTCTGTTACCCAGGGTCTACTCTGAGTACCTTTCTGGTTTCTGGCTACTGTTTTCTTTTCCAATGTCCTAGAATCTCCCTTTCTTTAGATCATAACTAAAAACAATAGTGTCAATCTTCCAGTGCTTGTCTTCTGCCCTGCATCCAATTGCTCTTCTTTGGTTAGAATTAAACCCCTGATGATCACTTATCTCTATGGGTCCCTTAACTGTGGGCCATACTGTTGGTCAGTTACTGAGAGTTTGTTAGACATTTTTCCTTTTGCGGAAAGAGAGTTGTACCTGACTTACACAGCATGGACATTTGTGGTCTTCATGTTCATCGCTTATCATTTCAGGGTCTGGGAGAATAAGTTGAATAGTGTACTATGTCGGCATCTAGGAGGTTGTGGTCTGCACAGTAAATAGACATGCAGACCAAATTGGACAGTGGGTGAAGTATTGTTGTAAAGGTGTGTATGCACAATATGCGGAGGAAGTGTCCCACCAGCAGGGCTGCAGCTTGCTGGCTCTCTAGACATACAGACATGTTTGGCCACCAAGAAAGAAAGAGAGAGACATTTTTGAGAGCCTTGATGTGAGCCCTTATCAGCTTCAATTCTCTCCATTCCCTGTGAATCATGGAAGCATGCTGATCCCCATGCTCTTGACTTGGCCGCCACTGAAGCCTGTGCTGAACCCTCCATGACAGCCTCCTTCTAGGTTGCTTCTTCCTTCAGAGGGAACCTCCCTCTCCCACTTATGCATAACCTCTGACAGGCACTCCTCCGTGGTAGCACTGTGATCTCCTCCTCCCAGGCTCTGGCCTCAGCTCTGCAGCTCATTTTCTGTTTTGGTTCCAGGGCCACGGGGGACTTGAAGGGCTATCCAGGCTGGCCTCTCTCTCTCTTGGTTTCTCGTGCTAGTCTAGAGCCCCAGCCCTTCTGTAGTGCCTGTATCTGGGACATATTTGTTTGCCCGATGCATTCATTGTTCAGCACTTAGAGGTTTCTCGCTTGCTCTCATATTTCCATTTAAAGTCCTCTTGAGCAGGTCTGAGTGCCTCCTGCCAGCAGCATTCCTCCTGATTTACAGGAAGCACATTCTCATTCTGCCAGGAATCCAGCGTGAAGGGGACTTCAGCACAGCCTCTCTGCATCCTCTTCTCTCCTCCAAGATCATGACCTCCGGCTGGAGAAGCCACCATCCTGGCTCTGTCTTACCTCGTCCCCCTGCCCCCCATGTGTGAGGCTTTCTTCCCTTTCTTCCTCTTATACTCAGCCTCATCCTGTCTTGGGTCCATCAGGCCTTGCTCCCCTTTGCCTGGCACTTGTGCCTGATGATCAGAAGTAACCTGTGAAGCAACATAGGGGATTGTTGGGTCCAGTTTTAGGAGGAGGTCAGAATGGCTCTCTAGTAATGCTTGGGGCAATAAGAATGTGTTGGCTTGATTTCCCAATTAATCAAATTTCTAGGCACAAATATACGTATAACCCTGGTAAGAGAAAAAGAAAACTGTTTTGTGTGTGGAACTGAGTGGAAGATATTTATCTGTTCTCTTGTTCAGCACGATCCCTGATTCTGCTTTAAGGGAAGTATCTCTCCTCCTGCCTTCTTCCCCACCATCTCCCATGCGAAAGGGTAAAATCGTTTCCCATGTACACCCTCACCCTGCCATCACCTCCCTGCCATTCACACTCTATGCTTCAGCTACCCTGAGTGTTTTACTAGTCAGATCATCTTGCGCGCCTGTGAGTCTTAGCACGTGATTTCCTGTTGGCCCGAGGGTCCTTTGTTTTTCTCTGGCTAAAGCCTGTTCATCCCTCAAAATACAGCACAGTTGTCTCCTCCTCTTGAACTTCCTCTCAATCCCTCAGGAAGAAGTGAAAGCAAAAACAAACCCAAATCTTAATACAGTATGTGTGCTATTTTAAGAGTAGTACATGCTCATAATAAAATATTTCAAATACACAGAACCAAATAAAGAAGGAAATGAGAATCAGTCATAAATCTACTATTTAGATACAAACACTGTTTATAATTTTAATATTCTTGAGTAGTTTCTTTCATTACTTTTCGGTGCATTTACATTTTACTGACTTGTTGTCTTTCTGTATACACATTTTTTTAAATATATATTTTATTGATTTTTTACAGAGAGGAAGGGAGAGAGATAGAGAGTTGGAAATATCGATGAGAAACATCGATCAGCTGCCTCCTGCACATCCCCCACTGGGGAAGTGCCCGCAACCCAGGTACATGCCCTTGACCGGAATCGAACCCGGGACCTTTCAGTCCGCAGGCCGACGCCCTATCCACTGAGCCAAACCGGTTTCAGCCTGTATATACATTTTTTTGTGTGTTGCCATTTCACCAAACAGTAGAGCAGGAGCACTTTCTCATGGCACTGAGATTTCTTCATACATGTAGCTTTTTTAAAATTGATCTTAGAGAAGGAAGGGATGGAGGGAAGGAAAAAGGGAGGGGGGGGGGGGCAGGGGTGGGAGAGAAAAAACACACACATCAATGTGAGAGAAAAACATCCATTGGTTGCCTCCCACACATTCCCTGACCAAGGATTGAGCATGCAACCTGGGTATGTGCCTTAACCGGGAATTGAACCTGCCACTTTTTGGTGTATGGAATGACACTCCAACCAATTGAGCCACACCAGCGAGGCCCATACATGTTGTTTTTGATGACTATATTATTCCATCTTAAGAATATACAATAGCCCTAACCGGTTTGGCTCAGTGGATAGAGCATCCGCCTGTGGACTGAAACGTCCCAGGTTCGATTCTGGTCAAGGGCATGTACCTTGGTTGTGGGCACATCCCCAGTAGGAGGTGTGCAGGAGGCAGCTGATCGATGTTTCTCTCTCATCGATGTTTCTAACTCTCTATCCCTCTTCCTTCCTCTCTGTAAAAAATCAATAAAATATTTTAAAAAAAGAAAAAGAAAATACTATATATTTTTTAAAAAAAGAATATACAATAATTTTTAATCATCTACTTTGATAGCTGACATTTGAGTTTCTAATTTTTCATCATCGTAAATTGCACTGTGATGAACACCTTTTTACCAAATTATTTATTTGCATCTCTGATTATTTCTTTTTTTTTTTTTAATATATTTTTTTATTGATTAAGATATTACATATGTGTCTTTGTCCCCACGTTACCCTCTACCCCCCACCCCTCCCACCCCCGCTCATGCCCTCACCCCCCCGTTGTCCATGTCCATTGATTAGGCCTATATGCTTGCATATAAGTCCTTTGGTTGATCTTTCCCCCTTACCCCCACCCTCCCCTACCTTCCCTCCAAGTCCCGACAGTCCAATCAATGCCTCTCCGTCTCTGGATCAGTCCTTGTTCATCAGCTTATGTTGTTCATTATATTCCACAAATGAGTGAGATCCTGTGGTATTTATCCGCTCTCAGGTTCCATCCATGCTGTGGCAAATGGTAAGAGTTCCTTTTTCTTCTTCCTCTTCTTAAAGAATACCTTTCAGCATTTCATATAATGCTGGTTTGGTGGTGATGAACTCCTTTAGCTTTTTCTTATCCGTGAAGCTCTTTATCTGACCTTCTATTCTGAATGATAGCTTTGCTGGATAAAGTAATCTTGGTTGCAGGTTCTTGCTATTCATCACTTTGAATATTTCTTGCCAGTCTCTTCTGGCCTGCATGGTTTCTGTTGAGAAATCAGCTGACAGTCGTATGGGTACTCCCTTGTAGGTAACTGACTGTCTTTCTCTTGCTGCTTTTAAGATTCTCTCTTTATCTTTTGCTCTTGGCATTTTAATTATGATGTGTCTTGGTGTGGTCCTCTTTGGATTCCTTTTGTTTGGGGTTCTCTGCGCTTCCTGGACTTGTAAGTCCATTTCTTTCACCAGGTAGGGGAAGTTTTCTGTCATTATTTCTTCAAAAAGGTTTTCAATATCTTGCCCTCTCTCTCCTTCTGGTACCCCTATAATTCTGATGTTGGTACGCTTGAAGTTGTCCCAGAGGTTCCTTACACTATCTTCATATTTTTGGAATCTCTTTTCTTTTTTCTTTTTCGGTTGGGTATTTTTTGTTTCTTTGTATTTCAAATCTTTGACTTGATTCTTGGGATCCTCTTTTCTGCTGCTGGATCTCTGTAAATTATTCTTTATTTCAGTCAGTGTATGCTTAATTTCTAGTTGGTCCTTTTTCATGTCCTCCATGGTCTCCCTATACTTATTGAGGGATTCATTAAATTTATCGGCGGTTTCCATAAAATTCTTGAAAAACCTTATAACCGTGGCCTTAAACTCTATATCCAATCGTTTGCTTTCCTCCATTTCTGCCATTTGTGACCTGTTTCTTTGTCTCCGCATTTTGGCAGCTTCCCTGTGTTGATAGAGTGGCCCTGTGCGCCAGGTGTCCTGTAGGGCCCAGTAGCTCAGCCTCCCCAGTTACCTGGGGTGGACACTCTTGGTGCACTCTTGGTGCCTTGGTTGTTGTAGAATCACTGGGAGGAATTGACCTCCAGGCCAATTGGCTGTGAGAATCAGCTGTGTCTAAAGTGGGAGAACTTCTGTGCTGAAGACACCCTTCTGGGGCAAGACTTGCTTCAGTGGGGCTTTGGTGCTCACTGAGTCTGCTCCCTGAGTGCGTCCCTTATGGATCTGAGGAGTTGCAGTCTGGATGGACCCCCTCTGACCACTGGGTACAGTGGCTCCTGGATCTAAGGAGGTGCTAATTCAGCCTCTGCCTGAGGCCACACAGCAGGAGCCACGAAGAGGCTCAGCTGTGAAGCAATGCAAGCCGCTGCGGGGCCTTGGGCCTTCTCTTGGAAGTTCCAGGTGTGCCTGGTTAGGCTGCAGTTAGGTACATTCACATGCAAAAGCCTCTGCGGCAGCCTGGGTGGGGCGGGGTCTCAGGGAGTCAGAGGGCGGAGAAAGCAGCCATGGCCGATTCTCCGCCCGGAGTCGCGCGTCTCAGTGTTCCGGTAACGGCTGCAAGCACCTCTGAGGGAAAGCCGCCCTCAAGTTCGCTTGCTGCCGGACAGACCAGCCTCTCCCCGTATGAGTCCTGGGTCCCCAGAGACTTCCCGGAACCGGAGTTCAGAGCAGTCAGGAGCTTGTGACTCAAAAAGTCAGCCGCGTCCTCAGGTGCTACCCCCTTTCCTCCCGCGCGCGCGCCGCCGTACCTCTGCACTTCACCTCCGCAGCGCCTCTGGCTCTCAGCGTGCTTTTCTTTCCTTCTAGTTGTGGAATTTACACTCAGCCAGCCTTCCTGTTGTTCTGGATGATGTTTGCTCAGTCCTTTGCGGTAATTTTCAATTGTTGTGTGAGGCGATAATTTCCCGGTGTTTACCTATGCCGCCATCTTAGTTGCTCCCAGTGCCCATCTCTGATTATTTCTAAGATAAATTATTTGGACATGAAATGGCTTGCTCAAAGGGAAAGACATTTTTGCAATCTTAATTTATAAAGAACTCATGGTCACTGAAGAAAATTAGGAACATACAGAGAAGAAAATAAAAACCACTTGTAGCCACTTGCAATAACCAACATGAAATTTGGTGTATAATTGTATCTGTGCATCGCTCTATCTTTCTAGCCCAGGAATCAGCAAACATTTTTTTTTGTAAAGGCCAGATAGTAAATATTTTGGGCTTTGCAGATCTTATACGGTCTCTATCACATATTCTTTTTCTTTTTAAACTCATAGATATAAACAATATCCTGGCTAGTGGGTCATACATATGTAGTTTGCTGACCTGTCAGAGCCTCCAAGCGGGACCAAGCCATACATCCTATTTTGTAATTTTTCTCCTCCACAGGGTATCTACCTCCTCACTGTTCCTCATCTTTTTCTGCTTCATGCTGTCCAAGTATTATAAATGGCTTCTTGCTGGGATGCTCATGGACCGTGGGCTATGCCTCTGATACAGAATTTAAAGCACGTTTCATTTTGAACATATGCTGAGATGTCTCTTTTTCGAGTCTTATTAATCTCTGCAAACATTTATTTAGTACCTGTTGTGTGCCAGGCTCTAAGGCAGTGGTTCTCAACCTTCCTAATGCCGCTACCCTTTAACACAGTTCCTCATGTTGTGGTGACCCCCAACCATAAAATTATTTTCGTTGCTACTTCATAAGTGTAATTTTGCTACTGTTATGAATCGTAATGTAAATATCTGATATGCAGGATGTATTTAGGCGACCCCTGTGAAAGGGTCGTTCGACTCTTTCACTGCTCTAAGGTGAAGCATAGTGGCCTCAACTGAAGGGGCACAGGAGTCCTTAAGTCTGATGATTCGTAACCTTCAGAAATAGCCAGGTAATTTAAAAAAATATATGCATGCCCCACTGCCCCCAGTTCTGATTTGGAATCTCTGAGAGATAGGACTGGTCACAGGTAGTTAGAAAAAAATTGCTGACAGGCATCCCTGGTGAAAGATCCTGCAGTCTAGGCCAGTATCCTGTTGTACAGATGAAGAAAGTGAGGCTCCAAGAGGTCACTCAGCCCCCCAAGGTCACAGAGGGTTTCATGCACAGCCAGGGCTGGATCCCAGGTCTTTTGCCCAGGGACAGACTTCTAGCACCCAGAGCTGCTTGTAACCTGCAGTGATGGGTAGGAAGTGGAACTGGGTGAAGAGGCTGCACCCCTGTCCTTGGTGCTCTGAGGCAGACGTGTCACAGTGTGGCGAGTGACTTGGCAGCCAGGCTGTAGAGAGCAGCACTGCATCACGCGCTATGTCTTTCTTTCCCTCCCCACCTTTGCCCTCCTTCCTGTTGTCTGTTTTTTTGGGGCTGTGATTGGAGAGGCTTGAGCCATGTCGACAGCTCCCAGTGATTGAGGCAGCTGCTGGGGCATCTGGTGTCCTCCGTCACCTTGGCAGAGTGGTGGCAGCACCCTTGCAGGCAGTAGCCAAAGAATCTGCACTTCTCTGTTTTTCCACTGTCCCCTCAGTGCCAGGGCTTTGGATGGGAAGCCTGGTTAGCTCTTGCTTCCAGTCTTGCCAACCAGCAGCAAATAGAATGGGATGTTGGCTGAGGCTCTGCAAAAACATCCTATGGACGGGGTGTACGGATATCAGAGAGAGGCCAGGGGTGTGATCAGCACTCTGATTACGTGGCAAGCTGGAATGGGGGACAGGAATAGAGCTAATTACCTTGCTAGCTGCCATTTATTGAGTGCTCAAAATGCCGGACACTCTGCCTGAGTTATATTTCTGGTCCTCCTCTATAGCCAGGAGATCCCTAGGGAGGTTTGATGCCTTTTCCAAAATGGAAGGCTGGTGTGTGAACCCAGTTCTGTTTGATTTTGAACTTGAGATCTCAGCTGTCTGCTCCACTACTTCCCCAGCTGGCCCTGTGCTCACCCCCACTCACCTGCCACTCCTAGAGATTTAACCAAAAAGCCCATGGAAATAGAGTGAACTCAGTATTTAAGAATATATGATAAGAGCTATCCAAAAATCAGGTAGATTGCATCAAGTGGTGGAAGATTTCTGGTCATTGAAGGTGTTCAAAGAAAGATCCTGTACCTCTTGGTGGAAGACTGTCAGATGGGGGATCTGACTGGCCAAGATGTGAATCTAACTAGAGGAACTGGTCACAAAACAATAAAAAGCACATTAGATAAAAAAAAAAAGTATGGATTGGGCACTGGTGAGGCTCTGGTTTTTCATTTTGTATAGCCTACCTCCAGCCATGAGAACTGTACTTCCATGGTTTCCAAGCAACTATGGTGCGCCATGACTGTTAGGCTCTGGAGGTGTCCTAGGCGTGAGGACTTGCCCATAGGGAGCTCCCCATCCAATAGGTGGGAGAACATGTGCCCATGAAAAGGTAAACTATCAAAGTGACAGAAGTGTGCCTTGGGAGCTTAGAAGAAGGGGGAAGGGGTTCTCTGAGCAGGGAATTGTGCATTTAAAATAAATGTTGGAGTTAAACTGAGCTTTGAAGGATGATTGACTCCCTCAGGTTGAGCGCACTGGGCAGTGCACTGGGAAGGCAGGCCGGGCCCTACTGTGCAGGACTGTAGATGATAAGGAGTTGGAGTGAGTCTCTTGGACTTCTTAAAAGTTAATAGGAAGCTGTTACACCATTTATTTTTTATTTTATTTTATTTTTTTGCAGAGTGGTGGAGAAAGCAGGGATGCCTTGTCTAATTCCATAAGCATTTGCTGTGTGGCTACTGTGGCTGGAGCTAGCAGAGCTGACCTCTAAAGAGAAGCAGAAGTGAGCTGGGAAGTGCGGGCAAGGGGTCTGCCAGGAAGAGGAAACTGTAGATAAAGGCACGGATGGGATTTGCTTATCTCTAGGCTTGAGATGTGGAAGGTCCGCCTATCTCTTTGCTCTCCATGATCTTGACAAAGCTGGCAGAACTGGATTCCGTGCCTTGGTGTGTGGAGCCAGAAAGTGCTGGGAAATTCCCAGTACTTTGGTCTCTGTTGCTCCGTCTGGTACCTTCTAGTAATTGGAAGCTTAGGAAGAGTAGTGACTCGAAGCTCTTGGAAAAAAGTTCCCTTTTATCTCTATCTTTTGCCCCCTCCTTCAGCGTGAAATAGATTCCACTGCGTATTACTGACTTATCAGGTATTTTATCTTTCTCCCACCACTTCCAGCTGGCTGCAGTGCTGAGAACATTGAAGAGTTTCAGTGTTTTGTCACAGCAGCCCAGGAATGCTGGCTTATGGGAAATACACATGGCTGCTGGTGAGGAGACTGGGAATGAGGACTGCGTGGCATGGTTTTAATGTTCTAACATTTGTTTAATAATTTTCTGGTCCATGCCCTCTTAATAGGCCAAATATTTCTTTTAATTTAAACATTTTTTTCAATTACAGTTTACATTCAAGTTTGTTTTGTATTAGTTTCAGGTACACAGCATAGTGGTTAGACAATCATATGCTTTACAAAGTATCCCCCTTGGTATTTTCAGTGCCCAACTGGAACTATACATAGTTATTACAATATTGTTGACTATATTCCCTATGCTGCACTTTATATCACCGTGAATATTTGTAACTACCAATCTGTACTTTTCAATCCCTTCACCTTTTACACCCAGTCCCCCAATCCCTCTCCCCTCTGGCAACCATCAGTCTGTTCTCTGTGTCTATGTGTCTGTTTCAGTTTTTTGTTCATTCATTTATATTGCTTTTTGGACTCTACACATAAGTGAAATCATAGAGTACTTGACTTCCTCTCATTGACTTTTTTTTTGCTTAGCATAATATCCTCTAGGTCCATCCATGCTTTCGCAAATGGTAAGATTTTGCTTTATCACCCAGGGGTTCCATTTCTGGGCGTATACCCGAAGAAGCCCAAAACACAAATTTGAAAGAATGTTTATGGCAGCGTTAATTTACAATAGCCAAGCTATGGAAGCAACCCAAGTGCCCATCAATAGACAAATGGATAAAAACACTGCTGTCCATTTGCACAATGGAATATTACCCGGCCATAGGCTGAATATTTTGAGGGCAACCCGCAGTTGTTATTCAGTTCTATCTCCAGGCACTTAACCCAGCATGGTGCCTGTGCCAGCTAATTGCTCAATACAATATTTGCCAGATGTATGAGTAAAGGACTTCTCTCGTCTGCCTTCAAATGCTTATCCCCAGTGTAAGTTACCTCTTATGATGGTATGAGGCTGCTAAGGATGGGTGAGAGCATGCCTGACAAGTACCCTTACATTCATGAGCTGGAAAGTTTTGAAGAATTCATGGAAAATTCTCATGGGAGTATCTGGGTAACTGGTAATCAGGTGAACACTTACTAATGTGTCACAAACTTACAAACATGGGCCAAGGCATGCAGTGCACAGCTATATTTAAGTAATGAATCCCAGTACTAATCTTGGTTCAGATGCCATGATGACCAAGTAAAGGGCCAGGACTTCATGTGTATACAAGAAGGATTGAGCCCGGATGGTGTGGCTCAGTGGTTGAGCGTCCGCCTATGAACCAGGAGGTTTTGGTTTGATTCCTGGTCAGGGCACATGCCCAGTTGCAGGCTCGATCCCCAGTGTGGGGTGTGCAGGAGGCAGCTAAACAATGATTCTCTCTCAGCATTGATGTTTCTATCTTTCTCTCCCTCTCCCTTCCTCTCTGAAATTAATACAAATATATTTTAAAAAAGGCCTGACTTTGAGTTGGTGCAGTTACCTGATGGCTCTGTGACCTTGCGAATGCTGTTTCTCTGGGCTGTGCTTCAGATTCTTCATCTGTCAAATGGGGGGCGGGGGCATATTCTTACCCTATAGAGTGGTTGTAGGGATTGGAGAGTGTGTCTAATACGAGTTTGTAAGAAAAAAAAAAGAAAAAAAAAAGAGTTTGTGATGGTATGTGGAAGGCATCTGTAAAGGAGGGTCATGAAAAATGATCTTTACCTGCCCTTGTTTATCCACAGTGCGCGACGCTCCTTTCCTTCAACACACCCCCAGTTTGCTGACTTTGCTCTTGTCATTTCTACTTTCTAGAAAGCCACTTCACCTTCACATGTTCATATCAGTTCTATGCTCAGGGTCCACCTCTGCATACCTTCCAGGAGGTGCTCCCAGGCCTCCCAGCAGACAGCTGCCTCCTTTCCTTCTTTCCTGATGTGGGTCACTTCTTCCCTGTGCTGGGAGCTGGGAGCTGGGAGTTCTCTATACGCCCGTCTAGCCTGTCAGCTCCATGAGGGCAGGGTTCAGTCCGATTCTCCTCTGTCCTTGTGGCACCAAGCACAATGCCTGGTATACAGTGGCTGCCCAGTAAAGGGTCCTAGGGGACTGAAGAAAGAAATGATCGGGCGAGGCCTGGCATTCCCCTGGCTTTAGAAACCAGAGAGGAGAATTAGAAACGGTTCAGGAATGGAGGGTCAGGCCTGCGGGTTCCTATTTCCTCATTCAGTGTGCAGGTTGGGATCGCCTGGAGCCACAGTTCCTTGAGACTTACCACCTCAGGCCTAAAACTGCCTCCTTTAATTACCTCCTTTCCAGGGAACAGGAGTCCTTGTTGTCTGCCCAGAAGCAGCTAATTATAGCTCCAGCCTCCTGCCTGGGTGCGCTTCTGGGCCACAGGACTGCAGCCTGAGCTGTCTGTTGATTTTAGGGTTTCCTCAGGGATTCTTTATATTTCCGAGTTTTCATTAGGGACTGCTCTTTATTTGGAAGGCAGCGAAGAGAGTTGAGGGGCATAGAATGTTCAAGATTTTATAGGAAGATGTCAGGAGAGAGTTAAAGAGCTTGAGTGGGGAGATAAGCAGAAGAGGGGAGTTTTTAAAAAGGGACAAAGTAACTTAAAAGGGGACTCTCGTGAGAGTGACATTTTTGTGATGGTTTTCCCAAGAAAGCCTGTTCATATTTGACTTTTGTGACCTCTCCATCATGTTATTTGCAACTATTCCATTTTCCTTGGAAATATTATTTTCTTTTAAATTTTAAAGAATGTTAAAAGAAATGCTCATAATAAAAATAAAATAAAAAAATACAAAAAAGTATTTATAAAAAACACACACCAAGAAGTTCTTGTCCCATCTCTCCCCACCCCAGTTCCATTCCCTACTTGTAACTGCTTTTTGTTTTTAATTCTTCGAGTGGTTATTATTGTATTTCTAATAATGCCCTTATATCTTTAGTTTTTGAGTTGTTAGTTTTATATATGTGTGTTGACTTTTATGATAGCCAAAGACTACGTCTTCACACCCACTGGTATTTCTCATCTCCCTTCCCAATTTTTGACAGTTACATGATTGATTTACTCTGTTAGTTTCTTTTATAAGTTAACATAATGTGCACAAATCTCCATTTTTTTTTGTTATGTAAACTTTGGCAGTATCTCTTCACTCATCTTTCTGTGAGGGAAAGGTGTTGGGGTTCCTCTTCCACTTCTTCTCTTACAGTTTGTCAGTTATATTTTAAGTTACGTTTTGCATCTCCAGTGTTTATAATGAATACATGTATACATGCAGTTGTATAACGTTTTGTAACCATAACTGAGTCTTCTGCTCAGTGGGTTGATTTTAAAAGCTGAAAACAATCAACATTTACATGATGATTTCTAGGTAAATATTGCTCAACACTGGGCTAACTCATGTGCTGTGGTTTCATTTCCTTTCTAGGCCTCTGAGGTCACCACCTTTAAGCCATTTACAGGGGACTGAACTTTCCCTTAGCATTGCAATGTAACAGATCTTTCTAATTCTCCTCTAATTGTACAAAATTATCATAGGTTTTGTTTGTTTTAGTTCTATAATAACTAAATAACATCTCTATGTGTGTGTGTGTGTGTGTGTGTGTGTGTGTGTATTAGAATTTAAGGTTGTATTTTTTCCTTTTGGTTGGGACAAGAAAATTAAGTATTTTCTACTATAACCTGTCTTTCTAATTTTTCTATTGCCTGTTTGTAATGTATATTTCTTATTGAAGCTCCATCAAACTTTTATTTTGGACTGGTTTTAAATTTGGTTCCTGCTTTCTCATACAGTCTTTGTTTTTTTCTGGAGTTTCTGATTGCCTTGTTCTATTTAAACCACTATATCGTTATCATAGTTCCACAGATATTTCCAGACTCTCATGGAGGAGTCCTGAGTCATGCTGTTAAGCTGTTGGCTATCATCATTATTCAAAAGAAGGTATATATTTAAGATGTTGTTCACCAATCTTTCCTTATGCATATTCTTACTAGCCAGTTTTGTTTGCTCTTTTTTCTCCATTGAATATTCATAAACAATTCCAGATTATTTTATAATTGTCATATTTTTAATGGCCACTCAAATATTCCATTGTGTGGAATACTATTTTTAAAATTTGAGTATGGATTGTCGATTATCTGCTCTTATAAATAACACTGTTATGAACATTTTACTGCACAAGGTCTTTTACATTAATTTATTTTATGAGTGCTTACTAGGGAAAGAAAATGGGAAAACCTGTGTTATCTTCTTTGAAGATATATTCCAATGACTGTGCTTGGATTGCCTGACATTTTTTATTAATTATTTTTTTTTTTGGAAAGGAGCAGTAGGAAACAGGAGAACCCACACCTTGAGTTTTCTTGGCAGCTTTAGGAAGTGATAGTGTGACTTACTGCAAACTTGGTACTGTCTAGAAATCCATTGAGTATCCCTCTTGTTAAGTGAGCCTCTGGGGTCAGCCGAAGCTCTGAAACTTATGCTCACCCCGAAATTTTATGTAGTAAATTTTTTTTGCCAATTATTTTTGACATGATCACTTCCAACTGGATCACCTCTCTTGTTCACTGGATTTGTCTCTCAGGGATTGTTGAAAAAATCAGAATTATTCTAAAATTATTAAAGAGGTATTCCCATTAAGAATATCCTGTAAGATCTACAACTAATTCTACACATAATTTATAAGGCAGGGGTTTGAGCGATGGAAGGATTATTAGAACAAAAGGATCACTGTGAAAAAATCCACCGAAGTGGGAAGTCTACATTTTGATATAATGAAAACACTGTCCTATTGTCACCTTATATAGCATTGCATTACTATAAAACTTCATCAGTCTGGCAACATTTACTCTATGCTCTTTACAAAGTCTGTGTGACATGATTGCATAAATGGGGCCCTTGTCTCTGAAAAGCGTTGCAATTCATTGATGGACACTAATCCCATGCTAAAGGATATAGACCCATCTGCACTATGGGAAAATTATGAGCTTTATGATTCACAGTCTAATTATTTTGGATAGTGGTTGATAATATTGTATTGAAGGTGATGATGAGACACATAGACACAGCTTATTGCAACTTGGAGAGACTCTGGTCCAACAGCCCCATTTTTTACTCTGAGAAAAAGGTGACCTGGTGGGGAGAAGGATTCACTCAAGGTCACATTAGTAGTTAGTGGGAGAGCCAAGTCTAGACTCCATAACTCCTCGCTTCTAGTCCATTGCTCTTTTCTTATTTCATCCCTTATAATTTAAAACATTTGCAAATTTATTTCTAGTGTGTAAATTGTACTTCATTGAACTTGCAGAAATTTTCTGTAATATAGAATGATACAGAATATTTAGTAATGGGGAGAATATATTAGCCTGGAATGGAATCAGAAATAATTTAAGTTCTGAGACATAAGGCAAGCCAGTGCCCTTTCTTAGGATATAATTGGAACCATGCTGCTGTTTCTGATCTTTGGGGGATATGTGGGAGTTTGTTTTTGGCTAAGACATTGCCAGTCTCTAGAACACAGATTCCATATCTATCAAAACAGAAAGCTGGGTGTGATGAACTGGGCTTTGTAGACTGTTCAGAACTGAACTCGGTGAGTTCATGATTTTAGGTTATGTCCCATGTTTAAGATGACTTGGAAAAAAAAAAAGGAAGGCCTTGCTGAGTCACTACCTGCGTCACCTGCTTTGTTCTTGCTGGGAAGTAGGGCAAAGCTGGGCAGACATGAAAATGTGGTTGACTTCAGGTGGGCGCTCTGCATGAGTCCCAGTTGTAGACACCTGTCTCGGAAGGGGTCTGTGGGAGGGTTGACAGTCAGAGAAGGAGAAGGGCATATTTGTGGTCCCAAGTGCTGCAGGCAAGGAGAGGTGATTGATAGGAGAAGAAGCCATTTGGGGGTGGGTGGCTGGTGAAGGAAACACAGCTGGGAACTGGTAGAAAAAGGAACAAGCAGGCATTTATTGGCTGCTTATTTTGTATGGACAAGTATTATTTTTTTAATTTCTCCAAAACACATTAAAAATAGCTATTATTATTTGGATTTTAAGAATGAATAAATTAATTAGAGAGGGTTAGTTATTTTGTCCATGGGTAGGCTCCTGGTAGCTAAGGATGGAAGGAGTCATTGTTGGGTCTGACTCCAAATCCCCTTTCCTTTTCAAAGTTAATTATGTGTGCTGTGTTCTGGGTGCTGGGGATGTGGAGATGAAGGAGACAGGTAAAGTCAGGACCTCATATTGCTCGCAGTCTACGAAGGAGCGAGACAGAGAACAAAGTAAACAAACCCACACTCTCAGAGGGTGGAAAGTGCTACCCTGGAGAAGACAGCAGCATCAGGGAATAGCGAGTGACAGGGTTACATGGTGGGTTTTACATCCTAGTCCATATGCTGGTGTGTAAATGAGGTGAGCTGACTCGAGGACACCAGATTCTTGAGGCTAGAATTTAGGCCTGGCTGTGATGTAAACCAACTGTGCTACTGGGAGTAGTCACCTCCCCATCATTAATATCCAGGAAAGTAAACGCTATCCTTCCCACTTCACTGGATGGGGAGGGAAGAGGGAGTGAATCATTTGGGTGTGCAGCTGTTTTTAAAGCCTCAGTAGGTTATAAAAATACAAGAAGTTTTTTTTTTTTTACTTTAACAGCTTTGGTTAACTTTTAAAAGGAGAAGTTTTTATATTTAACTACGGCATTTTGTGTGTTTTGAGGAAACATCTTCCTATATTCCTAGACCACAATGAGAACCTCCTGTGTGCCCCCCGCTCCCCCTTCCATAACAATCTCTGGAGAATTTGGATTGCACTTGTCAGCACTGAGAAAACATTGGGTGTGTGGAGCAAAGGGCTCGTCTCTAGGTCCTGTCATTGGAAGGGGGTGAGGATGGACTAGGGTCAGAAAGATGGATTGAGTAGCCAGGGGAGGTGGGAGTCAAACTAGGTTTGACTTTACATTTGCACACAGTGGGGCTGTTGGTCAGCAAATACTTATTGAAGGCCTATTATATGCCAGGTCATGGCTGAGAAGGGAGAAGGATAGGAGACATTGTGAATCAATTCAGCATTTGCCGTGAGCTTGCCCTGGGTGGAGGGACTGGGATGCTGAGAAGCTGTGTGCCCTCAAAGAGCATCCTATCCAGTAATGAATATCTGTCCTGTTCCAAAAAGTATGCATATCAATTATTCATGTAGACAGAGGTGATATTTAAATGTGTATAATACCCTGTACTGAAGGGACACCAGCTTTGCCAGGGAGAACCTTTTCATTGTTGGATTGTGGGGAAGTTCAGGGGGTCCTAATGGAGGAGCTTGGAAAATTGTGGTGGTGTGAAGACACTTGGGGCCTTGGGAGAGAAGCTGTTTACCAAAGGTCAAAGGCATATTTAAGTATTTTAGCAATCCCTGTTTCATACCTCTCTGTACTGGTATATATGAACCTTGCATGTGGTTTTTCATTTATCTTTCAGTGTTCTTAGTGTAATAACTGATGTGCACATAAGGCACAGAGGAGGGAATGATTGGAAAGGCATCATGGGGTCAGTGCTGCTTGAGTGGGGTTTTGTAAGATGAATAGGAGTTTGGTAAAGCACTTTCTGGAAAAAAAGGGAGAACCTGGCCAAGAGCATTAATATGTGAAATATCAGAGAATTTGACTTGGTTGGGTGAAGGGATTTTTGTGTTCAGGGGACTGTAAGCACAATGGTACCATTGAAAGAGCAGGGGAGAAAGGGAGATCACATCCATATTACCCATCCCACAAGGGAAGGGAAAAGATCCCGAGTGGGGCAAGCAGGCAACTTTTACTTTTATTTATATAACTGCAATGTGCCAGGTGTTAGGCAGTTTGTTAGTATTGTCTCTAATCTCCCAGTAACCCCTGAGGTAGGGAGTTGTATTCTTCCCTCTCCCTGCAGGTGAAGAAATCAGAGCTCAGGATGTGACTTGCACAGTGTCACACAATGGCGGGGACAGGATTTGATCTCGGGTTTGTCTGACTGCAAGGCCTAAACATTCCATATCTATACTATGTCCCCTCTATATCCCATGAATTTAGTTACAACCATGAGGAGCAGGGTGCTTTCTTTGCACAGCAGTGCAGCTTGTAACAAAAACAGGAGGCATCAGTATCCTTTTCTGCAAAATGGGGACCAGAGTCCTTGCTCCACGTGTTGGCAGGACTCAGGAAGCTTCAGTGCCTTCCAGGCCCTTCAGCAAGGCTATACGTGGGGAGGTGGCTGCTTCAGTCTGTCTGTTCTGAGCCTTTGACTTGACTTTCAGTCTTGTGAGACCATCCTGGTGGTGACAGAGAATGTGCTGATCACATGGATGCTGGGTATTTCTGGTTTGTGACAGGACTTTCTCAGAGTAAGTCAATACCATGGTTCCCATTGTGATTTGGCTTCTCATGTAACTTGACTTTAGGGAGAGACTGTGTCAGTCATGCCGAAGACAGAGTGTCTGTCTGTATGCCCTTCCTATTTCTTACTGGACGTGAATGTTTGTGTTTTGGTTCTCCTCCCCCAACAATAAACACAGGGAAGACAAACAAAATCAAGTGAGAGGCAGTGTAGCATGGCAGTCAAGAGCACAGAGCCAGATTGCCTAGATTCAATTCCCGGCTCTGCCACTGTCTTGCTCTGTGTTTATTTGTGCCTCAGTTTCCTCATCAGTAAAATGGGGATAATGATAAATGTACCTATTTCATAAGCACTGTTGGAAAGGTTAAATTAATTAATATTTGTAAAGTGCTTAGAAAATTGCTGAGCATATAACAAGTGCCCTATGAGTGTTTGCTAAATAGCAGCAGCAACATTTTCTACACTGGCCCTGCCTTCTGCTGCCATTTAAGATATTACATACTGTCATATGTTAGAGCATTCTGGTTTTCTTCAAGACCTAGCCAGTGGAGGCACAGTCTGACTTCTGCTGTGTGTGGTGAGGCACTGAGGGGTGACATGTTCACATGCTTGGTCTGGTGGAGACTGGTCGTGATGCCTACTTTGACACATGAACTTCACTCTGGAAAATATGCTGCTCAGGAATACCTAGTGCAGCAATAACTTATCTTTTGCTAGAAGAACAGAGATGACCCGGCCAGCATGATTAAGTGTTTGAGTATTGACTTGTGAACCAGGAGGTCATGGTTTGATTCCTGGTCAGGGCACATGCCTGGGTTGTGGGTTCTATCCTCAGTGGGGGGCATGCAGGAAGCAGCCAATCAATGATTCTCTTTTATCATTGATGTTTCTCTCTCTCTCTCTCTCTCTCTCTCTCTCTCTCTCTCTCTCTCTCTCTCTCTCTTCATCTCTGAAAAACAAACAAACAAACAACCTCCACAGAGTTTGGAGTAAAGAAAATTTGCAGCTGAGTTTATCTATTTTTAAATTTCTTCCTGGTATTGTAGCCTGCAGCCTGTGTATCCATAGTTTTATCTGGTTGGGTCAGTAGGTGGGTACTTTTTAATTTGGTTTTAATTTGGCTCACATAAAAAGAAACAACCAAAGATTTGGTTTCTGACCAACAGGGTTTAAAGCTCTGCTGTACCCTCATGTATCATATCCCCGTGGGCAAGGATGCTGGCCACCAATCTCTGGGCATCCACATACTCTTTGTTTCTTCCCTGCCAAAATTGGGGTGCTGTATGGTGATATGAGCTCATTTATCTCTGGTATGTTAGCTGCAGTTTTGAAAGAGGCTAAAAATCAGATATATTTTTAGTGACTCTGATCAGCAAAAGAAACAAATTGATCATCTTAATTTTTTCTCTCCACTTGGCAATTGTGCCCCTAGGAATTCTTATTTCAGTTTCACACCTTCCTAATCCCCAAAATATTTCTGTGTATCCTGCTCAAAAAGTGGAATGAAACTAAATAATCATTACCATTGTGTGGAGTGGGGAAGATTTTAATTTATTAAAAAAATTTAAAAATATGTTCTTATTGATTTCAGAGAGGGAGGGAAAGGGAGAGGGGAATAGAAACATCAATGATGACAGAGAATCATTGATTTGGCTGCCTCCTGCATGCCCCTACTAGGGATGGAGTCTGCAACCCGGGCATGTGTCCTGACCGGGAATCGAACCGTGACCTCCTGGGTCATAGGTCAAGAATTTCCTCACCCATAGTAAAATCCATTCTTTGTAGCTTCCATGACATATTCTTCCCTTATTGAAACATTGCTCCTTTCCCAATCTTATCAGGATAGTTCTCAGGTGCCTTTCAATACTTTTTTCTCTGACATCACCTCTGCTTAGAATACACCTCTGACCCCTAAAACTCCCCTCTCATGTTCAGCTATTTATTGAAGTTGGTTCTATTTCCCGAGGGCAACAGTCATCCCTTCCATTTCTGTATCCTCAAGTCCAAAATAGGTGTGCAAGAGATATTTGTTGAGCAAATAAATGACAAATAATAAGGGGTATAGATAAGGCATTTTGGAATTTGGGGTGGAAATTCTAGCTAGGTAGGGATGGTAGGTAGCTCCAGGAGAAATGGCATTTGAGCTCCCCTTTAAATCTGGTTCTAAGGATGTGGAGAAGAGCCTGGTGGTCATCACCAGTGGGCTAGCTCTACAGGACACAGAGTACTATCATCCCCAGAGTAAAATAAGGAGGGAAAGCTCAGGAGTCCATTGTGCTGGTGCCTGTCTGTGGTCTTGAGCTGGGTTATCTAATGCAGGGAAGCCTGCTTCCCCCGTACACAGCTGTCATGGCAGCAGGCTCCCCATCCTTTCTGATGAATGGTCCTGGAGGAAAGGAATTCAGAATGTTGCTTGTATTTTCATCTTTACTTCTCCTTTGGAGCTGCCTTTCTGAATAGCAGAGAGGTGACCTCAGCAGCCAGAGACAGAAAGGAGCAAAATGAGTCATCTCAGGCCCTAATGAGGTTCATGAGGGACCCTTCCTGGGACTGAGGTCAGATGAGGTTATGCTGTGCCCAGAGTGAGTTTTGCCTGGGGCTCCAGGCGGGACTGGAGCAGAGCTGAGCTAATTTTACCCACAGGAGCTGACTGTGCTGAAGGGCAGGGCTTATGACATTGGCCTTATCATCCTGTGATGCCCAGAGAGCTCCCAAGGTACAGCCCCATTCTGTCTGGGCTGTTTTTCTCCTCCAGTTTAATATATTTTTCCATTAGGTGTGCATATCAGCAGGCAGGATGCTGAAGAGCAAAGAGCTTCGGGTTTTGTGGAAGGCAGGCAATGGAGCTGGATTTGGATCCTGTCTCCACCCCTTGCTTACGAGGCAGCTGACCTTGGGCAAGTTATATAAATTCTCCGAGTCTCAGTTTCCTCATTTGTAAAATAGTGCATATGCCTGTGCCCTAAGATTGCTCCTTGGTTTACACACTAGGTGACACTTAGCAAGCACTCACTCTGTGCCAGTCACTGCTGTGGCTGCTTTATTCATGATGATTAATCTAATCTTTTAAACAAACCTATGAAGAAGGTACGATCACTAACACTGTTTTACAAACAAGGAAATAAGGACAGGAGCAGGCATTTCTGGAGGCTGACTCTGTGGGGCTGCGCAGAGCAGATGTGCTAGGTGTGCAGCTGGCATGCTTTTGAGGTACTGAAGTGTTCAGGGGCAAATCTGGAAAAGAAAGAGGTCAAGCAAGAAATTCTCAGGAAAGAGCTAGTATTTGCACTATACCCAGGTTTTCTGTTACATGCTTTCGAATTTATGTTGACCACAAGCTAGTTTGTGTAGTTCTGATTAGCTTACGACATGTACCACTAGTCCCTTATGGTCGCTTAGGTTTGTGTGGCCCATTATTGTAAAGTGAAATACTTTCCCTTCACAGAGGCATGGGAGGGTCCTAGGTATAGACGGATGTAGGTTTTTACTTGAGGAGATCAATCAGTGGAGGAATGGATGATCAGTTAATTGATCTATTGTCTTTTATTTTCTCTCTTCCATCTATCAGGATTAAGTGCAGGAAAGACGTCTCACACAATTTAAGTGGAAATGCATTAAATCAGGGGGAAAAAATACCAACAACATTGTTGGGAGGGATGGAGCCCTGGGAGCCAGGAGGCTACATCTGGAACTATTGAGTTGAAGAATTTGTTCTGAAGCCACAATCAGGGATAAAGACATTAGGAAGCCACTGTGGAGGCCTCTCAAACTTTTTCTCAGCATCCTCAGAGTTGGTGGCGGAACACTGTATTGTCCAGTAGAGCGGCCTTTTTAACTCTTAGGGTTCCACAAAGTTGGTTGCCACTAGGAATAGCAGCAGGGTGAATTAGCTCCACATTCACCTTCTAAGTCTCACTTGAGTACATCTAATTGCTGGAATCTGATTTACTAGTTTCGAGGGAGCATGGGAAATGTAGTTTTTAGCAGTCTACTTCTGCCATGCAGTAGGGCACTTTAGAGGGGGGAAGGAGCTCTCATTGAGCCAATTGAGAGAATGTGTCCAAAATTACTCCAAAATACTTAATATGCACCATTAATTATAGTACTTTAATATTATCTATCTCTCTATATAAATATATATAAAAGGCTAAGTGACTGACTGTATGTTTGCCTATCCGTCCGACTGACCAGCCAGTACATATGACGTGCGCTGGCAATTAAAAAATAAACATTGACTCGTGCATGCATGATACATATAAAACTCTCGCTGGCGCCAATCACATATGTGTGTTTCGATCGTGAATTTGGTTGACACTTCTATTACAGAGAAAGGGCGAATAGCGATATTAAAATATTTCTTCTAATTTCTTGTGAATGTGCACGAGTCTGTGCACTGGGCCATTAGTTAGGTATGATAGTCTACTTAATATTTTTTTTATTTACATAAAATACATAACATTAATATACTCAGTATCCTGAAAAGGCAGGCCATTTATCCAAATTCTGTTTTTGATGTTTTTAAAAAATGTATTTTTTATTGTTGATAGTATTATAGATATCTCCTACTCTCTCGTTCCCCACCGCCCCCCTCCCCCTCTTTATTTTTTAAGTTTTGACAACAATGGTTGACTTGTAGTTTTTTAGTTCAGTTTAATCTTCTATAGGGAGTTATGCCTTGGACAGTTGTTCTGTTTATATAATTTGGTCACAAATGTTTCTTAAATGCTTACTGTAAGCCTGACTCGGGTCTAGATTTGGCACTTTGGGCAAAGGTCAGTCATGGGTTCTTCCACTGGGAGCCCTCACTGGAGAAGGGAATAAGTCAAGTTCATCGTAAGAATAGTACAATGAAGGTCATGATTGGTGTCCTAGACAGCAGGCTAAGCAAATTCAGAGAAGGGAGATTATTCTGACTGGACTGAGAAGCAAGGGAGGTTTCATGCTGAGTGACAGTGGTCAGGTAATTCACCATTGGAGGCAGTAACATCTCTTTAACAGGTATTTACAAATGTGGTGGAGTGTGTTTTTTGTTTTTGTCTCAATGCTGGAGGCCAGACCACCATTGCCATGCAGTGCTCAGGGCCAGAGATGCTAGACATCCTGTAACACATGAGACAATGCAGAAATAACTGTCTTTCTTCAAAGAGCAATTTTGTTCCTGTTGAGAACTGCCAATGGCCTGGAAGGATGTATAGGATATCTATCTGGGATCTCAGGATGGGGAGGGGAAGTAGGTCAAGTACGAGAACATGGGAGTTAAGAGTTCAGTCTGAATACGCAGAGGATGTATGCTGAGTGGCAGTGGGAAGGAGTTTATAGTGGAACAGACTCTGTGTTATTCAGAAACTTGAGATATTAGATTAAGCACTTGGACTTACTGTGTTGCCACTGGGAAGCCACTTTAAGATATTGGTACAGGGTCCTTGGAAGCAGAAACCCAGCCTTATCTTCTCGCTGTGCGTCAGTGAACTTCGGGTGCTTTCTGAATGAATGAATGAATGCCCCAAGCAAGTTGTTTACAGCAAGTGGACTAGTTGGTACCTGAGTTTTGCCAGGTGGGAATCCTGTGGTCCTGGGATAACCTAGCAGTCAACATTTAGACTTAAGGAGAATTCCAGGAGAGGGCGTGGCAGCCTGCTATGCAGATACTGTCTCCACATCCAAATGAAAGTGCTGTGGTCAGGCAGCAGTCCTAGTTGCCTTCACTGTAAAGAGAGAAGCTACTGTCTCAAGGATCTTGAAGAAAAGAGGGTTTCTTTTATTGTCCTCCCTCGTGGAGCCCACAGGCCACAAGGCATGTCAGGTGCATACTGTCCCATCCGCATTAATGCCCTTGCCTCATAAGCTTATTAAAAATTGCCAATCAAACCAGCAATTTGCTGACAAGGTTCATGTGTTGTGACCGTGACTGCAGTTATTCTGAGGGAGCAGCTTGCTGTTCTGCATGGTGATGCTATCACACGGCAGTGTCCCCTGTGTCAGCCTGTAGAGTCTTGGTGGCTTTTTGGCATTGGGGTCAGTGCCTCGTCCTTCTGATGGGATGGGCTTTGGAGGTTGGGAAGGAAAGCTTGGGTTGGAACTGACCAAACACAAATGCAAGCATTTCCTTGTTAGTTCCTCTCTAAGGTTTCATTTCTGAAATCTTTCAGGAGAGAGAAAGAGGTGTGTACGTTTGTGGGATCGCCCCAGAGTCCTCATTGTATGTCTCAGAGAAGGACAGTGACTTGCCCAGGGCACCTCTTACGGCAGGTTTTCAGGGCACTCTGCTGCTGATGAAGTGTGTCATGTGGACTGGGCTGCTGGCTCAGCTTCTTACTCTGCCATGAACCCTCAGGTTTCTCATCTGTAGAATGGCTGTCTTGGTCAGATGTGGCAGTCAGCATTCCAAAAGGTGGGACAATGAAAGCTTTGTTGACTACAAAGAAATACAGAAATATTTCCTTTTATTCCTGATGTTCACTTTTATGGACCAGTAATCATTGGGGCCATCTTTAGAAAAGGATTGGAGCACTGAAGACACTGCTGAGTTCACCCCAATCACAGAACCCTTCTGAAGAGTCCACTTCCCCACTGCACAGTGAGGAGATTTTGTGCTCAGATTTGGAGGTACAGCCCTGAGGGAAAACATGGTCAAACCTTGGAGTTGTGAGGAGTTGGGGATATATTCTTGCCTGAAGCCAGGGACTCATGTAGCAATATGATGGGAGAGTTCGCTGGGAAAGACGGGTTGGGGCCCCTCCTGGAGCCCCTGAGTGCTGGCTCGAACACAGCTGCACATTATTTTTTGTGCAGTTCAGAACACTGGTGAGAAGTCAGCTGGGAAAGCTGTGATGAAATGGGGTCAACCTTGCAGCACCTTCAGGATGTGCAGGGAGCCTGAGGTAAAAGTCAGGCAAGAAACAAGGAATCTTGCAGTTGGAGCAAAGGCCTCAAAATAGGGTGATTCCCAAGTTTTTGGCACATCCTAAGTGTTTTTTGTTTGTTTTTTTGCAATGGTTCAACTTTTTACTTAAGGTTATAATAAAAATGATAATATTTTATATAAGTATAGAGCTGGGAAGTTTTCAAACCCATCAACTCCTTGGTTTTGCTCATCATCACGGGGAGATGGAAGATAGGGTTCTTACCGCTATTTCACAAATAGAGAAATCAAGACTTAGAGAACAGGTGGAATTTCTCAGGCTGCTTGGTTGGTCGATGTGGAAGCTGGGAGGATGTCACATCTAATACTCTCTCCAGTGCCAATTATCTGGATCAGTGGTTTTCTCAAACTCACTTTCTGTACCTCTATACCCGCTTGACTGTGTTGGCTGACATTCTTGGAAGCCCAGATGGCCATGAATCTCAAAGGTCCTAGAGACAAGCTGTAAGATTTTAAAGATGAGCTCTAGGTAATTTGGGACACAAAAGGTGTTCGTCCTTCTGGCTCTTTATAGCTATCTAGGTTTGTTCAAGTTGAAAATGTCCATGAGAGCACGGAAGGAACAAGATGGGCCTCTGTCACTTATTGAGCATCTCCTTTGCCATGGACACAGTGCTGCATACTTTTCCATCTGTGGACTTAGATACATTTATAGATGGGGCGATTATAGCACAGTATTTACTGTAATATTCTCCTAAGCAGCTTGTGTATATACATATTCAATAAGTTAATTCTCATAAAAACCTAATTTGGTTGATAGCATTATTATTTCCCATTTTATAGACAAGAAAAACTGAGGTTTAGCGAGATTTAAATAACTCGCTTGCGAGAACACAGGTCCTAAATAGACTATAATCCAAGATTTCTAGTTTGAGAATTCTTTCTTCCCTGTTACACTACAGATTGCCCATTTCACTGATAAAAATGCAGAGCTGCTTATTCCAGAGGTATGTCTCAGACCTTGGAGGTTATAGGAATCAGAGCCAGAATGTGCTATGAAGACCTCAGAAGGCTGGAGGTTTTCAAGCTCTGCTCCTCAAGCCTGGGAGACTCCAGGAGTGGCTTTGGGGTTGGGCTGGGTGATGGGTGTGGGAGATGACAAATGATGAGAGAATAGCAGGGAAGGGGACTTCTGGAGCCCAGGCTGAGACTGTTATTTACAAGGTGAGCATTTGCAAAACATATCATTGAAAAAAACCAAAAAAGGCTCTGTTGTTAGGGAAAGGAAAGTTTGAAACTCATTGTTCTAGCCTAGTTCGTCTTTTTACTGCAATGAAAGTGGCTTGGTAAAAGTCATAGTTGCCAGGGGTCCCAGAACGTTTCCCCTTTTTCAAGGAGATGTGCTTTTTGTGCACTTCACTCTGAGGCCTCGGGAGCACCTGGCTGCAGGTTCAAGGGTCAGGCGGCTTCTGAGAAGCTTCCGTCAGAAGCTTCAGGTTACCCCATGTGCACGATACTTGACCTGTATCTTTCAGCTTGGCTATGTCTCCCTTTTGGACCTTGGGAACCTCACAGAGATTAGTTTCCTGGCCCACCCTGCAAACACATTGTCTAACTGAATACCTGTGATTATTGAGTGTTTACTGTGTACACAGTGCCGGGAACACAGGCAGGGTTTCTGATGTCACGGGTCTGGTGAGGAGGCAGAAAGAAATAAGGACTTTTGTCAAATGTTGTTTTGAACATGGTTATGTTTGTTATATATGATCATCATGTGTGATAGTTACACGAGGATGTTATCATCTCCAATAAATGGAATATAGAGAGAGGCTGGACAATGGGAAAGGTTAGGAGTTGCTTGCCCTGTGAGTTAGTTAATTCTGGCCTTTCCACGTACTCTCTCTGGAACTGGCCAGTTTACTTTTCCTTTAAGTCTTCCTTTCTCATCTGTAATGTGTAAATGAGACTGATCAGCTCACTGGGTTGTTGATGGGATTAAATGGCATAATGTATGCAACCTGCTTAGTACAATGCTCAGCCCAGAATAAACACTCATTCAATTTTAGTGGTTATTGTTATTATTAGTATTTGGCAGTGAGGACCCAAAGGTACTATTTTTTACACCCATCAATGGTGTAATTGGAATTTTGCGTCTCAAATAAAACCACTCTACTTTTAGAAATACACTCTAATAGTGTTAAAAACAAAACAAAACAACAGACTGTAACACCTTGGCCCGCAACAATTATGGTATGGGCTTCAGTTGACCTTTCTGAGTTATCTCTGTTTGCACCCGACTGTCCACCTCTGCCACTAGTGCTCACACATCTGTGTCACAAATTAATTTAGTCAGTGCTTCTCTCCAGTGTTGAGCACAGAAAACAGATGACAAAATGCAAAGCAGAAAACAATCATCATTGAGCTGTGTGTTCAACTGCCTTGGGAATGGCTTTCTGGGGAAAATCCGGCCCCTCCATAATGACATTGATGACTTGGATCTTTGCAGAAATTGAAGAGAATCCTGATGACTAGCGTGTTGGGAGAGGACTGAAGGAAGCCAGACCAGTTGCTGCACTCTAGATCTTCTCGGGTGCCCTCTGGCTCCCAGGTGACCTGCAGCAGGACCTCTGGTATGTAAATGGGCCTCTTCCCTGCCTTAAAATTTTGTCTCAAATCTTAAGGAGTGGCTGGGAGGTTTTTATTAATTAATTAATTAATTTGCTTATTTATTTATTTAATATTTTTATTGATTTCAGAGGGGCAAGGGAGAGAGAGAAACATTAATGATGAGAGAGAATCATTGATCAGCTGCCCTCTCCTGGGGGTCTAGCCCAAAACCTGGGATGTGTCCTGGCCTGGGAATTGAACCTCGACTCTCCAGTTCATAGGTCGATCCTCAACCACTGAGCAACACCAGCTGGGCTGGGGAGGTTTTTAATGGGTTCAAATTTATCTTTTGTATCTGCAACTTGAAATATCCTGTTCCCCTGAATTTGTGCTTGGGAGCTCCCTCAGTGCTCTCTGGTCAGTAGCTCCTTACTGCATGCTTATTTCCCCACGGGCGTCTTGCAGAGAAACTGGAGCCTGTGTTTCTAACAACTCCAAGGAAAACACTGCAGGTCACGTTTCCGGAACTGAGAATCTCAGGGGTCTCCCAAACGTCCATTTCTATTATCTCCTTTGGGCCTGGCATTTGCTTATAGCTGAAAAGGGAGCGTTTGTCTTGAGCATTCCTGTAAACTTGTGTGACTTGGCAGTTGGAAACTTGACAGTTACTGCTGACCTTCAACTGCAAGAGGGAGTAGTATATAGACATAACCTGTAGAACATCAGATTATTGCCCTGCAATTCCAGAGCCTTAATGTTTCTTTGTCTTGAGAATGACCTCACTGCTTTTTGAATTTGTAATGGAATGCACAGTCATTTACAAGTAATCACACAATGATCCCTTACACTTTGTACTGCCTTCCCTTTCTCCAGAGGGCTTTCACTCACATTATCTCATTTGATACTCATAACTGACCTGAGAGGTAGACAGAGGGTCTGTGTTAATCTCCAATTTTCAGGTGTAGAAACCAAGGTTTGCGAAAGCTTAAACTGTTATTTAGAGATCGTACAGCTACCAGAAGTGCACCTGGAATCTTGAACAGTCTAACTACTAAACTAGTGTTCTTTTGGGTACTTACTCTTGCTGTGACCTTGGAAATATACTTAATACCTCTGCTTGACAGTTTCCCTATAACTAAATTAGGTAGAAGACTCCCTCCAGGGGTAACGGCTAGAGGGATTAGATGAGACTATCTGGGAAAGCAGTTACTAACCCATAAAGCGTGCTTCCAATGTGAGGCATTGTCACTACTTGTACCTGAAATCCAAGTAGTGCCATGAACTGTGACAGAAAAGAAATCTTACCCCCTTTTGTGAAGACAGCACATTCTAGAATGATGCTGGGGTTGTCAGGGGTCACGAACAAACTCCCAGACCCTCGATGGGCAAGACTGTCCTTACTGTCCTGCCTGCAGGCCACGAGAGCACTTGAGTTGGGAAGACTCTATTTTTTATACAGAGCGCTCTCTCCATGTTCCTTGGAACAGTCTTGCATCTTGGAGACAGTTTTAGATCTGGCAGGACTGGAGAGCAGGAGTGGGGAGGTGGGAATGGGATCCCAAGCTTTGTCCATGGAGGACAGGAATGTGGCATGGTGATGAGGTAGAGGTAGATGAGGAACTGGCCTGGAAGACCTAACTTCTCCCATTTCTCAATGACTGGGATTTAGAAGGGTACATCTTGTGAATCCATAAGGCCAGCAGTATATATGTAGAACAGTAACACTTACTGGAAAACCCCAGAAGGATGGATTTCAAGTTGGCAACAGACGCATTAGAAGCTAGCAGTGTGATATGGTCAGGAAACAGCCAGAGTAACTGAGGGATAAGGCCTGGGATAGCTTCATAGGGAGCCAGATTTTGTTTCTATATAAGGAAGAACTTTTTATTGGAAAGACAGAATTTGCAGCTGCAGGAGGTGTTGTGTAGGAGATGTTCTCCACCTCACCAGAGATCACAGGGATTCATTAATGGGGGAGAAGGGCATCGGCTCAGTGGCCAATGGTCTTCTTCTTGTGAGATCCAAGGTCCACTGGTTGTCAGTGGTTAAGACATAAGAGGAAGAGAGGCACACATGCATTAAGGAACGAAGGACCCCTTTGTGGATGTGGAAACTGATCTCTAAATGCTATTTGCAAAATGGACGGTAGAGACTCTATCATTCTGGTTTTCATATCTATCCCTGTAGCTCTCTCCTTGGTCCTTGGTTTTTAGAATTCCCAGGCTATCCATGGGCAACTACTTTTCATGGAATATCTCGTTCATCTGCTAAAACATTCCTGTGGCAATATTGGAAGGGACTTTGAGATCCTCACAGGATGACAATCTTTCTATAAGAACCACTGGGTCTGATGGCTGGTCTAGTAACAAATGAAGGCCATCTCTTTACCCTCTTCAGGCCTGCCTCTGGGACCTCCTGGGAGTATGGCAGTGGTGAGACTTCTGTGCTGAGTTCTGGTTTTGGCATGTAGTGGAAGGTTCTCTGATCCTTTCCTTATCATTTCATAGTCACTTATGTTTGTGTCCATTTATTCAACATGGCGACAAATAAGAAATGTCTGCAAATTTTCAGGCACTTGAGGCATCCTTGCAAAAACAAGTAATCAACATAAATGTGTCAAGACTATTTGTCTAGACCAAGTAGAAGCTGCTTTCAGAACTCATAGTTGGACAATCTTGGGATAGCTACCCAGTTTGTAGGTGAAACCATATAAGCTACAAGAGGAGAACTGATTTGTCCCAGGTTTTAAGAAGTGACTGATCTGGATTTAGGGCTTGGGTCCTCTTGCTCCCTGACCAGTGCTGTTTATTGCTAGAAGATTCTCTTGGGATGAGAACAAGTAGCCTCATGGTGCAGGTCCAAAAGCTAGGAAGTGGGTGGTAATTCTGAAAAATGGCTCATCTGACCTATATAAGCCTTTACAACCAACAGCAGAACAAAATCACGCTAAGAAATAGAATCACTAGGAAGCTGAGATATGGATTCCTTTTGCTGAGCAGACCCCTCTTTACCCATCTCGTTATTTCCCCCAGCATCTCTTTTCTCTCTCCTTTCTCCTCCTCTAAATTAGTCTGGAGTTATTTTAGACCACATTCATTCCTGACTGACTTCACTGGTCCAATTTAGTCATTGAACACTACTCAGGAACTTCAGATTGGAATTAACCTTACAAGTTAAATGGGGCATTCCACACTCCTATTTCGAACTCCCCATCCCCCAAACCCTGAAAGTCTGGTTTTGTTCTGGGTCTTCCCACCTGGTATCTATCCTATGAAGAACTCATGCAAAACTAAGTTCCCAGGAGAATTCTCTGCCCAAGAGAGTCAGGGATTGGGCTCCAAGAGTGGGGATTGTTTTAGACTCACCTGTCATTAAAAAAACTGCAGATGGATTCTTGGTGACCTCTTCAGGTGAATCCCACCAGATACCTCCCCTTACCCTGAATTAACAGAGTGACTTCATAAATGTAGTTGTATTCTCCCATGACCCCATTCCTAAGGTGAGCTTATAGACTTTCAAACTAGTCCCTCCCTTGTTTGGGTGGTGGAGCATGTGGGACAGTTTAGACTCCACTTCTTTTGGGGTTAAACATTTACTCCGAGTAAGGAATTCTGTCTTAAGTGGGGCATGTTCTTCAAGTGCCAGAGGACAGAAGGGCGATTTTTCTGACATCCTCCAGCCTGCTTCCCCATATATGGAAATGTTTACCCACCACACTGATCTATTGGAAGAGAAGGAGGTGACTCAGGGTTTAGGAGAAGCAGGATTTGAATTCTTGTTTCCAGAAACCAAGTCTCTCCCCTCCCCCACTTCCCCCATCCCTCCCCTCCATTCCTTTGCCCCTTGTTCTGGAAGCAGAGAAGAGAATGTCTCAGTGCTGTTCCCCTCTGGCCTTGGGATCACCTCCTTGCAATAGGACTCTGGGTGTGTGAGAGGGAGTGAGAGCCAGCGGAGGGCCAGCTGCCTGACATCGCGTGAGTACATCATTATTGCCAGAGCAAATGGCATTTCTGCTCCCAGACCCTGGGTTTATAGCCCTGACAGCTGGCTTGCTTGCCGGGCGATGGGACTTGTTACTGGGAGCACTGTAGCTTTAATTTGGGGTGTGGACAGCTGCTTTCCCAGGGGAGTACTCCTCACAGTGGGATTTAGAACGAGGCTCTGCTTGAGAAAAAATTCTATTTGTGTATAGAAAATTTAGAGATATTTTTTCCCACCTGAGGCCTAGCTTGAATTGGGTAGAAAGATAATTTGGGAGTGATGTCTGTCTGATTGCTAGGGCTAAAGCAACAAGCCAGAAGGGATGTTTGGGGATGCGTGGGCAAGGATAGTTTTAGCTTGAAAAGCAGGGCTATGGTTGGACTTACTAGTATGTACTAGTGGCATCTGCACAGCATCCACAGTCTGAAAAATATCTGGTTTGCAGGACATTTGTGGGTTTTTTTTTCTCATTTTTTAAATTATTATTAATATATATATATATATATATATTATTGATTTTTTACAGAGAGGAAGGGAGAGAGATAGAGAGTTAGAAACATCGATGAGAGAGAAACATCGATCAGCTGCCTCCTGCACATCTCCTACTGGGGATGTGCCCACAACCAAGGTACATGCCCTTGACCGGAATCAAACCTGGGACCCTTCAGTCTGCAGGCCGACACTCTATCCACTGAGCCAAACCGGTTTCGGCGACATTTGTGTTTTTTACTTAATATATATTTTTATTGATTTCAGAGAGGATGGGAGTGGGAGAGAGAGATAGAAACATCAATGATGAGAGAGTATAATTGATGGGCTGCCTCCTGCCTGCCCCCTACTGGGGATCGAGCCCACAACCAGGGCATGTGCCCTTGACCAGAATAGAACCTGGGATCCTTCAGTCCACAGGCTGACGCTCTATCCACTGAGCCAAACCAGCTCGGGCCATTTGTGTGTTTTTTGATGGACTGTCAGAGATGGAAGGACACTTAGAGATTATTTAGTTGATCTGTCTCATTTTATAGCAGGACAATGGACATGGAGGCCCAAAGTGCGCAGCTCTTTTGCTGTGCAGGTACATGGTTAATTAGTTAGGATTAGAACACAGATCTTCTCACTCTGTTCATTCTTGCTTCCACTGTACGTAAGCTCTTCCTTCAGGCAAAGGCCGAGAACATGCCCATTTTGCAGCTGAGAATATTGAGATGCAGAGATGCCAGAATTGCCCACATTTACTGATCTAATTGGTGAGAAATAGAACACATTTTCCCAGTTCAGATATCTTTCAATCATGTTACATGGACTTAGATACCAGAATTTGTTTTGTATTTTACTCCCCTCTCCCACCTCTTTGGTTTCTACTTCTCTTTCCCTGCTTTTGATCATGTGAATGCTGTTTGAATGTGAACTGCTACCTTCTGATCTGCTTTGCTGCCTATATCTTTTTCTTTTCTGAAAGGGGATGATAGCTTTTCCAAAAGGCAGAACTAAATAGTGGAGCCCTTTATTTCAGTTTTATCTGTGTCAGTGGAAATTGTGAACGGGCCTTGAAAGAAGTCGAGCAGGGCTTTCCATCTAAGACTCTATTGCTATTCTTGAAGCTGCAAGAATTCTGGAGTGTTATTCCCTCACATTCAAAAGTGAGCTCTGATTCTGAATAGATTTTAAGCGCACGCGCGCGTGGACACACACACACACACACACACACACACACACACACACACACAGACTTTTAGCCTTCTTTGGTGCAGTGGCAGCATTCAACAGACCAAGAGGGCACCGCCCCAATACAGTGCACCAGATACCATAATGAGTAACTCTTTGTGGTCTGTTCAGTTTCCGATCAACTTAGGGTGGGGGTGGGGGCTTGCTCCAATGCAGGGAAGATGATGGAGATGTGTTTTGGGGAAACACTTTGATGCTAGTGGCATTGTGTGGCAGATTTTAATAGAGCAAGGAAAGTGCTCTGAGACCTCCCTTTGTTCTGGTCAGCGTTGAAAATAGGGAAAACAATTTTCTAAGCTGCTCTGAAGCTCTGGGGTGGCAGGACTTGAGCAGATCCCCCAGGTATCTATATGCAACCTGTCTTCTCCTGCATAGCCTGTGGCAGGGTGGGGATTGATGGCCTTGCTCACATGTGGAAGGAGGCTGCCTTAAAGCATTAAGGCTCGTGATGTTTTCCTGCTGTGGTGCTGATGGACAGGGGTACTACAAGGTTAGAGTCGGTAGTACCCATGTGAATGCTACTCCTATTAATAAGAACTGATATAAATTGCTTGCTTCCTGGTGCCAAGCTTGGTGCTAAGCACTTGACCTAAATCATATAGTCACTACTACAGCTACCTATGAGTATATACTTTACAAAAAGTTATTTTTAATTTTGGTAAAATACACATAGCATTTACATCTTAACCATTTGAAGTGTACAGCTCAGTAGTCTTAAGTCTGTCACCTGTTATGCAACCAATATCTCCAGAGCACTTTTCATCTTGCAAAACTCTGTATCCATTGAAACATTAACTCCTCATTCTCTCCTCCTGCCACTCCCTGACAGCCACTCTTCTACCTTCTCTTTCTCAGAGTTTGACTACGCTAGGTATCTCAAATAAGTGGAATCATATAGTGCTGATCCCTTAGTGAAATGGCTTACTTCACTCAGAATAATATCCTCAATGTTCATATTGTAGCATGTATCAGAATTTCCTTCTTTTTAAAGGACAGATGATATTCCCTTGTATGTATATACCTCGTTTTTTATACACTTAGGTACGGTATTTTTTTAACCTCTGTTATGAAGGAAGAACCTGAGGCTTCGAGGATTTAAGTAGATTGCCCAAGGTCATGCCCTCAGTAGTGGAACTGGGATTTGAACCCAGCAGTGTGGTCAGGAGGAAGCAGATAATGGGTTCTCAACTGGAGAGTGGCACCTTTTCACACATTGCTGTGACATTTTAATAGCCAGGTGTTCTAAACGAATCTCCCCAGGTATTTTCTGGTTTTGCATTGGCTTCTGGGAATCTGAGGACCAAATCTGAAACCTGCTTGTAACAAATAGCATGAGACTTATGGCTCCTATTTTTTGTCCCCTTTCTTCACCTTATTTTTCCATCTGCTTCTCTCATCCCATAGTTTTTTCACTTAAAAAAAAAGACATGGGCTATGTGTATCTTTTGTCAGGTACTTTATTTTTTATTTTTTTAAAAAATATATTTTATTGATTTTTCACAGAGAGGAAGGGAGAGAGACAGAAAGTTAGAAACATCGATGAGAGAGAAACATCGATCAGCTGCCTCCTGCACATCTCCCACTGGGGATGTGCCTGCAACCCAGGTACATGCCCTTGACCGGAATCGAACCTGGGACCTTTCAGTCCGCAGGCCGACGCTCTATCCACTGAGCCAAACCGGTTTCGGCCGTCAGGTACTTTAGATACTTTCTGAAGCGAGGTGAAATATGTAAACCAGAGATATGATATCAAGGAGTTTTGTAATTATGTCACAGGAACAGCTGATCTGAGGACAGAGACTGAAGATGTGCGTTTCTGACCTGGCTCTGCTACTCACTCAGTGTCTAACTCCAGCGGTGATGCTTGCCCCTTTCTGAGTCTCAGTTTTGCTACCTGGAAGGTGGGATTGTTGGCAATGACAGTGAACATTTCTTCTGTGCTGAGCTCTGTGCTGGGCACTCTACATGATTTATCTCTTTCAATTCTTCCAGCACTCCCACAAGACAGGTCCTGTCATCCCCATTTTGCTTGAGAAATTTAAGGTCTAGAGAAGTGGGCAAACTTGCCCACATGCCTACAGCTACAGAGTGCAAGCATTCATTATCCATGCCTGACTCCTAGCCCAGGGTGTTAGCCACAGGCCTGGGCTACTTGCCCTTCAGCAGTCTGTAAGATTTCTTTCATTCGTGGCATGCATTTGTCTAGTTTTATTAAATCTCTATTGGATTCCCACTTGTGTGCCTGTATTGTTCTGGGCACTGATCCAGCACTGAGTTTAGAATGAAGAAAAAGACACTAGAAACACTGATCCTGGGCACTTGCATTCCAGTAGGGGTATGTGGAGGAGGCAGATAATAAACAAACACATAAATAGGAGAGAATGATAAGGAACACTTAGGAGGATTCACCCTGGGTGCTTTGACTGAGGGAGTGGAGGAAGGGCTCTTGGAGGTGATTGTTTAAGCTGAGATCTGAGTGACAAGGAGCCAGATCAGTAAAAGTCAGGGGAATAGCATTGTAGGCAAAAGGCACGGTCAATGCAAAGATCGCAGAGTGAGAATGGTTTTGTGTTTGAGGAACCGAGGAGCCCAGTGAGCTAGGAGATAGTGGGCTACAGGAGGGAAAAGCTGAGATAAGAACGGAGAGGGGCTGGTAGGTGTTAGTAAGCTAGAATGGAGGTTGGGACCTGTGTTTAAGTGTGATGGAAGCATCTAATTATGTTTTACCAGTATCTTTCTGGCTGCTGTAAGGGGAAATGGATTTCATGGTGGGGGCAAGAGTAGAAGAAAGAAAGTTAGGAGGAGACTCTGGCAATCATCCAGTTATTTTTATTAGGGTGGTAGAAGTGGGGTCAGAGAGAAGGGGATGAGTTCATGTCATGTTTTGGGGGGATTGTCTTCAAGATGTCAAGGACAGTATCCTTCTGAGAAGTGTCAAGCTCAATGAGCAGGATTCTGGGATACCCTGATGGAGGTGAAAACATGTGCAGGGAGGGCCGCACAGACTTGAAGCTGATCCGGAATAAGGAGTCTGTGCTCCCTGCTTTGGTTTCTAACCTGGAGCGTCTGGCCAATGAATGGAGGGCAGTGGCTTCCTGCCTCTGACTTCCTGGCTGAGAGCTGCTGGAATGCCCCAAAATAAGCCCAGTAGAACAGGCCACTTCCTTTGCTCTCCCTGGGTATTTGTACAAAGCATTCTTTCCCACCAAGAATACGGGACATTCAGAGTGATGTTGACTTTATGGGCCATATTTAACTTAGTGTTTTTCCTTGATGTGTCGTCTGTTCTTGTAGAGATTTCTGCCTCCAGTGAACTCCCTGGTGAGGAGCCTTGGACCAACCAACCTGTAAGATGGGCCTAGAAGGCTTAGTAGGTGCCCAGAAGAACTAGGGCTTCAAAGCCCTACCTTGGCTTGAGGACCCCCATCCAAGGGCACCTCCCAGCCCTCCTCTTTCATTTACAAGTGAATTTACACTCGCTGGCCCCTGCCTGCTCCATGTAATTCCTTTTAATGTGCTGGGCTTTCCAGTAACTGCTCTCCCTTTCAGTGGATAAACTGGTCTCAGAGAAGTTAGGCGATTCAGTCAACGTAAGGTAGTGAGAATCCAAGATAGAGCCCTGTGTTCTGGCCACCATGTAACCTCATGCCCCTGGGTGTCTCTTATTAATCTTGTACTACATTCAGCCTAAGCCTGGAGATGCTCAGAGATTATAAATTAAATCATCTGAAATTCAATCCTTAGGCTTCTTCACTCACTCCTCTTCAAATAGTTTGCCATCTATAGATACCAGTTTTTTAAAGATTCTTCATTTCATCTCTTAAAAACAGTGTTTTGTTTTTACTCATTTGAATTTCTTTAAAATTTTTCTTTCATTCATTTAGTCAACAAACATTTATTGAGTTCTTACTGTATGCCAGTCATTGTGCTAGGTGCTGAGGATTGATTCAAAGATAATTTGGAGGCATTTGGAAGGGGAGTGGATAATTACAGCACAGAGAGATAAGTGCTGTAATAGAGGGATATATAAAGAACTAGAAATAGCACCATGAATAACATCTACGAACAAATTGCCTTCTTTTTTCCTTTTGGATTATTCCCTGTTGTATATTGCCCAAAGTGGGATTACTGGGTCATTTAAAAGATGAAAACAATTTGGCACAAAAGATGTAATGACTTGCCTGGGGAATACAGCTCAATTTTCAACAGGGGGAAAAAATTGTCGACAACTCCAGATTTAGATTTTCACCAGGAGGATGAGGCCAGTTTTCTCCTACCCCTATCAACACAGTGGCTTTCAGGGGGAGCACCCATTCTTAACATGTCAGCCTGCATGTAGAAACACAAATTTTTATATTTGATCTCATGAGTAAATTGTTAATCCTCACAAGGATCTAGCTATATAAGTTTGATCATTTTTGTTTTACAAATGAGGAAACTGTGCCTTTCTTAAAAGGATTTTCTAGTTAATTTGTGGAGATTCCAAGAATCAAATGCAGGTCTTTTGATTCTACAACTCCCATCCTGTTCTCTATGCTCTGCTTACCAACGAGGGGTACTTATGCTCCAGCTAGGGGATGGGATTTCTTTATTGACCTGTAGGGACTCTTCTCAAGAAGATCAGGATCTACAAAATAGGTATAGAAGTCCTAACTCCCAAAGTCATTGCCAGCGAACAGTGCCCCTCTGTCTTTTGACCTGGAAGGATCTGAAGGCCTGCTATTCTTTTTTTTTTTTTTTTTTTTTGAAGGCCTGCTATTCTTGATTTTGGTCCAGGTTCTGAAAAGTTACTACATGGCCTTAACACAGGAGCCCAGAATCCCAAGCTGAAACCATACCATAGTTCTGCTTTGAAACATTTATTATTTTCCTAATATATTTAGCTGTACATTTCTGACTCTATGTTTATTTTGTGATTTATAAATTTTCCTAGTATTTTTTTCATTAAATAGAAACTCTTGACCCTGGAATCCAGAGCCCATCATATCCAGACCATGAACTTCCTTGATGCTCTTGCTCACTCATCCCTAAGTCAGCCACATTCCCTGCCCTTCCTCACAATACCCTGCATTTTCTCACCATCATGCTTTAGCTCATGCTGTTCCTTTAGCCGGAGAGGACCTCTCCCACTTAAAAGATAGACACCCAGCTGCTCCTATACACTTCTGCACAGATCATACTTTCTGACTGAAGTAATGTCTGATCATCTGCTCCTCACTGTCCATACTCCCCACCATCCACAATCCCCCACACTGGAAGTGATCTGTCAGTTCTTTCATCTGCTAACTCACCGCGCAATGGGCTCTGAGGCAATAGAGAATCTCTATGGTGCTTATGAGCATAGGATCTGGATTCAAATTTTGGCTCTGATACTTCCAAGCTATGTGATCTATCAAGGTAGTTAACCTGATTGAGCCTAAGTTTTCTCATCTGTCAAATGGGTATAAATAATCACACCAAGTCATAGGATTATAATGAGGATTGTGTTGTTATCTGTGCTTCCTCTAAGGCACTTGCCATCTCCTACTCTGTTGATATTTTATCTCCTTCCAGACTGGGAGTTCCTGAAAGGCAGGAAGGGAATCACATCTTGCCTGTGTCTTTGACATATGGGATCTGCTGCAAAGGCTCCTTTAAAGGAAGGGATTCCACATAATTTAACTGGTGACATGAGTGCAGGCTCATTCCTAGTGGAAGGTTCCAGTCACACAGTGCCAGGCCTGGCTGGAAGCTTTGAGGTATGGAGCTTTGGACACATGCAGTACTTGGTGGATAGGCCTCTGGCTCCTGCCACTTCAGTGACAGGAAAGAGGCTAGAGCCTATGTTCAGCCGGTTCTTCCCATTTGCCAAGTTGGGCAGTGCTGGCATTTCCCTAAGCCTCAAGGTAGAGTGGAAATCCTGCTTGGAACATGATACTTAGTTTCTTTCCTGGGTCTTCCATGGGTGAGACTTCTAGAGGAGAGGAAAGGGTCCATGGAGTTGCAGGTTTGGGACATTTGGGATAACTCTGAGAGCCACCTACTCTTCTGACTTCTCTGTGGGTGGGGCCTTTCAGAGGAAGCTCCTTTAAAAACTTCTGCCATTGCTATGCTTGAGCGCTGACCATGGAAAGGCAATTCCATTCTTAAAAAGATAGTACTACCATTTAACTTTCTCCTGAGTCATTTCTCAAAGTGCCATATCCATGAGTCTCAAGATCCAAGTATTTTGGCCTGGCACACAGGTCCTCCATGTTCTGGCCGCAACATTCTTTTCCATCCTCATGTCCTGCTGCATCCCTCCATGTGCGCTGCCACTGGCCTCATCAGATTAGTCACTTTCCCCAAGAACTCCCTGAACTTGTCCTCCTTAAGGCCTTAGCACATCGTGTTCTCTGGGCCTATTTCCTCCCCCTCATACGTGGAAATCCTCTTGGGTGTTCAGGCTCAGTTTAGAAGTCATCTGCAGTGCTCTTCCAGACCCTCCAAACAACGTTGCATGTACTTGTGCTTTGCACAGTTTTCTTTTTGTTGTGTGTATTCAAACAGGTCTCCAGTTAGGTTATGAGCTCTTTGAGAGCGCAAAGCATGCCTAAGTGCCTACACCTGCTAGGTCCATGCACTCTGCCTTCCTAAGGACAAGAGGTGCTAGCAGGCGTCTGTTTTGTGCATCTCTGAATGTGGGGCACATGACATCCTGTTAGCTAACACTTGCATCTGAGTGGTGTTCAGAAGCACATACTATCGTTATTGGTGATTTGTTTCATCATGAGTCCAATTATTTGAATTCTTTCTTGGAATTGGCCTGATATCAACTCATTGGTAACCTTTCTCAGGCCTGTTGTCCCATATACTGGGCAGATGTCTGCTTAGAGCCTGGGCTCTAAGAACATAACAGGAAGGTAGAATTCAGGAGGGATCTATCTGCTTCTAATATTAACTTTTTTTTTGGGGGGGGGGGGGGTTGAAAGTTAAGCTTTTACTTTTTTATCCCAAAGCTCCTCCTCAAAATGTAAAAATAGCAGAAGAGTTTTTTGTTTTGTTTTGTTTGTTTTTTTTGGTACATGTAGTAGAATAGCTGCACATAGTAAGGTTGCAAGTGCAAAGTAATAAAACCTGTGCCATGGAGCTTTATTTAGAAGACCAGGGTTCAAGTACTGGCTTTACCATTTCCTACTCTTCAAAGACTAGGGTTCAAGTACTGGCTTTCATGTTCCCTAGTCCTGAAACCTTGCCTAATCTCCCTGACCTTAGTTTCCCCAATGGATAATTGGGAAATCTTTTTTATAAGGTTGGTGGACAGGTTAAGTGAGGTTCTGGACATTAAATTGGGATTTTTTTTCCTTCTGTACAGTTCATAAACTGGGTTTGAGGGCCATTTTAAAATAGTTCCCCAAAGTTTTCCTTTGAAGGGAAATGCTTGGATGTTTGTTTTCATTCACTTGTTTTATTTTATTTTATTGAATGAAAAAGAAATGAATTTATAGTCAGGGGATATATGGCATCTAACACACTTAGGGAACATACATGCTTGTAAGACTCAGTTATAGTTCATATAATTAGAATGGCAGAACCATCTGCTTTGAGACATTATAAAAACTTTAGCAGTCAAGGTTCTAATGCAGACTTTGTGCATGCTGGATATGGAATCCCAGGACATGATTACAATCTCCCTGATGGGTAATAGCCCAGTTTTGCAGGCAGGGAAACTCGAGCTTAGAGAAAGTAGAACTTACATAAATCTAATATCAAGCTTTGAACTTCATCCTGAACTTACAATGACCTCCAGAAATCCTTTCTATCTACAGATGTGACAAGTCCTGCTTGACTTTGTTTATCCTTTATCCTCTCACTCCAGGGGCAGGCCCTCATTCCAGGCTGGATAAAGCAGTGGACATTGGCAGTCTCAATGTCTCATACTTGATTAATGAAGCTAGATGAGTGTCTTGACTTTTCCTTCAAAGAATCTGCTCATTTTGAACTCCTTTGAATGCACTCATTCATCAGCCTTTACTTCTTTTTTTCTCCTTTTTTTTAGAAGGTATTTGCCTTTCTCCACCTCTGATTTTGAGGTCAGGAGTGTTTGAAGAGGACTTTGTATTTTCTTTTATGGGTGGAAAATTCATTGACTATTTCCCATCATCTCCTCCAACCATGTGGTGGTGGGAAGAGAAGGCACAGGGTTGGGAGTTAGGAGCCATGGTTCTCATCTTGATTCTGTCACTGACCAGTGAGAGAACTTTGAGTCAACCTTTCCTTTTCCTGTTAGGGGTCTCAGTGTCTTCATCTGGTACTACAAGATGACTCCTAAGATTTAAAATTTCTACATGATTTATGGTGTCAAAACCATCAATTTTGCTGAGCGGCCTAATTCTGCAGCTGTTTCTTTGATACTTTTCAATCTTTAGATTTAATCTATTCAATAATATATAATTTTTTAAAGGGAAGCTTTTATAGACACTTCTGAAATATAAGGGTGGTGGTGGGGATAAATGGATGTTAAAAAATAGAAAACAACCAATTAAATAGTATATAGCATGTAATTCTCCTTGGAAACTTACCACGAAATTGAGGAGCACTTTAACAACTGGTAATTTAAATTGCATTTGAACTCTGTTAATGGTTTGTTTGCATGAGAACTTCAATCATTTCACAGCCCTTCTTCAGCAAAGCTACTTGTTCTCATTATGGAAAAAAAAATATTAAAAGAGAAGTTGACTATGGAAAAGTGAGGCCACTTTCATTTGTGCATTTGAGGGAAGCTGGCAAGTGTGTGAGAGGTTGCCTGAGGGCCAAGGTTGGAGAGCCTTACCTTTCAGGGAATAGAAATCTGGGAACTCAGACACCAGTTGTGGCAGTTGTAGAAACTGCTCTGATTTATATCTCCCTCTGCAAGGAGAAGCTTAGGTTTCCTGGGCCTTGTGGTGGAGGCTGTCTTTTGTTTTCTGTATGACCGTGCTGTCCACAGGTCCAGTACTGGCCTCCTCATTCTTCATTCCTCAGCAAGTTTGAAATTATGCCTTTCTCTCATTTCAGTGGAATGGCTTTGAGAATTCTAATGTTCTTGAAAACCACTAGTTCTCAGAAAACTCATTGCTGTGTTGGGCTATCTTGATTACTAGTATGCTGTTGTCTAACTTAATTCTTTCTGCTGTTGGGCTGTACTCTGAGAGCTTTGAAGCAGGTGTTCAGAGACTTGAGTATGGGACTCGGGATTGTGCTCCAAAGCCTATTATGTGACCAATGGACAGTCCCTTTGCCCAATGAGTCTCCCTACCCTCTGTCAAAGTGGCGGTCACTGGGTCTAGTGGACAAGCCCTGGACTGGAGCCCTGGATTGTCTGGCACTCATGGTGGGGTCCTGTAGTGGCCACCTCCTTGCTCTGGCCCCAGCTTCTCCTCCTGTCAGTGGGAGAGTTGATGTGGGTTATTTTATTACGATCCTGCAACTTTGATCTTATATGGATATTTGAAGACTGAATGAGAAAATATACATGAAACAATTGTATGATTGATTTAATAATATCTAAAATGATGACAATGAACATAGGATTAGTAGTTTTTCTAGTATGTGGATCTCTCCTGCATATAAAAGACACATTTAAAGCAGCCAGCTGCTTCGGCATCTGTGTGTGTTGGAATATATATTGCATCATTCTTAGCAAATAGTAATAGCTCTTAATTAAATGAAACCTGTAATGAGGATTTCCTGGCAAGTGTCAAGATTGTCTAGCTCTCTGCTATTCACTTGCTCTTACTTTTCAGGCAAGGGAATCAAGGTTCAGAGGGCTTGCTTGCTCCTATAGTTAGAAATGTGTCTCCAAACTCATATCCCTTGTTTCTTTTTATTTGTTGTAGTTCAGATTTTGCTATTAACTTTTTTTCTTGCCTACCTAACATGTATCTAACTAATTGATCTGTCTCTTTCATCTGTGATATTACCATGAAGCTATTTTCCTAGGAGAGCTGAGGATGAACACTGGGGGACTGGCATTCTCTTTCTCCACCATTCTGAGACAAATTAGTGAAATACAAGTGCCAGGAGCTTAGGAGGAATAGAGGTGAGCCACTAGATTTGTGGGTTTCAAGCCTGGCATCCTTCTCACTATTGCCTGGTCAGTGAGTTCATAAACCTGGAAGTTCTAAAGCTGCTAAGATCCTAGAAATTCATGAGCAACCTTCTTCTCCAGTTTTCCATAGGTGGGATCACTGAGGCTCAGCAACAGAACTGAAGACAGAATCCACTCACCTGATTCTAAGTTTAGGGCTTTTCCTAAACTGAACACTTATTGGAGGGAAGGAATTTCTTCTTCAATTGGTAAGTCCTATGCAGAAAAGAAAACTTTTCCTTTTTATAATCAATGTGCATGTTTTAAAAATCAGTGTTTTCCATTTAAGGAAAGCATGACACTAATAATTAACATGGACAAAGAACTAGAGGAGAACCAACATGTTCTTTCTTTTTTTCTTAAGCTAATTTCATTGGCAATGGATGGAATATAATAATGCTAATAAAATGTGTGGCAAAGAAAAGGCAGGACTCAGCTCTTAGAAGTTGGCTTGAAGAGAGACTGGAAGAAAATTTGGAGAAATGATGATTTCCGGTGGCTGATAATTGTATTGCTTCCTTCTTTCTCCTTTGGCATGGAGGAAAGTGTTCTTGAAATTGAAAGACCAAAATGAAAATGTCAATGACCAGTTTTATGGACATCTGTGATGAAAGAAAGTAATATTATTGAGTGTTTTTTTTTTAAACCCCTTTATATGGTGCTTCTTCTGTGATTTCATCTTATTTTCACAACAATCTGTTCAGGTAGGGGAGGCTAACTTTGCTTAAGCAAAAGGTTGAACACTATGTGTTAAAGGGTCTGAGTTCGAATCCTGTTGCACATTCAGAAAGGGTACTGGTGACCAAGTAAAGTAAGATTTCCCTTGTGTTTTGGAATTCCTCTGTGTTTAGAGGGTAGAATAGAACATTATGTTCTAGAAAAGAGGGGTGGTAGGAAGAATTAATACTGTGGGCTACGCTGGGCTGTGGGGAGACTTGAGGCAAGTAGCTGGGGAATTCTGGGACAGGCTTCTATTTAGAATTCTAGATCTGTGGTCTCCATCTTGAGGGTCAATCTGTCTGTGCCCCAACCACTGACTTTATACTGACTACATAATATGGCTTACCATGCTTATGATGTAGTTTTTCCAAACAAAGCAGATGCTGTTGTGATTGATAAAACCTAACTTTATTTAAAAGTGTGGCTCAGTTTACAGTTACATTTCATTGCCCTTTTTTTCTTCATCAATGTATCTTAAAAGAACAACAGAATTTCTACGCCTATGGATCTGCATAAGATAAAAGGCTGGACACCATGGCTTTGACTTTTAAAGAGTGTAGCCTGTTAAAATTTTCAAGCATGATTTTGAAAGCTTCATCCCAAGCATACTTTTTAAGCATCCAATGTGGATCTTTGTTACCTGTTCTATTTTCTGAAATTTTTTTCAGTGTTAGAAATTAAATTGTGATGAATATGAAGCCTTGCATTTGGATAAAAAAAAAAAAAAATCTAGTTTGCAATGGTAGAGTGGGAGAGAGTACCTAAACAGGAGTGAGCTGAAAGAGACAAAAGGAATTTTTGTTTGTAAGCTAATTTATGAGCCAACAGTGGCTTTTGTCCTCACTGATGCAGCCTTAAGCTGCATTGAACAGAATGTTATCTAGAATCAAGTTGGGGGAGGGAGGGTCCCCTGCTGGAAACCAGCAAGTTTAGAGGTAATGTGGGCATCAGGCCTAGTTTGAGCAGGCACAGTTGTATCTATGCTGTGCTCCTTGTTCTGCCCTCTTCTATGTGTTGGCTTCATTGTCAGGATGTTTCACCTCATGGTCAAGAGACGGCTGCTCACTTGCCATTTGGGGAAAGAGAGCCCTGTTTGCCATATCCCCATAGACTTGGGTAATTGCATTCCTCTGCACCAGTCACTGAGGCCACAAGGAGGACACTGTGCTAATTGGCATGTATGACCTGAGGCTCTGCTCTGAATATTGAAACAATACCTCCCCGACCTCATGGCAGCTACACAGTGCGATGTGGTGGTCCCTCAAAAGAACATCTGGGTGCTATTAGGAAGCGGAGAGAGGACTAAAGCTATGTGAGTGACTATCAGCCTCCATTCAGAGCTCCCCTAGAGTGTCAGACTTTAGTCCTCACCTCATCCTCTGAAAGGGACTTGAGCCAACGGGACTGTCCTCATGAGGATGCTGAGAGGACCGGAAGTGATAGCCCACCAGGAACTGTTACAGGAATGAGAGCCTGGAGAACTTTATGGCTTTAAGGCTAGAAAACCCAGTCAAACGAGAGACAGCATCTCTTGTTCATGAGTTTTCCCCAGAGTCTCGTGGGATGTCTGGCACATGGTCGGTGCACAATGCATTTTCATGGAGAGAAAGAAGAAATCCAAAGGCAGTGAGTGTTCCTTTCCCTATGGGTGGTCCCTCAGGCACTGGCCAGTTCTCTGTTGAAGTATTTTAGGAGTTCTAGCACAGGTGAGGCTGGACTGCATGGTTTTATGAGGGTGAAGAAATGACTGGACAGAAAAAGGCTTTTGGGACCACTATGGCTTAAAAAAGTTTGTGAGTTCATAAAAAGGCAACAAATATTATGGGAGGGGGTATCAGAAGGTCTTACAATGATTAGATGTGCAACCCTAAAAGAACAAGGTCCCTCTGCCTTCATTTCCCTGATCTGAGAATTAGGAATAATAATCATTGCCCTGTCTACCTCTCATGTTTGTTTAGATCAAATGGGTCGATAAATGCTAACCTGTTTTGTAAACTATAAGGTGTGTCCCATACACGACAGGTTAATCCTTTTGTTTCATTTTTTAGTTTAAAGACTCATCTTGAACATACAGAAAAATAAGGCGATCTAACGTGTAACCCCCAGTGCCCTACCTGGTACATAGGACATGCTCAATGTATGTCCTTTTGTCTAACCCTGCACCACCATCATCACCAAGGCTGGATAGGCACTGATGTGTTCTCAGTATTGGAAAGGAGTTAGATCTGCAATCTTGCTCAATGATGGAGGTTGATATCGACATGAAATAGTGTATCATTATTACTTCCCATATTTATTTTTGTTCTAGACAGTAGGAGGTGGAACAAGGTAGATCAGAGATGAAGCATCAGTGCTTGAGAAAAACCCTAGAAACTACAGTCTAACAGGTTGGCTCTTGCTTTGTTTGATTAGCTAATCACACCTTCTGCTCCAGGCGTGACTGGCCCAGTGGGAGTCAGGAAGGAAATTATTTTCCTCTGTTGATACTAGTGTATAATTGTTGACGATAGCCAAGGGCTTTCAGTTTTAATATTTCCTCTTTGGTTCTCAGAATAATCAGGTAGTAGTCTCTGCCGAAAGCAAAACATTGGTCACTTCCACTTGACTTTGAGAGGTGAATGTCTTGGCTCCCTACAATTACTTGGTCAGGTGGTTTTTTGGGCATGTGTGACCATCTGCTTGGTCACCTTTCGCTGCTTCTATGTTATTGCTTCAAAAATTGCAAAAGGACTTGCTGGGTCTGAGCAGGGAACCATTCAGCCTCCTGAGACTTTTTGTTCTTTTCTAGCCCGGAGATGTCTTGTATGAGGTCTTTGCTGTCCATGAAAGTAAAAGGAAGAGCTCTCTTTCTCTCTTTCTTGCTTTCTGCCTTTTAATTTCACATTCTTCTATTGCCTGACCTGAGGAGAGTGCAGACACCTGTACTTTGAGGAGGGCTGTGGGGGTCAGAGGAATTTTCATTAGGTTACTGTGCAATAGAAAGGGTCTGATGCTGAATTGATGGAGAGCCTCAAGAGTCCTTTGTAGATTGCTGCCAAGTATCTACCCATGTTCACAGAAAGTATGCTTGTTCTCTGCCCTGATCTCCGTGTTTGTCTGGAAGTCAGTGAACCTCAGGACATCACAGTGAAATAGGCACAGTCCCTGACCTCAAGAAGCTTACAGTCTAGTTAGAGAGAAAGACAGTGAAATATACCTTAGAGAAGTATTGTTTATAACACACATTCAGAAATCACCACATATGTTTCAGGCCTCACATTAGGTGCTTGGAAAATCAAGGTAAGTGATTTATAGGCTCGGATCTCATGGGGCTTATGTGAAAGGTTGGGAGAGTCGAAATAATTGAGACCATTGGGAAAGGTTTTCAGGAGGAGGGAATCTGCTCTCAGAAGTTCTCAGTGAGCCATGGAGCCTTATGACATAAGCCCAGGGGGTTGGAAGGTTGGGCCTGTGGCTATAGTTTGGCTCACTAGGCTGAGCAGATTCTAAGGATGGATTTATTGGATAGCAGAATACAGCTGGGCAGGAAGGAGTCTCTCATCTTGCATGTGTGGTTCTGGCTCTAGTTCATTCTGACCAATGGACTGTAGCTGGATGTGTCTGTTGACTTTGAACTGCACAGACATTTCCATGGCCACCTCCGTGGCCAGAGCATGCTTGCATCTGTGTTTCTAAACTAGACAGCATCTCTGCATTCTGGGGCACAAAGGTTCCTTTTTGAGAGTTTTGACAGTGAATCTTTTATAGTCTACTGCCCAGGCCTCATGAGAAGTGGTGGAGTTGGTAGGGGCCATTAAAATAATCTCAAACTTGGATACTGTCTTTATTATCTATTGATGCATAACAAATTACCCCAAATTTAGCACCTTAAAACAACAAAAAAAAAACTTATTATCTCACAGTTTCTGTGTCAGGAATCGGAGCAGCTTAGACGGGTGCCTCAAGGTGTCTCTCAGAGGTTGCAGTCTGCGTGTCTGTGGACTTACTGTCTCTTTCGAAGGCTCAATGAGGAAGGAGGTGGAGGGATGCTTACCAAACTGATAGAGCTGTGGGCAATATTCAGTTACTCACTGGTTGTTGGACTTCGGGCCTCAGTTACTGATAGTTGGCTGGAGGCCACCTTCAGTTTCTTGCCATGTGGGCCTCCCCATAGGGCAGCTCTCAACATGGCAGCTGGCTTCCCTCAGAGTGAGTGAGCAAGGCATGCAAGCCAAAGCCTTTTGTAATCTAATCCTGGAAGTGACACATTGTTCCCTGTGCGTCATTCTATTTGCTAGAAGCAAGTCAGTCAATCCAGCCAACCAAACTCAAGGAGAGTGATTGCACAAGGGTATGAGTAGCAGGTGTGCATTTATATGGGGCCAGCTTAGGAGCTGCCTAAGTTACGGTCATTCTCTAAGGTGAGTGTAGGAGTTCCATGGAACCACTGAATGAACTCAGCACACCTCTGTGAATCAATTGCACTTGAAGACTTTTGGATGAAACGCCATTTAAAGTCCTAATAGAAACATTGATATATAGAGTACAAAATAAGCATGGTTTTCAGAGGAAAAACACAAGTTTTCAATTACTAGTAATGCTATGCTCCCATACCTCTACATTTTCACTTTCCTTCACAGTTAGAGCTTCTTTGGTAAAAATTTTTGAATGTTCTCGCTTGAGGTCTTTACTGTACAAGTGAGACACCAAGATCTGAAGAGGGGACACCCTCTTCTTGGGCCACAGAGCATTAGTAGCCATGGAACAACCATCAAAGGCTCCTCTGACTCTGGCCCAATGCTTCCCTTCTACCTCTCCACACAGTGTATGCTTCATTATCAGTCCATATAACTTCCAGGCATGCTTTCTCTGTGTTTTGCAACCTCCATCCTGTCCCAGGAAGAAATTGGGGAAAACAGGTTAAAATTTGGAGTCTTGAGCCTTCATGTTTTCCCGCTAGGTAAATTTCAGGGTCTACATCTCCTGTTGGGTCTTGCTTTTTCCTGAAAAGTTGCATAAATCAGTATTACTTGGCTCTGATAGCATGTCTCTGCAGCTATGAAGAACAATTGTATTGAGAACAGTGAGCCAATACACAACATTATTACTGTGAGACTGACAGAATCAGATATAAAACCTCACCCAATACCTTCTGTTTGGCAGAAAGTTCTTTTCCAGAATATCCATCTTTTTCCCCTACCAAAATAGTTTTTATCAAACCAAGATTGGCAGTACATTTTATATAAGATGACAGGCTCCCTTAGAATCCACCTTAACATTCCTAAAAAAATCAATGGCAATGGAGACTTAAAATGGTGGTCAAGCTCATTAGGAGCCTTACTGCCAACATAAGGAAAGCCAGCTTTGGCCGTTGAGATGGTCACTGGCCAGAATGTAATACTATTCCCCTTTCCATGACCCCTTTCAATATTTTTTATAGTTTTAGTGCTTTCAAGGTGTTTCTTATCAATTATTTGATTTTTATTGAAAGTCCATTGTACATAGTTTTAGTTGGTTGAAGACAAGAGGGTAAAGCAAAATTTGGAGTAGGAAGACTATCATGTGTTAACTGTGTAATCTCACTTAAGTCACTTAATTATTTTTTAAAACTGGTTTCCACACTTAAAAAATGGGGCAAATAGCACCTTCTTCAGGATCCTTTTTTGCTCACAAAGCATCATTATATATATATATAGTACCCTGAGAGGGTACTAAGTATGCAGTTGGTGGCCATTAAATGTTAAGTTTTTGGTCTCCTTCATATCTGTACCTGCTAAAAATCCCTTCAGTTCTTTTCTCTGTTAGGTCATTATCTCCAAGTCCCCATTCTACACTGTCCCTTGGCTTGGACCAGACCTGTAGCATTTGCATATGTCACCCTGATTTCATGTTTTCCTGAGTAACTAAAAGCCTTAACATTTACAGTTTTGCTCCTAAGACATGAATACAGACATAATATGCTCACATTTTCTGGTATTTAAAAAAATAGTACTTCTGGGAATAAAATATTCATGCATGATATTTCATGAGGAAGGCCTCTTGGGCATTTCTACTTGAAAAGTAAGTGTTGGTTTTCATGATAAAATGGTCTAGTATACTGCTAGTGAAAGGCGCGCCGCCCGCCTCTCCGGGCGGTGCGGGAGGAGGAGTCTGGCCGGTGGGCTCTGGGATCCCTCCGCGGCCGCTGGCCTCCCCGAGCGGGTCCGAGTGTCCCGACCGGCTGCGTGGTGGCCGGCGGCGGGCTGTGGGGTGGGGCCGGGCGGCGACCGACTGCGGGGGAGGTCATGGGAGCGGAAGGCCTCACTGCCTGGCTCTTCCCTCCCTTCCCCCGTGGTCGGCTCCCCGCTTGCCCGCGCTGGGGCCGGGGGTCCATGCTGCCCTTGGGGCCCGGTCGGGGGTGGCCGGGGCCTGCGTGGGCCAGCCGCTGGGCCCCATGGGGGGGGCATTGGCTCCCCAGCCCACGGCGGGAGCTCGGCGTGGGCTGCCACCCGCCCGCTGCCCCCCGGACCGGGCCCAGGGCAGCAGCGGCGGCAGCGCAGTGGCGCGCGTGCCCTAGCTCGGGGAGGCCGCCATGCTGCAGTGCACCGGCCCCATGGACGGGCCTGCTCCGAGCGGATGCCGCTCCTCCAGAGCTGGGCCACTCCACCGGCCGCACCCCGTTTGCTGGGCCTGTGCCACCCAGACGCGCTGGAGTCCCAGTCTGCCCGCAGGCCAGCTGCGGGGCTGTGCGGGAGGGCCATCCTGCCTTGTGGCGAGTTTGAGTGGCAGCAGCAGGAGCCGGGCAAGGACTGCACCCTCCATCTTGCCTTGGGTCCTCCATCTTGGGACAGAGCCAGGTGCGCCCTCCATCTTGCCTTGGGTCCTCCATTTTGGGACGGTACCATGTGCTTCCTCACGGGAAGAAGCCGCTACTAGCCACACCCAGGATTTCTCTGGACTAACCAATAATAATCAAGGGAAGTGCACGCCATCACTATGACCGACTTGCGCCTGGCCAATCAGTGGGGCCCACAGTCCCCTCTCCTGCCCTCACTCCACCCCCCCTTTAAAACCCCCTGTCCCATCAGGCGTCTCTCTCTCTCGGCCACTGGAGCTTACCGTTGCATCGGTGAGTGTGGCAGGGGAGCCAAACCTAGGTTTGAAATAAATGACTCTTTGCTTTTGCATCGGACTGACTGGCTCCCTGGGGGTCTTGGGAACTTTGAATTCTGGGCACAACACTACCAGCCTCCTGTTCTTTTCTAAGTGGAAGCTTCTCTGAGACCTGGCCAGGGCTGACCCTCCTTGGCTTCTCTTTGGACTTCTTTAGGATGACATCACCTCACTCTACTTCAATGGTGACTGGCTTGAGTTATATCAGTTATTAAAAATGATCTAATATTTTCCACTTAAGTCTAGGGCTCTGGCTCATTCTAGAATTAAGCTAGTGATTTATTTATTATACGGTACAAGACGGCTGTAGCCACTTTATGATGTAATCTAAGAATGACATGAAAACAAAATAGGCTTTTACATAATGAAAGTGTTCCTGTAATACATTTTATAGCAAGTATTTTTTTTTTCCCATTGAATATGGAGATATATTTTTTTTTACTTTTCCTCCACTTCTCTCTTACCTTCTTTTCCCATTTATGAGTCTTGAGGGCTTTAAATCAATTCTAAAAAATCAGTATTTAAAACACCACAAAGACTTTGGTTGATTCTTCTAATCTTATCTTGTCATCATCTTCATTCCCTTTCCCCTTCCTCTGTCTATGGCCTCTGTGATGGCCACTGCTCTCTGCTCAGCAGTCTATAGGGTCCTCTCAGCACATGGCAGTCCTCACCATTCCTTTGCTCATGCTGTTCCTTCTACTGGAAATGCTTCCCTGATCCTGAATTTTCTTCTGCTAAAAATGGTGATAGTGCACTGGTTCCTACAGATAACAAACTTCTTCAGGCCAGCTCCAATGTTCCTCTAGTCTACCTCCACACCTTTTTTTAAGCTTCTGCCTCTACTTAGGAAACCTTTATCTCTATTTCTTACAACTTCATACAATAGCAAGCTCCCTTTCCCCACTCCAAGGAATAGTCACAGAACATAAGCATTAGAAGAGGAGACTAACTTAGGAGACTAAGGGGAAAGGGCCTTTGTAGCTCTGGTTCTGCTCCTAACACTGAGATATGAGGAGATCATGGCCCATCTTTGTGTTTCAAATTTTTTTATCTGACGGATGGGTGGTGTGGATTTCATTTAATGTGGCCATAAAGTATTTTAGTAGTGACTCCTTGAGGTGCTGTGTTGAGAAGGATTCTGAAGCTGTATCCTGACTGACTAAGAAAGAGTCGATGATCATTTAGCAATATTTATAATGGCTGCGGGTGAGGAAGGGAAGAGAGAGTGGAGGCATACAAGGGGTCTCTTGGCTATTTTTGGATTAGATATTTAGAGATCTCTTTTTCCTTTATTTTTTTGGGATGCTTTGATTTGCTGACATTAAATGTCTTGCCCAAGGTCACATAGCAAGTAGTGGCTAGAATCCAATTCTCAGGTATAGAGATAGTTAAAAACTATTCTAATTTCACATTTATTCATGTAGCCTGGCTATGGGAGTTGAAAAGCTGGGAAATACTAATAGTACTAAAGGGGTCACGGTCTATTAGATACACAAGGCTCCCCAAATTTTGTATGTTTTTGAGGTGGAGAGGGGTCGGGAGATGCCTTTCATCTCTGTATTTTCTTTGTTTCCAAAGAGTTATAATGTTTGCACTGTTCTAATTTATGTCAAGGATGGCATTTTGAAGTCAAGGTCATGAAGTTAGTTGACTCTACCAGGGTGTTATTGGGTTAGGGCTCATGGAGTTAACGCATGAATCTTTGGATACTCTGTGCTCCTCCTCTACCCCAGACAAAAGGTTTAGTTCTCAGCAGAGCACAGCTGAAAAACAGAAAAAAAGAAAAGAAAAATAGAAAAGTTCTAGAATAGTGGAAGAGACAGACAGAGGAGAGAAAGGAAGAGGGCAGTAGTCTAGGATGGTAGACAGCACTTTGAGTGATGAAAAATAAACTGGAGGTGGTTAGAGCGGAGAAGAGAGAAAGAGGATGGAGGAGACAGGAGCAGAGTAGGACTCTGCCATGGAAGGGGACACAGACTCTGTCTTTGCAGGTAGAGGCTGATACTGACGTTTTCTTGTAGAGGGAATAAGAAGTTGGACTGCTTGTCCTTTAAGGTCCTCCCTGTCTGCAGAGTCTGAAATTCTCAGAAGGCACATTCTGTGTGCATTTAAATAATTTCCTTTTTTAAATGAAGGCTTTATAGATGAAAGTGACTCTTCCTTTCTCCATGGTCTTGGCACACATAAATGCTGACTTATCTTGGGCAATCTTTTGTCCCATTTAGCATTATTGATGAAGGAAAGTAGGCTAGCTGAGGATGTCTTTGTACTGGATATATTTTTGAGGATGGTTTCTGTGCTTTTTAAAAAGATACTTCCAGAGAATTCTGTCTGTTTGCTGCCCTCAATCCTATAGTCAACGATTTGCTTTTTCTCTACCGTCCGAGTGCTTTGTGTATGCGTCCTAGAATATTCATGTCACTGTGCTCTGCTGTATAAGCAGACTTTTAGTCTTCCTCTTCCACTAGATTGTAGAAGCTTCTTAAGAGCATTAAGCATATCTTTATTCCATAAGAGGACCCTGGGTGCCTAGTGTAGTGGTTTGCAAATGATAATGATGACTCATTAACAACTGTTTATTGAGCACCTACTGTGGGAATAGAATCTTGAACAGAATCAAGCAAACCTTCAAATATATGAGTAAATATATAATGTTTAGATTGTAACCTATTTTCAGAAGAATAAAGCAGGTTAAAGGCACAGAGGATAGGGAGGACACAGATTTAAATTCATTGGTCTGAGAAGGTCTTACTGAGAAGAGTGCACTTGAGCAGGAACCTGATGAGGCAGTGAAATGAGGCAGTGAACATGAGATAAGAGGAGGGAGGATGTTTTAGGCCGAGAGAAAAATATTGCAAAGGCCCCGAGGCAGAAGCATGCTGGGTATATTCCAGAAAAGTGAAGCAGCCAGTGTGGTGGGAATGCAGTGGCCATGGTGAATGGTATGGGAGAGGAGGTTACCCACGCTCATAAAAATAGTTGCAGCAGTAAATATTTGTTGAGTACACATTGAAGATGCTCAGAAAAAAAAAAAAAGTCTTTGTGTCTTAAAGAATCCCCAGAAATTTGACAAAAGGATGACATAAACTATTTCTTGTTTTTAGCTTTAAGATACAGAGGCAGTAGATGGGGGATGGGACAGTACTGGGGGTCAGCTCAAAGCAGGTCCAGTTTTGGAGGGTACTGGTTTCCCTCCTGTGTGTCGCCTGCCTTCCATAATGGAGATAGCACACCTGCAGGGAGGCTGGAGCCCTGGGTGCAGATGGGCAATTGCATGCCTAACCACCCATTCAGGCACCCACTTATTTGTTTTCCGCATGCAAATATGGGGTTTTTTTTGCAGATGAATTTAATATATTTGTTGCTTCCCCATTTTATTTAAAACAAAACAAATGACCAACCATGTCAGTTGAGGGCAACAAATAGAAACATGATGACACGGCTGAAAGGGATCCTAGGCAAATCAGTCTTTTCTGTGCTCAATTTAATTTTTACTTTATGTGAGCCCTTCTTAATATCTTAATGGTTTTAAAGAGGGATATTATTTCTGTAAATTATTTTCTCAATATTTCAGGCTCCATATTTCTACTGTGTGGTTTCCTACTTTCATCTTTATAGTTTCTGAACTTCTGGCCCATTGTGAAAAAAAAGATTGGGGGTGGGGGGCGTGCATTATGGACTCTCCAGAACAACTGGCAGGTGCTGCCTGCAACTTCTTTAGCCTGGAAATAAACAAATAAACAAATACAAATTAGAAGTATTTGCCCCTATTAATGTGCTTTTATTATTTGTTGTACAAGATCATGCAAAAGGTTACTTCCATTTATCTGGGACCCTGTAGGTAAACACCAATAGGAGATAGAGGGCTTAGGTAACTTTTTGCTTTGGTTTCTAATGACATTTCAGAGCTCTAGAGTGAGAAGACTTAATTGGTAGATACTTTGGCATTTATTTTATCTCAAACACTTTATTTTATGGTTAGGGAAACTGAGGTCCAGAGAGGTAAAATGACTTGTTCAAGGTCTCAGAGAGTAGGAAGTGGCCATTGGACTTGAGCAGCTGGGACCCTGGCAGATGCCTGCCTCTGTGGCCTGGACAATGGAGAAGCTGCTGGAATGCACAGAGGATCTAATCTCAAGGTGAGGTCTGTGTGTAAGTGGTGTTTGTGTATCTCATTTTTATCTCATAAACTAATTTAAAAAAATTGGTGTCAAATCTCAAGCAGAGAAGCAGTGATGGGGAATGTGGATAGGGATTGCTTGCAGCTTGCCTTCCAAGGTGGTGGTCTGGAGAAGGTGAGTGTGTGTGTGTGTGTGTGTGTGTGTGTGTGTGTGTGAGAGAGAGAGAGAGAGAGAGAGAGAGAGAGAGAGAGAGAGAGAGAGGAATGGAAATGAACAAACTAAGAGGGAGAGGGGCAGATCACTTGGCAGTAGGAACTTCATAATTAGACACAGCATTTTTGAGCCAGTAGGAAGTCTAAAACTTACTGAACTGACTGCTCTATTTTGTAGAAAGAGAAACTGATGTTCAGAGTGATTGGGAGCCTAGCCCCAAATCACTCAACTTTGAGTAGTTAGAATTTTAGACCAGCAATATCCTTTGAAAGAAACTTTTATTTGGAGAAGTACCAGTCATCACTATCAAATCGTATGTCCTACTTAGCTGGTAGGGCTGCTCCGGTGAGACGGAGTGTCTGCTGGTGAGATGGAGTGTCTGCCTTCTTTGGAGTTCCTTCCTCAGACCTGTTTTGTCAGGAGGACCCTGGCCAGGGCTTCTGTGTCCTTGCAGACATGACAGACACATAACCAGACATCAAGTGAACACTTAGTTAACAGACTGCCCCCAATGGCTAGCTTACAAATGATCCTCTGAAGAAGTAAGGCTTGGAAAGCAAGGCCAGTTAAGTAACATCTTGTGTTTCTTTTATATGTTCATAAATGTAGGACCCTTTCACTTTCAAGTGTGAAACATTAAGGTGCTGAATGATAGGGCATGCAGAGTCCAAGGTGACATTTTTGGAGGTATCCTGAGAACAGGAAAATCGATATGTATGAAGAGGGTAACCTTTGGTCAGGAACATATTGGGAGAGGGTTACCATTCTGAGCAGTGGCCGCAATGGCCCTGGACAGCCTTGATTCTGAAGGCCGCTGGGAGCAGGGAGTGGGGAATGAGGAAAGGCGTGTGGATCTTGCATGAACTCAGCCTGTGCGTCTGCTCTCTGTGCAGGGGGCCTCCCTGCAGGTGTGTGCCCTGAGTACATGCTGTCTGTTTCTCCTGCTTATGCACACGGCTTGATGTAAGTGCTTCCCACCATGTGCTGACAATCCCAGACACCAGTGGCAGCCTCTGTGTCCCTAGACAGCGGGTTTATGTGTCTCCCGACTTGTTCCTCATGTTTTCTTCTACTTTTCCATCATCCTCACCCACCTCCCCCTTTGAAAAAACAAAATAATCAGGATGGTCTGAATGTCCCTTTTGTGCTGACTTTTTGAATTGTATTTTTTAACTAGTTTGTTTCCTGTTCATATATGTAATTAATATACTTTATGGGAGAATGCATTATAATGTACTTGAGTTCTCTTTGGCTCTATGATTTTTTTTTTTTCTTAAAAAAGTACTATCTTCAGACCTCCAGCCTCCTTGTGTATACAACCTATTTTTGAAGAATTTTTAGGGAGTTGTTGACTTAGTTGGAACTACTACTAGAGAAGCAATTCAGATGACAGAATCCCACACTTAACTTGCTTTTTTAACAACAATTTATTTTTCCTTTAGCTTCAAGGACTAGTAGCGGGGTATAAGATATTCTGAAAATAGGAAAAACATGCCAAATGGGTTGCTGATTTCCAACAAGGCACATGGAAAAAAAAGTGTTTATTTCAGTGACCTCTCTGCTCATTGGAAAACTCAAGGCTGGTGGATTTCATGATCTCCAGACTAGTGTGTGCTCTCTAGTTACAGTTGAGTAACGAGGGTAAATTGTGGAGTAGTGGATGCTCTCTTATTGGGCTCCGGGGTGTTATGGAGACATGCCATCCTTCGGTATCATTTCTTCAAGTCGGGTAACAATAAGGAACTGCTCCACCAAATCCCCAAATACACTGAACACATGAGGAATGCAGAGCTTTTAGAGAGTCAGCCTCAACCTGGGTTAAGTTTCAGCATGGCCGGTGGCCACACTCAGGGATTCCTGCTGGATTTGTTCCACAAATGTCTGCTTAGAGACACTCCCAACACCATTTTCAGGGTGTCTCTATTCTTCTTGCTTTCAGGAATATATAGTGTAATTAAAAATAGCACATGAGCCTGGCTGGCATGGCTCAGTGGTTGAGCATCCACCTATGAACCAGGAGGTCACGGTTGAATTCCCGGTCAAGGCACATGCCCAGGTTGGAGGCTCAGTCCCCAGTAGGGGGGTATGCAAAAGGCAGCCGATCAATGATCTCTCTCATCATTGATGTTTCTATCTCCCTCTTCCTTTTACTTCCTTTCTCTAAAGTCAATAAAACTATATTTAAAAAAGTAGCACATAAAATAAGAAGGCAAGAGAGCTAAGCTCTGACCCCAGCTCCGCCACACCACCTGTGAAACTATCACAAGCATTTGCATTTATTCAACAAATGTTTCAATGAGCACTTTTTACATATCAGGTCCCAAAGATACAGAAATGTGTAAGATGCGGTTCTTACCTTCACGGTTTACAGGCAGGGGTGGAGACCTAACTTCACCAATAGAACACGAGTGGCTTCTCCTTCCCAGGTCCCCCTTTTACATCTGTATGTGAAACCTTGAGCCAGGCTAGATGATGCCAGGCCCCTTCATCATTATGCACTCATTTGTGCCAAATTTGTTAAACATCCAGTAGTCACTTATCTCATTGAAAATTGACAAACACTTCACTTTTCTCCCAGTTTATGGGGGTAATGTTGACGATGAATGAGACAATATCTACAAAATGCTTTAATAAGCAAGTTGGAGAGAGACATGCTATAAGTCTGAGACATTATTATTAACGGAAAAATGAAAACAAGGCCGATGTTTTCAGAGAGAGAACAGATGGCTCCTTTGTTGTGAATTTAAGTATAAAAGAGAGAGAAAAAGAGATACTTGCCATATTGTTTAGGTCCCAAATGTGAGTGACTTTAAAAATGCCAAAACAATCTGGTTAGGAAAGTCCCATGGATTCATAATAACTCCTACACTGATCAAACTGTAATTAATATAACAAAAAAAAAATGACAGGAAGAAAAATCCTAACAAGAAATGCCATGGTGACAACTGACACAACCTAACACAAACTCCCATTTTTGCGGCAGCTCTAGAAATGTAATTTTTCCTGTCTTCAGGAGTTATACCAGACAGAGAAACAAATCAGTGGGAACTGATTTAAAATTATGTTTCTTTCTAAAGCCGCCCCGCCCCCCCAAGTTATTTCAGTTTTCTATGACTCATAAAGAAAATCTCAAGGATTCATAAGAAATTGGCAGTCCTTTCCCACTTTTGCTGGTGGATGATGATAGAGAAACGGTGCGACTTGGGGCAGTTTAAGTAGAGAGCAAACATCGAGGGACCCGGGGTGGTGTTGCAGAAGGCAGGATGAGGGTAGGACTTTTGAGAAACTTTTGAGAAAAGAGTTGTGAAATAGTTTCTGCCTCTCTCTTCCTTTATTTCTTAGTTTCTTATGATCTGTCTCTGCACTACACAATGTATCCTTTTGGCACGATCCTTGTCCTCCTGGTGCCTGTCAATCTTGAGTGGACCGAAAATGTGGGCTGTGAGAATGAGTCATAGGCCACTAAGCTGGGAGCATTTTAGTGCTTGACTGTCCTTCAGGTGCTACCATCTAACTGTGGTGTGACTGGGCAGAGTGACCTCAGTCTCTCTGGGCCTTTGCTTTTTTTCCACTGGAAGAAGGAAGTTAACCAGAATGTTCATTCGAACACTAATCTGAGCTCAGGTCCATATCTTTTTATATATAGCTGTAGGCAGTCTGGTGATGGCTTTTCATTTAGGAGTGTTATGTTTACAAACAAACGTGCCTCCTCCAGACAGCAATAACAAAAAGTCCACGTTGCCGAGGTGAGAACCTCTTAACCATTCTCTCAGCCTCCTGCTGAAATTGTTCCTCACCCCACTGGTAGCCATCCTGGGATGGCCAGCTCATTCACAGCCCTACAGGATGCAGGGTGGGCTTGGGGAGAAGCAGCTCTAAGGGTCTGGAGTTCTGGGTTCCAGTCCTATTTCCTTCTGCTCCTCATCATGTGGGACCTTCTCTAAGGTTTCTCCAGCTCTGATTCACTGGTTGGTCTGTGAGTCATCAAAGCATTGAGAAAATATTCTACTCTGCCCACAAGGCCCAGAATACTCCTAGGAGGCCATCTCATGGTGTGTTGCACATGTGTAGTCAACCAAAGGGCTCAGTATGTGACAGACAGGGAGGCATTTTGTTAAACACCTAATTCCTTCTTCCTTGAGGTAAGAAGTATAATTATTAGTTGTAGAAGTGACCTTTCCATGTCATTCATGATACCCCACCTCCTTCTTTTGAAGCTTCAGGTGCACATACCTTTCCTTTGGCCTAACCACACTGCACAACACCTTCTGGGTATTAGATTCGTCTTCTGCCCTGTATTGTGGACTCAGCTGTGTCCTGCTTATTTTTGAAGCCTCAGCATGTTCATTGGTAACTGATATATAGTATATGTCCAATAAATGTCAGTTGAGTGAATGCATGGTGGACGGATGATTCTCTATTTCCTCACCAGGTCCTGAGTTCCTTGAGGTCATGGACCTTGTTTATTGAGTTTCTTCCTTTCACCAAGTGCCCAGCCCAAGGCTTTGGATGCAGTGTGCAATCAACTGCTATTTGTTGAATTGTTTTGAAGAGAAGTGGAGATGGATCTGGAGCAGGGAAGGTACACTTAGATATAAATTGTTTAGGTTGGTCACATTGGGTATCTTTGGAAAACCCAGCTGAAAGAGGTCATAGAGCACTCTTGGGTCTGTGATGGAGCACCAGGGGGGGTGGGTGGGTACTTGCTCCTCCTGAATGCCTCCCTGTCTGTCATATACAGATCCCTTTCCTTGGCTGTGTTAGTGATTGTTTATCTCTCATCCTTGGTCTGTTGCTAGTGTCATTTTTTCTTTCTTTCTTTTCTTTGAGTTCATCATTCAAGGCTTGAATTAGTATAAATTGTTTGCATAATTCTGTCTCATTTGATCTTAAACAGTTTGTAGGCAGGGCTAGTGTTTTCTCATAATTATTGTGTTCTACAGGGTTCTGGCCCAGAGCCATCTACAGAGAAAATGCTCAGTACATGTCTGTGGACTTTAATTTCATTCCACTGCCTTCGGCCTCCTTGCTGCCTTTCAGCCAGCTTGGTAATAATGCTACCCAAACAATGAATACTGCAAAGTAAACTTACTAATCAAATAACACAGCATGTTTCCTTCTCCAACTGCCACATTTTTGTGTGTGTGGATCAAAATAACTTTGTTTTTGGGTGTGCCTGCTTTTTTAAAAATTATATAATGGTAAACATATCATGCTACCCTACTACTCTTCATTGTCCACGAAAGCTTCTTACTATAGCAGGAAAACAAAAAGATTACCATTTCTTGACTATAATTGTTGAAATAAATTTTCAGAGTTTTTCATTTTATTTTTTGCCTGATACCATAAAGTAGTCTGACTGGAAGAGAGGGTTTCTATTAGAATGTCCCTTGGATGATCTAAGTGTTTCTTAATCGTTTTGTCATCTTGAGCAAGTTCTTTGTCCCCTATAATCTCATTATTTCCAAAGTGAGATTGTAGAACAAGATGATCTCCACAACTCTTTTTTATTTTTTTAATTAACATTAACTCCATGGTACCTGAGGGCTTTGGGAAAGGCAGATATTTCTAGGCATCTACTTTATTTTCTTGCCCTTTGAATGGGAACGATGACCCATAAATCTTTATAACCATAAGCCTTGGTAACTTTCAGCCTTCCACCCTGCAAGGAAGCAGACTCCCTGCAATTCATTGCACTAATTTGTTTGTGATTAATATCCTCTGCCCCTTCTCACTTCCCAAACTCAGGTTTTGAAATTTTATTATAGGGAATTCTTTCCCTCTTGCACTAAGTATCTTGCTCAGAGTTCTTAACACATTTACTGACATCTAAGGCTTTTCATGAACTTTTTACAGCCTCAGGTATGAGGTTATGGCATCTCAGCTTCCTTTGCTAGAGACAGTGGACTAAGCCCAGGAGAGGGAACTCTGGCTATCTCAAGTCACCCAGATGAACTAGAATGGGAACTTTATTCAGCCTATATTTGATGGTCCAGCAAGAAAGCCTCTGATCATCAGAAATTGGAAACGCATGTTCGTGTGGAGTGCTGAGATGAGTGTGACTAAGCTCAAATCACTTGAGCAGAAAAACCTCTCTTGACCCATCTGTGAAATGGGGTAATGACCTCTTTTCTGCATATAGGTTGTCCAGACGACCTCTGGAGAGGTCTTCCTATCCTGGGTTTTATGATTCTGTGAGCAACTAAAACCCACAACCAAGGTACTAGTTGTCAGTTACTTTGATGGGTAAAAAAAGGTTGGGGCTATTTTTAGAGCCTTAAACTATTTATTGACTAGTTTGTAAGAGATAAATATCTTTGCAAAGCTAAGGAATAGTGTTACATATTATATAGGAAAGGTGATAAAAACTGATGTTCACATATGTAAAGTGCTTTAAAATTTATTAGTTTTTTATAGACTGCTGAAATTGGTTTGTCATATTTTTGTTGTTGTTGTGAAAACTGAATCAGGGAGAGAAATAAAATGATGTTATCAGTGTCAGTCTAAGGACACTGTGAAACAGCAGATGGCTGAAGCTTTTTCTAGAAATTAGGAGCTGCAAAGAAGTTAAGAATCTTCTAGTCTAGTGGTTTACAAACTTGTCCACCTATTAAAATCACCTGAATCACAGTGTCTTTGGGTGAGGCCAGAGCTTCAGTTTTATTTTAAAGCTTCTGGGAGAACCACTGATCTAATCTAGATTTTTGGTGGAATCTTGGTTGCATCTGACTCCTTGGGCTGTCCTCTGGGCTTTCATCTCCTTGACACCTGAGTGAAAACTGCTGGACAACCAAGAATTTCACCTAAATCACATGAATTCACTGGGCACTGTACTGAAAAGGCTCCTAATTTCTGTGGGGCCATGAAATAAATATTGTGTAAGGAAGAGAATGAGTTAATCTTTTTATGTTGAGACTTGCCTTCTTTTTATGCTTCTGAGAATGTTTAAAAATGATAGCAGGGAATATATTTCATTGCTTTAATTGTTCAGGGCCTTTTAAAAGTATGTGCAATAAAATACCATTTAAGCTAACTGACCTTTCTATTTTAATGCTTTTTGGAAGAGAACAATACCTAGTATTCAGCTGCAGTATAATTTTAAATTTTTTATATATATATATATATATATATATATATATATATATATATATTTCTTTTTTTTTATTTTTTCTAGTCAGCAGAGTCTGTTTTGGAATCACAGGGCTGAGCATTTTACCTGTTTCAGTTTAAACATCAAGTTCCATTGGGTTGATGGTTCTTGACCTGATAATGTCTAATCTTCATATCTCTTTTTATATTCCTCTCCAAACTTTTCCAGGAAGGAAACTTCAAGGCCTGATTCACTGGCTCTCTAATTTTTCCTTCTGCTGGGAAGTTCAGGTGTTTAATTGAAGGCAACCCATGTGACCGAAACCATATTCTGATTAGAGTGCTCCCTGGTCCCCACCTCCATCCGATTGGTGATATTTAACCTCAAAGGCCACTGAAGATAAAGTTTTAAATATTGATGCTACCTATAACCTTGTTAGATATAGTTCATCTTCTGACTTTAAACTTGCTCTCTAAAAGGGGAATAGTACTCGGATTGCAACTGTGATGAACTGTAATTTCAGAGGCTCAAACTGACCTACAAATTTTGTAATTGTAGCCCTGGTTACAGATCCACTGTGGCCTTTGAGCATCTTAGGTGTTGTTCATGGAATATTTTTTCATGTTGTGAAATTAAAATATACAACGTTTTTTGTGTAGCTATGGAATATATGTACACATAATATTATATGGAATGAAGTAGCTTGGGCTTAATTTATTATTTTAAAATACTATTAGACAATGGAATTAATTCTTAGTTACTACATTTTTTATTTTCCTTTCTCTTTCTCGGTGTGTTTTTTTCCTTTAATTTTTTTATTATAAATGACTTCAAATATAAAAAGTTGCAAGAATAAGAATAGTCCAAGTACTATCCATATGCTTTTACCCAGATTCATTTATTATTAACATTTTATCTCATTTGCATTCTCGGTATATTATGTTTATATATAATTTTAAATAAATGTTTATAAAATATATGTAATTTTTTCCTAAAGTTTTTGAGAGTAAGTTGCATTCAAAAATTTTCATATTTATATTGACGAATTTAACAATCTTGTATTATTTCTAGACTTTGGTTATAGTTATACAGCATTTCCCAACACCATGTTCACTCCTATTATGTTCTACTACCTGCATAGTTTCATTTTTCATGTTTAGATCTCTGAATCATTTGTAATTTATTCTTGTGTTTGCTGTGATGAATGGATCTAACTTTATCTTTTTCCAATGGTTATCTAGTGTCCCGACACGATGTATGTAATAAGAAAATTCTTTGCCTCAGTGGTTTGAGATTGTTGGTTACTTTTTAACCTGCACCCTGACTATAGGTGTGAAGGAGAATGAATGATGGGAAACAGTGGACCAAGGTGATTAGAGGAAAAAGAGGTTCTGACTCAGGGGTGAGCAAACTTTTTGACTCGAGGGCCACAATGGGTTCTTAAACTGGACCTGAGGGCCGGAACAAAAGCATGGATGGAGTGTTTGTGTGAACTAATATAAAGTCAAAGTAAACATCATTACATAAAAGGGTACAGTCTCTTTTTTTTTTAAGTTTTATTCATTTCAAACGGATCCGGCGGCTGGTAGATAATGACTTAAAATAAATTAGAACCTGTCTCCTAACTTTCAACTGAGAACTCTTTTCCTTTTGCAAATCAATTTCCATTTCTCAAATTGATTAACATTTTTAACAGAAAAGGTGTTTAAAACAAAGGAAGGGTTTTAGGCTTATCTGTAACCACTCCTTCACCCTGAAACAGATGATAACTTGTCTACATCCTTTTTGATGAGCACCTGTGACTGGTCTCTTGTCTCTAGCACCTGGTCACATGCTGGTTACTCACTGTGCCCCTTCTGCCAAATGTCCTTACTGCGAAGGTGCTTTTACTTGCAGCCCATTGCTGCATTGGGTGAAAAGGGAACTCCAGAGGTTTTTGGGTTTAGGGGGCTGGCTTTACAGGTCCATCATTCTCTGCCAAGTTGGGAAATATACCAAAGTCTTTTTCTCCTATATTTTGGGGAATGAAGAATTTAAAATAAATAAGTTTTCCTACCTTTGAGAGTAGATACTTAAACATTTGTTAATTTTTATAAAAAGCATAATGAACTTTTCTCTCTTCTTAAAAAGAACTCAACTGATGATAATTTAATATTGATGGCATAGCCATTATTGTGCATTTTGCAAGCTGAGTTTTCTCTGATCTGTTGATAGGTATTTCATGCAAAGGGGAGTTTTTGTAGTCAGACATATTGGGGAAATGCCAGCTTAAGCAAAGTTAGAGGTTTCCTTGCTGTGGGACTTCAGAGCTCTCAGTGTAATTTGTCAAATTTATTTGACCAGGAACAAACACCTGTCTCTCTTCAATTCCTTTACCCATGAATAGCTTTGACACTTTGATCTGCACAGTCCACTTTATAGGGCTGTGATATTGTATCATATAGTACTAGGATTCCACATCTATAATTTTTGGTTTTATTTTTTTCTCCTAAATTCTTCTAAAGTTAAGCTCTGTGAAGGCAGGAACTATGCCTGTTTTATTCGTTACTTTAGCACAAATAGCACAATGACTGGCATATAGTAGGTGCTCATTAAATATTTCTGAGCTTGAAGTTGTTAACTCTCCCTTAGCTTGTTGCAGTATTTCTGGTTTGGTTCCCCTTACAAATGTATATATTTAACAGCAGTTTCTTCTTCCTTTTTCATCTAAACAATCAGATAAACATATTTGCCAAGAATTATATATATACTTTCTGGCCTCTCTAGAGGTGTGAGGCTTCATCATGAATCATGATCGAATACATGATTTAATCATTGGCAGCTTGTTGCCCAGGAACGGGCACATGGAATTGCCGCTAGGCGAAGCAGCTCCTTCACAAGCCCATGCCTGCAGTTGGGAGCTGTACCTGCCTGCTTTTTCAGTTTAGGACTTGTACTGGAAACCACTGTTGGTTTCTTCTGTCCTAAGCTTCTTCTGTTTTTGAGTAGTTGTTCTGATCAGTAATTGCTCTGATGAATTCCAATTTGAGCTGTTCTGAAATAGGATGGCCTATCTCCTGGAACTTGTCCAATCCTCCCTGTCCCCCATTTCATCCTAACAAGGCTCCCACAAAGGATCCTGGAATTTAACTATTTTTTGTTAATCCTCACCCAAGGATATTTTTTCCATTGCTTTTTAGAGGGATAAGAGGGAGAGAAAGAGAAAGAGAGATAGAGAGAGAGAGAGGAGAGATGATTGGTTGCCTCCCACACTTCCCATGACTGTGGGGATCAAACCTGCAAACAATGTATGTGCCCTTGACCAGGAATTGAACCTGCGACCCTTTGGGCAAATTCTCTAACCACTTAGACACACTGGCCAGGGCAGGATCCTATCTTTTAGACTACTTATTATTAACCATACATGTGGACTTAGGTGGCTGTGCATGTGTGTGTGTGTACAGACACAGTTACACACACACACACTTCTCAGTGAGGATTGGAAGTCAAATATCTAGGTTTAATACAGGAGCTCTTTGGGAGCTCAGGAATCTGAGGCTATTAGTATTCTTTGTTTATTTTCAACATTTTATTGGTGCCCTTTTTGAGTATACAAGTAATTAATTTTTATTGGAGAAAATTTGGAGAACACAAAAACATATGAGGAACAAAACCTTGCAAAACTGCCTATAATTCTATTACCCCAGAATACATTATATAATCTAATAAAAGACAAATACGGTAATTAACCATACCTCTGACACGCTTCCCATTGGCTAATCAGGGTGATATGCAAATTAACTGCCAACCAAGATGGCAGTTAATTTGCATACGTAGGCGCCAAGCCACGGACTGAGGCTTTAGGCCTGGGTCAGGGAGGAGCCAGCCAGCAATCCTTGAGCCAGCGATGGTTGATGGCGGCGGTTAACTGGGGCGGAGCCAGCCAGCAATCCTTGATGGTGGCAGCAGGGAGCTGGGGGTGCCCCGGCCCTGGCCTAAAGCCTTGGCCAGAGGCTTTAGGCCTGGGCCAGAGCGGAACCAGCCAGTGATCCTTGATGGTGGTGGTGGCTGGGAACCGAGGTGGAGCCAGCCAGCGATCCTTGATGGCCACAGCAGCAGGGAGCTGGGGGTGCCCCGGCCCAGGGCTAATGACTCACCAGAGGCCTTAGGCCTGGGCAGGGGCAAAACAGGCAATTGGTGTGAACTACAGAGGAAACACCTTTTCTGACTGCTGATTGGTTAAGCTCCCTGTATGCCACTGGTAATATTCTTAGTAACTTGGGTAATAAGAGTCCAAATAGGTGATCTAGGGGTTTATTTTACCACACTACTGGAGAAAAAAAGGAAGATCTGCTGCTGGAGGGTTAAGAAATGTCATATCTTGCCCTAGCCAGTTTGGCTCAGTGGGTAATGCCTCGGCCTGCCCAAAGCAGATTCTGGGTTCAATTCTGACCAAGGGCATGTACCTAGGTTGCAGGCTCCTCCCTGCCCGGGCCCAGGTCAGGGCTCATGCAGGAGGCAACCAATCAAAGTGTTCCTCTCACTTTGATGTTTCTCTTTGTCTTTCCCTTTCTCTTCCACATTCTCTAAAAATCAATGAAAACATATCCTCAGGTGAGGAGAAAGAAAGGAAGAAAGAAAGAAAGAAAGAAAGAAAGAAAGAAAGAAAGAAAGAAAGGTCATATCCTATGAAAGACACTTCTTGAAAATGCCTAAAGAAAGTTGTCATTTTTTCATGGTAAAGGGACTGGAGTCCATGTTGATGAAAACACCTTGATGGCTGCGGTGACTGGTAGTGGCTGCAACAGTGCGGTGATGAGGCTGGTGCCTTCCCCTGATCAGCCCGGTTGACTCCCACAAAGGGAGGCCAGACTGTGGCTTAGGCCTGCTCCCCAAGGGGAGCAGGGAGCAGGTAGTAGGACATTCCCTAGGGCTCCCAGTATGTGATACATGGCAAGCTGGGCTGAGGGATCCCCCCCGTCCAGTGCACAAATTTTTGTGCACCGGGCCTCTAGTCTATACTAATAAAAGGATAATATGCTAATTAGACCAGATAGATTGGATGTCCTTCCGAACATCCTTCAGGACAGAGCCATGGTGGCAGGGGCCAAGGCAGAGTGGTTAGGGGCGATCAGGCCGACAGGGGAGAGTGGTTAGTTAGGAATGATCAAGCAGGCAGGGGAGAGTAGTTAGAGGTGATCAGACCAGCAGGGGAGAGTAGTTAGGGGCATCAGACAGGCAGGCAGAAGTGGTTAGGGGCAATCAGGCTGGCAAGGGAGAGCAGTTAGGGTCATCAGGCAGGCAGGCAGAGGCAGTTAGAGGTGATCAGGCAGGTAGGCAGAGGCAATTAGGGGCCATCAGGCAGACAGACAGAGGGGTTAGGGGCGATCAGGCAGGCAGGCAGGTGAGCAGTTAGGAGCCAGCAGTCCTGGATTGCAAGAGGGATCCCAGATTGGAGAGGGTGCAGGCCGGGCTGAGGGACCTCCCCTCCCATGCACTAATTTTGTGCACCGGGCCTCTAGTAGTGAATAATGTTTCCATTGTGTGTGTGTATGTGTGCATACTGTAGGCTGCTGTTCTGGGTCTTGCTTTATAAAGTAGTCCTCCATTGTTAAATACATCCTGTACTTTTGACATTAAAATTAATATGTATAATTATATATGGCAATACTCAACAGTTAACCTTTACTTAGTGCCTATAAGGAAAATCATTGTGCTTCATCATGTACCTTAATTCACCCTTGTACTTCCAGGGTCTTGCTCAGGGCCCTCTGTGCACATGAGTTTTGCTCAGTATAAGCATGATGAATTTAAGTTACTAGACATTACACTAGAACTGGATCTGCCCTCCTGTTTTTAAGAAGCTAAACTCTACAAATGATGCATTCCAAATCTGCAAAAGAAGGCGAGAGCCAAAACAGTGGAAGCTGCCCTTATAAGGGCAGGAAGAGTTTTAGGAAATTTTACTAGTTCAGTAGGTGTCATCTATGGTCATTTGGAAGTTTATGCCAGTTATGAGACAGGGCGTTGCTTTACTGTGTGGTTACACAGTTTGCATCTGGTTCTCATCTTTTGGGCCTGGAACTCCCCATCCCCTTATTTGAAATAGCAAATTGGGGTTCAGTGGTGGGATGGGGAGGAAATTGGCTAACATTAGTGAGCTACTCAAGGCAGCTCAGGATCAATGTAATTTCACTTTTGTACATGGCTGGGAGCAAGAGCTTTGCAATAATTGGCTTGCCAAGGTCTGTGCTGTGTTTCTAATGCTGTGGAAATAGAATTGTTGTTAGAGGAATTGCGTGGTGCAGGAAGAATCAGGGCAAAGAGTTTATAGGATCGAAAGGGGATTCTGCTCTGCTCCACAGGCATTTTCCTCTTTGGGCACCAAAAAACTCATGCCCATCAGACAGAGTGGGTGGAATTCCTTCAACACGTTTCCTCAGATGAAAGTTGTGGCTTGTGTGGCTGAATGATCAAATATCACCCAGGGCAACAGTTGTCTAAGGATCCCGCCTTTCCTGCAGTGTAACCTCCCCACAGGACCTCTCATAGAAAAAGATCCCTAAATATTCAGACCCCCGGAGGCCTTGTTTTTCTCAGTCATACTCACGAGTCACAGCACATGTCTCGTCTGTGTCATGAAGGATAAGCTCTGATTAAACCTCCATATGCCAACTCACTCTTACCTTGAAGTTACACAATGTTTACGTGACTTACTCAAGTATTACTCCTGTCCTAGCTTCTTGGGAAAGTACTCTCTGTTTTGATGGGGATGTGGACAGTCTCTTGGTTGCTTCAAAGAGGCTGTGAACTATTTCGTGGGGCAGGGTTTTTCTCTAGTTGGTTGCATGCGTCTACTGAATGTGTGGGTTCATACTAGAAAAGAAGCACAGAGGTTGAGAATGCCATATCCACAGAGGGGGACAAGCTGGGCGCTTTCACTAGATACCTCCTACAGCCTTTCCAATACCCACTCAACATATAGATGCTGCCTCATTTTACAGGTGAGGAAACTGAGGCTCAGAGCCTTTATGTTACCCTCCCACGTCACAGAGGTAGTAACAGGACTGCGACTCAAAACTGGGTCTTGAAAGCCATGAGAGCTGTGTTTTTTCTGTCACATTGTGCTGCCTGACACATCATTTCAGAGCATCACTCTTCCTTATCTCATTCATAGATTCTGGGCATGCAGACATCATTTGGGGCTTGGATGTCCTATTTTGTGAAGTCTTTCCTGACACCTCACCCTTCCCCCGCCATGCACACCTGAGTATGGACCTCTGTGAACACCATAGTGGTTAGCTGTGTACATACTTGTCTCCAGTGCAGGATGTGAGTTCTTACTTAGTATGGCGTCTGATTCATGGAGAGTTTTGATACCTAAGTATTCACATTTCTAGTTTTTGCCCTATGTTGTGTGTCCATGCTAAGGCACTAAAGATCTAGAAGTGCTTCAGTTACCTATAAAGGATGCACTGACTTGGACTTTGGCTTTAATGTTTGCCCTAAATCTGCTCTTCAGCTTAGATCTCTGCTCAGCCTTTGGAAGGGTAAGAGAGCCAGATGCCTACTTCCTTAGCATTTCAGGCATCTCTGATATTGTGCTGGAAGTGATTGAGTCCATGATCAATGATGCTAACATCACACAGGCTACTGTCATATTAGCATAAAACCGTCCTATATAATAAAGAGGTAATATGCAAATTGACCCTCATGCCCTTGCATCACAAGATGGCCACCCCCCACATCATCACAAGATGGCCACCCCCACGTCGTCACAAGATGGCCACCCCCACGTCGTCACAAGATGGCCACCCCCATGTAATCACAAGATGGCCACCCTCATGTTATCACAAGATGGATGGCAGGGGAGGGCAGTTGGGGGTGACCAGGCCTGCAGGGGAGGGCATTTGGGGGGGACCAGACCTGCAGGGGAGGGTAGTTGGGGCCAATCGGGCCAGCAAGGGAGGGCAGTTAGGGGCAATCAGGCCAGCAGGGGAGCGGTTAGGGGGTGATCAGGCTGGCAGGCAGAAACGGTTAGAGGCAATTAGGCAGGCAGGTAGGTGACTGGTTAGGAGCCAGTGGTTCCGGATTGTGAGAGGGATGTCTGATCCCACAGGCAGTGGGATGTCCTAAACCAGCAGTTGGACATCCCCCGAGGGGTCCCAGATTAGAGAGGGTGCAGGCTGGGCTGAGGGACTCCTACCTCCCCCCCCCCCCCCCAGGGTACAAATTTCTTGCACCAAGCCTCTAGTTAGTAATATAACCAAATGTGTATTTAAGATTTGTCATGCAGATTCATATACTACTTTTTTGTTAATATCTGGAAAATTAAATTAATTTTCAGGTATTTACTTTAAAACATAGATGAACCTTTTACATGTTACTTGTAGTGAAGAATCTTCTTTTTAAAAAATGTTTTAAAATATATATTTTTATTGATTTTAGAGAGGAAGGGAGAGGGAGAGAGAAATAGGAACATCAACGAGGAGAGAGAATCATGGATCGGCTGCCTCCTGCCTCCTGCAGGCCCCACACTGGGGATTGAGCCTGCAATCCAGGAATGTGCCCTGACCGGGAATTGAACCATGACTTCCTAGTTCATAGGTCAATGCTCCAACCACTGAGCTACATGAGCTGGGCTAGTGAAGACTCTTCTTAAAGTGCTTTATACTTTGAAATTCTATAAATCAGCTGAAATGTAAAGGGATATATCTTTTAAGAGTAAAATGCAATAATATCTAATGGTGACTGTTAAGCTATTTATGTTATAGTTAAAACAATTATTAAGAACTTTTGAGTAGTTAAATAATTAGGGAAATACATTCATAATATTAGTATTAGATTAGTTTGATCTTAGTTAATAAAACACATTAGCTAGGTAACTTTAGGAAGAACATGATATTCTTTTTTGGTTAAAAGTATTTATAAAGACATACTTATAATAGAGGCATTATTATAAGATTAGATTTAATAATAATTCTAATTATTATAGGATTGATTGATAGTACATCTATAATATTAACAAGAATAATCATTAAGAATTGTTTTTAAGTTTCAGTTATTTTAGTATATTCAAGGCCATGAATCTTTCCAGAAAATGCCTATTTAAGAATTTTTCTTATTTTTGAAGATAAAAGGGAATGCCAACTTTGTCCCCTCAACATCTCATGATCAACGAAACCTCCAAAATCATGGACAGCAACATTGATTATAAAATATCTTCAAAACAGAAAAATTTCATATTTATTCTTATGTTAAGGAAGCTCAGATGGTGATAGTAATAGATTTCAGCCTTGGCTTTGGCTTAACATTAATTTGAACACTCAGCTATTTGGCATTTGACCAAAATGGGTAATGGGTACACATTATCTACTGGTGGATTTTTATGCTTTTTAAAACCAGGAGCCAACATGCAGATGTGTCAAGGTCAGATTGGAATAAATCCCTCACATTTATGTGCCATTAATTTGTTTACAAATGGTTTCCATAATCACCATCCATTAATTCTTCAGTGATTCTAAAGTGATCATGTCATTAAAGACAGGGAATGTAAGGTTTGGAGAAGTGAAGGGCATTCGCTGTCTGAGGTTACAGGTGATGGTGCAGCCTGAGCAACTGACCACATCTCCACCTCTGGCTTTCAGGCCTGACTCTAGAGCGATTCCGGGCACACATAGCTTAAGATGTTTAATTTCCATACTGCCTGCCACATGAGAGGAATTGTTGCTAAACTCCTATTAGGACTGCATTTATTGTAGTTGTATTCTGACTGCTAATGACTTTTGAGTGTAACTAAAATCAACAGTCTTCTTGAGGATGGCTGTGCTCCTGATGCACCAAGTAGCCCTAGCAATCCTGGGTTTCCTCTCTTTCCTGCACAGCTTTGCTATTCTGGCCTGTGGTAAGGGGTGCAAGAGGAAGGGCAAGGCTTAGCAACTGTTGAAGTCTGAGCCAGTATATATTTCCTGAGAGGCATGGCTGAGGGAGATAAATTGGCATCTTGGTTTGAACAGGCTGGATTTAGTTGACATTGAAAGTGTAAATAATACTTCTTTTTGGTTTATGAGATAAGAAATTGGTTGTCTACCCCAGGTAGTTTTCATTCCTGTCTTCAGTTTGCAGTTTGGTCATGGAATACAATTTTGAAGACACTTTCAGTTTGGTTTATTTGCTCAACAATAATAATAACCAACGGACACAGATCGGAGGTGGGGAGGGGGAGATGAGGGCATGTGCTGGGGGTGTGGATGGGCAGAGAGAAGTCAAGGAGGGGGGGGGGAGGAGACATATGTAATACTTTAAACAATAAAGAATTTAAATTAAAAGATAATAATAATAATAATAATAATAATAATAATAATGTATTCACGCCATTTCTGGAGCACCTGCCAAACTATGCACACACGTCATTCCTAATCTTAAAAGAAAAACAACATGCTAGGCATGTATTCTAATTTCTACTTTGCAAACCAGAAAATTTAGGTTCAGAGAAATTAAAGGACTTGCTAATTTCACTTAGAAATTGGCAGGGCCAGCATTTGCCTAATGGCAGAGCCTATATCCTACATACACCCCCACACTGCAATGGCATTGAAGTTTGGAAAATGAGACTACATTCTCCTCTTCCCACCTGTCCATCTGCAGTGGTAAATGGAACCTTGCATGGGCCAGTGCTGACTCCTACTGCCCAGGTGTCCTGGACTTGTGTTATGATGCGGGATCACATGACATCTTCTCAGAAGCCCAGCAGAACCTGACACCCCCATAGGAAGAGCTTCCCCTACCAGTGGTCCTCAACCTTCTGGCCCTTTAAATACAGTTCCTCATGTTGTGACCCAACCATAAAATTATTTTCGTTGCTACTTCATAACTAATGTTGTTACTGTTATGAATCGTAATGTAAATATCTGATATGCAGGATGATCTTAGGCGACCCCTGTGAAAGGGTCATTCGACCGCCAAAGGGGTTGCGACCCACAGGTTGAGAACCGCTGCCCTAGACTCTCCCACCAGAGGGAAAGAGACCTTGAAAAGGAACCTGTGTGTGATAAGGTATTACTGTGATGCTTGAATACTACAGTAAGTCAGTTCTCACTTATTTGGCATCTCACTTTCCTTTGAGCATTTTATCCAATATTCCAGCAGTGACTCTCAATCCTGGGTGGGTGTTAAAATGAACCTGGGAGCTTTTAAATAATTATGCTTGGGTGCTCCCTTGAGACCAATGATGGCGAACCTATGACAAGCGTGTCAGAGGTGACACACGAACTCATTTTTTTTGGTTGATTTTTCTTTGTTAAATGGCATTTAAATATATAAAATAAATATCAAAAATATAAGTCTTTGTTTTACTATGGTTGCAAATATCAAAAAATTTCTATATGTGACACGGCACCAGAGTTAAGTTAGGGTTTTTCAAAATGCTGGCACGCCGAGCTCAAAAGGTTTGCCATCACTGCTCTAGACATTCTCGTTAGAATGGGCTGGAGTAGGGCCTTGGGAATCAGCTTAAAAAAAAAAAAGTATTTCAGGGATTCTAATGTCCAGCCAGGGAATGCTTCAGGGGCAGAAAAGCTCTCTCTTCACTCTTTTGTTGATATGGTATCCTTTTTTTTCCTGACTGCATTGAGCTCTCAATCTTTGATGTTGTCATTCCATTGGGAGTTGCAAGTTAGAATTTACTCACCAGGAGCATTTATGCTTTTTGAGGTAGTGTAGGCCATAGACAGAGTGTCACAGGAATGCACACAGATGCTGACTGCAGTGGCCCCAGAGGAGAGGAATGAGCCACTGTGGATTAGATCACTGGGAACGACCAGATGACACAGCCATGGCTTTTGCCTCCTCCCTTGTAATTCATCCTCCGCATCCCCACCCAATTTTCAGCCTGGAAGGGATGTGTTCTCCAGTTTGGGGGTGTTATTCATAACCACTTCCAACGGTTTTACTCTGGAACATATTGTGGTTTATGTACGCTAGGATATTTGTTTGTAGCCTCTTTGCCTTTTGGTTACTAATTTAGTTTACTGCTACATGTAAAAGAATGGCTCAATGGGAATACTCAAGGTGGCATGCAGTTTGCATACACAGACACTCCCTTGCTCCAGTACACCCAGGCTCCGCAGCCTGGCAGTCGGCATTCTCTCCACCCTCTGATGCCAGCCTTTCTCTCCAGAATTAAGGCCACTCTTCATTGTCCTTCCGCCAACTTCAGCCAGCTAACCTGTGCCCTGGACCAGGATCCACCCCCTTCCTGCCTCTGTTCCTGGTCTCATCCTGCTGAAAAGTTACCTCTGTCCTGAAGTCATCCCTCATCCAGCAGCTAGAAATAACATTTCCTTTCCTAGAACTCTGCACTGCTTCAAGCAGGAGCACTTTTAGAACTTATTACATTGCACCTCACACTGTTCTTATTTATGAGTGTGTATATAATTGTTCTCCTTCTGTCGGCTTCGGGAGGGCGGGGAAGCGTCTTAATTTTGGTGTCTCCTGCAGAGCCAGGAGAATTAGAGGCATTCCCCAACTAGTGTTTTTGAGTAAATGTATTCCCTTGACTAGTAGTTCCTTTCAGTCATTGTCTGACATTAACCATGAGGTATTGGTAGCTTTGGTGAACATTTGGAGAGGAATTGGTGACCTACTTGCAGAAGATCCCCTGCATGAGGAAGGCTCTGTCTAACTTTGTGGCAGGAGAGCCTGGCTTCTTTACCCTAGTGGCTGTTTCCATGTCTTTTAAAGTGACTCTCCCTGTTTTCCTTCTGAAGTGTAAAAGCAATGCATTCTCACATAGAAAAATCAGAAAATTTCAGAGGGCTAAAGAAGAAAATAAAAAGCTTTAGTACCTCCAGCTGTCTAACACTAATAAAACCTGTCCTATTTTAACAGGGGATGATAGTGTAGGGCAGTGGTCGGCAAACTGCGGCTTGCGAGCCACATGCGGCTCTTTGGCCCCTTGAGTGTGGCTCTTCCACAAAATACCACGTGTGGGCACGCACATACAGTGGGCACGCATGAAACTTCGTGGCCTATGCGCAGAAGTTGGTATTTTGTGGAAGAGCCACCACACTCAAGGGGCCAAAGAGCCGCATGTGGCCTGCGAGCCACAGTTTGCCGAGCCGCAGTTTGCCGACCACTGGTGTAGGGTGTCTTGTGCTTGGAGAAAAGATCTTTGTATTTTTAATAACTGGTGGCAGGTCCAGGATGTCCGGTGGGTGGGCTGTTTTCATTATAGTTGTTGTTATTATCATCATCAATATTGTCTCTGAAGCCTGACCAAAATAGGCATGTCACCATTGCTATAGCTGCAAGAAGGACTGCATGGGCTGTGCTGTGATTAAGCACCTTGTATTTACAAAGTGCTTGTATTAGAGGCTTTTTTCAGTAACTGTGCCTCAACAACAGCCGTGTGAAGGAAGAAGCCACATCGCAGATGAAATCGGAGGAGCCAGTGTTGAGAAAGACAGTGTTTCTGGTGTATGGTGGTGGTGTTCTGGGCTGCAGGCTGGGAGGTGTCCAGGGGGAGGCCTGACCATAGCAGTGGGAGTAGGAACACCTGCTGGGAAAGGCCCCCAGGGTGCTTGCCACTATAGGAAAGTGTCCTGAGCCAGCAGCAGTCCCTCACGTCTATGTGCCCACTGCCCTCACAGTCCTTTTTAATACGGAGTTATGCATTTCAGCTAATTGACAGAAAAGAAACAGGGTCTCCCTCCCACAGTGTGACATGTGTACATTGGATATGGATGGGACAGGCAGTGAGATTTGTGTTTAGAAAACTTTTGGGCAAATGCATGGGGAAGTTGGGTGCATTTTTATTTTACTATCTCTTCTTTTTAGGTTTTATCTTGTCTTTTATTTTTATTATTTTTTTAAATTAAATCTTTATTGTTCAGATTATTACAGTTGTTACTCTTTTTTCCCCCCATAGCTCCCCTCCACCCGGTTCCCACCCCACCCTCTGTCCTTACCCTCCCCCTCCACTGTCCTCAACCATAGGTGTACGATTTTTGTCCAGTCTCTTCCTGCACCTCCCACACCCCTTTCCCCCCCGAGAATAGTCAGTCCATTCCCTTTCTATGTCCCTGATTCTATTATATTCACCAGTTTATTCTGTTTATCAGATTATTTATTCACTTGATTTTTAGATTCACTTGTTGATAGATGTGTATTTGTTGTTCATAATTTGTATCTTTACCTTTTTTTTCTTCTTCCTCTTAAAGGAGACCTTTCAGCACTTCATATAATACTGGTTTGGTGGTGATGAACTCCTTTAGCTTTTTCTTATCTGTGAAGCTCTTTATCTTACCTTCAGTTCTGAATGATAGCTTTGCTGGGTAAAGTAATCTTGGTTGTAGGTTCTTGGTATCACTTTGAATATTTCTTGCCACTCCCTTCTGGCCTGCATAGTTTCTGTTGAGAAATCAGCTGACAGTCATATGGGTACTCCCTTGTAGGTAACTGGCTGTTTTTCTCTTGCTGCTTTTAAGATTCTCTCTTTGTCTTTTGCTCTTGGCATTTTAATTATGATGTGTCTTGGTGTGGTCTTCTTTGGATTCCTTTTGTTTGGGGTTCTCTGTGCTTCCTGGACTTGTAAGTGTATTTCTTTCACCAGGTAGGGGAAGTTTTCTGTCATTATTTCTTCAAATAGGTTTTCAATATCTTGCTCTCACTCTTCTTCTGGTACCCCCATAATTCGGATGTTGGTATGCTTGAAGTTGTCCCAGAGGCTCCTTACACTGTGTTCATATTTTTGGATTCTTTTTTCTTTTTGTTTTTCCAGTTGGGTGTTTTTTGCTTCTTCGTATTTCAAATCTTTGACTTGATTCTTGTGATCCTCTAGTCTGCTGTTGGAACTCTGTATGATATTCTTTATTTCAGTCAGTGTAGGCTTAATTTCTAGTTGGTCCTTTTCATAACCTTGAGGGTCTCACTAGATTTCTTGAAGGACTCACTAAATTTATCGGCAGTTTCTAGAAAATTGTTGAAAAACCTTAAAAGTGTGGTTTTGACCTCTATATCCAGTCATTTGCTTTCTTCCATTTCTGTTATTTGTGACCTGTTTCTTTGTTTCAGCATTTTTTATGCTTCCCTGTGTTGATAGAGTGGCTTTCTGTGTTAGGTGTCCTATAGGGCCCAGTGGCTCAGCCTCCCCAATTACCTGAGGTGGACACTCTTGGTGCACCCCTTTGTGGGCTTTGTGCACAGTCTTGTTGTAGTTAAGCCTTGATTGTTGTAGGTATCACTGGGAGGAACTGACCTCCAGGCCAATTGGCTGTGAGAATCAGCTGTGTCTGCAGTGGGAGAACCTCTGTGCTGAAGACACCCTTCTGGGACAAGGCTTGCTTCAGTGGGGCTTTGGTGCTCACTGAGTCTGCCCCCTGAGTGTGTCCCTTATGGATCTGAGGAGTTGTAATCTGGATGGTCCCACTCTGACCACTGGCTCTTGGATCTCTAAGGAGGTGCTAATTTAGCCTCTGCCTGAGGCTACCCAGCAGGAGCTATGGATTCCTCTTCCTTGTTTGGGGTTTGGAGATGCCTAGATGAGGCCCAGCTGTGAAGCAATGCAAGCTGCTGTGGGGCCTTGGGCCTTCTTTTGGACGTTCTGGGTCTCTCTGACCCACGTGCAGTTTGTTATGTAATTTTCAGATTGCAAAGGGCCAGGCCTTTCATATGCAAAAGCCTCTGTGCACAGTTTGGGTGGGGTGAGGTCTCAGGGAATCAACAGGGCGGAGCAAACAGCTATGGCTGATCCTCAGTCTACCCTAAGAGGCCCTGTGTCTCTGTGTCCCGGTAATCGCTGCAAGCACCTTTGAGAGAAAGCCACCCTCGAATTCCGACCAATGCCAGACAGTCCAGTTTCTCTCCGTATAAGTTTGGGTCCCCAGAGAATCGCCCGGAACTGGAGACTTGAGACTCCCTCCTGATTGAAAAAGACAACTGTGTCCTCAGTTGCCAGCCATTTCTGCGTGCACCTCTACCTCTACACTTTACTTCCACACCTCCTCTGAGTCTCAGTGTGCTTTTCTCTTTCCTTCTAGTTGTAGACTTTCCACTCAGCCAGCCTTCCTGTGGTTCTGGATGATGTCTGTTTTGTCTTTTAGTTTTAATTTTGAAGTGGTTGTGCGAGGCAACAATTTCCAGTGTTTACCTATGCTGCCATCTTGGTTTTTCCTCTTGTCTTTTATTTTTAAAAGTTTTTTTTTTAATGAAAAAAAGTACTGAGGAGAATTTGAACACTGAATAAAGTACTAAAAAGAGAATTAAAAAACCCCTCCCAATGCACTCAGTGATAATCATTGTAAAAAACACCTTATAAAGTCCCTCTCTGCATATATATACTGTAGATATGTATAAATGTACGTGTGTGTGTGTGTGTGTGTGTGTGTGTGTGTGTGTGTAGATGCATGGCACACACACTATTTACATGGATGACTGCATTTACATGACGCCTGCACAAATAATTGCAGGCGTTCCTATTATGTGCCTTTTTCAACAACCTGCTTAAAGTTTATACTAATAAATATAGATCTCTCAGACTCATAAAACATAATTTTCTAAAAGACCGGTGGTAATACTTAAAATCTTTGTACATACATATGTATACTTTGTGTGTGTGTGTGTGTGTGTGTGTGTGTGTGGCTTCATGATTGAAAAAATCAGATCTTTGGCTATAATTGGGTATTATCTGCTTTTACTACTGTAGTTCTCAGCACAGTTGTTTGTAAATTCAGGAACTACTGCAGTTTGAGTGGGGCAGACACTGTGCTAGGTGACAGGATTCATAAGAGCAGAAGACGCTGCTTCTGGGCTCTGGGCTCAGCCTGCTGGGAAGCGCATTGCTTGTGGCTTGTGCTGTGAGGCGGGCTCCCAAGTGCAGAGATGGTGATGACAGTCTCCATTCTGTTTATTTACAGTAATGAGAAGGCTGCTTCTCACATTGCTATCGAGCTGCTTGATGCTCCGATATTTCCCGCAAGCATGAGTCTGGGTGTTATTAAAATTAATTAATAATACAATTAACATCAAAAATAGCATTTTTTTTCCCACCGGTACAAACAATATGTGCTCATGCTAGAAAGTTAGAATGTACAGGAAAGTATGAAGATCATCTGTTATTTCCCTTTTGTGGATAACAACTAGCACCTTTTATTTGTGGAAGCCTGGTGCTGTGACCCCAGGATTTTTATCTGCCCTCACCCTCCTCAACCAAGTTCTCAGCTCCACTTTATGTAACATCTTTAAAAGATTCAAGATTTTAAAATAGAAAAGAAGAAAAAACAAAAAAACACACAAAAATAGAAAAATAAAAAAATAAAAAGGTTCAAGATTAAAAAAAATATCCACCATCAACCAGAATGCACTTGCCTTGCACGCGCGCGTGCACACACACACACACACACACACACGGGAACAGTCACTCTAGTTGAGCATCAAGTTCTTATTTTACAGATACAAAAGCTGAGGCCTAGAACTTGTTCATAAAAAAAGTGGCAATGAGCACTCAGACCAGGTCTCCTGAATTCTCGTCCAGTGTTTTTTGTACTCTATAGTAATACCTCCTTACTAGGTCAGAGAAGCAGTGGTTGGGAGAGAAAAGGAAAACACGTCAGTTCTGAGCAGTGCGTTTTTCCCCCATGTCCTTTAGCTGAGCTATTTTGGTGACTATTCAGTACATGTGCAGTGCCGCCTCTCGGAGTGTTCTGGCTGGACTGAGAGGCCATTCATGGCCGACTGCAGGCATGCTGTCCCTCCGTGGCTGGCTCCACAGAATCCTTGGCCCGGAAACTAGATGGGAACAGATCATTCTAATATAAAAATCAAATTCCGGGTCTGAGTGTATGGAGAAAAAAATTACGGCACATTCTGTTGGACTATGCACATAACAATGAAACAATGATTTATGCCTGTGTGACTGCTGGGAAGGGACAGGGGGTGAGCATGGCGTTGATTCATCTGTTAGTCTCTCATCCATTCATGAGCTCTGATAAGTCTTATACACAAATGCAAGCCATTCACTCTCCTTAAATGTGACTCTGTTATTTTAGCTCTCAAAGCCCCCAGTTGTTGTTTTTTTTTCCACATAGAACAGAGCATAGACTCTGTCTAGCATTTAAGGCCCTCTATGATCTGTCCCCTGATACTGACAGAATATGGCGATGTTATTGCATAGTGGTTAAGAGCCAGACTTTGCAGCCAGGCTACTCCACCACCTGGGCACTCTTACCTGGGCAAGCTATTGAATCTCTCTATGCTTATTTCCTCATGTGTGAAATGGGATTACAGTTGTTATGGGGATTCAGTGAGTTAGGATTAGTAAAGGTGTACTGGTGACTAGGTTATAACCCATTACATAGGAAGTGCTATATTTGTTTATTGAATAGATACCTTTCCAGCTCCGCCACTGAGAGCATTTCCCTTTGCACTGGACTTCTGATCATTTCTGAGATGGTCCCTAATTTTCCTGCTTCTGTACCGCTGTGACCTTCACTTTTAAAATGTTCATGCTCTCATTCTGTCTAAATCTTACGTATTCATTTAAGGCGGGGCTCAAATGCATCTTCCTCTATTTCTTTTGTTATTCATTAATGTATTCATTCATTCATTTAACAGATTTTTATAGAGGGTCTGCTGTGTGCCAAGTGCATTATCTAGAGAGGCAACCATGGTTTCCCGGGCTAGAGGGGTCCCCCACCTATGCCTCTCTTATGACATCCATTATTAACCTTGCCTCACAGTTTATGGTGGGTTCGTGTGGTCTCCTCTACTAGAATATTTGAGAAGAGGTGTTTGCTAGTAGGTACTTATTAAGCTTTATTTAAAATGAATAATCAAATGAATAAAGAGGTAACCGTTGTGGGCATTTATTACTTTTAATGGAAAGAAGGGATGGTTCTGAGGACAGAGAACCACTTTCAAGTTGAAGAAAGGCAAGAAGACTCGGGGGAGAGGAGAGCTGCAGAAGCAGGGAAACATGGGATGAGAGAGTAGATTATTCTCTGGACCATAAAGCATTTGCTTCAAGAAATGGTTTTCCTTAAGCGGTATAAAATGTGAAGTGAGTTGGGTCTCACTTTCCCTTTTCCTCTTTAGGAGGTTGGAGCTGAGGTGGGGGAGGGAGGTGGGGTTTGGAGAAGGAAAGTGAAAATTGTTTTCTAAAGCTCCATTTACCAAAGTACTCTCTGCAGAGATGTTTAGACAAAGTGCCTGCCAAAGCTCACCAGCAGTATACTCTCTTTCTTTTGTCATTGTCCTGGTCACTCTTCCATCACTCTCCTCCACCTGTAAACACCTCTGTTAATTCCTTCCTTCCTTCCTTCCTTCCTTCCTTCCTTCCTTCCTTCCTTCCTTCCTTCCTTCCTTCCTTCCTTCCTCTTCCTCCCCTCCCCTCCCCTCCCCTCCCCTCCCCTCCCCTCCCCTCCCCTCTCCCCTCCCCTCCCTTCCCCTCCATTCCCCTCTCCTTTTCCTTCCTTTTTTCTCTTTCTTCATATAAGTATTACAGATTAGAAGCTTTTGCGTTATTTTATGAAAAATAATACAAAATATAATGTAAACAGATGATTTCAACCTACAGTTATTTGCCAGGTTATAAATGATGTGTTTTAGATTTTTAATGTGGTCACCTCATCTGTTTTCCCTAGGAAGCCTCCCCTCCTGGCACCCCTCCTCATCTGGTCTCCTGGCCTTCACCCACTTTTTGACTCTCCCCTCCTGCCATCCCTCCTCATCTAGTGTCCTGGCCTTCACCCACTCTCTGACTCAAAAGCAGGAGAGGGGATTTGAACAACTGGGTTGAGAAGGGAGATGGGTAGCTTGTAAGTGCTGGCTCTAGCTCTTTAGCATAAACAAATTCCTGGCCTTTTCCTTCTGAGGATTTTCCTTCTGGAGTTTACTGCTGTGACAGGCACAAAGATTCAATGGTGGATGTGCATTGACTGAGAGCTTGGTGTTTGCAGGCCTCACACTACTATAGGAGATGCCCAGAGAGAAAAAAAAGGGGACCTCTGATTGCAGAGGGCTGTGTGTGTGTGTGTGTGTGTGTGTGTGTGTGTGTGCACCTCTGTACACACTATAAGTGCTATGGGAGGCCTGGTTTCTAGGGAGAGAAGGTAGGCCAGGGATAGATGTGCCTGGAGGCAGGCTGTAGAGCAAGTGTGTCAAACTTAAAGGGTAACACGGGCCAAATAAACAAGGTTTAAGTTTATGTGGGCCGCAAAAAAACAAAAGCTTCAATTTTCATAGAAGCCTAGGTTTATTTTGATAGAGACATGCTGAACACAAAGGGCTGAAATAAATGAGTAATCGTTAACATAAAATAATAGAACATTTTAATAAAACTTAATATTTTTTCTTGAACATTAACTTACCAGATGCTGAATAAACTGCACAAATAAATAAATGTAACGCAAATAAACCTATTCTTCTTGTTCTCCAAAAGCGAAATATTTCCTGTTGCACACACCAAACAAGTCAGTCCAAGACTAATGACGTGGCAATCGGCTGGTAAAATATTCACTGCTGGTATTAGTGGAGAGAAATGGTGCGCCTGCGCATAAGGGAAATGAATGCAACATCATTATAGTAATAAGTCATTAGCGAATGTTGTAGTTCATTATTACTAATTATGTATAACAGGATATTATAAAAGTTAAGTTATGAAATTTTTATTAAAGCCTTTCTTATATGTCGTTATATTGTCTGGGCTACAAAAATATTCGTTGTGGGTTGCATGTGGCCCATGGGCTGCGAGTTTGACATGGTTGCTGTAAAGTAATCAGTGAGCACCTAGGAGGGCAAGGTGTTCTGTTTGCTGCCACTGAGGAAGGTTTCTCAGATGTGAGGGGTGGAGATGGAGGTGGTGGTGTTCTAGGCTTTGAAAGATAGATAGATTTTAATCAGCAAGAAAGGGAAAGATGAATCTTCAAGACAAAGGGAACGGCAGAAGCATGAGAATGTGTAGAGAATGTGGACCCGCAGGCTGTATGTGGATGGTACGTGGAAGGGAGGCATCTGTACCATATCATAGATGTGTTACATGACCCCATCACACTTGGGGCTTTTGGTCAGTAAACCGGGAGCTGCTATGGGTTTCGAAAGAGCTGTGATAAGATGACTTGTGTGTGTGTGTGTGTGTGTGTGTGTGTGTGTGTGTGTGTGTGTGTGTTGTTTTGCTTTTACTTTTAATTTTCCTAGTCTTTTTAGGAACTGTGAGGCAACCTTACTGGTAAGTCTGGGAAATGCGTACTGCCTGTCTTTATATGTCTTGTCTTTTCTCTTCCGGCCTGGCTTAGTTCCTCCTCAGTCTTCTGATAATGAAGTGTGGCATCACTGGCTCCTGGGGGCTGATGTGAGGTCTCTGAGTGGACTCTTGGCCTGTTCTTCAGTGTTTCCCATCCTTTCTCCTTTCTTTTCTCCTCCTCCTCCTCCTCCTCCTCCTCCTCCTCCTCCTCCTCCTCCTCCTCCTCCTCCTCCTCCTCCTCCTCCTCCTCTTTCTCTATCACCACCCTCACCAGCAGCAGCAGCAGCAGCAGCAGCACTCCCCTCCCTAAAATAAATAAACCAGTCATTCCAAAAGGTTCTAAGCACATTAGTCACACATCCCAGAAGTTTAATACAGAATTATTTTGACAGTGAGAACAAGAAGTGTTTTCTAGTTGAACGCACAGAACTTGCTTATTCCAACTGGGCTTTCTGCCGCACAGACAGATGATATGTTTTTTAGATGGATCGGCCACGCAGGAGACTGCGTTGCTTCCCTTGGAAACATGACACACTGCTCACTACCAAAAGTGGTTTGGGAAAAGATGTGAAATGAGAGAGCAAGAGAGCCAGGGAGCGAGGGGTGGAGGGGGGAGAAAGAGAGAGAGAGAGATGAAATTGCGTCCTCATTGAACATATAACTTTCTCACTAATAACTTCTGTAAGCCACTGAGAGATTTCTATGTGTTTATTTATTTATTTGGCTGCCTGTGGAGCTGTGAAGTCCTGTTTTATTCTGGGCTCATGTGTGTTCTAAAAGATGAGGACAGATCGAGTTATTGCAATGCGGGTGGCTCTCCAAGCATTCCAATTGAATACCTCTTCCAGAAATATTTCTTGACTCACTTATTTGGCACTTTCTGGTGCCGTTACTAAGCAGATTGAAGCGTCCTCCCTGCGCGCTCACCAGAATACTCGAGTGTTGGTGCCGATCTCCTTATCCCAATTTGGCATTGGAAAGATGGAGGGATGAAGAGCTGAAGTCCACTGTTGCCCATGAGGGATTTTTACCTGAGGTGCCAATGCACCACCTCAAAGGTCAGGAGAAGAATAAAAGTGTGCTCTCCTCTTTCCAGCTGTTTCCCATAAGGTCCTCCCACCAACCAGGGGACCCTTCCTGAGGGCAGTGCCCTGATGTGAAGACCCAGAGGTGAGCCTGGAGAGAAGCTGAAGGAGTTCCACTCCTGAGACACCTGCTCCTTCTGGCGGCCATGATCCTTCACTTCTTGCTTTTCAAATCTTTCTAGAGATTTCCAACCTTTTGAGGGCAGGGCTGACCTCTCTAATTGCATCATATGCTCTCTGGAGCTTGCTTAACATTCAATGATTGTTTTTTTTTTTTTTTATCCCTTCACTCCCAGGCTTTCTTCTGAGACACTTCTGTGTGCTCCAGGCATTAGCTGGCTGTATGGCTTTTGACAGAGAGACCTTTTGGGCCCTGGGGTTTTCAAACCTTTTTCCTCTGTGGAAATCATCCCTCATGAAAAGTGATGTGAAATCCCAATCCTATCTAATAAAGAGGGGGTATGCTAATTGACCCTCACACCATCACAAAGATGGCAGCACCTACAGCCAATAAGGAGGGAATATGCTAATTGATTGCCTCACCCTCAAAGATGGCAGCGCCCACAGCCACAAGATGGTGGTGCCCAATCCTCTCAGCCCTGTTGGGGTGGCAGGCACATAGCAAGGCCTGCCACTGGAGTCCCCCAGTACCCTCAGTCCCTCAGGTGCCCAGAGCCAGCCCGAGGTGCAGGCAAGCCTTGGATGGTGGCTGCCCAGCAACCCAGGTCTGGCCCAAGGTGCAGGTAACCAGGGCTGGCTGAGGCTTGCGCTGCTGGCAGTGGCAGCAGCAGAGGTGTGATGGGGCATCATCTTCCCCTGATCACCAGGTTGCCTCCCAACCCTGAGAGCTCCTGGACTGGGGGCAGGCCGGGCTGACGGACTCCCCCTCCAGTGCATGAATTTTCATGCATTGGGCCTCTAGTATATAAAATAACCTTATTCTTATTCTCTTATTCTTCCACTGATATTTATGCAACATCTACATTTATATGACAGTTTGCTCTTCCCCAAAGAAGGTTCTGACCTTTATAATCATACTTTACATTTTCACATGGCAAGACAGTTTTCAAAGAGCTGTTCCCAGATAAGATCTCATTTGAACCTTCTGACAACTCTGGGGCAAAGGACAGCAATGAGCTTATACATGTAAATCACAGGTAGGCTCACAGTTCACAGGCTGAGAAGAATTTCCGGCATTTGGACCTTTCAGTTCCCTGACTCATGCTTTTGCACCAAATCATTCATTCTTTTTGTAGCAGGAATTATGAGTGAGCACACTATAAATAGGCACTGTTTATTAAGTGCTTACTTATATGTCAAACACTGCGAGGTATACACTAAAAACCCATTTAATCTTTTCCACTACCGTATAAGGTAGACATTATGTCCAGTTTACAGATGAATTACTTGAGATATCGAGATGATAGATAACTTACTCAAAGTTCTACTATACAAACTTGCTGGATCTTAAAGTTTAACCAGGATTGTCTGCCTCCAGAGGATTTTCCAGTACCAGATACTGTCCAACCTTTTGTCTGCCCAAGGAGACAAAAATTCACTCTTGGAAATAACAAAACTAGTGCGTGGTTGACCACATGCTACAGTGAGTGCAGCAAACTGTGGAGGGCTAACAGGTAGCTGTTTTCTTTCTTCACTCTTGGAGGCCACAATGTCTTTCTGAAGTCCATTCTACGTTCTCTTAAGATTTGTGTGCTTCTCATTGAAACAATGAGTTCTCCATCCTACTGAACTGTCTGCCATTGGGCGAGTCATTTCTATATCTGGGGTCTTGATTTCCCCCTGTCATTCTTGTATCCTATCCTTTGAAGTTTTACATGTTAGATAGTGTGTTTATTGAAATATATATATATATATATATATATATATATATATATATATATATGCGCCTAAGCGGCTGTTATGACTGAATGACCAGAACAACTGGAACAGCTGGTCAACTGGGCACTATGACGTGCACTTGTTTTAAATTGGAATGACAATTACAGGTTATTCCTGTTTTCTGTTTTCAAAGAGATTTTCTGCTTCTGCAATGCAGTTTGAAAAAGTTTGAAATTCAGACACACAGGAAGAAATAATAAGTCACAGCAAGAAAGATGAATGCCTAAGATATGTTCTGATTGGCTAGCTGGCAGTGTCTTGCTTTTTCTGTGTCAATTTTGTAACTCTTATGTTAGATCAATTCTCCTCCTCCTCACCTCCCAATACCTGTGTGAGTGTGTGAGCTTGCACATATAAAACTCTTGAGAAAGAAAGCCTCCCACATTTGCTAAACTTGTCACTTTCTCCACAGAATCTGGTTAGCATACCTTTGGGTGAGCGAAAGAAAAATCATTTTCTCTGTGCCAAGTTCAGGGTGTGAATCAATTCTCCCTGCCTTTTGCATTTTAGTAAATGTTTCCTAGATGTATTAATTGAATTTCCAGTAAAGACAAACAACTCAGAAACCACATTGCATTCATACCCCAGGACTGAGTTCTGTGACCCAGACATTGGAGTTTAGTTCCATATATGGCAAAAAGAGAGACAGGGAGAGGGAGTTGAGGGAGAATACCAGACATAGAAAGCATTCCTAAGAAATGTGCATTCGTTACTGACAAAACAGAACTCTTGGTTTCCATCTTCCGCAGAACATGAACTGTGAAGTTTTGAGAAGGAAGCCAGTGTTCCCAGCATCTGCCACAGGGAACAGTTTATTTTCTCTTTTCTTTTCAGTTGCATGTAGGTTTAATCTGCAGTCAATGTTCAAGTCAATTTCTTAGCATGGAATGAGGACTAAGAAATTATTCTTGGAGTCAGCGTATGTGGGTTTTCAGCCCAATTCGGCCGCCATCCAGCTGTGAAACTCTGGACTGTGTTTTTCAGTATCAAAGTGGCAGGGCCGGATTTGATGATTGTCAAGATCTTGACTATTTCTGCATTTTTTGTTTTTTTTTTTTTTTTTGGTTCTAATTTTGCCTTCGATTTTCCAGTTCCTGTGGAATTCCCCACAGAAAGTAGTTTCTAATTCTTCCACATTCTTTCTGTGGTTTGAACTTAAAAAATAGACAAAATAAAACCCTGGTCTTGCATTTGTCTTTGTGATTTCCTTAACTATGTTTGGGGCACATTATTAGCCTTCACTTAGCAGATAACTTCTTGCTCAGGATGGAGATGAATGCTTTTCTTGCATCTTCATGGTCTCCCCCTTCTGCTTATCCCTTTTGTCGTTGGAGAAAACACAGGGCTATGCCCAGGAGAGTTGTAGGAACAGGTGTGCACCTAGCAAAGGCAGCCTAGTAATGACCTGGTTAATTGTCTGTTTCTCTTAAAAATTCCACCTTCTCTGTGGGAGAAGTGGGACCAGTAGGAGGCAGATCCCACAGCTTCCTCACACCTTAGGAAATGGAACGAGGGATGTGAAACTGAAGTGTTGGCTTTCCAGTTAGTAATTGGGTGAGTCACTTGCCTGTCACTGATGTTAAGAAGGTTAAGAGGAAATTGAAATGCAAAATTCTGACCCTGGAGAGGACGGCAGTTATTTGTACTTTATGAGACCAGGAATACTTCCTAATATTCTTCTTAATCCTCCTGAGTTCTGGAGTCTATTGTTGACAGACAATGTGAGTCTTATTGGAGAAGTTGGTAATTTTTCTGCTCCTTCCAAAAGTCGACCCCTCCCCTCTCCTTTCTAAAAGCACGGCTTTAGTTTCTCAGCTGAGCTAAAGGGAGGGTTCTTTGTTCCTTGACAAAATATTCCAACCCTTGGGCTTTAATGCCTTGATGGCAGCCTGTGTCTGTCGGCACACTGAGCAACTATGGAAAGATATTGCTCTGGGAAAGCCACTGTGGTTCCATAGGTGCCCAGAGGAGTCTCCTTCCTCCCTGTGAGGCTGAAGAACCATGCAGGACTCTGTACTGTGCCTTTCCTTGCTGCAATGCCCCTTGCTGGGAGCTGTCTACCACACAGCCTCCAGGTTCTGGGAAGAGAAGAAGGAAGCAGGGAAGTAGTAATAAAGCAGAAAGTGACTGCTCCAGGAAGAGGAGAATATAAAAGGCATAGGTTCTGATGGCAGCTGTGCCATGAGCTCTCCTTGTGACTTTGTCCAGATACTTTAAATCTCTGGATTTTCATTTCTCCCTCTGGACAGTGGAGTGGTAGTGGGCCTCGAAGCTCTCTTCTAGCTCTTAAACCACACATTGAATATATCTCCAGACTGTCTCTTCATGTCTCATATGTCCCTGAGTTGGTATCTCCAGTAACTCTAAGGCTTAGAGTCTAAGCTCATTAACTTGTACAGAGTTCTGCTCACCATAATGCTACCACCAAATTCTTTAGAACAGCACTCAACTCCTTCGCAGTCTAGTTCTAACTGGTGGTTCTAGTTTTAGGGAATGGGGGCTGCAGAAGCCTTTCATCCCATGTGTGGCACTCATCTTGACTTTTAGCTCTCCATGAGCTCTTTGGTACCATGGAGGTAGGTGTGCATGTAAAAAGAGGAAGCTGCACATCTGATGACGTGGCAGTGTTACTGGGTCAGGAGTGCAAGTGAAAAGAAATGAAGAAGGATTCTGGAGTTTTGTGATAGCCTCTACCAATAGATAAGGAAGATTTAGGGAAACTGAACACAATGTGTCTTATACTTTTATAAAAGCATACTTTTTAATGGTTGCAAATGCTTGGTGCTATTATGAGAAGACCACATCTAGACAGTAATAATTTGTTGACCATGACTGATTATTTGGGGAGAATGATATGTGATGTAAGTTTATACAAAGCTTTGCAGTGAACTAACCCTTTTCACACCCATTAACCCATCAGATTCCCACAGCAGGTCCATGAAGGCTATGGAATATTACCCCCATTTTACTAAAGAACAAAGTGATGTTCAGCTTATGTGAAGAGGTTTCCCAGTGTCATGTGGTACAGAGATGGCACAGCAAAGACTTGTCTAGTGCTCTTCTGGCAGCCTTTTTTTCCTGTCTTGTGAAGCTTCAGCAGCCAGTGAAACAGGATAGACACACACAAGCACCCTCTCCCCCCAGAGGATGTTATTTAATTAGTAGTGAATCATGTGAGCCATAATATTTGGTGAATCAGTCCTGACGATAGCGGGGTAATGTGTCAGCCAGTTCACTTTCACAGCTGAATTATCAACTAGGACACCACGACGGAGAACAGAATTGAGGGTTTCTAGTTTCTGACTGTTCATCCTTGCATGTGTGCTTTCATTTCTTTAAGGCAACCAATAATTTATAATTATTGAACATTTAATATTTGCCAGAATTTGAGCTAGCTGTTGATCAATAGAAGTGAACTATAAATCAAGCTTTGGAAAAGACTTTAAAATGTGTGTAGAGTACCCATCTTCCTGCCAGGGTCCTGCCCCAGCAGGTCCAGGGGTCCCCAAAGGTGTAGACGGAGTCGGCGAAGAAGGAAGGACACGGAGACAGCGTTCAGTTGAGCAGCAGCGTAGCCAGGATCTCTAGCCAGGATCTCCAGCCAAGTTCTGGTCTGGATCTCCAGAGAGGTTCTGCTGTTTATTGTCTTGTTACATCCGTATTTATACCAGTTGATTTTAATCCTGTCAATTTCTATTACAAAGGTTAGGGCGTTTCTTATCTCCATTCCAGGGAGTAAAGATTATGTAGCTTAAGCATGATTGTTTGTAGTTAAAGTGTTTGTAGTTAGAGTTTGGCACTTAGTTAAGGAGTTTCATCCCCTCCCTAACTTCAGGGAAAAATTCCTACCTGGGGAAACAACCTTTCTAGGAGAGGCATCCCCTCCCTGACTTCAGGGAAAAATTCCTACCTGGGGAAACAACTTTTCTTGGAGAGGTGACCTTGGTTAAAACACACAGCGCTAAGGAGAGCAAACATATTAAGAACAGTATGCTATATACGCCAGGTCCCTTGAAACATATGCTATGCAGATGTTTCTTTCCTGCAGCGATTGTGTCAAGCAGCAAGGATGGACCGGCTTCCGGCATCTTCCCTCATCCTTTCGTCATTTCTCTAATACTCTTGCCAGGTGATAAGTCCAACTGTACTTGATTAATTTCTGTGATATCTTATAGCAGAGGATAGTTGTCCTAAAGACTGTGACCTTTAATATTTAAAGATACACACAGACTATGTGTGAGTTTAACCCATGGTTATTTCTGCATCCATTAAGTGCTTTTATGAAAACTAAACCCTTCTTTTAAATTTATATTTTGTTCTTAGAGTAGGTTTCTTTGGTTGGCTACCTGCTCTCCAGAGAGATTACTAACTTTCATTTGTCCTAAAATTTCTTCTGTCTTGATTTTTGGAAATTGAAAATTCGGGAAATAAGCCCATGTTGTACTTTTCCCCTTTGATTCCATGTTTTGGGACTAGAATTATATCTATACAATTGCTGAAATTTTGAGTCATGTAGGAACATGTTCCTGTACATGATATTTGAAACCTGTTTATACTTTCATAGAACCACAAAATCTTTAAGTTGGAAGTGATCATAATGTTCTCTCAAATAGCCCTAGACTAAAAATTCCTTGAGGTCAAGAGCTGTGTCAGATTTATTTCTGTGCGTCCTCTTGCTGCAACTCCAAACACCTAGCTCAGTGCCACATGGCCTCAATAAGTGAGTGTTGAGTTGAATTGAATCTCTCATTTTTAGTGCTTTCTCTGCCCTTGACTCAACTTGTCCAGTCTTTGGGAGGGGATGTGTAGATCCTATGAGTGTGATGGATATGTAGATCATGGGGTTTGCTGCCCTCCACTAAGCCTTTAGCTGTGCTTAGCTTTAAGAATGCTGAGTAACTAATAAAAACGATTCCAAAGCACTTTGCAGATGGAAAGTGCTTCATGCGTCATAAATAATAATGGTCTCTCAAGATTAGGCAAAGACAGAGAAAGAAATGACAACCTTGCAGGCTCTAGAAACTTCTGGTAGATCTTACAGTGGAAGAGTGAAATGGTTGACATTGATGCCTTTCATCATTTTGTAATTAGCACTTTAATCTCCAAGTCACTGTGCAATCCTCATTATGGATAAAGTTTACTTTCTGAATTAATCCTTCCAAATTTCATTAGGAGAGGGACTGAATGGACACCATGAAAACTGATAGGCAAGTCTTCTAGGCAAGACTTTAATTCAGTCCTTTTATTTGGTGCTTAAATCCAGTCCTTTCTAGCTCCTGTCTTCTTCTTCAACTGTTATTTCTTTTAAGGAGTCTGTAGTCATCTCTATTTTATTTCCAGGGCACATGGTATTCTCAAGAGGTGGAAATTGGCACCCTTTTCCAAAGGAGACAGTGGAACAGCCAGGGCCCTTCCTGGCTTTGAACCATTAGTTTCAGAGTAAAACATCATTTGGCTGTGTACACTGCATTTCCCCAGATACCCTCTGTTTTCACAGAGAGTTCCTGCTTTCCCCTTTGAGGATTAATCCAGGGAATGGCCTGTCTTTCCTTTGTTCTGGGTGTGGGTCAGTCTGATTCAAATTTGGTGAGCATTTTCCTCCTATGAAAACCAGTTCCTTGCTTTTGGATGAGGATCTTAGAGCCACGCTTCATACTCAATCCTAGAATTTAGTGGTTCAAATGCCATTAAAATCAGTGACCAAGTCATTGAATTTCTAAGTGCTGTAGATTTCCACTCCAGCCTGAGGTTTGCAGGTGCCTGGCCACCCATGGACTATTGTCATCCACCTGTAAACTAGACATTTAGGAATGGGACCAGTGATAGCCCCTTAGTAGATAGAAAGCAGAGCTTGTGGGATAGATCTTTTCTTCCCCCACCCCATGATCTAAATCTCCAATTTCAGGTTTTACTTCTTTTTTTGTGCTTGGATAGCCCCCCAGCCTCTCTTTAGATCATGCATGGTTGCCATGATAACTCACATTTACTGCACACATACTAAATGTCAGGCACTGAGTAAATTACTTTTCATACCTCATTTCATTTAACCCTCAAAGCCAGCCTAGGCAGTACTTCTGCATATTATTTCTATTAGATGGATAAGGAAACTGAAGCTTAAAAAAATTTAAGGAACTAACCCAATGTCTTACAACTTGTAATGGAAATATCAGAGTTAGAAGCCAAATATCTCAGACAGCAGTTCTGATTTCTGAGTTACTCTCCTCACCCCTGGTTTCTTCTCCTGCTCTTCTCTGCTTACCTTGCTTGTTCTGCATATGAGAACCAAGGACCATGCAGGTGGCTGGAAGGAGTGTTCTGTCCTGACCTATTTCTCCCATTGGCACCTGTAGCCAGAACCTAAGTGTGTACTGTACTCTTCTGACCTCTGACCAGATTCTAAATTGGTTCTCAAGACTGAATTTGCTGACAAGCACCTTCTAATGGGTTCATTGTATTTCATGGTACTTGGTTTATCACCAGCTAGGGACAGCTTGAAAGTTTGCATTTGTCTGTTGGATTCAGATCTCCTCTCAGTGTTTCTCCACACTTAGCAAAGACCCTATGACCATATGAATTGACAGCAAGTGTGTTTCTGTGTGCCCATCATAATACAGAAAGTTATAATAAGATCTAGAGGCTTACTTGACTTTAGGAGTAGTCTAAGAGAGAAGAGTGATGCTTGGGGAGAAGCATGGCCTTTACCTCTACTGATGGATAATGGTAGCACTACATAGCCACTGATATCATCACACTTGCTAGGGAACCTCAGCCTGGGCCACTTATATTATTGGTGCATAGCATTTTTGTTTTACTTTACATTTGCAAAGTGCTTTCCAGTGATTTATTAGCTGTTCTTTTTTTTTTTTTAATAGCCCCTGGAGGTAAGTTGATATTTAGCCTTCTGAGAACATAAATGCATAGAGAAGGCTCATCTCATCAGATATTATTGGATTGGGGGTCAGGACTATGAGCCCTTGGGATAGGGCCATTTGGGACCATTGCCTTGTGAGGATTACTAGGAGATCAAGTGGACTTAACTTTAGCTCCCAGAGTTTGTAAGGCAGAGGTGGAATGGTGACAGCTATTTAAGGAAACTGCATAGAAGCCATTATCAAAAGGCCTGTATTCCAGTCCCAACTCTGCATTCGACCAGCTGTAATGACCTTGAATATTTTGTTATATATAATTCTATGACTTTGGGCCCTTTCACTGGAGGGGGTAGCCAATGAATTATAGAACAGAAAATATGGGGATAGACCTAAACCAGTGGTTCTCAACCTTGGCTGCACATTAGAATCACCTGGGAATCTTTTTAAAATCCTGATTTCTGGGCCTCATCCTCCGGAAATTCTGTTTCTTTGTTACTAATGTTGTGGCCCCACCCCGTAACAAAGAAACAGTATTTCTGGAGGATGAGGCCCAGAAATCAGGATTTTAAAAAGATTCCCAGGTGATTCTAATGTGCAGCCAAGGTTGAGAACCACTGATCTAAACCATTAGGGGATATGTATTAAAAGGGTACTCACCTTCCTTTTTCCAGGATCTAAGGACTAACTGATGACAATATGCCTTCAGATTCATCTTAAAAGCACATACTCCTTGTTCTCTGTAGAACTGAGAAAGTGAGTGGAGCTGCTAGAGGAGAGTCAGGCTGGAGCCAGGCCCATCAATCCTGTATCTTATGAGTGTTGTAGAAAGTCATTAGCAGGCTTGATTATCTCACTGGTTCAACACACGTTTTAGAGATGTGATGTAATGCCAGGCAACATTTAGTTGTCAGATTTTAAGGCTGTATCAAATTTATTCTTGCAGAAAAAGTCTAGTTGTCCTGGCAACCTGAAATTGATTTTCTTTTTGCTCTTGTCAGCTGAAACTGGTCCCCTTTGAATCATTCCTCTAATTTGATATAGGGAACTGTATGTCCCCACCTGGTGACCAAATCGTTCTTAATGACAGGTAACCCTAGCACATGATTCCTTTTTCCTGCCCGAGCCAGGAGCTATAGTTTATTACTGCCTTGACCTTGTGTTGTTCTCTTTGTAGTTATTTATTTGCCCATGGAGTTTGGTATAGAAGGAAAATAGCATTCAATTAATTAAGAATTTAATCAGGCCTATAGAGCAATGACACAATTGGCAACTAATCATGCCCTTTTATTGTCAGTTACCTCCTGGGCAGTGGTGGGATTAGAATGGGCTCCAGATAGGGAGGTATTTGCAGGGATGCCTAGCATTTCTGTTACCAGGGGATGGTGATGTCATGTCCCAGGTTAGGAAGAGAAAATGTCTGTTTTCTGCCTCTGTCAGTCATCTCCATCATGGAAGGGGGGGGGGGGGGTCTTTAAACTAGCAAGGATAGAGTCAACATCATAAAGATGAAATTGATGCCCACAACAGATGAGGAGGTTATGAGAGAGTAGTTAATGCTACTGAATGATTGCAGACTTCGTGGGCCACACATCCTGCAGCTCAGGATACAGAGGAGCACTTCTGATGTTGACTGTGGAACTGCTGCCAGTAATTTTGAGGAAACCTGGAAATCAGCAGAAATGCCAGAAGTGAGAGATGAGGAAATAGATATTAGTTATCAAAAAACCAGGTATCCGGAGTCTAGAATCTGCTGACTTTGTTGTGATTCCTGGTATAGTTCCAGACTGGCTTATGGGTGGTTTATGGGTCTTTGAAAGGAAGCTGTGTTCACCAAGAGCCAGAAAAGGGTCACTAGGCTATTTCCCTTTTTGTCTGGGTTAACCAGCTGGTGGCTTGGAGTGACATCAGGACACAGTGTAGACAGTGCCTGTTTTGGAATTAGAAGGTCTTGGTTTAAATCCAGGGTTCCTTGCTTAGCAGGCCCATGACCTCTGGCAAATTGCTTAATTTCTGTGACTCAGCTTCCTTTTCTATGAAATGGGGTTAATTATAGGACTGAAAAAGGATGCCGTTAAGACTAAATGAAATAATGCATACGGAGTGCTTAAAACAACACTTTCCAAGTATTAAGCATTCAATAAATGTTGCTATCATTACTCTTAGTAGGGAGAACTTTGGATTTAGTAAAGCATTTAGAAATTTACATGTTTATAGATAAAATGGAGACATGTAAGGTGGACTATGGAATAAGAAATGGACAAATCTATGGCCCCGAGAAAGTGGTGAAGAAAAGAATCCCTCTTGATGGGAGAAACTTCAAAGTGACATTGCAAGGGTGAGGAGTCAGGGAGGGGGAGAGTTCCACTTTTGCAACTTACCATGCCTCTTGCCACTCCCCCATCCTTTTTTCTTTCAAGAAGTGATAATCACTAACAATTTATGCATCTAGTTTTATCATATATATATATATATATATATATATATATATATATATATACACATATATATATTTGTTGGTTAATAAAAACTCAAAGTTATTTGTACAAGTTTACATTCTTTGTTCAAAAAATACCAGGACTATCAAAATTGAAACTGTCACTTGGAACTATAGTGGCATGTTTGACATATACTTGATTGTCCTTACATCCACAGGAAGAGTGGTGCCTTTATCATTCTCTCTTCTTACTGTGGACTTTGGGAGACATTTCTTTTTTGTTTCCTTTCTACTTTTATTATCCCCTCCCCTCCCCTCCCCTCCCCTCCCCTCCCCTCCCCTCCCCTCCCCTCCCCTCCCTCCCCTCCCCTTCCCTTCCCTTTCCCTTCCTTTCCCTTCCCTTTCCCCCTCTCTTGCAGTCTACCTCCCTGTTCTTATTCCTTCCTTTATTATTTTTTAAATCTCTTGTCCTTGGTTTAAAAAGGGCTCAGTGGTGGGGCATTTACAATGATGTTATAGGCCCTTGGAGAAGCAGGCTTCAGCCACTGAGTTCCAGCTCTGAATTGTTAATCTTAACCACTATACTTTCTTGGTCTTCTGTTTCCTTGTCTTTAACCCTGGACATTGTGATACTATTGTCCAGACTCAGGAGGCCATGTTGGGTGGGCCTGAGTGATTCATGCCCTCTCTCTATGGTTCCTTGCCCTGAATGCAGGGTGATAGGAGACTGGCTTGCATACCTGTGCACATTCCTTGAGCTTATGGAGGGGCACCTTTAATTTTGGTGGGGTGCTCTGAGAGCAGTGAGCTCAGAGACTCTGTCAGGGCCTTGTGGTGTGTTTTCTTGGTTTCCCAGTAACACTGTCATAAGTGATAACCCTGTCCAGTGCCCTCATGATTGAACTTCAGGCTCCTTTTCTATCCGCTCCCTGACTCCACCTACCCACCCTATCCTCGTACTCTTCATCCCATGTGGAAAGCCATTGTTCCTGGCCAGCTCTTTCAGGCAATGTCCTTCCACATGCAGCTCAGATTCCATCTTCCCAGACACATCAGCTTCTCCATTTGAAATCAGATTCTCCCCTCCTACATTCCCTCTTCCATGGTTGGCATTTTTAGAAACTTGTTCATAGACCACCTTGTATTTTAATGAGTGGTATCTATTTCGGAGCTCTGATCCTCTGAGTGCAGGCATCTCTGAGCCTGGGAGCCTAGCTTAGTGGCTGGTATTTATAGGCACCCTGTGAATGCGAGTTAAATTGAATTACTCGGGAGGCTTGAGGGGTTGGGAGGTTAACTACAGCCAACTGAAGGAACTCGAAGGGCCACTGGGAACTGGTTTTGGAGCATACAGCTTTTATGAGCAGCTATCATCTTTTCCCCTGGGCCCCTTAATCCTATGCCTCTGCAGAGAGGGAAAGGTGGTGTCTGTTTATGATGCTGGAGACAGTCCTGGTGAGAGTAGGTCGGCATGTACCATCTCTTTCCCAGCTCTCCAGGTCTCAGAGCATCAATCCTCTTTCTATCAGAAGAGCTTAGCTTTTGACGAGGAGGAAGTGGTTTACACGATGACCTCTGAATTTCTGACTCTGATAGTAACCTTCTTGAAGAAGAAATTGCAATCCTCCCTGTTGCAAGGAAGGCGGGAGTGCCAAAGTGCTGCGTTTGTGAAACTGAGTGAAATTCGAGCACATTTTGTGACTCTGACCTTTGGAAATAGTCCAGGGTCAGGCTGTGCTTACATGTTGTGCTCGGTAAATCCACTTTCCACTATCATGTTGGGATCTTAACTCAATTGCTGCTTGTGAAACACCTTCTCTGACTCCCAGCTCAGATTCTGTATGTGCAGCTGAAGGTTGCTTTCAGGGACTCATGCCCAGAAAAACTGGAAAGGGTATGCCTAATGCAGAGGAAAGAGAAAAAGAGCAAGAGGCATTTTGGGGGACATGGGGCCTTAGTTCCCAGGCCTGTAAGATGGGAACACTAGTAATTATTAGGAAGGGTTGTGTATAAATTCACTGAGATTATTTAGGTAAAGCATGTGGTAGAACACCTGACACTTTTCAGCACTGGTGTATCCCAGCAAAGTTGCATAGCCTTGGTTAGGAGCCCAGTTCCCGTAGCTGTTAGGGATGATTTACATAAATTCACTGAGGCTGAGTTACTACACCTGAGTCTCAGTTTAAGTAGATTTTAATTGGGATTAAATATAGCTTGCACGTAAGTTGTAAAGATGAGAGGATGTTTGTAATAGGCCCAGCACAGTGGTGTGTCTCAGCATCTGGCTCAGGGATCCACACTCACCACTGCCCAGCTTCTCTGGGGTGGTGGCGTGCTCTGGGGGGTGCTGACAGGATCTTCCCTCTATGACCACAGTTTCTTCCTGTATCCTGGGCACAAAACCTTTCTCTCTAGGAACCAGACCCGTAGAACAGACCTAGTCTAGGAGATGCTGCATTTTGGACACAAGACCATACATGGCATGTTTGGAGAAGTGCAGCCAGTATGGAGAAAGGGGCTTTTACAGCTTTTCTATGAAGAGCTTTTGAAGAGTTGGCAGTGTTTCACCCAGAGAAAGATGAATCTGGAGTGGAAGGGGAAGGTTGGGATTAGGGATGGAGAGATGAGTTAGCTTGTCTTGGGTGGAGGTGAGCTGCCCTAACCCAGGACAGTGGCAGGTGAGGATGAGGAAGGGGGTCTGGCAGGGAGGCCTGAGGAGAGGGGGAGGAAGAGAGGTGGGAACTAGAAGGCCCATAGCAGAGGTGGAGCGTTCTGGTTCAAGTGTTGGGTACAGAGGCTGAAGACACTACATGAATAACTAGGGTATAACTGCAGTTCTTTGCAGGATAGGAAAGATAGAAGCTTTCTATTGTCACCATCCCACTAGGTAAATGAAGGCATGACCCTTGGTGTGTATGTATGTGTATCTATGTATGTGCATGTGCATGGGCGCACGAGCGTGTATAAGTAATAGGACCAAAGAAGCTGGGGACTTACCCAAGGCCAAAGAGCTAGAAAACATCTTTCATTTGCTTGAAGTACTGAGTTTAGTAATGACTGTGAGTGACAGAACTGGGCAGGGGGAGCATGTAGGGAAAGGACCTTGGCCCCATTTCCTGCTCCCTCCTAGGCAGGTAATGAGTAGGAGTTTTAAGTTTCACTGTTTGATAGCATCACCTCCTCTGCTTTCCCAGAAATTATTCCTCGAAGTATGACTCGAATCGTTACTCTGTTGGGAGATGTCTCAGTTCAGAGCTGACTTTCTTCTCTGGTTATTTACTGTAGAAACAGTGGCACTGGTAATTCAGAGGTGGCCCAGTCAAGAGGAAAGAACAGGGCCTTCAGGGTTAGGGGCCCTGCCATTAGAGACCTATGAGAACTGGGCAAGAGGATCTACTCCTTGGTGCCTCCACTTATTCTCCTAACAATTGGGGGATCATGATTCTCATTTGGTAAACTTCTTTTGGTAGTGTTTTGCAAATCGCAGTGTTGGTCATAGCACAATAACGATAAAACAGAGTCCAGACTCAGTATTTTCTATGTGTGTGAAGCAGTAGAAGGTGGTGGTGAATCAGTCAGCACCTGTGGGTGGTGCGATCGCTATATAATGGAAATACTAGCACCTGCTTTTACGGGGTGTGGTCTTGGAATATTTGGTTAAATGACTGTGGAATCTACTGATTGCTTGGTTCTACCCTGCCCTGTGCTAACCACCATTCCCAGCATTCCTTACCCCCCTCCCCCGCCCCAGCTATGGGATAAAGATCTTGTAGCTCCTTTATTATTTTGGGAGAATTTCTGAATTTACAAGCTGCCATTTCTTCATCTGCAAAATGGGGGTACTAATCAGCTCAGCTTTGCCTGCATTATGAGGATCAGCTGGAAGAAAGGGACTTCCGTGAAGCCTTTTTGTAAGTTCTGTTGAACTCTTTGTATTTTGGGAGCTCCTTTTTGCTCTCTTTTCCCTTCTGTTAATCTCCAAAGGACATCTTTGGTCTTGAAAAGATGAACTGAGACAGGGGAAGAAACGGGTTTGTAGAGGAGAGTGACTTTCCAAGGCTCCAGAGTGAATTGGAGTTCTGGGATCATGTCCAGTTTTGTCAAATATCACCATTCAGTGCAAGCCTGATTTGTCCATGACTGAGACCTACCCAGGGGGAGATAGAAACTTCTGGAAGGGTGTCGCTCTTTGAAGCCTTGGAGGGGTTGGAAAAGTCTTTGGTGTGGCGGCTGCTGCCGGTGTTGAGATTCCTGTTCACGGCCCCTTGTGTCCAGCAGTGACTAGTTACTTGGGTATTTGGGTTTTGGGTGAGTCAACAGGCCCGTGACCCAGAGGATCTGTGGTGCTTGGCAGTGGCTGGAATGAGTCAGAGGGCAAAACTCTCGACCCCAGAAACTGTGTCCCCTGGACAGAAGAGAAAGTCCTCTCTGATCCTCAGTTGCCGTGCTTATGGCAACTTCTAGAGCAGTGATTCTCAACCTTCTGGCCCTTTAAATACAGTTCCTCATATTGTGACCCAACCATAAAATTATTTTCGTTGCTACTTCATAACTGTAATGTTGCTACTGTTATGAATCGTAATGTAACTATCTGATATCCAGGATGGTCTTAGGCTACCGCTGTGAAAGGGTTGTTCGACCGCCAAAGGGGTCGCGACCCACAGGTTGAGAACCGCTGTTCTAGAGAGTAGGATTTTTTCTTTTCTACTTCATGGGGTTGATCTGGAGATGAGAAGAGAGATTTTTTGTAAATGATATTGCAGTATTCAGATATCCTTAGTTCCTGCTACTTAGAGCAGGCAGCTGATTTCTCTTTTTTTGCTCCCTCCCAGAGTAAATGTATTGATGCAAAAAAAAAAGGAAACCAGTCGAATTCCTCAGGACAGTGGTGAACAGTCCAGTTTTTTCTTATTTTGGTGTCTTTGTACTAAAGCCTGGACCATTTCAGAGATCTATTGGGGATACACAGGAAGGAGGGGCCAGGTAAATGAAGCTCATTTTCCAGAATCTTAGGTTCCTACCTGACATATCTGCCTTGGCTTATCACATTTGATTCTTCAGACACTGCGGCTTGGGCCCCTTTTTTTAATGTAACACGTGGAGACTTGCTTCTCAAGGAGACTTGATCATTGGGGTCTAGAAGATCCTTACTTAGGAAGCTGCAGTTCTTTGCAGGATAGCAAATGAAAGATGTTTTCTAGCTCTTTGGCCTTGGGTAAGTCCTATTGCTAATACATGCTCATGCACACATGCTTATGCACATTGAGGAAAGGGCAAAAATCGAGATGAGAAGCCAGCTCTTTGGATCCTCAATTCCCTGTTCTTTCTGACACATTCCTCTTTCCTCCTGTCAGGTGAAGAGAGAAGCCAGATGGCTCAGATGGCTTGACAAATGGTTCTTGTTGCTGTCAAATCTGCCTTCCCTTTCTGTTCAGACAGACAGCTCTTACCTTCCCTTTCTGGGGAGATTGGGAGGGTTGGGCAGAGAGGGAGGGAGGTGAATGAAGGAAGGAAAACACTTTATTGCCCGATTCTTTATGTGGCAGAGGTGACCAATGAGCTCCTGTTTTTGTGTCAGGAAACAACTCAAAGGCAATGAGCAATTGTCACCTTGAATTTGAAGCATATAGAGGCCTAGAAATGGCAGGTTGTATTAGGAGACAACATTGATTTCATATATATTCATCTTAAAAAACACACACATGTGTTTTAGATGCCATATCCATAAATTCTAATAAGGCTGTCTGATTCCAATTTTCAGGTGAGATTAGCATTTTATTGAGTATTTTATCTGTCAGATTCAATACTCGGTGTACCATCCTCCTAGGCTTATTAGCATAATTGCTGTGCTTAAGCAACAATAAAAAAATCAGCAGTAAAATAGCAGTTAGTGCAGGCAATTTGTTGTCAAAAGCTTTTACTTAAGGACAGTTCTATCCTGTATTTATTAGCATGTTAGGGTTATAATTTATTTTTATTTTGAAAAACAAAAGGTGGGGGAAAATTTTTGCTTTTTTTGTTTTGAAAATAATAGAGAAATTAAAAATCACTGCCTCTCTGCAAAATTGTCCGCATCCCTGCTTCCTTTGGTGAAAGCAGCCTATGATTGGAATAGATTTCACTCGTGAGGCATGTTGCTCAGACAAAAGTCCCTCTGCACTGCATTGGAATAAACCGGTAGTAATGCCCATTTATATTTGTACAGATGTTTCCAAAACACTTTCGCATCTCTTTGTTGCTTAAGTCTCACACCGGTCCAGTGAGAGCTCCATTCTGAGAACAGTAGACTGAGTTGAAATGACTTTTTCAGGATGAGGCAGAGCCCAGCTGTGAGATCTGCTCTTCCAGCCCACAGGCCTGTGGCTACGTTGTGACCCTTCACACAGTCACCCCCAAATCCTGGTGTGGGTACTTTCTCCTGCCCTGTGTTGGTTTTCATCCTACCTCTTTCTCATATATGGGTGTGCACATGCACATGTATGCACACACACTGTACACACAGACACACATTTCCCCCCTCAAATTTAATGATGAACTCTTGCACCTGGTTTTCTTTTGATGTCCTCATTGAAGTAATTCTGCAATATAATTTTTTTCTTAATATCAAATGTCTTCCATTTCTTGCACTTACAATCTCTCACTCTCTCTCTTTCTCTCTCTCCTGACTCAGAAAAGCACTTGTGATTACCATCTGTGAAGGGCCTAGTGCAAAATACATGGTCCCATGAGTAATGTGGCAATCTTTAGATAAGACAGAGATAAGATTTAAAAGTGTGGAAGGAGATTGGTAAATCTCTTTCTTTATTTCTTGAGAAATGTATTAGAAATAAATAAGAACATTAAATTGAAGCTTTTTAGTGTGTAATTATGGGTGATAATTTCCAAATTAAAGGTAAAATTTGGGACGGGAATGTACAACTGAAGCTCTTAAGCTTTCAGGAAAGTTATCTTAGCACCTTAGATTTTCTTCCCTTGGTAAATGCTCATTGCCTCTGAGCTTCTCTAATATGTAAGGTGGTGTGCTGGCCACTGTGGGGTTTACAAACTAGATCAAACAGGGCTCTGACTCAAGATGTGTTCAGACTATTAGAGAGGATATTGACAATAAATGAACATAATTTTTGTCTTTGAGCAGCTTTTATCTGACAGAAATGCTAGTAATAATTTTTCTTAGATTGTGCCATTTAATCTCAATGTTTCTCTTATTCATGGAATTAATTTTTATTGAGCACTTATTATGTGCCAGTCATTGTCAGTATTTCACATGTTTTATCTCATGTAATTTTTATAGGAATACTATGAGATTGTAGCAGGTACTATGATCCTTGTTCTCATTGGTGAGCTGAGGAAACAAGCATACAGAGAGGGTAACTTGCCCAAGTCTTATAGCTAGGAAGTGATGGAACCGCTCTGGTCTTCCTGTCTCCTGTTCTTCCTACTGCACCACTTGGCAAAAAATGAATTAATAGATAGATGGGTAGGTGGACAATGCTAATGATGAGTAGATCAATATGTTTTTATTGATTTTATAGAGAGGAAGGGAGAGGGAGAGAGAGATAGAAACGTTGATTGACTGTCTCCTGCAAGCTCCTGTTCGGGATCGAGCCTGCAACCCTGGCATGTGCCCTGACTGAGAATGTAACCAGTGACCTCCCAGTACATGGGATGATGTTCAACCAACTGAGCGACACTGGCCAGGTAGAGGACTGTGTAATTTCTTGATAAAGAGCTGGTGGATGTTTACAAAGAGCACTAAACTTAAAATTCGATAGGGGCCCAAATCCTCACGTTTCTTATGTTTATAAAAACCTCAGTTAAATGATCTCATAATCTCACGGCCTTCCTTTGAATTAGGGATAATAAAATCTGTCTCTCGCTGTCATTGTGAAAATAAATCAGAAAATGTATGTGAGACTCTCCAAAAGTGCCTGGTTCACGGTGGGTGTTCGGTCAGTGTCACAAGTAACCAGTGAACAGGCAGTTTTGGGTAGTGGTTAGGAACAGCCATAGAAGCCAGACTTTGGGCAAACTTCACGTTTCCTACCTCAATTTCCTCATCTATAAAATGGACTTACCTCATAGGGTCATTGTAAGGGTAAAATTTGTGAAAAGATAAGTTACGTTAAAAGTCTATGTACAGCACGTTTACTAGTAACAGTGCCTGACAGCAGTGTGTTAGCTCTCATTGTTCTGTGTACTACAGTGAGGAAGGGGAGCAGATAGAAAGTGAACAGGCAGGACTGTTTTAGGCCGCTGGCCTGTTCAAGGACAGCAAACCAGTTTAGCCTTGCACATGAAAGTTGTATTTACACAGCCACTGATGACCTTGGAAACGTCCTGGCTTCTCCATCCTTGACCCTTACTCATCTGCAGGGGATAGTGAGAGAGTTAACTGCAGAGGATGGGGTGTGTTTGGGGAGGGGAAGGCATCCACATCCTTGATGAGCTTGTTCATAGAGAGGTGCCAGGTGGCTACTGAGGGTGAGTTTGCTGGTCAAGGTTGGCTTGTAGGCTGTAATTAGTTTGTACCATCTTCGTTTTGTCTCCTCAGTCTGCATGTGCCTGGGTCCTCTCCTCAGATCTGTCTCCCATTTTCCTTCTCTCTAGAAGGCTTTGGTACACTGGGGCCATCTCTGCCTGGGACTGTTTCCCTTGCACCGGAAGGAGGGGGGTGGTCACTTGGCATACCATTATGTGAAAGGTGATACACTCTAACATATATTTCACACACTTTCAACAAAGAAGAATGCACTCAGAGACATTTAATTTTAAAGTTGTGCTGCTGAGGATAAGCTGGAATATTTTTCTAGATCTTGGGCTTATTGTCCTAAACAACAATTGCCTTTACAAGGCGTGTTATGTGTGTGTGTGTGTGTGTGTGTGTGTAGCTTCCTGGAATTGGTAGTGTTGATTTTGGGGGTGTTTCTTTAGCTTATTCAAAATAGAAACAGAAAGGTACAGTGTTTGTTCATGTCATTTAAACATGTCTTTATAGGAAAAGACATTACGATAATACCTTACATTGTACATGGGGTTTGGTGGTTTTCAAAGCACTTAAATACACTTTTTTTTTAATGTGCATCTTATGCTCTCCCTATGAGGTAGTCAAGGCAGAGCTTATTATTTCCCTTTTAGAGACTATGGAACTGAGGTTCAGAGAGATAGAGTGAGTTTCTTAAAGCAGTGATGGTTGCAGACCCTGAACCTTTCTTTAACTCTTGGGGTGCTTTCTGCTTTGCCACCTGATTTGAGTGTAATGAGCTCATTCTTACCAAGCACTACCCAGGTTACATAAAGTTTTAATAAATCTCAAAGACACTTACCTTTACTTTCCACAGGTTAAAAAGTTAACTATAATTTGAAATAAATTTGTTCCTTCCCCTCTGCTCCCCCCAGTATAAACAGCAATGAATGTCTAGGGCTTTCTGTTAACCCAGATTGTGTTTTTCAACATTAAATGTCAAAGTATTTCCTGAAACTTGCTTTAATGAATAAGAAAGGTGAACACAAAATTCCTTTTTTGCATGAGGTCATTAGGAAACAGGATGTGCGAACTTGCTGTAGAAATCTGAAGAGGAACACTTGTACTGATGTGCAGGCTAGATGAGTATATTACAGAGGGTTTCACGCTGGTAGAGATCTTAAGTGAAAGAAGTTCTCATTAAGTGTGTCAATTGGTTTGCATGAAAAACAAATCTGTTCCATGAGTTGAATCCAAGGGGGGAGAGAGGGTTATATGTCCTTATACTCCAACAACCAGAAGCATGAGTTGGACCTCTAGTTCTGACTGCAAGGTGCCCTTATCTGGAAGCTCAGGTGTGTTCTCAGAATACAGAACAGAGGAATGGAAGATGCTTTTGAGCTTCTTATGACTGAGAGTCAACACTGTGCTTGCTGGAGGTGGGAAGGACTGAGTTCTCTTTGGCAAATGTCTTGGAGCCCCTTAGTCACACGGCACCAAATAAGCCCACTGATGTATTATTAGCTTAATGTACTGGCATGTGGGTTAGGTCACATGTGTTTTGGAAGTCTATTTCTTTTATTCACACCACTTGGTTTCTTAGATGACTCCTTTTGAGTGAATCACCGGTTTGCTGACAGTGTCTTGAACAGGCTGCTTTAGAAGGAGGCAGAAAGTGTTTCGGTTTGGACAGATGACCCCCTTGACTTTCCATCTTTGATGGTTTCTTTTTCGATCTACATCATCTGGTGATATTATTGACGTGGGTGCTGAAATTGGCCCTGATTTATGCCCCAGATACAGATCAGCTTGTACCTTTTCAGGACACAGATAGCTATGTCCATGTTCCCTCTACGTTTCTCATGTAATAATTAGCATTCACCCTACAAACAAGGCCAGAATGAAATCACTAGCATGGCTGAAGAGTCCCTTCTCTGAGTTTCTGTCACATGCTTAATTCTTTTTCTTCTGGCATTGGTGAGTCTTGTGTTGGTTTGGTGTCTTCTGCTACATTTGAACTCCTGTAGGGCAGGCATCCTATCTTATTAATCACCATGATGGTGCCTGGTATATAGTAGGTGCTTTTAACTAAGTAGTTGGATCATTTCTTAAGAAGCAGAAAGAGATGGTTTTCCTTGAGAGAGAGATGGCTGCAAAGGTTGCTTCTTCAGTGCATTCCCAGCACGCTTGGCACCTTGGGAAGTCAGAGATGAGACACCACAGCTCCTTCCTTGGCAGCCACAGTTCAGCTATATCATGTCAGGGAGAGCACTGCATATACTGTGAAACAAGGCATGCATGGATCATCCCGATGGGATTTGACTTTAGAATAGCTTCAAACCACAGGCTCTGCTCCCTCCTCTCACATTTGAAAATTCCCTATCATTGCCTCACTTTCTTCACAATTGTAATGGGATAGTCATGAATGGACCATTGAGGGTATAAGCAAATTATCTGTGGAGCTGAATGCAAAGTGCTTTGCTATTCTTTGGTAGATGGGAGTCTGTTTATTTTTAAAAGGCAGATTGCTGAGTGGATAAGGAAAATGTGACACCCCCACAAAGAATATTATTCAGCAAGAAAAAGGAATAAAGTACTGATATATGCTACCACATGAATGAATCTTGAACATATTATGTAAGTGAAAGAAGCCTGTCACAAAAGACAACATCTTATATGATTCCATTTATATGAAACGTCCACAGTAGGCAAATCCATAAATCTATAGAGACAGAAAGTGGATTTGTGGTTGCTGGTAGGGCTGGGGTGGGGGATAGGGACTGACAGCTAAAGGGTATGGGTTTCTTCTGGGTATGATGAAAAGTTCTTACTAGTACATTAGATTGTGGCAATATTTGCACAACTCTGTGAATATATTATGACTAAATTTTAGACTTTATATGAGTGAATTGTATGTTATATGGTTTTATCTTAATAAAGCTAGTTAAAAGTGAGTGCATTTCAGTCTATAATCTCTGAGGGGTCAAATAGTTTATAACATAATTCATTTGGCTTGTTTTGGGCCAAGAAGTCATGTGTACTTAACAATGATGACCAGGCCTAAGGAAAACCTGATAACACAACCAGAACTACCAAACTTGACATCTATTTCCTCCCAACTTCATGCACAGTTATTTTCAAGAGATTTAAAATTTGTACTTCCAGAAATGTTGATCAGTGAGATACTCAATAAGAAATAACAGGGTACTGACAGCCCTGATTGCGTAAATAGGCGCTTAGAGTTGTGTTCCTGGTTTGCTTGTCAATACAAGAGGAATGTGTGATTATGTTGAATGATGGTTAATTTCTTTATCCTCCCATTTTAAAAATAAAGATGTACGTCTGGAAGACAGGTGCCCAGGGCAAAAGGAGGCCTGCAGCTTTGCTAGCGAACCCCAGAGAGGAACAAGTTCCTATTTAGGAGTTGGCCTTGGAGTCCTGGCTGATTTTAGGCTATAGCTGATGAATTAGGGAACTGGGGCTAGTGCTGCACACAGGATTTTTCATTTTCTCCTGTTTTGTGTTTTTCTGGATAGCTTTCCCCCTCCTCCTTCATGATCATTGTCCCACCCTCTTTGACTAACTTGTGTGGAAGTGTGTAGAGGCTGAAGGAATGTCATGCTTTTGAGCTTTTTATGTGAACAGTTCCTACACAAACATTTCTCTTTGATTAAGTATCCGGTGAAACCAATTCACATGAACTCCAATTAAACTTTAATGAACAAGTGGGTGTATTAATATCAGCTGAGTAATGCAGGCAGCACGGATTCCAGTAAGTGACTCACTTCTCTGAGCAGCTCATTCCCCATGCACGGTTAGAGTTACTAGAAAGCTTCCAGCTATATTTGAGTGGATCTGGTCTGGGCCTTGTAATTCTAGCAATCCTCGGGGCTTATTATTCATCTGCTGACAAAACCACAGTTATCCAGGTCCTTGTTTTCAGAGCAAGGATTGGGAATGGGGAGACTTGTTCATATTGAGTAATTAGGCCTTTCATGGAGCCGTGCCCATGTGGACTTTTATTTTCTTCATCTTCCTTTTTTTTTTTTAAGTGAGAATTCTTTTTCTCCTTAAATCCAGGGGCAGTGTAAGTGAAGGTCAAGGCAGTGAAGGTGGAACCTTCCGTTTTGAAATAAACTTAACTCTCCTGAGTCTCACTTTCCATTCTCATCTGCTCTTTGCCTCAAGTCCACAAGCATCCCCATTGTCACACCAGAGACAACAAGATCTTGGAATGAAGAGCCTTTCTGAAGACAGACCCTGTTCCTTTCAGAGGGTGATAACTGTACCTACTTCCTAGGAAGGATTAAACAAGACAGTTTCTTGCCTGGAGCATAGACATTCCCAGTCAATGTTAGTTAACTTGTGCCCATGGAGGAGGGTTGGGAGGAGAGTATGGGGATCAATGGGGCTCAGTCCTTGACAACAAAGGAACTTAGACTCCCCTAGATATTTGTCTTATACTTAAAAAATGTCTATAATTACAGAATGATAAGGACCAAAAGCTTGGAAGAGAGAATGAGCTGTGAGGATCCAGGGAATGTAGAGATCCCTGTGTTGGAGGCATCTGGGAAGGCTGGGTGATCTTGGCTAGGGAAGTCAGGGTAGGGGGAATGAGCTAAGGGTTTGGGAAAGTAGCTTGAGGGTGAAGGCAAAGGCCCACACATACCCATGCACAAGATAGGTACTTTTAGTGTGGTTAGAATAGACAATGTCTGGGCTTGAGGGGCTAATTGAGACTGAACTTAGCCTCTGCCTTGGCTCCCAAACTGCAGTCTTAGCTCTGTTTGCTGTTCTGCCTCCCATTCCATGGTACCCATCTAGAAATCAGTTGAAAGTAACACTGCAGCCAGGCAGGTGGAGGTAAAGGTAGGTGATAGAATGGACTTTATTTTATTCATGTATGTGTTTGTTTGTTTATTTATTTACTTATTTTTAAGTTGAAAGTATTATTGTTTTTGAAAGTATTACATAGGTCCTCCTTTTCCCTCCATTAACCTCTTCCAGCCTGCTCCCGGGAGTGGGAGTGGACTTTAAATCTGTTAGCTCAGTGGGCTTGCTAACACAGCATTCCTGAATAGTCATTTACTCTACTTGTGTCAACTTCCTCATAGGAGACTGTGCCTGTAAAACTCCTTACAGTGAGCAGCAATGCATATATGCATTCAGCCTTAGTAACTCCCAAGGCTGGAAGGAAGGGGCTGTGTTGCACAGGCCTAGTTCCTTCTCCAAATTCAATAATTGGGTAACTCACCTCCTCCTCCTCTGTGGATGAGACAGGTGGAGGGAGAGCAAGATGAAAAGGCAGAAAGCAAGGTAGAAAGGAAATGTCTGACACTATGAGGAGCCTTGCCCTCATTTCTCACTCAGATCCCAACAGGGTTCCTTTAGGGAAAAAATAGGAGGCTGGAAGGTAGAACAGGGCCGTATTGTGGAAGTGAGGGACAGTGTGTTGAGCAGGGAAGGATGTAATTCATTCAGGATGGCTAATCCACTTAGGAAATACCAACTGAGGGAGACACTAAATAATTCCAACTGGAGTAAACAGGGCCTGTTAAGGACTGTGGTGCAAGAATCAGTCTCCATTTCACAGTTGAACACTGCGGGGTTCAGACATCTCACGTGAATTTCAGATTCTGCTTCTCTCCCAGACTTCTGTTTAGAGAATGCAACAGGATAAAGAAATCCGTGGTGTAAAGGCATGAGTTCCATAGTGATAGCAGAGGTGGGAGAGTCTAGTTGAATAAATTTCATCTTTTGAATTTTGGATAAACCAGAAGGAATTCTTGCAAGTCAGGAATTGAATAGACCAGTGGTCGGCAAACTGCGGCCCCTTGAGTGTGGCTCTTCCACAAAATACCACATGCGGGTGCGCATGTACAGTGCGATTGAAACTTCGTGGCCACACTCAAGGGGCCAAAGAGTCGCATGTGGCTTACGAGCTGCAGTTTGCTGACCACTGGAATAGACTAATGATGTAGTTAGGAACTATATGCTGCTTACAGAAAACAAAGGAATATATGTTAGATTTTAAAAATGTTAGTTAAGCCCTAGCCTGTTTGACTCAATGGATACAATGTTGGCCTATGGACTGAAGGGTCCTGGTTCGATTCTGGCCAAGGGCACATGCCAGGGTTGTAGGCTCCATCCCCAGTAGCCGGCATGCAGGAGGCAGCTGATCAATGATTCTCTCTCATCATTGATGTTTCTCTCTCTCCCTCCCTCTCCTTCCTCTCTGAAATCAATAAAGAAATATATTTTAAAAAAATGTTAGTCAGTAGTTCATTTAGCAATTAGAACTAGGTATTTCATTACTTAACAACTTCCCAGAATATTATTTATTATTAGATACAGCTGAGGAAAGTCTGTTATTCCCATTTTATAGAAGAAAAAACAGTAGCAAACTTAAAGATCATTATCCAAAGATACTTTGATTAGCCAGCTTAATCCTTCATTTTATATTGGGGATTTCATATTGAAGTGAGTAAGATTTGCTTATGGGTTTTCACAAGATAACTGAATTGGACTTGATTTTGACATTCAAAGGAATCAGGGATGTGCAATTCCTTGTTTTGGCTGAAAGATCTGAAATAGAACTATAGTAGCCGTGAGGCACCATACATCTTTTATTTGGGGCCTTTCACAAATTCCTTCCAACTCAGGGTTTCTCCAGAGCCTATTGTTCTTTCAATAATATGCAGAGGGCATGCTCATCTACTTTCACTTAGTGTCATCTTTTCAAGATAATAAGCTGAATATATTGTATAGATTGATTAATTAGCTTTCTTAACGTGAGTACGTTGTGCAAGCCCATCTCTGTAAACCCAAATCCTGCCAGAATTTCTCTGTTTACCACACTCCAGGGCCCCTAAGTAGTTTGTCTTTTCTGGAGACCTTTGACCGCTCACACTGCTCTTTTCTTGTTGTCTTGGCGACACCTCTCTGTTACCCTGGTCGTTCTCCAGTCTTCTGTTCCTGTTGTCTACCATGAACACAGGTTACTTACTGCCCTCTTGATCCTCCTGGAAACACTAGCCCAGATACTTCATTGCTTTTCTTTTCTTTGATTCTTTTGATTACCCATGTTGATGATGGCTTCAAACAACAATTGTTGCACCAGAATTCAGATTTCAGTCTGCATCCCCAAATCTTTGGTTGTGGGCCTGGGCTTTTGCATCTTGAAAACCTTTGTAGGTAAATATGATGGACGCCCCTGCTTAAAAATCTACTGGTATCAGTTTACTTATGGTTTGTGGTACTTAAAGACTTTTCAAAAAAGACATTTAATCCGTTGATTCCTGGATGAAAAAGACACACCCAGAGTATGAAAAGAGAGTGAGTAGGTCTCAGAAGGGTGTGGCCTCAGTTGGAGAAGAAGCTGGATGATGCTATGAGGGAACAAAGGCTCAGTGTCCTTACCATATGCTTTTTTTTTTTTTTTTTTTATGCCCCAGGCTCATTCCTATAATGAGTGTTTATTTTGCCCAGCAATACTTTTGTTGTTCCTACACATACATGCTGTAGGTTCTGTTCTAGAAGTTTCCACAGGAGAGGAGTAAGGGCAGGGGTTCTTAACTCAGCCCCACTAAAGTTTAGGTCTGTTATCAGGTTCTATCTTATTCAGTAGGTTCCAACCTTTCCACAAAGACCCAACTTCTCTTTTTGCCCCCAGACCCTAAGCAGGTCCACACTTTTCCTGTATATATTCCCTACATAATGACTATGTCTTATACCTTTGGTAATGAACCACATCATTGTCAGGCAGTTCACTCTTTTGTAAAAAGTTAGAACATACAGACTGTGACAGTTTGCTCACTGGCGGAGGTGAAATGGAAGCGTGTTCCTTCTACCGTCATTGCAACTCTCCCTGGGCTTTTTTGAGCGTACTCTGTGGAATCAGTGTTATGACTTCTCAGTCATATCTTTCCTATTTTAAAACTGCGGAATTGATCTTACCACCTTGCTGGGGAGCATGTCATCAGTAAAGTCTGATGGAAAAACCTGTCTGATGGCTGGGGAGGGAGGCACAGGGCAGCACTGGTGACTCATCCCAAGACCAGCTGCCTTTGAGCTGTGGTGCTTAATCTATGCTGACTCTAAACCTCCCTCCACATTCTGCCAGCTTAAGCAGCTTTCGAATCTTAATCTCTGATTTCCTTATCTAGATCAGACTGTGTCTTTTTTAAGTTGTGCCTGGACATCCCCTTAATAGGTTCAACTGGTCCCGTAGGATAATTGGCTTTATACTTTTATGGAAATAGCAACCATAGGAAATGTTATTCTTGAACAGAGTCTTCCCCTCCCACTGTGGGAGAGGTGTCAAGGGGCCCAGGTAGGCTTATATGTGCAGGCTTTTTTTTTTTCTAAAAATGTGTGTTGTTGGTACTTTGAGGTGGAAAGAAAGCAAAAGAGTTTTTGAACCCCTTTAGGGAAAAAAACACACACACATCTAAAAAAAGAAAATTTTTTTCCTGAGATGAATGAATGGACATTGTAGGGAAGGCAGTAGGGTACCAGGGAACCTTGAGTCAGGGCCTCTGTATCCTATTTTGCTGTAGGATCTTGACTGCTTGGCTGTCGGTGGGGATCCTCGAACCCATCTCTCTGAGCTGTTGAATGGATCAGATGAGTTACTGCATATGAAAATATCCCGTACATGGAAAAACAAAACAAAAACCCTTCATATTTATTGTCTTAACACAGGTCCCAGTCTTTTTCCTAAAATAAAATTTTGGTTTCCAATTATAAAAGTTATGTACATCTATTTCAGAGAGTTAAAATGCAAAAACAAGCAAACAAAAAAAACCCCAAAAAACGAAGAGGCAAACTAAAACACCCATAACCCATCATCCAGAGATAACCACTGTTGCAATTTTACACATATAATCACTTTATTCTTTTTTAGAAGGGGACTGTGTGGTCCTTATACAAATTTAGTTTTACATTTTTTTACATAGTATTATATTGTAATTATTTTCCATTTTATTAAACATTATTTAAAATTATACATTTTAATCACTGCATAATGTTGCATTATGTGATGTATTTGGGTGCATTGTGATATATTTGACCATTGTTTTCATTATTAAGTGCTGTTTACAGAGAAGGGATCTTGCTTTCACACAAAACAGGAGCACTTGACATAGTTTTTGTAGTAGAGGAATTTGACATTTTATTTCATTTGAATTAATATGTATTAAACTGGAATGTAGCACTTTTAGTTAAGTTCTCAGTTCTAAGGTAAAGTTAGTCCTATAGAATTGTTAATTTAGAGAAAATTCTGACTGTAAAAAAATACATTGGGCCAAGTTCTCTTAATTAACATAACACTAATTAGAGAAACATTGAAAAATAGTATGGGTAGTCTCATGACTGTACTGCATTAGATAAGTTGCCTTATGCCTTCTGGAAAGCTTTTAATTTTCTCTTATTAGGAGGATGTGGTAAATTTGTTTTGCCCAAAGGGTCTTTTCCATTGCTGGAGACATACATAATACTGCAGTTACCACATATTTGGATGTGTTGACATAATGATGAAGAGAGACCTTTGGGCATTTTTAAAAAATGGAGATTTAAGGAACAGTAATTTAGGAGAAGGAATTATGCTAGTATTTCAGTCCTGAGGTTGATCTTTTCATCATGGATTTATGTTTTTGCCTCTCTATGCATTTCTGCGTGTCTGCTTAGCATCTTGTCAGCTACATTTGCTTAGGTCCCATCCCTCTATTTGTTCATACTTCTACCCATCTATCCTTCCACCCATCTCTCTAGTCATCTTCCTTTGGCCATTCTTTCCTACCCTTCTCATTTACCTCTCTAAATCTTCATATGTCATCTATATCTGTCCATTCACCTATCCAATCTACCTGTAAAGTGAATGAAGACTATTTTAATGGGAACATATTAGTTTCTTTATTGCATTTTAAAGAGGGAATCATAGTGGCCAAGGGCACAAGAACGAGAAAGTGAAAATGACTGGAACTTGACCATTTTTGTTTCACTTTGAAACCAAGAGGGATGTTTAGAACCAGCCTGACTTTCCATTCTATGATGCCTCTTTAAGGATGTTCTGAATATAATGCATTTTGAGGACTGTTGTTTCAACCCATGTTTTCTTAGAAATCAACCACCTGGAGATAGAATAAACAAGAGCTATTATATAGCTTCTGAGTAGTAAATTGAGAAGCGAAATAATTTTCTTCAAGTTTGGGCTAAGGAAGAATCAAAGATGTACAAATGAAATCTTTCTAAATTTATTGACTTAAAAATATACTGTAACATTTTCAGGGAATTCAGATATATCATACGAAGGTATTTTTGAGATGTGGGGACCTGTGTTGCACTTGTTTTTGGATAAAATGGAAGGAATGAGACCAACTGTTACTGAAAACCTCTTTTCTTCTGATTCTGAGAACGAATTCTGATTCTTTGAGGTGTCTTATATTATTCACTTTCTGCAGATTGGAGGCAGAGGCTCAGAGAAGCTAAGTGACTTGCCCATGTTTACATGGTTAACGAGTGGCACAGCTCTTGTGGAATCAGGACTTGTTTGACTCTGAAATGGTTACTCTTGCAGTAAACCGTACTGACACTGTGCACAGGGCTTGTAAAACCTCAACTGGGTCTCTCTTCTCCACTTTGAATTTTATAGTTACTCAGATTCTGAAAAGGATCCTGCAAAGAGCGCAGTTACTAGTTCTTTTCTCAAAAGATGAGAGGGTTTGCACGTGGCCTTGATAAAGAAGACAGTTCTTAGGCTATGGATATTACTTTGAATCCATGAGCTGGACTTTGGTATTTGACAGAACGAGGTTTTCCTCCTGTGCAACTGTGTGTTTGTGTTTGACTTAACCTGAGTCTCATTAGTCAGCTTGATCCAAATGACCCAAAGGTCCCCTCTACTAGATGCATCTTCTGAAGGTAAACAAACCAGTGAAATGCATAACAACTCTCTCCAAACGTTTGTAAGCTCTGAGAGCCAGAAAAGACAGCTATTGTAATATGTTTTGCCAGGCCAGCTGTTAGGATCACAAATGAGCCTGAAATAGTAATGACTTTTGAATACACAGTAATTTATTTAGTTCTTAACTTTTCCATAGGTTTGAAAGCTTGCCACAACCTCCCTTTTTATTGTTATAAATGGTAGCATTGCTAATAATGTGTTATCCTGGGTGGAAATTACTTTTGGCATAATTAGATGCCAAAGATGGAGACTGGGTAAATGAGGTTCTGCCATGGGACTTGCCTTATGTGATTCTATTCTTAATTTCCATCTATATTTTATTCTTTATGTATATATTTTTCTTTTAAAAATATATATTTATTGATTTCAGAGAGGAAGGGAGAGGGAGAGAGAGATAGAAACATCAATGAGGAAAGAGAATCATGGATTGGCTGCCTCCTTCCTCCTACAGTCCCCACACTGGGGATCGAGCCCACAATCCGGGCATGTGCCCTGACCGGGAATCGAACCATGACCTCCTAGTTCATAGTTGATGCTCAGCCACTTAGCTACACCATCCGGGCTTTAAGTGTATATTAACTGCCTATTGTCTACCAGGCACTGTGTTATGTGGGAAGAGAATACAAGAACAGGGGTCGGCAAACTCTTCTGTAAAGGGACAAGTGGTAAACATTTTGCCTTTGTGGTCCATGTTGTCTCTGTTACAGCTGTCATTCTGTGAGACAATATGTATAATACTCAACTTTGTCATAGACAACATGTAAACAATTGATTGTGTCTATGTTTCAGTAACTTTTCTTTTACAGACATATGCAGTGAGCAAGATTTGATCTGTGAGCCACGATTTGCCAACACCTGTACTAGAATGTTCATGAAAGCAGTGAACTTAGTTTTGCTCATTGCTATGTAACCAATGCCTACAGCACTGCCTGGCAAAGGGTAAATACTCCATACATATTTGTTGAATGAATGAACTAATGAATCAGACTCCTTCAGTGCTCTTTGAGATCTCATAATCCTATAGAGAAGATAAGAAATATATGTTTGAGAGTGAAGTCAGGTGGCGTTTTAACTGGATACTGAGAGATAGGTAAGTGAATGTCACCAGCCAGAGATGGAAGAAACATAATGCAGTCAGAAGACACACATAAAAGAGACAAGAAGCAGGACATTTCCAGTGAATAATGCATAGTTCAGTTGTTCTGTAGTAGGATTTCCCTGACTTGTCTGATTATTGAAAACACTTGCTGTTAATAATACAGATTCCCAGCACCCTCTGTGGAGGTTCTGTTTCAGGAAAGATAGTTTGGCTAATACTAGTTTATAAAATAAAGATTTGAAAAGAAGAAGTAGTGAGAGATGACACTGGAAAGATAGACTAGGGTAATTTCTGATGAGAAATAAAGTATTTACTCAACAGAACCAGTATTGGCTATGGCAGCTGGTCCTAAAAATGTCCCATATTCTGTATGACAGAATGGGCAGGGAGTCCTGGTGGAAATCCACCCTACTCATCAGCCTGCCTTTCTATGTCCCCTGTAGGAGGAAATGGCATGTTAGTCAGTTGTGTAAATTATGATGAAAATATCACATTGTGTGTAGCTACTAGATTTATTGCTTTTGGATCTCTCAGTTGACAAACATCTAAGAGGGCAAATGGATTGAAATGACACAGTTGAAAACTTGCTTTCTCTTGCTGCAAGTCCAGTCAGAAGGTAGTGGATTTATAGACTGACCACTGGTAAGACCATGTGTAAAATATTTTTTAAAATATATATTTTTATTTCAGAGAGGAAGGGAGAGGGATAGAGAAATAGAAACATCAATGAGAGAATCATTGATCGGCTGCCTCCTGCACACCCCACACTGGAGATCAAGCCTGCAACCCAGGCAAGTGCCTTGACCTGGAATCAAACCATGACCTCCTGGTTCAGAGGTCGACCTTTAACCACTGAGCCATGCTGGCTGGTCCATATGTCTCCTTTTTAAGGATGAAGAAAACAAATCTGAATTGTAGGCAGTGACTTGCTTAAGTTCTGTCACCAAATTATTGGCAGAACTAAGAATATATTGCAAATGCCAAGGTACTCAATTTAGTTTTTAGTTTTCATTGCATAGTGCCATGCCTCATTTATCAATAAAGTTTCTAATTTACATAATTTCTTTCCTTGAATCTCATAATCTTTGCCTATACCTTTTCTATGCTGCTTATCATGAAATTATATCCTAATATCTTCTGAACAAGTTCCCCACTGTTACCCCAAATAAAGACTGAGCTCTGTTTCCCTGGAGAGCTTAACATATTTCCTGGCAGTTAGCATGTGTTCAGCAAATAATTGCAGACTTAAAATATCTTGAGCATTTTGTGCTTTCTTATGCGTTTGACTCAGGTTTCTTTATAGTTACATTGTCAGAAAAGTCAAGCTTTTCCCAACTTGCTGAAAGACAAAGATGCTTTCTCTTACACTCCCTTAAATAATAATAAAAAAAAAATAGTTGCATTCCCCATTATGACTGAGATCTTTCTTAACAGCTCTTTTGATTGTTAAATGTCAGCAACTTCAAAAAAGAAATGTCAGTAAATTATCAAAGAAATTGCATATGTATTTGGGTAGATGTATTTTAACTGACCACTTAAAATAAAGATTATAGCAGAATCCTGGGAAATTTTGTATCTGGCACATTTTTCTCATTACCAGAACTTTTTTTCTTTATTTCTCTTAGGAGGCTTAATTTTTATTTCTCCTGTGTTATGGTTTTATGTGTGCATTTGTTCCTATCATTAGATGCTGAGCAGCTTGAATCAAAGCTTTTTAAAAAAATTTAATCTCTGTACCCCCACAAAGCCTAGCTCCATTAGTACGAATACTAAATATACATTTGCTTAAAGAAGCATGGTTAGAAAATGGTTAATGTTATCTTCTCTTTTCACTTAATTTACTGTTATTTTGCCTCTGACTTTATGCCTTGTTTTGTGCTTAGCATTGGGGTGGGCATATAAGAACGAATGCAAGATAGTTCTTTCAGGGAATTCTTCTTTGGTTGGGGTATTGACACACAACACATAAGCAGAATGTGATGGAGAAATCTAAGATAGATGCAAATAACCTGTATTAGACTCCAGAGGCAGGTTAATTCTGACAAGATGAAAGAGACATCTTTCAGCAAAGAGACATGTTTGAGATGAGCCTGAATGTGTCTTGGTCTTCCATTTCAGTTATTGGTTTTCATCTTTGCCAACACATCACAACACACATGCACACATGTACATGGTAATGTTTTCTTCTTTGCGCAACCTGTTTGACTATAGATTTAAGAGTAGAGCTATCTTTACATAGGACGAAAGGAAAAGAGGAGCAGGTTTCATAAAGTCTGAAAGACACAGCTGCCAGAAGTTATTGGGATGGGTCCTTTATTATTTGTGTAATGGTCAGTAGGTACATTGGCCAGAGAGAGATATATACAGTAAGTCCCCACTTACTTGTCATCTATAAGTACTGTGCTTTTAAGCAAAACAACATATAATGAAACCAATTTTACTATAGGCTAATTGATATAAACAAGAATTAAATTCCTACAACATATCAAGGTTATAAGGAAATGGCATTGAAGGAAATTGTGTTATTTGAGGGCTTGTCCTATACTGTTCTAAACTAATGGTATTCTTTCCAATAATTTTCCCATCTAGTTGTTGTTCTCTTCAATAGTTAAATTAAATTAACTAGGTCTCTGGGTGGAGGGAACATAGTGTGATGGAACAAATTTCAACTTTGATGTCAGACAGCTTTGGTTCCATACCTAACTTTGCCATTTATTATTCATGTGACCCAAGACCATTGCTTATCCTTTTCAAGGTTCAGTTTCCTCATCCTCGAGAATGGTGATAATGGAAAGTACCTCAAAGAGTTGTGGGATAAAAGGAGCTAATATTTGCTAAGGTCCTATTTCAATGCCCAGGACATGATACGTCATCCATCCACAGGGCCATCCATGTGAGTTATGTAAAAGTATGAACATAGACACACTGCATTTGCAAAGTTAATACATAGAAATATCCTTGACTTCAACAAATAAATTCTTCTATTGCTTTTTAAAAAAAATACAAAGTCTATTTATCTAGCTTTTCTTTTTTCACTTTTGAGTCTTAGATACAGGAAAAATTTTGTTTTCCTCTTTACTATGGGAAAGATAACAGTGCAGTTGAACTGATGAAATGGGACTGGTCTTCAGCCACAGTCTCTGCATCTGTTTTGGGGAGAGAGCTGCAGGGTGTGGTGCAGGCCATGGAAAGCTTGAGAGAGCTCTCACTGAAAGAGGGGAAAGCTTGTCTGGTGCTAATCAATTATTGCCACATGGGAATTCTTTGTCAGATTTTTATGTGAAATCTTTAATTTGTAAATCTTGGGTCATTAAAATATTTTAAAAATGCTGTAAGAGGTATTTCTTCAGGGAAGAAGAAAAATTCAACTTATGATCTCAGTAATATCCACTTTGGCTCAAAGCAACAACAAAACAATTAAAAAGTCCATACTGTAGCCCAGCTGGCATGGTTCAGTGGTTGAGCATCAACTTGTGGACCAGGAGGTCACAGGTTCAATTCCTGGTCTGGGCACAGCCCAGTTTGCGGGCTCTACCCCAGTGTGGGACATGCAGGAGGTAGCCAATCAATGATTCTCTCCCATCATTGATATTTCTATCTCTCTCTCTCCCTTTCCCTTCCTCTCTGAAATCAATACAAATGTGTATATATATATATATATATATATATATATATATATATATATATATATGATTAAAAAGTCCACACTGTACATGGAAAACAGAACCCGATTTGACCTGCAGCTCTCCAGTTCGTACCTCCTGTGCATACATATTTTAAAGTGATAAAGTAATGGTAGGTGATGGCCATCACTTGCTAAGTCCTTTCCATGAGCTCTGCACTCTGCTATGGATTTTACATATATCATTTAATTCTTAATAATCCGAAGAGGTATGCATTACTGCTGTTATCCCATTTTGCAGATAAGGTCACTGAGGCTCAAAGAGATTAAGTATGTTTCCTGAGATCCCACAGAAGATATATAACAGGTGGGTTTCAAATCCAAGACTGTTCACCTTCAAAAGCAAGCATATCTGTGGTTCTCAACCCTGATGCTATGTTAGAATCACTGGAATACCCTTAAAAATACTGTTGCCCAAGTAAAGCTCCAAACTAAACAAATCAGAATATCTGGGTTGGGTGCTAGGCATGTTTTTTTTTTTTTTAAATAGCTCCAAATTAATGAGTAGAAGTAATAGAGATAAAAACCCCTCTCCCTATCTCCTGTACCCCATTTTATTTTATTTTTTTTCTTTCTGTTCGGTTGCCTCTTTGTGAATTTTCTGCCTTCACCACAGGTTATATACTCCATGAGTGTAGGAATTTAGTCTTTTTGGTTCCTTGCTGTATTCCTACCATCTAGATTAGTGTCTGACATGTATTTACTCAGTAAATTTTTATTTGAATGAATAATTGATCCTTCACTACAGGGAACTTACAGTGTAGCTCGGGACACAGATAATGCATATTTTGGTCCAATGAGATAAGCTGATAACAGTGATGGTCAAGCTGACTTCATTAAAACTTAGAATACTGCTGTTTATCTCTTAGATGTTAGGCTAAATTGTCTTGACATGTACTAAATGGACTGTGGGACACTTTTGGTCACCTGCAGTACTAGACTGGATCCTTTCTGGACTCTGGTGTGTGTGTGTGTGTGTGTGTGTGTGTGTGTGTGTGTGTGTATAAATTGAGTAATAGGTGACACACTCATGTTATCTCTGTTTGGGCATACTTTTTTAGTGAGATTGATCAGGATATATGCAAGGCATTCTGAGTTTTGTTACCCAAACAAAGGCCCATAGAACCAATTCAGAACTGATGGTAGAGGTTTAACCAGCCTACAGGGAATTCAGATATTCTCTTCTCTTTCTAGGAAAGCCAACTTCTGTAAGTGATGCTGCCCCTTCCATCTATAGCAGTATTTCTCAGCCTAAATTTATCAAAGACTCTTACGATGGATAATGTTAATAAAACAACACACTCTGGGCTGTGACTGAGGGAAGGCAGGCTGAGGTTAAGAGGAATAACTGGAGACCCATAACTCTGCCTCTTGTTCTCCCACTTAAAGTAAATGGAGGTGTGAATGATAGTATCATAGGGATAATCTTGAAGGAGTGCTTTCCTCTAAATAACAAATCATTTGGAACTTTTGGACTATAACAATGACAGGTAATAAATTACTTGTGACACATCTGACAGTTGGTGGACCCTGGTGATAGTGAAAATGCTCAGCCACTGCTAGGCCCAGGCATTGAACAATCAAAACACACCCCATCAAGTACGAGCTGATGGGGAGCCTTGCTAATGGGATCATCATGCATCATCAAGAAACAGTTAAGAGCCTGCAATGTGCAGAGGATCCAGACAAGCTCCAGGCAGAGCAGGATAGAAAACACCCTTCTTCTAGAATGATAAACTTGGGTTGAGGACCTGTTCTTACCACTTATTGCTGGGGTTCCTGGACAATTCACTTGCCCTTTCTGAGCCTAAGTTTCTCCTAATACATAGTTGGGGAGAATAATTTTGTAACCCTTTATTTCCAAGGTTTGATAGAATAGTTAAGCACCTATGAAGGGACTTTTCTTAATTAATCATCATCCCAGGTAAGGATTAATATTAATTAAGGGAATGGTGACAAATTATGTTCTTTCTCGAGACAGTTATAGATTAACCATCCCTGATTTCTCTGGTCAAATATAGTAAAAAATGAAGGTTGAGAGGACATCGGGAGGAAGAGGAGTTAAGCAAAGGCAGGACTTGTGCTCCTCCAGAATAGTTATATCCTGTGGAGTCCAAAGATAAAATTTGGGCAATCTGTTTCATAGTTTGGGCAGACTGTTTAACACAATGAACTGGGTCTAAATAGGCTCATGTCTGTCTGATATTCATGAAAAGTGCCATGTTGGAGGTGGCCTGGTTGCTTTGAAAATGGGCTGATTTTGACAAAGGGGAAAGATTGGGATACGTTTACTGTAAGTCGCAAGTAAGAAACAACAGAAAGTTGAATATTAGAAGAACTTGGCTATCGCAAAAACCACACACTTTCACATCAGTAAGACATGGAGTTCTGATCTGAATGAAATGTGAAACTGCTTGCAGACCACAGAGAGTAAAACAGGAGTACTTTTGTTTCATTATTAATACCATTGTCCTTATTTCTTTAAATGAGAATTGATAGCAGCCATAATAGAATCTTTCTCAAAGACTGAACACAGAAATAAAGAAAAATAAAACAAACACACAGAAACCTCACCCCACCATCACCACTAACAAAGCCCAATGCTCTAAAAGGTCGCATTGTCTCTAGCCACCCATTTTTAAGTCTCAGGTTCTAGAGGGATCCGTGTTTCTATCAGGATAGAGTCTTCATTAACACCCTCCTCCCCCTTTGGAATATTGAAGGGGTTGGCATTTTGTCATACTGCATGAAGGGTGATTTTGTCATCTGTTGTGTGTGAGAACCCTAAGCAATGAATTTGTGTGTACCAGGACTATTCTTGTTCACAGGGCGGTGAGGCCAGGGATGCCTGATTGAGAGATGTGCTCTCTGGAAGTAAAGCCAGGTGACCTTTAAAGTACGAGGCCAGTGAAGTTCAGGGAAAGAGGCCCATTCTTTGCCAACATATGAGATATGGCGAAGTTTGTGGAATGGAGGCAATTGACTTGAGTTTCCATCCCTTTGGGCAGCCACTGAACTATAGCTGCCTCTGCTCATTTTTCAGTGAAATGTGGGAGTTGAAATAGATGTTTTCCAGTTATTCTCCTGACTGGTGTTTAGAATTGGTAATTACTTATTAAACTTTTGCTTCATGGGGACTTAGGATGTGGTGGCAGTGCTACAGGAAGTTGAAGCCAGAGCTGTTGGGAGTGAGTGTTGGGTTGAGTGTATGTGGTTAAGCAGTATAGCATAATATTAATAATAATAATAATAATAATAATAATAACAACAGCAACAATAAATAGTAATACTAGCAACAGCAATTATTATTAGGAAGAGTCATAACTAGAGGGAGCTAACATTTACTGAACATAGAGGGGTGGGAAAAAGTAGGTTTACAGTTGTGAGTACATGAAACAGAATTTATTCTTGTATTATTATTTATTAATCATTAGTTTTCATGTGAACAGGTGTAAACCTACTTTTGCCCATCCCTGTATATCCTTTGCTAGACCTTGAACTAGGCACTTTATATATGTTATGTTATTGAATTTTTACAACAATCTGTTGAGGTGTAAATTTTAGCTTCCTGTTTCACAGCTATGAAAACTGAGACATTGCAAGAATAAAGAACTTCCCCAAAGTTAAAGCTAATAGGTAGCTGCATTAAGCCTCAAATCTGGGTATCTTGGTCATTCTCAATCTGATAAGCCATAATAAATTAAAGAGTTGGAAAGTCATGGGCCGTCCAGCTGGCTCCCTTCCCCTGCATTTGACATTCTCACAGATGCTTTGTCTAGCCTTTTTTTAAAGAAAATTAAAAATTAATTTGAATAATCCACATAAAATATAGTACAAAATTTAAAAGTTTCAAAGAGACGTGTAATGAAAACTAAATCTTTCTCCCATCAATGTCTCATCGTTTAATTTTTCCCACCCAGAGGATATATCAGTTCCTTATAACCCCTTCTGGAAAGAAACTGGATATAAACAAGCATGTGTATGTATTATATTCCTTTATGTTCCAGTGTATGTTGAATATTTACCTGAAGGGTAGCATTCTGCACACATTATTTTGCATCCTGCTTTTCTCATATATCTAGATGATTATTTCTGTTTCAGAACCTTGCTATCATAGTTTTAATTTTCATCTCTGTTGTCATTAGTGACTTTGAACATCATTTTAAATAAGCTATACTCATTTGTATTTCCTTTTTGTGAACTGCCCTTTGCCTTCTTTTCTATTGGATTATTGGATTTTTCTATAGTGTTTTATTGCAGTTTTTTTAAAAGTAACCCTTAGTCTATGATAAGAGATGCAATAACCCCCTATTTTGCATTTGTCTTTTGAACGTGCAGATTAAAATAAAATAATTTATATAGTCAATTCAGTCTTTTGGTGTTATGGTTATGGGGTTTTATGTAACACTTAGAAATGTCTTCTCTACTTCGTGATTATTAAAAAATTTTTTTCCCCAGTTTTACTTCATCTGGTGTCTCTCTCTCTCTCTCTCTCTCTCTCTCTCTCTCTCTCTCTCTCAGCACGGTTCCATTGAAATTATATATTATTAGAGGCCCGATGCACGGAATTCGTGCAAGAGTAAGCCTCCCTTCTCCTGGCTGCTGGCATTGGCTTCTCTCTGGCATCCAGGACCCAGGCTTCCCTCGCAGCCCGGGCTTCGTCTGGAAGGTCATCCAGAAGGACATCTGGTCTAATTAGTATATTATGCTTCTATTATTATAGATATTTTGGCAAATAATGTGAGGTAGGGATCTATTTTGCTATTTTCCAGATCATCCTATCCAAACACTATTTATTGACTAGTCTATCTTCCCCACACTGATTTGAAAAGACACCTTTATTATATATTAAATCATTAATGCTTAAGTGCTTAAATGTTTAATACTTAGGAATTTGCATCACTTTTGGGACCTTATGTTCCATTCACCTGACATTACATCTAACTAATTGGGTGTGTGTGTTTTATTGATTTCAGATTATTGATTTTCTACCCTACCACTTTACTGAATTCTCTCATTATTTGAATAATTTTAAGGTTAATTTTTTTCACCTCTAGTTAAGTAATCATTTCATCTGCAACTGCACTTTACCTTTTTCTTTCTAGTTTCTATAACTCCTGCAACTTTCTTTTAATTGTAGTTTTTATTACCTCTAGAAGAGTAAATATTAAGCAGCAGTGATAAAGTGAGTGTCCTCTTTTCCTTGACTTTAATGGGAAGCTTTCTGGGTTTTGGTTTGAGAAATACATTGTTTTAAAAACTATCAATTGCCATTCTGAGAGTGTTTTCTTATTTTTATTTGAGTAGAGACTGGCTGTTAAATGTTTATGTAATAACTTTCTGGAAACTATAGAAATAATCATACATTGTTTCTTTTTCTTTCTTTTATTTAAAAAAAAATCTTAGATTTTTCTCTTCAGTTCTACAAATTTGGAGAAATATATAAATATATTTTTCAAACATGAAATCATTCTAGTGTTGCTGAGATAATATCTACTTGGTCATAGTTTGTGCATTATTTGTTTAGTGTAGTTGGAATCTAGAAGTCAGTGATTTATTAACATTTTTTCATCAATGATCATAAATGAGATTATTTGAAAGTTGTGTATATATGCATTGTCAGGTTCTAGTGTTAGTGTTTTGCTTAAATCCTACAAATAATTTGGAAGCTTTCTTGTTGGGATTAGTTTGAATAGTATTTATATGATTTATTCCTTAAAATAATGTGAAAGGATTCCCCTATGAAACTGCCTTGACCTGATGCCTTTTTTGGAGGGGTGGAGGTATTTGCTCTTTAACAACATATTAATTCTTTGTAATTGGGCTAATTTGCTTCTATATCTCTTCTGTGGATACTCTTCTTAATTTTTAAGAAAGTCTATTTCAAATTGATTTGTAAGGAGTTGACTACTTTTTATTTCCTCTGTTTCTGGTTATTTTCACATTGTTTAAAGTTTTGTGCTTTATTTTTATCCTTCTTTTTTTATTAGTTTAGCAAAAGGTTTATTATTTATTTAAAAAAGCAAAAGACTTATTATTTATTTATTGGCTTGTCTTTCTTTATTCCCTTTTAAAAATCTTCAACAATACATTTCTTGTGCTTTGCCTAGGTTTATTTTGTTGTTTTCTGATTATCAGAACTTGACTCTTAATTCACAAATTTTCATTTCTGATTTTTAATTTACATAAACAAAGTGTAAATTTTCCTGTAAGGATTGCTTTAGCTTATGCCACATATTTATTAGTAGTGATTTCGATTTAGTTATTTCAGTATGTGAAGTTTTAGAAGACGCCAGACCCGATATAATGTAAACCTCGTGGGAACAAGAGCCTTGTTTGTTTATTCATTTCAAGGCTACCATAGTGCTTATCACAGGGCAGGTGCTTAATCAATATTTTTGTATGAATAAATAAATCTCTGTGACATAATTATGGGATTTGCGGTGGATTTCCTCCTGGTGCTCTGGTTCATCTCTGCCATGCTTGCACACTCTCTCTAGGTACCCACCGATGTGGAGGCATAAGAAAAGATTGACATGCTTCACATTACAATTCTACCAATACAATTTTCTCTAAATCAAGTACATTGGGTGAAGGAATTTTTGTAAAGATTACTCTGGGAAGACATATTTGCATAGAATCAGAATGTTAGCAGAGATCATGTCCATAATCTTTGTGGACTTGGACACTTTGTTAAAACTAAATCTTGCAGAGGGGCCAAGTCCAGAATGTGAAATGATAAAAACAGACCTGCTCTGGTGGGGGGAGGGCGCAGAGCCAGGGGAAGCCCAAAACCCTGCTGCTGGTTGCCTTTCCTCCTGGCCTCCTCCCATATTTTCATTGGAAAACCAGTAGTTTAAGTTAAAAAACAACAACAACAACAACAACAACAACAAAAAACACCTCTCAATTTTTAAATGGGAATGGAAACAAAAATGCAAAGAAGGCAAATGATTCATTCAAAGTTACTCAGCAAATTAGAGGCATAATGTGGGACTGCAATTGCGGCCTTCTGTCTGCATCTGATGGTATTTCCAGGCTCCCAGAAAGCCTCCTGTACCTTGTTTCCATGAGCACTTTTGGTTGGACCTGATATTTAATGTCCTCCCTGTGCAGGCCCCCCTTGGCGTAGGCACAGTCTGCATATTTGCTGATCGCTGAGGGGAAAGTTGTGATTCAGGCTCTGAGGTTTAAGAATTGCAAACTTAGTTTCTAGCCTCCTGATGAAACTGTGAATCTGGGTTCCAATGATGTTTCTGCTACACGGACACCTGCCCACACAGCATGATTAGAAATTATAATGATGATGACAATGAATCTTCCAGGACACCCACATTCTTTGCAATATATTTCTGCTAATCGTCTCTACCAGAATCAGTTGGATAGCTTTTTTTTTTTTATATATAGTTTTTTTTTTTTTTTTTTAATTCCCTTTTCTAAGTCAACTAGCAATGCTGGTCTAATTCTGGTGTAAGTTAAAGACTTTTCCTTGCCATTTCTGGTATGTAACACTTTCTTTCTTTCTTTCTTTCTTTCTTTCTTTCTTTCTTTCTTCTTTCTTTCTTTCTTTCTTTCTTTCTTTCTTCTTCCTTCCTTCCTTCCTTCCTTCCTTCCTTCCTTCCTTCCTTCCTTCCTTTCTCTCTCTCTCTCTCTCTCTCTCTCTCTCTCTCTCTCTCTCTCTCTCTCTCTTTCTTTCTTTCTTTTCATGCAGGGGATCCTAGAACCTTGAGTGCATGGGGTAATGCAATACTGGGCCAGGAATGAGGAGATTTGGGTAGTGCCAAAAGTTCCCTGTGAGCCCTTGATAGAGGTTATTTCTCATCTCTGCAACTCTGCTTCTTCTTCTGTTAAAGGGATATCCAATTCTGTTTTCCTTAATTTACTAGGGTGGTGGGACTCAAATGAGGTAATGAATAAGGAAACACTTCATTAACTCTCCACTATAAATTGAGAGCGTTATTATTGAAGTTATTTTTGCATTGATGATAGCTTAGCCTCTTCAAGTTCTATTTAGTGGAGTACAATCAAACACTGTAGGTGTGAGAGCTGAGAACACTGGGAGGGTTAAGGCAGAAGAATGACCAAGATAATGCCTGAATTGCTGTTGTGTATGGGCTCTACCTTGAACCAGGAAAATAACACTGCCATGAAGGGACGGCATACAGAAAAAAGGGGAGAGGATCTCAGGATCTGGAAGTTTTAATCGAGAAGTGAAAATAAACATCACGGGCGAGAGACTATGAGGCTCGAGTCAGGGCATGTGGCAGTGGAGTAGAGATGGAGAGGCCACAAGAGGCAATTAGAAAAATGCTGGCACTGGCTTTGGACCCTGTATATCTGGAGTGTAGGATGTCAGGCAGACACAAATAGGCTGCAGGGAAAACAACATCTTCAGGGAAGAGCCATCTCCAAAAAAAGCCCTCCAGATTCCCTTCAGATACTCTCCATGGAGGGTAGAGACTGTTCCAAAGCAAGCTCCTTAGGGCCAGGAAGAGCCTTGTCTTATTTGTCTCCACATCCTGCTATTTACATGACACTTTGTTCACAGAACTTGCCTTTTCTTTTCTTTGCTTTTTAAAAATTGTTTTGGGCTTCTTGGCTTGTGTGGCACAGTGGTTGAGCATCGATCTATGAACCAGGAGGTCACAGTTTGATTCCCAGTCAGGGCACATGCCTGGGTTGCAAACTTGATCCCCAGTAGGAGGTGTGCAAGAGGCAGCCGATCAATGATTCTCTCTCATCATTGATATTTCTGTCTCTCTCTTTCCCTCTTCCTTCCTCTCTGAAATCAGTGAAAAGGTATTTTAAAAAATAAAAGTGTTTTGGGCCTTTTTAAATTTAAAGTTTGAATATCTGAAGGAATTTTTAGGAGGGGTTCTGAGAGGAAAAAGCTAAGTTGGATAATTCTGTTTGTCTTTTGAATTCACTGTTTCTACATCTAGATTCTAGAAAGTGTTGGGTGCCATGATCTGATTTCTGTAACATTCACTATTGTTGAAGGGAAAACATGTTTTCTAAAACTGTGATTACAAAAATACTCAGTGAATATGTTGATATTTTGGTTACAGAGGTGAGTGTTTGAGAAGGAGTAAGATGTTTCCAAAAGCAATTTTCCTTTAGCAGAGGACTTCAGTTGGCACACTGGGCTCATGTAATTTCAGCCTTTATACCTGGTGCCTATCTATCTGTCCATCCATCCATCCATCCATCCATCCACCCATCCATCCATCCATCCATCCATCCATCCATCCATCCATCCATCCACCCATCCATCGATGCATTCATCCATCCATGCATTCATCTATCTACCTATCTATGGAAGATGGCAGAATTTAATTTCTTTTATTTGTTTATTTGTTTATTTATTTATTTTTTTAGTCTTTGCTTGGTTTGGTGAATCGGGTAAGCTGAGTTGAAGGAAAACTGGTTTCTGAAAGAAAAATTGGGAAAAAAAAAGTAACACGACTCTTTGAAAAGGAAATTTCTAGGCTAGCTTCTATGGTTTCACAGGCAATTGGGATGGGACTAAAAGGTCTGGATAGGCTGAGTTTCTGAAAACACTGTGAATGTGTTGGCTAAGCTTCTTTTTCTTCTTAGCACAGATGGAGAGAGACTTTTTTTCCTTTTTTTTAGTAAAACTGATCCAGTTTAATCTTTGAAAACTTCAAACATAGTTTGGGAAGATGATTCTCTTATACTATAAGTCCAACTACAAAATAAACATTTTCAATAATTATAAAAAATGTAAATTTTGCAATTACTGATTTCTTTTTTGGCAAAATTGGCCTTTCTCATTCTGTTCCTTTATTTTTTTTTTATTTTAGTTTTCAAAAGTCTGCTTAATTCAGCTAATTTCTAGCTTCCAGTGAAACTTTTAACTTTTAATCAAATGCATTTAAATGCATTTTAATTTATTATAAGAACAACAAAAAGGGAAAAGTCACTTTAATATCTTTTCTTGTAGTTCAATGTTGTCAGCTCTTTTCCTGATCGAGTTTTGGTTTGGCTGGAAGCAGCCTAAGGGTGCTCAATTCCCTATAATCTTTATCCACGGGTGAATTACAAAAATAGTAGAGCTTTTTTATATACTTTTGCACAGCTTTCTCTAATGTTAATATTTTACATAACCAAAGTACATTTATCAAATCTAAGAAATTATCATCAGTACAACAAAATTAATTCAAACACACTTTTTTTAGATTTCCTCAGTTTTTCCACTAATGCCTTTGTCTGTTCCATAGTCCAGTTCTGGACACTACTCTGCATTTAGTCATCATATCTGCTTAATCTTCTTTTGTGGGTTTCTCAGCCTTTCTTTGTTTTATGAACTTGACATTTTTTATGTGTATCAAGCAAGTATTTTTTAAGTGTATCTAACGTCCCAGAATTTGAATTTATCTGATGTTTTCTCATGATTGGAATGGGGTTGTGGCTTTTTGGGAAGATCACCATAGAGGCGAAGCCCTTCTCATGGCTTCATATCAGGAAGTACTTGGGATCGACACAACCTATTACTGGGATATCAACATCACTGCTGATCACTTTTATTTTAAGTCTTGTCTAAAGACTTGTTGTCTGGGACTGTTGAAACACCTTTGCAAATTAGTTATGATAATCATGGACTAGACTTCAAACTATAGGCCCCATTCTAATGTAAGGCCATAACTCCGAAAGCAGGTGGCTCCCAAAGCTCCGTTAGAAAATGTTCTTTGGATCTGAAGCCCATTTGAGGCTTGTTCTGATCTGACCTCCAGTCCTAACCCTGGGTTTGCCTGAAAGAAAGAGTTGAGTGACAGTGCTAGTTTTGTGTATTTTTTACCCAGTGTAAAACACAGGAATTGGGGCTTACCTTAGAAACCAAATCTCCAACAGAAATGGAACACTAGGGAATGCAGGAAGGAGTGAGTAATAGACTTCACCCATCCTTCCAGATGATTTCAGGAGATAATCCTTCCCTTTGAAGGATTAATGGGTTAATGAATGTCATCCATATCATTGCCTCTTATCCTGGAGGAAGAAGTGAGGGAGAATGATGAGGGAGAGATAGCTCTTTATTATTTGACAGGACACAGAATTTTCCATATCTACATGGATCAATACCAAAAGGTATGAAAACATAAAGATTTTCTCACCTCTTTTTTTTTTTTTTTTTTTTTTTTTTTTTTTTAGTAGCTTCATGTATTGATGCATTACACATTCACTGAAGTTTTACCTACCTGTATTATACTCAGAGGATGCACAGTGGGGTTGGAAAGAGGAAGTACTGATGACTAGAGTTGGAAAACCAACCTTGATTCAAGCCATTAAAGAGTTGAGGGAAGAATCTCAGGTCCTATATATGATGATATCAGTATCCCAATGGGTAGAGTGTCTAAGTTGCCATTTTCTTGATAGAAATCCTTGATCTTATTTGGTTTTCCTGATCTTTTATATATGGGATAGAGCCATGCTTCCTCTTTGACATTTGCCATCACAATGTCCTGCTATATCTTGGTCTTGAGCTACAGATTTGAGAGAAATACCGGTGGGGGTTCATTATTTTGCTAACTATTATAAAACTTATCTCCCTTCTTCAAGAAATGTCATGCTGTGTTCATTTACTGGGAGATGTAGGTTGAGGAAACAATGGAGATGTGCTGTTCATATGGTAGCCACTAGTCACATGTGACCATTGAGCGCTTGCAATGTGGCTAGTGCTGCATGTTGAAAGGGTAATACTTTGCATATATTTTTAAAATATGTTTCTTTTAATATTCTGTTTAAATGTGGTGACTAGGAAATTTAAACTTGCATATGTGGCTCACATTTATATTTCTATGGGACAGTGGTTAGCTTCTGGGAAGAATATAGAGCACAATAAAATGACCTTGTGTTTTCCTCTGAGTTCTAATAATGTTGGCATTAAGGAAAAAAGCTTAAACAGTCATAATTTTCATTAAAAAAGTCTGATTCAGAAGAATTGGCTCATTTTTCATTATTGCTTGGACTGGAGAGGAATCTGACATTTGGTATTTTCATAATTGAGAACATAACTTGCTGACTTAAAAAAAAAAAAATCACAACATTTTGTGTTTGGCCATAGGTACCAGACTTGAGCTCTTTGAAAATAGGGGTTGTGTCCTTTTCTCTTTCTACCATCCTTTCCTCAAAACCACACACTAAGTAGCACATAGAAGGTGGTTAGCTGGCATTTGTTGAGAAACAAAATAACTTTAAAAAAAGTGAAAGCCTGTGAAGCTACCCTGTATTTATGGTTGGGAGAGAGAAATATCCACCTTCATAAGGAATCCCTTTTTCTTAAGTCAGCCACCAAAAGTAAAGAACATTGATCCAAGTGTTTATTTACTTCTAGATTTAATTACCATTCTCATCAGGTGTCCCTGTCAGTTCTGCTTATGATAAAAAATATTTTCCAAATGCTTAACCTCACCACCTCTTGGTGAGGGGAGACCAGGAAGGATGCTGCTTGCACATTTTAATTTATCACCTCACCTTGTTTATATATGATATTTAAGAACCTGAAGACTGGATTATTCTTATTGTTCTCTTGTTTGATTCTTTCCAAGATCTATCTATACTAGGGAGGGTGTAGATTCATAATGAAAGATGAGTTTAAGCTTACTTATATTAACTTCCCATTTGGGTCTTTTATTTTATCTGCTTCCTATTGATCCAGATCCTTAAATATGGGTTGGAGCCATTTTTCCTCTTTGATAACTATTGTAAAACTTGAACACGTGACTTACAGGTTCTCAGTCTTCTATTACTCCTAACTCTCCTGATTCTTCCTTCTTTATCACAATACCCGGGACTGGCTGAGGGAGCAGGCTTTGTAGGATGATGTTATTTGGTCAAAGCCCTGTGCTGGAAATTCAAGAGCCTTTATGATTCCAGGTTAGGCATGGCATAGAGTAGACTATAACTGATCCCTGACTCCAACTATGGTAGAGAACATGTTGAATTGGTCAGAGGCAAGTTTTATAGAATCTATGATGGCTTTATTGCTTACTATTTTTAGAAAATGCCTTTTGAAAGAGGCCTTTTGGTTATATGTATCCTTATTTCTAAGAAATATTTGAAGCTTTGATTATTTCTGCAGGGCAGAACAGAAATTGTGGAAACACTTGGAAGTGGGCAGTTGTAATAAGTGGAAAAAGGGTTGGCCTTCAAGTCAGAAGACCTGTGTTTACTTCTTGGCTCTTGTATTTTCTAGCTGTGGATTCTAGACAAGTAACATATCATCTCTGAGCATTAATTTCTTTATCGGCCCAAATTAGACAACATCTAGTTCACAAGGTAGTCATATGTTAATGTGAGTTGAGTACTTATGCAGGGACTGAGACTTGGGCTTTATAAATGCTGAATGAAGTGGTGTTCTCACACATTTTGTGATTTTGCTAGTAATAGACCAATAGCCATCTTCTGTCTTCATTTTGGAGGTGGAGGAGGAAGCCAATGGGGTATTGTGTGGTAAAATCCACTTTAATTCTAGCTGTTAGAAAAAGAGCAGGGAAAATGTGGTAAGCAATTGCTTCTAAAAAGCTCGGACTAAAAGCACTTGATGGATTTGTGCTGGCTTCCCGGTAGACTCATCTCTGTACTGCCCACATAGCACAATTAATAGTTATTACTCAAGAAGGAACAAATAAAAAAAAAAGAGAGCAGGCATAAAAACATCCTTTTATCTTTCTGATGATGGTCCTTTTTGTCAGGTCCGTGGAGCCATACCTGTGAATCATCCTGGGAAAGCACAGTGTGGGTGACTAGAAGGAAGAGCTTGTGGCTTATTTCTTACCCACTTCCTGGGCTGGGGAAATGTCTAAGCTCATCTTTCTTATCTACTGATGCCTTGTCAATATCCACTACCGTTCACCATGCATCTTCACAAACAAGGGCCTCTTTCTCACATCCTCACTCTAAATGCATCCCTGTGTAGAGAGCCAGTTGCTTTCCGGGCAGAAAAAGTTGTAAAGTAAAAGCAGAATAAAGTTAAGAGGGTAAGCATGGGTCCATGGAAGAACACTGGAGTGGACATGATTCTGAGCATAACCATAGAAACTCACCATGTTTGTTTTGTGAGGGTATGGGGATGAGTCACAGTTCTGCTACAGACTTGCCACATGACCTTGGGGCCTTCACGCCAATGCTACTAGAGTCCATGGATCAAGTTTTTACACTTGCAGTCTTGAAGCTTAGTTAGACCCTAAGGAAACCCTGACTTGAGGATGAATGTCCCATGTGGGCATCTAATTCTACAGATTCAATTTCTCAGGTGGAATGGAGGTGAGGATCATGGACTTTTGGGTCCATCTCTGGGTTTGCATCTAGTTGAAGTAAGGGTGTTTTGGGTGAGCTACATAATGTCTCTGAATATCAGTTTTGTCATCTGTGAAACAGGAATAGGATTGTTGTCAGAATTGTGTACAGTATATATTGTAATGTGCCTGGTACAGAATAAGCTCCTAGTAAATGATTGACATTATTGTTTTTATTATCTATAACCACATTTATTATCTATCTATATCTACTTTTACTTTGCCTTATCTTATAGGGATAAACTGTGGCTACAGAAAATAGTACTTGTGAAAATGCTTTGCACTAGATAGAAACTATTTACATAATGAATAATGTCATTAAAAAAAGCTTAAAATTAACTCCTTTCTTCTTTTTAGTTGTTACTTATAGATTGTCTTCAAGTCTCGAAGAGTTTCTTCTTTGCTCCAACATTTGGATTTTTCCTGTTTTCTCTATTTCACCTGTTATTACCCCAAGCTCTCATTGCCTCCTGCTATACTGGTGTTCTTGCCTCCAGACTCTCGTAGAATTCTCAAAGTGTGGTTCATGGAGCAGCAACACCACCATTAAGCCTCGTAGCTTGTGGAAATGTAGCATCTCAAGTCCCACCCAGACTTTTGGAATCATGCTGTGGGTATGTTTCCCATCATGCTGTGTGCCTAGGTGTGATGCTACCACCCTTGCTTACAGTCTAATCTTGGCCAGTGTGTATATGTTCTGCCTCCAGAATATTTCCTGATTCTGATTGCTCTCATTACCTCTTTTGCAAGAGGCAGTTGAAGGGTGAGGGGCCATGAAGAGCACTGGAGTAAGAGTACAGTAAATCAATACAGTTCACCATCCAGTACCTTGACTTGGCAATAGACTATCTGAAATGGTGTCTATACTTTTATGCTTTTTTCTTGTGACCCTTCTCCATACCACATGGAAAGATCTAAGGATGTTAGTTGGATCATATCAAACCCCCACCATACAGTGGTTTCCATGGTATCTAGAAAATTTGAAAGACCTTTTTGTGGCCTGCAAGGCTCTGTCAGATGGGTCACATCTTCTCCTTTACCTCCCACCTCTAACCACTTCACTCAGTAAGCGACAGACACAATGGCCTTTCTTTTGTTTTGTATCTAAGCCAAATTTGTTCTACCTGACTTTCCTTTGATTATCTATATGGCTACCTTGCAATCATCATCTAAGGCTTAGTACATATGTCATCCCAGAGAAATCTTTCTTAATCTCTAGGTAAAATAGCATACCTCTCACTTCCCCATCACTTTTTCCTATTATCTTGTTTTATGGTTCTCTGAGAGAATGGTTAATATGCCTTTGTTTTCTTTATGTACATTTCAAACACTTGTTTAAAATAAAAAAACCCATATTTTTATTAATTTCAGATAGGCAGGGAGAGGGAGAGAGGGATAGAAACATCAATGATAAGAAAGAATCATTGATTGGCTGACTCCCGCACTCCCCCTACTGGGAATCGAGCCAGCAACCTGGGCATGTGCCTTTGACAGGAATGGAACCTGGGACCCTTCAGTCTGCAGGCTGATGCTGTATCCACTGAGCCGAATTGACTAGGGCTATTGCAAACACTTTTGCTGAGAGATAACTTAGATATAATAATCATGTTGAAGATTTGCTGAGTGTTTATGCTAGGCACTGTAAGTAGTAAACTCTAATGGAGTTTACTGGATTATTTTGTTCTCTTTAATGGATTATTTATTTGTATCTTTATCTTCTTCTTGTCTTCGGATGTTAGTTTTCTAAAGGTGGGGACCATGTCTGATTATTGCCACTATATTCCTAGCATGTAGACGATTGCCCAGCTAGGGGAGGTGCATGCTCAGGAAATGGCTGTTTAGGGAATGAATGGATCCTAGAAGATTATAATTTGAGAACTAGTCTACATGGAGGAATAGAACAATCTCTCTCATTCCCTATTCCAGATATGTTCCAGGAGAATGTTCATCTTTATCTTTCATCTATGAGAGCAATAGACTTTGGAATGTGAGGAAGGGTCTGCTCTAGTGACCTTGGGTACAGATGCAGATCCTGAAGGTGTGGAAGAGAGGTTATGTGGCAATTTAATGAGAACAAGTCCTTTCTTAAAGCCTTAAGTTTGGCATTTGGTGTATTTGAAAATACCAGGCCTCTGACTACGTTTTCTTACGCACATTGTCATTGTGCGTATTTGAACCTTTTAATATTATGGACTTAGCTGCAGTAACCATGGTGAGTAGACCTATCACACAGCATTATTTTTTGAGTCACTTTAAAATGCTGACAATTAAATATACCGTGCGCTTTTAAGCGATCCATCAGTCTCCCTTGTTGTCATAGTGACTGGAGTATATTTAGAAATGTGACAAGTACACTGAGTTCAATTGCACTTTTGCCAAAACATAGTTTTGCAGCTAAAATTGAATTTCCTGATTGAAGATCCGAGTGCTGTTAAGGGGGCATGATCATTTCTATACATTATTCTGGAAGCATAACTTACATCATTCTATTAGATCACCAGTAAAAGTTTTTTCCGGATAGTAAGATATTGGCACTTGAAATAGTTGTACTTACATTTGATGAATTAACATGAAATGAAAGCAGCATCATGTTTTTTTTTCTTTAAAAATGAAATTTGGCCTTACCAATATAACTAGTTTAAAGATTAATTCATTTATATTTTCATAAAGAAATTATAGTTAAGGGTACATGCATCTATTCCTCAATATTATATTAGATTTAATCCAAAGAATTTATCAAGGACCATCTCTCCCCTACTTGTAATCTATTCTTAACAATATGAGGCCCTTTTTTTTGTCCTTTGTATTAATAAGCATCCTTATTTTTCTCCAACCTCATTCTGTCTGGGTTTTAAATGAAGTGGTATAAAGAGATTTTCCCCAAACAAAGTAAAAGTAAAAGTCTTCTCTCTTGTCTAGTCAGAAACTTGGTTTGGATTTTTCACTTCCCTGTGGATCTTTGTCCTATCACCATAGTGCTGATAATGATGTTGAGTATGAACTGCTTACTTATTTGAGTACAGAAAGTTTGGGAACTTGTTCAGAGGTTGGGTAAGACAGATTCTCTTCTCTTGAAGTGAGAAACAAATACTCTGGAGTTTATACAGAGCTGAGTGCTTTGGCATCTGGGATGGATTTTGATCCCTTGAGCATATGGTTAAATTATCTAATTCTTTCATGTACATTGCAAACAATGGTAAGAGACATCCTAGTTTTAGTAACAATGAGCAAGAGTGTTTAGTACCTGCTAGACACTGTGTATATAGTAAGCTCTTTAATGGATTATTTTGCTGGAGCTACACAATAATCTTATAAGTAGGTCCCACTGCCATTCTCACTTTATATTAAAGAAACTGGGTTAGCGAGACTTTGCATCTTTCCTAAGAGTATACCTTGAGTAGTAGCAGAGTCTGGCTTCTGCTCCAGGTGCCCTAAGAATAAATGCCTGCCCCATAGAAGGCACACAATATTTGTTGACTAACTAACGACCTACTCCATGGTGACATCATAGAGATGTCTCAGTGTTTCCAAATGCTCACTGAAGTTGCAACTATATAAAGGTAAATGGGTAGCAGGATTTGAAAGTAGAGACACTCTGTCTTTCCTATGGTTTAGAACCACCAAAGGACATTAGTACTAGACAGGAAGGGGACATGCACAAGTCCATCTAGTCCAGTGTTTCCATCTCAGGATCTCTTTACACTCTTAAACATGGAATTTTTTTTATGTAAATTATAGCTATTGGTATTTAGCATGTTAGAAATTAAATACATACTATTTGAATAAAAATAGTACATTTTCCAAAATAAACCCCCAAAAAAGTTATTGAGAAAAGCGGCAACTGTATTCTCACTTCTGTTTTCAATTGGTTGTGAGTTGTGTTTTGATTAAAGTTTATGAAGAAAATTCAGAAAGGGTTTTCAAAAAGGATTGGAAAAGTAAGGAAAAAGGAAGTAATTCTGGATTTTTTTTCTGTGATACTATACCAAAGCTTAACAAATGGTAGTTTTCTAATGTTAAAATCTGAAATCAATAAAAAATGTATACTCTTTTATTAAAATCTAGTGGTCTAATGATTACTTTGAATGGATTTCCACTTATGATTTTGCAACATCATGCATTGGTCATTTGGAAAATATCAAGTTATGCAGATCTTCCAAATGTTCACATGTTTTATTCTCTAACATGGGAAAATAATATAAATTGATATGACTACTAATTCCATCAAGAAAGTACGTTAAGTTTCAGGAAGATGTGAAGTGTATAATAGTAGATGCAAGATTTTTAAATTTTTAATTTTCACTTTAAAACTTGGCAACAAAAATGATCCTTGAAATAATAGGTTCTCTTGTTTTATTTTTGAGAAAATATCCAGCAAAACCAAAGTCTGAATGACCATGTTTTGTCAGTCATTCTTTCAAACAAAAATGGTGTTCCATGCAAAGAGCTGATAGCTAAGCTCCTTTTATAGTTGTTGTTGTTAATCAGCACAGGAGGATATTTTTTCCATTGACTTTTACAGAGAGTGAAAGGGAAGGGGAAAAGGAGAGAGAGAGGAGGGAGGAGAGCGAGAGCGAGAGCGAGAGCGAGAGCGAGAGCGAGAGAGAGAGAGAGAGAGAGACATTGCTTGGTTGCCTCCTGCACATGCCCCGCCCTGGGCCTGGGATCAAACCTGAAACACAGATATGTGCCCTTGACTAGGAATGTAACCTATGTACCCGTCAGTGCATGGGCCGATGCTTTAACCACTGAGCAACACAGGCCAAGGCAATAGCTCAGCTCTTAATTCAAACAATCATCCAAGTGCATTTCTTGGAGATAATCATTGCAGTTTGGGATTCAGCAGGAGTGTTTCATGCATACTTTCTATTTCATCACATGGAATATTAAAAAGATGTGTACTGAGATTTAATAAATCTGAGATTTATCAAGAACTGAGATTTAATAAAACTAATAATTTTTAATGCCTGAAGGACAGTCTTAAGAAACTAGCTTGTGCTCTCACCTTTCTGTGGGTGCCTGGTGATGAAAAATGCAATTACTATCAGTGATTTTTGGTGCCACTGACTTGGTATACACTGAGTGGCCAGATTATAATGACCACCTGACGTTTGTAGGCAAATTAGCTGTAATTTCGCACTGAAGTTGCTAGAGGGCCAGACCATTATAAACGTTTAAATAGCACAACATACCTAAATATCATTGCTGATCAAGTTCATCCTATCATGTTGATGGCATATCTCAATGGAGATGGCTTCTTCCAACAAGACGATGTGCCATGCATGCCACGGTGCTCGTATTGTGCAGGAGTGGTTTCAAGAACATGAGGGAGACTTTACCTTGCTTAAGTGGCCCCCACAATCACCAGATCTCAATCCAACTGAGCATTTGTGGGATGAAGTTAAAAGAGTCATCAGGAGCTGGTTTCACAACCATCACAGAACTGGACAGTGCTATTCTTCAGGCATAGTGTCAGATTCCTCGCATCAACATCTCAGTAAAACTTGGTCAGTTTCCATTGTTTTCTTCAGTAAAACTTGGTCAGACTGTGAAATCATAATAAAGAATGCTGAGAAGAGCATTTCAACATCTCATGGAGTCAATGCCAAGAAGAATTGCCGCAGTATTGAAGGCAAAAGGTGGCCCAATGAAGTACTGATGGGGTGGTCATAATAATCTGGCTACTCAGTGTATATTAAAACTCCAACCATTTTTTCCTACTATTGCTTTTGCACCGTTGGTGTAAATGTCAACACATTGAAACAGGCTCATCATACATTAGTAGTAGTATCCTGAACTTGCAGACCCTTGAAAAGTTTAGAGTACCCCTTCCCATTCAGCCCCACATGTTTGTGGACATTGAGAACTACTGATCTAATCAGTATTTACCATTCATGGGGGAGGAGAACTGGAAGAGACCTACCCAAGACACGTAAGCTAGTTAGTGGGTTAACAGGGACAATAATCCACTTGTTATTGCATTCTTCTTTCTTTTATTTTTCCATTTGATTTTCTGCTTCAGTTTTAAGAATTTTAAGCTAGATGTTTTTGAACTTTTTTGTGTGAAAATTGAACTTATTTGGAAAGAGTTCCATATATTTTTGCATATTAAACCCTTTGCATATTTTCCCTACTCTGTACTTACCATGGCACCACTGCTCTCTCTTCTGTTTTTAGTAGTAACCACTGCTGCCTTTTTACACAGAAAATGCTTTGTCTCAGCCAAGACTAAGAAATGGACAGAGGAATTGACTGCTTGTTCATTTTTTTTGGAATAGAATTCCAGCTGTGTGTGTGTGTGTGTGTGTGTGTGTGTGTGTGTGTGTGTGTAAAATCAGTGAGTTTGTGTTGAAGGAGCCGCTTTCTTCTTCACCTAGAATAGTTAGAAGTCACAGGAATGGAATTGTACACACAGACATTATCTTTCATATAACTACAAGTTACTGGCCAACTACACCCTAACCCCAATTCTCTATTAAAGCTTCTCTCTCCCTTTCTCTTTTTTCTTCCTCATGAGAGGGAGGGAGACTGCCCAATAAAAATTGCTCTTAATTTTGCTTTTGGATATATTAATATTTTAAGTGATCTGTTTTCTTCAGTAAAACTTGGTCAGACTGTGAAATCATAATAAAGAATGCTGAGAAGAGCAATAGAACTAGACCCAGATATTACATTTTTTCTTTAATACCTGTCTTCTATTTTAGAGTAGGTTTGGGGGGTTGGGTCTTGAGAGGGGCTGCGATGTGTGGAAGTGACTACATCTGGCAAACCATGAGAGTATGCTTGTAGGATATCAAATGTATTGTTTTCTTATTTTCAAATAAGTTGCATGTTCTCTTGCAATATCACATTTTTTTTTTTCATCTACCATTTGATTGCTTTCTTTCACCTGTGAGCTTTTTGTGTTAAACTGTATTTTCTAACATTCTTCTGGTTCTTTCTCCATGTCTGTCTTGGTTTCCCAAAAGTGAGCTCTGACTTGACATTTGATCTTCTCTGTGCATTAGCTTTTCCCTAAACTCAGGCCTTTGGTGACTTCCATTTCTTTCCACAAAACTGATGTTTCCTGCCTTTAGTTATTTGCAAACCATTTAGTATTTCTTCTTTTCTTTCTTAGACTTACAGTTACGATTTTTCCTCATTGTTTATTGTGCCCACAAATTGTCTAGCAGCAGTTCTGTTTTAAAGCTTCAAAATCTGTTTTGTGCCTCCTCGTCTCAACTTCTGCAGCATGGGGATTGTCCTGTGCTTGGTGCATTATAGGTGCTCCATGGATGTATTGAACGAAGGTGATGCTTACCCAAGGTCTCTTCTTCAAAGGGTGTTCTTCAAGTTCTTGTCTAGAGATCTGAGCTGTTGTGTATCTATCAAGATCCGGCAGCTAAATCTCTGAAACACACAACTGTGATAGTCCGCCTTTTAATGCAGACTTGCTCCTGCTGCCAGGATGTCACACATGCCTTCCCCGACAGATGGCCATTTAGCCTCTACTTCAACACTTCCAGTTCTTTGTGAAGCAATTTTCCTACTGCTGGGTAGCTTCTGATTTAAAGTTTTCCTTTACATTGCTCTGAAACTAGAGTTTCCATGGTCTCGATCCTAATAGTCTAGCTTGCATATTTTGCAAATGTGTAATATGGCTTATAAATGACACATCCTTAGATACTTGAAGATAGCTGTAATTCCTCCATTATCTTCATCTTTCATTATTTTTCTTATATTTACATCCCAGGAATTAAAAAGGTTTGTATGCTTATGTTTTTTATGCCTTCCCTATTCCCACATCACTCTCTAGATTGCCATCATGCCATCCAACTATTAAGTCCTCATTCAAGCCCACTTTTTTTTTCTCTGTTAGTTACTAACAATATGAGTTTGTGGGTCTAAAAGCTGTGGTATAAATTCTAGCACAGTAGCTTACGAGGTGTGTGAACTCGATCTGATTACTTAGTCTTCTAAGCCTTGATTTCTCAAATGCAAACTTAACATGGGTTTCTTTACAAGTAATGTTTTTCTCTGCATAAATTTTCTCAACTCCTGTGTCCATTTCAAATCATGAGTTCAGCCTTTATTATTATTACTGTGAAAAATATTTTTTCAGCCTTTAATGGGTTAAGGATGACTGGATATTACAGATTACTTAACTCCTCAATGAACCACTCACTAAGTAGCTTTTAGAATCATTTAGTTGAGCAGTACATTTTGAAAATTAAATATTCAATTAATTTCAATCCAACCAACATTTACCAAGCACCTCTTATATGAGATGCATTTGTGATAGTCAGTTAGACAGACGTGAGCAGAGCAAGGACTATGGGCCAGGTACAGAAGATCACCTGGGCAAAAAGCCCTTGGTGTCTAGCAATGGGCAAAACTGGGAAACCAAGGATCTTACCCCTAGGGTAATCTTTCTTCCCCTGGCATATTCTGGTCATGCAATTTAGATCCCCTGACCTTTCATATCTCTGGTCATGGAATTTGGACACTCCCTGACCTTTCTTCCCCTGGAATGTTGCCAGTCATGACAGTTAGATCCCTTAGAGGGGGAATGGACAAGGGGGCCAGAGACAGAGAATAGTCCTTAATCATTAAGCCCCCAGGACAATGAGGTTCTGACCCTCATTAAATACCGGTAGACCTCAGTCATGTTTCAGCTTCAGGCCCAGGAAAGCAGCAAAACCGGACAAGTAACACCAGGGCTGATCTGGACCAGCTGTATTGACTAATGGCCGCCTGCCCTTGTGCTGACCAATCAGTAGAGACCAAGACCCTGAAAGGACACAACTGGAAATATGATGGATATTTTATTGGAATCCTCCTTTGAGACCTCAAGATAGATATCCTCATGATGTAGGACCCAGTGTGGCTCTCTCTCCCCTCATTTTCCTTGCCTTTTTCTTTTTCCTAAGCTCCAAGGGCCCTGCTTTTACTTCTGGTTTCCTGAGACCATTTCTTCTACTACTCACATCTCCTACCTCTGTGACTTTTCAAATAAACTTTATCTTATAGTTTGAGTCTTGCCTCTGAATTCTTTCTTAGCCAGAACAAAAGTACCGTGGTTGTTGAACAGAGATCAAGTCTGACTCTATCAGTCTAACACCTTTTTGGCACTGCCAGTTTTGTTTTGCTACTGCCAAAATATTGATCAGGAATTACACAGAATGCTTTTTTAAAATTTGTTCATGCATTCATTTAATAAACTTTTTTCTTGAGTACCTACTAATGACCATATTCTAGATTTTGGGTTTGGATTTAAGAAACTGAGTTAGACAAGGTTTCTCTCTTCAACATACAAACAAATAAAAGTGATAACACAGTGTGGTAATTTTAGTGATCTAGATATGGAACAAGGCATTGTGATAGTTTTCTATAAGACAGCTTCACCAAATCTTTTTGGATCCGGAAAACCTTCACAGCAGGGGGGGATGCTTAAATGTTAAGTAGGGTCTTAGAGTCCACTAGAAAAATAAGACCTGTACTGAGCTTGGTTACATTTGATTATGAAGTCATTTTTGTGAAAATTGACCTCTAGGTTCTAAAGTTCCATGTGTTACCTTTGCTGCCCCAACCTCCCCACAGTTGCATGCATGCAGCATTTTTTATTTTTCTGTTTAGTTTAGGGCCTTAAATCAACAGAATAACTGAAAAACAGGTGTGATGATATTATAGACTCACTTTTGGGATGTGATTACTGCATGAATGCATATATCCATATTCCAAAGTAGGAATAATAATATGTATATACATAAAATGATCTCATGATGTTAGGACACATTACAAAGTCCTTTTTATGCATTATTTCATTTACTTCTTATAGAACAGTTTAGTGCTTTTTGGTTTCCTGAGTGTTTTAAGCACTCTTACTGATACATATTAGCACAAGAATTAGCACTGAATAATTATGTATGAAGGATTTGCAAATAATTTTTCTCTCTTTATTCCAAAGTAATCATGCTGTGTTTTCTGAATTTATTTAGATCCCCAAAACAGGTGTCTAGGGAAGAGTCTTTTTACCACTCTTTTCGTCAGCTTGTCACTTATCAAATGGGAATATTGCTACTATTACTAACAATAACACCGAATTTACCTTACTAGATTGAGGTGGGAGTAAAATCATTAATCTGTGTGAGAACATAATGTGTATAACTAGTCACAATTGGTAATACATTATGTACCTTTTGAGTGACCAGATTGTCAGCTACTTAAGTCCAGGTAAATTCAGCTTAATTAATTATTTTTTACCTGTTTCTCCAAACTTTCTAAGGTAGCTTCATGTTTCCTCTCTTCTGTTTACCCCTAAGTGATTGCTGGCGAGTGCTGTATGTTCAATAGCACTTGTTGAATTATTTGTTTTTTAAGGTACTACTGACATTTTTGTTTAGGATTTCCCAAACCTCTTACTTAATTTCCAGATTATAAGTTCTTTTGATAGTATCCTTATTAATATCACATGAAGAAGTTGAGCATTACCTTTAGACCAAAGCAATTTACGTTTCAAAAATCTGATTAATTTCAACACAATCAGCGAGGATGTCAGAAGATCTCAGTGCCTCTGATAGATGCTGACAGGTGAGGAAATTAAAATTAGGTAGGGAAGCAATTAAATACTGGCAAACATTACTTTAATGAGACAACCAAATCATTCATAAGCCATGGAATATGTCGTATTCATGATAATTATCTGAGGGTGGCGGGTGAGAGAGTACATTTGAATATATTCTTCATAGAGGGTTTGATGATGGCAGTAGATGACATTCCATGTTTGTCATCTAATGCCTTTGTCCTAATCTAGCATTTCAATTGCTCTTGGGGACAGATGTCCTAATAATCATATTTAAGATTATGACATTGTTTAATTAACAAGTCTTTGTATAAGTCATCCTTTCACCACCACCTTTACAACCACATAAAACTTACCAAAATGCACAGAGTCTAGACAAAATAATTTCTGGCCTTTTCACAGTGGTTTAGGGATAACCATGGTCAAGACCTGTGAAAAGATAAACAGAAAAATATATGTTTTATGCAACTTTTAATTAAAAATATTTGGGAATTATAGGGCTAAGAGCAGAACTCAGGTCCTCAATCTTCATGCAAGTGTTGTTTTCAAGATAACATCCCCTATTCAGAAAGAACATCTGAGACCACACTGCTGAGGAGCTATCTATTTTTGGGATTAGTGGGAGTTTTAAAGGTTCTCTCATATTTCATATTGGAAATATAGCACTCATAAAGTAGCAAGTATTAAGAGGTACCTTTACATTGGTCTCAGCAAATCTAGTTCCAATTGGTTGGAATTTTTGTTCGTAATGTTAGAATCATCATCCTAGAGTAACATTGATTAAAAATTACCTAGGATACAGTGGTCTATTCAAGAGATATCATGGTTTATGAAAAACTTGTTGAAACAGGTCTTTCTGTGCTTTTCTTTTCTCATGTTCTTCTATTCTTTTCTGCTTTTTTCTCCCTTTATTCTCCATCCTTGTTCTTTCCACTCTCATGTCCCCTCTGGTTTTATTTATTCCCTCCTATTTTCCCCAAAATGTAGTAGAAATGATCAATTATTTGATATTAGTCCCAACTAGGTTTGGTGAGTTATGCTTTTGCATAATTCTAATTAATAAGTTGAAGTTTTGTAAGTTAGAGATTGATTGTACAGGTTCTTTTTTTGCTTGAAATTGCTTTTGGAGATGAGAACATGTTTTCTTGGAAAAGGATGGGTGGTTTGACAAAGGATGCAGACATGCCAGGTTCTGGTTCAGCAGTCATGAAATACACAGAGGCAGCAAAGGATACTGGCCTCATTACCAAGATGCTAGAATGGGATTTGTCAGTTGTCCCAGATCACTTTCTGGGTCTAGTGGAGAACTCCATTGCATCAGGAAACAAGAATTCCTGAGGGTACATGATACTAAAATAATGTGATGAGGGCTGGTGAAGCCTTCTTAGCTGGAAGGCTTCAGCTTTTCTACTGCTTGAGACTTACTGATGAAGTCCCTTTTATTGAAAATTTCATGGTGTCAACTTCTGTTGTTTCTGTGGCTTGTGTTTTGAGAGCTTGCTCAAGGATGTTGCATCTTTGAAACCTCACTGGCAAGAGCTGAGAAAGTGTTCATTGTAACCTTGCATCTAACACTCCTTCTGCATCAGTTCAGTAATGTGTTACCTTCGGGTTAGACCACAGATGTGAAGTTTTCTCTCTCCTTTCACTTGCCAGTGAAGCAGGACTCAGTACTGAATGTGTTTTGGTGCCTTGACAATTGACTTTTCTATGGTAGAGACTCATTTTCCCTTTCCCTACAAGTAGAGCACTCCCGAATGGGAGGCTGCATTGTGAGTGGGAGAGTCTTTACTGGTTTCCGTGTCAAGGCACATGGTTATTTTTGTATCTGTTTCATATTAACCATGCAATCATTGATATTTGGTTTCCTTGTTGGTAAAATTGGGGTTATAATGACAATTATTTGAGATTAGACAGTCATGCAGACCCTGGCAGGTGGGGCTTGGTTGGTTGGGCATCATCCTATGCATGGATGGGTTGCTAGTTCGATTCCTGGTTGATGCACATACCCAGGTTGCAGTCTCTGTCCCCTATAGGGGACATGCAGGAGGCAATTGATCAATGTCTCCCTTTCACATTGAAATCCCTCTCTCTCTCTCTCTCTCCCCGTCCCTCCCTCCCTCTCCCTTCCTCTTTCTCTAAAAATTAATTTAAAAATCATTAAGAAAAACAAAAACAGTCATGCAATATTTTCCACATGATTAATGTTTTGATTTTGGTGGCATATGACAAGAAGTTTTTGTAGTGCATCTTATCTATCATGTTCTATTCTTTCTTTTAAAAATAAAAATGTTTATTGAATTTTAGGGAGAGAGGAAGAGAGGGAGAGATAGAAACATCTAAGAAAGAGAAACATCAACACCTATCAGCTGCCTCCTGCATGTCCCATGCCGGGGATGGAGCCTGCAGCCTGGGCATATGCCCTGACCAGTGACCTCCTGGTGCATAGGCCAATGCTCAACCACTGAGAGACACTGGCCAGGCCCATGTTCTGTTCTTAATCTGATTTGAGTCTTATATGAAAATGGGATATATTACAAAAACTTCCTAGAGGTCTTATAATTCTCAGTAAATCTATCCATTGTATTAAAGCAACTGCTTTCATTGCAGTCTTATTAGAAGCACCATCTCTCTGAACCTAAGGCACTGTATAAGCACAAACTTTAAAAGGACTTGAGATATGCCTGCAGTCTTTGACTTAGTTTAGGGGCTGAGGAGCCACTTGATTTTTTATTTTGAGGCTTTGCCTTTTAGAACAGAAGTTCTTTGTGTTGTTGTTAGGTGAGGCTATGCGAGATTGACATAGATAAATATTGCAGTATTTTAGGGGCACAGAATACCCAGCCCAAAGCTATTTTCTAGCATCACGCTTATAGCATCATTGTTTCATCATAAAAACAGGCTCATAGAAAGAAATATTATAGTTGTGTGTATCACCACTGTCCATATATATTGTTATGAAATAATGGAGGAAAATTTTCCAAATAATGTTTAAGTGAGCTTTGGCTATAAAGCAGATATTATAATCTTCATTTACATATAAGGAAATTGACACTCAGATAGTAACTTGCCTAAGGCCATTGGTGAGAGGAAGACAAGTTTGACTAGCTCTAAATCCCATGTGTGTGTGTGTGTCCTACTTCCTCATGTCAGTCAAATAGTTAGTTTTATCTTATTATTCCCCCTTTCACCAATCTAGTAGATCAAGTCAATGAGCTGTTAAGTCTGTGTTTTCCCAACCTCATTTATTAGGAGAAACTGAGGTATAAGGAAAAAGACCACTAGACCAGAGGGTCCAAAATCATACCCTGCCCTATACTGTACTATGTAGTTTTGGCAAGTTACTTACCTTTCCTGAACTCAGTTTCCACATCTATAAAATGAAGACAATAATACCCACTTCACATGGTATTTGTGCAGTTTATTGTGAGAGAGATGTTGGTTCCCTTCTCATCTTCTCTATCCCTCAGTGAGCTTTTGTTTCCCCACCTATGAAGTCAGTAGAATAATCTCTTCCTGCTTCTTTATCAGGTTGGTGTGGGGTGAAATGTGAATACGAATGTGAAAATGTTTTGCAAAACAAGAAACCACTATGTAGATATAAGAGTTTATGATTATTTAGAAATAAATATGGCTTAGTACCTAAGAGTAATTTTTACCCAATCTTTCATTTACAGACTAGTGTTGAAGTTTGCTGAAGCTTGTGTCCACTGACCATCCTACGAGGTAAGAGAGGATTGGCTTCGTGCTTATGAAATGCTAATAGGCATCGTAGGCAATAATGTTTAAAGTTGATTTCACTCCCAACAGAAGAAACACAAAGGTCTTTCATGAGCACCCAAACTGAAGAATGATCAAGACAATGAACTGCCCTCCTTTTATGTCTCCTTGACTTAATTTCCCCTTTCCATTCTTACTCCTTAAGGTTTAATACCAAAAGCTCAAAAATCTGGGCCATGCAGAAAATTTTGATTTAATGAGTATTTAAGTGTTTATAATATGCTATGTACTAGAATGTTCTTATCTATTGTCATCTTGTATGCTTCAATACCATGTGACAGGAGGACTTTCTCTCTAGTTTCCTGGCCCCTATTTTTTTTAAAAAAATGTATTTTTGTTGTTTGAGAGAGGAAGGGAGAGAGAGAGAAACATCAGTGATGAAAGAGAATCATTGATCAGCTGTCTCCCGCACACCTCATACTGGGAATAGAGCCTGAAACTAGGCATGTGCACTGACTAGGAATTCAACCATGACCTTCTGGTTCTTAGGTCAATGCTCAACCACTGAGCCATGCCAGCCAGGCTCCTGGCCCCTTTTTTGAGTGCATTTTTTCATTCCATTTTGCTGCCAGTTTTATTTGGCTCTAAAAGGACCAAACTTTACTATTTAGGTCCATCACCATCTCTTATCTGCTCCCCAAAACATCTCAAAAATATATAATCCAAGGTTACAACAACCATAATTCCTAGGAATAATAAAATGAGTTAGAGTCTTGAAATCCAGGACCCATAATATCTGCATGGTACTCTCTTAAAGGACCTGTGTGAAGGAGATTGGCCTTTCCCTGAAGAATACATTCTTCTCAAGTTTGTCCAGAAAATGGATTCCAAAAAAAAAAAAATAAAAAAAAATTGAAAGAAGCATGGTAGTTGTAAAAGTTTCAGAATGTGAATATTTTCCTACCTCTAAACTAGCTGATATCTGCACTTCCAGGTTCTCTCTGCCAAGTTCTATGACATCATTTAGAAGTCTTAGGCAAAAAGAGGGGCAGTAGTTAATATGGTATTCCTAACTGTAGGATTGGTATCCTAGCATCTTTTTGGAAGATCTGATATCAACATAAAAATAATGTAAATGCTTCTGCTTAATATTTTTATTTCTTTGTTATGTTATTTTCATGATCTTATATGATCTTGAACTTGTAACATGACTTTAGTTACATAGACATTGAAAAGAATTGAAGTTTATCAACATGGCTCCATATTTGTAGGAGTTAGTGATTTAGAATTAAGTGGAAATTATGGTTTTACATTAATATGATTTTCAAAGCTAATATTCACCATAAAATTGAATAAAAAACATGTCATGTGCAAATAAGGCGGGTGGTATATGGGTGGCTAAACTCCTCTATAATTAGATCAGATGTAGCAGCCACTTGTGTTAGTTAAATTTTATTCTCATGACTGCAAAGAGAGGGTTACAAGAAATGGTAGTGGCTAAAAATACAAGAATGGCTCCTGCCCATCATTCAATCCTTCTATAGTCCATAAAATACCCCTGAAAAACTCTCCTTTCTCATGTATTTCATGTATTTTCATGGATAAATATATCAAAAAAGAATGGCTGTAGACATGTAATAATAGATTTTGATAGCTCTGTTAGAGATCTAACTTACTCATTTAGAAACTGCAAACATTATATTAACTTTTCTCCAAGTGCTAATTGTTAAATATTAATAGAATAAGCTTAATAGAATAAGCTTTGAAAAATGGTAAACTGCCATCCTCCTTTTCACTGAAACCCATATTGAAACTACAAATAGGGGTTTAATCAAGCCTGGAAAAATTGCTCATAAGAAAGAGGGATTTCCTATCTATCTATCTTGCTCTATCTATCTATCTATCTATCTATCTATCTATCTATCTATCTATCTATCATCTATCTATCTATCTATCTATCTATCATTTATCCATCTCTTTATATCTTCTGAATTTTGGAGGTCGGTGCTGGTGGGGAGAGGAGGATAAAACCTTTCCAAATAACCTTTGGAAAATGGAGAAGGAAATATCTTGGGGACCTGCTATAGAATTTAAAATAATCTTGTGGTAAGAATTGGTATCAGTGGCAGTAATGAAGAGAGAATAACAGTTTAAATAAATAATTAGACTTGACAGTAGATGTGTCAACAGGCACCCACTTAATGAGTATAATCATTGTTTTTCTCTGCTCTTAACGTTGATCCACTGACTGTGGTGTGTTCCCTGTCCCATTTCCAAACCAAGACTATTTAAAGCTGCACTTTATGGAATCTGAAACTGTATACCCTGTTTACTATTTTGAGCTGATACCCAATGTTCTTTAATAGGCAAGATCTGTACTTGAACAAGAACCGGCTTCTGGCCTCCTGAACACCGTTGATTATTCCTGTTTTCCACAGTCTGATTTATTAGCAAGGATGAATAATACCCAATTAATTTTCATGGACTTGTTTATATTGCTAAAGTGACTTGTTTATTACAATTTGATGGAACAACCCTAGTCTGCCTTAAATCAAATTCATCAGTTATTGTTTTCTGAGGTGGGTATAGAGGCAGTAGTTTTAAATTAAATTATCTTTTGTAGTTACCTGGATACGATAACATTGTTCTGGGTAGTGAAGCAGTATGTTTTATGTTATGGTATGTGAACCAGAAGTCATGAGAATCGAATTCTAATCCCAGCTCAGGCCATGTCCCTCAGGCAAGTCACTTTTTCTCTCTAGGACCCATTTCAACATCTCACAACAGATGGAGTAGGACCAGTTGATAAAGGCATTGCTTCTAGTCAAATGTCTTATTATCTGTGATGTTACTTCCTAGCCCCTTCTTTCTCCCTTCTGCTGCTACTTTTCCAAAGTCATAGGAAAATTCTATGACTCTACAAGAGACCCTGTGTGAAAGTAGTTATTTTTCTATATAGCTTTTGAATCTTTTACATACTAAAAGAGCTTGTAATTATACATTTGAATTGATTGGGCATTTATGTGTTGGCCATCCACTACCTCCAGTAACATCAAGTTCCTGGTTAGAAAAATAAAAATAAATCATCTTTCCCCATGTTTCTCTACTCCATAACCTGATCTCTTTCCTCCACCTGTTTTCTGATCCAACGAATGATAGGAAGCTGAGGATGAGCACTTAGCTGACTGTTTGCTGTGCATAGTTGGGAACATCAATAAAGAGAAGACAGATGAAGGAATAATAATCAAGAGAACAGGAGAATAATAGCCAACAGAGAGAAATATAGCTCAAGGCCTGCAATTCCCAGTTGCCGTGCTACACAAGATTAATAACAGCATCTCTCACTTTCGGGCTTTCTCTCTGCCTTACTCTTGTGGGACTGGGCTGGGACTGAGAAGCAGCTGGAATGAACGTTGCCAAAACCAAACTCATGTTTTCATGACATTTCTAGGTCCAGAGAAGAGAATAGTAATTATCTATTAATTAGAAGATAATGTAGAAGCCTCTGGATATAAACACTAATCGTGGTCCTCCTAATACTAAGATACAGACTGTGGAAATCATTTCATTGAGTGTGAAGTTCAAATTCTGTATATAATTTATTGGATATGACTTTGGTGAAGGATGATCTTCCTTTGAACCTTACTTTCTCCATGAATGAGATGGGAGAAGGAGGAGGGTAGAATAGCTGAGAACAAAGTTCCCCCAGCTCTGGTTTTCATGAATTTCTGTTTTGCCCTCAGTCCCATAGCAAGTTTGCCCCCAAGTCTGGTCTTGAATTCAGCTCCCCTCTCTCTGAATTGGAAGTCATTATTTCTTGCTCAGTTGACAGTTTACCCTTTCTGTAAAGGTATTTGCCTAATACCATTGTTCCTTGTGTGTGTGTGTGTGTGTGTGTGTGTGTGTGTTGTGTGTGTCTGTGGGCGTGCACAAGCATATATGTGTGAGTGTGTGTGTGCTTGGGAGTAGGCGAGAGGGTTATGGAATATTTGGAAGCTCATATATGAATCTATAAAAAGGTTAGAAAATGTTGTCTATACTTTCAATTTTGTAGACCTTTTGAAGGCCATACTTAGGTTCTAGGTTAAGCAAAAGATAATTTTAGAGTGGGAAGTCAGAGGTGACATTTGAGTAACATACACTTCCTGTTGTTGTGGGATTTTTCCCATAATTCACATATTTTTCTACTCTGAGTCTCAGCTTTATTTATGAGCATGACTCTGGCCTTTTACTTGTGTTAAACTGATGAGTGATGTTTTACTATTGAAAATCCTATCCTGCTTGCTTCATTCATTCATTCACTCGTTAAAATTCCTTATATCGTACAATATCCTAAATGTCAGCCATTTTAATATATTATTTCATTTAATCTCATAAAGTAGAAATTATTTTTCCCATTTTTCATATGCAGCAGCTAAGATCAGAGAGGTTGAATAATTTGCCCAAAGTCATACAGCTAATAAATAGCACAGTCTGGATTTAAATCTAGATTTGCTCCCAAATATGTGAGTATCTGCAGAGATAATACTGAATACAAATAGGAACAATGAAACAATACTCCAACCCTTAGAAATCAATTATATGACAGGTAATTAATTAAATGCTTATCTGGTACCTTAATGTAGAATCAGAAATGTTGGATAGTTGTATAAACTGTGTTACAAATAACTCATATTTTTCCTTTTTAAAAAACTCCTCTCAGGTTAGTGGTTTCAGTTCCTCCATTTTTGTAAGTGAGAGATGGAGGTGACAAAGAGTGATAAGGGTCAAATTACCCTGATCAGATGGTGAGTTATCAGCTGAATTGGAATTTTAATTCCTTGGGGAATACATTTGTTGTTTTCTCTCTGTTATATTGAGTGTGGGATTTTAACAGAGATAGACTTCTGACCATGCATAAATCAGCACAAATGCAGATGTGAGCAGCTAGAAATTGGATCGTGCCAAGATGTAATGACTGCCACATGTGTGAAGTTAATGCTCAGTGCTTAACGACCCACTGTGAGTATATGTGGGAGACATGGGAGCCAAGTTGGTGTCAGAGATGGAAGAGGCCTCAGAGATGGTCAGGGCAACACCTTCATCTTGCAGATGGGGACACGGAGGGAGAACAAGAACCAGACTTCATTCCAGCACTCTACTATCATATCTACTGTTTTGATTTTCTATCTTTCTTGACTTATTCTCACACAGACAGGCATATATACCTGAATTGGGAAAACAGCATATGAAGCTGCATGACCTTGCATGCATTACTTGGTTTCTTTGGATCTTAGTTTTATTGTCTGTAAAATGGAAATCATACTTGACTGACAGGACTGTTGTTATGATACGTGAAATACTTTTGTGCTGTTCAATACTCAGAAGCACTGTTGGCAATATAATTAATGATCCTCATCATAGTGAGACAGGCACTGCTGTGCTGTTTTTATAGATGCCATTTCCTAACTTTATCTTGATACTTTTTAGGTCCTTGGTTCTCAACATTTGGTTTGAAGACCAGGAATATCCACCTCACTGGGAGCTCGTTAGAAATGCAGATCTTAGGCCACACTCCCAACCTCCTGAATCTCAATCTGCATTTTGACAAGATCCCCAGGTAGTTCATACGCTCATTAGAGTATGAAAAGGAATGTTGCAGGCCCCAGATCAATTTCAAGGCTATTGGCCATGGCCTGCCAACAATGATGGGCATGCTGCCAGCATTCTGGGCATGCCTTACCCATGCTTTTCGATAGTGGGAAGAAATCCTGTGAAGTTGCTCCCTGGGAATACTTGAAGGCTGGTTGAAGGCATGCAGCGGGCTTTATCTTTTCAACGCCCTATGTTTCCTCAGAAGTACTATTCACCAGGGGTCAAACTGGGATTGGATCCCAAGTCTTTCTGCTCCGAATCCATGTTCTTTTCATTAAACTGTGATGTCTCAGTTGAGAGGAATGCTGGGCTGTGTGTATGATAACTCTTCATTCTCCGTAGTGTGAATATTTCCACACTGGCTGTTTTACTCTATTACTCAATTCCTAGAGGGGGAGAATTTTTTTAAAAAAATATATAAAAGCTTGAGTTGAAAGCCAGGATCCTGCAGCTTAATCAGTTATTTTCGTTTTTTAATGAGGGTGACTATTGTGAAATAAGTAATTATTAATTACTGAAAACTAATGAAATGTTTTAGTTTCCTTGCTAAAAAAGCATATGGAAGCTAAAAGAAAGCATATGGGTGTTTTTTTGGGAAGCATATTGGTGAATGGACAAATTACAGTGGTGCCAATATGCCTTTGCTGTCTGTCTGGGGCCATCGCTGCATGTGCTGGCATCTGAGTTCTCATGGGTTAAAAGTTTTTTGTTTGTTTTTTTTTTTGTTTTTGTTTTAATTCCCATATGATATGTGCTTTGGGTTGCCTCTGGAATTACACAGGTCTGCCTCCTAAATCTTTCTGACTGCTTTCACTCCAACATTACTGGCTGAGTGTCCTTCAGTATAAAATCTTTGCTATAGATCAGTGCTGGCGAACCTATGACAGGCATGTCAGAGTTGACACGCGACCTCATTTTTTTGGTTGATTTTTCTTTGTTAAATGGCATTTAAATATATAAAATAAATATCAAAAATATAAGTCTTTGTTTTACTATGGTTGCAAATATCAAAAAATTTCTATATGTGACACGGCACCAGAGTTAAGTTAGGGTTTTTCAAAATGCTGACGCGCCGAGCTCAAAAGGTTCACCATCACTGCTATAGATGGCTGTTATGCTCTTCCTTTGCAGATGTCTTTCACCCTCTGCAGTAGACCGGATGGGCCTGCCCAGCTGATGGTTAAGTGTTGAGACTTCCATCTGCCAGTTTACTGCAAGGGGGAAAATCAGTGCCCTTTTAACTGCAGAACTGAACCTCCTTGTCCCACTGGGGCTCTGTAGTGGACCCTGGGCCAGCCATTGACTCTCTGCACTGGACATTTCTTTCCTATAAAACTGGAATGATAATACGAGTGCTCCTGTTACTCTATTTGTAGCACATGCCCTTTGCTCCTAGTCTCCTTTCCTTTACGTCTCTTCTTTCTTGCTACACGTTTTGTCAGTCTGATAAATAGCTTGATGGATTTGGAGGTAGTTGAAACTGTTTTGGCTGCTCTGGGGATTGCACACACTTTGGCTTGTGATGATCGGAGGCGGCCGAGTGTCAGAAAACTAAGATACTTGGCTGAGTGTCAGAAAACTAAGGTTCCAGAACAACCTGACTTAATAAAGCATTTGCTTAGCACCTACCAAGCAAGGTGGCTTGCTAAGAAATTGAAGGAGGGAGCTGGCAGGTGTGAGAGGTTAATTTGATTCAGGCCAGCCAATACTCAGTGTGATATGTGAGCTCAGTAATTATACTATGTGAGTGAGAGAATTTGGGGGACTCTTTATACCTGGGGCTATATTACAAAGCAGAGACTGGAGTTGGCTTTGAGAAATGATTACATGGACTTTGATGTCATATTACAGGGACTCGAGTGGAAATCTCTGGCAGGTAAGGATCAGCTTGAGGTGCGACCCAGAAGCAGGCGAGTACCAGCTCTATCCAGAGAACTAGGCATAGATGACCGAAATGTGTATTTGAGAGAAATCACTTATATTCTGGTGATCCTTGGTCTCTTTATCTGCAAAACATGAGCTTTAGCAATTTGGTTCTCAAGGAGCCTCAAGAGCTCCAACTGGAATTCTACAAGCTCTCTTATTCCACAGCCAGTGAGCCATTTGGCTGAACCCTGGCAGCTGATGGTGTCAATGGCACCGGGCCCAGAACCCAATGTCCTGTTCCCTATTCCAGTGCTCTCCCTACTGCCCCACATAGCGTTATGATGATGGGTGGCTGGGGTGACTGTTATTACTGTAATGGTCATTATTATTAGCCTTTAATGTATGAAACATAATTCTAAAATGATCTAAGACATAAAACAAATAAGACATTTAATCATCTTAGTTACTGATGATCTTCCTCTGGAGAGGACTGGCTCTGATGAAATGCCACCTTGCTTCATTTCTGCCTGTGTGGGCCTTGCCTTTCTGCCTGGAGGACTAGCGCATGTGCTTCCTCCCAGGGAAGTCTTCTCTCTCTACCCCTGGGCTCTGAAGTATAATCTTAGCATTAGCATGGGACGCTGTTTTATAATTAAACTCTATTTTATATTGCCATCTTTCCATGTTTGCTCTCCTCCTCTCTCCCCCTGTCTCCTGCATACACATATTAGGTTTCTGAATCTTAGGACTACTCTCTGCTTCTCTGAATTTTCTTTAGCTCCTGGCATAATGCCCTGGACATCATGCTCAATAAAGAAGCACATAACTGTGTTCTTCGGTGTTTCCCCCCACCCCTTGCTTGTTGATTGTTTTTAAGATGCATATGAGACTTACAGGCTTATAGACTTTCAGAGCTAGAAAGGAACATGAAAATCATCTGTTTAGTTGAGACCCCCTCCAAGGAAAGAAATGACTTACCCTACTTTTCTTGCCCAGATAGCAGCAGGTCTGAGACTGGTGCCCCTATCTGACCAATTAGTGAAGGGATGGTTGGGGCCCAAGCTCCTGCTCACCACTTAGCAGGCCTTGCCTGGGTTGCTCCTTTCTATGAAGACCATTGAGGATGAGGGTGGTACACATGGCTCTACTGCTGCATGAAACAGATGGAAAGCAGCAGACGATTATTGGGTATCTACTATGTGACCGGTGCTTTCACATTGATTAGCTTGATCAGTTGTTATAGGTAGAATTCCCATTCCTACATGAGGGAAGCCAGGTTGTACGCAGGACATTTAGCACAAGCCCTTCCCTATATGCTCTGAAGAGCACACAGTAGTGGATATGCGCTTACCTCCTAAAATGTGGGCATAGGGCTCTGCAGAGCAGCCCATGTGATGACTCTAAGATTGTGAAGGCCAGGGAAAGCAAGCAGAGGCTGTGATCAAAACTGAGGTGGCAGGGCATGTATTGACCCAAGTACAAGAAAGGACTCAGGTCTTCCACTCTCTCTCTACACATTCAGCACTGAGTCTTTGGAGAGCTGGGACTTGAGGACCTCACACTTGAGTGTTTGTAGTATTGGCTTGTTCTCACCTTTATTGCATCTTACGCCCTCCTCCTCTGAGCCTCCAACACCACTGAGTATGTTTTTCTTCCTTCTATTCATCTTTCTTCTTCCCTTCCCTCCTTCTCCTGAGTTAACCCTGGGTGGCCTTCGGTCCTGAAGGCTCTCTGATGGCAGAGTCCTCTGTCCCAGACTGTGAAAATGCTGGCAGGGAAGGCGACACACAAATCTGTTAAATACACAGTAAAAATAGCTTATGATCTATGGGACTCAGTATTAAGCAAGATGATATTAACGAGGTTTGAGTGCTGTTCTGAAATGTGGCAGCTGCACACGCAGATTGGCTGCGTTTCCTCCCTACCTCTGGCAGCTTGTGAGCAGTGTTGCCATGACACTCCTTGGGCTCTGTTTAGATCAGCTATTTTCTGAAGGAGTCCCTGACCTTCCCCACAATAGAAACCATTGATGTGGTCATGTCAGTGCCTCTGTGGGAGCTGTGTGACTGGCGAGCCCTCAGTTGTCACTTGGAGACTGTTGGAAGCTGGAGGTGAGGGCACCGGCATTGAATGTTTAGGACCAAGAAGGGCTTTTAAATATCCTTTGCTCTCGTTTCATGGGTGAAGCTGCTGAAGTTCATTGAGTGGAAGTGACTTGCTCAAGGTCACAGAGTGAAGTGGGGACAAGGCTGGGGTAGGATATCAGGTCTCCTGATTCCCAGCCCTCAAATGTTAAGACTTTGTCACACTTATTCCTGCCTAAGGGCCCTTTTCAGCCTGGAAGGCTGTGGATGGAGATGAACCAGGTCTGGGCACATTGCTGTCCCTAGGAATGGGCAGAGGAGGCAATTATTGGGGTAGTGTGGGGGCGATTGATGTCCAGGGTAAATGCCCAGGGCGCCACTCAGCAGTGCCCATCTGCAGAGAGTCTTTTCTGTCAGATTCCAGATTGGCCACTGAGAAGTAGATGCTCAGAGGAGCAGGGGCAAACAAAATCATGTTTATTGCTCCCTTTTGATCTTAAGTAAGACTGGGCATTAAACTGCCATAAGAGCCATTGTCAGCACCACTTTTTGTTTGTTTGTTTGTTTGTTTATTTATTTATTTATTTATTTATTTATTTTACTTTACAGTATTATGTATTCTTCAGGTAGTTCATATATGAAATGCTTTCTCATCCACAAGATTATGGGGTCCTGGGGCAGAAATTGTGATCATATTCCATTCCTTTCTTGCTCCCTCCTTCACTTCCCCTCATACACCCTCTCCCATCTTTCAATCATGGCACCTAACATAGTCTTAATTCACATATGATGAACATTGAGTAAATTTTTATTGAGCTGAACTGAGTTGAATTCAGGTGATCTCTTAAAATTTTTTATTAATTGACAGTAAAAATGGGCAAATTTTGATTTTGGGGAACAGTGTTCTCACCAATTTGGATTCCATCAGATTTCTTGTAGAATCGTAGTTAATTTTTATAAAACTCAGTATGCTGTCTAGTATTATCTTCATTTTGCAATGAAGAAATTAAAGTCATGTAAGCTGCCCAAATTCACTTCAAGTAATAGATGGTGGAGATTTATTTGCATCTGGGTCTTCTGTCTTCAAATGTTATGATGTTACTTCTGCTCCTTCCCAGTACTTAAGGAAGGGTGGTTCCATAACAGTGGCTCAGCTTCTATTGAGGAGTCTCCAATCTTTTAAGGTTATAACCTACCCCTTCAGAGTTTAGAAAATTAATTATAAGGACTCAGTTTCACACAGTGACTTATTGTAATGTTTTGAACAATGCTGTGCTGATCCGCCCCCCTCGCCCCCCGCCCCAGTAAGTCAGGGGGAAAACTGCTGTATCCTTTAATTTGCTTATTTGCTATATTATTTAGTTTGAAATGGACTTCAGAATAGTGTATAAGACTCTTTCAACTTTAAATAAATCTGGATACATTCAGCATATCAGGAGCAAAGCCTTCTACCCTAAATGAATTGATTGACTCATCTAGCTAAGAAAAACAATGAGAGCACTTTTTTTTAATTACAAAGAAGGATGCAATATTTTTTTTTAGTGCTGTAGCTAAAGCCTAGATTTTGGTTGATATTGATATTTTGTAGGTTTTCCTCAAGATTTGTCATATTCATTAAATAATATCTATTACACTTTTCTAACTTTTATGTGATTTGGAGTTTGATTGATAGCATTTCTGCATCCTTTCTAGAAAACCACAAATGTGGAGCAGTCTTTTTTTTTTTTTCCTTTTAAATTATATGCTGAGGAAGAACATCATTACCTAATTTAAATTTTAGTACAGAAGCAAAGCTTATTTGCAGTGAATACAATATCTTGATATATATAGATCTTATGTTTCCTTTCAGTATCTAACTTTCCAGGTGTTTAAAAAGAATGAGTTGAATAATAATGACATAACGCCCAGAGAGAAAACGCATAAGATAAATATGCTTGTAAATCTATTTCTCGTAGTGTGTGTGTGTGTGTGTGTGTGTGTGTGTTTATAAAGTTGTCTATACTTTGAAAGTACATAATAATTTTAGAATTACTTAAAAAAATTGAAATAGAAACTTGTATATTCAGGAGGATGGACATTTTATATTTTGTTTTACAACTGTAGGTGAAGTGAAAAGTTGGAAAATTGTACTGTTTGGTATTAGATGGGGAACAAACACTATCTTTATATATTCTTTGAGAACAAAGTTTGTCTTGGGGATCTGGGTATTCTTGCAAGCTTTCTAATTTTTTTCATTCCCCTTTTATGCCCACACTTTGTTTAATTCAATTGAATCAGATTGCTCTGAACAATGATTGAGAAATCATGTTATTTATTATAAGCAATGCCCATACACACTAAAGGAAAGGAAAAAAAGAAAAAGGAAAAATAGCAGCGTTTTGTACCCTTGTTGTATGTTTGAAGCAGTCGGCCTTACTTTAGAATTGTATATGTGTGTCTCTGCTTTTCTGAGTAGACTGGGAGCCCCCTGAAGACACGAGAAAGGTTTTACATATATTGGTGGCAATGAATTTTGTGAACTCAGGTGCTTTCAATTAAAACAAGTTTTATAACATCTTTCACTTGAGCTGGCAGGCGTATTCCAAATCTTGTTAGAAGTCATTTTATCACTTTTGAGATCCCTCTGCTTCGTAGGCTCTCTATGGAATGAGGAAACATTGTCCATCTGCCTACTTACAAGAGAAATGGGTAGTTTAGGAGTGCAATAGCCTGTTTACATATTGACCCAAACTATCACTGTAAGAAAAAGTTTCCTGTATTCTAAAGTCTTACAGAGCTAGGGAAAATATTCACATGTAATATATAGAGTGCATATATATGTATATATATGATCTGTTTCTTGTCACAATATTTTACCCAACGTGCTATTTACAGTAATGAATCAAAATGTCAGTTTTAAAAATATGAAGTGTCAAAGTATTCCCACATTGCGGGAAAGTTTGACGTGACAGTTTGTTAATCATATGACTATTATATCTAATGTGCCGCACAATGTTTTTTTTGCTCAATGCTCTTTCTTGTAGGCTTCTCACACTTTTTTAGTGAATTTCTACTTTGAGTTACTAACCCAAGAAACACATTTGGGTTACATGTCTCCCACACCTTACATAAATGCTGCTGAGTTTTTCTGTACTTAGAATTGAATGGGTTTCACATCATTTTAGAGTGGTTTGATTTTGTGCCTGACACATTTATGTATGACAACTAAAAACAATTCTCCTATGTAGTTTTGTTATTTTGACTACATAACCATCACTTGAAACTTTTCACATATAGAGTGGATGTTTGTATTTCTCCAAGTGGGGTTTCCCAAGGTATAATTCACATGGCCTTATTTGCCATTGCCCACTCCTTAACCTTGGATGCATTTAAACATTTTGCTTAGCATATTGGTTCTACCAACTTCTTAATCCTACTAAAAGTGCAGGATCATAAAACATAAATATGTTATATTTTGGAAAAAGCACCATGGTTTCTTACAGGAACCATGTATATGGCTCTAATACTGTCTCTGTGTCCATGGACCACTGTTGATCTTTGGGCCTTAGTTTCCTATGAAGAATTGTCAATGTTGAACTTAGATTAGATTAGTGATTTTAAATTTAGGCTTCAAGGATCCCCAAGGTTTTGGGTGGATGTACAGACTCAGATGATGGGGTGCAAAGCAAACCCTGAGAACTCTGGGACCTTCCACCTGAGTAACTCTACTCTTGCATTTCTTTTAATTTAGTTTTATATACTATTTCATTTAAATAAATGATTCCACTGCTTAAACAACCAGCTTACCTACCTATTGACAACCACTGTACTGGACAATCTAGAGTCAGCATTCTCTGACTTGGTGGCTTATTTTTGCCATGGCAACAGATCTTGGCTAATCCAGCCTCAGGTTCTATCTGTGCTTTTGTGAGGCCTCCATGGAAGTTGTTTTAGTGGCAAAGGATTCTCCAGAATGAGAGCTGAGGGCAGTACCACCAGCTTAGATCACATCTAGGTCTGATTTTAACTTTTGCATCTTTTTAGTCTTAATAAACTTTCCAATTTAATCGATTGCAGGTCAGCAAAGACCATTATTTAGAACAAGTACAGCCTGGCCAGTGTGACTCAGGGGTTGAACATTGACCTATGGACCAGGAGGTCATGGTTGGATTTCTGGTCAGGGCTCATGCCTGGGTAGTGGGCTGAAACCCCAAGTGGGGCATGCAGGAGGCAGCTGATCATGATTCTCTCTCATCATTGATGTTTCTATCTTTCTCTTTCTCTCCTTTCCTCTCTGAAATCAATTAAAAATATGTTTAAAAAAACAAGTACAGATATAGAGAGGCATAGAAGCTTTGGCAGATATTTCAGCTGCTTTTGGTTAAGGATATGAGTGCTATTGCTTAACCTAGAGAGTTTCAGCCAGTTTGGGAAGGAGGATGGACACCCACCACTTGGAATTTTAGTTATTGCATCCCTTTATGCTTCCCTCCATCTCAGACACCCATAACCATTACCACCTTCATTCACCATGCAGGGCACAGCTCTGTGTGTATTCCCCAGAATGGTGGGATAGGAAGATAAACAGGTGAATTACAAATCTAGGTAGAGATTGTATGCATGACAAATGATCAAGGAACATGAAAAGCCTTTAAGTTTGAATATAATAAAATTAAATTAGAGAAAATGTTTCTCATAGCTAAAAAAATGTGTCTTAAAGATGGGAGAGAGGATGAATGACTATTTACATAGATGCAGAAGCATCATTTTCAAAGTTCCTCGGGAATTAAATTATGGAATTAGTTTTATATAACTCCTTTAATAGCTGAAATTATGAAGGGAGAAAATGGTCAACAGTTTTGTGCATGGCACTTTCTTGTAGTGAAATGTCCCTCTGGTAATAAATCACATAAAAACATGTTGCAAGTCTAGACATGGTTGTTGAATGCCAAGACAAAATATTCTTTTATTGAGTCACATGTCAGCCACTGAGGAAGCACCTGGGTTTTGAGGTAGAGGAAGGAGGGCCCAAAATACATTTGCAGGATAATTAGAAAAAACCTAGGGATTCTTTCTGGCTCATTCCCTGGAGAAATTGATTTTAAACAAATGTTGAACTCTAGAAGTACACCTTTAAGTCAACCAGGAAGCATTCTATGTATAGTTTTGGTCAAAGTAGAATGGGATAATGGATCCTTGGGATGGAGAGGATGACAGGAGGACAAACCAAAACAAACAAACAAACACTTTGTGATCTTGTTTGTTTAGTTATCTTACTTTTGCAAGGACTTCCTCCTGCCTCCGGTTCCTCCTTGCTAGTGTATACGTTCACTATCTGTCTTCTTTATTTCCCAGTTGTCCAGTAATGTTTGTTTCCCAGTTACCTGGAGTCACACCTGGATGATTTATGAGCTCAAAAATATGTATTGAATAGATGAGTGATATGGAAATGTAACATTCTTGAGGAAAGAAATATGACCTAAATCTGAACATTCTGGCCTGGCCACTTCTAAACTTCCTTGGACTTTTACTAAATGCTTATTGAGTTAGACAGTATTCTGAGCATTTTGCATCATTAACTCACTTAATCCACACAACCATTTTCTGAGGATGGTACTGTTATTACAACCATTTCATAGATGAAAAATTGAGAACTGGAGACATTATACAACTTGCTTGAGATTACCTGGTTCATTAAAGGTAAAGCCAGGACTTGGACTCAGGTAATCTGGCTCCAGCTTCTCTCTTAACCAGTAAGTGACATTGTCTCTGGATAATGAGTATTATTATTCCTGCTTTCTCTACCTCCCAGCATGTTGTGAGGCTGAAACAAGATGATAGGTGTGCAAGCATTAGGGGAGAGGGTGAACCAACTGGGGAAGGCAAGACGGCACACAACTAACTATAAAATAGGAAGTAGAAACTTTATACTGAGAAAGTTCAGAGAAGTAAAAAGAATGATCATTTTCAACTGGAATGGAGGGGAGGGGACCAAGGAAGGCTTTGTGGGAAAAGTGACATTAGACTTGGCCTTGAATGAGTGGGATTATGATAAAAGGAGATGTGCAAATGGAATGATGATGGATTAGATTTACTAATATGCAGGGTGCTGAAAAATAACGTGTTAGTTCATTGAGTGCTGATTAGTTTAGCAAATTCTTTACAAAACAGTGTGCGTTGAGGAGTGGTGAGGAAAAGAGGCTTGTAGAGGCAAGGGAGATAACAGTGAGTAGGGTAGTGAATGGGAAGATGAAAAAGCATACCAAAAATTCTTTACCATCTTTACTATCTTTCTAGGAGTTGATTCTAGGGTAATAGATGGTTACCTATATCATACTTTGACCCTTCATTTTTTTCCTGAATACTAATCCAAGGAGATACTGCTCTGAAAAGAGTGGTCATATAAGCCTGGAAAGTGCTGCATGTTCTGACACCCTCTGAGGTATTGACAATGTACATTAGCATGCTATGTCTTTTAGGAAGCTTGGTGGGAAAGCCATCAGCTTGCTTTCATTTGACTCTGGGTCTTTGTTTTCCTATGAGCAACCCTAGTTAACATATCTTAGAAGACAAAATTCCTTAGACCTCCAGCAAACCAGCTAGACTGATTTGTGTCCACTTTCCAACAGATCATCTAAGAGTAGAACTGGATCCATTGTCAGGGCAACCAAAAGCCCTGTTCTGAAAGAAGAAGTTAGAGTACTTTTGCCTGTGGAAATTGTTATGTGTCATTTAGAAAGAAAGCTGTGCCCAAGATAAACTTGAGAACCTGCAGACCCTCTGAAAAAGTAAGAGTGAGAAGCAGGAAGTGAAGGAGGCTTAGGTTTTGAAGTGGAATGCGTCCAAGTGTGAGAGTTACCAACCACAGGAACTCCTTTATCAGGCTGCCCTGTGAACATTTTATGATAAAACATTGTTTAAGTCAGCAGCTTACCAGCTAGTGCCTGAGAGGGCATAATGCCTCTTTCCTTCTTTTACCCTGCCTTGGCCTGAATGGAAAAGAAACCCATGGAATGTATTGAGTGTCTGACCTCCAGGTTGGATACTGTATTAGGAGGCATCACTAGGTCCCCTTATAAACTGACTGGGTCAGGATTTTTATTTTCTTTCATTTTTAAAATGTGTAATCACATTATATTAAGTCATAATCAAATGTTAGCATATTTTGTAAGCGATGTGGATACTCAGTATGTGTTTCTTTTTCTTTTTTTTTTCTTTTTAATTCTTTATTATTTAAAGCAGTGGTTCTCAACCTTCTGGCCCTTTAAATACAGTTCCTCATGTTGTGACCCAACCATAAAATTATTTTCGTTGCTACTTAATAACTGTAATGTTGCTACTGTTATGAATCGTAATGTAAATATCTGATATGCAGGATGGTCTTAGGCGACCCCTGTGAAAGGGTCAATTGACAGCCAAAGGGGTCGTGACCCACAGGTTGAGAACCGCTGGTTTTAAGTATTACCCTATGTTTCGTTTTTCCCCCATTGACCTCTCCCCGACTACTGCCCTACCCCTCAGCACATGCCCTCACCCCCCTAGTGTCTGTGTCCATTGGTTATGCTTATATACATGCATACAAGTCCTTTGGTTGATTACTTAGCCCCCCTCTCCCCGCTCCCCGCTGCCTTCCCTCTAAGGTTTGACAGTGTGTTTGATGCTTCTCTGTCTCTGGATCTATTTTTGTTCATCAGTTTATGTTGTTCATTATATTCCACAAATGAGTGAGATCATGTGATATTTATCTTTCTCTAACTGGCTTATTTCACTTAGCATAATGCTCTCCATGCCCATCCATGCTGTTGCGAATGGTAAGAGTTGTTTTTGTTTTTGTTTTTTGCATCAGCATAGTATTTCATTGTGTAGATGTACTACAGGTTTTTAATCCACTCATCTGCTGATGGGCACTTAGGCTGTTTCCAAATCTTAGCTATTGTAAATTGTGCTGCTATGAACATACGGGTGCATATAGCCTTTCTAATTGGTGTTTCTGATTTCTTAGGATATATTCCTAGCAGTGGGATTACTGGGTCAAATGGGAGTTCCATTTTGTAGATGAGGATGCTGACTCCCAGGGTATCTCACTGGTCAGAGTGGATCGTGTTTTACCTCTAGGACCTCTGCCACGTTCCTTTTCCCACCTGTCTGGTGAGCTCATCTTCTTCCAGGTGATAAAAGAGATTCTCCCTTGAATCCCATGGGACCTTTAATCCTGAATTGCATGATGATTGTATTCTTTATCTCTGTACTAGAGGCCCAGTGCATGAGATTTATGCACTGGTGGTGGTTGGGCGGGGGGGAGGGGTTGTCCCTCAGCCCAGCCTGGGCCCTCTCACAGTCCAGGACCCCTCAGGGTATGTTTGACTAATAGTTCCCCAGGGGGAGCAGGCCTAAGCTTGCACTGCTGTGAAGGCTGGAGATGCTCCCACCACTGCTGCTGCACTCGCCAGCCTTGCGTTGAGCATCTTCCCCCTGGTGGTCACTGTGCGTCATAGCGACTGGTCATTCCACCATTTGGTCGATTTGCATATTAGTCTTTTATTATATAAATGCTCTCTCTCCTTAATATTCAAAACTTGGGTCTTAGTGACTCTGGAGTCCAAGTGCTTATGTTGCACTGCTTTGTCTGCATTCAGCATGCTCTACAGTGTGACTTCCTGGTAACCTTTAGAACTAGACCTTTAACTAACAGGGTACCTCCTCTGTTGCCCATTGTTTTAGACCTTCTTTGCTGACATATTTTGAGTTTCCTGGATTCTGAGCCACTTATTTTTAATGTAATTTCCCACCTCCTGGAATGTACCAGTTACTTTCTTATTTTTTGCCAGGTCCTCCCTGAACTTACAAACAACACTCTTTAAACTTGCCATGCATTGAAATCATCTGGGGAACCTTACTCTCAGAAATTATGGTCCACTAGGTCTGAGAACATAGTGTGGGAGAATTTGTACTTCTAACAAACTCTTAGATGATTCTGAAACTGTCAGTTTGTGGTCTCATTTTGATGAGTACAGCTTTAAAGTATAGTTCAGGACCCTTGTTTTTCAGGAAATTTAACTATCTTTTTTCATTTTCTTTCTTTCTTTCTTTCTTTCTTTCTTTCTTTCTTTCTTTCTTTCTTTCTTTCTTTCTTTCTTTCTTTCTTTCATCAGATGTCTTTTCCTTTATGCAGCTCCATTATCTACTTCTTATGCCTGGTTAAACACTTTAGATTATGGAGGCAACTTTGTGTAAATGAACATATGGAGAATCCCGAATCCTGAGTATGCATCTTGTCAGAGCCCCTTATGAACTGTGTGTCTTGGGGCAAATCACATCTTGTGGAGTTGTTTCCTTATCCCTAAAATAATTATTTTACTTCCTCTTATGGCAGAAGCTCATGGAAGAGCAAATGAGATAGTAGATATATAAAGCACTATAAAAATACAATGATGTTCCTAGTATATTATTTATTTATTTTTTTTGTATAGTTGACTCATTCACTTTATCATTAATGATGAGGCATGAAGGAAGTGCTGTTGGTTTTTAATGAGATGTGGAGTGAAGGGTGGGGCTGAAGGATGCTGCGATTTCAGGAAAGCTCTTTTAGGTTCCTGGAAATGATTTTCACACCAACAGTCATGAGCCTGTGCTCAGGTCAGAAAAGCAATGTTATATTTATAGTGTACTGTTTTTTCAGGTAGACTATGATAATGATTATAAAAATTGTGCTCATATTCTGAATTTCTGATGTATACTTGAGAAGAGCAATGAAATATTAATAGTGCTTGTCATTAGTAGGTGTTTGCTAGTGGGTAAATTTATAAATCCTTAAAATTCTGTTTCCTTTAACAAGAATACCAGAGAAGGAAGTGTTCTCTTCTAGGTTTTTGTAATATAACATATCCACTCCTTCAGTGCCTACTATGCAAAGCCTAGCTCTAGCACTGAGAAATAAAAAGATGGTTAAATGTAATTTCTTCTTTATGGGGTTTATAATTCAATTGGAGACACAAACACTAAATAGCTGTTTTGCACCTCATAGACAGACAACAGTATGGTGATTACCAGAGGGAAAGAGGGGTGAGGGGGAGGTAGAAGAAGGTAAATGGGGATAATTGGTGATGGAAGGTGACTTGACTTTGGGTGGTGAACTCACAATCCAATGCATAGATGATATCTTATTGAATTGTACCCCTGAAACCTATATAATTTTGTTAACCAATGCGACCCTAATAAATTCAATAAAAAATAACTAGACAAAGGAGAGGTATAGACAGCATGCTGTGGGAACTGGAGGAGGGTTTCAGTGTGGGCCAAAATGGAGGGGCTCCCTCAAGTAGGTGGTATTTGAGAATGGACAGGATTTCAGCAAATGAACTTTGGATAGGAACTTGCCACTTGCAGAGACACTATGTTAGTACTCCAGGCATTTCCTATAGTGTTTTCTAGTTGGGGTTATGGAAAAAATATCAATACAAATTATTATGAGAATATCTCCTTTGAAGCTCTCTTACTGGTATTCTGGTCCATCTGACTCTGCTTATTTTATTTCCTTTAGTACATTTGTCCCCTCCTTCTTTACAGGATATTTCTTTTTTCCACTCCCACTTTCAAATTTTCTTTCCTGGTCATTAGCTTTTCTTTTCTGAAAAGCTGGCCTACCCTCACTACCATTCTCCTTTAGACCTCCTCTTCCTCTTGTCCCCAAATATTTAAAATCCTCCTCCATCCTTTACTCCTTGGCCTTGTTTTGACTTGCAGCATTAACGATAGCTTCTTTTTCACTTCCCTGAATTGATTAAAGCAACATGTTTGCAAAATGAAGATACTGATCTTCTCTTCTCCAGGCTCTAGATGCCAATTTCAGTCCGTATTTACGTACATATAGTGCCTATTGTGACAGAGGAGATAAGGTCACAGTGAAAGGAAGCAGGTTGTTAAAATCTGCTGGAATGAAACATCAGGGGCCAGGCTTGTCTGAAAATGCAGTGTAGACTTTACATTCTGTGACAGGCATGTGAGAATCTTTTGATGTTCAAAGCCTTACATTTTGACACTTAAAAAAATGTAATGTAAGTTTACATCAATGAAATCCAGGCAATTTCACCATCCACTCCATTATTAATTCCAGATGGGAAAATTCATTTAGGCTCAAATTTTGTTTGAGGGCCAACTGTTCCTTAAATTATTATTACAATTATTATCTATCTACTTTTTTTTCACAACTGATGGGAAAGGGAATTTAACAGCTCTGTGATTAGCAGGGCATGAAATTAAATATGTTTTGCACAGACTCAAGAGTTTGTTTACAACAGAATTCCTCAACTGAGAGTTAAGTATCATTAAGATTGGCCACAAGATGCTCTCTTTGACCATTTAAGTTTGATTTTTCACATCCATTTCTTTGCTGAAAGGTGTTTAACCTTTTCTGGAAGAAAAATGCTGGCTAAATCATCATGAAGCATTTCTAATGTTAATAGTCAAGGTAACAACCACATTTGTCATGCAAAGCAAAAGTTCTAAGTTGCAGAAGTCAGGTAAACTAGAAAAGATTACAGCTTTAGTCTTTCCTTTTCAAAGTCTCAGAGTTTCACCTTTCCTTGAATGCAGGTGCAGACCTATAGAATGTGATGTTTGTCTTTACATTTTCCTTATCTTGTATGATGTCATGTCTTGAGTCCTTTTGCAAATACCCTCCTTTGAGTGGGTTCTAGATAGTACCACACCCCTCTTTGTTTTTGCAGGATGTTAGCAGTCTTCGCTAGAAGCAGTAGAGCATGATGGGCAGGCACACTAGCTAGAGTCTTTTGGCTAAATTTTTAAGACAGCTCTTCTATTTGCTTCAGGAAATTACATGAGCTCTCTGCAATTCCTTTGTCTCATCCTCTTATCTAATGGACATAACAACAGTACTACCTCAAAGGTTACTTTGGGTATTTTAAGAGTTAATACCTGGACAATACTTAAGGCTCTGACTGACTCTCAGTTTATGCTCAGTTAATGTTAACTGCCACCATTTTTTTTTTTTTTTTTTTTTTTTTTTAAGGCAAGGTATTGTTCTGTGTGTGAAGATCTTGGTTACACTTTCGATATGGAGTTGCTTAATTTCCAGCCTGGACTCCTTAGTCTATTCCTGTCTTCTTGTCTTTAATAGAGTCTCTCCTATATGATAAGTATTTGTATACTTGTCTGAATTCTTTCCTTAGACATCAACCAAACCCAGTTGCTGCCCTCAAGGGATTATTTTGGGGGGTGGGAGAGTGGCTTTGGTGAAAGTTAATACTCTAGAGACATTCTCCATAAAAGTTAAGCTAATTAGGTAGTATTTCTAAATATTCAGAAGGGTAGTTAAGGGATTTGCGGTCATTAGAGGAGAAAGACATTATTTTTGGTTGGATTAGAAGCAAGTGTGGAGAAAATGAAGGAAGTCTTCCTCGAGGAGGAGGGCTTTGATCTGGAACCTGAATGCAGGGTAGAATTTGACTGGTAGAAAGGGGAAGAGGCTTCCCAGGCTAAGTGAAGAGTGTGAGCTGCACTTAATTTTTCCACATTTCCCTCGTGCTGCCCTTGCCATCCAGGCCCTTTGGAGCACTGTTATTGCAGGTGGGACCTCAGTTGGAAAGCCAGGGAGTGTGTGAGTAAGGCTTTCAGAGTCTTCAGGTCTGTGTATAAAAAAAAAAAAAAATGGAGAGAAGAGCCAGCCCCCTGGTGCATTCTAACAAATGTCTTATAGAAGGGTTTTGTTTTTATATCTGGGTATGAGAGAGGAAGAATAGGAGTGACAAAGGCAGCAACTATTGGATGTTTGTGTAGGGGTTATAAAGAAGGCTACTGAGTGCTCTTTATTTCTACCCTCAGATCACTTTAACGGGTGATATAAGTTAAAAATTATTGTCAAAGTGACGCTTTTCTCTTTGTATCTCTTCTTTTTCTTAGGACCCAATATTGAAATCACTCTTGTTCTCTGTCCTAATAAATGAACCTGGGTGGAAGTTAGGCAAGAGAGTGTTTCCTGGAATGCATTGTGTTCTAGTCAATAGATCTGAATGTTCAAACACCTTTATTGTAGGAGAGGGTCATTATAACTCAAGATGCCACCAGCAGCCCTGTGGTGCTTTGTCCAGTGTGTTTCAACACTGTGACTGCCCTGCCTCAGCTCCCTGCCATGTCAAGGTGTTTTTAAATGTCCTGTCCTTTTAGCAAGTGTCTTGATGAGACACCGTCATGTGCAGGTTGCTGGCCAAATCTTACATGGCATAGCTGCAAAGTGGAGTCTTAACCAACACCAGAGTGGAGTCCTAACCAACACCCTGGAACATTAACTTGCAAGTAGTAGAGTTACCCAAGGAGTGCTATTTGTGGGGTGCCATTTGGCATAAGGAACACTGACTCCTAAATTGCTGCCTTTGCTCGATATACCCTTGGAATTGCCTTCAGAAATAACAATGAGTAACCCCCAAAAATCATAGAATCATGTGATATGTGACCATGAAATCCACCTAGCTCATTCTGAATGTGAGAAAACAGAGGCCCAGGACAAATATTGATGTATACAGATAGCATTCTTTCCCTCGGATCAGGGCAGCATCCATTCTCAATTACCTTGTCAGCTCTCGGCCCACTCTCTTTTCATTGCCTCTCTGCCTTAAATATAATTGATTCTGAATTGGAGAAATAAAAAGAGAGGAAATGATAAAGGGTAAAAAGTTCCCCTTAGCTTTGCCTAATATCACAATGTTTGTAGCAAAAGGACAGGGCAGCACTCCTGGGGTGAGGCTCCTGTATCATAAGAAAGTCTCAAGAAATAGAATTGCTTTGAGTGTCAAAGTTTTTAGTTGGATATGGTTGTATCTATTATAAAATCTGGTGTAAATAAAAAGAGAGTTAAACATGAAAGTTCCTAAGTGGATAGTAAAACTTAGTTTTCAGGGGCAGGGATGCCGTCATGGATAAAGCTATGTCCTTGTCATAAATTGTTGCCATTTTCATGGCAGCATTTTCTAAAGTAAGCTCCACAGAACACAAGCTTCACAAATGGTCAAGTCAGTTTGGGAATCAGTTGCGATTACATCATTTTGAAGATTCTCCATGAATCTTTATCCAGATTAACTCTCAGAAGTCCTATAGGTAAACCAATAACCACAACATTCTTTTCTGTTCTGTTAAATTTGTTTTATAATGGAACCGTTTTATGGATGATTTCCCAGACTGTGTTGTATGAACATTCTTTGGATAGCATGACTTTAAAATTCTTAAGGTTCACATCTATCATCTTATAATAATCTTGTGTGAAATATAAAGCCATTTGGGCTGAACTATAAACCTTCAACTGCCCTCCCTTCTCCATAGGAAAAATTGCAGGTTTATTTCAGGATCAAACACTTTTGAAATGAAATGATGTTGGGAGAAACACACACACACACACTCAAATTTTAGAGCTTAATAATTGCAGAAAGAAGACAGTGTTATACCAGCCAAAACCAATATTCTGAATTAGGGCTTTAAAGCAGAGAGCTGTTCCTGAAAATAACTTGTTTTTAAGCAAAACTTTGTTGGCTTTTGGTGGCAGACTTTTTCACCATTGAGGCCATGAATATGGGTGATTTTAAACTGTGACATGGTTCTTGCATTCAAAACCAAGGCTTGTAGAGGAAACAAACACTTACTTTAACTTTTGTGAAATAGTTGGCTTGACCATCATGTCATTTTTTTTCTGTTTATTTAGGATATTTGCTTTTTTTCTTTTAAGCAGGAAGAGTCCTTGTCCGTCTTGTCAAGCCCATACTGGACAGATGGGAAAATAGAGGCGAGGAAAGCTTTAGTAACCTTTCCACGTCTCTCTGCTAGTGACAAAACCAGAACTAAAACCAATGTCTCTTACTTACCTGTTCAGTTCTTTCTTTCTTTCTTTCTTTCTTTCTTTCTTTCTTTCTTTCTTTCTTTCTTTCTTTCTTTCTTTCTTCCTTCCTTCCTTCCTTCCTTCCTTCCTTCCTTCCTTCCTTCCTTCCTCTCTCTCTCTCTCTCTCTCTCTCTCTCTCTCTCTCTCTCTCTCTCCTCTCTCTCTCTCTCTCTCTCTCTCTCTCTCTCTCTCTCTCTCTCTTTTTATTGTATATGCTGTTAAAAATAAAGGAGTTGATTGCTTCTCTTGATTAGGTCACAGGGAAGATAGCTACATCTATGCATATACTCATATATACATACATACATAGACAATAGGAAAAAATACATAATTATGAACTCTTTTACCCTCAAGGTAAAGAGGCCCTCCTCAGGCCCTCAGCTCTCTCCTCTCCAGAACGACTTGACCCACCTCAGGCCAGTCTTTTATTGCTGTTCAATTGAGAAACTTATTCACAGCCCAGCTGGTGTGGGTTAGTGGTTGAGCGCTGATCTATGAACTAGAAGGTCATGGTTTGATTCCAGGCTGAGGCATATGCGGCATATGCTTGGGTTGCTGGCTCGATACCCAGTGTAGGGCATGCAGGAGACCATTGATCAATGATTCTTTCTTATCGTTGATGTCTCTCTCTTCCTCTCTCTCTCTCTCTCTCTCTCTCTCTCTCTCTCTCTCTCTCTCTCTCTCCTTCTCCCCCTTCCTCTCTGAAATCTATAAAAATATATTTTTTTTTAAAAAAGAGAGAAACTTATTCACTTAAAAGATATGTTGGAAAGAGAGTGTTGGTCCTCTTATCACTCTGTCTTATTTCAGGCAGGTTGAGAGGTTCACTACAGCAAGGAGGTGTTAAGTTTTCTATATCAGAAGAACTGGCTTATCACCAGGAGTTTGAGGGATGTGGTTTATTATTTATCATTGTGTGGTTATTTTCTCCTCTTTCCCACCCCTTTCTTCCCAGCCTCAGCCTCTCTTTTTTCTCTGCTTTTGTGTCTTTAGCAGGGGGGTTATCTCTCCCTAGACAGGAAAGAAAGCTCAGATCTAAGGAAGAAATTCCTTCTGCCAGGTTTTGTTGTAACAAAAGCGAAATAAAATTCTTATGCCTCTGAGTTTTTTCCTTTAGGTAGAATGGTTTTATAGGTTACAGATCATGGGAAATTCCCCATTAAAAGATGCTACACAATAAGGGTTTAATCTCCAACATTTACGGGGAACTCATACAACTTAACAAAAGGAAGATAAACAACCCAATCAAAAAATGGGCAACAGACCTAAATAGATACTTTTCGAAAGAGGACATAACGAATGCCAAGAGACATATGAAAACATGCTCAAAGTCACTAATCATCTGAGAGATGCAAATCAAAACGACAATGTGGTACCATCTCACACCTGTCAGAGTGGTTATCACCAACAAATCAACAAACAACAAGTGCTGATGAGGATTCGGAGAAAAAGGAACCCTCGTACAATGCTGGTGGGGATGCAGACTGGTGCAACCACTGTGGAGAACAGCGTGGAGTTTCCTCAAAAAATTAAAAATGAAACTCCCATTTGACCCAGTGATTCCAATCCTAGGAATATATCCCAAGAAACCAGAAACACCAATCAGAAAGGATATATGCACCCCTATGTTCATAGCAGCACAGTTTACCATAGCTAAAATTTGGAAACAGCCTAAGTGCCCATCAGCAGATGAGTGGATTAAAAAATAGTGGTACATCTACACAATGGCATACTATGCTGCAGTAAAAAAGAAGGCATTCTTACCATTTGCAACAGCATGGATGGAACTGGAGAGCATTATGCTAAGTGAAATAAGCCAGGCAGAGAAAGATAAATATCACATGATCTCACTCATTTGTGGAATATAATTAACAACATAAACTGATGAACAAAAACAGATCCAGAGATAGAGAAGCATCGATCAGACAGTCAAACCTCAGAGGGGGAAGGTAGGGGAGGTTGGGGGTAAGGAGGAGAGATCAACCAAAGGACTTGTATGCATGCATAGAAGCCTAACCAATGAACCCAGACACTAGGGGGATGAGGGCATGAGTGAGGGGTGTGGGGGGCAATGGAGGGATAAGTATACATATGTAATACCTTAATCAATAAAGAAAAAAATTTTAAAAGAAATGCTAATGCAAAAATGATAACAGCTTAATATTTATAGGGAGAGAATTATAATGCCAGATTAACATATCCTGGCCATCAAAGGATACATGCTGAAAAAAAGAAAAAGAAAAAGATGCTACAGAATCTGCAGTCTGGTGCTAGCTGTGTCTGAGGTGCAGTATCTTGTGAAGGGAAATGCATTAGACTCAGTGATGGAAACTATAGGTTGTGAGCTGCACTTTTCTGCCCACTAGCTGTGGAATCCTGGGAAAAGGAAGGGACCTCACTGAGCCTCATATGACCCAGTTCCTTCATAGGGCCTTGCACAATCATGATCCTGGCGTTGTCATGTGGAATAAATGAGATAGTTGGTATAAAAAGGCTTTAGAAACTACAAAATACCCTATAAATATGTGCCAGGCATTATTATTATCAATAATCACAGCAAACAGATAGACACTGCTGCCTTTGAGCCAGGTACATTTTTTGGCACAGGACATCCATTAGCTCACGTAATTCTGACAGCAGCTCCATGGGTTAGTGAATAGCCCTGGTCAGCGTGAGTCACCCGGCCTGGCTGTTCTCCTGGGTCAGCTGGTGGTTTACTCTCTGGTCCTGTCCCTTCCCTGGGCCTGAGTGGTACCCTTTGTAAAAGAAGCACCAGATTCCAGTTGAATGTAAGGGCCTTCTGTTCTGGCATTTGTGCGGGGCTGTTTTTTATGTTTTTGTGTTTTTTTTCCCCCTCACAGGTTTAGCCACTGATTATTAATTAGAGCTCACATTTAACTGAGGGCTATCATGGTCTTCATTTTACAGATGAGTACACACATATGCACAGAGAGTGCCTATAACTTCCCCAAGGCTGCACAGCGAGAGAGTGGTGGAGGAGCCAGGATTCAAACCCTGCCCGAGTGCCCCACAATCATGGCAGTTAGGTAGATTTGGAGAACTCCTCAGTGATCCGAGGTGTGCCATATTGTCAGACTCCCCATCAAATCAGCATCAATAATTATCATTTAGCTGTTTAGGTTTTAGTGGTCTTGACATTTAACTCCACAGTTAAATTTTCTGTGTTCTTGGTTGCAAATTTTCAGTACTGGCATGTGCATTTCCAGTGTCTTAAGCAGGGCTTGGCACATGGTAGTGTCCTCCTATATGTGCACAGTTTGTTTCCTGCCTAAACTTTAGATTCTTTGATCGCCTCAGGAGGTCTGCTATTGGCATCTACCAAAACTCTGTTTGGCAAAATGACCTTTTCACATCAAAAACCCCTTGAGGTGGCTGCCATGGTGCAACTCTAGACAAGTCTTTGCAGGGGAGACAAGTTTCATGTTGCAGCCCTTTTGTTTTCTGAAGGGCATGTTCACTCTGACTTTCTTAGGGCCGCTGAGTTCTAAGAGTCTTCTGGCTGTTTGGGCTCTGTTTTTTTTGCTTTTCCATGATTTATTTTTCTAAAGGCCTGGTTTTCTTGGGCTCTGCTTGGATACAACATGGGATTTGTAACCCGGTTGCATCTGGGAAAGGGTCACACCCATTGAAATTGGGTGAAAATTGACTCTTGGAGCCCAAGGAAATTGACATAAATCCAGGGACATCTTTCATCTCTGACTGTCTTTCTTCTTTGTGTGGTGCTGTTCCAAGATCTCTTATTGGGACCAGCTTTCTTGGAGGGTTGCCTTTAAATCCTAATCCACTCAGGGTGCTTCTGTTACCATTAATGCACCACGAATAGCCTCTCCAATCCCCATAACCCATCCGCTATTAAGTTCATTTATTCATTTATCTACATATGAATTATTTGATATAACCTATCAGTTGCTGAGCCAGGCACAATAGAAATACCAAAATGAATTAGACATACTCCCTGCTGTCAAGGACTTAATACTATCAGGCAATTTGGTGAGGGGAATTCATTAACTGAATCAACAACTATGAGTGCCTGCTATGGCCAGGTATTGATCCCTTAACCAGAAGTGTGGATACCAGGCAGATACAAACCCTCTCATTGTACACAGGGCTTCTGGTCTAGGAGTGACAACCACCACCCATAATTTCACAGATAATTACGTAATTATGGTTGTGAGAGGTGCCACAAAGGAAAACTACAAGGCATTGTGAGAATATTAAACCACTTCTTCCTTTTTCTGGCCTACTTAGTGGGGCAAGGTACATTTTCTGAAAGAAGTGGAGTTAGCCAGGTGACGACGGGCACCGGGGAGTGGGCTTGAACACAGACCCCTCTCATAATAGGTAGAAAACGATCAGTGCTCAGCACAATTGTTGTGGAAGCTGAGAAAGAAGAACTTTCAAAATGGGCTGGATGATAAAACTCCTTTCACTATATTTTCTTGCTATCCCCTCTGTAAATGGTGCATTTCATAGTATCATGACCTGTTTTTGTAATTGTAAACTGACTTAAGAAAAAACTTCTGTTTTCCCTTACTACCTAAATGTATTAAAATAATTTCAGTATATTTCATTGTACATCTAAAGTCCTCGGACCTAATTAGTAAGAAAAACATTTTTTCATGCCGTTGTTATGGAGCACACAAAGAAACAACTGGTGAAGAAAAACCCTAATATGAATGCCTTGAGCTTTCTGCTGAAATCGGGGTGTCTGGTCGTAACAAATGGTAGCAGATGTATTCTTTTTGTTCTTTGTGTATTTGTATATTCATGGTTGTGCCTCTCATGTATTATTTTACTGAATTGTCAGAGGTGAGAAGAAGGATGTAGGCAGAGCTGTTACTTACTGCCTCCTCAAGGGCAGGAGGGCAAGAGGGATTAAGTCCTCTCCTCCCTCCACTCACTAAGACAAGACTGGGCAGATTTTTCTACTGTGCACAAAAGAACCAAATGGTTAGAGAGTTCCAGGCTTGGAAATGTCTGACACAGGTTTGTTTTTCTCTGAAAGCACTCATACTTTTGTGTGGGAGGGAGACAGAGGAATAACTAAACATAATTATGTTGCCAGCCAGAATGAAATATTAACCAGAGGTACAAATAACATTCTGATGGGGCTCAAGTGAAGGATTTTAACTGATAGAGCAGAGGATAAATTTATATAGCCCAGTTGAAGAACTTAGTTGGATGGGTAAGGTTTCTTTTTTTTTTGTCTTTCTTTTTTTAAAAATAATAGCTTTATTGAGACCTAATTCATATATCCTACAATTAATGCTTATAAAGTTTATAATCCTATGGGTTTTAATATATTCACAGTATTGCACAACTGTCACCAAAATCAATTTTGGAACATTTTTGTCACCTCATAAAGAAACCCTGTACCCACTGGCATTCAGTCCTCTTTTCCCCCTACCTCCTTTCAAGCAGCCACAAATCTACTTTCTGCTCTTTAGAGTTGCCTATTCTGGACATCCTACATAATAAAAGGCCAGCCACCATAAAATGACTGGAACGACCAGAGACTAGAACCAGCATGGCCCCTCGCCGGGCTGGCCCCACCCCCAAGAAAACCGCAAGGGGCGATCAGGCAGGCAGGCAGAGTGGTTAGGGGCAATCAGGTAGGCAGACCAGTGGTTAGGGGTGATCAGGTAGGCAGATGGCCCCTTGCAGGGTTGGTCTCACTCACAAGCAAGCAGTTAGGGGCAATTAGGCAGGCAGGGAGAGTGGTTAGGGGCGATCAGGTAGGCCAGTGGTTAAAGGTGATCAACTAGGCAGACAGCCCCTTGCTGGGCTGGCTCTGCCCCCAAGCAAGTGGTTAGGGGTGATCAGGCAGGCAGACCACTGGTTAGGGGTGATCAAGTAGGCAGGCCAGAAGTTAGGGGTGATCAGGTAGGCAAATGGCCCCTCACAGGGCTGGCCCTGTCCTCCCCCAAAGCAAAGAAAGAGGGAGGCCCAAGACATCCAAGCCATTGTACCCCATGCCTGTCACCTGCAGGGGGAGGCCACCGACGGCAGAGGAGGGGGTCAGCGCTGCACAGAAAGCAAGCAGTGGCAGTGGTGGGGGTGGGGCCAGCTGCCTGCAGCTGGGGGAAGGAAAGCCCCGATAGGCCCTGATCTCAGGCCAGGCCTAGGAACCCTACCCAAGGGGTCCCAGATTGTGAGAGGGTGCAGGCCGGGCTGAGGGACCCCACCACCCGCGAGTGCATGAATTTTCGTGCACTGAGCCTCTAGTTTTATATAAATGGAATCATACAATATGTGCTCCTTTGTGACTGGTTACACTCACTTACCATAACATTTTCTAGTTTAATCCATGCTGTGGCATGATCAGTAAGTTTTTGATTGCTGGAGAATGCAAGGACGTTTACCCCGAAATGATGCATTAGTGTGAGCTAAGAGAATAACCTTCCTTAGAAAGTATGGGCTGCATTTTTAGGGCTCTTCAGAGTAGGACCTTTGGGGATGTTACGGGAAAAGTAGTTGGAAATATAATTTGGTAGCAGATTATGGAATTAGGAATAATTTGAACATTTTTTTTAGGATATAGATGTTTTTGAAAGGAAAGTAATATAACTCAATCTGTATATTTTGAAAAAAAAATTGATAATTAAAACTGTAAGGTCACCCAGATTGGTAGTGGAGAGCAGGATGTGAAATTGAGAACACAAAACTTTCAAATACTATTTCCTCATATTCCACGGCTTCTTCCTTATTATATTTGTTAGGTGGAGCCAGTAGAAAAAGCACAGGTGATGTTTTTTATCTGTTACAATTATTTTTAAATTATTAGAAATGTATGAAAAGTAAACTTCTATAGTTTATAGTTAGAAATGCTATTCCTTCAGTACTTAAGATGAGGCAGCCTTTTCATGATAGTGCCCATTATGTATATTTTATTAGATCTTGAAGAAATAGGACACTTTGGCTCATTTGGTTTCCTTTGCAGGACCCTCTAATGTGCTGTTTTGCATATAGAGTGTGTATTAGTCAGTTTGGGTTGCCACAACAAAATACTAATATCGTGTGGCTTGCACAACAGAAATCTATTTTTTTTTTCATAGTTTTGGAGACTGAAAGTCTGAAATCAGGATGGCAGTATAGTCAGGTTCTGGTGAGATCTCTCTTCTTGGCTTGTAGAAGGCCACAATCTCCCTATGTGCTCATATGGCAAGGGGAGAGAGTCAACTCTCTGGTGTCTTTTCTTATATGGGCATTAATTTCATCATCAGGGCCCTACCCTCAGAACTCACCAAAACCGCATTACTTCCCAAAGACCCCATCTCTATCTTTACATTGGAGGTTAGGCTTCAATGTATGAATTTTAGGGGGGGCATAATTTAATCATAGCAGAATCTTAGTTTAGGTTTCCTTTGAACTCATGGCCTTGAATGTGTTCCTTATTTTCATTTGACAGATTTCTGACAATCAAATGGAAGTCATAAGTATCCCAAGTGTAGTTGACCTATGAAGCCTATATGAATCCCTTATTGCCTGTTTCTGAACTGCTCATGTCACAGGCTTTTGCAAGAAGAAGGATTTTAATGGCCATCTGGTTCAAGGACTATTAAATTAAGGATTACTCGTCTGTGAGCTTTCTGAAATTGTTTGCACAATTTTCTAGATTTGTGTGGAAATATATCCCCTCCTCATTACCACATGCATAAAATTCTCAAGTGGTTTATGTTCCTCCAAAGAAGAAGACACAATTATATAATAATGAGCTTTTTTTAAAAAATATCAATCAACCTTTATAACTGATCCTCACAGATTTGGAAGCTCAGTCCTAGGGCAGTTAAGTCATCTTGCCCAACGTCACAGAGCTAATCGGTGACAGAATCTAGATTCACACCCTGCAGCCTGATGCCAGAGCCCATGCTCTTCACAGTTTTGCATTCTTAACTTTGTGACCTTTGCATTATTCTGTTCTACCTTTTCTAGACTCTGGGATTGATTGACCCAGAGTCAATCATAATAAATATATAGTGGAAGCCCAAAGAATAGTGAAAAGTGCCCAAGATAATACTGATTAAAGACACAGCTGTCAACATGTGACAATAACACAAACAAAACCAAAGTCAAATCATAAGACTTTCACACAATTTTAAAAGTTAAATTATACTTGAAACCTATATAATTTAATAACCAATATCACCCAAATAAAAATAATAAAAAAATGTTTAAATCATATAGTAAGAGATAAAAATAAACTGAATTAAATGAAAAATGCTTTTTTTTGACCATTGGTTCTACCACTGATGCTCCTCTTTCCTCCCTCTTTTCTTGTCTCCTTTTCTTCTTCCTTCTTCCTATTATTTCTTTTCTCCCATTCCTGTCTTGCTTCAGCAAGTGTTATTGAACACTTACCTCATTTAGAGCGAAGATGTAATTATTAGTAATGGAGTGTTTTAATGTTCCTAAAGTGGTTTTATGGTCAGGTGACCTGGTGAATATTCTATTCCTCTGTGACCAACAACACCTCTTTATCCTAGTAGGTTCTCAGCCGAGCTGTCACATATGAAACAGTGTTGAGGGAAAGCAAAATACCAGAAGCCAATGTCATTCCTTGGTACAGAGCATGATCCTAATATTCAATTTGTGGTACCATTCTTTCAAATAGGCAACTGAAGGAAGCTCTACTTTTATGTGTGTGTGTGTGTATGGAATAAAATGGGAATTATTTTAGGTAACTTTTCAGAGTTGAGAATTTTGCAAATGAATTCCTGGATGTTCGAGGCTGGATTTTAGAAGGAACGCCAGGACTAGAGTTGGGAACTATCAAAATATAATGAAAGCATAGCAGTAGGTGAGATGGCACAAGGAACTTTTGAAGAGAGAGAAAACCTTTATTTTTCCTTTTCTTCTAGAATGTGTCAGCGCCCTCAAGTTTTATTTGACCAGATTACCCTTGCTAATTGATCCTAACTTAGGCAGTATCCACTAGTCTGAATTATAAATCTCCTTTTGTCATTTAATTATGTGTTCATCCAGGTCACATGGATATTTTCTAATGCTGCAAGAGTGGTGGCAAAATATATGGAACTTATATTTATTTATAAATTAATAGATCTGTTTGAATTGGACTTGGTGATTGGCTATTTGTGTGATTGATTGATTGAGTGATTTTCTCTCTACATAAAATTCCAAGCCTGTAAAATGAAGTTAATAATATTGTCTACCTTGACTGTCTCAAGAGTTAGTGTTTACTTTTTGAGTATGATATTGGATGTGAAAGCTTTTTAAAAGGACTCTTTAAAGAAATCCATCTTTTCCCACATTTACATAGAGTAATGGTTGTTTTCACTCTCCAAGTAAACTGGAAGATCCTCTGAATTTATGTACACTTCTTGTGTAGCTTCCTTAGTACCTAAAACAATGAATGTTATGTATATTAGATGTTCATACATGATTTTAATTAGGGTCTTATTTTTTCTCTTCCTCTGCTTTGTTTTGGGGGATGGATTGTTGTTATTGCTTTAGCATTTTTTTAAGAGTTTTTCTTGGAAGTTAGTGGAATGTTAACTTCTTAAAGAGTTTATTTTTTGCCTTCCCTGGTCCCCTCTGTTGTGTCTTACTCTGCATATGTGCAGTCCTCCCACCATGTAACAGTCTCCTGATACTATTACTCTTCCCTGGCAATGATGACATTAGTGTTTTTACTGACACTCAAATCCTATAGGTGCATAGGGTTCAACTGCCTTAGAGAACACGAAGGCTCAGAGAGGGTTCATGTATATTTGGTTCAAGTCAGTTTGGATGCTTGTTCATGAAAGATGCCCATATTTCCAATGATGCTTACTGGTATTTAGTGTCTTCTTGCTGTTTATTATGATTATTGTTACTAGAGGCCTGGTGCATGAAATTTGTGCACTGGGGGGGGGGGGGGACGGTGTCCCTCAGCCCAGCCTGCACCCTCTCCAATCTGGGACCCCTCGGTGGATGTCCGACTGCTGGTTTAGGCACGGCAGTCGTACATCCCTCTCACAATCCAGGACTACTGGCTCCCAACTACTTGCCTGCATGCCTGTCTAATTACCCCTAACTGCTTTTGCCTGCCAGCCTGATCACCCCCTAACCACTCCCCTGCCAGCCTGATTGCCCCCAGCTTCCTTCCCCTGCCAACCCAGTCCCCCACAACTGCCCTTCTCTGTAGGCCTGGTCCCCCCTAATTGCCCTCCCCTGCCAGCCCAGTCACCCCCAACTGCCCTCCCCTGTAGGCCTGGTCCCCTCTAACTGCCTTTCCCTGCTGGCCTGGTCACCCCTAACTGCCCTCCCCTGCAGGCCTGGTCCCCCCAAACTGCCCTCCCCAGCTGGCCATCTTGTGGTGGCCATCTTGTGCCCACATGGGGGTGGCCATCTTGTGCGAGGGCATTATGGTCAATTTGCATATTATCTCTATTATATAGGATTGTTATTAGTCTTTAGAATGAAATTACTGACTTTTGACACATTAAAATTTGATGAGGATTCTATTTTTGAATTTAAACCCATTCTCTTCTGGCTTAAATTACACTTTTTTCATCCTGTTGTGGTACACTTATTCCTAGACATAATCAGGAATGATAACAGAAATAGAAGATATTTTGCCATGTATAAGTGTAATTTTTTAGTATGTTTGTTTTATCGTGATGAATTTTGACAACATGAACAGATAGAATCCATTTTAATTAATTTTTTGGGTAAGTATTATTATCAATTTTCTCTATATTAGCTTCACCTCCTTAACAAGGTTTGCTACAAAAAGATACACATTTTATTTAATAACTAGAGGGCCGGTGCACAAAAATTTGTGCACTCGGGGGGGGGGGGGAGCCCGGCCTGTGCCCTCTCGCAGTCTGGGACCCCTCAGGAGATAATGACCTGCTGGCTTAGGCCTGCTCCCGGGTGGCAGAGGGCAGGCCCAATCCCTAGGTGCAGCCCCTGTTCGGGCTCAGAGCAGGGCCGATTGGGGAGTTGGGGCGCCACACCCTGTCATTCACAGAGCAGGGCAGATCGGGAGGTTGCGATGCCACCCTCTGTCACGCACAGAGCAGGGCCCATCAGGGGGGTTGGGGCTCCGTACCCTGTCATGCACAGAGCAGGGCCCATCAGGGGGTTGGGGAGCTCCTCCCTGTCACGCACAGAGCAGGGCCCATGAGGGGGTTGAGGAGCTCCCCCCTGTCACTCACAGAGTAGGGCCGATAGGGGAGTTGGGGCACCGCCCCCTGTCACACACAGAGCAGGGCGGATCATGGGGTTGGGGCTCCGCCTTCTATCACCCACAGAGCAGGGCCGATCAGGGGTTTGGGGCGCCACCACTCTCACACTTAGGGCAGGGCTGATGGGGAGGTTATGGCTCTAACCCGTCACACACAGAGCAGGGCCCATGGCGGGGGGTGGGGGGGTTGGGGTGCCACACCCTGTCACACACAGAGCAGGGCCGATCAGGGGGTTTGGGTGCTGCCCCCTGTCACGCTGATCCCGGTGCCGGGAGGCCTCGCGGCTCCGCTGATCCCAGTGCTGGGAGGCATATTACCCTTTTACTATATAGGGTAGAAGCCTGGTGCATGGGTGGGGCCGGCTGGTTTGCCCTGAAGTGTGTCCTGGATCAGGGTGGTGGTCCCCACTGGGGTCCCTGGCCAGTCTGGGTGAGGGGCTGAGGGCTGTTTTCAGGCTGGGGGTGACTGAAGCTCCCAACTGCTCCTTTTTTCCTTTTTCTTTTTTTTTTATTCTGGGCCAGCTTTACCTTGAGGCTTGGCTCCAGCTCTTAGGCCTCCCCTGCTGAAAGTAGGTTTCTGGCCTTTGCTTACAATGTTGCGAATCTGTTGGCTGAAGCCCGGCAGTATTTGTTACAATGTTTCTTAAACTGCCCGCTCAGAGGCCTGCAGCCGCAGGCGGGGAACGTTGGTTTCCTCCGTCACTGAGGCAACCAAGCCTCATGTTAGTTTCAAGCTGCCTGGCTGCCGGCCGCCATCTTGGCTGACAGTTAATTTGCATATCTCGCTGATTAGCCAATGAAAAGGGTAGCAGTCGTACGCCAATTACCATGTTTCTCTTTTATTAGTGTAGATATATATTTTCTTCAGCAGGCACTGTGTAAGATACTTTGTCTTAAAATGATGATTAAAGACTAGTTACCACCCTCAAGGAGCTTTGCATCTGGTAGAGGAGACAGACATCTTCACAGGAAAATTCTAGCACTAGTTGGGCTAAGACACTGTCAACATTAACGCTACAAAAGTATATATTAGGAGTTTGTGATAAGAAAAGATTAAGTTTGAGTAGAGACTCTCAGAAAGTTGCCAGTATACTCATTTTTTTGTTGTATTTGTAATGCCCAAATTCCAACTTTCTGCTAAGGCGATTCTTCTTTTTTGTATAAAAAATTTCTAAATCTATTGGGATGACATTGATTAATAAAATTATATAAGTTGCAAGTGTACAATGCAACATCTGTATATTGCATTGTGTGCCTACCACCTAGAGTTAAATGTTCTTCCGTCACCATATGTATACACACACTGTCTGTCTTCCTTGTTAACCATTTATTCTTGACTGTCTTTTATTGGGTGATTTCTTTTACCTTGTTCCTTTCTAACCATTACCTCCACTGGGATCTAATTAGAACCCCTCAAAATTCAAAAGCCATTAGAATACATGTAGGCTCCAAATGTTATCTATCTTTAGGCATTATAGAATATCAGGAACTAATTATGGTTATCCATTGTGTATATAGGTATCTAAACACCTCTTCTGCCAAATTTCTTGTTGGGCTTCAGTGAGAAAAGTCAAGGAAATAGTTCTCATTAGCTTTGAATTTTGAAGGAGTTTTCCCCCCTAGAATTATAATACTGCAAGTTGAGATTTTGTAGGTTTAAAGTAAATGTGCAATACCAAAGTTTACCTTTATATTAAGTTAATTCTTAGCACTAAATTTGCTTTATGACTTTATTAGAAAACTACAAGCCTGGTGAATGAAATTCTTGCATGGGTAGGGTCCCTAGGCCTGCCCAACGATCAGGGCCAATCAGGGCCTTCTGGCTGTTGGCTGGGGCCTCCCTTCCAGCTGCTGGCTGCCAGCCGGGGCCTGCCGGGCCTGCCTTCCCCAGCTGCCCGGCTGCTGGCCAGAGCCTTCCTTCTCTTTGCACTGTCCCCTGATGGTCAACGCACATCACAGCAAGTGACAAAACACCCTGGTCGAACTCCAGAGTGGACAATTTGCATATTAGGCATATACACACAGAGATATATATATATATATATATATATATATATATATATATATGGTTTTATGACTTTATGAGAAGTTTAGTTCCAGCACATCAAAGCATTTCATAGGATTTTTAAAGCCATGGCTCCCTTAGGGCAGTAATTGAACATTGTTATTTTCATGTACTTATTTATAATATGTAAAAATATTACAATGATCCCAGAGTCTGTTAGCCCTTAGAAAAATGACAATACAGAATGTCTTGTAGGAAAGAATACTACCTCTCAAATCTAGAGACTTGGGTTCTAGTCTCAGTGCTGCCCAAGACTCAATATATAGGCCTTTGAAAAATCAATTCATGTGCCTGAACCTCATTTCCTCCCCATTTAACAGCAAAAGAATTGCAAATTATAGGTCTGCAAGGCACCTAAAAATTGGTCTCTGCTTTAAAAAAAATGTATAAATAATGTTGCAGCATTGTGCTAAGCTCCTTTAGTAGAAAAAATGTCACCAGTAATTCTACCTCCTCGATACAGGGGCAAGCTATCATTTTTTGTGTAGTATTCTCTTCTAAACTTTAGCTATTAGCATAAGTTACCATGGTGCTATTTATTACTTGGCATCATACATTAAACATTTTCTATATTGCTGCATATTCTTCAATGATTACAATTCAGATATCTGTAATATTTCATATATTATATCATATCTTTATTATTTCATTATTTTTATACATTGCTATTATAATTAATGTTGTTATGTATAGATGCAACTTAATCCATTAAAAATCTTGAACATGATGTTGGTGGGTTGAAATATCAGGGTCAGAGGTTAACATTTTGTGGTTATCCAAACCTGCTGATGACTTGTGTTCTAAAAGAGATATTTCTTTTGTTCTGCAGCAAGAATATATGAGTCATTATCTTCCAATTGTGCCAGCATTAGATACTTTTTTTTTTGCGGGGGGGGGGGGGGGTTGGTATTAGCATCTCTTTGGTTATTGTGAAGATAAACATGTCTCTTAATGTCTCATTTCTAATTATATTTTATATATGGCCGTGGAAAATGAATATTTTGCAATCATTTGGAAGTTATTCACAGCAAAACAAGGAATTAATTTTTTAATGAGAATTGTGTATGGCTTGTATAAAGAGGTTCTAGAACTTTTTGAGTCATATGAAGCATCCCTTGAATAAACTGGAAGACACATCTTCTTCCTAAATGAAAATATAAAGGTTGTTAAGTAGTTATTTTTTCCTACATTTTATGTAATTGCAAGACAATTGTTCTTGAATATTAACAGCAAAAAAATCCAAAATTGTTTGGATAAAAAACAGGCAAAATAGCTAAGAGAAATTTGAAAAACAAGAGTAATGAGGAACAGCGACCAGCTGGCCAGATGCTCAAGCACACTACAAAGCAGTCCTCATTGAAATGGTGAAGTGTTGTTGATGGACTAAATGGAGACCAGTGCAGTAACACAACCCACCCAAAAACAGAGCAACTGGGTGCAGAATTGAATATGCAGAAAAGGGACCAAAGGGAAACATTCTGAAAGGTAACATTATTCCAATGGCTGTGGGATAACTGGTAGGCACTAATGAAAAAGAGTTATGTCATGAATATGTATCAAAATAGACACTGGTAGGAATGAAAGTTCCTGTTATAAAAAATAACAATCTAGCAAAGGGCATAAGAAAAAAGAACAGATTGATTATATCTGTAGCAATAACTTTTTTTTTTTTTTTTTTTTTTTTTTTTTTTTTTAGTTTAGAATTGGAGGGTGCAGAATTTTTCAGTAAAAGAACAGGTAGTGAATATTTTAGGCTTTGAAGGCCAGGTGGTCTCTGTCACAACCACTCAACTCTGTTACTTTGCACAAACTAGCCATAGACAAGTCATATGTCTAATAAATAAATGGAGAGCATGTCTGTTTATGAAGGTAAAACACTATTGTGAGTGTCAGGTTCCCTGAACATCCAACCCAAAAGGGAGTTTGATTAATCTTTTAGCATTTTGCCAATCTGTGTGACAAGTTGTATTTCACTGCTGTTTTAATCAGCATTTCACTGACTGCTATTGCAGTTGTTCATGTGTGTTTTGTTTTTATCTTTGTTTGCCACTGAGTTCTTCTCTTCAGTGAGTTACAGGTAGGGTTGATTTATCTAGCTTATTTCCTTTCTTTGTTACCTAATATCTCAAGGCCCTAGAGACCTCTGTGGTAACTCCCACCCAGTGCAGACCAAGAGGGTTCTATTTTGCTTCCTGACTTGTACCCTTCCTGGGACCTTGTGCCCAGGGGCCTGGGACTGGATTTTCAGCTTCCATCTTACCTGCTTCCTAGCCTGGATGCTTGCCAGTAGACTGAGGGTGCTTCCGTGTTGAGTGGTTTTGGCTGTGATAACCTACTGCTTAGGTTGCCTCCACCTCTGTTAGAGTTAGTTGTTGCCTGACTACTACCTGAGTCTGTCTACCCTTTGGGTCTTACAATCCAGATCTGAGCATGATCCCCCTTTATATTTATATTTTTTGAAATATATTTGTATTGATTTCAGAGAGGAAGGGAGAGGGAGAGAGAAACAGAAACATCAATGATGAAGGAGAATCATTGATTGGCTGCTTCCTGCATGCCCCACACTGGGGATCAAGTTCACAATCCTGGCATATGCCCGGATCAGGAATCGAACTGTAACCTCCTGGCTCATAGGTCGACACTTAACCACGAGCCATGCCGGCTGGAAATGCCTTTGTATTTTTGTCCATTCAGGTGAGCAAGCCTAGAGCTGGCTTTCATACCCTCCAAGTGCATTACTTCAAAGAACTATCAGTAATGTTTCACTTCTGAGTTATGGTAGTTATTTTTGTTTTCCAAGAGATATTACTGAGAAAGTGGTAAAGTCACACAAAAATTCTTAGAGAACACATGCTATGGGATGATTATAATTACTGAGGTGGAAATGTCCTCTTTTTGGTCCAGCGTCTCCAGGTCCCTGGTGTTCCACAGTCACCAAGGCTGCTCTAGCCCCGCCCTGCAGTCTTTCCATTGTTGTGTAGGCTACAGGAACTGAGATGGTTATGACAGAGCCAGGCTGGTTTCTCTTCTCTTTTGGACATCATTGTTTGTTACAATTCTGATCACAATTTCTTCCCCCAGATTATGAAATTGTAAAATCACTGCTATATTTATATTTCCTTTCGCTGCTGGGCTATGAGAAGTACCCTTCATAGCTTTCCTTTGAAATTCCTTTATTAATAATCTTCCTTTTCTTCATATATACATATATATTTACTTATTTAGTCTAGATCTAGATCACCTGCTGTTTATAGAAGGCTCTTGTGTCCGGTATTTCCCTAGATCTTCATAAGCACCTATGAGGTAAACAAAGCAGATATTGCCTCCGTTTTACGAATGAGGAAATTAAGGCCCAGTTGAGGTCTGAAAGGCCTTTGTCTAAGTACTTTCAGAGAAGACAGTACATGTAACTATTCCCCTTATCATCAGATAGTGAGGCAGACATTTTCAAAGACAGAGATCCTGGAGAAACTGTGTTTGTTCTCTGGTCTTCATGATGACTGCTGGATTTTGGATTTCCCTCCAAAATCCAGCTCTAGTCTGCCACAATGCATAACATTTGGGGGTCACTGATTCCTGTTCCTATTTTAAACTATATGAGGTTTGTGTATTTTGTGACCTTTGGGTTCTGACCTTCTTATTTAGGGAACTGCAACTTTAAGAAGTTTTGTTAGGACTTGAATCCAAGTAAATTCCCTGCTGAGTACAAATACTCATAGTGTTGTGGAATGTTAGAGCTTGATGGGACTTTTATCCATCTAGCCTTCTTTTTTTTTTTTAAAAAAATATTTTTATTGATTTCATAGAGGAAGGGATAGGGAGAGATAGACACATCAATGATTAGAGAGAATTATTCTATTGAGGCAGAGAGAGAGAACCATTGATGTGAGAGAGACATATTGACTTGTTGCCCCCTGCATGTGCCCAACCAGGGCCAGGGATTGAGCCTGCAACTGAGGTACATTCCCTTGACTGGAATTGAATACTGGACCCTTCAGTCTGAGGGCCGACATTCTGTCCACTAAGCTAAACCAGCTAAGCACAGCAGTTCTCAACCTGTGGGGGTCGAACAACCCTTTCACAGGTGTCGCCTAAATACATCCTGCATATCAGATATTTACATTACGATTCATAACAGTAGCAAAATTACAGTTATGAAGTAGCAACGAAAATAATTTTATGGTTGGGGGACACCACAACATGAGCAACTGTATTAAAGAGTCATGGCATTAGGAAGGTTGAGAACCACTGAAGGGCCATCTAGATTTCTTGATAAGAAAATGTGGCCAGTTAGTGACAGAGCTGAGGCTAGAATGTTGAGATCAGATGATGAGGCTTCTTCCTGGCCTGCTCCCTCACATTTAGTACTTCCTTGTCATAGCCTGCCTCTTCCCACCAGACTTGGGGCTCTGAGAAGGTGGCCCTGCATTGTCTCCGTGCATGGATCAGATCCCTAATGATGATCAGATGCATAGGCACTTAGGGTTTGCTTGCACAATGAATTATTTGAACCTGTATCTTGTTGATAACATGGCAAAATATATTTTAAGGATGTTGACATAGTTTTGCTATGAGAAACAAACCACTTTAGTTTTGGCAGAAAGGATTTAATACACAATGTTAGGTAATTTAAAAAAAAAAAAGTGGAAGGAGTGTATAGAGCAAGTTTAAGGCTGAGATTTCAGTAATGAATCCCAGAATCACACAGAGTTACTACCTTTTCCCTAATCAGCACAGCAGGAAATCATGAGGCTAAGACACAGGTGAATACAGCACTGTACTTGTGAACCAGAGATAAAGAAGCCACAATTGGGAAAGTAGTAACTGGACCATGAGACATGAATCTAGCTACTCCCTCTACTGTAGCTATTTCTTGACAACCACAAGGCTGAATACTGAATGTGGGAATGTGGATACAGAACAATCCCCGTTCTCCATGGCCATTCTTCCAGCAGAAAACAACCCAAGTAGTGGGAACAAGGCTTCCATCTTACTTTTGTCTCCCAAATCTCAAGTCAGCACATTTATTTTGGCAGAATCTCTTCTGGAATCAAACGCTACTGGCAAGATAGCTTCTGCAATGTGGCAGTTTGAGTGCTGATCCACCATATCCAACCCAGTAAGGGTTATGGTTTTCATATTTTGGACATGTCTTGCAAAAAGGCTGTGTGTGTAGTAGATACTAAATTGAGGGCGGATTTACAATTTTGTTCTATTAGATCTCTATTTGCCAGTGCAATTAATTACATAATAGAAGGGAATGCAACGGCTTTACTTTAGGGAATCCCTAAGGGGAATTCCTATTTATCAGTAAAAATGCCATAAGGAGGGAAGATCCTGAGCTGGGAGAGTATTCTAAACTGTTTTGGTTTCAAACATCTTGGAAAGTACTAGAAGGAGACATGCAATATTATGATATGAGTGCTGTTGAGAATTCCATCTTTGGCAAGAGCTGTCAACTTTCCATCTTGTGTGCTCTCCTCCCACCCCCACCCAGCCACTGTGGGATAAATATTTAGAATTTGCAGTAGAAATAAATATAAAATAGTTTATTTAAAATAATTTAAATAGACATATAGCCTGTGGGCCTGTATTGAGTTATTTTTACTTCATCTCCGTTAACTCTTTGGTAACACTTATTTGGAAATGAAAATCAATTATAAGTAAGTCCTCTCCACCTTTACTCTGGTACCATAGTGAAAAAAGCTGGACACATTTTATTTCTGTTTCTTGTCCTCTCTCTTATTTTTCTGTTCCAAATGAAGAATCAGACAAAACCTATTATCCTTCTACTTGGAACCAAGTAGACATGACACAATCACTGGTGATACTGATGGAGGTAGGAGACAGGAGTGGATAGGTGGCAAAGACATACTTGAAGTAAACAATCTTATTTTCTTAGAAAAGTCAATATTCTCTGCTTCAGGAGAAAGAGACTGAGTATATAGAGTAGTTGCTATTAGCTTCTGCTCAATTTCTTTTGTGTCTTACATCCTTCTTCTCCTGTGGAATCATTCATCCTTGCTCCATGGGCAGCATATGCTTCTGGAGCAGGGACTCCTCCAAAGCCTCTACTTCTCACTGCACAGTGCACTGCCTTCTGAGCAACTGCAGTAGTATTTATTGTTTTGTTTGTTTGTTTTTGTTTTTTAATATATCTTGATTGATTTCAGAGAGGGAAGGAGAGATAGAAACATCAATGATGAGAGAGAATCATTGATTGGCTGCCTCCTGCACATCTACTGGAGATCAAGCTCACAACTCAGGCATGTACCCTTGACTGGAATCGAAACTGGGACCCTTCAGTCCGCAGGCTGATGCTCTATCCACTGAGCTAAACTAGCTAGGGAATGCAGTATCAACTCAATGTTCCGGAGATCTTTGGCCACATGGAGGCTTTGGGAGAGGACCTGAACATAGCAAAGATTCTCTTGGATTCAGTGACCAAAACCTCGTTATCACAGTGTTATAAGTAAAGTGACTATATACATTATAATCTAAACTGGGGCACTTCTGAGAGTGAGAAGAGGCACTGTTAATAATCATACAGAAACAGCAGGCATAAATTGGATGTGTGGTCACCTTAATTATAAGGAACTGTAGCGAACACATTTGAAATGGGAACGAAAATGATTCAGAAGCAGAGTCTACCTTTTTGTATTCCAAATCCTTGAGTTTACCTTCTCTTTTATCTAATAATCTCTTGCTAGGCATTTACGATAAGATAGACTATGCTTTAGGTAGGCACTAGGAAATTAAAAAAGACACCATCTTTGTTCTTTATTTACTTAAAATCACTTCTTTGACATTTTAGAGCAGCTGATGTTCAACCTGGCTCATAGTATAGACACCATAGGAAGACAAGGGGAGTACAAGCCGCCCTTTCAACCAATGGCAGATGGAAGATATTTTAAAAAAGGTGTGCTGTTGCTGATGTGTACCTTTGTAGGTAGGCCGACAAAGGTTGTGCCTGTACTGAACAATGTACAGACTATTTTGGTCGTGATTCCCTAAACAATACATATACCAAAAACTTACATGTTATTTACATTATATAAGGTATTATAAGTAATCCAGAGAATATTTAAAGTATACAGGAGGATGCTCATAGGTTATATGCAAATACTATGCCTTTTTATATAAGGGACTTGAGCATCTGTGGATTTTGGTATCTGAGGGGCGTCCTGGAATCAATCTCCTTAGGATGACGGTAATGCATTTTGTACATCCCCTACAAGTGAAAAGTAGTCTGCCAATGTATGAAAATTTAAATAAAGTCTGAGGAACTGTTTTATCAATTCATCTATTTTATTCTTGGGATTTTGGGGAAGAGTTGGCATGAAGAAACAGTTTTGTACTAAAGCAATATTTGAAAACGATTGGTTTGAGATTTTAAATTTTATGTTATTGTGTTAAAGCTCTAAGACTAGTTAAAGAGAAGGAAAAATTGGATTTTTTAAAACTTAGAACACAGGAAAATAAACTGAATAGGAAACTAAAAATCATTTTAAATACCTGGAGAGCAGCTCTACATGAGGGATTATGTTTACAGAAGCTGATTCTCATGGGAATACAGGTTTCAGCTACACATAACTTTCTAGCAGCTACAACTTTTCTGCCATGGAAGGGCCTGTCTTATGAAGTTATGAGCTCCTGGTCATTGGATATGTATAAGCAAACTTATAGATGGTGGTTAAATGTCAACTTAAGCTCCACATTAGAAGAAAAACCTTCATTAACAATTTGGATATTAAACTTCTCTATTGGTAACTGTGATGTCTTTAGCTACTACCTTAAAAATGTTTACAGTAAGTGTATGTTTTGTTTCCCAAGAATATTAGCCAATTCAGTACATTCTTCACATATTGTGTTGGTTTTTTTGTTTGTTTGTTTGTTTTTGCATGGTGGCCAATAATTGATAAAAATGCAGAAGGTACAACACCCAAACTCATCGAGATAAATTTAAAAGGGAATAACATTCACTGATGTCATTCTGAAACTCATCTGAAACTGCCTGGCTTGCTTTCACGCAACTGCCATTGGTCATTGCATATAGTTTTTGTCTCTGTTTCAAAATCTTGAAATAAAAGGGAACAACTTCCAATATGACTTAAGAAAAGGGTCACCCATTAAAAATGGTTTCAATTGTTTTGCTATTAAATGTGAAATTGCAAAACTAGCTTCTCTTACATAATTTGAATTTATAACTCATTCTTATGAGAAGCTTGTCTGTTTTTTAATACCATTTCAGATACTGAGAACTTTCTCAGGCTCTTGGATTGGTGTTAAAACAATTTTTTATTTTTTATTTTAGAAAATAAAATGCATGAAGTGGAATTTCTTTGTTTTCTAAACCATTATTCTCATGGTCGTGAAGGTTGAAAATTTGTCTCTCTTCTCTCTTTTTATTTTCCTAATATTTGGGCATTTTTATTTAACAATGTCATTATACTTTAACCTTAGAATGAAGAAAATTTTGGGTTTAACAAAAATTTAATATGACAATTAAGTATTAGAAAAACAAAGATTAAATTAGAAACTTTATAATAATATCATTACATAAATTCAATAACATTAATTCAAATTACAGTGTCCAAACTCTTATGCATAGCCTGTAAGCTAGTTTATGACCAGTTGTTGTGACAATAGAGTACAAACAGCACAATTGACAGGTGACAGTCTTATGCACAATATGATGTTCAGAAGGCTGAAGTATAATAGTTAGCTCTATGTATTGTTGTTATGATTGCTCTTAGCAATTTATGTTACCTGAATAAACATTGCTTCACAGAGTCACATGTAGTATTGTCAGATATAAATATGGCCTGAGATTTGTCAAAAGTGGACTGATTTGCTCTAGCCAGTTTGACTCAGTGGGTGGAGCATCAGCCCATGGACTGAAGGGTCCTGGGTTTGATTATGGGCAAGGGCTCATATCTCCATCACAGGCTCCTTCTCCACCCAGGTACAGGAGCATATGTGAGGCAACCAATAGATGTGTCTCTCTCACATTGATGATTTTCTCTCTCTCCCTCTCTCTCCCTTCCAGTCTTTCTAAGAGTTAATGGAAGCTCTTTATCTGACCCTCAATTCTAAATTAGAGCTTTGCTAGGTAGAGTAATCTTGGTTATAGGTTCTTGTTATTCACCACTTCGAATATTTCTTGCCACTCCCTTCTGTCCTGCAAAATTTCTGTTGAGAAATCAGCTGACAGTCCTATGGGCACTCCCTTGTATATAACTAACTACTTTTCTCTTGATGCTTTAAAGATTCTCTTTGTCTTTAACTATCACTACCAAACTAGTATTACATGAAATGTTGAAGGGTATTCTTTAAGAAGAGGAAGAAGAAGAAGAAAAAAAAGATAAAAATTATGAACAATAAAATGGTAATAAATATATATCTATCAACAATTGAATCTAAAAATCAAAATAAACAAACAAGAAATCTAATGAACAAAATAAACTGATAAATAAAATAGAATCAGAGGCATGGACACATGAAACAGACTGGTGAACTGCTGGGGTCCCACCCCAGCAGGTCCAGGGTTCCCCAATAGTGTGGATGGAGTCGGCGAAGAAGGAATGACACAGAGACAGCGTTCAGTTGATCAGCAGCCTAGCCAGGATCTCTAGCCAGGATCTCCAGCCAAGTTCTGGTCTGGATCTCCAGAGAGGTTCTGGTTCGGATCTCCAGCCAGGTTCTGTGTCCATGTTCTCTTGCTAGGTTCTCCAGCCAGGTTCTGTCCAGGTTCTCCAGCCAGGTTCAGTTACCAGGGTCTAGTCAGGTTCTCTTGCCAATTTCTGTAGTCAGGTTCAGTCCAGGATCTTTTGCCATGTTCTCTCCAGCAAAGTTCTGTCTCTAGGTCCTGTGTAGGTTCTGTCTTCTAAGTTCTGACTTCTAAGTTGTGTGTGTAGGTTCTGTCTTCTAAGTTCTGTGTTCTAAGTTCTGTGTTCTAAGTTCTGTGTCTTGCTGTCTTGTTACATCTGTATTTATACCAGTTGATTCAATCCTATCAATCTCTATTACAAAGGTTAGGGCATTTCTTATCTCCATTCCAGGGAGTAAAGATTATGTAGCTTAAGCATGATTGTTCATAGTTAAAGTGATTAATTACCCGCCTGGCACTTAGTTGAGGGGTTTTATTCCCTTCCTAACTTCAGGGGAAAATCCCTACCTGGGAAAACAACCTTTCTCAGAGAGGAGACCTTGGTTAAAACACATAGTGCCAAGGTGAGCAAACATATTAAGAACAGTATGCCATATATGCCAGGTCCTTTGAAACAGCAAGGATGGACCGGCTCCCGGCAGTGAACCTCAGAGGGAAGAGGGTTGGGGAGTGGAAAGAGATTAACCAAAGGTCTTACCTATGGGCACAGACAGTATAGTGGTGGAAGCCTGGCATGGGGTAGGAACCGGGTGGAGGGGAGCAATGGGGAGAATAAGGAGGGCATCTGTAATACTCTCAAAAATAAAGATTTAAAAAATAAAGGAAAAATAAATAAAAAAGAAAATCAATGGAAAAATATCCTCATGTGAGGATAAAAAAGAAAAAAGTGGACTTATTCATTGAAGACAAAATTAAATATTTCTACTTTTGCAACTTATATCTAAAATAGAATTATTTTTCTTCTATTTTGTTTACTTTTACTGGGTTACCAACATGAATTTACAATAAAGGAAAATATAAACAAAATTATTAAAAATTAAAATCTATTAAAACATCCCTCATGTGCTAATGAAATATCATGGCCCTAATGGGCACAACAGACTTGCAAACAGATAACTAAAATTCAGTGTTTGTGTGTTTTAAATCAAGTTTGAACAAGCTGTCAGGGGAATGCAGACAAGCAAGCAGCAATTACCTTGTGGACTTACCCTCTTTGCGGTGGGTTTGGAATGAGAAAATTCTAGATATTACCAAAGAGAATACCAGGCCTCATCAGAGATTACATTGGTGACTTTCCCCACTGTCACATTTTCATCCTAGTGGATGGGTAATATATAAACCAGGAGTTTAAAACCCTTATGAATAGGAACCTTGTCTTTATAAATCCAGACTTCCACTTTGAGAAGTAGTTGTGCTGAGCTCAAAAGGGCTCAAGGTATTGTTTGCCCTTTTCTCTCAGCTTCCTACAGAAAAATTATCTGTTGTTAGAATCAGAGACATAGAAGAAGCCTTCTTCAGAATACATTTTTTGAAAGCATAGCACATGCTACAGACTAGGCATACCACTGTGGAGCATAAATGTTGTTGCAAGAAGTATGTTAGAGATCATCCTCTTTTTTTTTTTTTTTTTTCTTTTGTTGTGAGTAGGAGAAATTTAAGGTCACCACAGAGGAGGACTCTGCACAGAGGGCTTAGTGGTGGAACAGCTCACATCAGACGAAGCCACCAAAGACAAAGGCCGCAGGAGGCTGGCAGAAGAGATCACTGGAGACACCTTCATTCATAGATGCATTTGAGTCTCCGAGTTGTTTGCTCTGCCTGGGCCTGGTATGTCTGGTCAGCTGCTTAGCAGCAACATCCACTCCACTGAGTGTGGTTGAGCTACTGAGCAAATGCTGCCAATGTCCATGTTAGAGAGATCATCCTCTTAATGCATATTATTTTAGAGCTGGAGAAACTGAGGTCTAGAGAGGGTAAACATTTTCTTGGTCACTCAGCCAAGTAGAACCATTGTTGTTACATGTGACCCAGTGCAAGGTTGGGGGACACATGGTTTCTGTGCTTATTTTTAATGACATGGGTGCTGACTCTTTTGGGAGGGAAACTTTTACTCCTTGTTCATTTCAGTGACTTTTACCCACTCTTTTTAGTTGTCGTCCAACAATCAAAGCTATTACTAGCTTTTTTAGTGAAATTTTTCCAATGCTAACACTTTTTGGAAGAACAACTGTGTTTGAATCCTGCCTCTGATATGTACTAGCTGCTATGTTAACTTTGATAAGCCACTTTGGCTTCTCTAAATCTTGATTTTTGAATATTCAAATTAGAAGGAACAAATTACTTCCTAAGATTTTTCCCAGCTGGGACTCTATGACCTCCTGGCATTGAATATCCTGTCGTGACTGTTGACATCATGTCTTTTCTCTTCCGTGTCTGATGGGAGCTGTGGCCACACAGACCTATTGGTTCGTCGTTGGTTTAGTTTCATTCTCTCCTTTACCTTCTCCTGAGAGTCCTGGTCTTTTTGGTATTGTTTCCCTGTCAGAGCTGATTGTTCCCTTTTCATGTGACATTCTGAATCTGAGGTGTAAGTGCAGTGTGGAGCTATGGCTCTAATTTGGCCTCTCTTCTTTATCAGAGACAATAGTTTAGTTGTCTGGACTGATGCTTCTCTCCCTTGATGCTTCTTAGTTTACCTGGGATCTTCAAATGCAGTTGGCAACCAACAGTGTTGCCACTATTGAGGATTGTGCCTTTAGCTTTAACTTGCGCTCATATTTACTTTGTGCAAGGCAGATTCTTATCCTACACTCTACACTGTACACTCTACACTCCATGGTCAGTGGGACTCCTAGAAGGTAAGGTATTTTTGTAAGAAACCTCAGCTCACTCAACTTGCAGAGTTGTAGGAGGAATCATGGAGCATGGGAGTTGGAAGGAATGGTAGCAGGCATCTAATGTTTAGTCTACAGATAGGAAGAGATACTGGGGTTCAAGGAAGTCTAGGGGATAAAATCATAGAGCCAACTAGTGACTGAGCTAGAAATTGCACCGAAGTTTATTGCATCTAAGTCCAGGGCTTTTTCCAGTATTTCCAAATGTCTCTCAGATAGTCTATATAAAGGGTTGGCATTTCTGTAGAGTTGTTCTCTAGTCACCCCTTCTGAGTAATGCCAGCTGTCCATGCAGAGAGTGGGGCACTTAGCCAGTGCTGTGCCAAAGCTGCCTGGAAAGAGAAATTGAGTGAATACATTGACATTTTCAGCCCATGGCAGGTTCTGGTGTGCCCTTCTGGCTCTCTCATCTGACCTGGTGCATCAGTGCAGGAGTGATTACATTTGCTATTCAAATAACAATTGTGTGTAATTTTCAGCCTGCCTTATTCTTTAACGTTATCTTCCCACGGTTCCATCACATGCCAGGGCATATTTGCTTTGTAATTACACTGGTAGGGACTTACCTACATCGTTTGGAAAAGATTTGCCTAAAGTACTTATTTACTCGTGCATAATAAATCTTGAGTGATACCTTGGTAATCTCTCTGAGATCAATCTTAAACTCCCTCCCACAATGGGGCAGATTGAAAAGTCAGGGAAACTGGTGACAAAAAATAAAGAAAAAGAAAAAACAAAAGGCCGTGCTTCCTCACTGATGAGGTAAGAGAAGTAGAGAGGATTTGGAATCTCCATGGATGTCTTTTGTTTTTATTGGGCGGGGGGTGAGGGGGCGGCTTGTTTTATAGTCAGGATCTTTCATGGAATCATAAGAGTGTGTGAGTAGAGATGCCATTGTACTCGTCTAAACCCACCACTTCATTTTCAGTGTTGTGTTCTTTTCAGAGGAGGACACTATGACCATAGAGAACAAAGGTTGAACTCTGACCTCATGGCATATCTAAGACTGTAAGCTGAGTCTGAATTCGGAAGATCAGGCATCCTTTAGCTGAATACCAAGATGTAGCAAAGGATGGATAGCTGTAGCCTACATAGGGAAACACATTGTATCATATTAATAGATTGTTAAGAGGACAGTTTTGGAATTCTAGGAAGGTAATAGTTTGCTATAATGTGGAAAGATAGTGAAAAAAATCAAAGTTATAGGAAAGTGCTATTTAAATATTAATTGCTTATTTAAATGAAATTGTTGCTAAGGGAAATGAATCCTAAACTTCAGTCTGCCATCAACTAGCTCTGATGTTTAAGTCATATAATACCTCAGCCCCTCATTTCTTTTATCACTAATAGTGATATTAATACCTTCAGTATCTTCAGTCTTTCTTCAGTATCATTCATTTATTCAGCAAACACTGACCAAGAGTCAGGTCTTGGTTTAACTGCCAATGGAAATTTAGGGGATAACACAACATGATTTAAAGATTATTATACATGCTCAAATTCAGTTATTCTCAGCCCTTGAAAATATATACATAAAGATCCCCAGGTGAGACTAGTATACAGACAGTTTTGAAAACCACTATTTCAAGCTTATAGCACTTATTGTTAGATGATACCACGTAATGGTTGGTTGTTTTTAAACTTTGATGAACTAAGTAAATGTTTAAAGAAGAGTACAATATTGATTTTAGGAAAGAAGGAAAACTTGAGCCAATACTAATTAGTTCTATTTATGTGACTAACAATGAGGACAGTTACTTGGTATCTCTAGAGAGTTTTAGTAGCTTTTTAGTATTTAATGTCACTTTACCTGTGGCCTGGCATTTTCTCACCTATAGAGGAAGGGTCTTGTTTACCATGTGGCCTTTTGTAGTTTTTTGTGTTCTGTTGTGCCTTGATTTTTTATGGTTAAATTATTGTCTTCATCAGTTTGTAATCCTGTGGCTCATGATGGTGTAAGTTTGATGGACTAGAATAGAGAAGACATTATGGCAGTAAGATTCAGGAACTAGTAATAGAGATAACAACAAAGTCTGTTTCTAATGGCTTCCTTTGGATTGTGGTGTTTTTCAAATAGAAGAGTGGGACCATGGTAAAAGACCATGGACTTGTGGTTGAAGACCTATGCCCAAGCTTTAGTTTTGATATTTGAGCACATTAATTCTTAAAGCCTTAGTTTCCAGATCTGGTAAATGTGGATAATGATATAATATAATGGCTATGAAGATTATGTGGCCATTGGAAAATTGCTAAGCCTATAGTAAGTGCTTAGTAAACACTTGCTATTTATTGTCAGTCTGTGGTGTTCTTGTACCTGCTGAACAACTAGGAACAGACAGACAAGCAATAGAGAGGTTAATAATGGAAACTTCTTCAGTTCTTCTTAATGTATTTGCATTTGACTGCAGTTCCTAAAAGACCAGTGGTTGGGTGCCCCAGCTCCTTGACTCCCTTAAGTAGCAGGCATTTTGCTGAGCGAACTGCTATCTCTCTTGTTCTCTTCTCATGTTTGTCTATTTTCAGAGCTTCTGTGGAGATCTTCCCTTTCACTTCTTGCTTTCATGATGATTACAAACTTAGAGTGAAACTGATCTAGAACCAGAGGAAGTAAGAGCAGGGCAAGTTTTGGTCCAGCAAAACTAGCTCTCACCACAGCTTCTTTGTATTTACATTGGGTGTCTCTCTGAGAAGCTAAGAAACCCCAACTGACATGTTCTAGTTTATTTCTTCACCAAACTTGTGAGGCTCCCTCAAACCCATTTGTCAAAATGAAGGGCTGTAATGAAGATTTCAGAGAAGGAAAACACTATAGAATATTAGAGGTGATTGGGACTTTACTGACATTCATTTTGCAAATGAGTATCGTTTCTTACTGAGGGTTATGCTGGCAGAGCTGAGACTGGAACTGTGGCCATAAAGACTCTATCCTATTTTTTTGCCTTCCTTGGATCCATCCTGCATGGATTAACTTTCCTTACCTTCAATTTTCACTCTTATTACATTCCTGTTCAAAGATAAAAGTTCTAGCTTCTTATTTCTCTATATAAGACCTTTCATGCACAAGCTTATTTTATCTTCCAAACCTTTTCCCTAAGCATTCTTCATGAGCCCCTCATTTTAGTACAAGTGGGCTGCTCCTTGCCTCACAGAAATGCCTTGTTTCTTCCTTGAGTTCACTGTATTTCCAAGCGTTATCCTTGTTGCTCCATTTACCTTTTAGAACCATCTAGCTTCAAATACCCTGATTTTTTTGTATGCTTTGTGTTTTTTTGTCTTTCTCTTGTCACATATATAAATATATCTGCCTCAGGTAGGCTTTAAGCTTCTTGAGAACAGGATGGAATTTGATTCACCTGAATACAGGATGAAAATCTGATTTATCTCAAGCTCCAGTGCCAGACTCATACATATATTCATTTATTAAATTAACAGACATTTGTTTTTGAGTACCTATCATGTATTAGGCCCTGGGATTGGAGAATGATAATTACTTCTCCTCTCAAGGATTCAATAATTTAGTTTGAGATACAGAGGAACCGAGAGGCAGAGTGATGTGTGATGGGTATGGGGTACAGTGTGGTATTCCAGGTACCATGGGAGTGGAGTAAGAGGGTGTGTAACTTGAACTGGAGGATGGAGAACAGGGATTATGTCTTTAAGGACTAGTAAGAAGTGATGCTCAGGATCTAAATGATGCATCATAGATAGACATCATTTTTAATAGAGAGTTAGCTTGGTTGAAAGGGATTTAGTAGAATTTAGTAGATTTAGTAGAATTTCCAGCAGAATATAAGTGCTGAGAAATGACCTTAAAAGATGCATAACACCTATACAATTATAGAAGTGATTGGAAATATGACTAAGATCTATTATTTAAGAAATTGTTATATCTAGATGACTTTACAATGAAATCTGATAAACCTTTAAAGACCACATCATTTAATTCTCATCATTAAACTAATATAAAGAATAGAAAAGGGTGAGGAACCCTCATATCTAAACTTAGTAATGATAAGTAAAGCAAGTAGAGAAAGACACAACAGAACAATCTTATAATTATATGTACAAAAAATCTGTAAAAGATATCCTTTTAATTCATTGACACATCAAAACACTGCAACTGAGATTGGATAGGACTTTTTTCTAGAAGTGCAAAGCTGGTTCAATTTCTGGAAATCTAGCAACATGATTCATTATATTGCTAAATTAAGGGAGGAAAAAAGAGATTAATATATTAATGGATGTTAAGGAAGGAGATAGATTATAGAAAGGGATGAGTAACCAAGGAGATAAGCATTCATTCACTTAGCCATTCATGCATAGCATATTTTTATAAGAGCTTCCTAACCAGGCAGCCCTGGTATAGTGAGACCACTAAGGAGCTTCCAGCTTATTAAAGCAGATCAGCAGGTGAAAAAATAGCTTCTGTGTGGACTGTTCTAAGTATGAAACAAATACTAGAACACCCTAGAATTAAGCTACTCATTTTGGGGATAAATTTTTATAGCATCAGGGATGTTTGAGCTGGGTCAAGATTTAAAAAAAAAGGCTCAGTAGAAAGTAAAGGCTGTGAAATGACATTGTAGCAGTGAGCACAGCATGAGCAAAGTGCAAGGTCATGAACATTCATTATAAATCCTGGGAATGATGTCACTGGGCCACTATTGACATTCTGAAGAATGATAGGAGAAGATGCTGTGAAGATCATCTGCAACAGAGACTTGGCCAGACCCTGGCATTCAGAGGAGGTGGAGCCTCCATGGGGAGGGCAGTGTGGGGGTAATAGATGGTGCTGTGGAAGGCAGAAAAGATGGTGGAGTCAGTGGTTTCCATATAGATGCTTAAGTTTACATTGTTCACACTCTCCCAGAAAGATTCCACAGTCAGCTGGCAATGTGGGATTGCTCTGGAAATGTGCTTCTTTGCTTTTAAAATCATTGCATCCTATATTAACCCGTTTTTTAAAAGTTTCCATTTTGAAATATCTTTAGAGTTACAGAGAAGTGGCAAGGATAATATTAACCCATTAAAAAATGTACAAATAAAGTTTATACTACAAAAGTGCACTGTGCATTAAAATTTCCAAACCTTTATTTTACTCTACTTGTTCCCCACTTATACTCACTTGAGTCATGTTGAAAGCAGAACAGACTCTTTTATCCCTTTTTAGTAGAAGACCAAGAATCAATTTAAAAATTAAAATAAATAAAAACCAAAATTAGTGTTCCTCAAACCTGAGTGATGGATGTGGTTTTGGTTTCTTTTCTTTTCTTTTCTTTTCTTTTCTTTTCTTTTCTTTTCTTTTCTTTTCTTTTCTTTTCTTTTCTTTTCTTTTCTCCTTTTCTTTCTTTTCTTTTCTTTTCTTTTCTTTTCTTTTCTTTTCTTTTCTTTTCTTTTCTTTTCTTTTCTTTTGTTTCCTTTTCTGTTTTCTCTTCTCTTCTCTTCTCTTCTCTTCTCTTCTCTTCTCTTCTCTTCTCTTCTTTCTCTTCTCTTCTTCTCTTCTCTTCTTTTCTTTTTTGTTTTCTTTTCTTATCTCAAATGATTCTAAATATGCACCTAGAATTTAACAACCATGAGTAAGCCAGCTGTTCAAGGATGTTTTTCTACATTGGTTTTGTGCTAGGCCTTGCAATGATGATTTAGGAATTTGTAAAATATGCTCCCTGCCCTTTTCAGGGACTCACCATTTAGTAAATGTATATGTGTACAGCGTGTACACAGGATACAAGGGGCGGAGGGTGGTAGAGGGAGGGAAGAAAGGCCCTGTAACCAAACTGAAAAGCTAGTGTCTGGATTCACTAACAAAACCCTCTTGATTGTCAATTTAAAGTCCTTTTCATTGATATTAATGTTATTTTCTTTTTTTAAAAAATCCTCACCTGAGGATATGTTTTTTATTGATTTTAGAGAGAGGAAGAGAGAGAGAGAAATATTGATGCATGTGAGAAACATCGATCAGTTGCCTCTTGTATGTGCCCCTACCAGGAATCAAACCCTCAACCTAGCTAGGTGCCCTGACCTGGAATTGAACCAACAACTTTTTTGGTGTATGGGTCGATGGATGTTCCAACCAACTGAGCCACCCAGCCAGGTCAATGTTATATTGCTTTTTACTGAGAAAACTATACCTCCAACAATTTGCTCTTTTTCTTCTGAATAGCACTTTACAATATATAAAGCACTTTAATATTATTATCTTTTTTTATTGCCATAAAAACTTGGAGGAGGAGTTGAGGAGGACAGAGTTTTTATCTTAATTTTGAGGGAGTGGAAGTACCTCAGGCACCTGATAGGGCCATGGACGCTGCTCAAGATCTTGTCACTTATCCCTTGTCAGCTGATGCTAAAACCCAGGCAACACTGTACCTCTTCTTTCACGTTTACCCCATCTCTCCATTTCCATGCCACGTGCTGAGGCGTTTATTTTTTTCTGCATTTCTAGTGCGCGTTGTCTTTACAGACATCTGGAGGTAATCATGTAGCCCTCTCAATTAATTCAGCTCAATTAATAAATTACTGGGTGGATTTGGGATTGGGGCGGGTGAGGGTGCCTTCCGGGCCTCCCCGGGCTGGAGAGCTCTTGCAATTAGGTTTGGAGAGCCTTCCCCTGCAGCAGTCACTGAGCTGAGCTCAGCCCCAGCTTGCAGGCTGCCTGCAGGGGTGATTGGCTCACTCTGACACAAGAGGCATTGTTTTCCTTTCTTCACATTGTGAATTTTAATCTGATTAGAACAGTACCTGGTCTAGGCTGGTCTGTCCCCCTCCTAGTTAAGTTTTTCTTAAAGGTCCAGTGTGGTATCAGTTCAGCATAATTCTTCATGGGGCATTTCTTTGTCATGTGGAGCTGACCAGTGCATTACAGGTATTGAATATTCTGGCCCCTGACCACTAAGTGCTAGTAACTATCCTAGGCATAGTGGCAAATGGTGTTCTCATCCTCCAAGTTCCAAGTGCCCCTTGGTGGGGGGCAGAATTGCACCTGCCAGAGGGACCATTTTAAAGTATCTTGCCAAGTACTTTTTATGCCCTGTTTCAAGAATAAACTTTCGGAGGTTCCTTAGTGCCTCAATAAGTTTAAGCTCCTCAAGCTTGCAGGCAAAGCTGGCTGTGCTCTGGTTCCGTTCCACATTTTAGCTTTTACTAGCTTTTTCTTATTCCTCCTCTACCCACACTAAATGTAAGCCTGTGTACATGTAACTTTGCTAACATTGTTCAGGCCCACCCTCTACTCAGCACTTGGGCTCTGTCTGAAGGTCACTGAGTCAATGAGGCCTTCTGTTGCTAGCAAGGAGTGATCTTATTTTTTTCTGCAGCAACACTTTTTTAATCCTCACTTAGATAACTTATCACCTCATTTAGGTACATATCACCATTTAATTGGTGTGATAATTATTTGAATAGATCATTAATACAAATGAAGCTTTCTTCAACCTTATTGGTATAAGATTCTCTTACCATAGAAACTCCTCCAGGTTAGGGATTATTTCTTATTTATAGCTATTGTCTGAGGAGTGCTGGGCACTAGCATAGGTACCTGTTAGAAGAGAGGTATTTAAGATTAGTTCATCAGAGTGCTCAATTTTTCTTCTCTTCTTCTTCCCCTCTTTCATCTTCTCTCTTCTTTTGTCTTGTCAGAGAGCTTTTTCAAGATTTTATTGAATATAGATTAAAATGAAATAACAATGAATTAAGCTATGTTGCCTCGTTTTCATGCTTCCATAAAAACAACTGCATTTTTTTTTTTAAATTTCAGGTTCCAACAATGTCTCACCCATCTTGGCTGCCACCGAAAAGTACTGGTGAGCCCCTAGGCCATGTGCCTGCAAGGATGGAGACCACACATTCCTTTGGGACCCCCAGCATTTCAGTGTCTACACAACAGCCACCCAAAAAGTTTGCACCAGTAGTTGCTCCAAAGCCCAAGTACAACCCATACAAGCAACCTGGAGGTGAAGGTAAGTGTAGGTATTTCAGAGTTGGGCAGCCAAAGTGGGAGGGAGAGCTCAATATAATAAAAGTGATTGACAGCCCAATGAGTCAGATAAAGGTAGCTCAAAAATTTGTAATGTTTCTTATAGTTGGTTGACATCTAAGAACACCTAGGAACCATCTAAGCCAACTCTTCTTTTAGGGTAAAGAGAGTGAGACCTCTTATATGGCTATGGTTACACAATGAGTAAAGGCTAGAGCCAAAACTAGGACCCTGCTTTCTTCATTTGTAACTCACTGTCCTGTTGCATTATTCTCTACTTCCTCCCATTGTGCTGCAGAAATGTGTCTACCGCCCAGTGGACTCTCCCCCTTGCCATTGGACAAGTGTCTCAAACTGCTGCCATGTACTCTAAAGAGAAACCCACAGGAAGCGAACCTAATAAGACACCTAAAATTGGTTTGACTTCCCTGGCTATTTTTTTTGCTCCTCTAATCTGCTGTAGGATAAAGTTATCTTGAGAGCTCTGTGAGATCTGTATGTGTAGAAACACACTGAGCAATGTGAGTGAAGCCTTGTGTTAGGGGTTTTAATAGCAGTACATTCAGTTAACATCAAGTGGAGTTTGGAGATCTGCATGAGCTTAGCATCCTAGGCATATATATATGTGCACATTCAACCTGCTAAACCCCATAGGAAGCACAAAGAAAGCCATATTGTTTGGATGAAGTGATGCCACATTTAGCTAATCAATGTCAGCAGTTCATCCAAACTCATGAAAGAATGTGTTATAACTAACAAACAGAAGAACATTAGACTTCTGGTTGCTGAGACAGAAGCGGCAGTGAAAGAAGATTCAGCCCCCCTTTCTCTATTTTTTCCTCCCTCCCCTCATCCTGCTTTTTCAAAAAAAAAATAAAATATGGTATTCTCTCCAGGATGTTTTTACTTCCTTCTTGGATGATATTAGTGTTTTTGTTACAGCAATTTTGCGTGAAATCTTTTCACACTCCGTGATAGAGTTCAGCCTCTCTTTTCTCATTCTAGTCCTCTCCCTGCCCCCAGTCAACACTTTACTAGTCTATTAGTATTTTAGGACTGAAATCAGAAGCCTGGCCCAGATGACTAGATGTATAAGGGGGGCTGTGTACTTAGGCAGATGGTGGGGAGGCCAGTCACCCGCATGCACATGTGAGCTGTGGCTATGGGTCTTTCGGCATCTTTTCTCCAGAAAGTGCAATGTCCAGACCATCAGAGAGCTTCTGTGGAAAAACAATAAACAATGCCCTTGGCGCTCTGCTATTCCCCACCAAAGTGCCTGAAGTAACATTGACCTTGCAGGAGGTTGCAGCTTTGCAGTTAATCAGGACTCCCTGGAACTAGTTTTCTTTGCCTCATTGTTCTTCAGTGATTGCAGAACTCAGGAATGGGATCTGGAAGAGAATCCCTCCTCCCAAGAAGAGCCATATGTTGGCTTTCTTCTTCTTCTTATTATTTTTCTCAATGTTTCCCCTGTTCTGCTCACCAGGGGGATTGCTATTTTGTCTCCTAACTTTTGGGGAGAACTAAAATGGACCTCCCTCTAACATGAAAGGAATAAAGACAGGGTCCCTTATCGAGTAGAAGACAAATGTGTGAGGAAGTCTTAGTGGGTATGGGTATGACATTCGATGCACAACCAATATAGGGGGCAGGTCCTATATTAAGTGTCAGCTAATAAATGCCATGCAGGAGAGGGAGGAGAGCTGCATATAATGGTCTCCCTTAGCCTTCTTCACTCTGAATGTTATGAATTGCGGTGAGTTAGCTCTTGGGTGACTCTCCCTGCCTTGAGCTGCTCTACCTTCTTTACTGCACTGTGTGAGGTTCATGTACTATCTCTCTTGTTCTCTAGGGACACTGGTGTAATCTCTGATACTCTGCCTCTCTTAGCTCAGCTCTTTGCTTTTTCGTAACATGCCATTCCACACCTTTTATCACCTATCAAAATCTTACTTGAATCACCTTCTCCAAAGTGTCTAAGCCTGGCCTAGATCAGAAATAATCATCACTTCCTTCCCTGGGTTCCCACATATGTCTTACTCTGACTATCAAATTTCTACTTTGGTTATTTCTCTTGCTCTTACTCTGTCAGACATTGAAAATGTAGTCTGTAGGCACTGTGCTTTTTCATTATCATTCCATTGCCTTCTTTTTAACCCTATGTAGTAAGTATCTTTTTGCATAAAGAAATGTAAGCTTAGAGAGGAGAGACGTCATTCTGTATGGTTTCATGGCTACTAAGTTTTTGAAAGGAGGCCATTGTCCTTACCCAGCATGCTACACTGCTTATCCTATTCATGGCAAATGTGGCACTGGGACCCCATATGACAGAGATTCTTTCCTGTTTCCTTGTGAGAATGCAAGCTTTGTTTCCCCATTTAAGCAACAAGACATAGTTTCTCACTCGTCCTTATGTTCCTCTTGGCTCTTATTATGCTACTGTGTTTTTAGTAGGAACGATTGTGTATGGTCAAATGTATGTCTGCATGTTCTTATGTATGTATATATTTGGATGGGTGGCGGATGGCGGATGGCTGGATGGATGAAGACAGCACTCAGTGATTCTTTCCCTACAATAAACAGTTTGGAATATGAGATCCTCATGCGAAGCAGCTCAGTCTCATTTAATTTCTGAAGGTTTGATTCTTTCTTGCAATTCTGCCAATCTCTCTCTTTTTAATATAACCTTTTTTGAATACGTGAAGGAAAAAAAACGTTTCCCTTGCATACATACATTTTAAAGACAAATACGGGGAAAGGTTTATGGATATTCAGACTTTTTAAAATGCAGTTACATCTCTTCATCTGCTGTATATTATGACATAATATTTGTTAGAAGTACAAGATTTGCTTTACTTTATATTTAATTTAAATGTTAGTGCATTCTTTGTTACTCAAAACATTTTTATAATTCATGTTATTTTTGCTTAAATTTTTATTCGTTTGAAAGTTTATATCCATTTTCTTTTTCATTTCTGCCCATTTAGAATGTTCTGTGCCATTAGTGAAATCCCCAGAGAGTAGGTAACAGTTTTTATTTACAGGGTGAATGGATTGTGCCATGGTCTTGTGCCTCAGCTCTCACCATCTTTTGCTGTTAATTTACATTCTCCTGAATTTCTGTCTCATAAAGTCTTTTTACTTATAGCTTAATGCAGAGATTGACCTCCAAGAACGCAATAGAAAATATAAAAGAATAGGACTAATAGAAGTCACATGGTCCACCTTTTCCTGGTGTAAATGCGAGAGCGGTAGTGCAGAGTATACATGATTTGCTCTGAGATGCACAGCCTGCTCAGGACTGAGTTGGCACTAGACCTCAGGTACTCTCTGAGCCCAGCATTACCCAGGACCTTGTATTATTTTCTAGTGAGGTCTCTTTTCACCATGCCACAACCTCTTTAGGCATCTCCTGCCATTCTTTTCATGTGTCTTCTAATTGACTTACTTGGGTATGAACCTATCTGCTTTAGCAGACTCAGGGCTTACTCCCAACAGCACCAAGCAATGTGCCTGACACATATTAGGTACTCAATTATGTTTGAGATGATAGTTAAGCCACAGAAACATAAAGCTGTTTATCCAGGCACAGGTTCTAGCTTCTCAAATACTTACTAAGCTTTATGGTTCTGCAGCTCAACCTAAGTGTTAGAGTTACTTTTAGCCTCCTTTACTCATTCCTGGAGCTTTTTAGCCCAGGAGTTGCATCACTGCTACCTTGAAGTTACCAATTACATTTCTCACCTTGGTTATTATATCTGTCATCTCTGGAGTTTGCTTTCTCATTTTTTAATTCTGACTGTGAAAGTGGAAAAGTACCCACATTTTTCCACATCAACTTATATTTATATACCATATGTTATAATTTTCTTTTATAAAGTATTCTGCGTATAATCTTTCTCTAAAGGGCTTTGGCACACTTAAGAGTGGGGTGTGATTTTTCTCCCCAGTTAGTAGCTTTTTAGGCCTTAGGGTTCTTTTATTTTATGCATACTTTTCATTGATTTTTTTTTTTTTAAACAATTTGTGTCTCCTTCCCTGTTTGGAATGCCCCTGAATTCCTAAATGCCTTGTTGTGTCCTCTACTATGTGCTTATGAATATATATATATATATATATATATATATATATATATATATATATATATATATAAAATTTTTTCTTCATACAGATTTTTCCATGTTAAGTGTCCTTGTCATTTTTATGGGATGGTTTGGGTATGCATGTATGGTTTTGTTTCATCACCTTCTATTGTAGACTAATGAGGGCAACAGGATGATGTGATTTTTCTTTTGGTCTTTAAGGTACTAGTCAGTAGTGTTCTTTATTCTATAATCTGAATCTCTGCCATCTCTACCTCAAATTTGCAAACAAACAAACTAACAAAATCCCCAAAACAAAGCCTTTGATGGCAAAACAGGGCCTAGATCTTTCTTACCAAACAAAGTGAGATTTCCTACTTTACTTATACATTATTTTCTTGAGGATTTTGAAATTTACCTGTCATTTTTTATCCTTTATTACGATAGATTACCATATGGAAGGATTTGTGAAGTTTGCATGTTTGTAAAGTTGGAGTTGTCTTGTGGCCTGGAGTTGACTTTTTCCAATCTCTAAATTTTTAAAAACATTTTAAATCTAAGATTTTTGAAAAAGTAAATCTGCAGGGTACAGACTCAATTTGACCCTTTCAGCATAATACTTTTATATTTGTACAATTCTTTATAGTTCATACCGTGCTTACATAGTGATATCGTTCAATTCTCAAAAGAAAATTCTTACTTCAGTTCTCTGAATTAGGTGGAATAGATGTTACTGCCATATTACTGAGCGGTAACCTACCGGGAGTGAAATAACTTATTCAGTAATCACATAGCTGGTAAAATAGTAGAGCTAAGCTCTGCTCTTCATATCTAGGACTCTTGATGATTTTAAAGGGTTCCATTTATTGGAGATTAGGCTAGATTGCCTTGTTCATTTTCATTCCATTATGTTATGATTCCAAGATCCTTTTTTTGAAATTAATTTCAAAATGGTTGCTCTTTCCACATGCTATTCCTACATATATTAACTTCTACATAACTATATAATATAAATAAGGCACCCGTTTTCAATTTCTGCCCAATTGTTTCATCTAGATCTATAAAGTCAGATGAGAATGGAGGAGTGACTTCTATTAAATGAAGGAGATATTACTTTATTATCATTATTTTTTGTTGTTAATCCTTATCTGAGGATATGTTTTCCATTGATTTTTTTTAAAAGAGAGTGGAAGAGAGGGGGAGAGACAGAGAGAGAGAAACATCTATGTGAGAGAGACACATCAGTTGGTTGCCTCCCACATGTGCACTGACCCCAGGGGCCGGGGATCAAGCCTGCAATTAAGATACATGTCCTTGCCCAGAATGGAACCCATGCCTTCAGTCCTTGGCTTGACCACTGAGAAAACTGGCTCGGGCAATGAAGGAGATTTTTACTAGATCTCTATGTGCATTTTTGCTACCCTAATGTTATTAACCCATTAATAATTAAATGGAAGGTGCTACTCATTGCTGGTTTGGAGTAGGAATAGTAACTAGAACAAAATACCAGTGTAAACAACTGAGTCTCCTATGATGGAGGTGGCAGCCAAGCTTATTTCCTTTCTGCATTCATGCCAAGGCCATTTTCCATGTCTTCAGAACAAAAACTTTGAGCAGAAGAACTAAGAAAGAGTTTGAAGGCTATCTAGTCCACTTCTTTCACTTGCTGGACATGGAAAGTCAGTAGGGAAGGGAAGAGAATGGCTTCCCAAAGTTACCCAAGAGCTTGGGACTGAACTGGGTCTAGACCCTAGCTTTCCTAATTGTGTTCATTCCACTGTATCTCTTTTCTCTCACATGGATGAGGCAGATTGAGGCTTGGTTCCTAGGAATTAATGAATCCTGGATCATTGATACTTGGTGGGAAATTAGCCATTAGTGATGTGTAGTAATGTAATCTGGTTAGACAGGGCATGTGCTTTCTCAACAGATAGCTAAAACATGAGGGAAATGGATGGCCACCTCTGGCAATGTAATTAACGACATTATTTGGAATGGACTTTCCCTACCATTTTTAATGTTGAGCATACAGGCCAATTTGGTGCTGCTTCTCTACTTATAGTTAGTAAAGCTTTTTTTTTTTTTTTTAAACTGGAGTAATTAGTGGTTGAAAATGTATGAGAACTGTGAACTCTGAACAGTGATACCTAAATATTTAGACCTGCTGTGTGCTCTCCAGTGTTTGGAGTCCCAGCCTCTGTTCCCTGCCATGAAAGGGAATCTAGACTGTGACTTTGGAGGAACAAATGGGAGATGTCTTCTTTATGTGTCCTGACAGTTCTGTTACATTGGCAGCAATCACAGAAGAACAATTTAAGTTTCTCAGATATTTGTTTTAATTATGCATGGACTGTCATGAGGACAGTCACATAGTCATTGAAACATTGGGAACTCTAATGGGACTTGAACTTGAGTGGCTGCCCCATTTTTTGTTCCGAGTAAGCATCATGAGCCTCATCTATTGCTGTGGTGTGCAGCACATGAGTTTTAACTTGCAGAGCCTCAAGAGGGCAAAAGGACTAGCTGTTGATTCATTAAAAGGTCAGGTATTAATTGTATGAATTAATATTGCATATTCTTGAAGAGAAAAGAACTTGTGTTTCTTTGGGTGACATCAGAGATTACGAAATATTCATGGGCCTTATTAATACTCAAAAGGGCCAAGTTTCAGCACTGACTTAATAGGGCATTTACATGCAAGCCTCAGTTTCAACCATTTGACTTTGGGCATGACACTTTACAATTCCACAAAACCTTCATTTATAAAATTAGTTAGTACTATTAATTATATTTTTTTAGTTTTTTTTTAATTTCAAGATAAATGATTTAAAATATAATGTTACATGCAATAAGCCTTAATATTTCAAGAAAAACAATCGTAATATAATAATGTTACATGCAATAAATAATAATATCTCAAGAAAACGATTTTAAATATGATAATGTTTCATGCCATAAACGCCAATTATTCAAGAAAAATGATCTTATGTACAATATTACATATCATAAACATTAATATTTCAAGAATAAGAGGATTTTAAGTATAAAAATATTACCAAAACTGTGCTAACATATTAAAAATCTGCAAATAATAAGATTACTTGTATTATATTATAGTATATTTTCCCCCCCTCTGGCTCTATTTTTGTTCATCAGTTTATGTTGTTCATTATATTCCACAAATAAGTGAGATCAGATGATATTTATCTTTCTCCAACTGGGTTATTTCGCTTAGCATGATGATTTTAAAGTCTATGGCTGCCGGCTGCCATCTTGGTTGGCAGTTAATTTTCATATTGCCCTGATTAGCTAATGGGAAAGGTAGTGAAGTTACGGCTAATTACCATCTCTCTCTTTTATTATATAGGATAATGTGCAATACTGTTGTTGCCTAATATTTTAAATCTGATCAAGTTTAATTTTTTGAGAATAAAAATAAATATAGAACCACAATAAGGTATCTCCACACACCTATTAGAACAGGAAAAAAAATCATAAAACACACTTTGAGAGGATATGGAGAAACTGGATCACTCATACATTGCGGCAGGAATGTGTAAAATGGGATAACCATTCTGAAAAACTCTTTGGTAGTTTTTTACCAAAATAAACATGTACTAAGCATATGATTCAGCAGTTATACTTCTGGACCTTTAATCCAGAGATATGAAATGTTATCTTCACACATGAACCTGTACATGAATGTTCATAGCAACTTTTTTATAATGGCAAAATAATAGAAAAAAAAAAATCCAAATGACCTTCAATGGGTAAATGTTTAAACAAATTCTGGTACATCCATATAATGGAATATTACTATTCATCAATAAAAATGAATGAATTATTAATGCATGCAACAGCCTGGTTTGACTTTATGGGCTTATGCTTAATAAAAAAAAATAAGTCAATCTAAAGGTTACATATACTGTATGATTCCATTTATAAGACATTCTTGAAATGACAAAACTCTAGAGAGGGAGAACAGATTAGTGGTTGCTAGGGGACAGGAATGGGGAATAGAGAGGGATAGGGAGTGGGTGTTCAAACCAAGGAAAAGCCACAGGGAGCCTTTTTGTGGTGGTGGAACAGTTCTCTATCTTGGTTGTAGTGGTAGCTACATGAATCTATACATGAAATAAAATTGCAAAGGATTATAAACACCCTCAAATGAATGCAGGTTAAAAATGAAAACCAAACAAGGGCTAGTTATCAGTAATATAGCAATGCCAGTTTTCTGGCTTTGATATTGTGTTATATCTATATCAGATGTTGCTATTGGGAGAAGCTGAGTGAGCAGTACATGGGAGTCTTTGTACTATTTTTACAATTTCTGTTTAGTCTGTATTTTAAAATAAAAAGTTGAATAATAATAAGATCAATACATCATATAGATTTCCTAATGATTTCTTCTCCGTCCCAACATGCCATCTTCATGCACACCAAATTTCCTACACTATACTTTGAAGATCACTATTTTTTTTAAAAAAATATTTTATTGTTTAAAGTATTACAAATAATAGTACATATGTCTCCTTTTTTCCCCCATTGACCTTCCTCTGGCCTCCTCTACCCCTGGCACATGGCACATGCCCTCACCCCCACTCCCACTCCTGCCAACCCTCCCCAGCCTTCCTGCTGTAGTTGGACAGTCTGTTCTGTTTGATGCTTCTTTGCCTCTGTGTCTGTTTTTGTTCATCACTTTATAATGTTCTGAAGATCACTATTAATGTATGGTTTATACCAGCCGTTTTCAAAGCTGGCCACTCATCAGAAAAACTAGGGGAACATTCATTTAACAAAGAAAAACAACAACAACAATTTCTAGGGTTCCTCTTTGTTGTACAGAATCAGAATCAGGACATGGCCCTAGGAACCTGCACCAAAATAAAAGTCCCATATCATTCTGATTAATGATTAACAAAGGCTCAGGAACCATTTGGTTATTTCAATAACTCCAGCATCCAGTGTTTTAATGCCCTAGAACCTTCTTCTCCAAGTCCTATGGGTACTCACTCTCTGCTTAGTTATTAACTATGCTTTGAAAGTCTTAGACATCTTTTATCCTATAAACAATGTAGAGATTCAGGGACTGAAATCATCCTTCATGTTGCTATGCTTTTCCTCTGTGCTTTCATCATAAACACCAGTTTTCTGTGCATGTTGTCCCAAGGAATTTTAATTAGCATCCAAAAGCAGAAGTAGATGTGTGTGCTTTTTAAAGATTATTCTAGAATTCCTCTGCATTTTAGAGCACTTGCTATTGTGTAACTTCAGGTAGCGATGCCTGAAATCTCAGCTGATTTTGGGTCATGGCAGGCCTATGTAAATCATCTATAAATGGATTCATTATGGATATTATAAAAATAAATCTGACACCTGAGCCTTTGGGCAAATATACCATATAAAGAAATCATACCCTGGAACAATGGTTGACCTTAGGAGCTGCAAAAGAAAAAAAAAAATCATAGTATTATATTTTTATCATCCTTTCTTAAGTTTTCTGTAGTCAGAAACTGGACAGCTGAGCACAGCACCCGGCACAGGTCCCTGAGACGTGACACCTCCAGCCTCCTAGCACTTTGGCATTCCAGCATTCTCTCTTATTATCCATTCTTTACATTGTTCTGTATGTTGCTGTTTCCAAACAGAAATGACAGCCTACTAGTCAACTTAGAAATATAATAGCCACCATAGCCTATAAAGTCCCATTCTGTAAATTAGGTGCCATAAAAGAAAATGAAGTGATGTGGGAGGAATTGGGAAAAGCTGCACAGAGGAGGAGACATCTGAGCTGAGTTTGGAGAATGAATTAGTGTTAGCCACGCAGGAAAGGGCGGTGGACACCATGACATACCAAGCAAAGGAAACAGCATGTGCAAAAGTAGGGAAAGGGGCCTGTTCTGACCCTTGTCATTTTGGCAGCCCTTTGTTGATGTCCTTAGGCAACTGGACTCCTGGGAGTAGCTCTGCAATATGAGCTGAATAACTTCACCATGAGTGGACTCAAACATCCAGTGTACTCTGAAAGATAGCTCTAGAACAGCTCCAGGAAGTTGGGTAGCTACAGGGAGGAAGCATCGAAAAGCAAGCACATACCAATCTTATCCCACCAGTGGCAAGCAGCACCTTCCGGGTGGTGGTCCTGGCCAGAAGGAGCATGCCTTTTCCCCTCAAGCATCTATCATGCTTGAAATGAAATGTTTCTGTATATGCAGATGCTAAGACAAAAACAGAAGCTCAAAAAAGCAATTCTCCCAAAACTAGGTCAAAGCAGCCTTCTTACCTAATCAAACACACCCCCTTAAGAATGTGAGATGTGAGCCAACTGGAAATTTTTGTTTGTTGGTTCTGTTTTGCTTTCTTAACTTCTCTCCAGTTTGGGGTGATCCTGAGAAACAGGAAGCAATGAAAGAAGGACTTTATTATGAAACAAAGATGTGTGTGTGTGTGTGTGTGTGTGTGTGTGAGAATAGATTTCAAAGCATTTTCCCACATAATATCTAATTTAATCGCCACAATATCCTGTAACATTACAGTTCCTACATTATTATAGTTCCTAGAGACAAATAAAAAATATGACATTTAGGTGACCTGAGGTGAGGCTCATAAATATAGAAGTCACATTTGAACAAATTTTAATGTTTTTCCTTAAGTGAATATAGAATATAGAATAATCCCTGAATATTAATTATTGACATTCCTATTATTAAAACAGTTTTTCTGGCAGAACATTGTTGTAAGGTTATGATTAACTTTTTAATGAATTTATTCATTTATTTCATCTGAAGTCCACTCTGCTTTACTGTTAAGTTAAATTTTCAGCAACGCTATAAAAGACCCATGTCCTCACCCTAAGTCTGCAGAGAATATAATCCAGAGTGAAACAACCAGCACAGGGCAAAGCTGGGATTTGCACTTTGGCCTCCTAACTCCATATCTGGCGCTTTTCCTCAGTACTACTCTGCATGTCATGTTAATGCTATTATTTTTTTTTTTATTAAAAGTAAACATAATTCTCACTACTATTTCCCCCAATCATTACCATTCAGAAGTATTTAAAAATTGACTTTCTCCAAGTAACATGTGAAAATTACTTAGAATAATCTATATATGGTGTGTATGGGATGGTGGACTAACATATAAGATAGCCAAAGTAACCTCTAGAAGTCATTACCAAGAAGACATTGTTTCAGAAAGCTTTGGAATAACCATTTGAAGTAGCCATTAATTCAGGTGAATTATGCCATCTTCCTTAAACCTGATTTATTGACATTAAGATGAAATTAAAAGACATTTTATAAAAAAAATATTTATATTGATTTCATAGAGGAAGGGAGAGGGAGAGAGAGATAGAAACATCAATGACGAGAGATAATCATTTATCAGCTGCTGCCAGCACACCCCACACCGGGTATCGAGCCCAAAACCCAGGCATGTGCCCTCACCAGGAATCGAACCGTGACCTCCTGGTTCATAGGTTGACGATCAGCCACTGAGCCATGCTGGCCGGGCAAAATGACATTTAAATTTGCCAGTAATTTTGTTATTGAACTGTTCATTTTTGTAGTAATAACTTAGTTTTATTAAGTGTTTCTTTCATAAAAATTATGTACTGGGAAAGAAATCACTGAGTTATATAAAGTCTATCTAGAAATATCATTTGAGGTGACCTTGGAATGTCATATGTGCCCACTCATTATAGCCCCTGGTAGATGGATTTTACTTTTCCATATCTTACCCTCTGCCTTTACTTCCTCTACTAGGACCAATTCAGATACATGCAAATGCCCTTTTTATTGAACAGGGCTCTATAATAAATAGGACAAGAGTAAAAATACATGCTAGCCTTAAATAGTTTATATTTCATTTAGAAAGGTGACATGTGAAAATGACCAGTTAACTAACAATATAAAGCTATAAATTGTTTGTGAAGCGACTCTATTTTTAACACATCAGAGGATTCAGAACAGAGTTTATATGGGGCCAGGACAAGGTTGATAGGATAAAAGAGAGAAGATTCCAGGGACTCGGTGATTAAGCATGAAGACTCTATCTAGCAATGAGATAGATCTGGGTTCAAGTTTGGATTTTACCTCTTATTCTCTAGGAACTTGGACTAACTTGGTTAAGAAGCTACTTTAGCTCTCTCAACTTGTTCTTATGCTAAAATAGAGATACATGCACCTCAGAGGGTTTTTAAAGTTGAGTGGATAAATTGGCACAGTATCTGGCACAAAATGATGTCTAAACCATTGGAAGCTGCCATTATTCTGTTGTTATTATTAACACTAAAGAGTGGACAATAGCTCAGGGACTCAAAATCCATCATTTCTAAATCCATAAGTTTTAAATCAAAATTGTTCAAATATAACTCATGCTGGCCATGTTTGAAAACAACCTTAGTTTTATCCTTTTTTGTTTTATGGTAGCATTTTACTAATTGACACTTTAGGATTGAGTTGTCTTACATTTGTCCCTGCTAGAATTATGATGTGTTGGTATATTCTTTTTTGAGTTTGCATAACGATGCCTTTCTCACAAGGACACTTTCACATAAACTATATCAATGAGGAAAAAATAAAACATTCACGTTTATAGTTTCTCTATAAGAACGAGCATTTTTATTACTTAATTATTACAGATAATGTTAATGAACATTATGTAGAGCAAACTGTATAGAGGAACTAGTTATTTTTATTAATTTAAAAATATTTTATTTTTCAAAGTATCAAATATGGCAGAGGAATTTTAGAGATGTTATTAATTATGCCTTCACAGGAAAATAATTAAATTAGGAATTTCATCTGGGGTCCCATTCATCTCCGGGCTTCATACTTGGGATTTAGCCAGTTTCCTGAAATTGTGTTTAAACTTGGTCCATGTGTATGTCTTTTAGAGGGAAAGGGCCTATATGTCATCAAACCCTCAAATAGATGGTTAATTCACTCATTAAGAAAGATAGCATCCCCTGCATAAGAGGTCACCAATCTCCCAAGACAGTTATATTAATGCTGCTTAAATAAAGCCAGTTTTCTATTTTCTTGTCACCAAATTTAAGAGGCAATGTCTGGGTATTTAGTAGTGATGGTAGTTGGGGTTCTAATAATTATATAAGAAAATATAATGCATATACAATGTATATTGCGTATAGTCTATTGTATCATTCTATGTGATTTTGATACACCTTCATATATATTTGAGCATCTTCTCTGAAGAAGAGTGAAAACATACTATCAACCCACGCCAGCGCATATGCAAGGTGAGATGGATACAGTGTAGATTCTTTCCTATAAGGGTGGGGAGCTATGCCGGATCTCACCCCATTTGATAGTTGAGCAGATGGAGTCTTGGTGATGAGATGGCTTGGATGGGTCTACAGGGAGAAAGTACTTAAGAGGAGATTCTCGAGTTCTTTATACTGCACCATGCTTTCTGTTGCTTAGCATATGACAATCCCTCATATATTTTTTACTTATTTATCTTATATGTGAATTTAAAATGTCATATTTGTTCTGCTTCCATTATTGCAGTTTTGAATGATGATTCATCAGTGCAGTGGCCTATTTTAGTGGACCACAATAGCTTGGATAGAAAGGAAAAAAAAAATCAACATACTCAGGAATGGAAAGCAGCCATCTTTTTATAGCTAAAATTGCAAACATCTGGCAATTACTCTATTCTACCTCCCTTCAAAAAAGAAGAATCATCTCTTCAACTGGAGCCTGCCGCTGTGTTTAATAAGGCAAGCCTCAGGAGCAATAGGTTTTGATTCAAGGAGGCCATTGCCTAACCCAGTTGGCCAGAGTCTCTTTGGAAAGTACACCATTTAATGCTCCCCATATGCTACTGTGTTATATAATGGTAATAATACTAATATGGCAGTAAATGGCTGTAGAAAAATTCCCTTTTGTTTTTCTGTCCAGCCTTATTGGCGGCTTTAATATTGTGAAAGTTAACTCTTCATATGATGCTTGCCTCTCTCCATCCTCTGAAGCTTTTGGTACTCCTGGACAAAAGGTTCAACTACATCAATACCATTAATTATTACCTATTTCATTTTATTGGAAACTAAACTTTTAACATGTTGAAGGAACACATCAATTTCTTTTTAAAGCCTGGTCATGGTTTTGTAATCAACAAGCAGTCCACCCTGGTTATGATCCCTTAGTACTCCACCCTTGTTTTTTTTTTTTTATTGTGTTAATTGTTTGTGAAACTATTTCTTCCTTCACTGGCAAAAGTCAACTCTGCTGGTAGGGGAAGTGAGAATGGCTGGTGGTTTGCAATAAGGGCTGAGAGACAGAACTTCTGCATTTTTCTCTTGGGGCCAATGCCAGCTTTCACTCTGGCCTTGACCAATGCATTTACCTTTCTATTCCCCATTTACCTTTCTCTTCCTCTAGGCCACTGATGGGTACACGTGGACCTTTGTTTTCCCAGGTTCTGCCAACCTGTAACCACTGTCCCCATTGGTTGTAAGGTCTTGGTCAATAATCATCAGTAATTGGGAAGGAATGTAAAAGATGTAGTAGAAGGGAAAAAAAAAAAAACAGCAACAACAACAACAAAAAAAAACCCCAAGATTCATTGGCATGATGATTTTAAAAAACAACCTGATGTACTAAATATAGGCTGTTTTCTAGTGTTAGCATGTTATGGTACTTGGAAATTATAGACATTCTATGAACTTATTTCACAGCCCCCCCCCCCTTTTTTTTGGTAGAAGTGTGTTCAGTACCAAAGTCATAGCTTTTATCTCGATGTAATATTTCATTAAATAGTCTCTCCTGTCAGTCTTTCCCAAGTCCCAGTTAATTTTGCAAACATCTCATAACCTCAATGCATTTTTGGAAGAGGTGAGATTATGACTAGTTTTCTGGTTAAAAAGAAAAAAAAAGAATAAGAGTATCTAAAACCTAAAATGCATATCTTACTCAATAGAGCAGGGCCAGATAGAATAATAGTTTTTAGTGATTTCAAAATGTGTTTTCTTTTTCTCTGTCTGCATCCAGTGCATTATTGATAATCCTGGCCTTTCTTCCTCATGAGCATACCTTAGAACTTGGGCTCATTTAGTAGAACCAGTGTTCTATCCCATTTGCTTATTTCTTTGATGACCTGCTAAAGTGGAAAAGGTTATGCCAATGTCTCTTATCACATTTTCCTTTTACTTTAGGTCAGTGATGGTGAACCTATGACACGCGTGTCAGAGGTGACACGTGAACTCATTTTTTGGGTTGATTTTTCTTCGTTAAATGGCATTTAAATATATAAAATAAATATCAAAAATATAAGTCTTTGTTTTACTATGGTTGCAAATATCAAAAAATTTCTATATGTGACAGGGCACCAGAGTTAAGTTAGGGTTTTTCAAAATGCTGAAACGCTGAGCTCAAATGGTTTGCCATCACTGCTTTAGGTCTTAAAATCTACCAACTTTCTAGAATATAACCATAATTCCCAGGGAGCTTAAAATAAACCCCAAGATTTGAGCCTCACCCTCAGATAATATATATATATATATATATATATATATATATATATATATATATATATAGCGACCAGAATGGCAGAATGACCAGAATGACCGGTGGCTATGATGTGCACTGCAGCAGCCAACCAGCCTGATCTGGGCACCAATGCACTCCTCCCGCTGCCTCCCTACCTCCGCCCAGCCCAATGGGTCCCCATAAGGGTGGGCCAACTACACTCCACCCATGCACGAATTCATGCACTGGGCCTCTAGTTCTAATATAATTGTTCTGAGATGGGCACCATTGTTTTTTAAACACTTCCCAAGTTTTGTAACTACTGAGGTAGGCCAATCTCTCACTTGATTACCTGAGTTTATACCATCTCTCACAAGGTTGTGTCAAGCTTTTCTTTACTATTTCTAGTGCAGGAAACTGAAACTGCCCTTTCTATCTTCGGATAACTTTGATTTTTTGGGGGGAAAGTTTGTCTTTATTGTGATTTGACATCTTCTCAAAATATGGGCATATCTCTTAGTCTTATAAATTTATAATCTCTAGCCTTAAAGTTTAGTTGTAAGCATCTGCCCTCCAAAAAGGGAAAAGAAGAAACAGAACACAACACAAATACTGTAATTATGTGATCATATTTCCATACTCGGGACCCAGTCCTCATTGAATGGGAGCGCTGCCTTCACCACTTTCGAGTTATAAACTCTGGGAAAAGAGTTGTAGAGAGCAAGCAGACAGATAAAACAGGCATTTACTCTAGTGAGGCAACATCAGAGTTACCTTGTCAACTACATAATTTGGCCTTAAAAGCAGCAACCCTGTGCTGGTCACCATTAAATTCACATTGCCCAATATGATTGAAGCACAAAGGGAGCATTCAATAAATATTTATTGAAAAAATAGTAATTATGAAGCCTCTTAAAGTGGCTCAGTTTAAATTTAATAGTAAAAAACTGATAGTTTTACATGTAACAGTACTTAGCAAAACCTATTGGAAAAAGGTCCCTTTGGCTCAAGGAGTCAAGCTTAAAATATGTAGGCACAATTTAATAAAAGGTATGAGGCTTCTCTATCTATACAACACCAACAAAACCAAAGTAACAACCCTCAAGTTTGCTGGTGGGACATAGGATGTAGTAACCATCCCCTTGGTTCAGGTATGTACTTGTAGACAATCTTAAGTGTGCTTTCACTTGAATATATGGTTGAGATGGGGGTATGTTTTATTTGTAGGGTTACTCATGTTCCTTTTGGATTAAAAGGTAATTTCCCCATACTTAGGCAACACCTGCTGCTCCCCAACTCTACCTTTGGTCCTGGTTCTGCCCTTGCAGATTGCAAAGAACAAGTCTTCTCCTTGCATGAGGCCTTTATGCCTCACAAGAAGCTCCTCAACCGGGTCGCCTTCTCTCCTTCAATCTGAACTGTTCCATTGCAAGGTTCTTAAGACTTTTAATTATTTTATTCAGTCTGTCCTGGAAAGCCTCATTTTTAAGGCCTAGAGCTGAACATAAGGCCATTATTGAGTGCACATAAAGAATGGCACACTTCTCTAAGAGAATTTCTTTTCCTGAACAAAGGTGTAAGTACCAAGAACTTCCTTTCCAATGTCAGAACAGATTATCACATTCACTTATAGGACTGTTCTAGATAGTATTATAATGGCTGACTTCAAAAAAATAATGTATGTCATTTTGAAAATACCTTTTTCCCCTTCACTATAAGTGGAAAATAATACAGTCTTGAGGGTTGTAAGATCAACAAATGAATTTTAGAGCTTTTCTGTGATTAGATTAAGTAGCTAAACTGAATTTATAGTTGCGTAACTAAATTGGAGTTCTTGGAACCCAAGCAAGTCTAAATTTTGAAGAAACAAATGAGAAACACTAGAGTTCAGAATGAGTAATTGTGAAGTCAAACCTTACATTATTAAAAAATCAGAATCATTTATGTGGTTATTTATTTTTTTTTTTTTGCAATAACTTTTCCTGGCTTATCTTGTTCGTAAGTCTAAATTGTTTTATAGCTATTTAATTTTAACTTAATTTAATTTAATTCTAAGTAAGGGTAATGTGCTACTTTCCCTGTGACTATACTGGTGATTTGTAATTTGGATGTTGCACTTACCTGCCACCACTACCTGGTTGTAGATTGCTTAGAGCAGTGGTTTTCAACCTTGGCTGCACATTAGAATCACCTGGGGATCTTTTTAAAATCCTGATTTCTGGGCCTCATCCTCCGGAAATTCTGTTTCTTTGTTACTAATGTTGTGGCCCCACCCCAAAATAAATAAACAGAATTTCTGGAGGATGAGGCCTAGAAATCAGGATTTTAAAAAGATTCCTAGGTGATTCTAATGTGCAGCCAAGGTTGAGAACCACTGGCTTAGAGCATGGGTTAACTGGAAAAGTGAACACAACTCTTAAAGTGCAGAATATATATATATATAAATTAAAGTGATGAAGTGGCAACAGTCATTCCACAATTATACTTACCTTTGTGAGTTACTATTCCTTCAGTTTATTTAAAATGTAAAGAATACATAGAGTAATAAAGGTAGATTATTTGACACCCATAGACATCTGGAGAGGAAGCACTGCAAGATCATCTCCCGGAACTTCTAAAAATCTTTCTGTGGCAATAAGAAAAGACTTTGGCACAATTCATAGCCCAGTAGATAAGGTCAATAAAATTAAAAAGACTTATTTTATACTATCACTGATAATTTTGAACCCTCTGACTTCACCCCTTTCCCAATTTATATTTTTTGTTTTTGTTATATAAATGTTATTTGTTTTCCTTTTAGTTTTCTTGGATTTTAAATAGTTTTCTTGTTTAAAAAAACTATAGCCATAGTTCCCTTGAGGCATCATATTTTGCTAGTGGTGAATTGGTGGCATTCCTAAGCAGTCTATCTCATGCTGTTTCCTCTATATTTGATAATAGCCCAGATAAAAGTCAACCTGTATGAAAATATTGTCAATTCTAAACAGAAATTGTCATTGGGAACATTGCTTCTTATCCTAGAGAAGAGTGTCAGTACAAGGTTGAGGACGGAGGCATCTTAGGACTTGTGCCGTTTTGGAGACTACCAAGGAATTTTCCTTCTCTGAAACAGCTGCCAGGACACTTGCTGGTAGTAGACCAATGCATTCCTGGAAGAAGAGGAAGGAAAATGCTAGAGTCACAGAGACTCTCTGGGCAAAAGGCTCGTAGTTAGAATCTGAGCATCATGCTTGAGGTGCTCCTCAAACATCCTGTTTTCAGAAATAAACCCAACCCTACCAGCACCTGTTATTTCTTCCCCGACACAATATAAAGATATAATTCCTAGTTAATAGCTAGGATCTATCACAAAGTTTGACTTTGTGTTCTGAATACAGTTTCAGAAGTGTTCATGGGTATTTAACTGAAAGGGGAGAACAGAAGGACATTTCTACCTTAGCTACACTGAAAAAGAGGTGGCAACCAATCATGGCATGAGCTAAATGACGGATGTGGTCCAGCAGAATGGATACTTCTCTCCTGCACACTCATGGTTCATATACATCACCCAACCACCCTGGGTTGGTTTCCCCAATTGTAAAATATTGTGATTGAACAATATTATCTCTTCACTTCCTTCTTACTCTAAAATTGTAGGAAAGTGTGATTCAGCCACAGGAATTGCATAAAATTGGTTACTCCTGCAAGGCATGGAGTAACATTGTCCCCATAGAATATCATGGATTTAGTTAGGCTGTGAAACGGGCCAGAGACTTTCCATTCTATATGCTTTTAGTGCATTTTCTGCCACCTCTATGTCCTCTCACCTCTTCCATTCTACGCTATTATGCTCCCTACAGCAGAACAAAATGTAAGTTCATGTTCTTCACTATATATAGTTCATGAGGAACCTAACATTTTATATGTTTCTACTCTGTGCCAGGCATATCTTCTTTATTTGAAATTTGGCATTAATATTTTCAGTATTCAAATAATGAAATTGAGGGTCAGAAAGATAGTGGATAAGTTGTGTGATATTTCATGGTTAATAAATAATGAATGTTTGATTTGAATCCAGCTGTCACTTAATCCAAATTTCATGATATTGATATGCTAATTTATATGCTATCTAACCATCTATCTAAGAGAGAGGTCTACATCTTTGAGAGTATGACAAAGTGGAACCTTGCCAGAAGGACTTCTATTTTTAATAGAAACCAGAGTCTTAAGCTGAAAGCATGACATTCTAATGATAAACATTTAGACATCAATTAGGGGAAGTATCTGGGGTCATGGTGTCTTGGTTGCTTGCAGTAGATTATATATGCACATGGCCTTCTGGTAAGAAGAGTGTCACAATGAAAGTTCTTCCAACCTAACTTTGTGGTGAGGAGGAGAGTAAAATAAATACATGTGTGAATTGCAGGCTAACTATTTGAATCTTCCAGGTAGTATAAGGGATGACATAGTGGCTAGAGATCCAAAATTTTTGTTACTTTCTTCCATTTACTCATCTTTAAATTTATAGTTTGTTTTGAGAGCATCAAACCTTTAAAAAGGAATTTCTACTATATATATTTCCTTTTTCTGAAGTGTGTGTGTGTGTGTGTGTGTGTGTGTGTGTGTGTGTGTGTGTGTGTGTTGGGGGGGGGGGTTGGAGCCTAAAGGGATGGGAAAAAGAGCTTAATTTGAACTTTCATTTTTATTTATTTACGCAGAAAACATCCATTGAGCATCTAGAGCATTTAGGTGTTCAGCCAAGATCTGTGTAGAATTAGAAATAATCAAGCTGTGAACCTTACTTTGACTGTGTTCTTCAGAAAAAGGAGGGGAGACTGGAGGACTCTGGCTAAGGAGCTATGTAAAAGTTTTCTTGTATCCTTGCCCTTATTCAAGCTAGAGACGCACTCAGAACATTTTTTTTTTTTTTTGGTATTTACCTGTGAAATAAAAAAAACACACCAATATTATAAATACTAGTAAGGAGGTGGCATGGAACCTTGATCTGTATTTTAACATGAATCTTGGCTGCTATAATGATGGTTACAGTTGATCCATCATGACCACCATTAAAAAGAATATGGGAAATACTCAGACCCTTGTAAAAGAAAAAAAAATAAATTTGGAAATCTTGGTCTAACGGTTGTGAGAGAGTTAAGAAAGTCCATCGTTTTGTAACGAGGCCCAACGATTTGGTATAAGCCATGTCAGGATGTTGTCTGCACACTGTCCGTCTTTGCTGATCATAGTAATAGGGTCATAAGAGAAAGGGAAGTAATAGAGTGTCTCTTAGCAACCAACCCCTGGAGAAAGAGAAAATTACTCAAACCTGGCCATCCAGCCAGGGAAGTAGAAATAAAAAATATTCTGACAGTTGACTGAAAGTGTTCAGGGACATGAGTGTTTTTTTGTTTTTTTTTTTTTAATTTTTTTTATAGCTGCTATAGACTGATTTGTGTTTCCCTTGGGGCGGGGGGGGGGGGGGTGGGGGGTGGGGAGAGATTATAGCCAGGGACCAAAGAATCCTTGTTTTCTAAAACAGGAACTTGGTAGTCCAAAGTATAAGAGGATGTGGAGGGGGAGGGAGGTGGTGTCACTTAACTGTGCCCAGTACTTTCAACTGAAGTCCAGATTGCTCTCCCAGGGAACAGGAATGTGAAATCTAGAGCTGGTATTATTAGTATCATAAACTTGCTTTTACCCACTCTGCTTGTTAACTGTTTAGCATTTAGCTTTTAATATTTATCACTATAAGGGAATTGAAACAACCATCAAAAACATCCCCCAAAATGAAAGTCCAGGACCAGATGGCTTCACTAGTGAATTCTAGCAAACATCCAAAGATTTGGTGCTTAGCCTTTTCGAACTCTTCCAAGCATTAGAAGAATAGATAATACGTACTAACATATTTTATGAGGCCAACATAACCCTAATACAAAAACTTGGCAAGGATAACACTAAAGAAGAAAACTACAGACCGATATCTGTGATGAATTCAGATACAAAAATCCTAAACAAGATACTTAAAAATCAAATACAATAATATACTAGTATTAAAAAATTATATATCACAATCAAATGAGGTTCATTCCAGGGGCACAAGGGTGGTTCAACACACACAACTGATCAATGTAATACAACATATTAACAAAGCAAATGATAAAAATCATGTGATCTTACCAATAGATGCCGAAAAAAGGCATTTGATAAGATACAACATCTGTTTATGATTAAAAAAATCAATAAAATGGGTATAATATTTATCACTACAGACTTTGGTCCCAAGTAGTGGCTTTCAAACTTTTTTGACACAAATTTCAGTACGAAATAAAATTTTAATTGATAAAATTCCATTTACACACAGACAGCCACATTCTCTCACACACACACATACGAAAGAAAATTTTACTTAACAGTATATTCTCTTACTTTACATGATGTACAATGATGTTTTCTATTTTATCTCAGTTTTAGTAATTAATTTTTGAAGATCCAGTACATTGATTTTATTACCCATTAATGACTTTCTTTCCATAGTTTGGAAAACACTAGTCTAGGGTCAGCATTTACATTCCACTTTAATTTTATTAAAATGATTCCAAGCGGCAAGATCAGTCATGGTGAAAAGCCCTTGGCCAGCATCATGATGTTCAGAATAATGGCTACTTAAGTGAAATATTTTCTTGTCATCTATCAAGTAGATAAATTCTAAAATATTGACTTCAAATTTAGGAATAAACCTGAGGCAATTCCTCTTGGCCTGTCAGCAGTTTAAAAAGGTTCCCAAGAGTGGCCAAGGAGCACTGGGCTAGACTCAGTAGACTTGCTTCTACCTGGACACATCCTTTTCTCACTTGGAGCCCCTGGCTTAGTAATGGGATTAAATTAGATAATGTCATAACTTCCTTCTGACTATAACATCTTGACATTTACAGCTGGAAGGGACCCCAGAAATCACCCAGTCTAGTCCCTTTATTTATAAGATTTAGTTCTAGAAAAAGAACTTCCCTATTTCCCTTCAGGCTCTGCATTAGGAAGATTGTTGAGGGAAGAAGACTTGACTGTGAGTGGTGATGCATTATAGAATTGTACACCTGAAACTTATATACTTTTATTAACCAATGTGACCCCAATAATTTCAATGAAAAATAAAAGTGTACCCCGCATATTGAATCCTAGGTCCTCATTTCAGATATCTCACTTTGGTATAGAAGTAAAGACATGTATATCTGAAGTTATTACAAAATAATATCCAATTTGTTAAACACTACAGTTAGAGCAGAATTAAAACAAAAATGCAGAAGCAACATTCTATAATGTGACTGGGAAGATAAAGGCTGAAGGCTGTACTAGCTTAGGAGGAGGAAGCTTTGGGCTGGACTCTGAGGGAAGCAAGGGGTTCATCCATGGAGAGGTTGATGATGTCTGGACATCCAGGGTCGACTAAACATTCTCAGTAGTGGAAGAATAAAGTCTTAATTGCCTCCTCTGAGTTGGGTTTTCTGATCTCACTGAATTTATATGCTTGACTTTTTTCCTTTCTGAAGTTTTTTTATATTTTATGAGTTTTCTTTTCCTTCCCAACTAACATGACCCCTTAATAATAATCTTTTTTCCACTGCCTAGTGATAAGGTGAAGTTTGATGAAATAATACCTGTATAGTACTCCCTGCTGCTAGGAGACACATGCTTATGTAAATACAAGGTATTATTCCAAATCAGAAATAAGTACATAAGGAAACACAAGTGAATACCTGTGATATTTTCATAACAAAAGTGCTTGGATATTTTTCTTTATTTTTCCTTTAAGAAGGACTAATTTAGTTTGACCTTTTAGTAGTTTATAAACCATAGAAATATTTTGAATTATTGGAAATATTGGAAATAATGTTATCAGTGATGTCATTTTTTGAACAAGACCGATTTGGTGATTAAGTCAGCTAAGGAAAATTAATGCAAAAACCAGAGTGATTTTGAGAGGTTTGTGTTTGTAATTTCGCTTCCATTTTGGGCCTTACCTTGAGTAGACTCCGGGCTCTCTCACATCTTCCTCATCCATCCAATTCTCTAAAGCCTTCCTTCTTATTGGCATTATGAGATAGAAAGATGTAGTGCTCTCTTGAAATTCATTTACTGACTTGCTTTCACTCCATAGGCCTCTTCTAGAACAGTGATCCCACAGATTGTACTCCCAGTACTTCCTCTGCCTCAAACCTAATATTAGCAATGATAAAAGTAAATATAATTCCTTAATATTACATGATATTTTATGTTCATAGTACACATTCACAGTAATTTCATTGGACCCTCAGAACTCTTTTTTGATAGGCAAATGGCAGGGTTACTAGTCCCATTTTTTAAGATGACTAAGCTGAAGTATCTTTAAAGGTGAGTGACACTGATGTCACCTAGTGTTACCTTTAAAGTCTGGCTGCCAAGACCTAAATAATAGGGCTCCTGACCCCTGACCTAAGGGAGATCAGGTGGATCATGGGAGTTCACTGCTCATGTACCATTCAGACGATATGTTTGAATACTTTCCATTTTAGATGAAGAAACTGAGGCTGAGAGGCATGGAGTTACTGGTATTTCAGGGCTTAGTCCACAGAAGCAGACCTTTGATTCTGTGTCTCATGTGTTTAACATAGTATCTCACAGATTTCACTCTTCCAGGTCCCCTGTTCTGACCACAGTATTGTACAGGGCAGGTATTTCATAAATAACTCCTGTGGATTTTTGATATCTTCTATGCATTATTAATGTTCTTTTAAGCACACATTAATCTAGGACCCAATATTTGTCCAGTACTATTAATTGCCTAAGGAAAAACAATAAAAAAATAAGATTTGGCTCAAAATGTTTTTATTTTTATGTTAAAAAATAATAAACCAATTAGAAAATAATCCAGAGTTTAAGTTCAGTAAGAATTTTGAGAAATAATGTTTATTTTTAGGTCTGGATAGTCAAAAATTCCTGGGTTCTGAAGGCTGGATAGGTACAAATTCACTAAGGGGTGAATGATGGGATGGTGGGTGATAAGAAGACAGTGTTGGGGTGGGGTGGTTCCCCAGGAATTGAGCCATGTGACTATGATGGAAGCATGGGACGAGGTTCATAGTCCACAGGTCTCCAAGTATACAAGGAGTGGCCAAAGAAGAGGAAAAGGTAAGGACCCTGCCACCCTTTCAGGAAGCCTGGAGCCCAGATCCATACTGTGAGTTATGGATGTAATCTTGGCATTAGCAACCACATCTCATTCAGCCGTTTATATAGCTGCTCACATGATAATGATTAGAAATTAAGATGATGCTCTGTGATGTGAGCAACCTTCCAAAATAGCACTTGATGCTGCTGATGAAGGAGACCTTGGCATGTTGCTTCTTCTGTAAGTGTTAGGCCTAACTAGGGGCATATGAGAGCTTCTGTCCCAAAGTGTCTGCATTTGAGTGACATGCTAGGTAATGCTTGGCTGTCATCTGGGGAGTGCTTGTGTTTCCTTCAGAAGGAAAGTTCCTGCTCTTAGAAAGATCTGTTACACACTTGAAATTTTCTAATATATTTCAATTATACAGTCCTTAGATATTTGTGTGTGTGTGAACTTAGGTAAATATGAAATTTTCCATACATTTAATATTGTGCACAATCTATTTTATAAGAACAAGAAAACAAATTCATTTAAAAAATATATCCACAATCTTGTCACCGAAACACATCAACCCAATTTTCTATGTATAATTAGTCTTCAGCAATATGCATCTATAGTTTTTTTTTTTTTTAATATATTTTATTGATTTTTTACAGAGAGGAAGGGAGAGAGATAGAGAGTTAGAAACATCGATGAGAGAGAAACATAGATCAGCTGCCTCCTGCACATCTCCTACTGGGGATATGCCCACAACCCAGGTACATGCCCTTGACCGGAATCGAACCTGGGACCTTTCAGTCCGCAGGCCGACACTCTATCCACTGAGCCAAACCGGTTTCGGCGCATCTATAGTTTTGATGTGTAACCTTAATTTTGTGTTTTTAAAATTTATTGTGATAGAATAAGAATTTTCCCATCATATTTAGTAATGGCATTATAGTTCATGGAGTAGATGTCCCAGGATTTATTTAACTATTACCATATTGCTGGTCAGATCGGTAACTTCCAGTGTGCTTCTGGTAGAGAGCATAGTGAACTTCTTCACCGGAATAGCTTTTTGAGGAGATAGTATGTTGAAGAAATTGGAATGTTTATTACCAGCTTATTACTAGTACTTGCCAAATATCTTTTTAATTAAATTTCAGACTTCACTAATTACAACAGCTGCAGTGAAGTACTTGGAGGTCACACTTCTTGAATTTAAATAGGCAATGGAAGCAAGTCAACTGCAATGAGGGAGAAGCAGTCCAATTAGAATATTAAAATATTCTTTGGGGCTGGATTGTATAGTTTTGTTACAATCAGGACAGCAGAGCATGGTGATGGATCATACCTGAGCTAGTCAACAGAGATCAGTTGGCGTACATGATCAGGGTCATGGCTGTGCAACTGAGGGGAACTGATTCTCTTCCTTTGAAGAGTAATGGAAATCTCTGCTCTCAGACTAACTGTGGTGATAATAACAGTGAGAATAACAGTAACAGTTTCTGAGTATTAATTATATCTCAGATACTATTTCAATAATTATATGTATACTAGAGGCCCAGTGCACAAAAATTTGTGCACTAGGGGGGGAGGGGGGGTCCCTCAGCCCGGCCTGTGCCCTCTTGCAGTCTGGGACCCCTCAGGAGATAACGACATGCTGGCTTAGGCCTGCTCCCGGGTGGCAGAGGGCAGGCCTAATCCCTAGGTGCAGCCCCTGGTTGGGCTCAGAGCCAGGCTGATTGGGGAATTGGGGCGCCGCCCCCTGTCATGCACAGAGAAGGGCAGATTGGGAGGTTGTGATGCCACCCTCAGTCACACTCAGGGCAGGGCCGATGGGGAGGTTATAGCTCTACCCCATCACACACAGAGCAGGGCCTGTGGGGTGGGGGGGTTGGGGCACCGCACCCTGTCACACACAGAGCTGCAGGGCGATCAGGAGGTTGGGGAGCTCCCCCCATCAGGCACAGAGTAGGGCCGATCAGGGGTTTGGGGTGCCTTCCCCTGTCAGGAACAGAGCAGGGCCGATAGGGAGGTTTTGGCCCCGCCCCCTGTCACACACAGAGCCACAGGGCGATCAGGGGGTTTGGGTGCTGCCCCCTGTCATGCTGATCCCGGTGCTGGGAGGCATATTACCCTTTTACTATATAGAATAGAGGCCTGGTGCATGGGTGGGGCTGGCTGGTTTGCCCTGAAGAGTGTCCCAGATCAGGGTGGGGGTCCCCACTGTGGTGCCTGGCCAGCCTGGATGAGGGGATGATGGCTGTTTGCAGCTGGTCACACACCCTTCAGGGTGGGGGTCCCCACTGGGGTGCCTGGCCAGTCTGGTTGAGGGGCTGAGGGCTGTTTTCAGGCTGGGACTGAAGCTCCCAACTGCTCCTTTTTTTCTTTTTCTTTTTTTATTCTGAGCCAGCTTTAGCTCTGAGGCTCCAGCTCTTAGGCCTCCGCTCCTGAAAGCAGGTATCTGGTTTGTTTAGGTTCTACAATCGAAACTCTGTATCAACTCCAGCTCTGAGATCCCCGCTAGCTGAAAGCTGGTTTCTGGGGTTTTGTTTAGCTTCTATTTTTGTAACTATGTTTCAAACTGCCAGCTCAGAGGCCTGCAGCAGAGGCGGGGAACGTTGGAGTCCTCTGTCACTGAAGCAAGCAAGCCTCATGTTAGTTTCAAGCTGCCTGGTTGCCGGCCGCCATCTTGGCTGGCAGTTAATTTGCATATCACCCTGATTAGCCAATGGGAAGGGTAGCGGTCATACGCCAATAACTGTGTTTCTCTTTTATTAGATAGAATATCTCCTAATTAAATTTTCTTGTATACAAATTTAATTAATTCTCATAATTTGTGAAATAGTGCTATTATTTGTTTCCATTTGATGGATGAGGAAACTGAGGCAGAGAGAAGAAAAATAAGTTGCTCTGAGCCATATAGTTATTAAATAGCACAATTAGGCTTTGAACACACGCAATCTGGTCCCAGAGCTAGAATATATAGCCACTGCACTATGCTGTCAGGTTGTGAGGTGATGAAGTTATTAAGGCAGGTGTGGCTTGCTGTTAGAGTAGTATTAAAATTCCTCATGCTGTTAGTCCTATTTGATTAACCCCAGGGTTCCTAGAACTTTCTGAAACTACAGAACAGAACTCATCTCTTAGCTCTAATATCAATGTCAGTATAACCTACAAACAAAGCAAAGAGATTTAGCCACAAGAGTAGCAGAGGTCAAGCCATTTATTGTAGCTATTGCCTTTTTTATTTAGTTCTTTGAGTCTTAGGGAATATGAATCTGGAATATAGTATATATGCCCAATACATGCCTATTAACTTAAGGTTTGAAGGAAGTAATGAATGGATGAATAAATCACTTAATGCACTTGTCTATTTCCTGGAGCTCTAATCTGGACCTCAGAACCTTGGTTCAGCTGTAAATAGCCCTGAGTATGTATGGTGGTTTTGCTAAAACAAAATCTTGTGAAGGATTAAAAGATAACTCTGCAGACTGTGAAAGGATGCTGTTAACTAGTTTCAAAATGCATTAGTTTGATTTATTGTTGTCTTTTTCTGATAAAGAAAGGGAGTAGTCTCCCCTAATGATTAGTGATTAAATCACTGGCTGCCTTTTCTATTTTGGTAGTTGTGGTAATTGATGTTTCCTGGAAATTTTCCCTAGTTCTATTAATACTATCAAAGGGGGTTACAGCCGTGACTCACTCCAGGAAGTCAACCAGCATTTGCTTCCTCAATCTCACCAAACAGTCCCAATGTACAAAATCAACGACTTCTGCAAATGAGTTATTTTATAGCTCTCAAGAAAGTTCTAGATAATACAGCTTTTGTGGTTCTGTCTGTACTTCCTGCCACCATGGTGAATAAAATAAAAGTTCATGTTTTGCTTCTTGATATTCTTGAAATCACTGACCAATTAGGTCACCAGTGTGGGCTCTCTGTTTTGAGAACTCCCACCTGCTGTCTAGCAAAAGGGCACTGGCACACATCTTTGCAGTTTCCCCTGGGGATGGGGTGTAGCAGTCAGGTAACTGGGGTTCATGAACTCCAGTGAGGTCTATACTTCTTAGTAGTATACACTTGGCTTTATGTTTCTGTATTCATTCATTTTTTTTTTTTACTTTTAAACTTACACATTCATTCCTTCAATGCTTAATTCCATATGTCTTGAGCAACTCCATGTATTAGACACAATTTTAAGCACTGAAGGTACAGTACAGACAGGGTACTTGCTCTTAGAAAGCTTCCAGTCTATTTACTTTGACTGTATTATTGAATTACCCACCCTGAAGGGAAACAAACTCAGAGAATACATAGCCCTTTGGCTTTACCTAAGGGAATCAAACCCAACTGACATTTGTAATGTGAAGAATAAAATTATTCATGTTAATTCAGTAATATTTTTTTGCATGGAATTCATCTCATATGCTCCCTCCCTCTCCCCCACCCACCATGCCCACGTACACATAAACATTGATATGGAACTTAAATGTGCACTTTTTGTGGCCCTTAAATTTTTCTGTCTTGGATTATAGTAATTCATGTCTATGTCTTCGCTTCTCTGCAAATTCTTTGGGTAGAACCAGTGTATGTCTTATTTCTCGATCAGGGGTGCCTCCCTTTGATGTGTCCTTCCCCCACTTCTTCTGGCCTCCTAACACATTGCCAGATAAATAGTAGTTGTTCAGTATGTTCAGTCAATGCTAGCTATGTAATCTTAGACAATTTAGTAAACTTCTCTGAGACTCAGTGCTCTCTTCTGTAAAAAAGCGGATAACAATTCCTACTTCCTAGATTATTGTGAAGGTTAGGCATTATATTGAAAGTTCTTTTCATAGTGTCTGGTACTTAGTAAGCATTTACTGAATGTTATCATTAATAAATGAGTTTACTGATGCTCATGAAGCGGTGGCATTTCCTTCTAGGATTTTCTCCGAGTTCGTTGTGATTGATAGAGAAGAGACATGCAGTCTAGGATTTCACATCAGCCTTCTTTCTACAGGAAACTAGATGTAAATATGCTGTTTCAGTTGTTTACATGTCATATTCTTGTGTGATTGCTGACTAAACATTAAGTACAGTTATGATGCTACCGTTTCCCGCTCAATGTCAATTCATGGTATTGTTAAGTCTCTGAATTTCCCTTATCCTTATTGCTTACACCAATTTCACCAAAGGTTCTGTTAACCAGTGTCATTATCATCAGGTCCTTGGCCATTTGTTCTTTCTTTATCCTTGATATCCTCTCACCTCCCCAGCCCATCTTTTGCTGGCAGAGAAAATGTGCAAAGAAGGGCAATAGAATGACTAAAAATTGCTGTGATGAAAAAATTGTAACATAATGAAAAACACAACTGCATATATACTTCCCTCCAAACATACATATATGAATATGTGCACATATGTTTATATATCAGGCTTTTGGTTTGACATGTTTTTGTGTACTAACAATATGTACTTTTCAAAATGTGCTCATGCTCCACTGTCATTGAATACTTACACACCAACTTTGTCCAGTTGTTACACCAGAGATTATGGTCTCCATTTGTTCTAGAGCCAGGACTGAATCCCAAGACAGACATGAACTTTCATCATGGTGTATATCAGAATATATCAGAAGATAATTTAGAAGCATGCATATAGGTTGAAGTTGAACATTCACTTCTTTTTAATGTTGCTTATGTTCCTAATAAAACTACAACGAAGCTTCTTTTGTCATTCTTTAGGGACCTTCACACTCTTCTTCATATTTTTATCACAGTTGCTCTGTGTTCTGATAACTGGTCCTTGAAAGGTGCAGTGTGAGAATTGAATGGATGGTCTCAGATCTCCTTGATCCACTGCAATACTATTACAGTTCCTAATTGCATATGAGTGTGCTTATTTGATCATGGCCTTTTTCCCATATTCAACTATTAACTCCACGGAGCACAATGGTATCTTATGGGTCTATGCACAATATGTGGAAGGCAATTAGTAAATGATTCCTTAATGAATGGATGAATAAATGATTAAGTGAGATAGACACAAACATCTAAATCCAGGATGTCAGTACTAGATGGAGCCTTTTAGTATTTGCATTCCACTTAATGAAATATTACTAAAAATCTCTATTCCAACCAGATGCTTTGGAGTTTCATAAAGAAACAAGACATAACTTCCATAATCAAAACCTAATAATTTAATGGGAGGGCACTTAAAATATGTGAAATGAATTATAACAGACCACTAGGCAAAGCTTTTTGGGAACGGAAGAGAGATAGATACTACTTCTGATCAGAGATATTAGGTAAAGCTTCCTAGAGCTGTATTGCATCTGGATCTTGGAGAGTAGATTTTTTTCTTGAATGGGAATGATCTTAGGAAATAACAGTATATTTAGTGAATAGGTAATGGGCATGAATCACTGGGTCATAATGGAAAGACAGTGGGAGTTGTGAGCACTGATGTCAGGGCTCAGAGTGACTGTGTGAGATTAAATGTGTCTCTTGTTTCTTCTCCTTTCCCACTAATTATTGTGTTTCTTTACCCCTTCTCTGAACTATCCATGCTGCCACTCTCTCTTACTCTTCTATCTCTCTGTCTTTCTGGCCAGAATCTGATGCTTAGATAGTGAATAGTTTGTTGCAAAGCCTGACATTGTTCATATATTAATGTGATGGATGGGGAGCCTTGGCAGCACCATGCTGTCTGTAATCTGTTGCATGAGGCCAAGTGAGGTGCTTCCTGAAGTAGGTTTCTTTTGCTTTTCTTGTTCAGATTGTTATGTGGCCATGACTTCAATTCATGCTTTCATTGTGGGGAATTTTCTAAACTTAAGAATCAAGTTCTGTGTATGCATTTTTATATAACCCCCCTTTTATGGAAACTGTTCTGCCAACCTGCCTCCTCTTTTTTACTGTTTTGTCCTGAGAATGTGAATTGGTTTTACAAAGCAGTAGAGCTCCTAGGTAACCCAGAGGAGCTCTGATTGGCTCCCAGGGTGTCCTTGCTCAAGAACATATAGAAAGGGTTTACGTGTCTATTTGTAAGACCATTTTGGAGAACACAAAAAGCATTCTAAGAAATTAGAATTTTTTTCTGTTTCAAAGGTAGGATAGAGGCAGATGGACAAGGCAATGTGATCTGCCCTCTCCAAACTTGAAGTTGATTTTCATTACGTGAACTTCATTTTCCATGCTTTTATGACTGACTCACATACACACAAAGGAACCATAGTATTTGCTATGAGAAGAAAAGGCAATTTCTATAACTGGGCTTCACTTAATGTTTCATTCATTTGCCAGTATCTTAACAATCTATAATAATAAAAACATAATATGCTAATTAGACCAGACATCCTTCCGGACAACCTTCTGGATGAAGACAGGGTTGTGAGGAAGCCCGGGTCCTGGGTGCTGGATGGAACCCGGTGCTGGCAGCTGGGGGAAGGAAGGTCTGCTTTTGCATGAATTTCGTGTACCAGACCTCTATTATATATATATATATACTCATTGCACAGGCATGGAAACATGGAAAAGACTGATGAATCTCAGAGGGAAGGGTGGGGTGGGCGGGAAGAGATTAACCAAAGATATTATATGCATACTAGAGGTGCGGTGCATGGATTTGTGCACCGGTGGGGTCCCTTGGCCTGGCCTGTGCCTTCTCACACAATCCAGGCCCTCTTGGGGGATGTCAGAGAGCCAGTTTCAGCCCAATCCCCACAGGCCAGGCCAAGGGACCCCACTGGTGTACAAATTGGTGCACTGGGCCTTTAGTAAAAATATAAATCCCTGTTTGTTATTTGCCAGGAGCCGGTCCATTCTTGCTGCTTGACACAGTCGCTGCAGGGAAGAAAAATCTGCACAGCTTATGTTTCAAGGGACCTGATGTACATGGCATATGTTTGCTACCCCTCTTAGCACTATGTGTTTTAAACAGGACCACATCCCCGAGAAAGGTTGTTTCCCCAGGTTAGGGATTGACAGGACTAAGGAAGAGAATAAATTAGTGAAACCCCCTAGTATTACAGAAATGCCATGTACTACTTATGAAGAACTTGGACTAAGACTGTTGGCAATAAATTTGGGACTTGTTGGGCCCACATCCCCAAGGGCCTGCCCACCAGGGAAAGCACCAAAGCTTATACCCCTGGAGACCCACCGACACAGGGCAGTCCCAGGGAAGGCAAGCAGCAAGGCTGGGAGGACATAACCTTTACTGGGTAGGATAATCTCCTTCAGTCACTTCCTTGTAGCTTATCAGTAGAGCAGTGACCTTGGAATAGCCCTTATAATGAAACACAGAGATTAACCCTGACAGGATTAAACTCAACAGAACTAGATTAACAAATGCCCTAACCTTTGGAATGGAATTGATAGGATTAAAATCAATTGGTATAAATACAGATGTAACAAGAGAATAAAGACAGAACCTGGCTAGATCAACTGAACGCTGCTTCTGTTTTGTTCCTTCTTTGCCGACTCCATCCACACCTTTGGGAACCCCTGGACCTGGGGGTTGGACCCCGACAGTTATTGAAAATTATATAAACAAAGTGAGAGAGCTGAAGACCAGTCCTTGCCTATGCACCTGCAGTTTAGTGCTATATTGTATACAGAAACAAAACACTGGCCTGGTTTTTTATGCCTGTCTTCATCACTTGCAGGAAGTGACATGGAGAGTTCACTTATCCTATTGAACTAGGTTTCTCCATTTGTCAAATGGGGATAAACAGTATTGGACGGCACTTCTACTTCAAAGGACATACTGTTTGCAAAAGTCAATTGCAAATTGTAATTGCTGAACAGATATGAAAGGCTGTTATTATTTTACCCCTGGCTTAGGAGAAAATGGTAGCATGAGTTTTATGCACTTTTCTCTGCTAAGTTGTCTCCAGCAGCACAGAGAGCTTCAGAACTTCTTTTGCTGACATCCGTAATTGGCAATGCAGAGTCTCAGCCGGTATCAGTCCTCCCCAGCCCTTAAGATGGAAACACATGTTCCTGTTATAGCTCTACCATGTGCATGACAGGAAAGAGTCATGTTGCCATCAGAACCTTAATTTATCAATCTTACTGACTTAAATTTTAACTTTGCAAGCCTAAGATGATTCATTAACAAAGTATTTTTCAAGCTTTAGCGTTCTCCAGGGAACAAAAGGCACTGGCCCACACACTAGCACTTCTAATAAGCTCTCATTCAGCAAAGGATGGTTTGCCCTTAATTTTGTCAGTATGTGTATAAAGAATGCACTTTAGTAGAGATTTGTCACCCTGAAGATACTGTGCATAATTTTCAGATACGCCTTTAAATCTGCCTCAAACCTGTTCAGAATCTGTGTTTTTCCTCCTCTCTTCATTAAAATGTTCCAACCTGGAAATTTCATCTTTGGGAATTGGAACACTTTTCACTTCTTGTGAAGAGAACCACTAAACAATTTCAATACTTTGAGCTACAAGGGTGACTTATTTTCATCCAGAACAGCACTGATGTGGTTGAGCTGTATCCTTCTTCTAATACAGTCTTTTCATATCTATTTTTATTTGGATATATCATATATATATATATATATATATTTTTTTTTTTTTTCTTTGAAAAGCTAAGAGGTATATGGTAAGTTTTGAGAAATTAAAACACATTTATAGACAAAATAGTTATAGCTTTAGCTATGCATCTAAATCCTACAGTTGACATTAGTAGGTTGTGTCTGCTTTTTTTATTACATACTAGAAGCCTGGTATATGAAAATTGTGCGGGGGTGGGGGGGGGTGGTCCCTCAGCCCGGCTTGCATCCTCTCTAATCCGGGACCCCTCGGGGGATTGGGCCTAAACCGGCAGTCAGACATCCCTCTCACAATCCAGGACTGCTGGCTCCTAACTGCTCACCTGCCTGATTGCCCCTAGCTGCCTGCCTCTGCTGACCTGGTCGCCCCCAACTGTTTCCCTATGCCGGCCTGGTCTCCCCTTACTGCCCCCCCAACACCTACCCCCCCCCCTCCCCACCCCCGCCAGCCTGGTCGCCCCACACAGCCTGCTGTTCAGTTATTTGGTTGCTCCTCACTAACCCTCCTGCTGGCCTTATCACCTGATGCAGCCTGCTGTTCGGTTGTCCATCCAGTTGTTTCGGTCGTGACGGCCCCTGGCTTTTTATATATTAAGATTAACCAGGAAACCATGTCTGTTATACCTGAATTACATTATTTTTAGGATTTTATGAAGGAAAATATGCAAACATATATTTATGCTAGAAAAGAAAAAAAGACAGTAGTTCGTTCATTCATTCATGCAATGTTTGAGAACCCATCATGTGCCAGATACTGTTTTAGGACTGGGACTAGGAATTAGCACTGAACAAAGTCCTCATACTTCTGAATTTTATGTATTAAAACAGAGGAGAATAGATTATTAAAAACACATATATAATGCAAAAATAGTACATATACACAGAAGTGCATGCATCAGGGTAAGAGGATAAAGAATTCCTCAGCCATTTATGTTACAGAATAGATTATTTGCTGTCAGTTCCATCATCCTTACAGTCTTCTCTTTTTATACTGAATTATTTCATTTGCTTATTCCATGTCCCATCTGGTGGAGAGTGGGAGTTGTCTGCCACTTTTGCACCTAATGCTTTTATTTTTCAGTAAAAACTACTCTCTCATACTTTGCTTTAAGGTAGTGGCCTTGCACACATGCTTTGTACTTAATAATCTCAGGAGAGTCCTGTCCACAATATTCACTTTAAAAAGGCTTCTGGGGCACCACTGAAATGACTAGGAATAGCTCTCTTTAGTAAGCACAGTGGACTTGTCTCACGATTTGAAGTGAGCTTGCAGGTTTGGCTTCCTTTTGCCACTCAAATCTCACATGGCCTTTATGAACCAGTGAAAGTAGCAGGTGGTGTTTCACTTTTAGTTTTTCTCAAATATGTCTCTTTCTGCTACTCTCCAGGCTTTGTGCCAGTGGGCAGTCAGGGTCAACACCTCATGAAATGGACCATAGATCATTTCAGCTCTTTGTAAAAGATTCTTTGTAACCTGTTGGTTACTAAAGATGGCATTTAACTTCTCTGTCTTTAACTCCTGAAGTGACTGCTTTTACAATGCCATCCTAAAACTTATGTGGGTTTTTTGGTTTTCACTTTTTCTGTTTTTATTTGTTATTTTTATTTTTTAAAATAATCTAGACCCACTCTACTTTTCTAACTGCATTTCCCCAAGTTTCCTTAAATTCTCACTGACTGATTAAAATACTATGCTTATTCCAAAACTTGTCAACTTTTCTTTGGTGCATTGCATTCTAAGCCATTTTCCACATACAAGCTCACCTTCTACCTTCTTCATAAACCTTTTCCTGCTAAAATGTATGTCTTTTAAAATGGCAATGAGGTAGAGTTGTCTAGAGTAGGATTGGAGAGATTTTATTGCTTTTTTGACTTCATATTTTGTTTATTGTTTTCATGTTTTCAGCTCTAATTCTAATTTCTAGGCATTCTAGAAATGCTGTGTTGCCGATGGCATGGGTGAACTGCTATTGCATAGTTGTTTTCTAAACTTCAGATGCTGGTGACCACATGCCAATTAGAAGAGGACTTGGTGTCCCTTCTTCCAGTCGTTGGCATTAGAGAGGTTTCCTGAAGTGTGGGAGCTTGTGAGAGTTGTGGCCTGAGTGGTCTAACTCCTTAATTCTCTTTGGTTGAAACCTTAGAAAGTGTCAAGAAAAACCCCAAAGTTCATCTGGGCCATCAGCCCTGACTATCCTGCAGAATCAGGATTAGAGATTTTATAAAATACATCTATCAGGAATCAACGTCCAGAGAATCGAATCTATTTATTCTGCTGTGAGCCTGTACATTAGTACTTTATAAAATTTTCCCATATCCTTCTGTGAAACCAGCTTTGAGAATCACTGAGTTCATCTCAGCACCTGATTTTGCGGGGAGAAAATAAGATTCAAGGCAAAAGTGGAAACACTGCAGCTTCTACTGCATTTACTACCATTTACTCTCATTTGGTGTATCAAGTTGTATAATGTGGTTTCGGATGGTGGGGAGAATTCCTGAGCCCGTACTGCACAGAAGAGTAGATTGGAGATCCTTCAGTGCTCATACTGTTCAATGTTATAGATAGAAGCCTAAAGCCACTGACATTCTCAGTTAATAATATTTAAGAAATGTGGGCTATGATAATTTTCAGTAACTTTTCACAGTGGAAAACCAATATATCTCTTTGATTTGTGTTTCAAGACTTTAATCTTTTCAAAGATTTCTCAGTTGTGGACATCTGAAATTTATACTTTGAGATAAACAAATTGCTAACACTTTCTTACCTAGAAATAATTCCCCTATAAAATATTTATTTGTATTATTTGAAAACAACTCCAATTTTAGGTATTGCCCAAAAAGGTGAGCTAACTGCTTATCTTATACTCTAGAAGGTTTTCACAATATGTTTTTGGAAATACAACTCCAAGTCATGAGCATCTGGAGAAGAAGCATCCTTTACAAACTGAGATGACATAAATTATCGGTACACTGTTTTTCTATTTGTCTTTATAAGACCTGAACTAGAATAAAATCAGAGTTCCAGGGCCAGACAGAATGGAAGACAGTTTAATAGATAACGTAGGTTAATTCATAAAGTTGGATGGTTTCAGGCCAGTTGATATAGACTAAATTTTACTTGTGAGCCTGATAAAATCTCAAGTGAATGTTAATAATAACATTGGGGATGAGTAAAGTGCTACCATGAGAGAAACCGATAAGAAGGGAAAAGAACAGTAATTGACCTGATATTGTTGGATTTCTATTCCTGGAAAGATTCTTAAATGGTTCATGTACAATTGAATCTACACAAACCCAGGAAAATGTGATTTTCCTGAAGCTGAACACTAAGCTTATACATTCCTGATAGTAGGGCTCAATTAATGTTTGAAATAAATAAAACACAGAGGAAGAGTGTTCAAATCCTTGGTTTCCTTTATTGGTGAAATAATTGACATCATGTATGAGATTTAAGTCAGTAGAATTTTATCAATCACCTGCTCTATGCAAGACATAGCTGTGGCTGTAAACTGTAGATAGGTGAACTTGATTTGAAAATGAGGATTAAAGTGAAATATTTATTATAATATACTGACTGGAGAAGGACAATGTTGATGAATTTGGGGGGACAAAAAATGAATGTGATCTGCTCTGGAGATGGTAAAACCAGCTCTCCGGGCTTAATCTATAAAGATAATATTAGTTTTGTCCGACATTTTACAGGAAATCTTTTCATTAAGGGAGCAAAGAGAATTGCAGTTGACGAATATTGTTGTGAAAAAGTAAATCTCTTTTTGTAGGCTCGCTCTTTTGGCATTTAGTGACACTATGTAAGAAATCCTATGTACACTATGTACTCTGAGAGTGTTGCCAAAGTGGGTTACAGAGTAGGTCATAAATCAAATTAATGGGTTGTGATATGACCAGCATTTTACAGAGAGAGCTGGTTTTACCATAAACACTTCATATGTAGTTGGAGTCAGTATTGTTTGGGAAAACGTTTGTTTCAGTTATTCATGCATGTGTGTCTGTATGTGTTCATGTACTTATGTCCATATTTGATCTCATTTCAAAATGTATTTTTCATTCTGGACCATGGTCAAAAATATCTAAGAAACTGTTGTATGGGACATGTAAAGAAATCATAGTTTTCTTGAGCAGGGAGCTTACAGGTAAGTAGGTTTAGATACAATTATAAGATAGAAAGTGGTCACATCATAAGGGAGACACAGGTGTCTACTATGAGAAAGGAATAAAAACATACACTGAATGAAAAAAAATCAGCAAGACTTAATGGTGCTGATTCATAACTTTGGTGCTGGACTTGAAAAGTTGGTTAATTCTAAATGGGGTTTTGTATATGGGAGTCAGGATGGAGACTTGTGTGCATCAATATGCTTATAGGTGTGAAAATATTCCATGATATTCCAAAGATGCAATGTCCTTGGTAGAGTCAACCTTGGCTTCTGAGTTTAACAAGAAATTGGGCAAATAAGTAACCTGAAGAAATGGAGCCGGCACGTAGGAAATGCCTGTTGATTTATAAGAAAAAGAGCTAATTTGAAGGAAGAAAAGTATATGGAGTGACATGATAATAGTCTATAATTACTTTTAAGAATGCCTGTATGGAAGATGTAGCAATCAGTTAGCTACTGAATCCTTTGAGGAAAGGGAAAGAGGTAACTAGCCAGAGTTGGAGTTACTCCTTGCAGAAAAGCAGGCAGTTTTTTCATTTGCTTTAACTCTTTAGAAACTCTGGCAGCAGATTTTGGTATCCAAAGCAGACATTTACAGGCATCACAGAATTTTTCATTTGGAAGAGACTCATTTGACATCCATTAGAAAGAGGCATTCTGTTTTCTCTGTGATCATTCAGAATGCATGTAGGTGGTAGGTTTGGAGTAATGGAATCTTCCCAGAATTTGATCCTGTTAAACAATGGAGCAGGGCTCCTCAGGAGATGCTGAAGACTGCACTGAGTCTGGACAACACTGTTCATGGGAGATCTGGGAGAAAAGATATTTCAGTAAGGTCATAGTTTGATGGCATGGCATTAAGATCTTTTCCTACTTTACCACGTCCCCCCTCTAAACTCACCATCTTGTTCTATAGATTTTCCAGTACACAGGAAACATATACCAGGATCCTGGGACTTCGGGTGCCAATCTAATTTCAATTACATTTTCTTTTTTAAAGGGAGAAAAATGCATTAAAATTCTAGAATTTCCCTAGGTAGAGTTTTCCACTGAGGGTTAAACCCAGCTCTTCGCTAAGATGAGTCTGTGCATGTGAATTGTTCCCAGGTTTGGAATCACATTGTTTGAGTGCCACTTCTCCCAACACTTGGCACTCCTTGGGGATGATTTGAGAATTAAAATCTAGTAGCATTCCCTTTGTCCTTTAAGGTCACTTGATTGGTGCTATACAATTAATAGTGGCATCACTGATGTGTTGCATATCAGTATTCAGCTATGAGCTGATATTCAGAGCAGTAGATATTGTATTTTTAGTTCATTACCTTAGGCAAATGCAAATATTGTACTTGTGCAGTTACCTCAGGCATTCACAAGTTAGATTTCCAGTGTGAACAGTTTCCAATAAACCTGAACCAAGTGCTACTATTAGTTTTGCATCCACTAGGCACCTTTTTCAGTTTTTAAAGAGAATTGAAGAACTTGGATATGGGTTAAATTGTGTATGCGTATAATATATTCACCTGGGATTTAAGGCATGTCCAAGCCACATGAAACATTAAACATACTGGCTGAGACTAGCTTGAAGAGGGGCTTTATCTTGATTTTGTAGAGTTGTCTACTTTTTTTATTTTATAAAACAAAATGAGGGCAGTGCCTCATTTAAGAAATGACGTGGCCAAGACTGGTTTGGCTCAGTGGATAGAGCATCAGCCTGAGGACTGAAAGGTCCCAGGTTCGATTCTGGTCAAGGGCATGTACCTTGGTTGCGGGCACATCCCCAGTGGGAGGTGTGCAGGAGGCAGCTGGTCGATGTTTCTCTCTCATCGATGTTTCTGACTCTCTATCTCTCTCCCTTCCTCTCTGTAAAAAATTAATAAAAATATATTAAAAAAAAGAAATGAAGTGAACATAATCTTTCTTAGCCTTAGAATAGTGAAGGTTGTTATTATCTCTTTAAAAAAAAACATACTTTTCATTTTAAAATATTTTATTATGGAAGAATTCAAACATATACAGAAGTAACAAGAATTCTATAATGAACCACCATTTATATATTATATAGCTTCAGCAATGATTTGACTTATGGACTTTCTTGTTTCATCTTTATATCTGTTCATTTCACTCATCTAAGATTATTTTGAAACTAATCACAGATATCATATCATATCATTTAACTGCTATTATAAATTTTAATCTTAATTGTTGTGTCTAAACGACTTCTCTCAACCATGAATAACATGCTAGAAGGCTTCTGTTGAAAGATATTGATCCTGTGGTTTTTGCATGATCATGAGAGTGGATACTGTTTTATGGAAGAGGGGATTTAAAAATGCAATCTTTTGTTTTCCTTCTCTAATTTTTAGAGTTAGGCTTAGTTTGGGGGTAAGGATGTAGAAGTGCTATTGTTTCAAGGTTTAAACTCTAAGGAGCATATTTGGTTGGTAGACATCACAGATGAGTCTGAGTTTATTTAAACTATGTTAATATTAGTGATCCTTTTGCACTGAGCCCAAACAACTAACATGCTTTAATTATCTAAGATATCATTTAGTATTTTATTTATAGCAAAGTCGTGCTCTTATTTTACAAATTACTGTAAGAAAAGGTCCTAAAATCAGCTCAGGTTAAGAGCACACTCTGATACTTTTTTTAAAAAAATATATTTTATTGATTTTTTACAGAGAGGAAGAGAGAGGCATAGAGAGTTAGAAACATCAATGAGAGAGAAACATAGATCAGCTGCCTCCTGCACACCCCTACTGGGGATATGCCTGCAACCAAGGTACATGCCCTTAACTGGAATTGAACCTGGGACCCTTGAGTCCACAGGCCGACGCTCTATCCACTGAGCCAAACCGGTTAGGGCTGATACTTTTATTACAGTGATTTGTCCCAACCCCATAAGAAATATAAGTGTTGTTTCTTTGTTGTTGTTGTTGTTAACCAAGTATGGTACGATGTAAATTGTTAGCTTTAGACTAGATTACTGAGAAAACAGAGCCTGATGCAAAAGCTATGCCCTTAATTGGAAGGTGAAGCAGACCCAGGGACACAGGGATGGAGGAAAATAAGGATTAGACACAGAAGGAGAGAGGGCAAATACAATAGGGTACTTAACCAAACTGGCCACAACTTCCTAACTAGTTCAACTGATTGCTTGGTTTCACAGAATATTCCATCAATAGGAGGAAGGAAGAAAAATGTATGCACTGGTTCCCAGTTCCCTTTTTCAATGTCTATGTTTTCTGTTTGGTGTTGACTTTCTTAAAACCTACTTCATTAGCTCTATTTTCCAAAAACAGTTCTCCTAAGTACAGTTACTTTTTAAAATAAAAACCCTGGAAAAGGAAATTTTAGGAATCCATTGTTATGGGCCATTTTTAGTCTCAAGGGATAGATAGAGTTTAATAATATTTCCCACCTAGTTCTTAACTTTAATATCTGATTATTATCAATAGAGTTAGATTGTGTGCATGCTTATTTTCCTCTTACTAACATATGTTTATTATTCATTTGGGATCCTTCATTTTGAGATCAAAAGAATGCCCCAGTTACATGTCCACATTTTGCCTCTGTCAACAGTTTTTACTGTCTTATGTTCATGAAGCTTTTGCTTGAAATTGAAATGTCTACACCAAGGAAAGATAGTTGGAGAGATGGTTGACAATTTCTTAGCAAGAGTTTGATGAAATCACTTCTGCACATTGAATAAATTATTAATTGTGAGAATTTTTTACTTTAGTTTTGTCTGCAGTATGATGAAAATTCTTGGAAAATAAATAATTGCTTCATTCATTTGAAGACATCTTTCTATTCACTAATGCTAACACCAACTTTCTTGTATATGTCTGCCTTTCCTATTTTTGCATCTGCATAAAATTCATAAACAAAAGGTATATAGTTCTTAGACTTGGCTGGGGTTGGAATGCAGTTATCATAGCTACTTAACACTCTCCTCACAAGTCATCTATCTGCCCTTGAGAAGGACCTCTCTATGATTGATTCAGTGTCATCCATAGGACAAGATAACCCTTTAAGTATTTTCTCTGCTTTAGCCCTTGAAGACTTCAAATGATCTCCATATTAAACATTTCCTCCTGGAGAGAGTAGGACTTGAAAACTTGGCTTTGCTCATTGCAGAAAAATTGACTTGTTCCACATCCAGTTATTATTGGAACAACATTCTCCTTAATCCTTTGCCCCCAAATCAGCATTGATTTTATTCCTACTGTGGGGGAATAGACCATTCCAGATTCTTCAATTTATTATTTATAAACCATGGTAAAACTTCAAGAAACCACATTTTTAGTTTCTAAAACCATATATGTAAGTTTTATTTCTAAACTTTTATTTTGAAAAGAACATTGGTAATGTGTTGAAAACCCAGAGTATGATTAAGATGATAAAGAGCCACTTGGTGATGCCTGACATGGAGTGTGCCCCTTCGTCAAACTTGATGTGAATTAGCAATACAGAGCAAGGGGTGCCCATTAATGGTATGGAGTTCCCTTTATGTCTAAGTTTACTCTCCTCCAGCCACACTTCAACTGGGAGATGAGGTATTTAATTCTGAGCACTTCACTGTAATATAGTTTTCTCTGTCATCCAGAGAAAACCAGCCAGATTAGGGAGAGAGTATTTGACACCCTATCTTATGAAGAAATGTTGAAAGAAGTTGTTAATGCAATGTCAATGGTAAGGGGTCCTCAGAAAAATCACTGTCAGGGTTTCTAACAGTGTATTCTATCACATGTGTGTCCTTTTTATTGACTTGGTTTTAAAAAAATTCCATGTTGTTGTATTAGTGTATTTAGACAATTTGTGTGAGCTTTCTATATAAGTGAATGTATGTATTACCTTATTGGGTGTTTATTTTCATTTTTGTTCCAATTGTACCTTTATTTATTAATTTTGCTATCTCTTACTATATATTTAGTGTGTATGCGTGAATGTTTTGCTCCATTCATTTCTGTCTATTTTCATATAAACATGATTCCACTGCTAATTTTATTTTAGTTTTCTTTAGCCATCTTTACCATATCTTTAAAAAGAAAAAGGACTCTCAAGAATCCAGCTCTCCTCAACTTAATTTTATTAAATTCCCTCCTCTTTGCCACAGGACATGAGTCAAGTGCTAATTAGTCATAGCTAGGATAGGACCTGAGTAGAAACTTTAGCAGCCGTGCAACCCACTTGCTCATCTAACCTTATGGTGAGATGGAGAGGAAACTTTATTCAATTTCTGTTTATTGCCAGTTCTATACTAGGCTTTCTTTTTTTAAAAATATATTTTATTGATTTTCTACAGAGAGGAAGGGAGAGAGACAGAGAGTCAGAAACATCGATGAGAGAGAAACATCGATCAGCCGCCTCCTGCACATCCCCCACCAGGGATGTGCTCGCAACCAAGGTACATGCCCTTGACCGGAATCGAACCTGGGACCTTTTAGTCTGCAGGCAAACGCTCTATCCACTGAGCCAAACTGGTTTCTGCTATACTAGGCTTTCATAAGAAACTTTTACATTCTTTCTGTAACTTTGTCATCATAACATCCTTATGAAGCATGAGGACTGTCTTGTGGACTGATTTGTCCCCGGTTTGCAGCAAGTCCATGGCAGAGCCAGCACACAACTGGGGCTTTTCACTGTGCTGCCTTTTACTTTACATTATACCAGAACATGCTAAGAAAACTGCTCCCATTCACAATTGCCCATTTGTAAGTGCTTGACACATATCCCATTTGGAGTTTTGATGGACAGTAAGGCATAATTCTTCTTCCCAAAGTACTGCTCTATTTATGTAAATGGAAATGCACATGTGTATTCATGTTTTTAGGTCTTACTCTAAAATCTTTGACATGGTCTAAGTTACTTATTGAAATCTTGAATCAGATAGCCAAGTTGGATTTTCTTTTTTTAGTAGTTACTTCTTTTAGGGGGGATGGAAGTGGAACAAACTATTTTAGTTTAATATGTCTAAATCTTCGAGGCCTATTGCTATAGTCACAAATTTGAATTGGAATCTCAATTAATTAAACTTAAAAAAAAACAGGCATTTGATAGCTACACATGTGGATATTGACACAATAGAGAACATTTCCAAAATTGTAGAAAGTTCCATTGTACAACGTTGATCTACTTGATTCTACAAATTAAAGATTTAGGAAAATGGAAAAACTAGTATTGAGGTATCGTTTATTAGTTCCTGTAAGTTTTAATGCAAATAATCTTTAAAAGATAATGATGATTGAGCAAACATTGTAATATCATGATTACAAATGATTTCACTGATAATATTTGAACAGCAAAGTGGAGAAATCATTGCCTACAAGGAGAGATCAATACTTATTATACCTATTTTATAACTGATGGGATAAAGAGGCATGCCACAGCCCAACACCTTAAACATTAGAGAAAAAAGGGTGCAGGTGTTTGAATGAAGTGTTGGAAGTTTTTCTGATTCTAGGAACATGTGGCCTTCTCATGTTTATACATCTGCTGGTTGGAGATGAATTGCCATTCAGTGTCCCTTAAATGTTAAGAAAGCTTAAAATGAGACTTTGAATTCTACACACTGGTTTAATTTCAGATTCAAATCAAGGCTTCAAAAGCCCTTACACTGAAAACAAGCAAATGAAAACAAACAAGAACCTAAGTGGATGCTGTGATCTTTTATTCAGTTAGGAAAATATGGAATCAGAATGGAAATTCATTTATTATTTTACAAATGATCCTGACTGAAATTTAAATAAAAATAAAGCCAAGAGTATATTTCCCCTTCAGTGACATTTGAAATGAGCTGTAGTTGAATTCCATTTCTAGAGTTCTCTGTTCTCATTTCCATCCATCTGCACTCAGGATTTGGTGTTTGCTTTGTGGGTGGGGGTAACATGAGAAATTCCACAAAGAATGAGTTGGAACCACTTGCTGTTATGTCCAAGAAAGCTCACATGTCCTAGTTAAGGCTGTGTGAAGTGAACTGGACCCTCCTAATGTGGTGGCCCCAAAGATTGAGTTTAATCCTCTGGTGTGACAGCTTTTATAAGTCTTTTCAGGAGTCTAAGTACCATAAAATACTCTCACAAAAGCCTTCATTCCAAAGAATGTGTGTGTCTGCTCATGTCAAGAGCTCTTAGTAATGAACAATGTGTCTAAAGCCACAATCTAATAAACAAACATAATCTGGTTCAGTTTGTCTAGGTAATATAATGTCTCTATCAAACTATTTCCTTAACCTTTAGCTCTATTCACAAGGAAAGAGCTCTGCGTGGGAATGTGTGAATATTTTCTCTTAACAGGAGGGCATTTAGCTCTTGTGACTGGATGTCTTGTTTTTCTCTCCTGGGTAGCTCTAGTTGTTTACGGTGGGAATTTTCCGTCTTGGTAATTTGGTATTTTACTTGGTTTTTATTGTAAAGGGTAGAAATGTGTACACCTTAATTTAAGAAATATTGTTGCATCACCTCCATCTCAGTTAACAAGGGCCAGCTTGGGAAGTTCTCACATATTTTGAAACCTTTCTACTAGATCTTTACACCTATTAAGTCAAAGGGAATAGGCTATTTCCATTAAGCAAGTTTACAGATATAAGAGAGGGTAGGATTTGCAAGAATTGACAGCCTAGGTGCTCCCCTTCATACCCCTAGGTGAGCACCCATTTTGTTCTCTGAATAATTATGGCCTGAGTGTGGAAAGAATAGAGCTTTTGGGGACATTCTGGATATAAAAAGCTTCATTTTTAATGGGGCAGTGAGACATGAGAGTTTAGGTCAGGAAGAGGTATTATCCGCATTGCAAGTTGTTTTTTGCCTGATCTTGCCTAGAGAATATTTTTACATCCTGTCCTTGGGAAGCACCTATTTGCTGTTAGGATAACTGTCCCTTCATGGCATGCGGTGGGGGTTCTGAGTATACCCATTAAAAAGAAACCTGAGTCTGTTATTGTCAGTAATTGGCCCTTGTACTTTGAATCATGGAATCATAAACTATCAGTATTGAAAGGGCCTTTACAATCCGTTTTCTGTGTTTCTGGAATTAATGAAGCTTATATCTCTGTTATGATATTCTCGTGAAGTAGTCTTCTTGCCTCTACATGCATAATTCCACTTATTGGGCATGCACATATTCTCAAGCCAGGCAATATACTTTTCACTGTTGTGACTCAGGATTTACAAGTGCAATTCCACTATCTCTCTCTCTATTTATTAATTTTCCTGTGAAGCATTTCATGTTTTTTCCCAAATAAACATATGTTTTCTACATCTTAAAAGCTATGAAAGCTCATAGTTTGATGCCATTTAGTCTCAGTTATATTTTTGTCTGAAGAGCTAAATATACTTGAAATTAAATGTTTTCATCATCTCAGGTATATGCTGTCTAATGCTCCCATTTTTTGATGAACTCATAACATTTATTTTTCTCAAATAGATTTTAATATCCCTTCCCCACTTTTTAATGCATTGGCATGTAGACCATCACAAAAATGCTGCACTAACACATTTCATCCTGTTTATGAACTTAAGAGAGATGAAGGATGCAAAAGGCCTAACTCTCTCTAGGCCTTGGCTGTGTTCTGTGTGGGCAGGTTGCTAGTCTTCCTTTTTATTTAAATTAAAAAAATATGCTGAAATATGATGGGATTTTTAGAAAATTATGGGAAACTCCAGAAAATTTGTACTGTGAAAGAATTCTTGCTCTTGTTTAGCCATGCCCCTGTACTGATGAATTGTCCTTTGAGGTTTACAGCACTGTGCACACTTCCCTTCTTTATGGCACCTGTGGTGAGCACAGTAGTCCCTAACGCCTCCCCCACCTCCAAGATGTCCTTGCCTTAGTCTCCAGAACTTGTGAATATGTTGGTTTAACAGCAAAGGGGAATTAGGTTGCAGATGGAATTAAGTTTGCTAAATCAGTTCACGTTAAGATAGGGTAATATCCTGGAGTATCTGTGTGGGCCCAACATTATCACAAGGGTCCTTGGAAGTGAACAGTGGAGAAAGAAGAAGACTTTGAGGCAATGTGATGTGAAAAGGAACTCAATAACTTTGATGGCCTTGAAGATGGAACAAGGTGGGCATAAGCCAAGGAGTGATGGCAGTCTTTAGAAATTTAAAAAGCAAGAAAATGCATTCTCCTTAGCGTCTCCTGCAAAGAATGCAACACTGCCTACACCTTGATCTTAGCACATTGATACCCATGAAAGCCTTATTATTTATAGAACTGTAAGATATTAAATTTTTGTTGCTTTAAATAATTGTGTATGGTAATTTGTTGCAGCAACAATAGAAAACTAATGCACAAAATACTATGTTAAAATTATCTGTTTATATTTCTGTCCTCTAGACAATGGATTTCTCAAGAGCAACAATGTTGTTTTAAAAAAATAATTTTAGCACTATTCCACTTTGAAGGAACATAAAATTTATTGTAAGACACTGGAGATAACTAGTATTTATTGTGGATATATGTACCATATCCCCAGCACTGCCCTAGTTACTGTGCTTTGAAAATTGCACTTATTCCATAGGAACATTGTTTAATCAGACTAAATCTGAACATTCTTCTACATATAAAATGAATTTATAGACTAGATCAGATTTGACAAACTTTTGTAAGTCCCACCAGAAAGTATTTTAGGTTTTGCTGGTCAGAAAGTCTCAATTCTGCCAACAGAACACAAAAGCAGCCATGGATTATTATATTTTAATGACTGTAGTTGTGTTCCAATAAAACTTTGTTTACAAAAACAGGAAATGAGATGGATTTGACAATTTGGCCATTGTTTGCTGACCTGAAGTCTAGCACAGCTTCTTATTCCATTCTAATTCCCTTCTAATCTGATAATTTTGTGAGTTTACCATTAGTGTCAGTTAAGCCATGACAGTCCCTATAGGACTTGGAGTGGTAACGCAAGTGATGGGATGTGTCTGCTTTTAAGAAGAAGCATAATTTTGCAGATTTAAGAGCCAGGAAAGGAACTGCCACCATGTCCTTGGCAAACAGACCTGGGACAAATGCTCTTAAGGATGAGACATGAGATCCTTGGATGCCAAGGCTGAGCTCACTGAACTTGAAATTCAGAGGACTGGAACTACTGTTGGAGAAATAAAAGGGAGCAATAAATCCATTGCCTTGGAATGAAAGACCTTCCCAGGCAGCTGGCCAAATGAAGCAGGGGGAGGGGACGAGTTCCTCACTCAGCTAAATTATGTCTTTGGGCAGCCAGATCAGGTCTGCTAAAATAACAAGGTGCCTGAACTTCTGCCCAGAACATGTCACAAACTTTGCGTTTGGGACTGTCTTCAATCACGTGACTTCCTAATCTGAGGGAGTAAAGAAAGTGAAGTGAATGAAATACAAAGAATGAGGTTTTTCTTGGAGTGCTTCCCCAGAGACAGAACTTGATTTTTAAGAGATTACTTGTTGAATTCTCTCTTCTAATTCAGAAAATATCAGTTGATGGAAGATAAGCATCCAATAGATTTTGGAGGCCTTTTGAAAGTTGCTACTGAGTGGGATTTGCCCATTGCAGATGTGGGGGTGTGGATTTATAGAGTAGCTTTGGCAAAGCAAATCCAGAGCTGAGCAAGGGCATTGGGATTTTGAGATGTTCTTGTTTGTCTGACTGCCTCGTTGTGGTGGTGGTTGTTTTGACTTGGCAAATTCACTGGATTTTGAGGACAAAACTGTCCTCTTTGATTGATTCATTCACAATAGCTTGTTTATGTCTTACAAAGTGTTCAAGAACAGTTTGTCCATTAAAGAAAAAGTGACCCAGTAATACTCCCAGACCCAAGGAAATGTCGGGTTAATCAGTTGCAGAAGTACTTGATGTGCCAAGTTAGTGCCACCCCAGGGCTCCTTCTGTGGTTTCTTTCCAAGATTTCTAAACATTCTGGGGAGAGCACAATATTTATTTATTTGGTTAGGACTTCATTTGCTATTGTTTTATTATATTCTTATGTTTTTTGTCTCTCTTTGTCTTTACCCCAACTCTTTGGAACCACTGTATGTGAGGAGCCATATTAAGACTATAGCATATGCTCAGTGAATGATTACATTTTTTATTTGAGTTTCTAAAAGTGAAGAAAAGTTTATGGTTAAGTCGCATAGAGAATCATCACACAATAAAAATACTTTATGTAGGACATTGTGTTTTTAAAAAGTATTCTTAAATTTACCCTGGGCAATATAAAGACAAGTGCTGTTGTTCTCGTTTACAAAGAAAAAAAATAAGGTTCAGAATTTTCATGATTTGCCCAAGTTCACACAGCTAGTAAATGGTTCAGGTGTGACTGGAAGTGATGTATTTTAATACCTGAGTGCAATTTCTTTTATACATCTAAGTTACCTAACTGAGTCACTATTCAAGTCAAGAGTATGTTTTGTTTGTAGATTTTATCTCATGGGGATGTTCATTCAATTCAATTGAGTCTCTCTTTTTCAGCCTTCCATTTTCTTTCTCTTCCTTCTCTCTCTCTCTCTCTCTCTCTCTCTCTCTCTCTCTCTCTCTCTCTCTCTCATACCATATACATACACATAGTTTGAAATTTATATCTACTCCTTTTCTCAGTTTCTTCCTTCAAAGAATCATTTATTGGGCAGGGATTCAACTTTTAGTTGTCAATACTTCATCCATATACCCACTTGGCAAATATTTTCTTAACTCTTCTTCTCAGTCCTATGAGGCATTGAAGAGTTGCTGCTGGGCTAGAGTGATGAAACATATATGATATGTGCCCTCCAGGAATACAGGGTACAGTAAGGCAAATGGCTCTTGTATTCTCAACAAGATACACTATGAATGTACTCTAAAAATGCTACAGAGGGTCAGAGGTATGGAAATGCCTTTGTCAAAGGGCAGCCAAGGAACACTGTGTAGAGTTGGCAGGTGACCTGGGCCTCCAAGAATAGCTTGGGTTCCGATATGAAGAAATGAGAGGAAAGTCCTGACAGAGCAAATTCTTAGAGTCAGGGAAGCAAAAGTTCAGGGAGCAAATTCTTGGAGTCAAGGAAGCTAGTCAATCAGACTATTGGGTAGGTGGCTTAGGAAAAGCAAGTACTCTGAAGAGCAAACCTCCCAGTGTTGCTGTTTGCAGCAGTAATCCCAAAGAATGTAGGCAGCCGAACATTCCAGGAGGGTGAACTGAGCTTGTGGAGTTGTTCTTCACTTCCACATAGGAGACCCGTACTGTTGCAGGATTCTGCCTATGTAGCGTGAGGTCCTGGTACATCTTGGGAAGCCTGGAGCAGGGTTTTTTTTTTGTTGTTGTTTTTAATCAAAGGGCTAGTATTTCCAAACCATCTTTCTCTACGACTCCAGCAACTTCTGTTGCCATAGAATCAATTGACCATGTGCATGAGGTTTCATTTCCGGGCTCTCTATCCTATTTTGTTTGTCTATATATCTGTCCTTTTGCCAGCACCAGAATGTTTTGATTTGTGGTGAGTTTTGAAATCAGGAAGGGGAGAGTCCTCCAAAATGGCCCTTCTTTTTCAAGATTGTTGTGGATATTTGGTGGCCAATGGGAGTTTTCAATCTGGCAACAATGTATGAAATTAGTTGGAAAGGGCTAGATTAGTAAGACTGGAAATGTTTTAGGGTGTTTCTTAAGTGTAGATGAGAGATATGTAGACATTAAGTATTTTGGTGGCAGCAGAGATGGATTGAGGAGCAGTTAATGGATTTGAATAGTTTGGTGTAAGTTAACATAGCTTGCTCTACTCTATGTCAATGGGTGGGGCAAAAACAGAGAAAAGGATTTTCTCCCAACCTTTGTGATTGGGAAAATTATAATGAAGTAAACAGAAAAATAGAGGATGCAAGACGAGGTACGCAGGTCTGTGGGTTAGGGTATCTAAATTCATTTTTGAGCACAAACCCAGATAGAGGCGCAGGTGGAGATGCCCCACCATCAATCAAAGATGTAGACATGAAATAAATGAGTACCATGATTATTCTGGATATCAAGTTGCTTATAAATGGTATGTTCATTTAGACTTGCTTCTTTTAATGTGATGCATTTATGGTTACCATGGTGGCAAGAGCCAAATAGAGTAAAGTGATTGGAGACAGTGGCAAAAGATGGGGATCTGATTAAAGGTAATTTCATGAAGCTCCTGTGCCTTGCCATAGCTAAGAGTAAACAGAATGCTCGATGCTGCTGACATGAGTTTTATTTTGAAATTACTGTTATTACTAGGGTCTGAAATCCTTAGCCTTGATCTCTTGGAGCCTAATGTTCCTGTTCTCCAGCTGAGAGAGACTAATTCACCAACTTGTGTTGTAAACACTCACTCATTTTAACTGATTACACCTCCACTGATTCTCAAATCACTAAAATTACTAATTGCTATTCCTTACACATCAAAGAGTGAATCCTGAATAATTAACCCCAAATAAAATTAGATGAATTGGTCCTTTTAATTAGAGTCCCTGCTGCTGTTTGTTCTGAGCTTCCTTTTCTTACTGTTAAGAGACTTTTAGAATGATTAAAACAGTTTAAGACTTAAACAGCCAGTGACCTTTTAATACAATATAAATCCATGAAAGCAATATTTCAGCTAGCAGGTGGTGAAGTAAATTTTTAGAGCAAGTACCTGTCAGCTCCAGTATTCCTTTGGAAAAAAAAAAAAAAAGTACATGCCAAAAAACAACCATCTTGAAAATGAAATGAGTGTCTGATTATTTTTAAAGCATTTGTGCATTTGCTAAGCCTCAGGCTCCATGAAATGGCAAGGTTGAAGGAGAATGAGTAATGGTTGGCATCATTTTGTATAAATAGTAACAAGAATTTTGCAGTGATAAGAATTTGAAGGCATTTGTGCCTAAAAGATGAAGACTGGAGAAATCACAGAAGGTCCCTGGTCCCATATAGCCATACTCTTCCTCAAGAGTTTCCTGAGGCAGGGGAGCAGGTTCCAGCAGTGGGGGAAAGGAAGCTTTTGGGGATTTCACTGCTGCTACTCCTCAGGCTAAGACTACTGGCCAATCCATGATGCATTCGGCCTGGATTTTGTTGAAGATGCACCATGTGCTCCTGATCATCTATTTCAAGTCTCTACTTAGTAAGAACCTCTCCTCTTCTTCATAGTCTTCTGAAGTTGTAGTGGCAGAACACTTTTCCTCCTCTTTCCAGAGAGGTCTCAGTTTATCACACTGAATCTGCCATGGACTATGGTAAATGTGTCCTCAACTAGAAGATAGGAGATTTGGGATTCTTGGTATGGCTCTATATACTTTACCACAATGAAAATGTCCCCATCTATAAAATAAAGTTATTGGGCTTGGTCAATGATGTTTTTTCTTAAAATAAAATTTAAAAAATTTGACTATTCATCCTGAAATAATTTAAAACTTTACACAAATGTTGAAAAATGCTTCTCATTTAGTATTCATCTAGTTTACTAAATGTTGATGTCTTACATAATCACAATACAATTACCAAAACCAGGTAATTAATACTGACACAAAACTACTTGCTAATATGTAGATTTCATTCAGATTCTATCAGTTTTCCTACTCATATCCATTTTCTGATCTAGGTTCCTATCCTGAATCACAGGTTGCTTTTAGTTGCTGTGTGTCCTTCTCTTCTTTAATCTAGAATAGTTCCTCAGTCTTAGTTTGTTTGTCATGGAGGTCAGTGATGCTCAACCAGGGCTACTCATCAGCATCATCCAGGAAGCTTCTCAAGATGCTTGTGTCCACGTCTCAACTCCAAACATTCTGATTTAAGAATTGTACAGTTAGGCTCAATTGTATATAGTAGTAGAAAGTGCCCCCATGAGATTTTGATGCACACCCTCAGTTAAAAATCAGATATGTTTCAGCAATTCAAGGAGTAACATGTTGAGATTTTGTGTATGTGCCATCTCTTCTTCCCCTTTTTCATTTTCTTGTTCCTCCTCCATTCCCATCTCTCCTGAACGGGAGAAGATCGTACTCTCTAAAATTCGTGGATGATATGAAGGAATTTCTAAGATAACTTGTGGGAAATAAATACTCTTAAGACCTCAGAGGATGGTTCACTCTGTCTAGATATAGCAGTGATGAAATAAGTTAAATGAGCTACTTAAAGAAGTTTTATTGTAAAATCACACTCCCTCAAGCTTAATAGCCACCCCAAGGCCATGCCCATTCTCTAAAATAATGAGGTTTTTTTAAAAATTCTTTATTATTTAAAGTATTACATATAGTATTTACATATATTTCCTTTTCCCCCCATTGACCTCTCCCCAGCCATTCCTCCCCGCATCCCCCCCCCCCCAATTATGAGGTATTTTTGGAAGTCTCTCAACACATTGATACTTGTTTGCCAGTTTCTTTTTCAATGGTAGATTTAAGATTTTTTGTTACTATGGACTATTGCCTCATTTTCTGTCCATATCATGGATTTTTTTTTTTTAACTATTACATTTTAAACTAAAAGAATTTCACTTTTTGGTATTTGGGCTGAAGATATCTCAATAGCTGGTAGAAGATTGATGCTTAGGCTTAACTCATTGCTTTATTTATTTTGAATGCCCATACTTGGTATTCAATGATGTGGTTTGTTTTTTGGGTAGCAATCACCATGTTTTTGTAAGACAAATGACACTTAGTGGATTCATAAATACTATTTGGTTTTAGTCCATTTGTAGAACCAGACTGTCCTAAATGTATATTATTAGAACATCCTTCAATGTTTTTGACTGAGGAATAGAATTTGTTTTTCAGCAAATGGAAACCACTGTGTGATAAAGAAGTAGAGTATAGTTAGATGTAATGTACTAAGGTGTTTTGCCTTGATACAGACTCATAATTTGTGGTTAAACATGAGGATTGTTGAACTCAATGAAGATCCAGGGTATTCTGCATTAGTTAATGTAGAGTGAAATTGTCCATTTGAAATTCAGGGAGATTTTATCTCCTTTAGGATAGTAATTCTTCTTGCTTTTAATTTGAGAATTTCAGAGTATTTTAAGCTATGTTATTTAGAAAGATGATGAAAACATTACATTTTGGCTTGGGTAAATACAGTGGTGCATTAAAATTAAACACTAGTTTTGGGTAGATCCTATCCTTCATTTCAAAGCATCTTCCTTTTGATTTTTTAATAAATGCATGCCTGTAATTCACATTCGTTGTATAACAATTAAACCCAAAAGAGAAGGAATAAAAAAAAAAATCAACTCCTCATTGCATAAGCTGTAGACAACCACTGTCAGCATAGAGGTTTATATATATTTTTTTAAAAGAACCATGTTATAAACACCATTCAGTAGCCCACCATTTTCCTCACATGATAATATATAAGAAAGTTTTTCATGTTCTGCTTCCAGGTACTCTATGATCCATCCCCTCACTAGAGTGAAGTCTTTGTTCAAATACAGTGCCACCTTGGTGAAGCACCTCCCAATCTTTCTCCTTAAAATTGCAGCATCCACTACCACTCTCGCAGGCTCTTCCTCCTTGTATTTCTATGTAGTATGTATCACCTATATTAAGTATCTTTAATTTACTTTTAAGTATTCTCCTCCTCCTGATAGAGTATAAATTCTAAGAGCACCTTTTGTTTTATTTATTTTATTTAGTTAATTAGTTTGACTTCTCTTTAGTGACTAGGATAATGCCTGACATGTAGAAAGCACTCAGTCAGTGAAGAAATAGATGCCAGATCTAGATCAATGTCATCATTTTAATGACTGCACGATTTTCTAGTGTTTGACTGACTGCAATTGATTTATAATCAATACTTAATCAATGGAACATTCTGATTATTTTGATTATATTTTATTATGGAAAAGATGCTTTGACATGTTTCTCTGTGTACTTTTCAATTACTTCTTTAATAGGATAATTTATTAAAAGTGGTATTATATAGAAGTGTATACATATTTTTAAGACATTAGATACCTGTTGCCAATTTTCCTTGAGAAAAGTTTTATCTTTAACACTCCTATATTCCGGGTGTCCCAAAAATGTATACACACTTTGAAATTTATTAACTCCAATGGGTTAAATCTAAAAAGAAAGAAACTTCTATTGAGCTATCAGCTGTTAAGTGCGTTAACATTGTTTTGGGGACTATATATATATATATATATATATATATATATATATATATTCTGCTGGTTTTCCTGTGCCATCATCAATATGGTGTGTTTTGTTTTGTTTTAATATATTTTATTGATTTTTTTACAGAGAGGAAGGGAGAGGGATAGAGAATTAGAAACATCGATGTGAGAGAAACATCGATCAGCTGCCTCCTGCACACCTCCTACTGGGGATGTGCCCACAACCAAGGTACATGCCCTTGACCAGAACCGAACCTCGGACCTTTCAGTCCAGAGGCTGATGCTCTATCCACTGAGCCAAACAGGTTAGGGCATCAATATGGTGTTTTATCACTATTTTTAATCTTAGCCCTTTCATTTAAATGCCATTGCTCAGAAAATTAAGTATTATCAGAATCAACAATTTGTTTTTTTAGCTAAGTAGCAAAAAATAAAAATAGAAATGTTCATTTTCTAATATACAATTATGTGTAATAAAAACCTGAACTCCAAAAATATCTAGTGTGAGAACTAAATAATTCAAGTTCCTTGGTCAGGGTCACATGTCTTCTCATTTACAGATGAAGATGTGCCATTTAAGGGAGGATGTGCTGTTGCTATTTTGATGACAGTGAAGACAGGAAACCAGGAATGCCCAGCCTTACCCTGATAATTGTTACTTTTCCCAGAGAGTTCTCAAAGGGGCTGCACACTCAGGGAACAGGAATAAAATGGGAATCCAGGAGCTGCTGTATTAATAGTGTTTAGTCCTTCTCTAGGACAGAGGTCTGTGTTCACACTGAGATGGTGTATAGGTTTTGGCTGTATGAATAAGGAAGGACTTTACCCTATCTCTAATACGAAAAACATGTTGAGTAAACCAGGGAAATTCTTTTCATATTTTTAGGTATAGCCAATGCATAATAAATAGGTTGCAAAGACTCAGAGGTCATGCACTAAATGGGACTTATCCTCAGTGGTTTATTGACCTTTGTCATATTCCAGTGTTTCCTGGTGGTTTTGAAAACCTTGTTATATTTAACATTTATAGATGACACATTTCTAGGTACTGAAAATTTCTCTTTTGTTTTGTGTGTATGTGTTATTTTAAAATTATAAAAATGTAAAATAGCCATAGATTAAAAATTTATCTAAAGAAAAGTAAGTTTCTCTGCTATTTTTGTTTCCCAATTGCACAGTTATACTTTTCTTACAGGCAACTTGCTGTTAATAGTTTATTGGGAATCCATCTAAAAGATACTCCATGATGATACAAAATATATGTATATATGTCTTTGAATGCTTCATTTTAAAATATTTTATTCAATGTACTTTCTGGTGTAGTTTTCTTGGTGGTCTTTATGTTTTAATGCAAACTGAAAATAGATTTGAGGGTAAAATCCTATCTAATAAAAAGGAAATATGCTAATTGACCCTCACACCATCACAAAAGATGGTGGCACCCACAGCCAATAAGGAGGGCATATGCTAATTGACTGTCCCTACCCTCAAAGGTGGCAGCACCCATAGTCACAAGATGGCGGTGCCCAGTCCCCTCAGCCCAGCCAGGATGGCAGGCGCACCTGGGGTTGGGCCTAGCCACTCTACGCCTGCCTCTGGAGTCCTCAGTCCCCTCAGCCCCCAGCCACTCAGGGCCAGCCCAAGTGCAGGCAAACCTCGGATGGCAGCTGCCCAGCCACCCAGGGCTGGCCCGAGGTGCAGGTAACCAGGGTAGGCCAAGGCTTGCACTGCCAGCAGTGGCAGCAGCAGAGGTGTGATGGGGCATCACCTTACCCTGATCGCTTGGTTGCCTCCCATCCCTAAGGGCTCCTGGACTGTGAAAGGGGGCAGGTTAGGCTGAGGGATGCCCCCTCCAATGCATGAATTTTCATGCACCAGGCCTCTAGTCTATATTACAAAAGGCCTGCGGCCATAGCGCTGTAATGCCATAACGACCAAACCACAAGTCACCCAGAGGTGCATTGATGGGTCTCGTGTCACAGCGGGTCTGGGGTCCTGCAGCGGTGCGGCAGAGTCTGGGGGTCCCGCTCCTGCTGCGGTGCTGTGGGTCTGGGGTCTTGCTCAATTTTGCACACTGGGCCTCTAGTTGTAAATAAAGTCTTCAATTACTTGATTTTGTAATGAATAGCCTCTAATCCATGAGAAAAATGCTTTAACCATGACATAAACCAATCACCTTAGGGAGATTGTCATGGTTTTGAGGTTAAAAAGGTTCAAAGTCACTGTTTTAACTGCTTTGATCCATACAGTGACACCCTGAAGTGAACATTGTTATCTTCATTTAATAGGTGAGGAAATTGAACCTGAGATGGTGGCATTGCCTTTTCCTAAGGAAAGAACTGGGATTTTGTATATTAAATTTTGGGGCTTGAAATTTTGTACTCATTTCTTTTAAACATATTTTTTTTCTCTTTTAGTCACTATTGATGAAAATGAAAAAATTAGCCCTAGCCAGCTTAGCTCAGTGGATAGAGTGTTAGCCTGCGGACTGAAGGGTCCCAGGTTCGATTCCAGCCAAGGGCACATGCCTAGGTTGCAGGCTTAATCCCCAGTGGGGGTGTGCAGGAGGCAGCCGATCAATGATTCTCTCTCATCATTAGTTTTTCTATCTCCCTCTCCCTTCCTCTCTGAAATCAATAAAGAAATATATTTTTTTAAAAAATTGTCTTTATTTAAAGTTTACTACTTGCTCACCATAATTTTTTTTTCACTTTTGTGTGTGTGTTCCAACCCAATCTCTTGTGCACTCATAATTTAAATTCTTAATTTGAGGAGCCCCTAAGTGATTTCACTTGCATTTACCTTAAAGTTTAGATTTTTCTTAAACAACCAAAAATTCTCCACTTAAGAAAGTTAGAGAACCAACCAGGAGAGCCCTAGAGTCTTGATGCTCCCAGTGGAGTGCATGGATCCTTGTCCGCCTCATTGGGGGCATGTTAGAAATGCGTACACTAAGGCCCACTCCAGACCTGCTGAATCAGAGTCTGCAAGTCATACAGATCCCCTTGGTGATTTGAACATTCATGTCCTACTTGTTAGAAGCTTCAGTTCTAACCAGGAAAGAGTGGTCATAAGCCCATAAATGCAGTCAAGTTTTAGAGATGCTATGGGAGAGCTGTATTATGAGGCAGAAAAGGAGCTGCAATCTAAATTCTTATGTATGTGTATAGGTTTTTGTGGATGTTTGAATGAAGAAGAAAGATAATGATGCTTTTTTTTTTCTTTTTCTTTTTACCATAGTAAATGCATCTAGACTTTAATTGATGATTTGAGCTTAATTGCTCTCTTACGTTTTTCCATTTCAATCACACAGAACCAGTACCCTACCATCTTCTTTGCTGGTAAATTCTTATAATTTCTTTCTTCCTCTAATGGGGCTCTTATTCATGAAGGGATAGAAAGCTCTGTACTCATGTGCCCTTCATGTATGCCCAATCCACGTTACTAAGGTTACTGCAGTGGGTGATAACTCAGCACTACCAGCGAGCCACATCTGCTTCTCAGGCTCACTCACATTTTACCTCTGCACTAGAGAGGGTAGCTTGGAAAAATACATTGGGTTATCAGGACTTTTTCCTAACTCCCTTTTCAAGATAATAGTATGTATAACAGGCTATTTTTGAAGTAAATTGACATAAAGTAGCATTTGGGAATCAGGGATATAATACTTTATTTGCCCAACTCACCTTTTAACTGCCTAGTGGTGCTTCCTCTGGCACCAATGATAATAATAATAATAATAATAATAATAATAATAATAAATTAAACATAGCTGAATGATATGGGATGATCTGGAGGAAATTAAGCATGATCCTTTCTAGATTTTCACCAAAGCAGAGGAAGGATCCATTTCCAACTCTGTATTTCACTAGCTGTGAACTTTGAGTAAACCATTTAACCTGGTAATTGATGAATAAATGTATTTTGCATGTGGTAGGCTTTTAGTGGTGAGGAAAAGGGTAAAGAGGAAGCCAGGTTTGTAGACATCTGTCTGTGATTACACTACTTCTTCTAAAACCAAATGTTTCTATCTCAGATTTTATGTATCACTGCACTGCTCCAGTTGCCTGATGCTGTGTTCTTTTTGGCTGGCCTGTTTGTTTTGTTCATGCTCCTGTGATACACAGGGTCTGGGAGTTCCATTTTAGGTTACTGCACTAACCTGAAGATCTATAGCTTAGCATTGTTAGTTGGAAGGTACTGCAGCTGATTCTACTTAGCTGCTTTTTTTCTGGGAGAGTTACCACCTAAGCATCTAAGACAGATGCTCTTTGATGGTTTAAAAAATAAACAAACAAAAAACAAACAAAAACTTGGAGAATTGAACACTTTGGTCAAAATTTATAACTGAACAAAATAAAGCAGGTTATTAGTATGGAGTTATCAGTAGAGCTTTTAAAAATCTGCCTAATTTTTCCTAGAATATATAGTCTAGATTTATGTTGTTTACTAATTACTTATTTAAATATATATATTTCTTTTTTTTTTCTGTTCCTTTTCACCCTCCCAGGAGAGTCATCAACCTCACCTCACTGTTTACTTCTATGACAGAATTGTAGGCAAGAAGAATATAATTGGAAGGCACCTCAGAGATAGGCAGTTTGTTGTATGCATAGACTAATTTTCTGTGAAAATTTGGAGTGCTCATGTGGATTTTGTGGGTCTCTGTTTCTACCTTTGTAATATGACCTCCAAGAGTCATTAGGTTCTGGTCCTGTTTAATGCTGACAGTTCTCTGTGACATAATAGGATTTGTTGAAGTTGAAGAAAATGCTCAGAAATGTTTTTTAATGTTGGGTATAAAGGAGACATAGGTCTGGATAGGTCATTTGAACCTAAAAATTAGGCTGTGAACTAGAATTTGGTTGTCATGTCTCCATCAACTTTGATCTCCTTTGCTGATCACTTAAGATCTCATTGTGTGCATTCTTCTTATACATTATTATGACTTTTCAAAGGAGTTGGTGACAATTTTATAGGTGTTATAATATTTTTTTAGTGCAGTGTTTGGCCAAATGAAGGCGAAGCAAGTTTCTTGGTCCTGGTTGTACACTAGAATCACCTGAGTTTTAAAGGAATACTGGCATCTGACTCTTCCTCCCCACTCCCCTCCCCTCCCCCCAAGATCCTAATTGAATTGGGTGAGATGGAGTTTTGGCTTCAGTGTCTATAGAAAAGCTTTAATGTTAACTCTAGTTTGTAGGCAATGTTTAGAACTACTGGGTGGCGTTAAGAAAGGTTTATGAGACTTATAATCCTAATAAGGCTATGAACAAAGTATTTCTTGAAATGAGTACACTCAGAAGGGTAAGAGAAGTAGAAATGTTTCTTTATGACACATATCCTTACTAATCCTATGGGGTTTAAGGTAGAAATAACAATGTGTTTCTTTTACCTAATACAGTGTTTCTCAAAGTGTGGTCCCATGACCATTAGCATCAACATCACCTGGGAAGTTCTTAGAAATGCAAATTATTGGGTCCTACCCCAGACCTACTGAATTAGAAAGCCTGGGGGTGGGACCCAGTAATCTATGTTTGAATAAGAGTTTCCAGAGATCCCAATGAACCCTAAAGTTTGAGGACCATCAGAGAGTTTTGTAGGAGTGAGAGGTAGTGGATGAACATCTTAGCATGTTGTGCATAGCAAGAGATCAAAAAGCAGAGTATTATAAACATAGCGTTTGAATGCTTGGTAGTCTGAATATGGTGGGAAACCAGAGCTCCCTAGACTATTATTTACAGGGTAAATGGAGCCCACATGAACCATTTGAAAAACGTTTCAGACCAACCAGTCCAAGTTACCATCCTTCCACTGTTCAATTTCGACTGTCCTTTTTCTAAAGATCTAAGTTGTAATGCTTTGGTACTATCCAAAAGCATCCCACTGAGTGATAGCAACTGCTGCCCCACGACTAAGTGTTAAATTGCTAAAATGTAAAGAAAAGCTACTTATCTATAAATAAAGAATTTTCCCATCACATCTAAATATTGTTATTTATTTATTTATTATTTATGGCAACAGGTATTTATTTGAGATATTCAGGAAGCATACTTTAGGCAGAAGCCCAAATAATGTTTCAATTAGGAGATGAAGGCAATGGTATTTATGAGAAAGGGAAAGGAAACAATTACATCAATGGAAGGAATGTGTTTCTATTGGTGCAGATAACATAACATAGTGATGCTAATTCTAAACAATTTAAAATTTTCAGTGCCCTACTTATCAGTAGGTGGTCATAATATCTGCTTTCTTGTTATCATTGAAAACAGTTCTTTGGGGCACAGCATTGCTTTAGGCACAGTGCAGAGGTTATTTTGCCCTGTTTTAACATTCTGAAAATTTGTGGCATAGTACCTGCCAGACAGTTCCTCCTGGATGGCAGCTCTGGCTCCATTTTAAAGTGGCTCTGTTGATATGATTTTTTTACATGAGGTCTAAGTGTTTGTAGTCATCTACTTTCTTTAGGCACATATTATTTTTCACCATATGCATGCATTTCTTTTGTAATATTCTAAAGGAATATCCCCTTTTTAATAGTCTCCTCCCTCCAGAGTACCTAGCTCCCTGCCCAGGTCTGGGTCAATCCCTCCTTGTGTCCCCATTCCCCTGGCTGTGGCCTCTTGCCTCCACTGCCCCACTCCCACCTCTTGCTTTCTTTGTCATCACTCTAGGCTTGAGAACCAACAGAGATCTCCCCTCTTCTTCTATACTAATTCTCCCTCCTCTGAACTTCAAAAATCAGCTCAGACATCTCCTCCCCCAGGAAGCATCTGGACTCCTCCAGGCTGGCTGGGGACCTCTCCTCTTGCATCATGATGGCTCCCATATGCCCAGAGCTTCTTGCCTGTTCCCTAATGTGTCTGCTTTCCTCACTGGATGGTACAGCCTGAGGGGCCAGGACTTCCACAGTCTGCATGCAGCAGGTGCCTCATAAATGAGTGTAAAATGAACAAATGAACGAATGCACTCAGCCATCCTGACCTTCAAACCCTATTCACACATTCGACTCCTAGGACTATGCCTACTGTGCATATCTCTCTCCTTCTGTCCACACCTACCGGCGCATTAAAATATTATTTTTAAAAGATGGAGCAGGGGATAGGGGGAATAAATTTTGATGGAAGGAGACTTGACTTGGGTGAACATACAACAGTACACAGATGATGTGTTGTGGAGTTGTACACCTGAAATATGTTAACCAATGTCACCCCAATAAATTTAATATAAAGGAAAAGGACAAATAAATAAAACAATTTTAATGGGCATTTTCTTTTCCTAATAAAATTTCTTGCAGAGTATTAAAAAAAAAGATTCTATACCATGAATCCACAGAGTTCTTGGATATATATTGACACCTCAAATCTTAGAGAGTAGGCATATTCTTCCAACAACTCTATGTGCTGTGCTTGTTGGTCACAATGTTGGGGTTTCTTAGTGTCCTAAAGCCTCATTACTTCCTACCTGGACTGCATATAGATTCCAAATCAATATTTCTTATCCCAAGTTTTTCAGAATCTGCCTTGCATGTACTTTTTAGATTAGTCTTTAGTAAATCATATTGCAACCAAGTGTTTCCTTTCCAGAAATCTTGGATGGATCCTCATTGTAAGCATGATAGAATCCAAGTTCTTTGCTGGTTGTACAACACACTTAAAAGCTTATTTTGTCACTGTTCTAATTTTTGTAACATACTAGTTTATCTTACATTTCTCTATGCTGTATTGTTACTTGCTCTTTGTTCCTTAGGGTCTAAATTTGTTTTTTTAAAAAATCCCTATGTCTTTATTCCTCTCTCTGTGTAGAGTGGACTTATTTTCTACATTATAATTTTCAGGAACAATTTAAATGCTCGGTGTAAACCTTCATTTCTCTACCTGGACACAAGCTTTCCTTCATCTCAACTTCCAGGAGAGTTTGTTTGTACATCTTAATAAATTTCATCTTTTATTATCCTTACTTGAGTACTTATTTTTTTCCTCCTTTACTTGAGAGAAAATTTGTTGTGAGTAAAAATCAAGTCTTATATACTTCAATAATCCACCACCCCAATGACCTTCCTTGTTCTGGTTAAATGTACCTGACCCCTATAGAGTAGCTTTGATGTTACTTAGAAGTATCAAATCTGGTCCTCAATCTTCAGAAAGTTAAGGCTACTAATTAAAGTGAGAAGAAGTAGGATAGGGAATAATTGTTATGCAAGGCAAAAGATCATGCCAATTGACATGCCAATTACAAGCAGAAAATGCCAGCTAATGTGTGTTTTGAAGAGTGCTTATAAGATTGCATCTATAGTAACTTCATGTTTGTGTTTTCTTTCTGTAGGTGATTTTCTTCCACCCCCACCTCCACCTCTAGATGATCCTGGTACTCTTCCATCTGTCTCTGGAAACTTCCCTCCTCCACCACCCCTAGATGAAGGTTCTTTCAGGGCACAGGTAAGATCTGTGGTTGAAGTCATGTTTATAAGCCATGCTAGGAAGCTCATGAATTCAGTGATTATTTTTGTGGCAGGTATACATTTATCCAGAGCGCACAGAGAGCTTTATGACACAACAAGCTAAGGCACCTTAATGCAAAACACCCAACTCAAGCTTCTCAGAGCTTGCATTCCCAAGCCTTAGAAATCCTTTCACCTACTCATTTGTTTCAAAACTGAAAGTCATGTTTTAAGAATGTCATTTGAGCAGTTCACATGTTCTTATTATCCTGGGGACACACAACCATAGATTTTTATTGCCTTTTTTTCTTTATTCACAAATATTGCATTCTACGTGAGTAAGGCTGATATTTTAAGGCTCTAGTTGGTCACTAGGTCCTAATTGGTCAGCAGTATCTTTCTAGCAAAAGCAGCAGCAAATGTCTTTAGGATTTTCTCTTCTGAGTGAGGTCCACGATGCACATTACACAGTGTATTGGTTATATACAACTGTTGTGCTCCAGAGACTGCTGATTGCATCTGGCTAGAGTAGGAAGCAATATTAGAAGTAGTTCTCAGCCTGTGATCATATAGGGGCATTGGTGACCACCTGCCACCATTTAGGCAGCCAAGTGCTTTCTATTCATGTCAGGGAGGAAACCTAAATAACAGATCAAATAATTATTGTTAGTTTTTAGGGGTGATGTGGTTACTCCAGACAGGGTGAAGAAAAAAACACAACAGTTCTTAACTTTTAGAGAAACATTGGAAATATTTGAGGAGAAATGAAATGGTGTTTGATATTTGTTTCAAAATAATAAGAGTAAGGATTTAGTGAGAATATAGGTAAAAATAAGTTTAGTTATGAGTTGATAATTCTTGGGTGCTGGAGGTTTATTCTATTATTTGGTCTATCTTTATATGTTTAAATTTTCTCACAATAAGTTTTAAAGAGGAAAAGCATTAGGAAATAACCCTTAAATAGTTTGGTCCGTTATCTATCTTTCTTTCTCCTACATTTTGGGTTTGGGGGAGATCGAGGAAGAAATGATGCATTCATTCAGTGAATTTTCTGTGCATCTGTGTGAGCACCCTAATACCACTAGGAATTCTATAGCAAAAAAGGTAGGGTTCTGCTTTCATGACACTTTATGTTAGTAAAACTAGGTAGAAGTAAATAAAATACATACAATACAAAGTACATTTGATTCGGATCTATTCTATGGGTTGAGGAAAGGATAGGGGATACAACCTACCAGGGCAGACATGGTCAAAAAGACCTCACTGGTAAGGTGACACCTAAAGAAGGACTTAGAGTAGGAGAGGCAAGAAGTAGCCATTGGATTTCTTCCTTCCTTCCTTCCTTCCTTCCTTCCTTCCTTCCTTCCTTCCTTCCTTCCTTCCTTCCTTTCTTTCTTTCTTTCTTTCTTTCTTTCTTTCTTTCTTTCTTTCTTTCTTTCTTTCTTTCTTTCTTTCTCTCTTATTTTCTTTTTTTTTTAGGGTTTATTTTTCATATCTAGATCTTAGGAACTAGAAGTTGCTTTTTTTTTTTTTTTAATTAATCAGTTGAAATTAAGAGTTCCAGTTATAACCAGTAAGCTTCAATTCAGTTTGGAGGCTAGATCTCAAAAGACTCTTAATTTTTTTTTTTCCTCTGCCCAGCTGGCATGGAGCAGTGGATTGAGCTTCATCCCATGCACCAAGAGGTTGCTGTTTCCATTCTGGATAAGGGCATATGTCTGGGTTGTGAGCTCAATCCCAGTTGGGGTGTGCAGGAGGAAGCCAATTGATGTTTCTCTGTCATTGGTATTTCTATCTTTTCTCCCTCTCCCTTCATCTCTCTCTAAAAAGTCAATAAAACAAATTAAAAAAAATTCTCAGATATACATGTTACAAACTCCTATACCTTATCTTATTTTAAGCTGGTAAAAATAGATCATATTCAAGTAATGGACAGGAGTCTGACAAAGTTTATATTTATTTTATGCATCAGAGAGATCCCTTGCAAATAGAAACAAAATGATCAATTTCCCTTTTTCTTTTTGTAGTCATTTTTATTAAAATGAAAAAGCTTTAAAGTTTGTCTTTTGTATATTTTTGCTCTTATTTTGTGGACGCTGGTTCTTTGCAAATTTAATTTACTCAATTAAAAGCTTCACTTAGTCAATCTTCTCTGTTAAGTTTGTTTGATTTTGTGACAGAAGACTTGTGTTTGAATAATAGTTGAGCAGCTTATTCCAGTTATGCTATTTTGAGCCGGTCACACCGAGTCCCAATTTCTTCATAATTAAAAATAAGGCAAACCTATCGACATCTCATAATTAAATGAAATACAGATGGATTTGAATTTCTAAACTAGTGGCTTTACAGATATTCTGATGCTATAATTATTACTATATAAAAATAATGACAGCAAGAATAATAGTAATAAGGCCTTGTTAAAGTGCTCCATTATGAAAAATTCAAAAAGTCCTGAAATTATAAAAAGTCTTGTTCTGTAGGGACCTTGTCCTGATATCTGTTCTGAAACCACAACTTTGTTTTTAAAAAGGAAGGAAATAAACAAAAAGCCTGTTGCCATGTTGGCTTATGTTCTCTGCAAAACAGAAGGATGAATGAAAAAAATAAAATAAAATTGAGTTTGCCAATGGAAAAGGACAAATCTGGTAGAGAGAGGCCTGCAAATTCTTGAGTATATGCAAGACTGTAGGTGCGTTAGAAAGGAAATGGGTTTGCACTTTTCTGTGGTTTATTGACAGGACAGGATAGTGACTTGGCCTCACTCTGGCTCTATCTGTATCCCCCTTTAGATAGGAGCTATGATGTACACTAAAGTCATATAGCCCCCAGACACAATTTTATATTTTTTCTCTCACAGTATGGTGAAACCTCCTGTTGCCAAGTCCAAATTATAGCTGGTAGATGTGTGTTTTCCTGTAGAAGTCTGTTTATGTTTCCAGCCGAATTTTCAGGTTGGAGCCAAACAAATGTCTACTAAGTGTGATGATAAGAATGAAAAGATTTTCAGATCTGGAAGGGACCTAAGAGATAATTTAGTCCATCCCTGCATCAGCCATCTAGCTAAGGCCTTTTGCAGTACTGGTCCTTGCTAACTGACTCCCTCTCTGTACAAATGGAAAAACTGAGACCAAGAAAGTGTAGATCATGTAGTTTCCGACTGAACTCTTAATGAATCTGAGAAATCATGACTCTTGGATTTGTTCTTCTTCTCACTGAGCGCATGGTTTTGCTTCAGCCCTCTGTCTGGCTCTGAGGTTCAGATGAAGGGGTTTCCTACTGCTGTTTGGAACGACCAGGTGCTGATGGAGTTCTGCTTGACTCACTGAATGTCTCATGTTTGCTGTAAACTTTCTTTTTCTTTGAAAAGGGCAAATAAATAGTTAGCACGAAGAATTATTGTTTTGACAATTCTCATTTTTATGGAAAAAGATGAGTCTTGGAAAATAAATGAGACATTTTCTGGTTGTTTCTGTCAGGATCAATTTGACCTCTGTGCCTGTAAGTTTTGGAGTGTGCTTTTAGCAGTCACTTCATTCATTCACTGTTCTTCATTGATTTGCTATAAATTGAATACCTTCTCTAACTCAGGGACATATATTAGAGATCATAATCTTAGAACTTGGCATCATGGATCTAGAATTTCAATTGTAGGCCTGTTAGATTTGTTCTGAATTGATGCCACAGAACAAAGGGGGCTGTATGACTTTAGGGTAATTTCTTTCTATTTCAGCAACAATTGGCAGGTAATAGCATTGTTTAGAATAGTTTCAACGGGTGGGGGGGGGCAATGTGTCATAAAATTTCAGGTTTGCAAGGGAATTAGAGGCCATAACTCAAGTCAAGTCCCCTTCTGTTGTTAGAATCTCCTATTTTTTTTTTTCTTCAACTTTGTAAAATGCTTATGGGTGACTATTATAGGTAAGGCAATGTTGAAGGATGAAATGGATCAGTTACCACCTCTGAATCAAATTTGGGGATATATATATATATATATATATATATATATATATATATATATTCTTCTAAATTAAGGTGTTTCATGGTAAATTATGCCTTAATCATCATGCTTTGATCAAAAGCATAATCTAAGTCTTATGTTGTGGTTGAGGGTCAGGAACCTATATTAACTCTGACTAGAGACATACAGGAAGGAACTTTGGAAATAATTTCAGTTGAACTGAACTTTGATGGCTGGATAGGACCTTAATTTCAGGTGGGTGATTGGAATGTTCAGTAATGACATAATAAGAGTAACAATACAAAGGGGGGAAACACAAAGTAAGTGTGATAAGTCTGCATCTCTGGCTGTGGAATTTGTCCTTTATTCTGGAATAATTGACCATTTTTTGAGGTCTTTGTTACTATTTTAAATATAAGGATGACATCCCCAGATCTGTGTTGGTTGCCAAGAGGTGCTTTTAACACACCATAAGGCAAAATGTGTTGACTTGTGGGAAACCCCATGCAGACAGCTCTGATTGTCTGGTCCACTTCCTTGAGCTCCTTGGGGACTTATCTGCTGATACCTGATGGCTTTGGGTTCAGGTGCCCCATATTTAACTTCCTCTTTTTATATTTCTACTTCACTATTTTTTCATGACCTCCAATTGACAATGTTTAACTCTGCCTCTCCCATTGTGACTCAGTCCTGTGGCTTACTTTTACTTGCCTAGTATCCAGTGGTTTTATGCCTTCAGTGTTTATGTCTTCTCTTCTATTCATTCAGGCCGGATGGCCATGTGTGCTACTATAACTCCAGTCCCTTCACCTGATAAAACAGACTGTTTTGTCCATTCATAACTAGTTACTCCAAATGATAATTCATTTTCTTTTATTGAACAGAAATTTATCCCTTCATGATTTCCTCACACAGATTTTCTTCTTAACCTCTTAGGAAAGAATGCACATTTGAATGTACATCCAGCCAGGAGAGTTAGCTGATGTCTGTCCCCAAGCAGTTGATCAATAAAGCTACTGAAATAGGTGACTATTCTGAGGAGAGAGTGAGAACAGTGTGATGTGAACTGTTGTGAACTGTGTACTGAACTTGGGGAAATGCCCAAAGTTAGTTGAAAGGAGAAGAGAGAAGAGAAAATTCTGAAATCACTTATGGTCTCGCTTAAAGTCAATCTCCAAAAATTTGTAAGCCCACTCATTTCTATTCTTTTTAAATTTTTTTTACTATTGTTTTTATTATCGATACTATTACAGATGTCCCCCATTTTTCCCACTTTTGCCCGCCTCCACCCAGGCTCTACATCCCTTCCCCTTGCCTTCACCACTCTGTTTTCTGTGCCCATGGACTATGCATATATGTTCTTTGGCTACTCTCTTTATTCATTTCTATTCTTGTGAAATAATTTCAAAGTTTATATATGTGTAGGGTGGATGGTGGATGGTCATCATTTATCCTCTTAGCCTTTTAATGGTTCATGTGTTAATGATAACTTAAAAATCTATTTAAATTCTAGGAGAACTGGCATTGGAATCTGTGTTGTGTGACATATGACCCTTAGTCTAGTACTATTCTGGTTATAGGTATTGAATGATAGAATTTTACTTTTAGGCATAGAGAACTCAGGCCCACACTCGTGAGGACACAGAAAGAGCCAACAAGACTTGCTTAATGGTGTCGACATATCCTATTAAAGAGGTCATCCCTTCTGCACCTTGTAGTGGGTGAGGAAGGAAGGGGCTGGGTAAAACAGAAGCATGCCCAGGTTCCAAAGGCTAAGAACAGAGGTAGTGTGAAATATTGCCAGAGAAAAACGGAAATGCTCAGTGAAAGCTTGACTCCACTCTGAAAGGATTGTCCTTTCTGTGCAGGGAGAATATAAGAATATCTTGATACATGAAATATATCAAAGGAGATGCTTGTTTTTCCCTGGCCCTTTGCCTTGTTCCCTTGGGCATTGGGTTAGTGAGCCCTAGTTACTTTGTGGGGTTGTTTGTGACCCTGGCAACAGCAGCAGTAGCAGCAGCTTGATTTGCCATTATCTCCTCCTTTTATGGTTCACATATGTAGGTCAGAGTATGTTTAACAGGGCTGGTGGGTTCGTGGGCATGTAGCTGGTTCTGGTCAATGTGACTTTCTAGAAGCGAATGTCAAAGTTTTCCTGTTTGTCTTTCACTCTGAATCATCGTCTGATTGGGTATTCAGTGGAGAAGAAAGGGGTATTTTTGGTGTCTAGACATATAAAAACTTCTTTGAAAGTAGCAGGCTTAGAGCTGACAGGGACTATTCCAGTGTTTTATTTAGCAACTGGAACCTTTTTAATGGAACACCAGAGTTTCTCTTCCTTATTTTTTAAACCTTTATTTAAAGAGACAAACCTTTTTTTTTTGGGGGGGGGGATTGATTGTCAAGTAGCACACATACACACACCCACTCAACCTTATCAACTCAACTACCATTGATGCTGCCACCATGAGATAATCTAGGACGCATGCTCACTGTCTATAAGGGAAAGATTGGTTAATTTCCGGGCAGTCAGTCTCATGGGAAAACTGGTTGTGGTCAGTTCTGCTATATGTAGGGAGAACCAATAAGGTTAGCTTTGCTTTAGCTCTTGAATTACCCCCATTTCTTAATAAGGGTGATTAATAATATTTGTATATTTCAGAAAATTTTCTTTGCCCAAAGTTAAGTGAAACTGCAGTTGAGTCTCCCAAGTCAGTGGAAGGTTTTATCCCATTTTGCCTCTCCCAGCAAGAATCTTAGTGATTTCTTGAAAGCTGACATATATTATTTTCCATGTTTAAAATAATTCATGTTTTTTTTTCTAGTAATGTAAATAAATCAAATAATATAGATTAAATGCTTTGAAACATGTTTCCTCTATCAAGGAAAAATTATGATATGAATATATATCCCATCTCCAATATGTATTCTATATAGAACTTGAACATTCTTCCTCCTGGGCCATCAAAAGTGGTATTTAAAGCAATTTGTTGAACCTGGCCAGTGTGGCTTAGTGTTTGAGCATTGGCCTATGGGCCAGGAGGTCTGGTTCAATTCTGGGTCAGGACATATGCCCAAGCTGTGGGCTCGATCCCCAGTGTAGGGTGTGTAGGAGGCAGCAGATCAATGATTCTCTCTCATCATGTTTCTGTCTCTCTCTCCCTCTTCCTCTCTGAAATAAATAAAACATATATTTAAAAAGTAAAAAATAAAGTAAAACAATTTGGTGAATGTGTTGTAATATTTTAAACATTATGACACTTCTTTTTAAAGAATAATTCCTCACACTAAATTGTATGATTGCATTATTAATGAACTATAACTTTTACTTGTATATTGCATTTTCTTGTTTAATATTTCTTTTTCTTAAATTCATCATCATCATTCTTCACTTTGTTTTTTGTTTTCTTCCACAGCCTTTCATCTAGTAATGTTTTTATCATGTGGTGATATATTCCCTGACACCTTGTATATCTTATTTTTGCCTTCATATTTAAGTATAAGTTTGGCTGCAATTAGAATTTTAGGGTCAAAGTTCCTTTACAATTTACATCAATATTCTACAAAGATGTCTATACGGTTAGTCAGTATTTAGTGTTCCACATGAGAAATCAGATGACAGTCTGATTCTTTTTTTTTTTTTTTTTGAGGTATACTATTTAATTTTTATTTTCTTCATTTTATTTTATTTTTCCCCATCACCTTTATCCCCCATACCCTCTTCCACCTCCATTCTCTCCCTCCCCCCCAGCAATCACCACACTGTTGTCCATGTCCTTGGAGTTTTTTCTCTATTTTTTTTTCTTTTTTGCTCAATCCCTCCCCAGCCCCACCCACCTCTCCTCACCAGAGCTGTTTGCCTGCTTTCTGATTCTATCTCTATTTTGCTTATTAGTTCAGTTTGTTCCTCTAATTTAGTATCTTTTTCTTGTTTGACCTGTAAGCTTTATTTGTGGGATTCAGCAATTTGACTACAATGTAGCTAGATCCAGGTTCCTTTACCTTCAAACCAGTATTTCTACTCAGCATTCCACGAATTTGTTTGAGCTGAGAAGTCAGATTTTTATTTAGCTAAGAAGCATTTTCTTGTATTATTTGGAAGAAGCAATTTAATCTTCTATTTTCTTTTTTCTTCCTTATGGGACTCCTATTTTGGATTTTTTCTCTTTCATATTTGTATTCTTTTTCAATAGTTCTATCTTATGGAAGAATCCTATTGAATGTTTTTCTTTAGTTTGCATTTTTGTGGCAATGGTCTGCTCTTGACTTATAAATCAATATCCACCTGAGTTTTTGGAGAAAATGTGGTTGACAATGGCTCTAGATCTGCTCTTCCCGTAGACCTAGTTAGGTTGCACTCCACACTTTATCTTTTATCTGGTTCAAGATGATATAGCCCTTTAAATACAGGGCGGCTTCAAGGTATCTGCATGCAGTCTTCACCCTGTGTGTAATTAGGGGAGGCAGGCCAGTTAAGGGGTTTCTCTTGGATACACATGCCAAGAGCAGACCAGCAAGCTTTACTCCAGCCCTCAAGGCTATTTACTAGTTGTGAGGATCCACAGGCAGGCAGCAAAGCCTGTATTTTTCATGCCCCGCACATATGCCAAGTAAGGGCAGCAGCAGGCCATAGCTAGCCCTCTGTGGTTGAATCTCCCTCACTATTTCCTTATCCCTACCTCTAATGATTCTGTCACCAGGAGTGTCAGGAAATATGGCAAAGTCATTTTTATTAGAAAGGATGAAGTCATTATGTGACTTCACTACTGTTTTGGCTGGCTTTCATGTTATATCCCACACATCTTTTCCAAAGAGACTCCCCAGCCCCTCGCCCTTTCTGTTGTAGCAGCTTGCAGTCAGCTCAGGTATATCTACCCTTTGCTATTTATCTCAAGTTCACTCTGCTACCCTTGAGGGCTCCAGCATAGAAAAGTCCTCCATGATTGCATTATGTAAGCCAAGTCAAGCTTCAGGGACAGCTGAATATGATGGCTAACACTATACATGCTGGATCTAGACTGCCTGGGTTCATGCCTGGCTCCCCACTCATTAACTGCAGGATTGTGGCCATCTTATTAAATTTTCCATGCCCCAGTTTGCTTATCTGTAAAATGGGCATAATTATTGTACCTAGCTCTTTGAGGTTTCAAAGAGATAATGCACATAGAGAACAGTGTGTGTCCCTGACATATTCTAAGGCTTAGTAAATATTTACTATTGATGCTATTGCTGTTGGGCTAGTTGGTTTCTGTGCTGAGCTCTGCCACAGTTATCGCTGTCGTTTGGTTTACACGATACCTTCCTAAAGTTCAGTAGTCATCCCATTCCTTGCTCATGTGTGCTTGGGGACTTTAAGTCTTTTTGCTAAAGAAATACTCTCACAATCTACTGTGCAAAATGAATGATTTAATTAAATCATCTTTTAGAGCTCTTATAGCTTTAAAATGCAATGCCATGGTAATAAAATATTACCTCTTTATAATTTTATATTGATTCATAAATTGTAAAATCCTTTGTATTTTATTTGATCTTCACACATAAGAAAAGCACAAATGTAATTTAACAAATAAAAAAAGGCCCAAAGAGTCAAGGCAACTTGTTTAGCTTCACAACAAATGTCAGGCAAGCAGTGATTTATTTTTAAATGGACCAAAACAAACACAAAATGCATTTTGGGGACTTTTAAGTCTCTTGGCTTAGTATCAATTCCCTTATAAATGAGAAAAGGCAGATGACTTTAAGTTCTCATAAAGCAGCCAAAGTCATCAACAATATGTGTTCATGGCTAGTGGCCAGGGGCCATTGATAGATTTCTTTGTAATTCTTCAGTGGAAAGGAGCTCATCATCTTCTACTGACCTCCAGCATAGTCTTTGCCAGTCCCCTCGCACATCATGCCATGGTTTTGGTATGCCCTGTTGGGCTCACGGATCTTGGAGTGTCTTTGTAATTTACGTAATCCACTCAATAAGGGCACAAAACAACTTGCTCTGAAAGAAGGATAAAAGAGGGAATAGAAGATGCCAAGACCAAAAACCTAAGGATTTAACTCGTACTTATTTTTGAACCTCAAATTTTTAGAGAGATTTTCTGGACATAGCTGAATGTACTTGATTCATTCAAAAGTCAAATATTTATGCACCCCTAATAGATAAAATAATACTTGTCCGTGTGATACATATACCAATCTTTTAAATATTACACTATTATTATTGTATCATTAGCTTTTGTGAATTTGACTTGTCCAAGGCTCTTACACTGTAAATTCCATAAATTCCAAAATTGATTTAAAAAAATACTTTCATCTACTTTATCTCATTTGAGCTTTTAAATAACTTATGAACAGAGAAGGGTAGTGATAATTTTCCTTCTTGTCCTAGCGAAGGTAATGAAACTGAGAGGTTAAGTAATATTCTTTGTTTCCATGGTATTAAGCATCTCATACAGGGATGAAACCCTATTTTTTCTGAGTCATGCTAGTTCATTTCTTTCTCTTCGGCCACCATGGCTTTATTGTTATGCTGCCTTTATATTCTGTTTCAGTGAAGGACACAAAATACCATCTGTCACTGTCTTCTCCAAGTTATTTATTTATTTATTTTTAATTCTCAGACAAGGACATGTTTTTATTGATTTTTAGAGACATAGGAAGGGAGAGAGAGAGAGAGAGAGAGAGAGAGAGAGAGAGAGAGAGAGAGAGAGAGAGAGAAACATCCATGTGAGAGAGAAATATCTATTGGTTGCCTCAGACATACACCCCTACCAGAGATCAAACCCTTAACCTGGGTATGTGCCCTGAATAGTATTTGAGCCCAAAAACTTTTGGTGTGCAGGATGACATTTCAATCAAGTGAGCCATCAAGCCAAGGAGTCTCCAAGTACTTTTACTTTTTGGGCTCTCTTGATGGGTTCTGTTGTAGAATCCTCTATTGCAATATTTCCCTCAGTTTTATTTTTTTTTAATTATCTTTATCTTTATAGATTGGAAAGATGTGCTTTGGCTTTAAAATATAAGAAAGTTCATTAAGATCTTTAACCTGGAATTATTCATATAATTTTTGCTTATTTTTATATTTATTTTACCAATAAACTTTAATAAAGATGTCGGTTTTTATTATTGCAGAAAAAAGTAAAATGGCTGGTACCTGCTGAAAAAAAATGTTTCTATGGCAGTTTTTTAGAAAAGGGACTAGGTGACAAAGGAACGAGAGGATTCATATTATAAGAAGTGTAATTTTACTGTTTTGTTTTTTTAAGTAAAGGATTTATTTTCACACCCCGAAGAAATAAGAAAGAAACATAGTAGGGGCTCAGAAATTCCCTTCTTTCCCCATCATTCATCCCATGTCTTTTATTGCTTAAAATAGTCTCTGCCTGTCCTACAACCTTACCTTCTGCTTTAAACTATACATAACACATGAAGATGATATGTGATCTGGGGCAGATCTTCCTTAAGAACCAAATCTCATTTTTTTCTCTCATAGAACTAGTATGATAATCCAATTATTTTCTTCTGTGTTTTTTGTTTGTTGTTTAATGATCAAGTGAAAACCCATTTCAAAACACTTTCTTACTCAGTAAGTAAAGGATTTACCTTAAAAATAATTTTTGTAATATTATTTCAACATTCCTGAGCTTTAATTCTATTTATAAAAGTTATCTCTCCCCCATATGTAGAGCAATGAATAATTGCATGGCTACTAAATGTTATATTTGCTGGCATTGGGTGTATTGGAAAGAGAATAACAAACTATCCCCTGAATAGAGATGTACTGATATAAACCATAGCTTACTACAGTATGTACACTTCTGAATCAGAGTCTTGAATTCTGAAAACCTGTCTCAGAACTTCATAGAGTACCTGATAGGCTCAAACTTAGGTATTCCATGAAGAGGTGATCAAACAATAGAATAAAAATAATATGGCAAACCACTGTACACATTCAGGAGACTTCATCATTTTAATTATTATTTTACATCAAGCCATTTTGTAAGAGGATTGTTTTCTTTTCTTTTCTTTTCTTTTTTTTTTAGCTTGTTGAAATTATCTTCTGACTGAGAATAAAAACCAGTTGTGGGATATGGCAACTATAGAGAAAAATTTTCATAGAGTTACAGATTCATGAAACGAGGAAACCCCCTGCTCCACCACACTTCTCTCTATATACTGGGATTTAAACCACAGTCCTAACATGAACTTAACTCATTTTAACTCCCCTGAAATGGCACTTGCACCTGTTTACCACTTCCTCTGATTACCTAATGACTATTATATTTTCAGCCATGCTCTTCTGTGTCTTTCAGGGGGTAACACTCTTAATGATTTGAGCCTCCTCACTTCCTCCTTCAATTTTTACTTACCAGAACTTCCTTGGTTCCTGTGCTATATCTGTAGCCATTTCTTTTCTCTCTTATTTATCAGATCCCCTTTCTTCTTCTTTTTTTTTTCCTGACCCTAAATTTAGGTGTCCACTCAGTATTCTTCTTTTTGACCTTCTGTCTTCTCTTAGTAGAAGCCACAACTCTTACAGAGGCAACTTTGATCTCTTTATTAAAACCTTTTACTCATATGACTTTTGGCACCATGTTGTCCTTTGACAACTTAGGTTGCATTTCCATAGGATCTTTCCACAGGGAAAACCTTCTTTTCTTCACATTTAATATGTTCCAAATTTTACTCATCACATTCCCCTAAGGCTTCCATTCTGTTAGAGGTACCACTGTATTATCTAGTCTTTTAGATTCTAAACACTGTGATCATTGTCTTGCTATTTCAATATATCTGTTGCCAAGATCTGACATTTTTTTTAGTTCAAGAATGGCTCTCAGGTTTTCTTTAGCCTCTTCATTTTCCCATTCATTGTCCTAGCTCCTTTCTTCTCCATATCACAATAGTCTCATTGCTTTGATTCTGCTTTTTGTTTTTCACAATCCAGTTGCATGTTTTTAAGCAATTGGTCTTCAAAAAAATGTTATTTTCTTCCTATGGCTTTTAATTGCCTACTCCATTAAGTTTCCTCTCTTGGATGATTTTTAGAGTAGGTCATGACCTTGGCTCCCTTTAAAGCATACCTTCTCTCCCACTGTGCTCTTTGCAGTCTCCTGTGGAGCTGATGTTCTCACTCTTGGCTTCCCATCATGCCAGGCTCTTTGAGCCTGCCTATATTATATTCCTGTGTCTTTCTTGTTACCTGGTGTATCCCCATTTCTCAAGGGACCATAAACCCTTCCCATTTCTAAAAGCCTAACTGAGATCCACTTTTGTCCTCAGAGCCTCTGATACTACCATCTCATCCCAACTTCTTTGCATCCTGACTCTATTAACTGGGTAGTGTGGTACAGTGACCTGAGCCTATGGTTTAGTGCCAGTAAGCCTGCTCTATTGCTCACCAGTTGCACTACTTATCTTCACATGCAAAAAATGGGAATAGTTTAGGAAGTTAATCTGAGGATTGATTAAGATAGAAGAGTATGGAGTATCTAGTAGTATGTGGCTCATAGTAAAGGCTACCATGAGTCAGTTAGTGGTAAATCAGGTAATGATGCTTCATTTTCCTGTCACTTAATAGATGTCTTTTGGTGGACTGATATAATTATATCATGTACATTAGTATTGCTTCCAAACTATCTATCATAAAGCTAGAGTCATAATGTGACATGGGAAGACCTGTGGAAATCATTTAACATCACAAATCATAGTGCTTTGTATCTGAAAGGATCCTAATCCAGCCAGTCTTTCTTGTGGTGAGGAAATGGGGGAGGGGAGCAGATTTTTTAAGTGATTTACCCAAGGTGACACAATTAGTGGAAGAGCTGGCCCAACCCCAACTGGGCGTTTTAGGACTCATGTCTGCATTCATTCTATTATCCTCTTCTTCATTCCCCTTTTAGAAACTCTCTGAAGGCTGGATCACAGGTCATGTTCCTTTATCACTTATAGTCTTTAACTCATTGAGGGATATTACTAGTAAGGTCTTATTTGTGGATTGATTTATTGATCGATTTTTTTTTTTTTTTTGTCTTGGCAATAGGAATTCTCTGGAAAATCTGTATTATACATGGGCTTAACACTCTTTTGATGCTGTTGTAATGTGAAAAAGGTTCAACATGTACCACTTCTGTGCACTGGCTCAGGGTGGTGGGGAAAGGAAATGGGAAAGGAAGTTATATACATCATGAACAAATCACATTTTTCTATATTTAGTCCTTGCTACTGTTTGAAAAGTACAGCTCTGTTCATAGCAGTCTGGCATGTGTTTCCTCAGTGCCATTTCAAAAAGGGGAAAAATAAATATTGGAATTTTTTTGTAGTGAAAATAGTTACTCAGTGAAATCACACAAGTTCCTTCTTTTCCTCTTGATGAAACCTCAAACCCACTAGGCACAGATTCCTGAACCTCAACTATGCCTGTCAAAGGCTCATGCAGAGTCAGCAAAATGCAGTCCAGAAGATGTGTTCTGGTGGCTGAGAGAGTCAGGGCAGAGAAGGCAGGGGTAGGAACTATGACATTCCTTGGTCAGTGGATGGCTTGGCTAGTGATCAGATTATTGCCCCCTGGAGGAAGCGGAACCTGAACTACATACATAGAGAGCCACAGAGCATTACAGTTCTTTGCTTAAGATGTTCCTTCTGCCTGAGTGTCTCTCTCTGCTGTCTGTCTATGGGAAAAGTTTCTCTGAGTGTCTTACAGCCAACCCCCCAATTCAAATACATACATTACTGCGTGTTAGTAGTTTCAATGACAGTTTTGGGATTTTCTTAGTCTGACACTATATTAGTTATCATTAAGGAACAATAACAACCCATGACAGTAGCCATGGCCATGTGAAGGGGGACTATGGGAAATGAAGGAGACCAGGATGCTGTTCAGGATCCTGACTTTCTTCCAGGGAGAGGTATTTGCTTTCTGTCCTGGTGTGTGCCAAATAAGAAGATTCTCTAAAAAATCAGAACTCTGAGCCAAGGGTGATGTGAATTTTTCCCGGAGAAAATGTTGATACCACTGAGCAAAGATTGCACCTTATTTCTGGGAGGGACTATACAGTCTTCAGACATAAACAGTTCTGCCTAGATAAAATTGTGGTGCAGGGTGAGAATGATACATTGCTATAATTAATGCTAATTTTTGGATATTGCTGTATTATTGTCATTGTTTTTAATTGAATATGTATTAAGCTCCAACAGGGTGCTATGAATAATGCCAACTTATAGTTGATTTTTCAGAACACTCAGAAGAATTTATATACACCAATAACAGAAACTCTCAGCACCCCTTCGAGGTGGTAAACGTTGCCATTTCTACAAAGAAGAAGTGAAGTAGATTGTGTTTGCTCTGTTGGCACTGTGGGTGAGAACACAGAACTGTTGAATAGGAGAAAAGTATTTTCCCTGTCCCCGGGAACTGGGTTAGAATACATTAGTAAAGAATTCTTCTTCTTGCTTTTGGAGTTGTGGGATTTTAATTAAATTGTTCTAGTTATTGTTAGCCCTTGCATTAACACCAGGCAACCAAATTCTAGGCCAGCAAATTTCAAGTTGAGTCTAGAAAAGAATTGGGAGAGAGACGAAGGACTTGTTAAATGCAAATTATTAGGCCCTGCTTCCAAAGTTTCAGATTTGGTAAATCTGGGAGGAGGACTAAGAATTTTCCCTTTAAACCCTGGCCAGGTGGCTTAGTTGATTGGAGCATTGTCCCCTACACTAAAAATTGCAGCTTTGAGTCCAAGGAAGGACACATGTCTAGGTCGAGGGTTCCATCACTGATCTGAGCATATACAGGAGGCAATTAATCGATGTTTCTCTCCCTCTAAAGTCAATAAACTTATCCTTAGGTGATGATTTAATAAAGAAAAGAATTTTCCCTTTGAATAGGTATCAGTGGTCTTCTGTCCTCAGAGGAAGTTCAGCTTCCCTTGGAAACTGTAGATCTGTCTTCAGCCACCCAAATATAGCCTCAGTCTGAAACCAAGACTTTTTGTCTAATATCTGTGGGGTGTCTTAGAACTCACGTTGTATGAAATCTTATGCACCTCTCATTTACAGAACATACTGCTAGCCAACATTTATAAAAGACTTATTGTACACTTAGCATTTTGTCTGGACATGTGGCTCTCAAGACCTTATGCCACCTGGTTTCCACAATGCCCCTGTGGGGTTTATATTTTCACTCTCCTCTATCATGGTAGGTTAATAAAACCTAGAGAGAGGGTATGACTTGGCCAAACATCTCACTGTTTTAAATCCTTTTAATTTAAATCCAGCTAGGGACCAGATCCTACTTTAAGTTTGAACCACAGATGGGGACAGAGCCTCTAGAACTGGTTTCAGTGAAATTCATCATAAAGAACAAAGTTCACCTTGGAATAAGGGAGATGGGGGAAGGAAAACTAGAAAGACCAGGTCAGGTTTTAATTCTTGCTTGGTTATTTGTCTTGGTTCTTTAACACAGACTAGGTATTAAACTATGGCTAAGTAAATAGTAGTCATTTGATTTATCACTTGACTTTGAATGTTCCATGGAAAAGGAAACATTTCTAAGGAAATCCCATAATGAGGCATGAATAGAATTCTGGAATAGAGAAAGGCTTTTTAAGTTGAGGCAATAGGCAGGCTTGTAACAGCATCATTTCTTTCCTCCTTTAGTTTTTTTTTCAGCCTTTACCTATGGAAAGAATAGTCTTTTCAAAGCATACTGTTAATTTGTATTCCCAAGATAGAAGGCAGAAATGTTTTTCTTGTAGATTCACATTTACTAGTTTTCCTGATGAAGGTGGGATCAATTACTTTCTGATATGGTCCTATACTCACTTTTTATCAATGGCAACCTTTTTCATAAAAATAGGAGTCTCTGCTAGGAGTGTTCTTAATGTAAATGATCTGTGCACTGCCTAAAATATATGTGATTCATACCATGTGTTTGTTCCTACATTCAACATTAAGTCCTAAGATACAATTACTCCTGCCCACTCTCTCCTTCGTCATGGGGACTGTGTTTATCCCTTAGATATCTGTACCCTGGATACCAGCCAGGATCCTTCTAGGCCTAGGGTGTGTACACCTGCATAATCCATCACAGCTGACTCTTTGAGCCTGATCTTCCTTTATTTTTATCTAAAGAGACACTTGTTATTTACCAAGTGTTAGTGCCCATTGCATTGTTCCTCCTATATCTTTATGCTCAAGTGATAAATAGCTTAAATATATTTTTCTCCATCTGAGATTTTCTTGATTTTCACTGCATCTATGGAGTTCTCTCTGATTTTTCTACTTAACTACCCGCTTCCCTCCCTTCTCTCTCTCTCTCTCTCTCTCTCTCTCTCTCTCTCTCTCTCTCTCTCTCTCTCTCTCCTCTCTCTCATGTGCTAGCCATTACATCTTATGTTTCATAGACTTTAGCACTTACCTGCCTGTAGTCAGCCCTGTAATATGGTTATTTGTGGACAAACTAACTTCTGTAATGCAACTGTAAGCACTTGCAGGGCACAAAACCACTGATTTTCCCTCTCTCTCTCTCCCTTCCTCCCTCCCTTCCTTTCTTCTTTCTTTTTACCAATTCCTATCCTTCATATCAATGTGTCCTGAATATTTGATCACATTTATGTGACAGTGAATGAAAACTGCTAAACGGGGAGAGAGAAAGCAAAAGAGTGGATTGAAATTTGACTTTTATCTATAGTTACATCCATGACATGATTCACGTTAACCTGAATGGCTTGTATAATCTCATTTGATGCTTGACAGCAAGGCCTTTCCTTTTTGCATGTCCAGTCTGGTGTCATGGAAAGTGCAAGAGCTAGAATGTTGCAGCAAAATGTTTGAGTCCTAAATTCCAATCCTGAGTGACTTGGAAAAGTCTCTTTTTCTTTGACCCTTGCTATTCTCTTTTATAAAATAGAAATAATAATACCTACTGATGTCTAGGATTGCTGAGAGAATCCAATGAGATGTATTTAAGAAAATGCTTCTCTGAACTTAGGTCCTGTTCTGTTGATAATGGCAGTGCAGAGAAAACTATGATTTCCTTTTCCCCTATTCCCAGAGGTAATGGGTCCCAGGCTGTGTACAGTGGGCGGAGTAACTGGCTCGTAGGATATTTCCCAGAACTGTCTTGGAACAGAAATTTTGAGCAAGAGAAGACGATGAACAGTTTTTCATGATTGTTAAGGATATGATGCATCTTTTATTGTTAGAATATATGATGCCTGCCATTTTATGTAGTTTCTTCATATCTCATCTTTTCTTAGACTTTGAGATAGGACCCAATATATATATATATTTTTTGGTCTTTTCACCTCCTGCCTACTTGCTAGGATGTTGCCACTCTCACCTATCTTTTTCCATTTCCATTAATCAGCTTGTGACACTCAAAACAATATAACTGAATGTAACCTACTCTATAAAGTCATTATCAGTGATTATATTTGAAATGGGTATTTCAAATTTTATATTGTTAGTATCTGTTCTATATCTTCTGTATTTTCAACTCCCAAAGTATCACTCAAACTAAATATAAATAGTAATTTGGTTCTAGTTAGTGGCTGTAACTGAAAAAAAAAAATAGTATCCATATTAATAAAAAATCCTTTAAGCTTCATATAATATTAGAGAGTGATTTTCAAATGATCTTTTATAGAACTGTTCAGGGAACATTATTGGAGGCAATGGGGAGGTGGAATCCTAGGCTTCTGCTGGCTTGTACTTGAACCAGACTGGCTGTTTTTATCTTTTTAAATATTGGGGTTTCATGTATGATTTTTTTTTTTTTTAACCAGAGAGTTCTGCTAGTTAAAAATGTCTATTTTACTGTCAGATCACTAATCTTATTGTGGTTAATCTTAAGGTTCTTATTGATGGATAGATAAATAATATATGTATTATTACATGCTATTTTGTAGCTGTTTTTATGCAAATTGACCTTTATTTTTATTGTATGAGGCTACCTTATCAATATAGGTGTGTTTTTTTTTGGGTTTTTTTTGGTTTTTTTTTTATAAAGATTAGAATTTAGTAGCAGTACTTCAATGAATAGGTAAGCAAACACAGTAAAAAGGGAAAATTTTTTTCTTCTTTTGTGGTTGTTTTTTGCTTTCCTATACGACTATAACAATGAACAACAGGGCCGCTTGTGTGTACTCAAGCACCATGTTAACTATGACCTGACCTTACTTACCACGGAGTTGGCTTAAACTCTGACTCTTTGTAACTCTAGTGAGTTTGGGTCTGATTGCAGGCCAAGTTGTGAAATACAATTATAGTCTCATACAATATGAAGATTTAAAATATAAAAGGAGACTTGGCAGCTTCATCTACCTCATTTTATAGAAGTAACAGCTGAGGTTCAGAAAGGACATGCACTTCCTGATGGTGTCCCATACACCAGGCTTTGTGCTGACGAATGAGAGGGTCCTGTGCTAGAATAAGAGGACTGGAACAGAGGCGCCTTGAGCAGCTCCATATGAAGGAGTTTATCATAAGGATCCACGTGGATGTGACCTGGCAGCAGAAGGTTCAGGGACGAGGCCATCTCTCTTTCCTTCTCATTCCCTTTTTCGTCCACCCTTCTTCTCCTCCTTCTCTGGTCCCCGAATTCTCTATTGTTTGTATGTCCGTTATTCTTCTCTTTCCAATAATTGGCTACTTATCTCTTTATATGTTTTGGTTATTAATAATTGACCTTGAACATGATCCTTTTGGTTTATCCTGATTGTAGTTCACCCTCATGACAGTTCTGTTACATATTTCTTAGTTCAGTTTCAGGAGAGGAGGTTTATTTGCCCTAGTGTATCTTTTTTATTTTTCTTTTTTTTTCTTTATTGGTTAAGGTGTTACATATGTGTCCTTATTGCCCCATTGCTCCCCGCCCTCCCACACTCATGCCCTCACCCCCCTGGTGTCTGTGCCCATTGGTTAGGCTTATTTGCATACATACAAGTCCTTTGGTTGATCTCTCCCACTTACCCCCACCCTCCCCTACCTTCCCTCTGAGGTTTGACGATCTGATCGATACTTCTCTGTCTCTGGATCTGTTTTTGTTCATCAGTTTATGTCGGTCATTATATTCCATAAATGAGTGATATCATGTGATATTTATCTTTCTCTGACTGGCTTATTTCACTTAGCATAATGCTCTCCAGTTCCATCCATGCTGTTGCAAACGGTAAGAATCCCTTCTTTTTTACCACAGCATAGTATTCCATTGTGTAGATGCACCACAGTTTTTTATTTTTATTTTAATTTTCTTGTCAACACAAAACCCATTTTATTTTATTTTTAATATATTTTTTATTGATTAAGATATTACATATATGTCCTTATCCACACGTTACCCCCTACCTCCCCCGCCCATGCCCTCACCCCCCCATTGTCCGTGTCCATTGGATAGGCCTATATGCTTGCATATAAGTCCTTTGGTTGATCTTTCCCCCTTACCCCCACCCTCCCCTACCTTCCCTCCAAGGCCCGACAGTCCAATCAATGCCTCTCCGTCTCTGGATCAGTCCTTATTCATCAGTTTATGTTGTTCATTATATTCCACAAATGAGTGAGATCATGTGGTATTTATCCGCTCTCCAGTTCCATCCATGCTGTGGCAAATGGTAAGAGTTCCTTTTTCTTCTTCCTCTTCTTAAAGAATACCTTTCAGCATTTCATATAATGCTGGTTTGGTGGTGATGAACTCCTTTAGCTTTTTCTTATCTGTGAAGCTCTTTATCTGACCTTCTATTCTGAATGATAGCTTTGCTGGATAAAGTAATCTTGGTTGTAGGTTCTTGCTATTCATCACTTTGAATATTTCTTGCCACTCTCTTCTAGCCTGCATGGTTTCTGTTGAGAAATCAGCTGACAGTCATATGGGTACTCCCTTGTAGGTAACTGACTGTCTTTCTCTTGCTGCTTTTAAGATTCTCTCTTTGTCTTTTGCTCTTGGCATTTTAATTATGATGTGTCTTGGTGTGGTCCTCTTTGGGTTCCTTTTGTTTGGGGTTCTCTGCGCTTCCTGGACCTGTAAGTCTATTTCTTTCACCAGGTGGGGGAAGTTTTCTGTCATTATTTCTTCAAATAGGTTTTCAATATCTTGCTCTCTCTCATCTTCTGGCACCCCTATAATTCTGATGTTGGTACGCTTGAAGTTGTCCCAGAGGCTCCTTATACTATCTTCATATTTTTGGAATCTTTTTTCTTTTTTCTTTTTCGGTTGCGTATTTTTTTGTTTCTTCGTATTTCAAATCTTTGACTTGATTCTTGGGATCGTCTTGTCTGCTGTTGGATCTCTGTATATTATTCTTTATTTCAGTCAGTGTATGCTTAATTTCTAGTTGGTCTTTTTTTCATATCCTCCAGGGTCTCACTAAATTTATCGGCGGTTTCCATAAAATTATTGAAAAACTTTATAAACGTGGTTTTGAACTCTATATCCAGTCATTTGCTTTCCTCCATTTCTGTCATTTGTGACCTGTTTCTTTGTCTCTGCATTTTTTATGCTTCCGTGTTGGTAGAGTAGTTTTGTGTGCCAGGTGTCCTGTAGGGCCCAGTGGCTCAGCCTCCCCAGTTACCTGAGGTGGACACTCTTGGTGCACCCCCTTGTGGGCTTTGTGCACATTCTTGTTGTAGTTATGCCTTGATTGTTGTAGGATCACTGGGAGGAATTGACCTCCAGGCCAATTGGCAGTGAGAATCAGCTGTGTCTGCAGTGGGAGAACTTCTGTGCTGAAGACACCCTTCTGGAGCAAGACTTGCTTCAGTGGGGCTTTGGTACTCACTGAGTCTGCCCCCTGACTGTGTCCCTTATGGATCTGAGGAGTTGTAATTTGGATGGTCCCCCTCTGACAACTGGGTACACTGGCTCTTGGATCTAAGGAGGTGCTAATTTAGCCTCTGCCTGAGGTTACCCGGCAGGAGTTACGAAGAGAACTGCAGATTCCCCTTCCTTTTTTGGAGTTTGGAGGTGCCCTGATGAGGCCCAGCTGTGAAGCAATGCAAGCTGCTATGGGGCCTTGGGCCTTCTCTTGGAAGTTCTGGGTCTGTCTGGCCCAGCTGCAATTTGTTAGGTAATTTTCAGGTTGCAAAGGGCCGGGGCATTCATATGCAAAAGCCTCAGCCACAGCCTGGGTGGGGCGGGGTCTCAGGGAATCAAAGGGCAGAGTAAGCAGCTATGGGGGATCTTCAGCCCCGCCCTAAGGGGCCGTGGGTCTCAGTGTCCCGATAATTGCTGCAAGCACCTCTGAGGGAAAGCCACCCTCAAGTTCAGAGTTCTGCCTGCTGCCAGACAGTCCAGTTTCTCCCTGTATGAGTCCTGGGTCCCAAGAGACTTCCCGGAACCAGAGTTCAGAGCAGCCGGGAGCTTGTGACTCCCTCCCGATTCAAAAAGACAGCAGCGTCCTCAGGTGCCAGCCCCTTTCTGTGCGCGCGAGCCTCCGTACTTCTGCACTTTACTTCCGCAGCTCCTCTGGCTCTCAGTGTGCTTTTCTTTCCTTCTAGTTGTAGAATTTCCACTCAGCCAGCCTTCCTGTAGTTCTGGATGATGTCCATTTTGTATTTTCGTTGTATTTTTGAAGTTGTTGTGGGAGGCAGCAATTTCCCTGTGTTTACCTATGCCGCCATCTTAGTTTCTCCCCTAGTGTATCTTTTTGTTTCAGGGGAACATACCTCAGGTGTCTAGCCTTTCTCTGTGGGTCACAGTGTTTTGAAGTAGGAGCACATGGTGGTGTTTTTTGTTTTTGTTTTGTTTTTTGGGTTGTTTTTTCTTTTTTTGCTTTGTTTTGTTTCGTTTTGTTTTGCAACAAGGGCTGGGGGTAGGACCATTTCCTTTAAAGAGACGTGGGTTGGTCAAACTTGGGGACTATGTCTGAGGCTGAAAAGAATGAATGATAGGGAATGTGAAGGAAAAATACTGAGGCATGTGTTAAGCCCAGTGTTGAGGTTTTATCTTTATGTTCTTTTTTTTTCTTTAAGGATACTAGAACCATGAAAAACTCCCTTTGTCTCCTGTTGTTACCTTATTTTCTGTTTATTCATTGCTGTATTCCCAGTTGTCAAGCTATTATCCCACTTCAAAGTGTTAACACATTATCTCTATTTATAATGCTAGTGTTTGGTCCAAGGATGACTTTTTGAGGCACCTTTCTCCATTGCCCGTAACCTGTGGGGTAAACGAATCTTCTTAGACAACAGTGAGTCTGGAGTTTTAGCCCATTTTTTTTTGCATATTGAAAATGTGTAATTGTATTTCTGTCAGCTATTAGATTATAAGCTTCTTAGGGAAAAAATTGTTTTTTGTGCTTAAATCTCTGTATCCTCCACATGGTATTACAAAGAGTGTAAAGAACATGGTGTATTTGATATCACTGGGCAGATGTGAAAGCAGTATTATCCAGTAAACTGTAAATTCCTTGACGTTGGGGATCATGCTTACTTTAGGCTGCCTACTACTTAGCACAAACTATTTCATACAGCAGCATGTGAAAAAGCCGCTCACACGAACCAAGGAGAGAGTTTCTCTATGAACTTTGCTATCATAAAGAAAGAGAAAGAGTATTCATCTACCAAATCAGTTGGGTTATCAGTAATGCCTCCTTGGGGGAGAGTGCATGTGATAATATAGATTATTGGGTTTTGGAAATGTAAAGCCTTCAACTAGATGAGCGAGAAAGAGAGTGCACAAGTCAGCAGGAACTAAAACATTTTTTTCTCATCCAACATATTGAGTCTCATTCCATAAAGTTACATTTCTTCTAGGCTAAAAAGACCACACTGTCTATAATTCTCACTACCAAATTCTCACTGCCTATCTCAACTCGACATTGCCTGAACTAGTGTGATGAATGTGCTCATATTATTATTATATAGCATGGGGTTTTTATTAAATAGCCGTGCTACTGTTTCCATGTTTATTTTTATTCATACCTCTCGTATCCATTATGCATATTATTTATTGGTGTTTTCATAGCATCATTAACCATGTAACATAGGTTGTTTTTAAAATAAAAAAATCATAAATTCACTTCTGTTTACATATGCATCCATACATAGATGTGTGCACACCTTTACCCTTTTAAATGTGCAGTGTGTTAGAAATCTACTTCAAGCAGTGGTTCTCTCTGTGTAATCCTCAGACCAGCACTATCAGCATTACCTGGGAACTTGTTAGAAATATCAAATCTAGGCAGGGGTGGGGAATGTCTGGCCCATGGGCTATATAAGGCCCTCTAAATTATTTAGTCTGGCCCTGCCAAGGCAACTGCAGGTGGGATTTGAAATTCAATAAATCTCAGAGCTTTATTCATGCAATATAAGTTTATATTAAGTGAATTATATTAAGCAAATGATGTTATAAATATCCAAATGACCCTTGGCAGAAATAAGGTTCCCACCCCCTGGTTATGGAATCAGAAACACCTGGTAGGGTCCAGTAATCTGTGTCTTAACATCTTGTCCAGATGTTTACATTTAGGCTAAAGTTTAACAACCACTGATTAGAATTATGTTCTTCACAGTTAATTTTTTAGCACCATTACTCGTGTGAAGAAGCACAAGAAATCCATGAACTGAAGCCCGAGCTTCAGAATTTTACTTCGAATCAAAATATTTTTAAAGGTTATATACTCAGTGGACTTACTATATCAGCCAAAGCATTTCTTTTGAGACTGTGGTCATGGCAATAATTGAGTAGCTAACATTTATTGAGTACTTATTATGTGGACAGTACTTGATATGTATGCATTTGTGTAATAATTCAACAACTGTGTGCAGACCTGAGACTCAGAGAGCTTAGGTAAATGGCATAAGGTCACAAAACAAGTGATTGTCATATCCAGGTTTTAAACACTTCTAAGTCTGACTCCACTACTCTTATTGTGTTAAGTGTGCTTTAGGTGGACACCTTAATAAAAATTATCACAAACAAAAAAAAAATTGTTGATTATTTCCCTAGCTTCTTCAAGAATAGAAAGACAATAGATAAATGACAAATAGATGCATACTTAGTTTTTTGCTTATAGATAATGTAGTTTTGTTTTTTTTTTTGGTATCCTTTTTGTTATCACCAGCTTTGTTTGTTTGTTTCTTTAAAACTAATATTAGGTAAAATAGAATAATGAACTTTCTTGACCATAAAAGAAAATAAAAATGAAACAAAATTCATGTTGTGTTAATGAATGCTTAAATAATAACTTTGAAAAAAAATAAAAATTATATGTAAAAAAATGCACTCTTTTGGGTAGTAACTTTCTAGGCTTCTCTAAGATGAGATAGTTTTATACTCCTAAGCAATCAGGGGAAGTTTCTTTCCTATAAGAAATCACAAAAGGAAGCCAGAGACTGGGTAGAAGCCTATAGTCCCTTGGTGTCACACATGGGATCTGGAGGAAATTTTTGAACTTTGTGAAACACAGTTTAAAAATCCTTCTTACATCATGTTTTCACTCTGATTAGTTGGTTTTTTTCTCAGGTATGGTTTGAGTGGTCACGTACAAATTTTGGCTCTTCAAATCCCCTCCTGTGCTGTGTTATTGTGATTAATTGACCTCATCAAAGTTTTTGATGATGAGGTCAAGGTCATACATATTTTGAATGTGACTCGGGGTATTGGCTTTCATTCTTGGATATGAATTTCATAGGGCAGAGATTAGTTCTTAATTAATTAGATCATTCCCCTTGACGGTTTTTCTTAATAGCCTGAACAAGAACTCACTTTCTAACAAGGTTGATTTGATCATTAGGTTCTTAATGTGTTGTTTTTATAGCAGAAGACTTTGCAGTTAGTTCTATTTCCTGTCCTCAAAATGGAAATGAATTATTAACAACAACAACAACAACAACAAAATACTACAAAATGTTATACTAAGCAGGATCCATGTATTTCCATTCATTAATAGTGGGTACTCTCACAATTTTTCAACCACCAACGCAATATTCAATTCAGGCAAGGATTATCTATGGATGCAAAAACGATTGGGTGAAAGGTTCTTGATACGAAGAATATTGGTAGAGTCTCACAGACAATTTGTTGAGGTAAAAGGGAGGAGGGCACATTCACAATGGTGAAATGCAGTGGATTCTTCATTAATCAAGTCATCACAGTTGACATCACCTAACTGGGCCAAACTGTTATCATGGACTTCATGATAGAGTAAAGTGGCAAGGACAGCATCATGCATTGTGATATCCCTGCTATACTTGTTCAATCTGAATCTTATCATCAGGGAAAGCCAGATTATTGAACTTTTTATAAGACACTGGCCTAAATAAATATTTTTTAGGTCAGTTTCATGAAAGACTAACGTTCAAAGAGAACAAAAATACATGTCATCTCAATGTATGATCTTTTATTGGCTTCTGGATAGGAATTAATAACAATAGATAAAAGGACATTACTTAGACTGCTGGTGAAATGTGAGCATGTGTGCATATGAGATAATGCTGTACCATGTTAAATTTCTTGGATTTGTGAATGATAACAAAGCATTAGGTGTTCTTAGGTGATGCAAGCTGAAGTATATGGAAGGGAAGTTTCTGTAACTTCTTTCAAATGTTTTCAGTGCTTTAACAAACAGAATATACCTTTAAATATATTGATAAAGGGTAGATTTTGCTATTATAAACACCTAGCCCCCTTCCCCTTTTTGCCACATTTCTGTCCCTTTGCATCTGAGTCAGGTTAGTAAAGATCTCTTGCTGTTTGACCTAAATCACCTTACTTTAGTTTCTTTTATTGAAGGGTAGTTATTTCTAACTTTTTAACCTTACCATACATAGTAAATGAATCTTTTATATATAAGCTGTAGAATTTGCCCATAGCCTTACAAATGGTTAATGAATAAACTCCTCTGAGTGGTCATACCTACCTTCTGATTGTTATTTAAGAAAGAATTTAAGAGAGAGAATGGTAGGGATGGAGAGGAGAGAGAGAGAGAGAGAGAGAGAGAGAGAGAGAGAGAGAGAGAGAGAGAGAGAGAGAGAAAGAATGTTGGCCATTGATGAATCTGGGTACAGGGTTTGTGGGTAGAGTTTATTTTACTACTTGCACAACTTTTCTGTGAGTTAAATTTCTTTTTAAACAAGATATTTGGATATAAAACATGGATAAATAACTGGTTCTTGACTGTCACATGTAATTAGTGGGTTAGCAATATGTGGGCTAAAACATGACCCATCTAAAGTCAGACTCTTGGAAATAGCCTCACAGACTATACATTTTGGTTCTGCACTCTTGTTTAAACTCTGTTCCTATGAATTTACAAACGGGGATGCCATCACCCAATAATTCTACTAGTGGCACTTATAGTGCTTATAAATTTCCAAGTTATAAGAAGCCCCAATTGTGGTTTGGTGAGCTTTAATCATATACATATTTATTGAATGAATGAATGAAAATAATTATATTCTAAAAAAATATCTTATGAATGCCTTATTCATGTGGGTTTCTAGCTGTGAGTAAAAGGACACTTTTTGTGCCTCACCATTTATCCTCTGGTCTCACCTTCATGCACCAGCCATTGCTACAGCAACCACCTCTGTGTAGGTATGACCTGGTGGTACCTTGCCTCAGCTACAATACCTTTCTTTCTCTTTCTGCCCTGGGGTGTCTCTGCCACCACTCCACTTCTTGGGACAAGTATGAGGGAACTTACAATCCCATAGGCAGCACATGTCCATGGAGAACTGGAGCCCGGGGATAATCTATTCTTTCACCCCTTAGTGGGAAGATCTGAAGCACATTTCACAGGACTCTTCAGAGGGCTTTGAGGAAAATAGAGACCTACTTACCTATGTGGATGACCAGTTCAATACAGCACATTTGAATTGGCTTTCACTCTTCCCCTGCTTAATTTTTCCAGTCCTTCAGTCATGCTTCCTGGGACTGACATGCATGTCTTTTCATCAGGCTTTGAATTTTGGTAGAATCTGGACCAAGACAGTGGCATCTCTCTAGTTATGGTTGGAAAATGAGAATTGTTGTTGTTACAATAACCACTCTATAAGAGTTTATGTGGTGTCTAGAAAAAGCATTAGGCGAAGAGTCAGCAGAACCTTTCTTCTTGTTATTTGGCCTCCAGCAGGTCATTTAGCCTTTAGGTAAATGGTAAGCTATAGGGATGAGGAGTTAAGGAAAAGATACATTACTATGTGTGTGTAGGATTCTGTTAGCTGGTTATAAGACTGTGGCCTCTGGTATCTAGTATAAAGTATTGGGAGTAGCTATGTTATAGTCCCTGAATCTAGAGGTGCTGTGAGATTAGATGAGCATTCCAGAGAAGGGCTGTTTGTGGGACTTGGGAGGACATCTGTTATTTGAACTGAGACCTAAAATAGAGACTGAATATTGATAAGAAGGCCTCTTCTTATCCATAATGGGAATCGAAATAAATGTAGGAGCAAAGCACTTCTCAGAAGGTCAGGTAAGGCAACAAGAGGTTATTGGTACAAAATCTCACAGCATTAGGCTGGACTTATTAAATTGCATTAACCTAATGTGAGCAACTAAAAATGGGGAGTAGTTTCAACTCAGAGGAATGGTAGAATAAAGAGGCTGAATACCAATTGTGTGCATAGGCTAGTTGCACACTATAATTACTTGTTCCATTGTATTGATCAGGGTAATTCTGTGATTTTGAGTCTCTGTGGTTAGATATCCCAGTGACTTGGGACATGGGTAGTTGATGTACTTTCTGCTACAGCACAGATGTTGTAGACCTTATTAAAGGCTGTTTCTTTACTGATTCCCCCAGGGAACATTTAATGAATGATGCATCCCTTAAGGAGAAGAATAATTAACAATAGCATTATTATTCATATTAATTTACAGTTACTGGTTGCTGTAATTAATGCTAGTTATGAAAATTATAATTATAGCACTTATTAATTTACAAAGTATTTTCTCATCCAATTTTTATCTGAATATTTTAATATCCCTCTGTCTTAGGTATGTCAGGTGATACTCTCCTTGTTTTATGGATGAGGAAACTAGGGCTCAGGAAAGAATTTAACCAAGCTGCAATCCACTGCCCTTACCAATGTATTGTGCTATCTATGAGTATATGGAAATACACTTATCATTTTTTTACTTATCGTAACGGTTTTTGTTTACATGTAAGAGAACAGCTTCACACATTTCTCAGTTGTCTTCCTTAACAATAATATCCTACCTTTTCTTTTTGTACCAGGACCCAGTGTCAGAATATTCACAAGAATGTGTAAAAGATTTTCTTCTTAATAATACCACAGTATTTCATAGTTATTAATACTCAGTGGGATAACGATGAAATTGCTTCTGATAGAGGGATTAGCACTTTCAAAACAACCCTCTGGCTTTATAGTGTTAGGTCAAACCCAGAATCTAGGCTCCGAGAAAACATCGTCAACCTGGTATTTCACTTATTTATTTACCTTTTCTTGTTCTTTTTTTTTTTCATTTTTGACTGTGGAAGAGAGCTGAGGAAAATCTCCAATTTTTCTCAAAGGCAACCTTCATATCTGAGCCATATAGTGTGAAATGCACAGACATACACACAGATATGCACACACATGCACATTTAGCCATTTGGTTATTTTTTTTATAATATAATATAATATAATATAATATAATATAATATAATATAATAATATAATATAATATAATATAATATATACTCTCTATACTAGAGCATCCACTGCTTTCATTGTACCTTTAGCTGTTTTTACCCCCCAAAAAATATTGATATGGAAAGGATTACTGACTGGACCACTATGCCAGCATCTGTCATTACCTATTTATTTATTTACTTAAACATCTTTATTGAACATTTCCGTGGATTAGGCCCTCAGCAAGATTCTGAGGAATCATGAAGGAGCAGAACAAGTGAAGTCCTTTCTGCCATGAAGCTTACATTCTCCTAGGGCCGTGGTCGACAAACTGCGGCTCACGAGCCACATGCGGTTCTTTGGCTCCTTGAGTGTGGCTCTTCCACAAAATACCACAAAATACCACATGCAGGTGCGCATGTACAGTGCGATTGAAACTTCGTGGCCCATGCACAGAAGCCAGTATTTTGTGGAAGAGCCACACTCAAGGGGCCAAAGAGCCGCATGTAGTTTGCGAGCCGCAGTTTGCCGACCACTGTCCTGGGGGAAACTGATGATAGACAATTGTACATAAAAGGTAATGTTAGATCATGGTAGATACTATGAGAAAAATAAAACAGGTGAGGGGTAAGAGTGCCATAGAGAAGTCAAGCAGATACATCCAGAAGGAGTAAGTGTAGAGAAACTTGCTTTCAATAATGTGATAAAACATAGCCATAGTTGAAGAGGGCTCGGAGAGAGAGATGCCAGCTGCCCCTGGGGCAGGCAGCAGTCATCAGGTTTGGTTCCAAGGGGTCTGGGCCACAGCTTCATAGACTTTGGTGTTGTCAGTATGCCTGGGTTAGATCAAGTCCACAGGGATTAACTCATGCTGCCTAAATTCACAACAGACTAATGTATCAGATCCCCTAAGGGCTGTCTAATGCAGATACTTAAATAAGTTTTAGCACTCAAGGAGGATGGTTTGGTGAGCAAGCTACCAGAAGGAAAGAAACTAGTTGTGTTCATAGACAATTCTATTATGCTATCATTGCCCAATGCAGCATATTTACTATAAAGGTCAACTTACTTGGAGGACTGTAAGGTTTAATGCTAGCTTATGAGGGTATCCTATATCTTGTTGTTGCTGAGGATATTCTGGTTTCTTGGCTAATGCTTTTTCTATGCCTTTTCAGACACTATCCTGATATTTAACTGCCTTAGACAAGTTTGATAGAGTTGATTAGTTTACAATAACTTCCTAATTTATTTCTATTGGGTCTTGCTGCTGATGCATTTTGTTTTTTTGATGGAGCCTTAAGGATGCTCCCAGAAAATCCATGATCATAATTACCTTGTGAAAGAGCCACCTCACTTCATATTTTCAAATTCTAAAGCCAGCTCACTTTCTATATTTTTTCCTTAAGCTCTAAGCAAACTACCTGCCAGAACCTTCCCACAATGCCTGGGGCTGCCCTTGTGGCAGTTTTATTGTCTTCTACTCACCTCTTATTGATTCTGAGTGCAGGTAGAAGTTGGAACTTCTGTTAACACAGGACATTGACATATGAAATCCATAAAGCTCCTACTTCAGATCAGTGGCCACTGCCACATGCATCCTCTGCAGCCCCTTGGCCAGAACCCTGAACAGTCTCATGCTAGTTCATTTTTTAGACTCATTGATTGGGGCTTGCCATCTCTGTCTGTCACACAGACATGGATCCCCTGCTGATTCCTCTTCCTGGACTGTAAGTCTCCCACCCTTGCCCTTCTTGTTCCAACTAAAATGTCATCATTCTAAGCAGTGGTTTCTGAACACAAAGAACTTGCATTATCTTCCTAGTTGGATACGCTTCTTGAGTACAGGATGGAGACATTTACTTATTTTTACTTTTATACTCATCAAAAAATAAGTGTGCGACCTTAGAAAAATAACCTTACACCTCTCAGTGTTCTTATTTGTCAAAAAGGGATCATTCTACTTCAGGCCACCACTGAAATGTTATAAGGGTTGGGGGCACAGGAGTAGATTCAGAACATTTTGGACAAAGCTACACTATAACTTGGAAAATTTGAATTCAGTCAGATATCAATGGAAACTGGAAATTTCCTTTTTGAACATGTCTGTGTTGCTTCTGGCAGGGAAATCCGGGAGGCAAGACCATTGAGGAGAGACGCTCCAGCCTGGATGCTGAGATTGACTCACTGACTAGCATCTTGGCTGACCTTGAGTGCAGCTCCCCCTACAAACCTCGGCCCCCACAGGTAAGAGCTGTCCGGGAATGTCTCCATATGACCAGTTACAAATGGTCTATGACTCTATGATGATCTGAAAATACAAGCTGCTGTTCATAGCCCTTCCTTTTTTTTTTTTTTTTAATCTTCTCACAGTCAATGGTCTAAGACTAAGTCGTCTTTTTATTTAATATCAACATATGTTTTCTAACAGGCATAATCCTTAAAATTTAATTTAATTAGTATTGTCTTTAAAATACAGCAAAATTATACAAAAAACTTCTGAAAATTAAAATTCTTCTTACTCTATTGTCCTTTTCATTTTCTGGCTTTGATATGTTGATATTTTGTACACACTGTTATAGTCTTAACAAATAGAATTTAGCACAATTATGTTAAAGTTAAAGTGAGGGCTACGTCTTCTATAAGGAAATTCCTTATGTTGTACGTGTAAGGTAGCTTCCATTTTTTGGTTGTTGTATGTAATGCTATGAAGGACACGTTCATGAGTATTTTCTTTAGAGTTACTTCCCTGTCTTAGATTCCTAATATTAGGATTTCTACATTAAGGAATCTGACCACTTTCTTTATTTATCTTTCCAAAAGTTGTGAATAGCTTGTGTTGGCAGTTAGAATATACCAGTTTCTCCTCACGTTCACCAGAATTTGGTGATAGCCATTAATCTCTATTTTTAGTGCTCCTTGTTATCAGTTTATTTATTTATTTGTTTGTTTGGGATTTTTGTTGTTGTTTTTTGTTAGCTTGGCTCTTTTTCTGCATAGTACTTTGCTATCTGCATTCAGAAACTGAACTTCCATTGCTAGTGATCATTCCTGTAAATCTCGGGTCTTGAGATGGTAGTGGGAAATCTATGTCAGGGCTTCGTTGTCCTCAGAAGACAGCCAATGGAACTCTAGACACACACACTGGACTGGCACAATTGTCATTGCATGTTTGACTTGTGAGATGCTTGCTTGACTAAGTGACAGTGCATATGGCATGCTGAGTTTACTTCAGTTCTTGAACAGCAGCTCCTATGTTCACAATGGTTCCTTTCATGAATTAAAATCTAGCCCTGCTTCTCAGCTGTCAGGGCTGCACATAAGGTGGCAGTGCTTTCTTCTTTAGATATATTCCCATTACCTTTCCTAGACATATAATGGGACTGTCAGCAAAACACACTAGAGTAGAACTTAGCTTTTCCTTTGCTATCATTACTCTTGGCCCCACCAGATCTGTTGGTAGTGGACATACACTTAATTTCTATAAACATCTTGAGATGCAGGTCTGTAGCATATACTGTGGTCTTTCAGGAAAACTGTTAGGAGAAGAAAAGTGGATTGTGGAATGAGAAATAAATAGGACCCCATTATCATTGCCCAGGGGCCCATAATAATAAACTATGGTGGATATTGTAGCAACATAAAGAAGAGAGTGATACATACTTTTGAAGGTGGCAGAATCTGAGAAGATTTATGAGAAGGCTTATGTGTTCAGATTGATGGGTGGGTAGACTAGTAATAATGGAGACAATAATGGAGAACAGCCTCAGCCATTGAGGAGAAAGGTCCAGGTTTCTAGGTGGTTAAGTACAAGGCCACTAAATGCTTAAAGTATCTACAGGATTGTGAAGTTTTCTACTGATAGCCTGGGGACAAGTTTGAATGCCAGATTAAGATTTTGCCTTGTCCATTGATCATCGACACTTGCTCGTGCGTCGATGAAGAACGCAGCTAGCTGCGAGAATTAATGTGAATTGCAAGATTTTGCCTTGTCTTTTTATACTTAATTAGAGGCCTGGTGCATGGATTCGTACAATGGTGGATTCCCTCAGCCTGGCCTGCGCCCTCTCGCAAACTGGGACCCCTGGGGGGGGGGGCGGAGTCAGACTGCTGGTTTCAGGCCGCTCCCACTCATTCCAGCCCCCCTGCGCCTGCTGCCTCTGCTGCTGCCACCACTGCTCAGTAGCACTGCCACAGAGACAGCAGAGGCTTGTGCGACAGCAGCTGCTCTCGCCAGCCATGAGCCCAGCGCGTGGTGCCCCTTGGTCATCTGAGCAATGCTCCTGCTGTGGGAGCTCACTGATCACCAAGGGGCAGCTCCTGCGTTGAGCATCTGTCCTCTGGTGGTCAGTGCGCATCATAGCAACTGGTTGAGTGGTCAACTGGTCATAATGATTGCTTAGGCTTTTATATAGATGGGGAATAGTGGAAGGTTCTCAATCAGGAAAAAGCCAGATTTCATTTCTATAACGGAACATAGAAAACAAGCTGTGTTCTGGAAAGATGCAGGAAGATGGGCCAGATCTGAGACATTCTCCAGCAAGCCTTTGATGGACCAGTGTTTGATGTTAAGCATTTTTCCTATTCCACATGCCTCAAGCTCAATTTCTCAGAACAGCAAGACCACTGAGTTTTCCACTGTAGTCACCTGTCCATTATCCCCTCCTTTTTAAAAATAGGGTTTTTGCTCAATTCCACCCTCCCCCCCCCCCAAATTCTTAATATATACTGTGGAGCTTCTACTTAATATAGCCTTCATTCCTTAAGGCTGTGTTAACATATACCTCCCATAAACCACTGCATTTTAATGGGTTATTTACAAGCTCCATTTTTGTTTGCGCAATCTTACTGTGCACACAGACTAATAATCACTGATATTTGGACAGTGCTTCACTGATTGTAAAGCATATATTCTCACTTGAGTAAGACTGAAACTCTGATATTAATGATATGCAGATCTGGAGTGGAGGAACCTAAGACTTAGAAGATAAGTGACCTGTCTTAGGACATAGGACTATAATGTGAGCACAGCTAGACTCTGAATTTACTCCTGTGTTTGGTTTTAAGTTCTAAAACCAGATTGGGGATGTCAGTATTTTAAAAACATTTTTATCAATGACAAAAATCTATGAAATAATCATATGAGTAACAATGTCCTTAGAGGCTTTCTTATAAAAAGAAAAACATTCAGAAGGTTTAGAAAAATTAATAATGATAATTCTTAAGTAGAATAAGTGGATAATTGAGGTAAAAATCTACTTTCGATGAGTCTATTTCATTCAGAAATTAAAGAGTGATCCCGTCTAACATTTTTATCATTCTACTTTAGGAAAGCAAGATTTAATTGGGAGTTACAACTCATTCTTCTGTGTTATCTTAACTCTGGTGGAACTGAATTAGATATGTTAGTATTTATTAGTTAACATAATTATATGCTGTGAGAGTGATAATCACACACCTAAAATATTAAAAATAGGTGCTAAAAGAAGATGATGTCTGTTGTCTTGTAATTAAAAGGTACTTGAAAAGTCCTAGAACTGTAGAATGTTAATGCCCAACTTTGATGTTTTTATTTTTGATCCAAAGCATATTATAAAACTCATTGAATCACCTGGCTACTTAAAGTAGGCTAGTAGGTCTATGATTTCTCATTATTTAAGCATGCGTTGTGTGTGTTCCTGAACCCACTTCTGAACTTCCTTATTAAGGCCACTTTGACTGCTCGATCTATGGAAAATCCTACTCTATCTAGAATGTACCAGTAGAGGTTCAAAAGAGCTCTATTCACATGACAATTTTGAGAAATGTCTGAGTACTTGAAGATAGATTTTATGGAAACTTTGGAAAAAGGAGCATTTTCTACTCTGAGATTTCCCAGCTTTAGTTCTGTTCACTTATTTATTCATAGTTTTACTTGGGAAATGTGGCTTAATTTCACATTTTCAGTCATTCACCTAACATTTATTGAGATCCCTTTATGGGGGATCCATGTCCTTGGTCTAGAGTAATTCATACTCTTAACAGAGGAAACAAGCACATAATCAATTCAAAAGCCACTACAGAAGGGCTTCAGTGTGCTACTTTAAGCTGTTATGTGACTCACCAGATGTTGAAATTGTTGTAAAATAAAAATAATAGGAATATTAGCGTTATACTGTGTACTGTTCTAGGGAAGTGTCCAGGAAGACTGCAGAGAGCCTTTGAGTTTATGAGTACAAAAGCCTATGTCATGGAAAAGGCTTGGGATTCAAGGTGCGAGACTAACAGTAATGAGAAAATCAAGGAATGTTGAAAGTGAATGTCTTGTTTGAAGGACATGTTAGTTCAAATGCTGTATCGGGTATGTGCAAAGGGAATAGGCAGATAAAATCACATGCACTTAGTACCTATGTAGCACTCTTGATGCCCAAGAACTCCCATACAAGAGGCGGGATTTAGCGGTGATAGTATTTCTGGCTACAGTGGGTTTGGGGGAAACAACTGTAGCAAATTTTAAAGGAAATATAAAAATATACACCTGCATCATTACACAGAGCTATGTAATTAAAATAGCTTAGTGTTTGAAACTAAAAGAGCTACCCATTTTAAAATGTGTACTTTTAGAAGAACTTTTATGCTTCTAAAAGAACTTTTAGAAGTACTTTTAGAAGAACAGATGTGAGAAGTTTGGAGGTGGTTGTGGGATGAGTTGTAGACTGAATATGATCATAGAGTGTGAAAGCTTAGATAGGCCTTTGAGGTCATGCAGCCAAATGTTTAGGGAAGAAAAGTTTTTGCTCAAAGAAAGAACGCACTACTCAATGAGGAACAAGAGTACTGCTTATTTCCCTTTTTTTCCTGAAACAAGACATACTGCTTCTCTGTGGATGATAGCAGCAACCAAGGCATAGAAGGGGTCTTTTTAGCATTTCAATTAGTTTATTCCAAAATGTTTCTCTTTTGTGGTACATTCTCTAAATTATGTCTTAGAATCATAATGAAAGAGTATAATAAATTTAAAAAACATAGATAATTCAAATCATAATTCAAAAGTATAAAGAAAATTTATGACAGTATGGTGTCTTTGAGTCACTGTATATCTAGACCCCATCCAGTGGCATCATCTGTTATTAGAAGTTCAGCTTAGATATTCTGGAAGAGTTACACAGGGATCAGATTGAAATTCTTTTGATTTCTTAGAAGACAGTAGATAAATCCATGCATTTATTTTTGTTTTTTCTTTTCTTGGCAGAGCCAGGGCTAGAGTTCTGGTCTTCTGATACTAGTACAGAGCTTCCTTTTCTTCCCTACAGTGAGTTTGGTAGGGTCAGAGCTGGTGCCCATGGACAAACTTTCAGATATTTTATACCACTATTTTGGTGTTTCTGGAAATTTAGTAATATTTTAATCAAGCTGCTTTTGAACTGGTCACATGCAATTTCACTGTCCTCATTAGACTAGTATGAAAACATTTAGAGAGACTCAGGGATAAGGATCAGGTTGGGCATAGTCCAATAGCCTAGATTCCAAGTCTGCCAGTAAGAAGAGTGCTGTCTTCTCACTTCTGTGGGATTACCTCTCTATAAAGAGCTCCATTGGTGTGAACTACATGCCACACCAATCTGAGCTCCCTTTCCTTTATTTCTAAAATGGGCATGGTCACTACAATCATTCCCCTTGGCAGAAATACTATATTGTTTTAGAGTTACAAGAAATAAGATGCTGGCTCTAAGCAATAGTTCACTCAATCCTTCCCATTTTGTTTTGGGATTATTAGGTTGAGTCTGGAGCTTGCTTTAAAGCTTCAGGTCTTTGAAGGCCTGGGGGCTTATCTTTTCTGAATGCTGGTTACTTCCTAAATGCAATATTTTTCTTTCTCATTTAAAGCGTTTAAAAAGCATTGTCACTTTTCAGTCTGTTTGGAAACTGGGTACATAAATGGTCACATGTACATGTCTTTAGCTGCAATCCCAGGGCTCCCACACTGAGTTTCTTTCACAGAGCAATAACCTATGAAGCAACCAGAGACATTATTTCAGTTGTGTACGCATTGTATGGAAGGCTTTTTATTAGGAATTCACATGGCCTGAGGGCTTGCAGGCAGCATAATCAGGGTGGAGTCCTGTGGTGCCATGGATCTTCTATTCTCTTGTGCTCCCTGTTCTAGCTTGTAAAAGTCATGAGCAACTACATGGGAGATTAATTAATAATTTTTTTAATATTTCATATTATTCAGTGCAACCCAAACAAGAAGCAACTGGGAGGTAAAAGCCCCTACATGTGGGTACTGTGATGAGATGCATGTGACTCTCCCTGCAGATTTGAATCTTGCTGGCTTTATTTGGGTTTTTGCTAAATGAGATAGGAACTGGGTCTTAGGTTGTTGAAAAGATAATAGTGTCATCTTCTTCTTCCTGTATCTTCCTGGGAAAAATATAGCACCATATTGTGATTTGCTGGGGAAAAATGGATTTGCCAATGTGTCTATGTATTCTGCTTACTAATAGCTTTCTTCCAGAGCCATGGTAAAAGCTGAAACATTGTAGAAACCTCACATCTAAGATACCAACTGAGTACAGTAAAATAAAATTTGCAAAGGTAACACTGTCAAAGAAAAAAAGATCTAATTCTTTCAGTGCTCCAGTTTAGAAGATATGGGTGATTCTGAATTAGTCTGGACCTGCCAAAAAACTTCAGCAGTTAAATAACAATAAGATGGGGGTGGAGGAGTGGTTAGCTGACTCACAGTTGCATGCCATGAGTTTGATGAAGGGCAATTAATTTTTAGATTCTATATAATTGCATTGCAATAACATTTATACCCGTCCATTTTTAGAAGATGATGTTTGTCATATGTGGTGTCATAAATTTAAACCTTTGTTTTGAATGTAACATTTTAAGAGTGGAAATTTAAGCTGAAAATCTACCTTAGATTGGACATTTACAAAAGTTTGGTACAAAAATGTCCATGTTACATGCCCCAGTCTAAGAGTGTGCTCTGTGTTTGTGGTGTAGGTGAGATCCTAGCAGTAACATGGAAGGAAGCTGAGCAGGCAGCTGCTGCTGACTATCACAAAGAAGCCAGCTGTGCTAAAGCTTGGAGAGGGGTGGGGGAGTCTTCTGTGGTACTCTGGCCATGGTCCATGTGGTAGTCTTTAGCTGTGATATATTTGCAAGACCTTGGCTCAGAGATGACTATTACCTTGCACTGAATCATTTGATTCAGGCATTGGTTTAAAAAGAAATGCACAAAGCTGCCTGTTGAGTTTCTCCATTTTACAGCAGCATCTTAATAGAAATAATTAGCTCTATGTCCATGCAGAAGCACACATCACATTTGCAAAATTAGAGAGCTTTCTTGTCAGGACTGGTTTCCCTATTTCTTTCTTCCTCTCCCACTGTTGAAATATCTATTTTGGTAGCAGCCTTGGCCTGAAACCCGATGGTCCCCCCTTTTTTAATTTAAGTAGCAAATAAACTATAAAATACAAATCTTGCTATTCATTTTATTTTATTTATTTATATTTTTTGCATAAGATGAGTAGACTTTACCATGGCAAATACATAGGAGTATTATGTTTTAAAGGAAAAAGGCCATATCTCAGATAAGATATTCACTGTTTTATCCATTTCGACACCAATTTCTTTGATATGCTTTATAGCCAAATTAAATAGCCAAATTAAAATATAATGATGATAACAAAGGTCTCTCTAGGCAGAAGGTTGGAGGTGGTTAATAACCAGTCCTACATATCACCATTTGTCACGGTGAGTAACTAGTCTGTCCTCCGCACCAAATATCACATTGACATATGACTGCTATAGTTCTTTTCACAGTGTCAGAATGACCAGGAAAGCCATATACACTCCTTTCAGTGAATATATTAATTATAAATATGAATCCTTTATGCATTATGTTTCATAATCTGAGCCCACATATTCCTTATAAAACTGTAAACTGGACTTTTGTTGAAATGAAAGTTACAAATTGGTCACATCCTGCTGTGGAGTCATCAGGTGCTGTTTTTTGTTGTAGGTGCAGACAGGACCCCATGTACCAGTAAATGTTAGAATTTGTTTACCTTTGGTCCCTGGGCTCTAACTCCAAGGTGCACCTATGCTATCCTATTGGGGTTCAAGACTGAAGGGAATTGGATAGTGTTTTGTTGTTCTGACTCAAAAATGAATCAAATGTACAGTAAAAATTCTAATAATTTTACCTCACAGACTATACCTTCTAGAGACATTATAAAAGTACGTAATGCTTTAAGCTTCAACAGCAAAGAAGGAATTGTGATAAACACAAGACTCAAGTTCTGAAGGCAAGTTTATCTTTCCTGACATACAAGAGACATGCAAATTTATATTTGCTGAATAAACAGGTAAATGTTGTCATGCAAATCCAGTAATTATGTAAGTATCCACACCTTAGAATCTGCTAGGGAATCCAGTCTGGATAGGCACTGAGTTAATGAATGACAAAGGATACCTGCTTTCTGATTTTTCATAATTAATATGTATTTGCACCACTAAAAAATAAGTGTAGCTGAAGCTGATGAATTTTTGTAAGGACAACTTATTGGTAGCTGCTGATTCAGCTAAAATTTCCATCTTTATGTCTGCATTGTCAAGCAGTATACTTGGTTGAGTGATCTTGGGATATAATTCCATGCTATACCCGTCATTATATTGTTGGGATAATATAAAAGTAAACACCAAGTTATTTTCTGTATCCTCTACATTAGCTGAAAGGATAGGGCCATTTATGTTTCTTAGTGTTTTCTAATATAAAGATCAATGTGATAAACTATTGGATTCAATGATAGGATACAGTTACCTGACTGAGGAACTGATATATGCTTTCTTTATTCAGAAAGAAAAAAGTCTGCAAAATTATCATCTGACTCTTTGAGTTTTTATGATTCATGCCTTCCTTCCTTTACCACATGGTTTCTGATGCCTCCTGACCTGGTATTTCATATGTCACAAGTATATGCCAATTATAAGCCATTTCAAAACTAATTACCTAAATCTAACTTTATGCTTTTTAAAATGGAAATAAACTTTCCATGCATATGTGCCTTTGAACATCCTTTGAACTATGTAAACTTAAGACTTTTTCTTTAGAGAGAGAATTTAATTCTAAATGGATTCTTTGTTTATATTGATGGTAAACAATGGATCCATTAAAGCAACATATTAAGTGATATAAATAAAATATAAGCCTTAAAGTGGCTAAAGAGAATATTCATTTGTTCCTTTTAAGAAATGTGGTATTTCAGAAAGCTTGAAGTACTAGTAGTCAGATGCACAAATCCTTACCTGAGGTGTCTTTAATTTTTTTTTTTTCTAATTACATCTTGATATTGTACTACTTACATGATAATACTGAAAAGTGATGCTTCTTAGGTACTGTTAGAGATGCTAAGCTTCTTAGCAATATGGAATCTCCTGGGATTTCTTGGCCACCCCACCTACACAAAGTGAAGTTTTATTTCCCAAATGGCCGACATATTGCATTGACTCTTACCAAGAGAGTCAAAGCTAGGAAATGCTTTTTTATAAACAGCATTCTGCATGATTTAATATTCTACGTAACTAAAGTTTAGGGCTCATTTTCTCACCAGTCAGCCTATTATGGCTAAAAGTTCTGATGTTTAACTTTGTTTATGAGAAGTCCACTTATAAGCCCTGACCGGTTTGGCTCAGTGGAAATCCACTTATAAATCAGACCTTTTAACCAGCAAGGGGAGAAGTAAGAGGGTGAATAAGGGTGGTCTGTTTGTAGCTGAGTTACAATAAGTTTCCTGGAGAAGGAAAGGTATGAATGGAAATTTGTTAATCAGGCCATCAACCCTCTGCCATTGTCCATCATATCGCATGGTGAAAAGAGACAGGACAATAGAACTTAGGGCTGAAGATGTGAGAAAAAGATTGCAATGTATCGTCAAAACTGGTTAAGGGTGGCTTTCTGTGAAGGGCATTTGATTCAAGAATATGATCATTGTATCTGTTTTTCCAAGAGATGTTTGGATTCTCTCATTGGTTAGTTAGTTAGTTTGTTTATTTATTTATTATTTGACTATTAGTTGAACATGAAATCTCTGTTGAGATTTTAAAAGATATAAAGACTTAAATAAATGGAAAAATAACTGTGAATAACAAGGTCTGAACTGTGTGGGTTCACTTATACACACATTTAAAAAAATAAATACTGTCAATGTATTTTCTCTTCCATATGATTGTCTTAGTAACATTTCTTTAGTTTAATACATGTACAAAATATGTGCCAATAGATTGTTTGTTGTTTTTTTTTTTTTTAAGACTGTTTTTGTTATCAGTAAATATTCTAATCAACAGTAGGCTATTAGTAAATATTTGGTGAGTCAAAAGTTATATGTAGGTTTTTTTTTTACTGTGTGTCTAGCACCCCTATCCCTCTTGTTATTCAGAGGTCAATTGTATTATTAAGATGACATGCTCCTCAAATTGATCTACAGATCAAAAGCAATCCCTATCAGAATTTCAGCTTTTTTCTTTGTAGAAATTTTCATGTGAATCCTAAAATTCATATGGAAAATTAAAGGACCCATAATAACCAAAACAATCTTGAAAAAGAAAACCAAATATTCATACTTCTCAATTTTAAAACATATTATAAAGCTTGAAGAATCAAGCAGTGTGGTACTGGCATCAGAACAAACATTTAAAGGGGGAAAATAAAGTATATAGGACTTCAAAATTAAACACTTCCATGTTTCAAATGACATCAAGAAAGTGAAAAAGCAACCTAGGGATTGGGAGATTGCATTGCAGATCATATATCTGATAAGGGATTTGTATCTAGAATATATTAAGACTCATAACTCAATAAGAGAAAGACAGATAATCCAATTTAAAAAATGGACAAAGGATCTGAATAGACATTTCTCCCAAGATATGCAAGAGGATAATATGCATAGAAAAAGATGCCTGTCATTATTTCTCATCTCAGAAATGGTCAAATCGAAAGTGCAATGAGATAGTCGTTCACATACACTAAGATGGTTATAATAAAAAAGAAAGACAAAAAAGACAGACAAGAAAATGTGTTGGTAAGAATGCAGTGAAGCAGGAACTGTCATACTTTGCTGGTTGTAAAATGGTGCAGCCCCTTTGGATAGAGTTATATGACCAACCAATTATATTTCTATCATCCCCAGGAGAATTAAAACATATGTCCACACTTGGACATGAATGTGTATACCAGCATTATTCATAATATCCAAAAAGGAGAACATTCTAAATATCTATCTCTTCATGAATGAATAAAAAGAATCTATTACATTCATAATATTGATTATTATTTAGCCATAATATGGAGTGAAATACTAATACATGATATAACATGGATTATCCTTAAAAAAACTTTATGCTTTATGAAAGAAACTAGACACAATATTGTATGATTTCATTTATATGAATAATCAAAACCATAGATACAGAAAGATTAGTAGTTTCAACTGACTGGATATTGGGGAGAATAAGGAGTGACTACCAATGGATACAGGAGTTATTTTGGAAATAATTAAAATATTCTGGAATTAGATGGTAATATGGATTGGACAATTCCTTGAATATACTGAGGACCACTGGTTATACATTTTAAAGGGTGGATTTTTATGGTAGGTGAATTATAGCTCAAATAAAAGAAAAGCTTGCATTGAGCAGTGTGCCTGAAATACATAAAATTGTACATGGCTCCTGCCCTATAAAAGCTTACAGCCATTTGGGAGAATACAAACCGATAGTTACCACACAGAATATACATCCTAGGGAAGAAGAACATATAGAATGTTGCTTGAAGAGGCAGAGGTAGAAATTTGCCTGGATGACATAGAGGCTGTTTGTGCCTCCTATCATTGTATAGGAAATCTCTACAGCTAGGATAAGACTTCTATGCAGCTTCAGAGAGCAGAAGAAAGTCTAGTATTTAGAAGCTGAGAAAGGCAGTCAGTAATATACTATAAAGACTATCTTTCTAACAGTAAGAGCAGTTGAAGTTCAATGTGGGTTGCCTTAGAAGATGGCAAGTTTTCCTTTATTGTAGGCATTTGAAATTACACTCTGGCATTTACCAAGTGAGTGATTTAAACTCTTTAAACCTCAGTTATTAACCTAAGTTAATAACACATCTCAGAGTTGACATGAGGACCACATGAAATAATGAGTGTGTGTATAATGTGTGAATACACTATCTTGCACATGATAACACGATAACTACTATTGCTTTCACCAGTATCATCATTACCAAATGAATTTCTGCAATAATACTGGGAACAAAATTCAGACAACAGATGGGAGGATTGATTTGAGTGATGCTAGGATTTCATGGTACTCTCATTCTTGGTTACAGGTCTTGGAGTTTTCTGTTCCCTAATATAAAACTTGCAAGTATATAACAAAGACCTTGATTTCATTCCAGATCCCTAAATTGACTCCCTCTGTTCCTAAAGCAAACTACTCAGCCTCAGAGTACTCAGTGCTCTTAGCCATGATAGCTGATATATATGTTTTATTTATTAAGATTGTTATTGACAACTCCAATGACCTTAGAAGTTGGTCTTTATGAATATCAATAGAACTATGAGTGAACACTGAGATGGATTATATGTGAAACAGTGTGAGAGTCAAGCAGGAGGCCACTTTACTCCTTCCGTCTTACAAAAACATGGTGTCTCTTAAAAACAAGCAAGTGAAATAACTTGATTAGAGTTCTAGGAACAATTATTTAAGGTGTTTTAAGAGGTCCAGAATGTCCATGATTGGCCAAGATGTCTTGGGGTAGTCATTACCGGTCTGGGTCTATTTCAATATCTGTAACATGGACTTGAGGACTGAGATGATCTTCCTGGTGATTTGAGTTTTGAGTTGGTATGGCTTTGTCTCTGTATAAAAGAAATCTATATTGATTTTTCTTTCTGTGCTTATATTATTTCACTATAGAAGATTTTTCTTTAAGAATGTGTTGAAGTTGATGGGAGTCACCAAAGATAATTTGCACTTACATCTATGGTGCCCAGGATGATTTGGAACCAACCTCATGGAGTTTAAGATTATTTGAAATAAAGTATATTGTAGTGGCAAAATGATACATTCTAAGACCAGATTGCCTTGGGTTCAAGTTCCTATTGTACTACTTTCTAACTGTGTAACCTGGAATCAGTCACTTCAAACTTTTTATACCTGTGATTTTTCATCTTTATAACAAAGATAATTATGGTGTCTACCTCATAGGATTGTAATGAGGAATAAATAAGTTACCATGTGTGAAGCACTTAGAACAGTGTTTGGCATATTGTTAGCAATACTTGCATTAGCAGATTTTATTTTTGGGACGTGGATGCTTATTCTTAAATTGTGAGTTACTGTTTTTGTTATAAGATTGACATATAAATTTGGTCTGTGATAGCTGTGCAATCTCTGAAACAGATTATCTAGTTCATATAAACTGGGCATCATTCTTACACTACTTCAAAATGTGTGGGTCTAGCTGTTCCTGAGCTTTTGTCTAGTCCTTTTGGCTATGGCAGTGGCTTCTAATGCATGGACTCTAAAACCAAAGCTAGAGTGATAACCAGTCTTGACACACACATGAATCGTCAGCACCTATTTCTGTGGTTTACAAGGTAATTACTCTGATAGCTGAATTAGGTTGGCTTTAAAAAAAAATCAAGACTCATAAGTTATGATTGTGTTATAGTTGGTTCAATTGAGTGTTCATAATGCCCTGGGCAGCTTACTATGCAGAGAATGATGGGCTTAATTCCTTGAGTTTCTGATTCAGTAGGTCTGCAGTGGAGCTCAAGAATTTGTATTCCTAAGAAGTTCCTAAATGTGCTGATTTTGGGACCACACTTTAGGAATCTTTCAAAGCTGCTAGTCAAATGTTTCGTAAGCTACCTCCTCTTTGTCCTTTCTCATCACTACCGCTGTGTACTCTCAAGGCTTGAGCCAGTGCCACAAACACTAGTCTAATGATTTCATTTTCTGGAGGAGGAAGCCCTAACTTAGAGAAATGACTTCACCTGGTTACATAGAAAATTGACAGAATCTGTAAGTTTTTTGTTCAATTGAGAATGATTTGCATCTGCAGTTCTTGGACTAAGCATTTAAATGTTGAAAACTAGAATTCCTGTTCTATCTCAGCCATATTTGGTAGTGTAACTGTTAGTTGTTTTATTTCTACAAACCTCATTTTCTTAATTCACGATATGATTACATCCTCTGCTTGGCATATATGATTTTGTGAAAAGTAAATGACATACTCTGCATTAAATCACTTTGTAAATGTTGAAACACTATTCAAGTGGTTTTCAAACTCATCCCAGTTATCAGATGCAATATCACATTAAACATAAAGTATTTTTTGATAATTACATCATTCCTCCACTCATCTAAGGTAATATTGACTTTTCTAATTATTTTCAGGAGCAAGTAGTACATTATAAACTTGTCACTTGTTGCATAGAATCCTTTCATTCCCTTCCTGCATTGATTTCTCCCCTAGTCTGCTTTTTTAAAAAAAAATAAGCAATTAGAACTTGTCTTTTAGATATTTATGCATCAGAATACATATGTGTGTGTGTATATAGATACATTGTTTTGCAAATGTATCAATGTACATTTTATGTGTACTTGTAAGATACCCTACAAGTCACATTTATTAAGAATGAAATAAATGACTTACTATTTTGCTTAAAATGATTTTATTTATTTATTTATTTATTTATTTATTTATTTATTTATTTATTTTGCATTTGCTTTGGAAAGATCTGGGTTGAGCCAAGAGAAATGATTTTCCTCCCAGTTCTGCAATTAAAAGGCCATCTAAAGTCAGCCAGTTCCTCTAGGTAAGCCTCAGGTCCCCATTTGTAAATGAGGCGGGTTCTTATTCTCAGTGTCAATGATATTTGACTTATAGGGCAACAATTACAGAGAGTCCACATTGGCCTGGGTCTATTTTAGAGAGATTTTTTTCCCTTCCATGTCTGCTTGTTGTTTGGATTTCATGTTGATTCAGGGAAATTCCTCCACAACTATTCTCCAGGTTCCTATCAGGGCCCTCTGGATTGTGTTGGGTTTGTGTTTCTGTTGGTATGAATGGAAATGTAAGAAGACAATGTCCTGTTTCTGATCCTCTGGGGTAGAGATGTCGGGTAGTGGCCACAAGGACAAGGCTCTCCTGTTCACAGTGAATTCCTCCTTTTTGTAATATTCAGGGGCTTTCCCTTATTAATGCATAGTAAGAAGTATTAGTTCTTTATTGCTGTGCAACAAATGCTTAAAAACCTAATAGCTTAAAGCGTGTTAAAAATACACACACTTTGTCACCTTTTGTGGGCCAGGAATCTAGGCAGAGCTCAGCTGGACCATCTGCTCTACAGTCTCTCACAAGTCTGCAAACAGGGTACATTGGTCCAAAGTCTACCATCTCATTGGAAGGCTTTATTGGGGAATGCTCTACTTCTAAGCCCAGGTGTTTGTTGTTGGCAAGGTTCAGATTCTCCTGGGTTGTTGGACTGAGCGCCCTAGTTTCCAGCTAGCTGTTGGCAGGGTACTGTCCTCAGCTCTCCATCTTGTGGACCTCTCCAACATGTCAGCTCATCATCTCAACAAACAGAGACCTGATCATTCCATGTTCAGATACTTCCCTCTGGTTACACATGATGCCTCCCATTGACTCCAACTCATTCTTAAAGAAAAATCTTCTGTAGTGAAATAATAAAATCATAGTTAATTATGTGCTAGATTGTGTTAAGTTTTTCAATTTATTCATTCATTGAATCATATCCTTTATTCAACCAGCAATTGTTTGGACTGTAATGAATGCAAATATGACAGATCAAAATCAAGGGGAGTGTAGTTTCTACCTTTCCCTATCACACAAGGAGCTTCTTATGTAGGAAACAGATGTGTAAACAGATGACAGGACTGCATGATGAATGCAGTGATGAATGTCTGAACAAGATGCTATGGATTCATAGAGGAAGATGCTTCACTCCCCTTCTGTTGAGGTCAAAGGAGGCTTTTCAGTGCTGGTATTTAAGTAGATATATTAAGGGATTGGTTGGACCTCAGGGTATGTAGGGCAAGTGTTGTGAAACAAGCTTAGAAAGGAAGGCAAGTAAATAAGTTTCTGCAAATCCATTCCCTCCTTCTGTGTTTCTGTCTGCCTTATACATAATTATGACTCAATACCAGGCATCTCTGGCAACATATAACCAACAAACACACTATTAAATTTCTCTGCGATCCCTGTATCACTCTGTCCTCAGTGCAAACACCTCAATGCTAGTAACTCATCTGAAAACTGTCTAGTTGGAGGCTAGAAAGTCCTGTGTCTTATAAGAGTAAAATCACACCAATAATAGTCACTAGGAATATTAGGGCCAGCCTTCTTTCCTCCAGAATCCTTTTAAAAATACATATATATATATATATATATATATATATATATATATATTTATATATATTAAAAATATATTTAAAAATTAAAAATATTATTTAAAATATATATATATATATATATATATATTTCAGAGAGGAAGGGGGAGAGAGAGAGAGAGAGAGAGAGAGAGAGAGAGAGAGAGAGAGAGAGAGGAGAGAGAGAGAGAGAGAAACATCAATGATGGGAGGGAATCATTTTTAGGCTACCTCCTGCACACCCTCTACTGGGGATTGAGCCTGCACCTGAGTATGTGCCCTTGTCTGGAATCAAACCCGGGTCCCTTCAGTCCACAGGCTGACACTCTAGCCACTGAGCCAAACCAGCTAGGGCAATCCTCCAGCATTCTTTTTAAAGCTGCTGGTCCTGTCTGTGACAGCATCATGTGCTAACACTCATGATTTGGAAGTGTTTTACTGCACACAAAGCACATTTATAGAACTTTGTCCCTTGTATTATTTAGCACATATGAATTAGTTGTCAAACCATCTGATATATGACAAAATTGAGGAGCAGGAATGTGAAATGACTTGCCTTAATTTTCACGCATACACACAAAAAGACAATTCCGTGTTTAAATTTATGTCTTCTGTCTATTTCTAGTACATCAGTGGAACTCCATACCTGGGAACTCTGGTCAAATGAGCCCTTCCTTGGTAGCTTGATATATAACATGGCTAAAGTGAAACAGATCTGCTTGGGAAAATGATGTTGGGGCTCTAGCGCCTTGCTGAGCATCATCTTGCTAACTCCAGAGGTCACTCTGAGGTATCTTCATCTCTAGTGTGAAAAGCAGCATGTTACACTGTTAATTATTCCTGTCCTACCTTGGAGCTCTCAGGAAAAATCTAATGATCAGTTTGCTGCCCAGGGTGGGACTAGTGTGGGAAGCGAGCCACATTATTCCCCACTGGTCCTACTATGACATAGTAACTATGTGTTCCTGTAGATTAAAGCCCAGACCATGATAGAATAATGGACTAGATAAAGTAACCCAAAGATGATGAAAGCAATGTGGTACAGTAGACAGAGCACATAAACACTTATACTAATTGTACTCCTAACTTGCTTTGTGATTTTTTCAGGCAAGCCATTGCCCTTGTGTTACATTCAGTTCACCAAGTAAGGACTTGGGCTTCAGCTTCCCCTGGTACTGACATAAAACATTCCATGAGGCTGTCATTCCTTGAGGAAAACATATAGCTTACACCACCTAGGACCTCAGAAGGAGGATCTACCCCAGTGTATCAAAACACTCCTTCAGGCTCCTATGGTAGATGTCTTGAAAGTGTTATATTTAATGGATAGAGGGAGCCTGACCTAGTAAATTGGAGAGTTATCATCAATCATCATGCAGGAATTTAAGTGTTTACTCACTATATATATATATATATATATATATATATATATATATATATATATATATATATATATATATATTCCAGAGAGGAAGGGAGAGGGAGAGAGAGATAGAAACATCAATGATGAGAGAGAATCATTGATTGGCTGCCCCCTACATGCCCCCTACTGGGGATCAAGCCTCCAACCTGGGCATGTGCCCTGAATAGGAATCAAACCCAGGACCCTTCAGCCCGCAGGCCAACACTCTTTCCACTGAGCCAAACCCACTAGGGCCTTGCTCATTTTTTAATCCATGAATTTGTCCATTGGGTTCAAACATTTTATTAAACTTTTTCTGCCTGCCTTGTTTTGCTGCCTTGAATATGAGGATAATGAATGAGGAAATTCTTGGGTTGAAGAGGGAGAGGAAAGACAGAAAAGGAGGGCTAGGGATAGGAAAATTAGCAGCCACTGTGTCTTTTGTTCTAGAAGAATCAGGATAGTTTGATTCAAATTTAAAAAGCAGGAAAAATGTCATGTAGAAAGCAGGAGAGGCACAGACAATATTGATGGCAGAGCCCTTTGTAAAATGCAGCATGGCTCTGCTTCCCTCTATTCAACACTTCAGTATGAGACGTGTCCTTGCAGAACTTCTGCATCCAGTCCCTCAGTCTACTGAGGAGGACAGCAAGGCCTGAGCAGGGACTGATTTGCCCACTCAGGTTGGAGAGAACACACTCTATTAGGAAGCAGTGAGTGTAGGGGTCCTGCCTCCTCTCATCAGAGTTGGGAAAGATTCTGGGTTCTCTACTTTTAAGAAATCCTGTGATCAGGTTAGGGCTACCTAAGTAATACAGGATAATCTCTCCACTTCAGGAATTAACCTTACAACTGCAAAGTTACTTTTGCTAAGTATATTAACATATTCACAGCTTCCAGCAATTAAGGGTGTAGAGGTCTGTGGGGGCCCATTAATCCACTGGCCACAGTTTGTTTATGGGAATATAAATAATTTCACATTGTTTTGCATAGAAACTGAAATTATAAGTGAGGAGAGACAAAGTAGCCACATCATGAAGTGTGTTTTATGCTTTAAAAAAAGACTTCTGAAGTTATCCTATGGCACTAGGGAATTGTACCATTCTTTTTAGCACAGAGATATTTAATCTATAATGAGGCTCAGATAGTGAAATAAGTAACTCTGTGCCCAATATACCTTCACATTTATTGCTATGGGAAATTTGTCTGTTTTTTCAATCTATTTTTTTTTCCTTTTTTTATATTTTATTGATTTTTTCAGAGAGGGAGAGGGATAGAGAGTTAGAAACATCTATGAGAGAGAAACATCCATCAGCTGCCTCCTGCACACTCCCTACTGGGGATGTGCCCGCAACCAAGGTACATGCCCTTGACCGGAATCGAACCTGGGACCCTTGAGTCCGCAGGCCGATGCTCTATCCACTGAGCCAAACCGGTTAGGGCTTAATCTATTTTTTTGACTCTGCATACTTGGGACACACTATCATGCCATGTACATATCATTAATGTTCACATTCCTTTTTACCATGGTCTTTTTTGCCCTCTTTCCCTGCATGGTTTTCCTGGAGCCTGAGGGAATGCCATTTAGGGTCTATGTGACCTGTTGGGTAAGAGTTCAGGAAGACTTTCATTGGGCACAGTTGCCTCTGATTTTGGAAACTGGAACTTGGTAATAGCAAGGGGCACTTAGGAAGACAAAGAGATGCCTGTTTCTTGGAACAACAGCACAATGAATCCATGCCTCTTGGAGCTGACATAGCGGAGAGTGAGGAGATGGGTGGCTTCTTCATATATAATCACCCCAGGAGCAACTCCTGGTTTTCTCTGGATCTCTTAGATACGGACCTAGGAAGTCTAATGGAAGTGTCAACACTGATTACCTGCCCCTTTAATGTAGGAGTGGGAAGTTAACGTGTGCTTGTTCAAGAATGATTCTTTTTTTTAACATTAATTATTTTATTAAAAAATATTTATTGTTGAAAGTGTTACATAAGTCCCCTTTTCTCCCCCATTAATTCCTTCTAGCCCCCCTCAACCCCCCCCCCCCCCCCCCCGCGCCAGAGTAGGAGCTGGTGAATAGAAGAAGCCTCTTAAATTGAAAGATTCTCCTTATAGAACAGGGAAATTGAAATTTATTTTTCAGTCAGTTCCAATTACACTGCTATGTTGCAGGGTAAAGCAACTACACAGGATGTTGTCTTATAACATCACTACAGGGGAGTCAGCCTCAAAGGAGATGGTGTCAGAGAAGTGTTCAGTGCCTCAGCGCCTGGGATTCTACAGAGTGAATCACAGTATGAAGATTTCTTAACACAAATAGAATCAAGGTGCCTACATTATATCTGAACCACAGCAATGTTAATGCAAAATAGCAGGTGAGATTTGATCTGCATGGGATTGCAGGCTGGGGAATAAAGAGGGAGGTGTATTTTTAAAGGTCATTTGTGCTACTTTTGAGAAAACACATCACTATACATCTGTCTGTGAGATTGTATGTCAAGAATGGGAGTTGAGAACATTCCAAGGAAAACTGCAAGTTGATTTGCAAGTGTGAATTTTATTTAATTATTTATTTTCTGGAAGAGTTTAGCATCCTGAATACTTATTTCTTCTATGTTGTAGTTGATAATATCTAACATCCACTGTGGTGCTATGGGAAGAACCTTCTATCTCCCACTTTGGATGTTAAAAATGTGAGATAATTTTTCAGAAAAGGCACACAATCTCAAATGTGACTTCTTTCCTATCTTACAAGTAGAGTTGACAACAGTGAAATGATGTGCTCTATGAAAACTCAGAAAGAGTGTCTTTTGAATGGGTGATAGTTATATTCACATCAAACCATAGAACATTCAAAATTTGAGGTGAATTTTCTTTATTTATATGAATAAGAGAGCCTATAGGATGAAGCTGCTTGTCTGAGGTCATGCAGTAGGTCAGTGGCACTGCCAGGACTGAGCCATCATCTCCTGGCTCCCAGTTACTGTGTTTCTAGTCCAGCACAGCTGCCTCCCAAGTTTAATAGTCTATGACTCACAGTCCAAATCTATGGTGACATATAATATTTTACTTTGATTCTAAATCAACAGGCCGCATTTAGAAGTGCTTAGGCTGCTGAATTACCTTTTACACTATCAGGTCCTTCAAGTTGAGTCTTATTTCTAGAGCTCCAATAAGAGTAAGCAGAGGAGCCATTTATTCATTTTATGACAAATATGTATTGAACACTTGTTGAGTGACAAGCTCTCTTGTAGAGGGTGAGGGTATAGCTATGAATAAAACAAAGTGTATTTCCTCAAACATTTCCCATTCCTCTGTAAAGAAGCATAATAACCAGGTAAACAAGTAAACTTTTACATCTGATGGAGTTAAGTGCTATAGAAAAATTAAGCATGATAAGGAGGAGAGAGAGAGTACTTTGGATTGTGTGGACTACTAGTTGCTACTATACATAAGGCAGATCTAGAAAGGAGGTGATATTTGAGGAGAAATCTCAGGCAGGTAAGGGCTTTTTCTTTTTAAAATGTTTTTATTGATTTCAGAGAGAGGAAGGGAGAGGGAGAGAGAGATAGAAACATCAGTGATGAGAGAGAATCATTGATTGGCTGGCTCCCTAGACACCCCCAACTGGGGATCCAGCCTGCAACCTGTTCATGTGTCCTGACTGGGAATCGAACCATGACCTTCTGGTTCATGGGTTCATGCCCAACCACTGAGCCACAACAGCTGGGTGAGCTAAGTAATCTTAAGGGGAGTGATAAAAGATGTCCAGGAGGGAGCAGAGACCCTGATAATCACAAAGGGCCTTGCAGGCTGTTATATGGCCTTTGGCTTTTTCTCTGGGTGAGATGGGGAACATTTAAAGTCATGTGATCAGACTTATGTTACGGATGACTTTGGCTGTTTTGTGGAGAATAGAATGTGGGCTATAGTAATAAACCAAACCAGAAATGATGGTAGGTATGACAGACGCTAAGAAGTAGTGGGTTCTGGATACATTTTAATGGTAGCATCAACAAGATTTTTGACAAATTAGATATAGAATATGAGAGTAAAGGAAGATTCCAGAATGACTGCTAAGTTTTTATCCTGAGGAGCCATGTACTGAGATGTTAGGAGGAGAGCAGGAGATTTAGTTTTGTCTTTTTTTTGGGGGGGGGGGGGGGCGGGGGAGGAGAAAACATGATCAGGAATTTGGTTTTGGATATGATAAATTTGTGCTATCTGTTATACTTCCAAGTAGTGGTTCAATAAACAGGTGTATACTTGAGTATAGGGTTCGAGGGCAAAGTCTTGGATTGATAGAGATTTAGATGTTAGCAGATATAAATGTAAAATCTTGAGTGAGAGTGACATCATCTAAAGCAGTGGTTCTCAACCTTCCTAATGCCGCGACCCTTTAATACAGTTCCTCATGTTGTGGTGACCCCAACCATAAAATTATTTTCATTGTTACTTCATAACTGTCATTTTGCTACTGTTATGAATCGTAATGTAAATATCTTATATGCAGGATGTATTTTCATTGTTACAAATTGAACATAATTAAAGCATAGTGATTAATCACAAAAACAACATGTAATTATACGTGTGTTTTCTTTGGTGACCCCTGTGAAAGGGTCGTTCGACCCCCAAAGAGGTCGTGACCCACAGGTTGAGAACTGCTGATCTAAAGTGATGGATTAAGCCCTGAGACTAATATTTTGATGTCTGGGAAACACAGAGGAACCATTTAAGGATGTCATGAACAGGGTCCAGAAGAAAATCAAGGGATGTACAGTTTAGAAATAAAGTAGAAAGACTGTTTCAAGAATAAGTGAGTGAGCATGTTATCTGCACTGTTTGGTCAAACGCCATGATGATTAAAAAATGGAACCCTGGATTTAGATCTTTCGTGGGAGATATAGTGACAAAAACAGCTCTCACCATTTTTCTGAGCTGTTGGCTCACATTTTCTTTACATTTATTTTGTCCAGGTGGAGCCCATACTAAATAAATTTATATAATAAAAGGCAAATATGCAAATCGAACGAACGGCAGAACGACCAGTTGCTATGAAGCACACTGACCACCAGGGGGCAGCCGCTCAATGCAGGAGCGCCCTCTGGTGCTCCCCACAGGGGGAGCACCTCTTAGCCAGAAGCCGGGCTCACGGCTGGCAGGCACAGTGATGGTGGCAGGAGCCTCTCCCTCCTCTGCAGCAGTCGGGCATCTCTGAGGGCTCCTTGACTGCGAGAGGGTGCAGGCCGGACTGAGGGACTCCCCCCAAATGCATGAATTTTGTGCACCAGGCCTCTAGTGGTTAAATACAAGGCCTCTGGAGTTACACTGCCTGGGAGGAAATAATATCCACATTATCAGGTTAATGGAAAGATTGAACGAGATAAACACTTAGTACAGTAATTGTCACATAGTAAATGACCAATGAATGTTAGCTCTAATGATCAAGAATAAAACAGTCAGTAAAATTAATAAAAATAAGCTTGCTTTACAATTTGTTCTTATCCTAAAATAATATAATACCCCTCTAGAGTTGAGTCTTAATTGGTTGTGTTTTTGTGGTTTTTTTGTTTGTTTGTTGTGTGTTTGTGTGTGTGTGTGTGTGTGTGTGTGTGTGTGTGTGTGCATTTTCTCATCATGGAATGAAATGACCACATTGCAATCTAGGTAATTCCACAAAGTTCTCCCCTTTAGATTGTATACTCCCTGAGAAGTCATATCCTGTACTTATCTTATACCTTAACATAGGGCTCGACACTTTGGGCACTTCATACTTGAAATTAAAGTGATCTGAATGTCCCAGTGATTGAACAGGGTGTCACCTGCAGGATTGTTCTGATACTCAATGTAGTAATGCTGGGATAGACTCTTAATTACTGGAACTTTTTAGAAATTGATTTTTTAATTTCTAAAATAATTCTTTAAGTCTGTCATTCCCTTCCTCTATACATTACTTTACAAATAAACCCTTGTAATTTTCTCAACCCTCTAAGGAGTCCTGAACTATTTTCCAGAACAGTTGACCTTTGGTAGGTATTTCTATAGCTAATATACTTTTTTTTAATACCTAGAACTTAAAATAAACCCTCATTTTGAATTCTTTCCATTCATTCATAGTTCCAGAAGCTCAAATAATGATACCTTTAAGTTTCAGAAGTACTTTCATGAATTAGAAAAAGAGAGACATTTGTATCCTTTCTCTTCTTTGAAATATAGGAAAACGGCAACTCTGACATATAGCAAAACTCTGTTTATTGGGTCATTAAAGTAGGTTTTCAAATCTAAATCAACACTGGGCCAGGAGGAATGCACTAAGCACCAACTCCAGCAGTGAGTGCTGTGTTTTAAGAGCTGTGTCTATGGATAGATGAGATACCATGAGCACATATCTGCTCCGATTCCTGTGCCTTCGTTTACTAGTTCAAAAAAATGGCAACAGCTGTTTCTTACTTTTCTCTCATAGGTGTAATCTAGTTGGTAAAGGTAATACCTTTAGCTCCTCAGTTGCTTCCTGAGAATAAGTTTCTAGTCAGGAAGCGATATTCACTCTTCCCACTGGCCTGTTCTTCCTCAGAACACTGTGCAGCCTATGCCACGGCCACAGGACATTGGCGATCATATTTTCCCACGTCAGAGTAAGAGTCAAGAGGCACCTGAAGGAAGCCATGGATTGTGGAAGTCAAATCCTATTGTTGCTAATGCCATAATTTTTAGATAGTAGAAATTCCATAGTATGTGCTTATGAATGAATTTTCTGGTATTCCCTTTTCTAGTATTATAACGACACGATAAGCAAAAATCAGAGGACATGGGAGTTGAAAGGGGCCAGTTTCAGCAGCTTATGTCATAAATCAAACAGGTGCAGAGAAATGAACTGACTTGTATAAGATCCCACCTATCAATGTGGAATAGATATCATCAATATTCTTGAGCAGAGAGCAGCAACTGTGTGTGCACACATGCTTGTGTTCTGCTACATAGAGAAAATATTATCTCCAGTCCTGGCCAGTAAGTCCCTTGTTTGTTTCTCAGGTTTTTTTGTTTTGTTTTGTGTTGGTTTTTTTGTTTGTTTGTTTGTTTGTTTGTTTTTGTTTTGTGCTCCCACAGAAACAAAAGCCTTTCCCTTAAATTGAAATCAATTTGGAGTAAACTATGAAAAACACCATACCTTATCCTCCTACTTCATAGTGCTGCCATTTATTTATTTCATACTCTCTCTCTTGTTACACACCTCTCTTATAGGCTGTGATTTTCCAACTCCTGGTCTTTTCTCCATTAGTGTTTTCTACCTGTAGTGCCACTAATCACTATCGACCTGCCACTCTCATCCTTCGCCCTTTACCTAGCACTCGCCTCCCTCCCCATTGAACTTGATGCACATATTTCTTCCGGAATGTGTCATATTCTGGACTATATCATGGTTATGGTCAGCGGTATGCATTCTGCTCTCTGACTAGCCTGGAAACTTGTGAAGGATGTTTGTGTGCTTCCATTCTGGGTTTTACATTGTATCTAAAGCATTAGTACTTGGTATGGGTTAGGTATTCAGTGGATGTTTGCAGAACAAATGAGGACAGATGGGGGGCGGGTGGGAATCAAACCCTCAACATTCTTGAAAACAATTCAGTGAATAGAGTTACCATGACTGCTAGGTCATAGTTATTTTGCCATTTTTACCTCCCACTTGCTGTTCTAAATAAAAGCTAAGTACAGCAAAACCACAGGTTTCCTGAAGGTCAAAAATGAATGTAATGATTTAAAGGACAATGGGTTACACTGATTGTGTTTGATTAACTTTCTGTCTACTGAGAGACATGTGTACATGATTGCTTTTCTCCAAGCAGCAGTGCCTTTGTTCTATTCTGAATTCATGGGGGAAAGAGGAGTTATTGAGAAAACAAAGATCTTGGCGTATTGTCTCAAGTGGGAGAGAAGAAGGTATTATCGGGATTAGGGAACAAAATATCTGGTCTAGTATGTTCTCTGCGTCTACCCCTGTCTATCTATGTGACCTTCATTCAATATTTCCCTGCCCCACTCTAGGCCTTCATCTCCCCAGATGGCAGCTGAAGGAGCTAATTATCAGTGTCTCTTCTAGCAATAGCACACCAGCCTGGAATTCCTGGTTGGGGTTGTGGAGTAATTTTTTCCAATGACATATGGCCCAACCTTCAGCTCTTAATTGTCCCACCATCCTGATCACAAGTACCTGATTATTCACACAGTTTTGAATATATGAATTGCATAGAGCTGTTCAATGATGGTGAAAATTGAGTCCTAAATATTCTATCAAATGTATATGTGATGTAACCTATTCAGGATCTCATTAGAGTGTAAAATGATATGTGAAATATGCACCAAGCGAGAAAGACTTAGAACATTATGAAAAGGGAGTAATACAATTTGATTTTTTATGCGTTATAGGTGATGGCCTAATAAGAGCTCCGGTTATAGGAAGCCCGGAGTTGGAGTGTGGAGTACTGAGTGGAGTAAGGAAAACTGAAGAGAGTGTGTTGTTTCCATTCTTGTATTTCTCTGTTCACAGACTTAACTGTTTCACTCAAACTCATTAACAAAGTTATCCATTGGCCAAGTCATTCGGACTCCTCACCCAGGCCTGCTCCATTTATATTTGTGCATATTTTGTTATTCTCTTACCATTCCAGTGCCAGAAAGAGAAATAGTTTTACTTTGAAAAAGGTACTTTGCAAAAGCTACCCATAACCCCGTCATCTCTCATTAGAGAAAATCAAAACACCTCACAGAAACGTATTTCAGAAAAATGTAAATGTAACACTGTTCCCAAACATCCCTCTCTCCTTTGAATGCCAATTCTCCTGACCTCCTCCTTCCAGCAGCTCAGACCCTTCCACCTGCTGGGTTGTGATGGGGTGGATAAGCCATTCACCTGGCAAAGCAGAGAGAGTTCCTGGTCTCAATGCTGGTGTTTGTGACCTAGACTTTCAGTTTAACACTTAACAGCTCGATGAGTACTGGAAGGATATTTAACCATTCCGGATCCTAATTTCCTCATCAAGAAGAGAGGATAAATTATATTTCCTTTTTGGCATGGCTAGAATTACCAGAGAGAATTCAACCCAGAAACTGACACCTTTCTCACATGTAGAAGGCCCTAGTCTCTGTTGTTCCACCCAGTTTTCCTTTGCATTATGCTGTTCTCAAGGGGTCATCCATTGACCTAAAAAGGGAGGGGAAAGGGCCTAGAATCATCTCTCAAGATCCCATCCCATTTAATACGGCCTCAAATCACTAACCAGATTTTCTTATGTGTTTCTCAGGCTTATCTTGTTTCATGTTCCCCTACATAATCTAATGTAGGATTCAGCAGACATGAATTTTGGTCCTAACTCTCAGATTAACCTGATCTTTGACCCAAGTCATTTCCTTCTACAAATTTAAACGACAGCCCTTAGGTCTCTCCAGAGCTACGTAAATTGTTCGAGATCATTTATTTATGCTTGTATTTACTGGATACTGAAGGATTGAGGGTCATCCTCTTCTGTGTTTCCTTCCCTTTCCTGGGCTTCAGAGTTAATATGTTCCCACTGTTACCCCTGAAATAGTCACAGGTAGCATTTCTCAGCCTGGCTGACCTAGAGTCCCTCTGAGGACTGATCTTCCTTCATTGGCGATGATAATTCAACATTTTCATCTGAAATTTTAGCGTTTACAGAGTATCTTTACGTATTTGTTATTGATCTCTCACAATAACTCCTGAAGATGGGTATTCTTATCCATATTTTAGACATGAGGAAGCAGGCTGAGAGATAAAATGATTTATTTGCTCAGGAGTCCTATAGGGCTAGACTGCAAGCAGCATCCTGCTCCTTCCACACCAATGCCATGGACTTGGTTTGAGTGTGAATGGGACTCCCGAATCAAGTTAGAATGTCTGTGTGCTCATTAGTCAATAAATAAAAAAAAACAAAGAAACAAACCTGCCTTTCCTTAAATGAGAAGGAAATGAAACTTTCAAGTATGTTTGTAAGTTTATAGGCCTACATTTCCTTCCTTTACTAATACATTCCTAACCTTAAATTCCTTGTTACTCTCAGAGAACTTTACACTCCCGTGTTTAAATTCACCGTTCCATTGGGCTCTGCAGAGCTTAGTCATACACATTTTTTCATTGTGGTCAGGAAGAGAGGTCCACTCGATGCTTGAATGCACATTTTCTTGGTTATTGTCCTGAGAGGCAGTCGTTTCAAAGAAGGCACACTTCTTTTAATAAGCACCCTGATTTTCTTTCCTCTCTCTAATGGAATGCCATCCCATACTTACTAATCCATTGAGCTTGTCAGTACATGCCCTGCCATTAGTAAAAAATGTAAGTGAAGAGCATGGTGTAGAAAGAGCATTGGGCTAAAATGGCAGAAGAGCAGATTCCAGACCCTCATCGTCCACAAATTATTTGACTGACAAATCACTTCGCTTTTCAGAGCAACTAGTTCATCTTTAATAAAGCATTGAACTGGGCCATTTCTAAGGTTCTTTTCAACTCTAATGCTCGGTAAAATGTCTAGCATGTTATTCTCCTTCCTCATTTAATGAAATACTGTCCTTCATTTCCTATTTATTTATTTATTATCTTGCAAGGAAATGCTAGTTGCATGCAAAATTAGGAGGCTTTACTTATTCCACAGCTATTTATTGAAAATATTGTTAGCCCTGGCTAATTTGGCTCAGTGGATAGAGCGTCAGCCTGTGGACTGAAGGGTGCCAGGTTCGATTCTGGTCAAGGGCATGTACCTTGGTTATGGGTACATCCCCAGTAGGAGGTGTGTAGGAGGCGGCTGATCGATGTTTCCAACTCTCTATCCCTCTCCCTTCCATTCTGTAAAAAATCAATAAAATATATTTTTAAAAAAAGAAAATATATTTAAAATACAATTGACATTTGGAGGAGGAAGACATTCAAAAGTAGAAACTGCATGAGTCAAGATGTGGCACCTTGATACTGTAGGTTCTGATGAGATCAGGGCGTCACTGAAAATGTATGGTGCAGGGAATAGATAGTTGTGGTTATAAATAGTTGCAAGGAAGGTTAGTTTGGCCTCAGTTTGGAGGAACTACACACACATACACACACACACACACACACACACACACACACCCTTTCAGGATCTTCTCCTTGTTGCTATTTTTACTTTAGCAACCAAATAAACTGTCAAGATTGAGTGGATATGTACATTTTAGAAGGAACTTCTATAAAAAGATTGGGAAATTCACAAATAAGTGGAACCACAAATCCACGTCTCTCTCTCCTTCTCTCTCTCTCTCTCTCTCTCTCTCTCTCTCTCTCTCTCTCTCTCACCCCCTCTTTCCCTTTCTCTCCCTCTCTCCTTCTCTTTCTCTCTGTCTGTCTTTCTCTCCCTCCCTACCTCTCTCTGAAATCAATAATAAAGATGTTTTTAAAAAGATGGGGGGAAATCAATTGTGCCAGCACCTTTGATCAATACTAGTGTTATTTTGGCTTGTAAGAGTTACCCCCTCTGTTGGCTGTAACTTTCTGCAGAACAGAATTTATTATACGTTCTTTCCTGAATTTCCAACAGCAAGCAGTTTCATAATAGTGGTGCTCTCAGTAGCAAATGCTGGTTGCACTGACTTGCTGCCTGCTCAGATTCTGAGACAGGAAGGAAGATAGGTTTTCTTGTCCTATATAATAAAAGCCTAGTTGGCGCCACATGCGACATCATCACCAAATGGCCATCACAAGATGGCTGCCCTCATGTCATCACAAGGTGGCCGCCACAAGATGGCCGGCAGAGGAGGACAGTTGTGGGAGATCAGGCTGGTAAGGGAGGGTAGTTGGGGGCGACCAGGCCTGCAAGGGAGGGCAGTTGGGGGTGACCAGCCTGCAGGAGAGGGCAGTTGGGGGCAATCAGGCCTGCAGGGGAGGGCAGTTGAATTGGGCCTAAACCGACAGTTGGACATCCCCCAAGGGGTCCCAGATAGGAAAGGGTTCAGGCCAAGCTGAAGGACAGCCCCCCCCCCACATGAATTTTGTGCACCAGGTCTCTAGTCCTATATAATAAAAGGTTAATATGCAAACAGGCCGAACTGTGGAATAGACAAACAACTGATCACTATGATGTGCACTGACCACCAGGGGGTGTGCACAGAACATGGTGCACGTCAGCAGCAGGTGGCAGAGCGGGGAACATGGCGGGCATCGGCCACTGCAGGATGGTGGAGCAGGTGAGCGGGGGTGCTAGACCAAGGCAGGGTGCTGGTTGTTGTCATGGGGGCGAGCCTCTGGTGGTTACTGAAAATTCTTTGCTCCCACATGCCATGGTCCCGCCGGGTGCTCGCATCTGCTGCCAGCGCCAGCCCGACTTGCCCCCACTGCTAGTGCCGGAGCCACCTCTGGCACCCGCTGCTGGTGCCTGGCACCAGCCCCAATCGCTCAGCACTGTCAGCAGGTACACACAGTAGCTGCTTCCCCTGATCACCCCTGAGGGCTTCTCCACCTCCCCCTGTTCCTGAGGGGGGATCAGAGCTGCAGCAGCTGCCACTCACACCCGCTGACAGTGCTGGCTCTGCTTGCACCCACTGCTGGGGCTGGCCCAAACCGCTCTACACAATCAGCGAGTGCAAGTGGGCCCCTTAGCAGGGCTGGCGTAGTCAGTGCGTGGAAGTGGCAGTGGCAGCTGTGGGAGCTGGGTTGCCAGCACACAGGTAACAGGTGGTCGCGGTGGGGAAGGGCCGGGCGGGGGCACAGAGGATTGGCCAAGACCAGCCCCTGTGCCCACTGCAGCCTCTCAGCCCACAGTTCCTTTCAAGGCGCACAAATTCATGCATGGGCTCCTAGTATAGAAAAATAAGGAAAATAACTTTTTAAAAAATGAGTGAGCAGTAACAAAATGAAACTGCAATAAAGAATTGACAGCCTGGATCTGTACTCTGCCTGACCTGACAATTAAAAGAACTTATTACTGTGTCAGCTGCCAGATGGGGCTGCTTCTTGAAATGGAGCGTGCGGTGCTCTGAGCACGATTCAAGTGCAGGCTTCCTTTCCTCCCCACTCCGTGTTTGTTGAGTTTGGGAAAGAAGCAGTTTTGTTTGAACTAAGCCCACTCATCTCAAGTGTGTTTAGTGACAGCAGCATGTGACAGATAAAATAAAATCCTACGGCCTCATTTCATGTTTGTTTAAATTTCAGGCCTTAGTGAAGGGAGTCAGAGAGGAAAAAACAATGGAGGAGTTTAGAAACAAATTATCACAAACATCCATTTCTCTCCAGGGAAATTAGGGAGAGCAAACAATTCAAACAATAATAACAGTAGTAGTTGATTTGTAGAGTGACTCCATGTTCATATCTCATTCCACCCTCACATCAAGTCTGTGAGTGTGCCTGGCCAGAAACTATTTTCTAAGCATTACATACAACCTTGAATGAGTTGACCCAAATTTGACTTTTAAAATGATAGTGCTGGGCCTCATGCTTGGTCCTGTGGGTTTTGAATCCTGTGGTCCCTCCACTACTCTATGTTGTTCCCAGCAGTCTAATATGTCTGCAGTATATTGGAGGCATCCTGTTTCTTAACTTTATTGAAACATATATATGCATGGAGTATGTGAATAAATTCTCGCCCTGCAGATGTGGCTCAGTGGTTGAGTGTGGACCCATGCACTAAGAGGTCACTGGTTTGATGCCTGGTCAGGGCACATGCTTGGGTTTTGGGCTCAATCCCCTGTGAAGGGTGTGCAGGAGATAGCCAATCTATGTTGATTATCTTCCATTTATATTTCTATCTCTCTCTCCCTTCCTTTCTCTCTAAAATAAATAAAAACATTAAAATTTAAAAAAATCTTATCACAACATGTCTCAGTATCAGAAATATGTCAAATAGAACTTAAAAGACCCTCCTCACTACCCACTCTATTCCCCCCCATTCCAACTCCATATTTTTTCACAAAGTTATTACTACCTTGTCTGTTTGTTGTGCATCATTCCATTCCATATATATATATGGTTATGGCTGGTTATACAGGCAACGATTATTTTACATATACATGGTAAAATATTATCTGTTATCCCAAACTTGCTCTTTCCTCTTAAAAATAATTATCTTTATTGTTGAAAGTATTACAGATGTCCCCTTTGTATTACATTTTTATTTCAGTAAACAGGGCTTTGCCATATGGTTTTTAAATTTTTAAAAAATATATTTTCAATTATAGTTCACATATAGTATTATATTAATTTTAGGTATAAAACATGGTGATCAAACATTTATGGAACTTACAAAGTCTAGTTACTACTCAGTAGACCTGCTACATAGTTCTTACAGTAGTACTGATTTTTGGTCATAGTGTTTTTAACACCTATCCAGTGCTCCATAGTATGAGTGCACCTTCATGGGACCTCTTCTACACTTATGGGTATTAAGACTAAGCTCCAGCTTTTCTTTATTATGTTAAAACTAGAGGCCCAATGCACAAAATTCATGCACAGGTAAGGTCCCTAGGCCTGGCTGGTGATCAGGGCCAATCTGTGGGGCCACTGGTGGGGCGACCCGGGGGAGGGGGGGCCTGCTGGCACCTGCCTTGGCCGGCCTGGTGCCACCCACTCACTGGCCCCTCCCCCTGCTGCCAGTTGCCTCCCTCTGCAGGGCAACCTGCAACCTGTGGGATGATCAGGAAGCCCCTGCTGTCACCTGCCTTGGCTGGCCTGGGGCCTGCCTGCTGGGGGCAGCTCCTGCATTGAGCATCTGCCCTCTGGTGGTCAGTGCACGTCATAGTGACAGGTCATTCTTCTGGTCCTTCTACAGTTTTGTCAATTTGCATATTAGGCTTTTATTATATAGAATGAGCTTCCTTGCACATGTATCTTCATGTTTTTCTGAATCCAGAATTAAAGGTCCAGAATTGGAATTGCTTCTTTATTCTGAGGTTTGTCAAAGTCAGTTTCAGCCACCATTCCAAATGTTAGAATTTTCATGTATTAGCTCATGTCATTGACCTGAACTTCTACTTAGTTGTTTTGGGATCTGTTATTCAGACTAATCCAGACACTTTTCTAAACAGACACTGTGGCCAGGAGAGTAAATGTTGGGAGGTTTTTTTCCATGGCACCGTGGTTTGGATAGAGGCACTCACTGGGAAGAAGAGTAGGGCATTCTTGTGACAGTTTTGTTTACTTAAAATAACCACGCTTTTTACTTGGATAGAAAAAGGTACTTAATGCACTAAAAATACCTGTCATAATTAAAAATGCAAATGATACAATGCACTAAAAATACCTTTAGCTTATTCTTTGTTAAGAAACAAGTATTTTCACACAGTCAGGCTTTTAAGAAAATATCATTAAACTTTCTGAATTGAATATATGATGTGAAGGCCCAGAGGGTCAATTCTACCTCCCAGGCTATCCTGCCTCTTTACACATTTCCCAGTTGCTCTGTATTTATATAAAAGTAATTACTAAGAACTAAAATTTTAAAATATGGGATGAAAGAGAATAGAGCTCATCTGGACAGCTTGTATGGCATTTAGGTTGCAGAAGAGTGTTCTCACAGCTATTTCCCAAATCATGGAGAATTTGTTGTAAGCAGAGAGGCACAAAATAAAATCCATCTCCATCTTACTATTTTCTTTTTAATCTGTTAAAAGGCTTAGTTGTTTTTTAAATCCATGATATACCAGCATGGGTCAGAATTATATTTGTCTAATTTCTTTTAGTATAAAGACATTGTTTCTCATGTCTGTTGTCATTAGGCCCTTTCAGGTCCTAGAAAGCCAAGGTGGATTTAATGTTAACCTTAACTGACTTTACATGGTGAGAATTTATGATGAGGACACAAAGAGGAGGAAAGAAGTTCAAGAAGCCATGTCATTGGCCAGACAACCCAGCCTCATGGAAAGTTATAGTACTATTGAGGACACAACAATAGTACCTGAATTTGTCACCCCTCAAAAGTAAACACCCAGTGTTTCTTTGTCCAGTTGGTCTTCATTCCTAGGACTTCGTTTGTCTCAGTTATCTTTTTTTTTCTCCTTTTTTCTGGTTCCTATTGCTCCTCCTGCCAGTGATTTTTATTTAGTCCTCTACTGGACACCATGATTTTCACTAGAAAATGTCCTCTCCTATTTCAGGGCTTCTTTATATTACTCTGTATATCTCTTGCTTTTTTGTTCGATTCTGTTTCTGCTACCAGCTGCTCTTTCTCTATATACCTTGCACTGTAATGTTCAACGCAATAGACTTCATTATTTTTGCTGGTTCTGCTCCATTACTAATGGGGAAGGAATTCTTTTTCCAACACATCTCATGGATCTAATTTTTGGTTCAATTGCTGATCCAATTAGTTGTGGCAAAAATTCAGAATTACCAGTTACAAAACTGTGCTAATGTATTTATTAAAAACAAACAACTGTGTGAAGTTCTTTTCTTAAGCACTCCTCTATCATAATGAGTTTAAAAAAAAACACAAAACACAAAAAACAAAACTTAATTTATTTTAGAGTGAGGGAGGGAGAGAGAGAAGCATCAATAGGCTGCCTCCCGGACACTCTTGGCATGGATCAAGAAACCTGGGTATATGCCATGACTAAGAATCAAACCTGGAACCTCTTGGTGTATGGGACAATGCTCAACCAACTGAGTCACTGGACCAGGGCTTATAGTGAGTTTTGAATTCAGCCAAATGAAAGGTTCTAAAGATGCAGTTTTCAAATCCACATGCTCAGGAAACATTCAGGAGACTTATTTTCTGGTCCTGACATTACTCTAACCAGCAGTGGAAGTTTCTTTGAGTTTAGATTGCATCTCCAAGCTTCAGTTTTTCTATCTTTTCACGAAATTTGCTATATAAAAGGGGGAAGGATGGCTTAAGAGAAGAGGAGGTCTACAGTCAAGTGCCCACTATTCCCCAACCCCAAGTAAAAGTGAGATCTGTGTTTCAATGCTGCATTGAAGGCACTTGTAAAGTGGGAGCCATGGATGATATTGATGAATGTGAGACAAGAATGACTGAGGGAATAAAGTACTGGAGAAGACAGCAAGGACCGGAACCAAGAACATGATGAGAAAGATTTGCTTAGCACAGAGATTGTCTGTCCCTGCAGGGATGGAAGAACACATTTATACAAACAAATAGGTTGATCATAAGAGAGTATCTAAAGGAGAAATTTTATGCTGCATGGTGTCACTCTTCTCAAAGGTAGGAAGGAAAGTAATGAGTGGAGAAGGAGGCATGGAAGTGTGTGAAGCTAAGGGCATTTAGATGGGCTACTTGGGATATGGCATAAACATAAAGAGATCCATGAAGAGGTCATGGTATGGCACTGAGGCCCACTTAAAATCTCAGGATCCAGTCTGCACTATTTCTTGGCTTTCTCAAGAATCTGCATAACCTCACAGCTACCAAACAATAAATAAAAAAGAAAAAGACAATATAATTGACTGCTCATCAAAAGTTAGCCAAAGGCTTGGTAAAAAACCAAAAAACAACAACAAACAGGGAACAAGGCTAATTGAGTATTAATTGTGACCTTAAGGGACACAATAAATACCAGTAGTACTGTTCTTCTCTACCCACATCAGAAGCCATTGATAAATAGAGGCATCAGACGGATGAGCACCAAAATGTCAGCCTTATGGCTAATCACCTTAGATGATTGACATTAGTCTGAGGTCAAGGGAAAATGCTACTGTTTTATCCTTGAAGAGACAGATTTCTCTCCTGATACTGATCCACACTGGTCACCTACAGGCTTTTCCCAAAAGACGGTTGCCCACCAACAATTAGAGTCTGAAAAAGTAGAGAAAAGTGTGAGTTTGCAGGCAGTAGGTTATGAGTGAAACTCTGAAAGGGGCTGAATCCTTCTGCCAGTTTCTTTCCTCAAAGTCCCCAGTATAAAACCACTGCTCCTCCTCAGGAGAAGAATGGGTGAGGCGTAGACATGCCAGAAATGTTTCTCCATGGAAGATTCTTCCACATGGAAAACTCAGAGTAGAGAATGAACTTTCCCCCTTCATGTCAAGGTGTTGATCAGAGGGGAGTCTAGTCTCAAGCTGCTATACCCAAACAGGGTTTCAGGGCTTAGATACAGATGGAGGGATTTGATGGCTTGTAAGACAAAGAGACTCCACATGGCTAAAGGAGATATGATTAATAAGGGAACATGTTCAGGAGGTGGTATGGTGGTAAGTGGAGGAGAAGTCTGGAATGTAGCTGGGTGGTGGATATTTCTGAGTGGACATGAAAAATAACTGGGGTAGAAGTTATAAACTCAGAGTGAGCTGGGTGTCTGACATGGGATTTCTCCCCCTGTACTTAAAAGTTGACAAATTCTGTAATTTCGAGTTCTTCTCTCATTTTCCCTCTACCTCTGCCTTGGACTCTAGGTACATATTCTACTAGTACTTAGTTTTCACTGTGGTTTCAAAAACTGCTGATCTATAACTCAGTTGGGCAGTTCTCTCACCAGTTTCATGTTAGCTGAAAGGCAGTGTGGACCATATGACTGTTCCTAATGTCAAATTTATACAAAAGCTCCTGTGGGCTTGCCTCCAATAGTAGTATCACTTCATAGCCTAGTTCACATATCTGCAAGAACATGTACTTATTTGACGGATTTTCAAAATGAGTTTGTAGAATAATCATTTCGTCTGATCCAAACATTAAAAGGAAGGCTTAGGTTTTGATGTGTAGTCTTGGTGAAATTTAGTTAGCATCTAAAATGGAAATCTTCCCATAAGAGCATGATTAATAACGGGACTTATTGTCATTACTAATAGTTTATGTATTTGATTTTTATTTATTTATTTTTTTACAGATGAAAAAACTAGCAGCCATAGAAGTTTAGTCAAAGCTCATAGAATAAAATCCTTGCAAGAGACACTGGCTCCCTTGACACTTCTACATTATTTACTCCATCATGTCCTGTCTAATGCTGAGTTCCTCACAGAGCATGTCCTTTCATACACAAACATGCCTATGAGTGTAGGGCAAATAAATGCTTGTCTGAGTAAACATTCCTTCAAAGTGCCAATAGTCCTTAAAAAGGACAAATTAGCAACAACACACACAAACACTTTACAAATTTCTGGTAAGCAGAATTAATACAGCAGTGAGCTCATTAAAAGACAATTGTGAGATATTAGTTTGCCATTTGATAACTTTTAAAATATTTGATTCTATTTCTTGGTTTCAGAGAGGAAGGAGAGGGAGAGACAATCATTGATTGGGTGCCTCCTGCATGCGTCCTACCTGGGATTGAGCCTGCAACCCAGTCATGTGCCCTGACTGGCAATCGAACCACAACCTCCTGGTTCATAGGTTGATGCTCAACCACTGAACCACACTAGGTGACTATTTCTATCCTTTTAAAACTAATATTTCTAGTAGTTCTTAAAAAATCCTGGATAGGATTTTTATTTGTTCGTAAATACAGTTTCATGTGCATATTGTGTCTTATAGAATGTGGGGGAAAACTTCAAAAAAACATATTGGATAAAACATACTTAATATTAAAATAATTCAAAGCATTCAATATTTGATGACTCAAAGGGACTTTTACTATGCATTAAAATTATTTTTATAAACATGTATTATTGGAAATTGTATAGAAATGTCTTTACTCACAAAACTTTCAAACTTTTGCACACATGGACACCAAAAGCTCTCTGTCAGAATATGCTAGTCATCTCTACCTGCCACTAAGAGATGATGTGAGTGGGGTGTTGGATACTGTCACTTAGGGTGTAAAGACAAAGGGATTTTTGGGACATCCTCCAACACTTAACCAGTATCTGAGGAAGGAAGTTTTAGTGTAGTTAATAGAATTTGTTATATGATAGAGAAATGGATGAATAAGATTTAATTTTATGTTCTCAATTAGCCAAGATCTTTATAAGGAACAATTAGAAAACTAAACAATTGTATTTTTTTTAATTTTCTCTTATAAGATAACATAAAAGGACTTATACCTTGATTGCTTTTTCTAATTAAGTGTGTCAGAATTTCACAGCTGATTTTTTAATCCTCATAGGAGGATATGCTTATTGATTTGAGAGAGAGAGAGAGAGAGAGAGAGGAAGAGAGAGAGAGAGAGGAGAGAAAGAAAGATAGTATAACATCAATCATTCAGGTACTTCCCATATGGACCCAGACCAGAGACTGAACCCTCAGCCTACCTAACACAGCTGATTTTGAATATCCCATCTTGACTTGCATATGTGGAAGTGAGACTCTACAAATAAATGTTCTGTACTTTAAGGTATTAATAGATAAAGGAATATTCTTTTGAAAATCAGCATTGATGAGGACTGTGCTTATTTTATTCTGTGCCATATTTCATATGTTAATTTAATTATAGTTTCTCATAATCTCACCAAATAATTCAGATTTTTAAAAATTTGTTTTAATTTCAACTATGATCAATCTAAGCATGCTATTCAATGAACAAGTCTTGGTATTATTACAGTCACATCTCTGAAAGTATTATGTGTTGTTCATGGAAGCCTCCTCTTCCACTCCCTACCAGAGCCTACGGTTATTTCTGCTTAGTTCAAAAAGCCACATTCTTTCTTTATGTAAATGATGCCAAGATTGCTGCTAATTATTTTCAAGATGCTAACAATAATATATGCTTGTTTTCTGTGTGTGTGTGTGTGTGTGTGTGTGTGTGTGTGTGTGTGTTTATATCATGCTGTGGGATATGATGCCAAATCAGATATCTTTTGTGCTTTTAATTAGTCAGGAACTTTTATTTAATGCCTACTAAGCTCAGAGCAAGGAGAGTAAAGAGTGGAAAATGGCTGAAAGTAGATCTAAACACAAATACACTATCACCCTAGAATAGCTTCCAGTTTCATTATGTATAACAGAAGACTGATAAATGAAAGGATTAAGAAAAAATAAAGGCAAAACTAAATGAGTGCAAATAGGTAGGGTGAAAACTATGTATGTAAATGCAATGAAGATACAAATTAAGAAAACTTGAAGTTCAGTATTTAAAACTGCTTTCTACTTTTATTTTCCATTTGAATTTTTAGAACTCAGAACACCATACACTTCAGTGAGGAAACCTACTGGTTCAACTGTATCACTTAAATAAGCAAACCTAACTCTTATTTATTTATTTATTTATTTATTTATTTATTTATTTATTTAAAATTTTATTGAATTAATTGGGGTGACAATGGTTAATAAATATAGGTTTCAGGTGCACAATTTTACGACACATCATCTATACACTGTATTGTGTGTTCATCACCCCTAGTCAAGTCTTCCTCCATAACTATTTATCTTCCTTATTTCCTCCCCCCCCCCCCCGCAATCACTACACTGTTCTCCATACCCATGAGTTTTTTCCTTTTTTTTTCTTTTTGCTCAATCCATCCAGTCCCCCTTCTCAGCCCCCCACCCCTGACAGCTTCAGCCTGCTCTATTTATGAGTCTATCTCTATTTTGTTCATTAGAGTCCACATATAAGTGAAATCATATGGTCCTTGTCTTTCTCTGACTGCCTTATTTCACTTAGCATAATGCTCTTCAGGTCCATCCATGCTATGGCAAGGGGTAAGATTTCCTTCTTTTTTACAGCCAAGTAGTATTCCATTGTGTAAATGCACCATGGCATTTCTATTCACTCATTTGTTGATGGGCACTTGCACTGCTTCCAGGTCTTAACCATTGCAAATGTTATTTAGTCCTATAATGTTGTATGAACTATGGGTACTGGGGATGAGGGATAATAATTAAGGCAGATGAGATTCTTTCTTTGTCTGCCCTCACATGCTGAAGAGAGGTTAGGGGAATGTAAAGATATAAACAATATGCCAGTAAACAAACGTAGGTAGTTAAACAGGACAAGAAGTGCAGGTGGGAGTATCTGGAATGATGTTTGCTGAGAAGTCAGGCAATACTTCTCTGAGGATTTGGCTTTTGAAGCACCACCTCAATATCAAGTTGATAATTTGTACTTGCAGAAGAATGCATGTGCCTGGCACCAAGAATGACTTAGATTCTTTACGGTACTGGAATGAGCCAGGGTGGGCCAGGTGAATAGATGCCTATGGTCTTAAAAGAGGAAGGGAAATAGCTGTGGATTTAGGTTTCAGATAACAGATGCTGAGTTTTGTCTCTCAGGAGCAAAGGATTTCTCTATTCTTTACCATACCTTATAAGCTTGTGTTTTTTTGGTGCTTTAGAGAAGTTTTTTCATTCTGGAAAGAAATGTGAGCATGGATCATTTTATCCTTTTTTTCTAGATGAACATGCTGATGAACAGGATATGAAATCATTTCCCCTATTTATTATTCTAATGTTGTACAGTAATGATAATCTGGTTAAGTCACAGACTTACTCTTGGTCAATTTTGGAGGGTTTCTAAAATCTTAGAATCTTCCAAGTGGAAATTTCCAATACTATGAATCCTTAAGTGGTAACTTTTCAGTCTATGGAATTGCCCCATACAAGAAATCGTTAGTGATTTTTCCACCTCTGTCATTCTTTGGTATTGCCTCGCTTGGTATCAACTGTTTAGAAATTTCAATTCTGGCTTGAAATAGTTCACCAAATAATAACTTATATCAAGCCAAGAGTTTTTATATTCCTCTTTTCATGATTATCAACACCCATTTAATCTGATCATATTGGGGGGGGGGGGACTGATGATGTGCTTATTTCCAAATATAGCTTTTAGCACCAGTATTTGGTGCTCGCATGGTCCATACTCATAACACTAAGTCTGATTTTAGTGATGATTAATCTTTCTAAATCAAACATCATTAATTATATTGATTTGGAAGAAAGCATTCTTTTGGGGTCTACATGAGCTTGGGTTATCTACTTCTTTTACTGAGCCTTATTCCTTATTAATAAAATATAGATGTTGAAATAAATGCATTTCCCAGCTATGTGTTTTGTGATATCACTATCAATTTACCTACTGAGGAGCATCACATAAATTTGTCACTTGTAGAAAGTGATTCAATGGCTTAGAATCTAGCATAACATCCCATTTTTATTAAATCTCAGCTAATATAACTGAGCATCTTATATGTACTGGGATCCAAAATAGGATGCAAACATGTAAGACCTTTGTCCAACAACTGAGAGGTCAAACTACAGTGAAAAGCACAGACTGGGAACTCAGATCTTTTTTGAGGTATAATTCACTTACCACATAATTTATTGGCTCAAATTATTTTTAAATGAATCATTAATAATTTTATTCAATACTATTTTATGAACATTTGCCATGTATCAGGAACTTTCTAGGTGCTGGGGTTATAGAGATTGACAACATTTTTATAAAATCTAGCCTCTTACACAATGTGCACTAAGATTCAAGATCAACAGTAGTATTCGGGGAACACATCAGGCCCACAAAACATGCTCAGTCTTTGGAGAGGTGAGAAGTGGCCATCTCTATTCAGAGGTCTTTGAAACCTATTGGGAGTTTGCTAAGTTGATTGCATTGGGAAAACAGAGGAAAGAGTGTTTAGGGAAGAGGAAAGAAAAGTTACCAAGGCACAGAGGTGAGACATGTAAACCACATGCAGGGTTAAAGCATGGGGGCTAGTGTGCAAAGGACAGTTTCTCCTGGGCTTGAAGAACAGAGACTGTCAATATGTCCTTTCGGAGAGATGCGAATGTCTTCCTATGAAGTTACAAATTAGAATGAGGCCTGCAGGATGTGACATTTGAGTTTGGCACAAAGGATGTTTAGGAAGTTCTTTTTGAGGCAGACTATAGTTAATCCACGTAGAAGAAACTGCAATTGCAGAACTAAATGGGTGGATCCCAAGAAACCAGGAACACCAATCAGAAAGGATATATGCACCCCTATGTTCATAGGAGCACATTTTACAATAGCTAAGATTTGGAAACAGCCTAAGTGCCCATCAGCAGATGAGTGGATTAAAAACTGTGTGGATTAAAAAAACACAATGGAATACTACACCACCATAAAAAAGAAGGGACTTTTACCATTTGCAATAGCATGGATGGAACTGGAGAGCATTATGCTAATTGAAATAATCCAGTCGGAGAAAGATAAATATCACATAATCTCACTCATTTGTGGAATACAATGATCAACATAAACTAATGAACAAAAATAGATCCAGAGACAAATGGAAGGAGAGGGGGCAGGTTAGAGATCAACCAAAAGACTTGTATACATGCATATTAGCATAACCAATGGACACAGACACTGGGGCGATGGGGGCTTGCCCTGGGGGGTGAGAGTGGTGGGGGTGGGGTCAATCGGGGAAAAAGGAGACATATGTAAAACTTTAAACAATAAAAAATAAATAAGTAAAAACATAAACAACATGTTAACATAAAATAAATAGGTGGAAAAGATGGTGTTTTCAACTGGGTAAGGCATTTGAAGTACTTGTCAGATGAGCTAAGTGAAACAGAGAAGGAATATAACCAAAATAATACATAGGTGAGCCTGGCCTGCATGGCTCAGTGTTTTGAGATTCGGCCTATAAACCAGGGGGTCACAGTTCGATTCTAGGTCAGGGCACATGCCCGGGTTGTGGGCTTGATCCCCAGTGTGGGGTGTGCAAGAGGCAGCCGATCAATGATTCCCTCTCATCATTGATGGTTCTATCTCTGTCTCCCTCTCCCTTCCTTTCTGAAATCAATACAAATATATATTTTTAAAAGGAATACATAGGTGAGGGTTGGAAGGGCAGCTTATAAATAGATTCTGTACAATGTAATGGATTTATGCATTGTGCTCTTCTTCCCGTAGGCAGCCAGGGATAGTGGGGGCAGCAGTTTGGGAGAAGACTAGAGCACTGAAAGTTTTAGAAAAGATAACTCTGGATATACTTGAATTGGAGGAGCCCTGGGTGGTGAGTCAAACTTAGGGATATGTCATCTATATTGTTTAGGATAGTACTTATCTAAATACTTATCAGTATTTTTATATACAATTCTACTTGTCAAAAACCTTTACAGCAATGGTCAATCATTTTTAATATTAAGAAATTATAATCTAATAAAATATATGGAAATATAACTCACATTTATTGAGTATACTGTCAGTTTTATTTCTTAATTTACTTGATCCTCACAGCAGCCCAGCGAGGTTGCCTGTCATCTCCCCTGACCGCCACCAATTTTGCAGGTAAAGAGATTATAGTTCAGAGAGGTATAACTCAGAGCTAGGCAGAGCTGGCATTTGAGTCAAGACAGTCTAGCTCCTAACCCTAAATATATGAAATGATATCTGACAGCACAATAAAAAATGCTAGTTAGTAATTGGGTGGGTGAAGAGAGATATTTGGGGCAGACAGTTTTTTGTTTTGTTTTTTACAACATAATGATTCATTGATTTTGCAACCATTATCCCAATCTTATTTTAGAACATTTCTTGCACTCCAAAAAGAAATCTTATACCCATTTGTAGTTGCTCCAGCCTCACCTCCAATTCTAAGTAACCTTGAGTATACTTTCGTGGTAATCAGTCTTTAAAGATTAATTTGAAATTCCAGTTTCTAACATCTGCATGCAATTAATGTTCTCTATTCATAGTTTGGGGCAGAGTGGGTGAAAGTGCCAGGCTCTATGCCAGTCATTGGTCATATGCACATGAGTAAGACTGCCCCAGGTCTCACCCTTGAGTTCCCCGTCGGTGTTTTGGAGAAGCAGACACATAAACAGACACATTATTAAACAAGTATGGACAATGGAATCCTAGAAGCCCTGATGTATGTGTTGAAGACTTGTATTAAATTTCTTTCTGCTGGAGGCCATTGAATTGTTTATAAAAATCTAGTATATATGAAGCATTTGGAATGCTTGGCATTTTGAAAATAAGATCTACATAAATTTTAAATGAAATAAAATTTCCTATCCAGAATAGCCTAGTAATTGCCAAGCATAAAATAGCCCAGCTGTGGAGTAGCTGAAAGGACAATTTGTCTCAAGCAGAAAGTATCATACAGGGTACTGTCACACAAGTAAGGGTAATGTCTGAAGCACTGGACCTATTCGATAGCACACCTATCTAAAATGGCTGGAAATAAAACTTGCAAATGCACCAGACTTGATCAACCTTAGTATGTCTTTCTCTTATTCTCTCCATCCCAAGTTAAAAATAAAATCCTCCTGCCTCATTTTCCTGCGTGCTGGTTAATAGGACTAACCGGAGCTCTCGACAGGATAGCAATAGGTATGGTAGACAACATTGTATAGTGGGTGGGAGCCCAGTAGAGAAAATTATACAGTCACTCCCACTGCATTACTCTTCAAAGAAACTGAGCCTACTATTCTCCTCCTAAGCAATTTAAGCAACTTCTAAAAAAAGTATAAGATATTACTTCTAGAATTAAATAGCTACTGTATGTAATCAGGTGAGAGAATTATAGCAAATTATAATACTCATTTGATGTATAAAAGAGCTGCGCTTAAAGGTTTGCATTGTACCTCCTAAATAATTGTTCAGCGCTAACTGTCCTTAAAAAGGGAGAAGAGATAAAGCGCTGCTGAAAAAAAAAAAAGAAAAGCAATTGTTATACCTGTTCAGTATGAATTTCCTCTCTGGGCATAGATTAAGTCTAATTTCATGCTCCATGAAAATAAGATCAAGCACACATTTGGTCTTCAAATAGTTAATAATGGTGATTCTTTGCCTTTCCAGAGTTAATATCCTTTTAGAGACATAGACACTCATAAAATTAAACGTGATAAAAATGTGTTATAAGATCTATCACATGTATGTACGTGTAGATATAGATGTTATATTCCTGTGTTCACTGTACATATATCATAGTATTTTCAATAGATATAGGCCCATGTGAAGTTTTTCCAATAATTCTTTCAAGATGGAGGCACAATCTGCTAAACTGTTTATTTATATCAAAAAGGAGCCCTGACCAGGTGGGTCAGTTGGTTGGAGTGTCATCCCTGAGCACCAAAAGTTTTCGGGTTGTATTCCTGGTCAGGGCATATACCTAGGTTGGGGGTTTGATCCCCAGTCAGGATGGGTATAGGAGGCAGGTAATCAATGTCTTTTTTTTCCCTCTGCTCCCTCCCTCCTTCCTTCCTTATATTTCTCTCCCCCTCCCCTATAAAATCAATAAAAAACAACAACATATCCTTAGGTAAGAATTAAAAAAAAAACACAAAGAGTTGGCGGTAATGCAAGGGTCTATTTCCCTTTGGTTTGCCTTAAATAAAATAAATAGCCCAATGTATAGGTTGTAAGAGATTAAAGTGTTTGAGCACTTTTCTAATATTTTATAATTCTTGTGCCTCCACTATCAAAAAAGTAAAAAAGAAAAAAAGAAAGCTGATCTAGTATGAGAAGCCGTACCCCATGGTTGCTGAGAGCAGTTACCCTAAAGATGTCAACTACCTTAGATGTAAAAACCCTAGGTCCTTCATTTACTAGCTGGGTGACCTTCAGCAGGCAGCACAATCTCTCCAGGCCTGGTTTCAAAATGGTTATGAAAATATAATGCATATCCTCATGCAGTTGTGTGGAATAAATCAGTACTGTGCACTGGTCTGTAAAGCACTCTGTGTCTCACATACTTGTATTTTGTCCACTCTGAGACCCATATTTCACATCGTGAACATTTCTAATTACTGTTACTGTGATGGCAATTATGACATTTTCTTCTCATCAAAACTTGCTTACATGAAAACTGTGGAGACTAGAAAACTCCTGATGGTCCAGAGGACAGTATTAGGGGAAAAATAGAGCTCCCATGATTTCCAGTTGAAAACTGGTTTAAGGGTTGAACTCTGAATGTGAAGAAGCTGTAGCAATGCTTTAATTTGTTTCCTTATCATTTTTATGTATGTGAAGTGGGGTGACATATGATTAACAAAACTATGTCTAAATAATTTAAAGACATTTCTTTGAATTAGAATACAATTTTAAGAGATAACAAAGAACTATAATTTCAATTGCAGAATTTTCTGTCTCTAGTGGTATAACTGATGATGCATTTTCTAATTAGTGGCATCTTTTCTTTTGGGAGATTGCATTAAGCACTCAGTAAATGCTAGCAATTCTAATTAGCATTTGGGTTGAGGTTAATGGGGGTAGGTGCATTGTCAAAGGTGCACTGAATCTGAGTAGAGTGCTTTGAAAGAATACCTTGGATTTACCAAAAGCCTAGAGCAGTTGGCTTGCAGCTATATCGGCATGACGTGCCCAAGTTCATTCAGTGGGAAATCAAGGCATAGAGTGGTAGAATGTGCTCTGCCTCCTGCGCACCAGGGATTTTTGCACCTATTATAATGATATGTATATCAAACTCTAATGGACTTGAATGCATTTTTTAAAATGTAAAAGGAAGGTACATTATAGTTGTGAATTCTTCTGTTCTAGGGGGAAAAAAAGGGAGTGGACTAGGTGATTCCTAAGGCTTCATAAAATGTCACCTGGATCAACCTAAAATGACTTGCAGAAAAGGTGACCCCTGTATTTCTTTTTCAGCCTCCTTCTCAGAATCCAGGAGCCCTCCGTGGCCAGCACATTCACAGCATCTCTGGGGAGGAGCATTGTCCTAGGAGCTGTGCTGCCCACATTTCCATGAATGCCCCCCTTTTGACTTACTTGAACTCTTTATTTTGGAAAAGTTCAAACATATCTAAAAGGAGAAGTGAACCCAATTATCAATTATCAATAGACAATTATCCATGCACACCCAGACTTGTTTGATTTCACTTATATGAGTTAACCTGATTGCCTATCAGGCATAGCTTTAAACAAAGACTGTGTTCCTTGGGTTTGTGGGGCTCAGAGAACAGGACTCACATAACAGAAATCACCTGATCAGCTGGTGGCCTTGTGCTGGGGAGGGTGAGAGCGGACATTTGGAGAACTGGATTAAAGAGATCAATTTGAAGAGAGGGCATCACTAATCAATACTTCAGACAAGTTTTCAAGCAGAGGATAAATGATGTGACAATTTTTAATCATTCATGGGACATTCTTGCAAGGTAAAGGGGGAAAGGAGAGTTGTTAATGTATATCAAAACTAGTGCCCTTCTCTCTAGCTCAAAGCACTCTTGCTGGCCACAGAGGTAGTTTTAATAAACAGAGATCGAGACATTTGAGGTCTGTTTGGGACAGAAACAAGAGAGCTGTATGTTCTGAGCTTGGGCACCGGGAAGAGAAGAGGAAAGCTCGCTGCCTCCATCTCCATGTGTCCATGTCAGCACCGTCCAGAGGGCCCTGGTTCATTGAACCTCCCTGTCTCTTTTTAACAGACAAGTATCCTAACAGTCTGGGTGCCTCACAAAGCTCTGTGGTATGTAATTAACAAGTGTTCCTGAAATGCTGCGAGCTCCTAGTTCGGATAGATGTGACTGAAATGTAAAGTACCTTTCACTGCCTTATTTATCGCTCCAGCAAACACGTTATAGGTTGGCACCGTTTGTCTTCATTTTAATTTTATCTCCAACAAATATAGGCATTAATTTAAATCACATACAGAACATAGCAGTTTTTATAGAGGCAAACTTATTCCAGTGTGCTGCATTTTAATATCGCACTTCACCATCTTTTCTCACTTGATTCAAGAATAGTATCTCTTCCTGCCTCAGCATTTAATCTTAGGACCACAGAAACTTTTTGTGTGTGTGCCTGTTCTTGTTCTCAAACTTTGTCTTTCTCGCCGCTTTGCTGTTTGCTGCCTGGAAGTTGTTTTGCAAGTGTGAGCACAGGCATATATTCATATAGTTCTCTCTCCTTTGCTAGCCCAATTTCCCATGGGGGTGGGGGCAGCATTATGGGTTTTGCAACTGAAGGTAATTCTTGGTATTCACCTTTAGACACCCGTTCTAATAGTAACAAAAGGAACCCCCCTCCTGAAATTCATACATTAAAGCATCTTTCAAAGTGCTTGTTTTTCTTTTCTGGCCCATTTTTATTCAAAAGGAAAATTCCCCCTTTTCTTCATAACTTCTACATTTGCAGCAGCAGAGTCTTTTCCCTGAGGGGAAACCAGCTAAATGGGCCTGCTGTATTTATGGCTATGAAACATTCCAGTTAGCTGTTACACCCTAAGCAAGGATGATTTCCCGATCCTTAATTTGTGGCCTGAAGACTGTCTCTTCTCAGTTGAGACTTGCAGAATTGCCTCTGACAGGGCAGCATATTCCCAGAAATCAGGACATGGGGGCAGGAATAACAGGAGCACAGCCCTGAGACACTGTGGCGTGTCAGCCATTTGTGGCTCCTTCCAGAAGCTTTTGGGGTGCTTTCCTCCAAAGTGGTAAATTAAAAAGAAAACAGCAATTATTTTTCTAGTTTTCAAGACCTCTGAATAGGGACAACTATCAAAGCACTGTTTTCCCCCCTAAATATATAGTCAGGCTTTAAGATGTAAAAATGACTTTTAAATTTCCTGTTTTATTTTTGTGACAACCCTGAGACAAGATACCATGGTTATTCTCATCTGACAGGTGAGGAAACAAATCCTAGAGAAGTTAAATGGTGTTTCTGAAATCGTACGGCGAGTGTGTGACAGGGATGGGGCTTTGAATCCAGTCCACTGTAACTATCTTGCTTTTGGTATAGCTCTGTTCACTCTGGATTCTTGACCTGTGCTTGGATGCTGATTCTTCCCAAACCCTTAATCTTTGTGTTACTAGGTGTATTTTATCCTTAGCGAAAACATAGTTACCCTGGAAACTCACTAGCTAGAATGACAGTACAATTATAGCAACATCGCTCCAGTTTTATTAGCCTTGCTGATGGCGTGGACTTCTTGACTGAAGGGTGATGAGAAATGAGTTCTCACCCTTTGTCCTTGCCTCTTAGAACCATGTGGGACCATTCTCTGGTACCCCATCAAAATAATAGAAATGCATCTTTGGGTGACTGATTGGATTTGGGGAATTCATGGAAGGAAGCTGATTGGATCCTTCCTGCCTTCTGAGTAGGCATCCTCACCCCCTAATGGTCTCTGCATTTAGGGCTCTGAGCTGGCTGGCTAAGGCTCATGGTCTTCTGTTTGAGTGGGTCTTATTGTACTCCAGGCCACTGGGTTATATTCAGGCGTGGTTCAGGGAAAGTCATGGAGCTTTGATGTTCTTTGGCCCTTCACAGACTTCAGATGGACCAAGTATTTGCTTTGCTTCAAACCACTTGGTGAGTTTCCTTTACACACACAGTATTTAAAGAGAATGGAATGAATGTAGTTAGGGCTTGGTCCGGAGGAAATGACGTTCTGTGTTCTTGTTGGTTGTCAGCTCACGCCCCTAGATAGTAACTGGAATGCTGTAGAATGTTGTTAACTCCTTCCACATAGCACACACTGTGCCGGGAGCATTACTGTTATCTCTGCTACTTTTACTCAGCTCTATCTTTGGCTCCATTTTATAGAGGAGGAAAAGGTAAAGATACAAAAGATAGCTTGCTCCAGGGCTGTTCAGTGAGGATGAATTATCCCTGGGGTTTTGGGAGATAAGACTTCTTTCTTATATTTTTCTACCTATTTTTAAAGTTTCTCTAATGAGCCTACTTTGATTTTGTTTTACATGTATATCTTAATTTATATAAATTATTTTATAAATGTATATAGATCTATTATGTGTATATTTTATCAGTATATATATATATATATATATATATATATATATATATATATATATATAGTATTTTGAAAAATAAAATACCTTTTAGCAATAAACATCTACAAGGGACAATTTTAAAACTTAATTGTTCCCCTTCTTTCCTTTTCTCCCTTATTTTTCCCCTACTTCTCCCCAACCCCCCCACCCTCTCTCATCACTGCCCAGCATCTTTCAGAATACAAACTGAAAAAACCTTCACCTTTAACAGAAACCATAGAAAAATAGCCTGAATTTACTAAGAGGAGTTGGCTTGTCCTTGCACCCATGTATCAGTATGGTACTTGAACCTATCTCAAAACTGTAGTATACCTATGATTTTTAACACTAATTTCAGTCTTTAATGAAAAGAGGGACCCTTCTTCCCGACCACCCTGATTGAGAGAGAAAACAGAACACTTAAATGCAAGTCTGATGGTTACAGTAATCCACTTCCAATCTGAATGAAATTTATGGTTCCCAGCAGCCACATGATTTCTCTTCCTTTCTTTTTAAGTTGTTTGCTAGATCTTTGTTGGTTAGCTTTGTAGCAGCCAGGAGTGTGGGTCCTAATAGCTAAAGCTTATAGGCTTTATTTGCTCTCTCCAGATGTCTGAAATGGGTATGGATTATATTCTCTCTTCCTGGGCCCACCCCCACTCTTCTTATATCTCTTTGTTTGTATAATGTTTTCCTCATCAGTCCATGTTATGCATATTGATTTTAGCTATTACAATATTAATTTAATTCAGAGTGAAGGGGGCAAGTGTTTGTGTGTCTCTCTGGATTTTTTATGGGGAAATATTATTGCTCATGGCCTTCCGGGAGACTGACTTTAGCAGTCTATCCTCTCACTTTTTTCTTTTTCAATTTGATCTGTCCATCTTAGAGACCACATTTAGTACTTGCTAGTTGAGACTTGTGTTCTACGATTCTGAGTTGGTTCCTCATCTGGCCCCCTCTCCCATGGTGCACTGAGTCACAATGCGATCACCAGCTGCCTGCCCTCCTGCTGCACACAGCACATTCCATTCTGGGGGATGCAAGACTCAGCCAGGGAAGTACTTTCAGGAAAAATGTGGAGACCTTTTCCTCATTCTGATCATCTTTGAAAGGAATAGTGTAAGCTGGTATTAGTGTTATAAAGCATCATCCCTGCGTGTGTCTCAGTTCCAGCCCAGATGGAGTTTTGATTTTAGAAAATCATTCAGTGAAATGTATTTCCTGTGCCTTGTAGTCAATGATCACTTACCCCAAAAATGAGAGTGGTGAGAGAATAAAAATAAACTTATCATAATTCACATACACTTAACCTTTACCGAGTAATACCAAAAAGGGAATGAAGCAGGCTCTGCTGACCAGCATATGCAAATGGATTCCAGGAATGTGGTGAGAGTTGCCAAAACAATCTCTAAATCCTGCCAAAAGCATCCCCTGGGTTTTGCTCAGGGTAGAGAAAGCAAGGGATGTGGAGGTGTGTATGTGGATGTGTTTTAAAGCTTTCTTACCCAGCCGTGTGTAGTGGAAAGAGCACTGGCAAAAAGCTGAGAAACCTGCAATTCTAGACCTGGTTCCAACTGATCTCTGTGATATTGGAAAAGTTGCCTACCTTCCTTGGAACTTCAGTTTTCATGTGCAAAATAAGGATGACAGGCCAAGACCCTTCATCACTGACATTCTGTGCTTTCTATTATTCCAACACTGAAAGGACATGCCCATGTGCATCTCTGTGTTAAAAACTAAACCACACTAAACTAAAAAGTGAACAAAAGCAGTTACATTTTTTTAAGTGAAAAAATATATATAGATAGTGCATCTAGTTAGTTAAGATCCCATTTTGTTAAGAAATCTGAATTTAAAGATACTTTTAAAGACATTATTCAGTTAAGAGCCCAGGTTCAAACTATGGTTTATGTAAACTATAATACAATATTCAATACAATTGACATCTACTGAGAGCTATTTTACCACAAAGTAATGCCATTTTGCCATATTTCCCATAAGAGTAATACTGCTGAAATTGTTTTTCTCAACAGATTCCTCCATTCCCAATTTTTAAAAATATGACCCAAAACATTTATTATTGAGTTATAATTATAGGCAGATATAACCTACAAAATATGGATGTATCACTTTGATCCTTTTGTTTTCCTCTTCATGATGTTAATTACTTTATTTCCTACATGGCTTATTACAGTATTTTTGGTGGTTTTCTATATAGTGTTATTGCTCTTCCCCTTTTTGGGGGGGTTCTGCTGAAACCTTCCAAGGGACCCAGGAAGTCCCCATTCTGTTGAAAGGCCCTTGAGGATATATGCCTAGTGTTCTTGAGCAGCCTTACAGTTGTGTTTAGGGAGGAAATTATAATGCAGCAAGCATGGTCTATGTATAGTCTTGCAGCAATATTGACAGTCCTTAATGAATGGTTTGTTTTCTACCAAAAATCAAAGATCAGCCAGTGTGACTGATATTGTCTACCAAAGGTATATTATCAGTCAGCATTTTATAAGAACCAATAGGAGATTAATACTAAAAGATTTATTATAAGGGGTTAGCTTCTGTGGTTGTATGGGCTTGCTAGGCAACCCAGCATCCATAGGGTAGGCTGTCAGGAAGAGCAGGCTGGAACTTCACTGCAGGGACTGACACTACTGTCTACAGGTAAAATTTATTCTCCTTTAAAGAAACCTGAGCTCTGCTGTCAAGGCTGTTCAGCTTCCATCAGTCCTACCAGGATGATCTAGGGTAATCTCCCTTGTTTAAAATTAATTGATTGTGGACTGTAATCAGATCCACAAAATACCTACACAGTCATAACTAGGTTAGTGTTTGAATAACGGGACTGTAGCCTAGAAAATTGACACAGAAAACTGACCATCACAAAAGGCTAGCCATTTTCTACAGATGATCAATCTGTGGTAGAGGAGTCATGGGCCCTTGGAAGTAAGAAACAGGAAAAGCAGAATTGTGAGAATGACAACATCATTTTTGGGGATGGTGGCTGGACATGATAATAGCTGTAGGGTATAGTAAATGTGGACAAACTAGTCTTCTACCTCAGGCATATACTAAGGAGGCTGGCACACTGGCTTGGGGATAGAACTAGTGTTTGTCAGATAAGTACATCTGTGTGTTAGTTCTTAATTACAAAGAGCAGAGGTGATAGTTTCTTTTGCATTCTTAACTTGAGTTGCAATTTAGTAATACACCTATATTCAGGATGGAAAGCATTTGACTAAAATACTTTTTTCCCTTCACATTGCTATCATCCCCTAATCTCTTGGTTCTGGCTGTCACTTCTTGAGTGCTTGGCAGTGGCTCACTGTCCCCTCTCTGAGTCCAGGCTTTCAATATTAATTGAGAGATTTCAGAGCTCAACTCCTTGGCTTCTCAGTCCCTGGAACTCTTAGCTTCTGTGATTCTCATCTTAGCTGCAGCCACCACCCCCAGGGTTATACCCTGGATCTTATCATTGCTTGGTTCATTAATCATAAAATTAAACAGCAAAATAAAACAAAAACTCCCTCTGAACATAACCTTGTATTCTCATTCTTCCTCAGCATCTTTGCCTTCCACTACCTTTATTTCTCTTTTTCCATCAATTCCTATCTGTATTTCTTTTTTTTATCCACTAAGATTCTGTGGTTCAGTACTTCAGCTCACTTTTCTCACTGATGACTTTCTTTCAGACTTGTCCGGTGCTTCACTTTAATCTTTCTGTCCTGTTTATACCTGTGGCATACTCAGACATCTTGCTAACATTTCTAGGTTTTTACATGCCTTGATCTCTTGGTTTTCTTCCTACCTTTTTCTGCACAATTCCACTCTATGCGATCTCCTTAGCTCCTCTTCTGCCTCTCCTTCAATGTTGATTTCCTTTGATGGTGGTGATGAGGATCTCATTACTACAGTCTGTTCTTCTACTTCCCTTGCTTGATGTGGAGATTCTTACTTCTGTGGCCTCAACTACTTGTAATGTTGTTATATAAACCTGTTTTGCCCAGCTTTCTTTCACTTCAGATCCAGATCTTTCTGTTAATTGGTTGGACGCATTTGTATATATCACAGAAAGCTTAGCCTCAACATGTCCAAAATAAATTCATCAACTTCTCCCTGGAATTTCTTCTACCCCTGTGTTGTTAAATTGAATGGTGTCACCATCTAATCCGTTTGACTAAAATACTTTTTTCCCTTCACATTGCTATCATCCCCTAATCTCTTGGTTCTGGCTGTCACTCTGGCTGTCACACCCTAAACCAGGGTATTTCTAAGCTGGGTATTATTTCTCACTCCTTTCTTTCCCTTATTGTCAATTTTCCTTCCTAAATCTTTCACAAACCTTTCTACTTCTCCCCATCTCAACGGTGTGTAAACAATTTCAGATCACCATCATCTCACATATATCACATTGGTTTTGCATTACACCACCTTCCTTACTGATTTCCTTGCAGCCACTCCCCTTGTGCCAGCTGCTTCATTTATGTACTCAACTGATCCTAAAATGCAAATCTCACTGTACTACTCTCTTGTCTAACACCTTATCTCTTTAGCCCAGTAGTATAACAAAGGGATTAAGAAAATGTGCTTGGAAATCAAACAGAAATGGGTTTGAATCTCACTTACATAGTATGCGGTCTTGGACAAGTAGCCATTTGTTTGGGTTTGATTTGGTTTTTGTTGGTTATTCCCATAAGTAAAGTAGGAATAGTAATAACACTTTCCTCTTAGATGTTTTTTGCATTTTTAGCTTCTCTTGCTTCTCCTTCCTGTAGCCATACTGTACTACTCTCAGATCCCTTAAGACATTGAACTGCCACCTGACAGTCACATTCTAGTCTCTCTGCCAGGTACAGTGTCCGTGCCCTGTATTGCCATGTCTCGACCTAGATGTCATTCCCTTGAGAAATGTTTAGCAACCTCCTCTGCCCTTATTTAGTTTAGGTGCCGTTGCTATGTGCTCCCATATCTTCTTCTTGAATTCCCTAGTCTCCACACTTTCCACTCTGTCCTGTAGACACTCACTTCCTTACAGCCTTCCTCCTCACTTGATCACCCACTCACCACCCTGCATTGTGAATTCCATGAGGACACTGACTATTGACTTCGACCATCTTGTTACGCTCCCTGTCCCTGCTGCCCAGTGCCTAGCACATTGTCTAGCAAAAACCAGGCACTCGGAAAATATTTAATGAATGTTTTTAAATGAGACTGTCTCACTAGTTCACATACATTTCAAACAAAGTGCTCACATATTTCCTTCCATAGGAGAAAATGTATGATGACATATAATTCTCCTGCCTCTGTAATGGCTCCCTAGGAACCTGACTGCTTCTAGAGAACAGTTTACACAATCAAATTAAGTGGTATTTTACCAGGAGGGAAAGCCCTAGGACAAGTCCCTTCTCTTGACCACAAAGTTCTATGTTTTCTATTTTTCCTTTTGAAATCTTGGTTTCAGCAAAGCAACATTTTCATCTTCCTCCCTCCAAAATCCTTATAATTGTAATGTAGAAATGTCTATTCACTAAATCCCCAATATATTATAACATTAAGCCACAGATGTGGGGTCAAACAACAGAACTATTTCTAGCATTACTTGGAAGTTTCTAGGTCTATAACTGACAAACATTTATGGAGAGCTGTTTTACTTTTCTGTGGAGCTTTGGGGGGATTTTTTCTTTCTTTCATTCTTTTTTTAGCAGCAGTTCTGCACACTGAAAAAAGTTCACAAATTTTAAGAGGAAACATGGTCCTTTTCATTAGCTCCTTTTCCCTCCTGCTGAGTCATGGATGAGAGAGAATTTGTAGGCAGCTGAGCTGTAGGAAAAGTAAAACTGTCATTTACACTTGCAGGCTGTTATGCTTTCCAGAAAACTTTTTCAGTAGGTTGTGAAAGTGATTAATCTGCTGTTAAAAACTGACAAAGAAGGTTCTCTGATAAGAGCAAGACTTAAATGAGGGATTTTTTTCTTTAAAAAGTAAGGCTTCTATTTCCAGTTTAGACTTGAAAAAATAGGTTTATGTGTTGTTGTATTTTTTACTTTTGGTCTATTTGTGTGAGTATGAATTTGGTCATGACTTAAAGCAATCATAGGACATTTTTTATTTAAATTAAGCCTATTTATTAGCAAGGTACATTCCTCATGTTTTAGATCTAAATTATTCATTTCTACATCATGCTTCCTCACTCTTTCCCCCTTTCATATTTCTATCTTTAGGTCTTACTTTTTAATACTTTCCACATCATCTTATTTCTCAACACCAGAACTCTTCAACTAACTTCTTTTTAAAAAATATATATTTTATTGATTTTTTTTTACAAAGAGGAAGGGAGAGAGATAGAGAGAGTTAGAAACATCAATGAGAGAGAATCATCGATCATCTGCCTCCTGCACACCGCCTACTGGGGATGTGCCTGCAACCAAAGTACATACCCTTGACTGGAATTGAACCTAGGACCCTTCAGTCCGCAGGCCGACGCTCTATCCACCGAGCCAAACCAGCTAGGGCTTTTTTTTTTTAACATTAAAACTCACAAAGATGGTCTAGTTCCTTCTGTGATATAAATTCCTCACTCTCTGAAAGAGTCCAGTCGTGTAACCTTTCTATAACAGTTTTAAAAACTTTGAAATGGAACATCATTGCGTTAAAAGCTTGAAAATGTATTTATTTATTTATTTATTTATTTATTTATTTATTTATTTATTTATTTCTAAAAATGACTTTGAAATGTAGAGAGTTCCCACTGAGTTCTAGAAAATAAACATGTCATTGAACTTTTCTTTGGGGACCATGCATTTCAGCTGGCAACCTAAAGGAACAAATGAATAAATAAGTCACATTGCATAACTTAGCTTTTTTATAATTCCACAGAGAACCAGTGAGTCATTTGATTATTTGGAGTCCTTGAATAGATAGAATAACATGTTAGAAATTTATTAAACTTGCTGCTTTTCAAATTCTAGTGTCTGGTTTCTATCACAGGTTCGTGAGTTGTTAAAATACACTGGCTTGACCCTCTTCTGTTTCCATTGTTCTACTCTTGAGTTTCATGGTTTTATGTTAGGGTGTGTCAGGCTATGTGACTGTTTTGGTCTTTTACTTCTTCCTCCTTATTTTTGAGGACTGACTTCTGAGTTTGAGCCATTCCCTTGGCAACTGAATAGATTCATGGGAGGACAGCGGAGCTAGGATCCCCACAACTCCATAGCACTGCCCCCTATGAGGAAGCAGAAAGAAAACAGAAGACCTCCTCCTCTCTCTGAACAGACCAGCCTAGGGGAATTGGCATTCTTCTTAGTCCTCAAGTTTAGATATACACACCACTTTTGTTCCCAAGCTATAAATCCAGATTTTAAAATTCTGATATTGAAAATATCAGAACCGTATAATTAAAAACCTGCTATTACTGTATATTTATATAGGAATGTCATAGGGGCAAAAATACAGATATGTGAATGTACTTGTTTTATATCTGAATCGCCATGATTGTTTCTATCCCTTCATTAAATGTGTGTGAAATATTTGCACACACACGCACACATACGCGCGCACACACAAGCTTATATGCATATATAAATCTACATAAAGTGCAGCATTACTAGCTAACACTGTGGTTGTACAGTTTCTTCATCCATCTTCAGGATGCTGTCACCTACTGCATCTTATAATAAAAGATTACAGTTCTAGAGGTGCCTCCTTGGGGCAGGATGAGGTGTAGAAATCCTTTACATTCCACTTCTAAGTAGAAAACAAGGTCATTGCTGCCTACAGAAGTCGCTGTGTGCAGGTTTGTCATAGCAACATGGGATACCATAAACTGGAAGAAAGAGCCCTCTTTTGCTATTGTTGTCTTACTGTTGTTGTTGAGGTTAGTTGTCTTAATTTGACAGCAGTATTTTGAAGTTAAGAGGCTTTGGTTTGACATTTTTAAAAGGAAAGTTTCTATAGAAACTATGGAAAATTCTTTTTATTTTTTTTAAACTAAATGCCAGTGACAAAATTTAGACGAAGAAAGCAGTCATGAAGCAATGGTAATGAGATATGATTGTGGTTTAGTGGAGAAGAAAAGCTCTGCAGGGAATAGTACAAGTGCAATAAATTATGAATCACTACTAAATAAGTCTCGTTAGTTCACCATTGACTATGTTTAAGTGACATTAGAAAGGGATCTGGAAAAATTTGAGACATCTATGTTAAAAACACACAACAACTTAGTATTAAACTAAGAAGTCATTGAAGAGTGTGTTTTAAAAATTAGAAATAGTTGATTGTGTGTGAGGGTCCACAGAGCAGCACCCATTTCACCAACACATGATTATAGAAAAGCTATTTATGTCTACTAAGAGAAATAGGCCCACAGAATGCTGGGTGATGTCATATGTGACAGTCATTGATAAGTTTCTCCCCTCATCCTACCTAGACATTTTTCACACATTTTAATGGACCTTAAAGGTTCTAAAGAAAGTTGACTCTACTGAGCACTGGAACACAAGAGGGCATTTATTGTGATTATTTCCATGTTGTTACTGTGTATGGTTTGCAAAGCCCAAGCACCATATGTTAAATTCTATCAACATAATGTATCTTTAATTAAGTATTATATTTGCAATACAATTAATAATGTGGCCTGTTTTCATAACTTTATTAAGAAATTACCATGATTTTGGTATAATAGGTTAATAAAAAGGCAGTGTGTTTGAAACAGCCTTTCTTAAGATGATTATTAGTGCTTAGTGCCTGTTAAATTTGAATTTCAATTAAGAGATTGATGGCCAGAATTATCTGATGCAATGTACTCAGGACTATAAATTAGCAAGGAATTTTGTGGAATCTAGTGTTATTTTGCTTCCTTTACAATAAAATAGATTTTTTTTTTCCTTTTCAGTGGTTTACTATTTAACTGGTTTAGGGAACAAATCACCTATTTACTTTGTGTTCCCACATCCTCTCACTCCTAAAAAACTGAAGCAATACAAAAACTGTTCATCTCAAACATATAGTACATTGGACTATGATGGCTCCTAATGAAGGGGAGGTCATGCTTCTGGTTCTGTGGCCATCAGTGATGTTGTTTCAATTTTCTCAATATGTTAACATGATAATTAAATTCCCTTGGATGTCCTATGAGGAAAGGATTTTAAATGGTATCACACATTGGGAAAAATTGATATTAAAAAAAATTATCTTCTAAACTACGATCATATGTGTATACAGAATAGTGGATATAGCCATGACAATAAGGGCTTTAATAAAACAACATCTGTAAGCTGCCTTTTTCAAGACTGAAATGTCACCCTTAGCTAAACAGAAGTAATTTGCACCGGAGATGTGTGCGTCCTTACTCTTAATGAAACAGTCTTTCTCTGCAGAGAGTAATTGTTCTCTTTGCAATTTTTTAATTTTTTTAATTTTTTTATTTTTTTTTTCCTCAGTACCAAGTCCCTCTCCTGCCCTTCTTTTGCCCTAATGTCTGTCCTGTAATTTTATCAGGCTAGTTGTCAACTGAAATTAAAGGCAGATGTTACCCTTCACAATCTGTCCTAATCTAATTTTGCATCCTTGTTTTCTGTATTTGCTTTTACTATAGAAATGTAACAAACAACTTCAGAAGCACAAAGTCTAGACTAAATACCAACATTAGATTATTCTCTGACCTTGGACCAGTTACTTAAACTCACTAAGTGTAAACTAACCTCAGTTTCTTCATCTATAAGTTGGTAACAATGACAGCCCCTTTCTCAGTTGTATGTAATGCACATGGATAAGGACCACCTCATAATGTGCCCTCAGCTATTATTAAATGCCTCCCAAACTTCATTGTTCTCCCTACCCTTTGTCAGCGCCTCTTCTCACATCCTGTGCTCGGAGCAGAATCCACCTACTTCTCCTGTAAATGCGGACAGACATGTGCTCACAGCACAGGAGGCCACCTTTGTATTCTAGTCTATCCACCCCACAGGACAGCTCAGAGAACCTCTCTGGGGACCTCTCTGCCTGCCAGTCTGGGAATGTTCCATATAAACCTTAATACACTTGTCGTGTTGCTCAGTATAATCAACTGTTGCCTTGTAGGCATTGACTAGAGCATTGTGTCTCTTTTGCTGATATGTGAGCCCCTGGAGTCCAGGGAACTGATGTGATGAATGTCTCCCTACTCAAAAGACCCAAGTTCCTTGTGACCTGCTTCTTATTTAATTATGGGGGAGTATTTTTCTTACTGTGTCTTATTTTAGACACTTTTGATTGTCCATGATGGGTTATTTTCTTTTTACAGCAATCCTTATCACTTCTGGACATTGGCAAAGGTCAGAAAATTAGGAGGAACAAAAATAAATACATTTAGCCCATTTAAGCAATCTGTGAGTTCCTCTTGTGTTTCCTTCCCTTATTCAGCTCTCCATAGTTTTGCAAAAGAATGACAAAGTCCTTATGTAAAGGAAAATGAAAGCAGATCTGTTACTTCTATCATAAAAATGGCATTCTTTATCAATGAGTAATTAGATAAATATAATATTTACACACATGTACAGTTTTTCCGCATATAATCTGAATCTATGAAAACTGCAAAAAATTCTCAGTACCTGCATGATTTCTTGTGTGTCACATTCATGCGGGTTATAAACCAGTAGTTATATTCTGAAAATTCTAATGCTTTTACGTCTTTAAATATACTATACTCTGGCCAAAACCGGTTTGGCTCAGTGAATGGAGCGTCAGCCTGCGGACTGAAGGGTCCCGGATTCGATTCCGGTCAAGGGCATGTACCTTGGTTGCAGGCATATCCCCGGTGGGGGATGTGCAGGAGGCAGCTGATCGATGTTTCTTTCTCATCGATGTTTCTAGCTCTCTATCTCTCTCCCTTCCTCTCTGTAAAAAATCAATAAAATATATACTATACTCTGAAATAGTTTTAACACTCTAGATTCCATGATAAGTTATTTTGCATTATTTCTTTACAGCTAAAAATGTGTGAGGCTGAAAATAGTTTTTATACATTGAAGCTATTTACTTGATCATATTTGAAAGGCAAATAATAAAATCATAAAACATGACAGTTTCACAAATTCTATTGGCAGATATTTTATTATTGGACTTTTTAAATACTGTAGACTTTATTAAAAAACAGTAAATTTTGAATTGAATATATGAAATGTTTATCTTGTATAGCTCCGTTTGAAAATACAAAGGCGTTGCTATTGTCTGCAGCATTTTTACTGATTTTGTTTTCTATTCTCAGTATTTGTTTTTGCATCATTGTTGGCCTTTCTATTGCTCTGCACAGCACTCTGTATATAGACTTAGATAGCCTCTCTGGTCCTTTAGTGCAGAATGACAGTGTATTTATTCGAGGGTAATTCTATATCACAGATCTAGGTAAGTGATCGAAGCACACCAAAAGCATGGTTTGTTTTATCATGGTATTTAGGTTATGTTCTCTCTTTTCATAGATGCTTCTCTTTTTTTACATTGAGGACACCTAAGTATAATTTACATTTTCTCCCATATTTTGTTTGTTTGTTTTTAAGAGACAAGTTATTACAAAAGAAATATTTCATATTACCCTTCATTAGAGGAAAGGACTCAGTGCCAGCTAGGAGAGAGAGATGGTTGACACCTAGCCTCTGATTGCACAATACTAGGGTGTGGTGAGGAATGTGGCAGCTTTAACCCAAGATGCATGTAGAAACTTAGACTCCATGTTGCTGGAACTGAGTTCTATTTAAATGGCCCACGACTTCTACGTCCTTCAATTTGTGAGATTTGGCACCACTGGAAGTTTAGGGCTTTATTTAACAACGCTAAATTGGTGGTTCTTTTCTAACCCCAAATCCCAATTTTAGTTAAAGTGTTTAGAGAAAGTCTACTAAGTATGTGAAATAAGTACAGTATAATTTGGGGGTTTTGTTATTGTAATTTCCTCCTTCCCCCTGAAGGTTCACATGGGAATCTCCACAGCCATATGGCAACTTTCTGAATCAGAGGCAAACTTATATCTTTGAATTTTGACTTCTGTTGTGCTTCCTCAAAAGTTGTTTAGCTCTCTACTAAGTAATATGCATGATTATTGTACTACTTGGATATCCTAAAATAAACAAATCATCCTCTTCTTTAAAGGGGCCACAGTTCACTAAATGTGAATAATGTCACTTAATTTTAATTACTTGGTTTGAGGCCTTCAACTTTAACATAGCCTAATTTTATGACTAAATTTATTTTTGTTTTGACACCCCTGCTAGTGTCTGTCTTAACAATGGTTATTTCTAGCATATTTTCTTGTATCCTTCAAATCAGCCATTTGCTCCATACCTGTGCATATTTGGAAACATCATTGTGAAAGTAAAAAGGTTCTAGGAAAACATATGTTGGGTGAGGATTTGTATAGGTATAAACTCTCTAGTTAATGCTCTAGGGTCCTTTGTCCTTCAAACTTTGTCCCTTGTTAGGGCTTCGTCATTTCTTGCCTTGATTGTCTAAGTAGCTTCTTATTTAGTGCACTTATATCTTTTAAAAACATATTTCTCCTTCAATAGTATTTCCTCTACACAGCTTGCCTCATTTCATTCTGCATTTGGCTTCCTAACTAACAATCTACCTGTTACAGAGAGAGAAAGAATGTGATAATAATACATAATGTTAATAATGGTGATAACAATAATGATAAATGAATGCTCTTAGATGCTCCATCTCAAATGTCAAATGTTGTGAGACAACAAGGCTTTTGGAATTGGATATCAGAGTGTTTAACATTGAGGCATTTGGCTTGGGTCTGAATTGCATGATTATGAGTGAAAGATCATCTGATATTCATGAGAAGTGAGTAGGTGGGGAGTTGACATTTTGCTTAGAAGTGCGTGCCTGATATTTTGATTGCACCTCCTCAGATCTTTGTTATCAGAAACAAACTGCTTTATGAAGAAAGTAGAGTGGGGAAATCTTAATGTTTTGCAGCCTGGCTTTGCAATTAAATATGTATAATAAATACTAGGTTATTGTGTTTGAGTGCTCATATCTGTTAAAGCAGATTGACTACTTGGTTATCAGACTGTAATCAGCTTTTTTAAAGAATTTTACAACGTGTAATCTATGCTATATTAAAAGAAAAAATATTAAAAAATTCACATAAAGAGATTCACATTAAACATCAATACCCATACAAATCATCCATGTGTGCATGCAAAAGCACAAACACACATATGTAAATGCATAGAAAATAAAAACTTGGGAATTAACCAAAATTTAGCAATTATTATTAAGATTTTTAATTGTGAGTGTTTTCCATTTTCTTTCTGATTTTTGTTAATATATTCCATAATTTCTACAATGAGTATTATTATTTGGAGAAACAGTATCTTATGTTAGGGCTCACCTAGAACTTTCATTCATCACTCTGAGAAACAGTCAATGATACCATTTTGTTCAAACATCATTTTAAAAACTCATGAGTGGCACAAGAATAGATACAATCAAAGTTGAATTATCTTCTTATAATAGCAAAATATCTTATTGACTACTTTTGTTGCTTGTCCTCAATGGGTGGTATCCCCGGGTTTTGAGTAAAGAAATCTAGCAATAAAATTAATACTATGTCTAGGATCATTTGTGGTATTTTTCCCTTTTTTTCCTGTGATGTTCCCCTTTTCTCACCAACAGTAGTCAATGCTGCCTATCAAAAGTGCTTGCGCGCGCGCGTGCGCACACACACACACACACACACAAACACACACAAGAACTTTAAGAAAATGAGGGACAACTTTATACTTGAATATATTCATTCATACGTGCATTCATTCCTCAGTGATGTTTTGATCTCCTACTGTGGATTAATCTTTGTCCTACCATGTTCAAGTGTTTTGAAAGAAGAAATAAATGAAAATTAGAATATGGTCCTGCTCTAGAGTTATATTGTTTAGAACAACAGTTCTCAAAACGTGAGAGTGCATGCTCATTACCTAGGTGATGGCATTTATTTGAGCTACACAGTACATTAGGGGAAGAAGAGGCTAGCAGAAGTCTGAATTCTGCTACCCATGTTAGGTATGGAGAAACATTTACCCTTTCTGAAGGGGAAGGAGCTAACAAAGAAGACAGGAACTTGCCTAACTTTATCCAGTAGTTACACAGTACAGTGAAGGATCCTGGTTCTTGGCCTTTTCAGCCAGTATTTTTTGGCTGGCTGGAACTCAGCTCAATGTCTAAAAAATGAATGGGTTGCAGTAGAGCATTGTATTCCAAGTAGAATTTGCCAGACTTCTGGGAATCTGAGAAGTTTCCACTGGTTTTCTGCCTGTTTCCCTCAACTATAGTGGAATTCATTGAGGCCAGGAATGGCAACTTGTTACCCAGCAGCTGGCAAAATTCCTGGTATTTAGAAGGTGGTCAGTTAATGGTTGATGACTGTATGAATGACACCATTTTTCAAAAAGAAATTCTAAAATCATATATTTAGAGGCAACTAATATCATATTTCTTTGCTTGTAGATGGTTTTGGAAAATGCAGTGTCTTCTCTGAAAGAAAATGATATTTGGAGATATTGTTTTTTTCTGTAAATAAAGCTATTTTATTTTAAATATAAATGTAAATGCTCATTTTTTTCAAAAGGAAATGAAGAAAGAAATAAAGAGCAAAATACCTATATTCCTAAAAGTAACCACTCAAAAGTGTTTTATGATACTGGACTCTAATCATGCTACATGAACAAGTTTATATCCTGCTATGTTCATGTAACATTATAGCATAAGATAGATTTTGAGATTTATCAAAGTCAGTATTGAAAGTAGTGTCAGAATGAGAAGGCTCACTTTATATGCCATTCCAAACGATGTTAAGTGTCATAATTTTTCTGAGCTCAAAGGTATTCCTTAGGTCTTAGTCAGTTTGGCTTAGGGGATAGAGTGTTGGCCTCTGGACTGAAGGGATCTGGGTTCGATTCCAGTCAAGGACACATGTCCAGGTTGCAGGTTCAATCCCCAGTAAGGGCATGCAGGAGGCAGCCAATCAATGATTATCTTTCATCGTTGATGTTTCTAGCTCTCTCTCCCTCTCCCTTCTTCTCTGAAATAATTAAAAATATATTTTAAAAAAAGGTGCTCCTTAGCACTTTAAGTTACCAGGAATCTTTGAGTTCTCCCAGTTGAATCCCCTAATCTTACAAAGAGTAAATTACGACCCAGAGAACAGCACAAGTGAAGCTGTTTTGATTCGACTTTTAAACTTTGTTGTCCCAACTTTAAATTGTTTCCCAAAGAATATTCATCTTGAATCTATTATTGTTTGCCATTTTGCAATTATAAAAGAAAGAACAAAGGATAAAATAACTCTTCATTTTACCTTCAGAAGGAAGTTCCACTGGAGGAATGAGTCCCAAATGATTGAACTCTGTCAGCCATTTGTACCTCTCTGTTGTTGAAGTACTTTAGTAGGGTGGATGATACCCTTCTCTTTGCCTACCCTCCATTCCCTTGCTCTTCCATCCATGGAGTTGGGTCACCATGTGTCATGGTCAAAATAGTGGTGGTCTCTCCCACAAGCTATCCTGAAATTTCCAGCTGACAGTGCCTATCTAGAAAAGAGAAAACACATTTTTACTACTTTTAAATTTTAGCACATTTATGGTACTGCATGCTCTAAAATATTAAATGGGCCACATCAACAAAGCTTTCAAAATCATAAATGGACAAAATAGCAAGGAGTAGTTTGGGGGATAATTCTTACTCTGACTATTGTTGCTTTTGCTTTTTTTTTTAAGCAGACTATTCAAATATTGCAAAACACTTTGCAAATTTTCCTTCACCTCTGAGGTTATAAGCTCAACCCTGTTATATGAATAGTTGCCCATAGAGAGAGAGAAGGGAGCTACCACCACTATGTACTCTGATTGATTGACAAAGACAGGTGTGAGAGAAATCTTTGCTTCCAGATCAACTTCATCACCTCACCATTCCCTGGCCACACCAACCAGCAGAAGTGAATGTACCCCATGTGGTCACTGAAGAATTTATCTGGGCATTTGCTGAACCTGCTCACAATTTATTTTTATTTCTTCCGATAGACGTGGATTTGGCACAGGAGAGTGAATTCTTTCTGCAACAGCAGATGTGCCTGGTACACTCGTTTGCTGTAACCATTTGTGCTGTGGTAGAAAAAAAAAAAAATTAAGAGCGTAGAATTGTTGAAGGGGGAGGGTTAAAAAAACAGAACCATTTTAGCGATTATGCAAAGTTAGAATGTGAGTAATTTTGCTGCAGTTAGTCATTATGTGCTTTCATAGCTTGTTTTACAAGGATAAAGGGATATGTACAGGTTTGGTGAATAGAGCTCTTATTTGTCCCTAATAGTCACTTTTTATGAAAACATTTTCTACCCTTCCTCCTACTCTGTGGCGTAAGTGCACTCTCCTTAGAAATTATGTCCTTCTGTGATTCAGCCTCTTTATCCATCTACAATAAGTGGACAAACAACCTCCATTTCTGAGAACAAGTATGTTAGGAGAAGAAAAACTTTGTTCCCATATTGTATATAATGTGGATGATGCACATTTAAATCTTAATAATACCCTGATCATGTAAAAATGAGTGTGCTTTCTGAAACAAACAAACAATAAAAAAAAAAGAAGCAACTAGCCAGAATTAAATGATTTTGCTATGAGTTTATGTGCAGTAAACATGGTGTTCTTTTAATATTTTATTTGAAATATTTGATAAGTCTTAGCAAATTTTGCTCATGGAATTCTCTAAGGATTGTAACCTACCACCTATTTCTTTTTTACTTTGCTTTTGGTCACTCAAATTCCTTTGAAAATATGTGAACGAAGGTCGGTTTGTTTCCACTGAAGCAAATATAGTCACTCGCTCACACTGTGGCTTCCCTTACTGAATTCCACTACTATTTTGGAAACTCCTTTATGAAAACACAGCAACCAAACTTGTCCCCATTGATCCTTGTTGGTGATTTCCATGCAGTGCTGCCTGATGTTCATATATTGAGGTACATTTTTGTTGAAAAAAAACAAAACTGTGTCTGTTGCCTTTTTGTAGGCTTATTCCCAAGCCTGTAATGGCAGGAACACTGTTCTTAGAGTCTAGAAAACTAGGTTCTAATTCTGAACCTGTCAAGGCCTTAGTCTTTTAGATGAATCTTTCCTTACACTTGGTTCCTTGAAGAGCAGGTAGAAATTTGGTCTTCAGATTCCATTAATCCCTTATCCTCTACAATTCCGTAAGACTATTATATATTTTAATTATTCACAAATAAGTCAGCTTCAGCTATTCTTTTTCAAAAATTCCTTTGTGCATACCTCTGTCTGCCCAGATCAGTCTTTTTAGTATGTGTCTCAAAGATGGTCACGCTTTAACTATTGTTCAGCAATTACAAACCCTTCCATGATTCAGGATTTTCCTGAGAGAAATGATCCCATCCTTGTATTAATAGTCTCTGAATAACAGTGATAGATTAGAATAGTTGGTTCTATGATAGTAGTTTTAGTACAACCAAAACTACTGAATCACGCTCACCACATTTCCTGTTACCTACAGCTAAGAAACCTAAAATACATAAATTAGCTCAGAATATCTTATTAAATTAGATTAAATTACAAAACCTTCTGACTTAAATAGTTCTTATATGGAAAGAGTTTGACTCCTCAAAACTGTGAAGGAGAAGAGTGTGGGGCAGTTATACTTTAGCCCACTATGGCAGTTATTGTTTTACTAAATATCTCTCATAGAATTTGTCAATAATGCATTATCAAAATAAGTTTTATTCATTGAACAAATATTTATGGAGTATCTGTTTGTTAGACACTAAGGGTACCATGTTGAATAAGAAAGAATCCATATGAAACTAGAAGGGAAGAGAACATTAAAGGAGGAATTGCAAAACAGTGGACATGGGTTGTCATAAGATAGGTACAGTCTGTTCAAGGGACACCAGTGATGGGCATTTCACCTAGGCATAGAGAATCAGGACTGGCTTCGCAGGAGTGTCATTCATGTGAAACCTGAAGGATGGATACTATTGAGTAGTTGAGAGGTGGAATCAGGTTGGAAAGTGTTCCAGAAGGGTAAGCAGAGGATGACTGGGACATCAAGGTGGATGGGAGGGAAGTAGGAGAAGAGACTAGAAAGCTAGTAGTGGCACCTTCAAAGGAATAATATGTACATGGCATATGTGTATATGAAATGCCATAAACTAGGGCACCGGAAATAGTAGACTGTACTAAGGTACTAATGCAATGATAGTAAAAACTGAAAAGATTGAAGGTATTTAGGATGTAGAATCAACAGTCTCTATAATATGAAAGAGAAAAAATGGTCTGGGCACATTTATAACATTCAGTCACATTATGGTAAGTCTTTGAGATACTTCCTTAAAATATCACTAGTTTACAAAATTTTTGTTGCTATACCTATATATACACTCCTATTTTACCTTTCTTTATTGACTTATTTTGAATGCATCTTCCCTTGAATGCATTTACACCAGCCGTATATCATTTCATCAGATCAAATGACCTATGATTTCCTCAACCACCATCTAATTAAAAATAATAATAATTAATAAGTTATGGGTATTTTAATGGTTCTTCATTGCCAGTTTACTCATCAGAATTATTGTTTCCACCTCCATTGCCACCAGTCATGTAAAAATGCACATGTACTATCACAATCTAATCAAGATTTGTGTTGTATTATTTCTTAGCTACTTGGTTTAGCTCAGTGCTTTTCTCTACCCCCGCAGGCCTGGTTGGAGAAGAGTGGCTAGGCCCTTGAGGGGATGACTCAGTGGATGAGGTCACTTGCTGTAGAAATAGGTTCTTTTCTCATTACAGGCCTAGATTATAGAACACACTCCAATTGAATTAAGCCTCATTGCAATGGCGTTTTACTCAGTGCCAGCCACATGCATGCTAGGGTCTAAGTGTACTGTGCTGTATGTGCATTTATATAAACAAGAGCCTCAAAGACCTCTCACGTTCAAAATTGATTACATACCATCTCATTTAACAAATATTGGGCGGGGGGGGGGCAATACTCCTTAAAATGCTGGTTTTCCATGTTTTAATACAATGACATGCTAGTTTTATGGACATGTGAGTGCAGGGCTACACCTGGATCATTGTTTTTGTGTTCCATAATTATGGATCAAGAAATAAGGACTTTCAAGGTGGCATCTTGGTGCTCCAAGTTGACTTGATTTTATTTCGGGGAGAAGTGGGGAGGAGGGGGAGTATCTGGGAATACTGGCATGGTGTGTTCAGTAGTCCTCAGAACTGCTTGTCTTCTAAGTATCATATACCTGTTCAGAAGTGTTGTCAAAACTAATTAAATGGTAAAACTTCTAAGACTAAAACTGCTCTGCAGTGCCAACCCAGATCATACAGTTTTTGCTGTTTCTGCCTCTGAAGCTATTAAGAATAGCCCTTCACTGGTGGTGGTGCATGTAGTGCATGTTTGCAGAGCTCTGCACTGTGAAGTGAGCAAGTGTTGATCCAATGCACAGATGATGGATATTTATGCCTGCATCTCTCTCCCAAGAATTCTATGTGTGTGACTTGCAAGAATGTGTGTGTGTGTGTGTGTGTGTGTCTGTGTGTGTGTGTGATTTAGGTGTCCATCAAGGATGGAAAATTAGTGTATTAGTACAAGTCCCTGTGTTGGTAGCAGCGTTTGAAACTTAGTGGCGCAAATTAAAATCCTGTAATTTTAATTTTAAAAGCAAATCTTTGAGATCATTTTAACCATTAACCAGTTTTCTGCTACCATTTATGAGGTAACATTTTAATGTAGAAAATACAAAAAAATATTAAGTTGAAAACAAAAATTCTGTTTACCTCAGCTGATGCAATTTTTAACCTCTTAAAATATTTTAAATTTATTTTTAATGTTTTAGTATATTTTCCTGTTTTTGTCTATGTACACACACATACAAGTTGGGATACTACAATGCGATATTTTTAGTGTATGCTATTTTTAAATATATATATATATTTCATATGTTATTTTAAATATATATTCATATGTATATGTATATATAGATATATAAGGATATATATCTTACTCTGATTCAAAAAGTAATATATGGTTGAGATAGAAACTTTGGAAAACAGGGAAAGTACATAGAACATCCAAAAATCACCTCCTTAAAATAACCTGTTATGAGTTTGAGAATAAATCTTTCTAGCTATATATTTATGTATGTGCATCTGAGAGATATAGAGAGATGCATATATTACCAGATATAAAACAGCATTTCCTAAACTGATTTTAAAATATATAAAATTCTTGATTTTCTAAATTTCTTCCTTCCTTCCTTCCTTCCTTCCTTCCTTCCTTCCTTCCTTCCTTCCTTCCTTCCTTCTTTCCTTGTGGTAAAATATTCATAACAAAATTCACCACCTTAACAAATTTTTAGGACACAGATCAGTGACATTATGTACATTCACATCGGTGTGCAACAATCACCACCATTTATCTTCAAAACCTTTTCTTTTATGAAAATGAAAATGGATAGCCATTAAATAATTACTTCCCATTTCTCCCTCCTTCCACCCTTCTGGTACCTACATTCTACTGTCTTCATGAATTTGGCCATGCCAGGCACCTTATATAATTGGAAACATTCAGTATCTGTTCTTCTGTAACTGGCTTGTTTCATGTTAGCATAATGTTTCAAAGTTCATTCATGTTTTAGCATGTGTCAACATTTCTTTCTTCTTTTAAGCTAAATAAGCATTTTGTTTATCCATTCCTCAAGGGATATTTGGGTTGCTTCTATCTTTTGGCTATTATGAAAAATGCTGCTATGAGCATGAGTGTACTGACATTTGTTTAAGTTTCTGCTTTGGGTTCTTTTGATATATACCTGGAAGTGTAATTGTGGGGTTGTTGATAGTTTTAAAGCATGCTAATAACATGTTTTTTAATTGTTGCATGGTATTCCATTCTATAAATGCACTATAATTTATTTAACCAATTTCTATGTAATTATTTAAATTTTTTATAGTCTTTCATTTTTAAAAAAGTGAAGTTAGCCCGAACATTTTTAAAAACTAAATATTTATGCCATTTGTGGTTACTTATTTAGACTAAATTTCTAGTAGTAAAATATATGGATTTTTTTATGTTTATGTGCATATCATTTAATTAAACCACAGACAGATTTCCCATAAGGAGTTTATAGAAACATGCAAGTGTTACCTTGTTTCCTAAATCTAAATTACATAAACATTGTCCTTTGAAGACAATTGGGGTGACCCTCTCCCATTATTCATAGCCACCGGGTCCAGGTAGTATTCTTTATTCTGCTTTAACAATGGCACCCAAAAGATATTTCTCACGTCTGATTTTAACAAAGAATCATTTGTCCCTTTTTTAATTTCAAGATTTCACTTTCTGAGGGGATGGGTCTCAGATAACTTGTATTTTACATGCCCTAAATGAAAGCTAATTTGTATTAGTAAAGTCTTACGTGTAAGTGATTCTGTGGTATGCCCAGATTTGAGAAGTACTTATCTAAATGTGTAGTAGTATGTCCATAGATTGTGCTCTTAAGCTGTTAGGTTGTTTTCTAGTTCTTGGGGTCATCTATCAAGTGGACAGTGCGAGTGGCCCAAATCAGTGAGAAATGGATCTATTAGTAATAAACACTGAATTATGGAAGATGATTAGTGAGGGGATTCAAGAAGGCACCATTAAGTTATTTTTCAGTTAAGTGCTTACAGAAAATGATGAATTAATCTTTTATTAAGCAAAAAACAAGTATCCAATGAGAAATGCATGTCATTACAACTAAACTAGGTAAGCTGTTTTTGCATTTTTTTTGCTTATTGAAGAAACTGAGAAACCAAATCTATCCATTCATTTATCCAGTGATTATTAGGCACCTGCATGGTATAAATCATTAGAGATGTGAATGAGCTCTTATTGGCCATTAAAACTCATTGCAGATATTGAGGATTTACTCTTGAAATCACTGGATTTTGAATGCCATTATGTCTTCTTTCACAAAGGAAAGCATTAGAAGAACAAGGAGCGTGTGGGTGGTCTCCTCTCAACCCTGTGTGTCATCCAGTAAGCTCATCTTTTATCTGGGTTATAGAAAGACTTTAATTTGAAGAAAAAGATAGACTCTTCATTATAAGAGCAGGAAAAAAATAACAGTACTTTTAAATCTTCTTTGTATTTCCTACGACTAGTCAATCTAGAGAAGTAATGTGACTTTTTCAATGTCACTTTACTCTAAACAGTGGCAAACCTGATTTTTTTTTCCTCCTGCATTCTAGTGCACGGCCCTTCAATTTTATTGATCATCCTCCAAGGTGATATTTCTGCTTTATGGTGTGCTTAACTTAGAATGCAAGTTGCAAAGAATACCTCACACACCACATTTGGCCTGCAGAAACCCTTTGTTTAGCTACCTTATGTTTGCAACAAAAGTCAGAAGAGGAACACTGAATTGATATTTCAGTCTTTAGTTTAGACAGTGTATGAAGTCTTCATTTCTACACAGTCCCTGTCACTCTGTTTATATGCCCTAAATGAAATTCCTGTTTCCCAGGTGGCGACAGGAAGATCTGTTATCCCGTTCACTCCATTTTATTTTTTCCTGGAGAGAATTCTTTTTCTGGAGCCATATCCTGATTGCACATCTCCTAAAAATAGGAAAACAATAGAAAAACTGAGAAGACCTCTTATTTTTTGTTTTTTGAGATGTGGTCTATTTCACTCTTTCTTTACCTGAGAGAGAATTTTAAAAAACAAAACAAAACACCCAAGCAATGGAGCCCAGCTATCTGGATTTGAATCCTGGATTTGCCAATTGCTTGTTCTGTAACCTTGGGCTGTGACTTAATTTCTCTATGATTCAGTATCTTCATCTGAAAAATAGAGGTAATTATAGTTCCTGTCTCAAGGTTGCTTGTAAGGATTAAGTATAAACACAAAATGTTTACACAAAGTAAATGTTTTTTAATGTTTGGTATTATTAAACATTTTTTTCAACACTAAGAGGTATTTTAGTTAGTGTTTCCTGCCCGAAAGATACATAGACAAAGTAGATAACTGCAAGTGAAAAATGGACATCAGATTTTGTTCAAATAACTTTAAACAATGGTCCTGAAGATGAAATACTCATAATCCTATTTTCTAACAAATCACCATTTCCCTTTCCATAGTTTGTTTATTCCTTTTCCATATGGAAATATTATTTCAATTGCATTGCATATAGGATTGCTTTCACAGTCTGTATTTTTCATTTGACATGCTGTATTTGATATTTATGTTTAACATCTTAAGTATTTTTCCATGTCCTTATTTAGCTGAAATCAAAATGTAATGAAAGGGATCTGAGTTTTATGTTGCTGTTTATGTATAAGGCTTTAGTTTTTGTATACTTTCTCCTTCTTTTACCTTAGAAAATTTCCCTTTTAAGTAGAAGGCATTTTTGCTCAATAAACCACATTTGTATCAAAAATTGAATCAACTAAGAATCCTCTAGTGCAGTGATTCTTATTCACTTTGTCTTACTGAGTTTTTACAAATCTATCTTATCGCCTACTACATAGCAAAATTTCAATATTTTTATTGAATAAATAATTTGGTTTAAATTCTTAAGGAGTAGTTTATTAATCCATTCATAAAGTCATTAAACTATTTAGAGGGAGAGACTAATGAGATTACTGTAATTAAGCATACATTAAATGTATCACAGAGTTTCTTGATTGTCAAGTAATAGGACAAATGAAGCAGCTCATATTTTGTACTTTATAATCTGAAAAGACAAATGCATTTTTCTTGGGAAACTGTTATTCGTTGATTAATGCATTACAATATTTGTTGAACACCTCCACTATGTTCTAAGATATATATTTTAAAAAGCCACTGGAGAATCAGAATAAAAGGACAGTCTCTAACCCTATGAAAACAGAACTATACAAGTGTGATTTGTGCAGAAGGGGAGTTGTTAAGAATTTTCACTATGCCAGAGGATTCAGCAACAGTTCACTGAGGAATCTGATACTCAGGTTGAGAACTAAGGAATTGTTAGGAATTAGCTAGACATAGAAATCAGAGAGAGGTAAGGAAGCACCTGGATAAAGTCCTGCGATGGGAGGGAGCCTGACACACCGGATATTAAAGCAAGTCAGTGTCAGAGAGTGACAAGTCATATAACCCTCAAGTAGAGGTAGGAGAGATAGATTGAGTCTAAATTATCCACTAATCATTTGAAGACTTGTAAGCAGGAAAGTAATGGGATCAGATTTTCACTTGAAAGTAATCACTCTAGCTACAGAATGAAGGATTCACTGAGGGGAATAAGAGTAGGTACTGGGACACCAATTTGAATAATGTTGGAGCATTTCTGGTAAGAGGTAGTAGATCTTAGAATAAGGTTGCAGAAGTGGGAATAGTGAAATGTGGGCATATATGAGGATTATAATATTTGCTGTACAGGGAATAGGGTCAACAGGATTGAGTACTTGAATGGGATGTGAAGGAGAGTCTCAAGAATGATTCCTAATCTTGGTATTTGAGCAATACCTAGATGAGAAAATCAGGACAAAAGCATGAAAAGTAGATCCAAGGAATACAATGAATAGTTTTTAACATCTTGAGCCTGAAGAGGATATGGGGCATATGGTTACTCACATGAAATAATTGAATATTGGACTTAGCATTCAGAATACAGATAATTTTGGAGATAGAAATTCAAAAGAGTCTTCTTAATGGAAATTTTTTTCAGTTAATGGCATGTTCTTAGAAGGAATGAGTCTAGAGAGAAGAGAATAGGCCCTGTGTCAGATAAAGAGTATAATTATTCAGTGTCCACTGGGCAGAATGTTGTCTAATGTCATCAGTAACAATTCTACAGGAAGTTTAGAAAAGCACTTCTGGCAGAAAGAGCCTGAGTCCTGCTGTCACTGTTGAGAAGACATAGTAGTTCTTAATTATCTATCCCTGGATTTTCTATTACAAAACATAAATATTTCTGTTTAAGACCATGATAATTTGATTTTTCATCGCTTACCTCTTGATTTCTTCCCAAGTTGTAAAACATACAAGTCAATTATTAAAACACCATCTGATTATTGTACTTGAGGTATGGAAAAAGTCTATTGGGAGTATAAGTGAAGAACCATAGATTGAACTTCAACAACCTTCCATGGGAGTCAAGAAAGACATGACAAAAGAAGCACTATTCGATCTGAGACTTGGAGAATATGCAGGCAACTGTTTGAGCAGCATGGGGTTACCATGGAGGAGTTGTATAGAATGGATCCCAAGCTATAGTAGGAGGTTCCGGCTGACAGATATGAGTACAGACATACATGCATGATCTATTCTTCTCTCTATGTAAGGTTAACATTGCTGGAGTGCGTGGTGTGAAACAGTGGATGTTGCTGGAGAGTGAGGCGAGGGCTTGATTGTAAAAATCTTTATAAAGTATGTGGAAAGTAAAAAAAGCAAAGAGTTCAACACAAGGCAGAGTCATTGCCAAATTTTGATCATCAGCCAGCTACAATCAGGTGTTCATGTTAGATCATCGTGGCAGTATTAAGGAGGAGAGATAAGAGAGAAGTAAGGTTGGATCTTGGTAATAAATTGCTCAGGGTAGTGGTAATGAGGACCGTATTTAGTGGAGAGAAGCAAAGCTAAAATAAAGTGAGAAATAATCAGGGGTTATATATAGATTAGGTTAGGTTAGGTTAGGTTAGGTTAGGTTAGATTAGGGGTGTGTGTGCATGTGTGTGTGTGTGCATTTTTGTTTGTACAGGTGAGTTCAGGTGATGGGTGGGCAGGGGTAATGGAGATGGATGAATGTAAGATGATACACTGACTTGGGCTTAAAAGAAGTTGAGAACATGCTCTAAGAAGTAAGCACAAGAGGTGCTCACATGGCCCCTTGTCTGTTCTTGTCTTATGGCCACACCAATTCTGCCTCTTAATGAAGGCAAGTTCAACAATTACTGATTATGTATGAGCCCCTCTACGACTCCATAAACTTCTGAGGAACAGGGAGAGACGCACTATTGATCCTGGGATAGTCTTCTCCTCGCAGTAGCTTCACAGACCTTTACATGTTGAAAATATTTAAAACTAATTAATGGAAAAATAACCCCATTAAATTACTGCTACATAGATTCAAGTCTCAGGAAAAATACCCATACACACAGACATGTATTTATATGAGTTTAATATTTAAAAGTACTTGATTTTCAAAATGAAAATGTTAAATCATGATAAAGACTTTAAGGATTCTTGCATAAACAAAAAAGAAGTGAAATGCCAAAAAATACATACTTGGAAGTGCCAACTAATCCAATAAGTAGAAAAAACTCACTATGCATTTAATTGACTATGTGGGCCCAGAAAGTGTTGCCACTGCTTTCTTTAACCACGAAGAATGTAAATAAATATGCTTTAAAATGATTCTTCTTCTTTACCACTTCCACCTCCACTGAGGTAAAGAATATAAAATTGAAACAGAAAAAAATATAGCTAAATATGCTATTTTCACACACATAATATATGATATAGAAAATACTCATAAACATGCCATACACAGCAGAATTCATAATCAAGTTGTGAGAAAACTTCTTATGCCCAGAAGAGAAGAGAATTCTCCTGGTGAGATATTTCCTAGAAGAAAGCACTGGCTCCTGAAATTGTGCCCTGATGCCTTCTTTCAAAGATCTTAGGAATGTTTGAATAGTGTGTGTATGAGAACGCGCATGTGCGCACGCACATACACACACATACACACACACACACACACACACACACACACACACACACACACACACACGTTCCAGTGCAACTGAGAGTGTATATGTGTTCACCAAGAGAGCAAAAGATATTTGTGAAAAAGTTGTTTCTGAAGTTTGAGTTCTACACAAATCCTTCCTTTGTTGTTGCTGTTGACTTTATGAAGGTGATTGATTTTCATTTTCAAAATCTGTCACTTCTGGGGCATCTGTTTTGGGGGCAGACTTCTTACAGCTGCAGCAGAGAGTGCCTGTCACTAGCCCTGTTGCTCAGTCACCATCTCCATTTATAGTTGGGTTTTTTAAGTGTTCCAAACAGGAACTCTGAGTTTCTGCTGATCTTGAGTCATCAAAGTAAAACTTGATTCCTCCCCTTTAATTCAAGTCTTTTATGCTGACATTTTTTAAAGACTGACATGGTTGACTAAAAAAACCCTGACCCTCTTAAACGAGTATTGATTTTAGAGTTTCTTCTGGATATACATTTAAGTAGGCTTTTTAATTAAAAAAAAAAAAAAAAAAAAACTGTATCTCTTTCCATTGTGCACTATTGCAACCATCTTTATGCAGAAGGTAAAGTTCACTCTACCAAGACAAGACTATTCAGGTTGCTTAAATTACAAATGTGAATTGCAAGTCTTCCCCTTCAAAGATTAATATTAAAAAAGGGGGAAACATATAACTCTATTCCACAGCCTCCTGTAACTTAACAGAACTAAATCTAGATTTGCAAAAGCCCTAGGAAACAGCAACTGTGACAAATATGTGGGAAAGATAGCTGTAACAGTCAGGATCCCATAAAAAATAATGGCACATTGAAGCTAGCTTCTCTCGGGAGTTAATTTATACAGGCATCCTATACCTAGAAGCACAGAAAAGTCATAGGGACGGACTGATGATCTGGGGTTAGCAGAGTCAGAGTTGTCATCTCCTCTAGGCTCAAGGGGACCAGGGCAGAGAGCAGTTATTTGGACCAGGAAAGAGAGAGTGTTGTAGAGGGTAATTTCTAGAGAGGACCAGTGACCCTTCCTGGCAACTGGGAACTCACAGTCTACTTGCCAGAGGATATGTGTCCCAAGAGTCTATCAATGTTAACAGGGGCACTATTGTTATCTTGAGTTTGACAATGATGTGTTTTGTCCTCCATCCATCTAATGATAATAGCATACCCTAGTCACTGTGAATAAAAAAAAAAAAAAAAATGCCCTGACTCATTTCTAAAGTTTCCCTGGCCAGTAGTTATTTTTCTCTTTCTCACTGGAAGTGAAATGTTAACCAAATGGCCGTGGGAATGTTTTAATCTTTATCTCTGAATCAACCTAGATCTCCAAAAAGCTCTTCCCCAAACACTAAATATCTGAATCAATAGACTTTTATTTGATGGTGGGAGCAAGATAGTGCATCATTTACAGCCCCTCATCCATGTTCCAGGCAAGAAGGGGGAAAAGAGAAAAAAAGTAGGAAGGTTTGATGGTTATGTCAGGAGAACCCTAGTTTTCTCAAAAATGTTTAGTGTGCATCTCATTGGCCAGAACCATGTCACATGGCAGCTTCTACTGACAAAGCTGTATTAGGCAGTATATTAAGTGGGCATATTGCTCCCTGAACAAAATTGAAATTCTTGAGTAATGAAGTAAGGGAATGTGTATGATGAGGAAGCAGTTAGCAGTTAGCAGCATCTATTATATCTTGCGGTTTGGTGTGAGTAAATGACAATAGAGTAATCTTAAGTCTTTCATCTTCTCTTCCTCTACATACTAGAATTTGCCTGGAAATTAATAAACAACAAGATTAGAGTGTGTCCACTTATTTGTTATATCAACAAATCTAATCTTAGTATCTCAGAACAAAATTAAAACATTGCATCATTCGCATATTTGCAGATCCCTAATAGACTAATGCCTGAGGACAAATGTTTGGATCTCCAAGCTTTCCTAACCTTGACTTATCTCCCATGATAATTTTAGCCTCCCATAGTTCAGAAGGAAGATATTTTCACCTTTGTGTCATTAGAGCATTCAGTAAGTATTTCTTTTTGTTTTTAATTTCATGATGACAACATAAGGTTATATTTTATTTTTTCAATTACAGTTGACATTGAATATTTATATTAGTTTCAATTATACAGCATTGTGGTTAAACATTCATATAACTTAACAAAGTGACTCCCCCCATAAGTCTTGTTACCCACCTGGCACCATATATAGTTGCTACAATGTTATTGACTTTATTCTCTATGCTGTACTTTGCATCCCCATGACTATTTTGTAACTACAAATTTGTACTCTTAGTCCTTTCACCTTTTTTATCTAGTACCCCACCCCCTCTCCCATTTGCCATCTATCAATTTGTTCTCTGTATCTATGAGTCTGTTTCTGTTTTGTTAATTCACTTATTTTGTTCTTTAGATTCCAACAATAAGTGGAATCATATGATATTTGTCTTTCTCTGACTGACTTCTTTCACTTAGCATGATACCCACTAGATCCATCCATGTTCTTGGAAATTGTAAGATTTCAGTCTTTCTTATGTCTGAGTAATATTCAGTTGTATAGTCAGTATTTCTGAGTTGAAGGAATGAATTCAACAGACATCAGGAAGCTATAAGAGGAGGCGGCTGCATTTCGGTTGTCTTTGGTAAATTACTCTTTGATATAAAATTTAGCATCTCCTTGGTTGTGCTGGAGTGTTTGTTGCTCTCAACACCCTCTTTGCATTTATTTATTTATTTATTTATTTATTTATTTATTTATTTATTTATTTATTTATTTATTCATTCATTCATTCATTCATTCATTCAATCATTTAATTTGATTTCCATTGCCCAGTCCTCCAGCTTTCTTTCTCTACTACCTTCTTTTAGCACTATGGTGACTAAGTGTTGGGGTAATTTGATTAAGATCATGGTGTTCAACATATTTTTTTGTTGTTGTTAGTGTTTTTGGTGTTATACATATTTAATAAGAAAAAAAATATTGCCAAATCTAATGTGATGAAGCTACCTCTCTATGTTTTCTTTTAAGAGTATTAGAGTTTGCACTGTTATGTTTAGTACTAAAGTTTTAGTTTCTTTTTGTATGTGGTGTAAAGTAAGGATCCAGTTTCATTCTTTTGCATGTGGATAGCCAATTGTCCCTACACTATCTATTGAAGGGACTGTTTTCTTCCCATTTTATGGTCTTGGCACTTTTGTAAAAAATCAATTTAACATGCATTCAAAGGTTTATTTCTGGATTCTCTATTTCATTGGTTTATATATCTGTCTTTATGCTACTACCACACTGTTTTGATTATTATAATTGTATAATAAGTTTTGAGATTGAGCAGTTTGAAATCTTCAATTTTGTTTTCTTTTGTCAAGAATGTTGGACTATGCAGAGTTTCTTGAGATTGCATATGAATTTTAGGAGGGATTTTTTTTATTTTTTCAAAAAAGGCACCTTTGGGATTTTGAAAAGTATTTATACCAATAAATCTGTAGACCACTCTGTGAAGTATTAACATTTTAACTCTATTAAAGTCTTCCAACCCATGAACTCAGGTAGCTTTCTATTTATTTGTGTCCTCTTTAATTTATTTAAGCAACAGTTTATCGTTTTCAATACAAAAGTACATCTTTTACTTCTTCGGTTAAGTTTATTCCTAAGTATTTTTATCTTGTTATTGTAAATGACATTGTTTCCCTTACCACCTTTATGGATTTTCCATTTGTAGTTCACAAAAATGCAGCTGATTTTGTGTTAGTTTCTTCTCTGAACTCTTAGAAGCCAAGAGCCATGCTGTATTTGTATTTTGTGGAGTTACTGTAAAAATAATAATTGGAAGTTTTTAATATATTTTTAAAATTTTCCATTGGCAATAATGTCTGTCTTTTGTTTTTGTTTTTCCTTTCTCTCTCTTTTCAGGGCTCTGCCAGTGCAACAGCCTCTCCTCCAGTCTCCACCCCTGTCACGGGACACAAGAGAATGGTTATACCAAACCAACCCCCTCTAACAGCAACCAAAAAGTCTACATTGAAACCACAGCCTGCACCTCAGGCTGGTCCCATTCCTGTGGCTCCAATAGGGACACTAAAACCCCAGCCTCAGCCAGTCCCAGCCTCCTACACTACAGCATCCACCCCTTCAAGGCCTACCTTCAACGTGCAGGTGAAGTCAGCCCAGCCCAGCTCACATTACATGGCTGCCCCTTCACCAGGACAATTTTACAGCCCAGGGTCAGGGCACCAGGGCTATAACATTCAACCAGTTCCTGTTTCTGGTCAAGGTCCACCTCCTCCAACACGGGGAGGCATGGATTATGCATATAACCCACCCCCAGGCCTCCAACCTGAGCCTGGGTATGGATATGGCCCTAACCAAGGTCGCTATTATGAAGCCTATAGCCCAGCAGGGCCTGTGTATGGAGGCAAAAATGACTCTGATCCTGCCTATGGTCAACAAGGTCACCCCAATACCTGGAAACGGGAACAAGGGTACACTCCCTCTGGGACAGGAAACCAGCACCCTACTGGCATGTATCCAGTTGCCGGTCCCAAGAAGACCTATATCACAGATCCTGTTCCAGCCCCCTGTGCACCACCACTGCAGCCAAAGGTAAGATACTCATTGTCATAGTGACAGAAATAAAGGGCCGCCTGTCTTGGCCAGCCTTCCCCAGAAAGCAGAGCCTAAGGCAAAAAATGTATGTGCTCTTTTAATTTAATTAGAAACTACAATGCCAGGGAAGCAAGAGTGAAGTAGGAAAAGGAGGTCCCAATAGGTATATGGGTTTATGTTACCAATATGGCTATTGTTTAGTACCTGTTGCATCTACTTGTTCAATCTTGAAAGATCATTTACCACAAGATCACATGAACTCTAACAACTCATGGTAATTTTTTTATGGTGGCAAAATGGGGGAAATGATTTATCTTGTCTCCTCTTGAACCAAGCTTCTCTGTGAGTCAGAAACTTCCTCACACTTAGACATGCATTTACTTGGGCACCAAACAAATCTGTAGCACCCCATGCATTACAAGGACAGGATATCATCAGGTCTGGAAGTGAGAAGTATGCAGGGTAAACATGAGGTGAGCTTCTGTCAGGTTGAGTTTATGAGACAGTGGTCAGACTCAAGGAAAGTTGGTACCACAGTGGCTGCTAAGACACAACAAGTGGCCAACAGCCCAGGAGACAAGTGAGGCCAAGGGGATCTAAGGTAATGCAGACACCTTGTCTAATTTCCTTTGGGAAGAGGTTGCTGCAGTATAATGGCACTTGCTTATCACACCTTGTCTATCCACATTACAGATCCTGCAAGAAGAATCTTACTCTCTAGCCTTTAACTCTATAAGGCAATTAAAAAAAAATCCTTTATGACAGTTATCTTTTTCATTGTTTTATTTACTTGCAAGCATGTATGTCTTTTAAGTAAACATTAAGTTTCTTCCTTTGAATATGTAAGATATGATATTACACATACCTACTCACCTACAATTTTGATTTTCCATGATAACTAGAACCAGCATGATGATATATCCTTTTACCATGACTAGAGGAACCAATGGGGAATTACTTTGAAGAAGTGAGATGGATAAACCAAGCTAGGTTTTAGCCATCGGGTTAGAACAGCGGCCTCTTTTTCTTTCATTTATAGCTGTGAGAAATCAGAAATAGTTAGAAGCTGAATGGTAATTTGGGAGCAACTTGGGTAGAAGGACTATCTGTATATTTTTAATCCTTAGCACATTTGACATTGTCAATTTACAGACATATTCATTCACATTTTCAACATTATAACAAAAATGTCAGGTCCTTGTTCTCCCAGGCGTGTGTTTACTAAACCACTATTTTCAAATGAAAGTATGTGCTCTACTAATGGTGCTCCAAAATGAATTCTAGGGTCCTTAGAGGAGAAGAACCCTTCCCCGAAAGTGCATCCTTTATATGAATACCCTTTACATAAAATTGGTCCAGCCATGATGTTTTCCAACTTAAAGTTTCCCAGTTAAGTGTTTTGGAAACATTGCTCTTGGAAAGGTTTTTTTTTTTTTTTTCCCTCTAAAATCCCTTTATAAAAATAAATGTCAGTAAGTTTGTTTGTGTGTTTGGTTTTTAAATAAAGTTTCTCCAAAATAGCCAACCTGGATAGCCTTGCCCTTTGTTAACATTGCAGTGTATTAACATTAGTCCTTCCTGGTTCCCAGAGCAAACAGGTCAGAAAACAATTGCATTATTCAACTTTATCTCACATTAGTGCAACTGCAATAAATTCCCCTATGGAAGAGTAAAATTTTGGGTTGGGATCATTGACACTAACATTTAGGCTGAACTGTCTTAAATGCAGTTTTGCTCCTTCCAAAGCAACCTGACTTCGGATGGTCCTAATGGAAAGTGATAGGCCCAAAGTTGTTTTAGGATCCTATCACCCTCACCTGGGGGAAGCAGGCTTGAGACCTATGTCTAGCTGGAGGGAATAATCTTGTGAGAAGTGGTAAGCTAGTCTTTGAGTTTCCTGTTTTCCCATCATGTCATCGGCACTCTGGAAAGCCCCCCTTCATTCAACATTGGAACCAATCCAGTGGTGCAGGAAAAAAATCAACGCCCAATATACAGCCTGGATCTAAGATGCTGGGTCCAGCCACATCACTAGCATTTGGACTTGGTCAATATACTCAGGGTAATGGAACGAACTTTCATTAACCACTCACCAGAAAGCATGAAATTTTATTTTCCTTCTTTTTGTAATTATTCAGGATGATCTGTTATTATGGTTTCTGGATATCAGTGAATCCCACATAATTTAATTTTTTTGTTTAAATATTTGTTTTTCAATAGTGTCATGTGTTTGAACATTACATCGTGCATTTTAAAAATGTGAAAATCAAATCATGTACTTTTCTCTGTGATTATTAAGGAGAGTGGTTAGAGGTTGATATTTAGCCATCTGTCTTTGTTTGGTGAAAGGGGAAGGAGGCTGATGAGGCTACAGATATATTCTGCGTTGTGGGGGCACTAGTGACGGAGGGGATGGGCTCTTTCACAGTTAGTCTTTGAGCAGAACACTGCTCCTATTCAATGGCACCTGTGCACAGAGGACCTTATTGTCCAGTATTGACTCTGCTTAGCTTAGTGGTGTGACTACTGGCTGGAAAAATGAGCTCCTAAGTCTAATCCCAGTTCCTCCCGTGACATTCCTCTTTCAGCTTGAGGAAAGCCTCTAGACCTCTTTATGTCACGCTTCTAGCCTGGGTAAAGTGGAACATCATCTTCTCTAATTAATTAATGACTGCAGAGGGCTTGGAAATTTCCAAAGACTGAATAATTGCCAAGTGAGGACTGTTCACTTTTCACTGGCTTTCCTTTCTTTCCAATTTTTCCTCACTGATGGAAAACTTACCTTCATGCCTTACAAAAATGATCTTTTGTTATGTTGAGACAATTCTGAGGAATTTGGCCTTTAACTCATTAAGGATTTTTTTTAAATATATTTTATTGATTTTTTTACAGAGAAGAAGGGAGAGGGATAGAGAGTTAGAAACATCTATGAGAGAGAAACATTGGTCAGAGCCTCCTGCACACCCCCACTGGGGATGTGCCCGCAACCAAGCTACATGCCCTTGACTGGAATTGATCCTGGGACCCTTCAGTCCACAGGCTGACTCTCTATCCACTGAGCCAAACCTGTCAGGGCAAGGAATTTTTTTAATGAAAGAAATAAAACTTACCTATTCTTGACATTGAGCTGCTTTAATTTTCCTACATCATAGAGCAGTTTAAAAGAAGAGGAAAAGGAGGGTAAGGAAAAAGACAAGAAAAAAAAGAAACAAAAATGAGAAAAGTGAAAAAGAGAATGAAGAAAGGAAGGAGAAACAATCAGAAACTGTGAGACTTGGGGGATCATGATTAGATTTGTGTTCCTGTGTGCTGAGCAGTGAATTTGCATACCACAGTAGACCCTAATATGTTTCCTGCACCATCTGAGCTGAGTTCCTTGAAAAATATTGTTATAAGCAAATCTTTAAACGGGAGAAATGTTCCCTTCTCACTGACAGTCCTCTTAAAGAAATAGAGGAAACTTTTCTCTTTGCTGTTTTACTAGTATAAAAGCTAATACCTGCATGTTGTTGTGTGGTCCATGGAACTCTTGTCTTATGCATTATCTTCACATTCCTGGGATGGGTGTTTTCTCCAATATTCAGAAGGTGAGCTGGATGAAATTCCCAGAGCCAGGATCTGAGGCAGTCATCACTCTTAGGTCCAAAGTGGCAGGGCAGCTCTGGCACCCACTTCCTTGTCTTGAACCTAATCTGTGTCAGCCTATGGTCAGGTAAAAAGACAGCGGTTTGCCCCATACTGCGTGAAAGGCACTGATGCTGTACACCACAGAAAGATCTAGAGGCCCATCTATTGTGGGGATTAGGTTAACTTCTGAAATCATCTATTATTAAAATGTCCTTGAAAAATCTTTCAGGAAGGTGAGACCTTGGAGAACAACAAACTACCTTTTGGTAAACATAACAAAGTTGTTGTTGTTAGCTCTTTCAGACTGAAAACAGATCATTGCTCATCATTTACTTGTTGAAACGGGATATTTCATAGTGTTGAAGAGGCCCTAAAACCTGTAATTCTTTAAGATTAAGAAAATCTTTGAGAATGTTTATATAGTAGCATTTCAGATATTCAAGGAATATTAAAGTGTTTAACTCTGTGTGTATAAGTGGAAAAGAGAAGATATATATATATATATATATATATATATATATATATATATGTATATATTTACTATGTATATACACTATATATATACACTAGAGGCCCGGTGCATGGGTTCATGCACCAGTGGGGTCCCTAGGCCTGGCCTGCTGGATCAGGCCTAAACCAGCCCTCTGACATCCCCTGAGGGTTCCCAGATTGCGAGAAGGTGCAGGCCAGGCCAAGGGACCCCACCGGTGCATGATTGGGGCTGGGGAGGGACCAAGGGGAGGCTCCAGGGTATGTCCAGTCATCTCACCCAGTCCCGATGGTATATTGGTATATTGCAAAGAATTGGTGGTACTTTGAAGAGAACTATCTTTATGTTAATTTCTGTGCTAAATCTCTCTCAATTTTGGGATTAGAGAAAGAAAAGGAAGAAATATAAGGGCAAGAAGGACGGATGTGGATATATGCCTCAGGGCAATTGACAGTACCTAGACATGTACTGCGGAGATGAGAATGCTTGAGGAAGCTGGTGATAGTAATATTAGTAATTTTATGCAGGGCTTCTCGGTTTCCATAGTGCTTTGTGAACCTCACAAAATCTATGTGCATTAAACATAGATGTTTCTGTCTCTCTTGTGCTGATGAGAGTTCAAAAGCTCAGTGATGAGAGTCACCGAACTAAGATCATATTTCAAGTTTATGGGAAAGCCGTAACTCTAAGCCAGGTCTTCTGAAAGTTGTCCTCGTACTTCCCCCCTGGGAAACCATGGATCTGGGCATCACTCACCATGGTCCACATCACAAACAGACACTTAAACAGTCTCAGGCAGTTGTGGTGCAATGTATGACATCAACATTTGGAGGGGAAGCACCCATTAAATCCCTGTCAGGCACCCAGGCTTGAGGCCTTCGGGCTGTGCTTCCTCTTCCTCATCATCCATGTACAATTTGTCCCAAGGTTCTTCCTAATTTCACAATATCTCATATCTATTTCTTATCTAAATCCCCCTGTGGCTGTCCTAGTTCAGTTCTCATTTCTCACGTGCACTGTTGAAATGTCCTCTTAATGGGTATGTCCACCTCTAATCTCTCCCCATACTATTCATTTTACAAATGCTACTAGGTTAATATTTCTAAGCATAGCTCTGCCTTGGTCATTATTTGCCTTTTTAAAAATTTTCTGCCGAAACCGGTTTGGCTCAGTGGATAGAGTGTCGGCCTGCGGACTGAAAGGTCCGAAGTTCGATTCCGGTCGAGGGCATGCACCTTGGTTGCGGGCATATCCCCAGTAGGAGATGTGCAGGAGGCAGCTGATCGATGTTTCTCTCTCATCGATGTTTCTGACTCTCTATCTCTCTCCCTTCCTCTCTGTAAAAAATCAATAAAATATATTACAAACAAACAAACAAAAAAATTTCAGAAGTCCCCAGCAACTTGTGGAATAAGTTGAAACCCCAGCCTGGATTTCCAGTTTTATCTTACTTTTTTAAGTATCTAGGCTTCCAGCTAAGAATTTATATTACAGTGGGGCCTTGACTTACGAGTTTAATTCGTTCTGAGACTGAGCTCGTTAAGGAGCTTGTTAAGGAGCTTGTTAAGGAGCTCGTTAACTCAAATTACTCTATCAACTCAATGCAAAAAATCGGCCTAGAGACAGCTGGTATCTCAAAAAACTTGTTAGTCGGGACACTGGTAAGTCAAGGCCCCACTGTACTAGTTTCTCATCTCTAATTTTGGTCATGGAGCTCTTCATGGAATTCCTCCCCAGAACTCCCCAAAATAAATAAAATATTTGCACATTCAAATGTGACCCGGTAAGACCGAACTAAAGTTCCCATCTCTCTTGTGAAGCATTTTCCTCAAAGCAAGTTGTATTTTACCCTCTCTTGCAGAGGTCTTCACACCTTTCATTATACTGGAATCAATTGTATACCTGACTTCCACCAACCTATGCCCCAGCATATATTAGACTTGGGGATTTATGGGCTAGAGATGATATCTGAACAACCCTGGTTTCCCCAGAACAACTAACACAGTACATAATGCATTCAACATGAAAATGCTTGAAGAAACTTCCTGTGTCCTCCTAAAATAAGAAATAAGCAAAATGCCAAAACTGAAACGTATTTTACAAAATCAGTTAAGGTGAGCTCTATAACACAAATATTGTCACATTGGCAATTCGGAACCCATAGTAGCAAGACAATGTCTCAAGTTCACTGTTGCTCTAACATTTTACTTTCCTTCTGGGATACATATGTTTATGTGTATGTTGTATGTACACAGTGACATTTTTATATTTTGCACTTGCCAAATGTTCATGGAATTTGTGGATTCCTATTTTAACCAACATTTTGAGTTTTAATTTATATACAATAACGTGTCCATTTTAAATATATAAGGCAGGAAACTTTTGACTGTATGTGCCTGTGAAATCACTACCACAATCAAGATAGAGAACATTTCAATGACCCCCAGAGCTACATGGTGCCCTGTTGTAGTTAGGACCCTTTACCCTCAGCTCTAGGCAATCATTCTGTTTTCTAATATTGGTCATTTTGTTCCTTTCCTGAATTTTATTTACATGGGATCATACAGTATATACTCTCCTAACTGCCCCACCCTGCCGACCTGGTCATAGGCAGCCATCTTGTGAAGGTGTGAGGGTCAATTTGCATATTACCTCTTTAGTATATAGAATATACTACTTTTTGTTTATTCTCTGGATGTGAGGGATTTGTGTTTTTTATTTTTCCATTTTGAGTTATGAATGAAGCTGCTATGAGTATTCAGGTACATGTCTTTGTACATACATAGTTTGCATTTCTCTTGGATAAATAACTAGGAGAGGAATTGCTGGGTCATATAGTAACTATTTAACATCCTAAGAAACTCTCAAACTGTTTTCCTAAATGTACCAGTTCATATTTTCACTAGCAAGTGTGTGAGATGTCTACTTGCACCAAATCATGGTATTATCACTCTTCTTAATTTTAGCTCTTTCATGCTGCATAGATCTATCTCACTATGGCTTATAGTTGCATCCTTCTTCTGGACTAATGATCTGGAGCACTCATTATTCATCCACTTATTGGACATTCTTATATCTTTTTTTGTGAAGTGTCATCAAATTTTTGGCCCTTGTTAAAATTGGATTATTTCTTTTTATTGAGTTGTGAGAGTACATTGTATGTTCTGAATAAGAGTTCTTAGATATATTCATTGCCAATATTTCTTCCTAGGCTGTTAATTGACTTCCATTTCCGTAATGTTGTTTTCTGAAGAGCAGACATGTTTAATCTATTAAAACTCGATCACTTTTATCATCTATATTTTTGTTTCTTTAGCTCTGTTTGTCTCCTCATGGTCACACACATTTTACTCTATGCTTTATTTTAACTGTATAACACTACAAACTAGAGTTATGGTTCACTTCAGTTTAAGGTCACTTTTTCCCATTGGAATATCTAGTTCTTTCAGCATGAAAATTTATTGAAAAGGCTCTTCTTTTCCCATTGAATTACCTAAACACCTCTGACAAAAATCAATTGACCATATATGTGTGGATCTATCTGGACTCTCTCTATTCTTTTTGTTACCTCATTTATTTGTCCTTCGCCCAATGCCACATTATCTTGATCACTGACATTTATACTAGGTTTTGAAGTCAGGCAGGGTCCATTTTTTATCTTTGTTCTTTCTGAAGTGTTTTGATTATTCTACATTCTTTCCAATTCCATATAAATTTTAGCATCAGCTTGCTACTTTCCACAAAATAACCTGCTATGATTTTGATTAAGACTTCATTAATTGTGTAAGTCAATTTTTAAAAAGCTGATATCTTAACAATATTGAGTATTCCAAACCATGAACATGATATATCTCTTATTTTATTTATGTCTTCATTAATTTCTCTCAAAAATTTATTGTAGCTCTGAATAGATGTTGTTAAATGATCCCTAAGCATTCTACATTTTGGATGGTATTGTAAATGCTATTTTTAAATTCAGTTTTGTACAATTGCTTACCACTAGTATTTGGAAATACAATTAATTTTTTTAATAATGACCTTGTATCTTATGACCTACTAAATTTAATAGTTTTGCTTTGTTTTTAATTCTTAGACTTTTCTACCTAGTCATTTCATCTGAAAAAGCTTGTTGAGTCAGTTGCTCGTTGCCTTTATTGATAAGTCTATCCATCAACTTTCTATGTTTGGAAGATTTACTTCTTGATTGAAGAAGAAACAGTTTCCCACAAATTTGAAGGATGCAAATTGGGAAAAATAATATAAACCTTACCTCTTCACTTCTCTAGACCAGCCTAGTGAAACTAGAAGGTACCTTCAGAATCATTAGGTTATAAAGCCTGAAATGTAGAAATAAGAAAACCAAGGCCTAAAGAGTTATAGTTAGCAAGTGATAGATTTGATTAGAAAATTAACACTTCTTCCTATACCACAATTCCTCTCTACATTGCTTCAAGACCCGTGAGATCAGAAGTAGTAAAGGATCTTTAAAAGTTGTAATAACTGTTACCAAAAGGAGCTTATTCCTTAGCCTAAGTAAGGCCTCTTGATAATAGAAAAGGCCAACATTTTATGATCCTTGTTTTGTTTCACAGTTGTTCCTGTGAAAGGACTAGTTCTTAGGGCCTATTTGATTTTGTCTAAGATCATGATTTCTTCTTTTCATAATTTAAGAGTTACTATCATGATGGATGTCCTAGTATACTAGGATGTTTGTGAATATTTATGCATTTTACTCAACTTGTCATTTATAGAGATTTATATATTTAAAAATATCCAAAGTCCTTAACCTTCCTAGAAAACTAAACAAATGATTCTAGCAAAATGTAACTTTTTGTGTTTACAGAGAGAACTTACTTCAATTTACCAGTGTTTTGCTTTTTTATTTATTTATTTATTTATTTAGTTCTATAACAAAACAACCACCCAACTTATGCATATGTCCCTTTAAGTACCTCATTTCCTTCTTGGCCATCTACAAAAGCTCAGACTTATTTCAGAGGAGAGACTGTAGTTGTTCTCTTTCCCAGCAGACAAAGAAGATTGATCAGTATTGATGTATCATGATTAATGGTGAATATAAAAATGGAGAAAGATTTTACACACAGAGTATTAGGAATTATCTCATAGTGAAAGTCAAATACTTAACTTTCCAAAAGTGCCATTGTTCCAGAAATAAACATTTACTTGTTATTTTAGCTCTTTGGTTTTCTGGATTATGGAAATCCAACTTTTAGATATACTCTTAGCATATGATATGATGGTTGTTCTAGTTCATCCTCAAAATTCAGGGAACATTCTTCAAACATACAATTACAATTTAGTTTTTTTGTTTTGTTTTGATTACATAAGGTTACTTTCTAAATAGCATTTTTAAATATATATGAATAATATGTAACACTTTTATAATGTCTTACAAAATTCTCAAAGCTTTTATGTATCTGGGCAACTCTATAACATGTCCAGAGGCAACTTGCCTATTGTTCTACTAATAAGAGATGCCAGAGGAGGTTGAAAACTTAGGTCTTTTGACTGCCAGCTCACTGTTCTTTCCACTCCATGACGCTTGCCTCCATTCACAGCTCTCTGTGTTTGCATGTGTTTGTTCATTGTACAGTTCTCTAGTTTAAAGAATATAACATTATAGTTGAATTTCTGGGACATCACTTATATTTAACATTAGAGGCCCAGTGCACGAATTCTTACATGGATGGGGTCTGGCTGCCTGGCCCCAATTGGGGCAGATTGGGGCCAGGCCTATAGGGAGGAGGAGACTGTGGGAGGTTGGCTTGTAAGCCCGCCCCTGATTGGGGGAGGGGGTTGGGGGGAAGGGCTGTGGGTGGGGGGCCACCGAGGGTGGAGCTGGATGGGGGGAGGGGCTGTGGGCCAATAGGGTTAGTGGGGGCTGATCAGGGGTGGTACTGGCCATGGGGAGGGGCTTTGGGCAGTCAGCCAGCCTGCCCCTCCCCCTAATGGGGTGGGAGAGCTGAGCGGGGGGCCAGCGGCCTGGGGAGGCACCATGGGTGTTTGGCAGGCCAGCCCTGCCCCTGATTGGGGTGGGGGGGCCGATCTGGGGTGGGACCAGGCAGGGGGAGGGGCTGCAAGAAGTTGACCAGTCAACCCCAGCGTATATTGGAATAGGGCAGGTGATTGGGGTGGGGACTGCCAGGGTGAGTGGCTGAAGGAGTTTGGCTGGCTGGCCCCGCCCCCTATTGAGGTAGGGGGTGATCAGTGGAGGGGCTGTGGGAGGTTGGCCACCGGCCCTACCCCCAGATCTGGCGGTTCACTGGCTGCAGTGAGTGTCATAGCGACTGGTCGTTCTGGTCATTACAGTTTTCCAGTCACTGGCTATATATATATATATATATATATATATAATTTGAAACCCAAGGTTTATTCAACATTTTATCAAGAGTTCAAGAGTCAAGGAGTTACAATTATATAATTATACCCTAAATCTACTAGGTCTCCTTCCTGTTTATTTTTTTATGTACTTGTAGGAGAAGAGTGTGTAAGTGTGATAGTTACATTCTTTATGGATCTGATGGATCTGTTAGGTATTACTTGATTTTCATGGTGCCTACATGCAATCATTTTTTTTTAATTTGCCCAACGTTACTATAAAGATATTCATAATTTCTATTAGAGGAACTCATTTGTAATCCAGTCCATCCAAATGACACAAAGCATTAGTTAAGCAGAATGTCTAGGACAGCTGAAGCTGGTCATCCCTGCAGGGACCTGGAGAAGATTTCAGGAAGGTAGACTGGCTTCCTCAATGATATTTTATTGAAGCACAGCCATGCTGTCTTGCTTATATATAATCTTTGGCTGCTTTCACACTACAACAATAAAGTGAGGAAGTTGCTACAGAGTTGGTATGTATTTGAAACCCTAAAACATTCTCTGCATGCTCCTTTACAGAAAAAGTTTACCCATCCTTTATCTAAAATATGGGAAGGACTTTGCAAAACTCAAATTCTCCTTAAAATTGCTTGAATATTCCTCAGCTATTCTTTTTCTCTCCAGGGGATCCTGATTTGTGAGCTGGAGGTTTTTGCAACAGTCAGTAGGAATTTGAGTTAAATATCAAAACCTAAAATGAACCTACTTCTTGCAGAAGGGTACATACATACTGTTTCTCCCAGCCTGGTAAACTCATATTAAGTCTTCTTGGATTACAAGATTTATTTCTAATAACTCATTGGAGAAGCTTGATCATTCACCCAATCCTTCTGAAATTTTTCTTACTGCACTTTTTTTCCCTTTATGATAACATGCACCTTATTGGATATTTTAAATATGTAACAAAATTATTGAGCTATAATTCATCTACAATGGAATTAACCCATGTAGATTGTACAATTATTTTTTTAGTACATTTATGGAGTGTACAACCATTGGTATTTCCTGGCCTCAGAAAGAAATCCCATCCATTCCCAGTAACAGTCACTCCTCATTGACTCCAGCCCTCCAGTCCCTTCATTTTCACCTTTGAAGTCTATTTAAAATCTATTCACTTTTCACCACAGCTACTGGTCCAAGGCCCATTCCATCTTGTTACTCTGCTCTTTTACCCTTGTCCCACTTTACTTCATTTTCCCTGTAATATTTATCACATCTCACATGTATTTCAATGATGTTTTTCGTTTCTCTCCCCCTAGAATGTGTCATGGAAGCAGAGATTTTTCTGTTTGGTTAGTTGCTATAAAGCACAGTGTCTGGAAAGTAGTAAGTCCTCAGAAAAGATGTGTTAATAAAGGAATGAGGAAGTGCTGAGCACAGAATCATTCCTCTTATAACTTTTTATCCAAATAACAATTATGTGGGAAAGGATGTGAAGCCTTGAGGTTCCCCAGTGTATAGCACTCACTTTTTGTATGATTTCCCTAAATTTATATTCCCACATACCAACCCTCCACTACCTTAGCTTTCCAGCCCTCCTTTTTACACCATGTGTTATCTATTTTGATAATGTCTACATTTCTAGAAAGACTAAAGTATTCAAATCAAATCTGACTTTGAGCTCCCAACTCCAAGTTGAGTTGAGTGTGATGACAAATGTGGAGGTGCTTTCTGACTATAAAATGCGACATCTACATGAGAGATTGTAACTGTATTTTGAAGGGTTTAGGCTAAAGGAGAGGAACTAAAAATCTAAGTAATAGATGAGAGTGTTAAATATTTAAAGCTGTATGTATTACATTTTTCATCTATCACTCTGTCCTGCCGGGCACTAATGAAACAACCGGCAGTGTGCTGATTGTGATCAGTGGGCTGTGGACTGGAGCTAAGCAGAATGTCAAAGAGATAGAGTCTACTCTAACTCATCACCTGAACCTCTGAGAGGAAAGTACTACTGAGCTTTGAGAGATGCAGGGCAAGCTAAAGACCTCCTCAAAGTACTGCATCAGCCCAATGTCTCCCAGTGAGAAGGAAGGACTTGTAGCAAAATGAACACTGACTTTTTTTTCTAAGAGTGGTATAATTTCACCTAAATTTTGAACTGCTGCTAAATGCCTGGAATAACATTGTTTTGTGTAATTGTATGTATAATTTGCAATGTCTATGAAGATCTGGTCGGAAAGGGGAAGGGAAAAGATAATGTTAATATATGCTGCAAAATCCAGCCCATTTATATCTAAAGTTTACAGTCAGGCAAAATGAATGTTCCATTTCTAATTAAATTTGCCATTGATTCTACATGAGCCTGTTCTCTGAGAAGATTATACAATTAATAAATGCCTAAAACTGTCATTCTTGAAACCTTTGGGTAGAACATCTAGTTGCATTCCTAATGAGTGAGCCTAAGCCAAGTTTATTTGGAAATCCCTATTTGGAAAGCCATGGAAGTGTGAACTTCATCACGTGAAAAGCCCAGGACTGTTCAGCCTTCTGTGGCAGTTCTATGAGTCCTAGTACCAGGCTATTAATAGGGAGTCAATTACATGTGTGCTGCTGCTGCTTTCTTTTTTTCTTTCTTTCTTTTTTTTTAACTGTATGGATAATAACTAAAAAGACCCCCTATTTTACCAAGAGGTTATCAGGTGAAGAAGTTATTTGGTTTCCATTTTATAACCTCTTTTTTCAATGTTTTTATCCACACTTAATGTTAACATTCCCTATTAAAAACAGAAGTCTGTTTTTTTTTTTATTTTTTATTTTGAGTATTAACCTCTTCTAAAATCAAAAAACAAGGCCTAGAAATTTAAACAAAATTTCCCAATAGTCTTCTGGAACCTAATAATTACCTCAACAAATTTATTCAGTGATGGGGAGTTCATAAATTTTTAAGTGGTCCAATATGAAGTTAATGTGTTACCACTGGTTTTCTAAGGAAGCATCTTGTCCACTCACAGGAAATGAAGACCCAGAGAATGACTGTCCAAGGTCTTCCAGCAAAAGTAGTACTTTAATATAATTTTCTGAATTTGGGAGGTTGAGGATGATTCATTGTCTACATTTGATAGTGTTTTATCATTGCCTTTTATAAAATAACAGTGAACATTTTAATGCAATACATTTTCTTATTTATTGTCTAACTTGGTCCTCAAAAAATTATTGAGATGGACAGAGAATTAATAATTATTCTTTTTTACAGATGATGACACAGTTTTAGAGAACTCAAGTCATTTCCCAAATTTTTCATTGTATAAATCATGGAATCTGTATCTCTTGTCTGTAAAATCCATAGGATGAAACATGCGAACTGAAACACATTTCAATTGTTAGCTTTTCTGTTCGAAGAATGCCCCTTGCAGTTGCTAAATATTTAGATTAAAAATAGATAATTCATTAAACAGGGCAATGCATCAAAGAGTTGGGCTGATCTAGTCATTTCTAGGTATTCTTCAGTATTCCATCTGAGATGAATCTGTAGATGACTCTGCCAGGGATAAGGTTACATAAACCTCAGAAGCCAAATAAACCTTTTGGTTAAATGATTCAATTCTATTCACCATTTAGTAGTTACTGCAATATAAATGACTGTTCACGATGGAAAGTGTTTGTAAATAAAGTATGCATAAAAAGTAATGGTTTCTGCCAAATGGCATTGCCTTAGCTACTATAGTTAATACACCCAACAGTGAATAGTGAGAATATTGTGTGTGTGTTTGGGTGTGGGTGTGAATATATTCCAATGTGGAATCTAAAGCTTTGAAGTTTATAACTTTCAAGAAACCTCTTTAAAAAAATACAAAATTATGACCAGAAAATTATTGCATTAGTTTCCTAGGGCTGCCATAACAAAGTACCACTGACTGGATGTCTTAAACAACAGAAATTTATTTTTCTAATGGTTCTGGAGGCTAGAAGTCTGAGATGAAGGTGTTAGGGGGGTTGGTTTCTTCTGAGGCCTTTGTTTTCAGCTGTTAGATGGTCATCGTTTGTTTGTGTCATCACTGGGTCTTACCTCTATGTGTGTCTGTGTCCTTATCTCTCTCTCCTTGTCTTATAGGAACATCAGTCATATTGGATTATGCCCAACCTGATGATCCCATTTTAACCTAATTGTTTCATTGAAGGACCTATCTTTAAATATAGTCACCTTCTGAGGTACTGGAAATTAGTACTTCAATATATGAATCTTGGGAGATGACATAATTCATCCTATAGCAACTAAGTAAGAAAATTAATATTTCAAATGATAAAAGCAAATGCACCTAATTTTATTTTACTTTTTTAAATTGACTTGAGAGAGAGAAGCATCAATTTGTTATTCCATTCATTTATTCATTTATTGGTTGATTCTTGTATGTTCCCTGACTGGAGACCGAACCCTACAACCTTGGTATATTAGGATGATGCTTTAACTAAGGGCATACCTGGCCAGGGCCAAAACACAATTTAAATGGATTATTATTAAAAGTTTGGATAAAATTTATTTAATCTACACAACATTTTATTGGTAACTGTGAAATTTAAGATGATTATCAAATTTAGGGAAATTATTCACATTTATTTGTAAGCTGTTACAAAAATATGTGAGCTATTGGTAAATTCTATTTTGTGAAATTTGCTTTAAAAATAAAATCAAGCCCTCGCCAGTTTGGCTCAGTAGATAGAGCATAGGTCTGCAGACTGAAGGGTCCAAGGTTCAATTCCTGAATTCCTATCAAGGGCACATGCCCTGGTTTCGGGCTCAATACCCTGTAGGGGTCATGCAGGAGGCAGCCAATCAATGATTCTCTCTTATCATTGATGTTTCTATCTCTCTCACCCTCTCTCCTCTCTGAAATCTTACAATATATTAAAAATATAATATACTAAAAATAATAAAAATATATTTAAACAAAGAAAATCAAGTCAATGGTGCATTTTTAATTGCTTCTAGTACATAGTTTAGCATATTACTGCTAAGAGAAAACATCTTTTGTGTGTATATTTCTATACATCTGGTAATTAGTAGACTGTTCAACTGACTTTGCTTCTGACTATATACATTTCACACCTGCTTCTCTTCTCCACCAGCAAAAATCCATATTCTGGGTGTTGTGGGACATATTCATGTCATAGGACTTCTGGCTCCATACCTCTGATTCTTAGAGCTAGGAAGGTGATGGGCCCAGGGGCATTTCTAGAAAATCATTCTCACACAATGATAACTGGTGATGGCTTATGCACATGCCATAGTGATCAGGAATCTTGTAAATATAATATACCTCTATTCTCAACTAAATGTGTCTTTGACTGAACTTCCCCTAACCAAACCCCAAATTTCTATGAGAATTCCCACACTGCTCAAGGAGTATGTGACAGAGAACAGTCAGAATGGCAAGAGACAGCAGTGAACACATGTCTGGGCCCCACCCAGGACCTAAGAAGAGGCCAAAGCAAGTGGGGATCCCTGAAGTTTCATTTGTCAATCTATATTTGAGTTATTCTGCTACTCTGGGTACTTGTTAGAGAAGAGTTGTCCCAACTTTTTTTATCTGCCCTTCCTTCCTTCTCTCTTTCCCAAACATTTATTTGGTGCACATCATATTTTAGAGTCTACATTTGGAGGAATTAGACACATACAGTGTCTACAGCAAGGGTATGATGTTTGGGATAGCCAAAGTTGTTAAAGTTACAGTCTACTGCCGGGGTCCAACCCCAGCAGGTCCAGGGGTTCCCAAAGGCGTAGACAGAGTCGGCGAAGAAGGAAGGACAGGGAGACAGTGTTCAGTTGATCAGCAGCCTAGCCAGGATCTCTAGCCAGGATCTCCAGCCAAGTTCTGGTCTGGATCTCCAGAGAGATTCTGGTGTTTATTGTCTTGTTACATCCTTATTTATACCAGTTGATTTTAATCCTGTCAATTTCTATTACAAAGGTTAGGGCATTTCTTATCTCCATTCCAGGGAGTAAAGATTATGTAGCTTAAGCATGATTGTTTGTAGTTAAAGTGATTAACTACCCGCCTGGCACTTAGTTAAGGAGTTTCATCCCCTCCCTAACTTCAGGGAAAAATCCCTACCTGGGGAAACAACCTTTCTCGGAGAGGTGACCTTGGTTAAAACACACAGCGCTAAGGGGAGCAAACATATTAAGAACAGTATGCTATATACGCCAGGTCCCTTGAAACATATGCTGTGCAGATGTTTCTATCCTGCAGCGACTGTGTCAAGCAGCAAGGATGGACCGGCTTCCGGCAGTCTACTACCTATACAGATGATTCAGAAGTCACATTCAGCTGAGTGATTGGGAAAGCTTTATGAGGAAGTGGCATTTGATCTGGCCTAACTGATGGCTAGGATTGAGATTAGTGATACTGGGAAGAGGGAAGACATTCCAGAGAGCTGATGTTGCATACAGCTATGCCTCATCATGACATTTTTTGTGCCTATAACATTTAAAGTTTTATTTGGTTGCATAGCCAAAACAAATGAGCTCAAGGAAATCCCTCATTTGGTGGCCACGTCATTGCTTTTGAGAAATGTCCTTTAGAGTTTGATGCCTCTTTATGGCTTAAGGTTCTGAGCATCTGATCACATCTTCGTTCTGGGATCTCATAAGTAGCTCAGTGACAACATCTGATGGATTTAAGTTGGTAGCTTTATCCACTTTACCAGAAATAGACTTCAGACAAACTTTTCACTAAGATGGCATCTTTCAATATGTGAACCCCAGGACAAATGGCCTTTTATATTTCAACTAGAGGCCCGGTGCACAAAAATTTGTGCACTCGGGGAAGAAGTGGGGTCCCTCAGCCCGGCCTGTGCCCTCTCGCAGTCTGGGACCCCTCGGAAGATAACGCCCTACTGGCTTAGGCCTGCTCCCCGGTGGCAGAAGGCAGGCCCAATCCCTAGGTGCAGCCCCTGGTCGGGCTCAGAGCAGGGCCGATTCGGGGGTTGGGGCACCGCGCCCTGTCATTCACAGAGCAGGGCGGATTAGGAGGTTGCAATGCCACCCTCAGTCACGCTCAGGGTAGGGCGGATTGGGGGGTTGGGGCACCGGCCCCTGTCACACTCAAGGCAGGGTCGATGGGGAGGTTGCGGTGCCACCCCGTCATGCACAGAGCAGGGCCAATCAGGGGGTTGGGGCGCTGCCCCTGTCACGCACAGAGCAGGGTTGATCAGGGGGTTGGGGCGCTGTCCCCTGTCACGCACAGAGCAGGGTCGATCAGGGGGTTGGGGAGCTCCCCCCTGTCATGAACAGAGCAGGGCCCATCAGGGGGTTGGGGAGCTCCCCCCTGTCACTCACAGAGTAGGGCCAATAGGGGAGTTGGGGCACCGCCCCCTGTCACACACAGAGAAGGGCCAATCAGGGGATTGGGGCTCCACCCTCTATCACCCACAGAGCAGGGCCGATCAGGGGGTTGGGGCACCACCACTGTCACACTCAGGGCAGGGCCGATGGGGAGGTTATGGCACTACCCCATCACACAAAGAGCAGGGCCCGTGGGGGAAGGGGGTTGTTAGGGCGCCGCCCTCTATCACCCACAGAGCAGGGCCGATCATGGGGTTGGGGCGCCACCACTCTCACACTCTGGGCAGGGCCGATGGGGAGGTTATGGCTCTACCCCATCACACACAGAGCAGGGCCCGTGGGCGGGGGGGAGGTTGGGGCACCGCACCCTGTCACACACAGAGCAGGGCCGATCAGGGGGTTGGGGCTTCGCCCCCTGTCACACACAGAGCCGCAGGGCGATCAGGGGGTTTGGGCGCTGCCCCCTGTCACGCTGATCCTGGTGCCAGGAGGCCTCTCGGCTCCACTGATCCCGGTGCTGGGAGGCATATTACCCTTTTACTATATAGGATAGAGGCCTGGTGCATGAGTGGGGCTTGCTGGTTTGCCCTGAAGGGTGTCCTGGACCAGGGTGGGGGTCCCCACTGGGGTGCCTGGCCAGTCTGTGTGAGGGGATGATGGCTGTTTGCAGCTGGTCACACACCCTTCAGGGTGGGGTTCCCCACTGGGGTGCCTGGCCATTCTGGGTGAGGGGCTGAGGGCTGTTTTCAGGCTCACAGGTGACTGAAGCTCCCAACTACTCCTTTTTTTCTTTTTTTTTTTATTCTGGGCCAGCTTTAGCTCTGGCTCCAGCTCTGAGGCCTCTGCTTCTGAAAGCAGGTATCTGGTTTGTTTGAGTTCTATAATCGAAACAATGTATAACTCCAGCTCTGAGATCTCGGCTCGCTGAGAGCAGGTTTCTGGGGTTTTGTTTAGCTTCTATATTTATTACAATGTTTCAAACTGCAGGCTCAGAGGCTGGCAAGGCAGGCGGGAAATGTTGGTTTCCTTTGTCACTGAAGCAAGCAAGCCTCATGTTAGTTTCAAGCATCCTGGCTGCCAGCCGCCATCTTGGCTGGCAGTTAATTTGCATATCGCCCTGATTAGCCAATGGGAAGGGTAGCGGTCGTACACTAATTACCATGTTTCTCTTTTTTAGATAGGATGATATCTGGTGGCAAGGTTAATGCTCCACTTATGACTTTCTCCTTTGCTCTCTCTCTCTAAAGTCCTGAACTTTCCCAGAAATTTAGTACTTTCTTTAGTTGTCTTTGTTTTTCCCATCCCCTATTTGCTTTTTTATTTTGTTTATTCCAATGACTTTTTTTTCCCCTTGAGGACAGTCTGGGTGTAACCACGATCCTGAACTTGGAGAAAAGTCTAGCGAAGTGCCTCTTTCATATGCAATCTGAGGCAAGTGGTTGACCCAGCATCTCTCAGTGTGACCTGGTGACAGAACCTGTAGAGATATTTGAATGTTCAGTCCTTGCATGATTCTACCAAGTCACATAGATCTGTTGGTAAGTTTAATCTTTGTGAAAGAGGCATTTTGTCACTGATTTCCTGCTTTGTGAAATGTATGAGGGCAAAGAACTGTGTAGTAAAATTCAGAATGTCTTCATGATTGGTAGGACATAGGCACCAGCTTAGCTAAACAGAAGCCAGTGCTTCCCCTTAACTGTTGAAACACAATTATTTGCATAGTGCACATGTTCAATAAATGTTGGTTTTGCCATGGATTCTGTACTGTTTTTACTGTAATTTGAGAACTAAAGATAATGATGAATCAGTTGCTGATGTACCTGGTTTTTTAGGGTTTAATACCGTTAATATCCCTGTCTGGTGGGAATGGCTATCTGTATACTGAGTTTTTTGGAATAATACAAAAAAAAAAAAAAAAAAAGAAAAAAACAGATAAAACTACTCTTCCACTTGTATTGAATGAATACACTTTTCTTCATCACATTTAGGTCTTACATAGTTTTGCTCCCCATAATTTCATCAAATGGCATGAGTATATTAAAATAAAATCAGGTGGAGTGAGGGAATCCTGGCAATGAAGGAATCATCACTTTTCTGACAAGTGTCAGATAATACAGTAACAATATTTAGAAGTAAAATTTCTGCCAAAACCGGTTTGGCTCAGTGGATAGAGCATCGGCCTGTGGACTGAAAGGTCCCAGGTTCGATTCCGGTCAAGGGCATGTACCTGGGTTGCAGGCACATCCCCAGTAGGAGGTGTGCAGGAGGCAGCTGATCTATGTTTCTTACTCTCTATATCTCTCTCTCTATGTTTCTTACTCTCTATCTCTCTCCCTTCCTCTCTGTAAAAAATCAATAAAATATATTTAAAAAAAAACAAAACAACACATTAGAAGTAAAATTTCAGTACTGTAATTGAAAAATATATCTGTATATTATTCATACAGCAATTCTTCAAACTATCGCAGGTCTACCTTTCATGCCTCATCAATATGTTATATACTAGTAGTATAATAGAGTGCTATTCCTTTTTACTCTTTTGCTTTTGGTCATGAGAATTAATTTGAAGGCTTTTAACTTTCTGATTTCAATGTTTGTTTTGTACTAGACATGGCTTGTTCTGTCTGCCATAGAACTCTCAGATTGACAGCATTTGCTGGATGAGACCAGAATTGATTGCACTACCTGCTTCAGTCAGTATAGCTGTTTGCACATGGTTTATTTTAGGGGGATCTACAAAAGGCCAAATGAAAATGTTCCATGTTAAGTGTAGTTACATAAACCTTAATAAAAAGAAAGTACTATGAAGCACTTAGTGCCTCAGATACTGGAACCAAAAATTTTGTCCTTTCATCCCTTATCTCGGACATTCAAGTGACCCTGATGTTTTCTTGGTTAAACTAAACTTTAGTATGGAGAGGGGTTTATATAATATCTAATTCAAGCCCTATTCGTTTCATTTGTTCCACACACCTTTCTTAGGCACATACCATGTGCCAAGCCCTGTGCTGGGTATTGCATACACCAAGATGGAAAAGAACCCCTACTCACAAAGATATCATGAGGGAAGAAATAGTTGAGGAAACTAAGGCCTAGGAAGTTCCTATAGGCATAGTATAGGGACTAGTAAAACGTCTCCTGCACAGCATTCATTTCTGCTTCTCCTTGACAACTCCATCTCCCTAACGTAGGACATAGCACAGGACATATAGCTGGACTGAAATAATTCTGTTCCTTGTGACAAACTTCATGGATTCCATGTTGAACTTTTATGCTTAAAATATATATTTTGTGTTCAATATTAATTCCATAGACATTTGGAAGAGAAAAAAGTAGATTTCCAACTTTTCTGACCTCTCAGAAGCCTCTGATCTTACATCCTGGGTTATTAAAACGGTTCCCTTTTGCTTTTCAGGGCACAGGAGAGGGGGCAGTATAGGAAGCCTGCAGTTGCATCAAGACAAACTCAGAGTTTGGGTGAATTTCTGAAGCCATTTCATTTGAGTTTACAAGTGTAAATCTCACAAAACAGCTTGTTCTAAAGTGGTTACTAGTACACTTGGTTCTAGTTACCCCAGAAATATTGTGAGAACAGGCACTGTAAGATTAGTATGGCATGCTCATAGAAGGTTTTCTGAACCATGTGGGGGCTGAACATTTGCTTAAGAGGAAATGCAGACAACACTGGTTGAATCTCTAGGGAGTTCCATTCCACATGGGTTAGGGAACTGCCTCAATAAATCAACATCCTATGTACTGTTTCTGACATATTAGGATCTAGAAGTCCTTCTTCTTGTGATATAATGCAGTGAGGAATGAAAAGATGCCCTGAAGTATGGAAGAATGATGTGTATTTGCGTTGGAATAATGAAGATTTATTATATAACTTAAAATCTCTTAAATGGCCCCATGAATGCTCAATGGATGTTTGTTAAGTGAGTTTTAATACCTGATTTGAGTTCAGTGTTGGAGGGATTTCAGTGGCCAAGCTGTTGAAAAATGAAGTGGTGTGTGACACAGGATTAGAGAACCAAGCCAGGCCGAGAGTGCTGGGCTCTCACTTCAGTTAATAATCCATAAGTGATTTTAGACAAGTCACCTATCTGTCTTCCTCAGTTTTGTAAAACAGGAGATTGGACTACTTTCTTTTTTTAAAGACCCTAGGTCCTGGCCAGTGTGGCTCAGTTGGTTGAGCCTTGTCCCATGAACCAAGAAGTCAGAGCTCGATTCTCAGTCAGGGCATATGCCTGGGCTTCAGACTCAATCCCCAGTAGAGGGCATGCAGGAGGCAGCCAATCAATGTTTCTCTCTCTTTGATGTTTCTATCTCTCTCTCTCCTCTCTCTGAAATCAATAAAAAAATATGAAAAATAATAATAATAGAATGAAAGGCTCTAAAGATGCTATGAAATCTACATGCATAATATTAATCAAGAATTACCATAAGTATGATACAATGAAAAGAATTATCAACAGTGATATGTCAAATGATAAATTATAGTCATGCCTTAACTTCTTTTAGCCAAACTTCAGGTTTATAGCTCATTATCTAGCACATTTCAGAGGACCTAACCAGTATACAGTAAACATTTACTAGTCACATGCTTCACCCAGTGTCTTAATGTCTGGCCCAGATCTTTGAAATGAATGCTGAATGGTATTATTGATTGAAAACTAGATCCTAAAGACATTCCACATAATTAAATTTAAAGGGTGAAAATCCAACCCATTCAATATGGTATCTCTTTTTCAGCATAAGAGATTTACACAGGCACACTTCTGGTCAGAGAATTCTCATTGCCTTACCATGCATCTCTTTTGGACAACTCCCATTTTTTACTGGAATCAGCCAGAATGACAGTGACTGGCAACAGTCTGGAGAAAAAGCTCTACCCTCATGTCAGAGGCCAGGCTTCATGTCTGTATAATGGCAGAGATTATTGATAGCCAGAGATTATTTTTTTTCAACCATACCTTTCCACCCAGTAATTACTGTCCATTTGTGTTATTCTTGAGAAAACAAAGTCTAATACCATAAAGTGCTCTTTTTGCAATAGGAGAACATGCTGTTAAGATGATATGAATGCACACACTATCTCATCCCAGTTTGTTCTAAATGAGTAATTTGAAGTTAGTTTTTTAAATGTTGCCATTCTAAAGGGAGGAGAGGGCACATTTGCCGTGGATTTTTTCAGTAGGTTAAATCTAAAGAAGTAATTAAGACTCCGCATTTCTGATATGCAGGAAACAGTGTTATGCATTTCCCTTGGATGATATTAAGTAAAGAGGATAAAGGAAGACTCTCAAATTGCAGTCTGTGTGACCTGTTTTTGAATAAACATCATCATATTCCACAGTCAATTATCTCCAAAGTACAGTGTGTTCTCTAGCCAGACAGAGGGAGAGAGAGAAAGTGCGCACATGGGTGAGAGAGAGACTGTGACTTAGAAGTGGTTAGAGAAAGGACAAATGCGTTGGAGTGTACATTAATCTATTGTACTCTGAATTATTTTATACAATTTGAGAGTGGGTTATAGAGAGGATTACAGGTTATTTTAATGTGATTCCATAAATATTGAATTACAGTCATCAGCATAGGAGACAAGCATGGCTAGGAAAACAAAATGAGGTACCTTTTGTGTTTAGCAAAGTAACAGGGCCCCTAATACCCAAAGAAAAACAAGTCATTAGTTACAACTATTGAATGGAAGAGGTCTAATCAGAGCAGCAGGATAAGTATCTCATTTTATTATGGCTTTGTATGTGTTTTGCAAGACTCTGGTTCACCATTAAAATTATTTTCTACGGCAACACTGTGAAGGTTCAGAACCCAGAAGTGTAACTATTATTTTTGTTTACACCATGCTGCTCTGCTGGGAGAGTAAATAGTATTTTGAGTTTTGTTCATTTCTTTTATTCTTTCCTTTCTTTTCACCTATGAAAAGATCAAAATTGTAGAGATGTATTTATTGGACAATGATCTTAAAAGAATCTTAGGCTTAGTCAAAATAGTGTTGGCCACAGTGAAGACAAGAATATTACTGTTGCCTGTATAATCAGTTGGGGTTGTTTTCTTTTTTTTTCTTTTCTTTTTTTTTTTTTTTTTGGTAAAGTTGGCAGCAAAGAAAGGGTTTGGACCGACATGAAGTATAGACACAGGCTTCTGTTAATTCGAATGGGACCAGGCAACCTCCCACAATAGTTGTGACACTTGGTCTGTACTGATAGAAACCCTTTTCTTTCTGTGTGGTCTGGGATTTGAAACTAGAGGTCTTTGATCCTTGGCCTCTCTCCTGGCTGGTTGCTGGGTGGAGTGACTCTGATCATTCATTCTTCCAAGGAGGCCTATTACCATCAGAAGAAAACCGCATCTTTGCTTTTATAGTAGTTAAGCTGGATCATTATTGATGATACTGTGATCCTGCTCTTACTTTCTTATTCCTAAGCCAGAAGTGTGTGTGTGTGCGTGCGTGTATGTGTGTGTGTGTGTGTGTGTGTGTGTGTGTGTGTGTGTGTGTGTGTTTAAATATATATTTTTTAAAAAAGCTAACAGCCTGCTTTTGGGGGAAATGGAGCATTTCCCCCATGTTAAACCCTGAGGCTTCCTACAGAACACCAACAGTGGAGTACCCTCCTTCTCATTGTGCCAACAAATCCTCACAAAAAATTATTTATTTCCCATTTTAGACCTTGGACAGTGACTCAGTGTGCCCTGGAAATACTATCACTGTAGTAATTTTCTTGTGTGGCTCGGCTTAATGTTCAAGAAATGGGTAGTTACAAGTCCAGACACTATAAAGATGGAGCTAAAAATTCTTCTAAAAATGGGATGTTTGGTTAGCGTTTAGTAGTCAACAACTTTCCTGCAGCCACACACAGTGCCAGAGTAAGAAATGGAATAAATGTCCTCATGCTGTGTTTGGTGAGGTCTCCATTCAGGAGATTAACCTTTAATGTTAAGGGTTGGGGATATGTTGGCTTCATTTGTAAGGCTTGCTCTATGGTCTTTTGGTATCTTTAACTTAAGGGATAAACAATTGGGGGAAAATGTCACGTATATGGGTGATAGATGGCATAAAACTGATTATAACTTAGATTAATTCACTCAACAGAAGGATAACCAGCTCTTTTGAACCATGTCCTTGTTTTAAAGATCTGTTTTACATGGTTGTGGCTTGGTGTGTCATACAGAGAAGGAAAGGAACAGACATTCCTGGCCACTTGCCTTTTTGCTGGTATATTGAAGACAACACTTAACAGATGCCTTCAACACTCTCTTCATCTGGGTGGCCATCACTAGTCCTTAAATAATTCTTCATTAATATGATTTTGAGGACTAGCTGTATTTAGGTTATTGCCCTCACCCTGTTAAGAAATGTATGGCTCAAAATCAGATGTTGTCTTTGCAGTGTAGGTTCACCAATGGAGTGGACTGTCACTTTTTATTAGATGTCAGGTGCCCAATAATAGTTTCTACTGTGTAGGAACCTGAAGCCCTTCTCTCTAACATCAGTTTTCCATTGTGGTCCTGTCCTTTGTAACTGAGGGTAGATTTAGAGAAACCTGCTGAGCCCTTCTTACTTTGCTCATAGGAAATACTTATAAAGGGTTGTTAGAAGAAATATGTTGTATGCTTCCTTTTCCTTGAGAGGATTATATGGTCCACTTTGCCCTGAATGGAAAATATCATTCCTTAACAACAACAAAGAAAAAGATAAGGAAATTCCTGAAATTTATTTTATTTTTTTCAAATATAATTTTTATTGATTTCAGAGAGGAAGGGAGAGGGAAAGAGAGATTAAAACATCAATTATGAGAGAGAAACATTGATCAGCTGCCTCCTGTACACCCTACATTGGGGATTGAGCCTGCAACCCAGGCATGTGCCCTGACTGGCAATCAAACCATGACTTCCTAGTTCATAGGTCAATGCTCAACCACTAAGCCATGCTGGCTGGTCCCTGAAATTTATTTTAAATAATAATAATAATAATATATATATGTCTCAAAAGATTGAATGTGAATATAAACAAGATTTTCAGGGGGAAAATGTTTTAACAATTAGGTAAATGAGTATAGAACTCAATAAGGCAGAGTTATTGTTTTTGTTCTATAAATGAGGCAACTAAAGCCCATGTTTGCTCATAAAGGCAAGGAATCCAAATAGGGTTACTCAGGGTAAGCTGGTATGTTGTGGTGCACTGCCTCAAAACCACTGTTATCTTGCTACATTTAGGTGCAGAAAGCCCCTAGAGTTCCACAGAATTGGAGCATTTCCAGATATGAAATGTTCCTTAGAAAAGATGGCCCCACTTGGCAGAAAAGGTCCAAAAAGTTTCTGACCTGGAAATAAAACACCCATTCTCTTTACATCATATTATGCTGAGGCTTAGCTGCATAAACCCAGGAAATCATCAGGAAACTATAAAAGGACCAACCATAGGCTTTGGAATCATTGTGACCTCAGTGTAAATCTCATTTTCATTCCCTGGGTATTTCTGTCTAGCAAGGTGCTTCCCCTTTCTGAGCTTCACTGTGAATAAAATGTGCCAAGCAGCATGTTGCCTTTTATTAAGCAAGATAACCAACAGTGTCTGCCTTAGTGCATGGTCCATAATGAAGGCTCCTGTAATATGTACTTTCTTTTGTTCTCTCATGACTCCTCTTATGCTATTGGGACTACTGTTTTGAACTCTTCATTTCTACTCTGGACTTTTTTGTGTAACCACCTGGAGAGAAGCATAGTGTACCTCCATCTCCCCAGCCCCCACCTTAATGGCTCAGGCCCTGTACTGTGCAGGACACTGCCTTCCTTGGGATGCTAGCACCCTGCTTCTTTAACAGGAGACCTGGCCTGATCTAAATAAGGGGCAGAGCGTGATTGAAAGTGATTGGGAGATAGGGCTTCATGAATGGATCTTTCATTAGTAACCAAATATTTGCCAGGAGGGACTGTAAACAGAAGAGAAGACTTGATTCACTTACTCCTTTTCTCTTGCCCTTTCTTAGTTTTTGTTTAATTTAGTGTGTTTACACTTTAAGACACAGCTAGTACTGAGGCCTTTCCAAGGTTAAGAGAAACCTTTCTTGGCCATCCAGTCTATGTCCTCTTGGCCATCTTTAAGAGACAATGAAAGGCGTGTGGGTGTGAGACAGAGCCTGTGTTCGCATGAGTCTGGTGATTATGGGGCTTGAGAACAAACACCACCTCCACCTTGTCCACAAGCATTTAATAGAGGCCACAGGAGCACTTGAGCTCACCTCAAGCACATTCTTTCAATCCGAGGGTCACTCCCGGTCGTTTCCCCAATGTATCACTGCTGTCCTGACATGATCTCTCTGCTCTGCCTTGGCTTCCCTAGCGTATTTTTCCCTTCTCTAAACGTGTGACTTTTTCTTAATTAAAGACCAGGCAGCATCAGTGGAGGAAGCTGTGTGGTTTGGTGGCCAGCATACAGGGCTCGTGGTCAGAAGACAGGACTTCATTAAGGCGTTTGGTCTCACTGGGCCTCGATGTTTTGATTTGGACTTTGGGACTGATTATATTTGACCTGTCTCTTTCACTCTTCCTCTGTGAGGTTTAAATGTGAGACTCGATGAGAAAGCCTTGTATGGACAAGTGAGTATTATATAAGTAGGAACATTTTTATTGCACGTCCCTCATGTTCCATTAATAAGTCAGCACTCTGCATTATAGAGGTAGTTGATCTAAGCACTTGATATAGTTGATTTCAGATTAAACTTTACCTAAGAATTATTTGGAGAAAATGAACTATTGGTGTCATTTTTGTGAGATTTGCAGGCTGCACAAAGGATGGTGAGTTCTCTTCACCTCTAGCATATGCTTCCAAAGGATTGTGCCTTATTTCCAGTCTGTAGAAAATGAACCCAGGCCCTTGGGAATTCATTGAGCTCACAGGGGTTTAAGTGATGCACAATTAGGATGAGAAGTTAAATCCTGGTTACTACTCATGGCTGGCCTCTGGCGTCCTTATTTTCAGATAGTGAATGCTCACCAAGGAAGATTGGTGGGTCTCACTCAGTTTTCATCAAGACACCAGCTTTGGCGCATTGCAAGAAAAGCCTTATTCTCTCCTTGCTGGTCTCTCCTTGCTCCATTCCCTCTGCTGCTCTCTATACACTCACACTTCTTGAAATAGTTTTCTACATGGTATTCTCATTTGGGTATTTGCTTCCAGTATTCCTGAGGGTGACAGATTTCTCCAGAGTTTACTGATGGTTCCAGTGCACAAGCACCAAGAAAATTTCCACTTGAGGTGGGTCTGGCACTGAGGTTTATTTTCTCTCCTTCCTGTTTCATTGTTGGTCAGTTTGGGCCAATGTGTTGCTAGGTTGTGTTGGTTGCTTAGCTCTTATAACCAAGCTAAGATGCACATGTCAAACACTATGTTTTCTTTCTCTCTAACAAGGTCTTCCCTCTTCCAGAATGCTTCAGTATGAGAAAAGGGTATTTGCTTGATTCTAATTCTGGCATATGAAATGTTTGCTACAAGATGGCTTTATCATCCTATTATGTTGTCAGAATGCTATCGTCATGGTCATTTTCAGCTTAATAGCAGTAATGTTTTATTTGTACTGAAGGTATTCGATAGTTTAAGTAAATTCAAAAAAGAAAATTTCAAATGCAAAAAAGCAAGCAAGCAAACAAACAAAAAACAGATACTGATTAGTCTTACATTTCACAAAAACCCTAAAATTAAAATAGCTTTAAGCTTCCAGATGCATCTTGCTCTCTCTGACAGTACCATTTACAGGTAAAAGATGATGCTTAACTCTGGTTATTGTTACAATGTAACTACTCATGCAAAAAAAAAAAAAAAAAAAGTGTCCTTGCAAGAGGGAGATATAGTTATTTGCCAGAGTGGCCTCCAGGTTTTGGATGACAATTGAGGCACTTTGACTTAATGCTTCTCTAGTGTCAGCAGTTGCAACCAAACTGGCCTTCATCTCAGCCTGCCCGAAGGAGATTGGCCTTGACCATAAGAGAACTCAGAACTCCAGTCTGTTAGTGATGATGGTCATGAAAATCAGCAAACACTTTCCCCAATGATAGATGCTATACAGCAGATAGAATTCAGTTTAGAAAGAAGGCATGGAGCAGAAGTTGCTTGTCTTCCTGGAATTCTCAGAGATATATGGGAGAGATAACACAGACAGTGAAGTGATAACTACAGGTGAGATTGTGACTTAAATAAAGAGTAGCACTGAGGTGATAGCAAAATCTCTGCATTCCTCTGTCAAACATGCAAAATCCTTTAGTCCTCAAATAGTATAGAGGCTTTCACTCTATTTGGCCTTCCAATGAGTGGGGTCTGAGACAGAGCAAGATAGAGATTAATCAACTGATTCCTGTCCTCAAGGGGCTCAAAGATGAGGAATGGAGGCAGATATGTAAATAGCTATTTCCAAAGTTGTAAACTAAATGTAATGAACCAGGTTACCAAGAAAGCACATAGGAGTCTTTGATGAATTTTTCCTGAGGGAATTTGCCTAGGCCATCCTACATAATAAAAGGGTAATATGCAAATAGACCAAACAGCAGAACAACCGAACAACCAATCAAAGCATAATATGGTAATGATATGCTAAGGCTGCTCAACTGCTCACTCTGACGTTCAATGACCACCAGGGGACAGATGCTCCAACCGGTAGGTTAGCTTGCTGCTGGGGTCCGGCTGATCTGACTGAGCGAGATGAGCCAGACAGCCCTGGAGCTCTCCTGTGGTCCTTCCCCGGCCAATCGATCGTGCACCATTGGGGTCCCTCAGCCTGGCCTCTCACAAGCCGGGACCCCTCGGGGGATGTTGGAGAGCGAGTTTCAGCCCAAACCTGCAGGCCACTCCCCTTGGGAGGGCGCCAGACACAGGGCTCATGGCTGGCAAGAGCTGCTGTGGCACGTGAGCCTCTCCCAATCTGGACTGACTGGGAGTGAGCCTGCTGCAGGCACAGTGGGGCTGGCTGAGAGGGAGTGGCAGGTAGGAGCTAAAGGCAGCATTGAACTGTGGATTTCAGCCCAATCCCTGCAGGCCACCCAGAGAGACCCCATCCATGCACAAATTTGTGCACTGGGCCTCTAGTAAGGAATCATTATTAATTTGGCTTCCATCTCGTTCAATATCTATATCTCTATTACCTCTTAACATCTCTCTATCCTACCTATCTATCCATGAATCAAGTTCCCACCTAATGACATGTTTCAGATCAGGCAAGATTCCTCACTTGGCAATTCAGTATGACTGGTACTTTGCCTCCATCCATTCATTCATCCATCCATCCCCCCATCTATCTATTCTACAAAATGTCATGCCTTATATATGACAGATGTTATTTTATATCTTGAAGAAGATTCACAGTTTAGTTAGGCAGTAATATGTAATTTAGTAATACAGACAAAAACAGCTGAGAAAATGTTATGGACCTATAAAAGAGTTAAAGAAAAAAGAATGGAGAGCTACTTTTTTAAAAAATATATGTTATGATTTTTTACAGAGAGGAAGGGAGAGGGATAGAGAGTTAGAAACATCGATGAGAGAGAAACATTGATCAGCTGCCTCCTGCACACTCCCCACTGGGGATGTGCCCGCAACCAAAGTACATGCCCTTGACCGGAATCTAACCTGGGACCCTTGAGTCTGCAGGCTGACACTCTATTTACTGAGCCAAACTGGTTAGGGCGGCATGGAGAGCTTCTTGAAGGTGATTTCATTATAATCATAAACAGGCAGCCCCTGCTGAGAATGATTACTCTGACTGAGCATCGTGTTTTCTCATCATATTTTCCATGAGTGTTTACTGTGCATTATTCCATGTCAGACACTGTACTAGCATAAAGTAGGGTCATATGACAGACATTATTTCTAATCCTGATGCTTCTCATTGTGATTGGACCTCTGTTTTTGTCCATCATAGCCCAGAGATGTGCACATTAGCTCCATAGTCTGTCTTTCCTATTATCTTCTGTCACTATGGTTGTATTTCAATGAACATACACCAGGTATTGTGAGAAGGTGAGAGACAAGTGTTAATGACTTGGTTGCAACTTAGAATTGGTCGTCAGAGCAAAAGGGCATTTGATACATAGCTTCTTAAATCCTCTATGTGACTTGGGACTGTTGGAAATAGGAGATTTGAGTTAAGTATCAAGGACAGATGTCAGCAAACTAAAGCTATACCCAGTCCTCTACCAGTATTTGTAAATACAGTTTCTCAAACTCATCATGCCCATTTGTTTATGTGTTGTCTATAGTAGATTTCTCTATACACAACAGAGTTGCCTAGCCACAACAGAGATGAAATGGCCCATAAACCCTACAATATTCACTGTTTGCTTCTTTATAAAAGAGGTTTTCCAATCTAGAAAAACTTATGAATCTCTGAAAGAGGGGGAGGGGAAAGATTTTGTTTCCCTAATTATCTTTTTCAGTTATACAACATTTTGTTTTGAAACTCTGTCAATAAACCTGAGAACAATTGAAAATAAAGAAAGAAAAAAAATAAAACTAGACTAAGAGATGATGGACAACATCTATAGAATATAATATCCCCTCTTCTTCATCCAACTTGTTCTGAGGACATTGTATATTTCAAGGATTTCTGCCAAAAGCTGGGTATTCAAGCAAATACAATACAATCTGAGCTCACAGTCTGTTAGTGAAGATGGTCATGCAAACCAGCAAACATTTCTCCCAGTGATAAATGCTATACAGCACATAGAATTCAGATGCAGAGAGGAGGCAAGGAGTAGAAGTTGCCTGTCTTCCTGGAATTCTGGGAGAGAAATCACAGGGTTATTGAAATTTGACTTGTGTCTGAAAAGATAAGCCTTGATAGATGAGTAAGGGTAGACACAAATGTTTTATTTCTAGAAACTTCAACCTTCCTTACCTTGAAATAATTTGGTATGTTAATAACTGCATCACAGTTTATGAAATACTATCTCATCCATAATCTCATTGGTCTTTACAACAGAGGTTTCTTATAATAATTTTCTACATTTTATTAAGAACTGAGGCCAGTTAAGTTTGTTGTTCAAGGTTCCTTCGCTTATAAATAACAACAATAGTTGGCGTTGGTGGTATAGTGGTGAGCATAGCTGCCTTCCAGATAAATAACAACAACAAAAAATCTGATATGACCTTTTCTTTATTTTACTCCAAAGCCACAGGACTGCCTCCCTGAGTCAAATGTCCCTGGCTTAAATCTACAAATGTTCCCTGGAACTTGTAATTGGTCTGAAATAAAGGAGAGAAAGGCTCTTTACTTTGCCTGCACTAGAGTAACCTGCTTATTTCAGATATTGCCAAGAAATGCTTTGCACACCTGGCATTGCACATGCTGCTAGTTGAAATAATAGTGGTCTGGATTCCATATGCTTCCATCTTTTATACATATGGGTGTCCTCTTTAGATTATCATATAACTCTTTTTTACTCTCAACTCTCCTTGGAAATTTCTCTACCTTCTGCCCTTCCCTGTTCTTGTTGCAGATATCATCTCTTAGACCCTCTATACCAAGTGTGCCCACTCATCACACAGTTCCCTACTCCGTTAATGGAGTTTTTGACAGAGGGAGGGGAATATGTGTGAGATGAATCCTACCATTCACCAAGTCCCATTATTAACAATGCTAGTTGCAAAGATGTCCTTCCTAATGCTCATTCCCCTTACCAAGGACAATTCCAGATGCCTGTCTCCCCTCCAGATTCCTAACTCCAAATATTCAAGCTCTTCATCTCCTATCCCAAACCTCTATTTTCTTCTTAGCTTTATGTCTTGGGCCATGGAAACTTCTAACACTGTTGGAAATATGTGTTGGAAGTGTCTTTTTCTCCACTTGCCCCTCCGTGGTTAATTGACAGATTCTTCTGCCAATTCTTACCCCAACAAGAATCGTCTTGAAAAATTAAGTTGGAGTATTCAGTACATTTTTTCTCAGCCAGAAGTAATAGATCATAGAGCTTGCTCTATGGGACGAGACTGCCAGTATTCCAGTCCTGCTATTTAACTTAATAGCCCTGGACCTTGACCACCTCTCCTAAAATCTCTAAGCTTGAAATCTCCTTATGTGGATGTTTTCAGAATTAAATGAACACATGTTAAGTTCTTAGAACAGTTCCTGGCTGGGCAAGTTTTAATTATTATTATTATTATTATCATCATCATTATTTTTCTTTTGTACTTGAACTTTTCAGATCATGTCTCCATTTTGGGTTCAAAAAATATGTTTAACATAATCATTGGTTTAATAGAATTTTTGGATTAAGCCTTGGGAGCTAATGTCTAATTATTACTGTTTTTTATGAGAGAAGAATTTCTGTGTTCCAAACAGATGAGTTACAAAGAAACTGTTGACTGGAATCACTCATCTATAAGAGACGGTCCAACTTGAAGAAGGAGCCTGATGGTGAAAGATAATTGGAAGTCTGCAAAAATATTTTTGCTAAATGCACTGTACTTTTGAATTTGCATTCATGGTATTTCTAATACACCTGCCCCAATGCCACCAATTAGGATCATGTGCACATTCCTCAGTCACTTAGTTATGAAGTTACTCAGTCACTTAGTTATAAATTTATTTTCCTTGTTGGCTTTTGCTTCTTTGCATTTTGACCTTGTCTATTTCTTTATTTAGTAAATAAGAAATGAGAGTCAGTAGTTGGAAGGTATCTGCTTGTAAATCTAGATGTAACACTCACAAATCTTTAATTGTTTATCTTGTCATATCTGTTCTCAGGCTTGTAAACTGAGCTCAGTTAGTGATTTGCCATGATTGCAATCACTGCTTGGTGGTAGAAGGGAGTGAGAGATGACCATATAAGCATCTCCTGTCATTTGAGAGCTCAGACTCCACGAAGGTATTCTATTGCTTGCTTTGTAAAATGTCCATTACATCTATTTTATACTTTGGAAATAATTCATAAAAAGTGTCCTGGTGAATCTCTCATATACATGAAACAAAAGTATTGTGATTTATGCAAATATAAACCTAACAGATTTGCACCAATACACAAATGGGTATAGAAAGCAGAGTGTATCAAGTTCCATGAAGAATAAAAGATCTTCGGTAGTTGAGAGGAGGTTCAGAAGGAAAGTGGTGTTGATTGGGTCTTGTCAACAAAGCTTGGGCGATTAGTGACCTCAGTCTGTATGGTAGGGAGCATTAGGCAAGTGGCATTCCTGATAGAGGAAATGATATGAAGAAACATAAGGAGGTAAGACATTCTGGAGATTATACCTGTCTTTGATTATTAGTATGCCTTAAAAATGATACATTTTATTAATGTAGCCACATTTCACTTCAAGATTCCTACATACTTTAGGGTAAAAATCCATAAAACCCTTAAAATGCAGGCAGTCAAATATTTCTGAATTGTGAATGTATACACACACATTCACACACACGAACTCCCCATTTCCACAAATCAATGTCAGTACTAAATGGAGCAATTTTCCACAATTTTCTGAAAATAACTGTATGTTTAAGCACTGCACTCAGCAAAGTGGTGTAGTGCGTCAATATTTCTCAGTCCTGCTGAGTGTCTGCATGGTCTATAATAGCTTAGACAGTCCTTCCTGGGTAAGTAGTTGAGGACAGGAGATTCCATACTTACAAGTACAGGGTCACTTCCAGACCTCCTTAACTTGCCATGCCGATAGTCAGTCAGGAATTAGGAAGATTGTTTCCACTCGGTTACACCAGCACAGAGAAAACAATCCTAGCCACATGCATAAAATAGAATAATGTAAGTTTCCATCCAAGAGTTTTATGGAGTTGGGCCAGCATCCTATAAAAGGAGGAAAGTTCCCTGGGGTGGGGTGGGAAAGCCAGGTAATTTTATGGAAAAACATATACATGTATAAAATAAAATGGTACAAGTTATTAATCGAGTAAAGGTAGGTATGCCATCGGAAAGTCAACTATAAATAGAAGATGCAAAATGAGCTTTTCTTAGACTCCTGTTTTCTTTTGCAGTGAAGGGTCTGCTGTACTATTTCTGTAGTCTTTTTTTAAAAAAAGAGAGATTCTTTTTTAAAAAAAAATATTTTATTGATTTTTTACAGAGAGGAAGGGAGAAGGATAGAGAGTTAGAAACATCGATGAGAGAGAAACATCGATCAGCTGCCTCCTGCATACCCCCTACTGGGGTTGTGCTGTAACCAAGGTACATGCCCTTGACCGGAATCGAACCTGGGACCCTTCAGTCCGCAGGCTGACGCTTTATCTACTGAGCCAAACCAGTTAGGGCTTCCATAGTCTTAATTGACATATCTACTCACTCTAGTCACCTAGTATCAATGTGGGTCTAAAACATAGGCCTTTTCCTCCCTTAACTATAAGGTAATAAGGTGCCCAGAAGAGATGGTTCAATTCCCAGTAGTGCCTACAAAAAAGCCCAGAACTTGGTAGTAAGTGCTATGAAGCTTAAGAAAAGGGTAAGAGTCTTGCTGGGCTTTAAGGGATAAATAAATTTTAAAGTGAGTTTTAGTATTGAACAAGACAAAATTGTAGACAGAATTCGGGGAATTGCTTAATAATCATTGCATTATAATAGTGATGAGTCGAAGGTGCATAGAGGAAATATAAATTTGATCAATGACAGGAAAACTGAAATATAACTGTCTGAAAGAAGACTCCATTGCTTTTGAAAGTAGTGAGATTACCATCCCTGGAAAGTCTGGATGATTTCACAGGAATTCAGTCATCAAACAAAGCAGATCACCAAATAGGTTGTTTTCATCCTGAAGATTCTAAAATTCTATTTCAAATGAGTTATTCTCAAAGTTTAGAGAAAAATATCTACTAGAGATTAGAGAGAATTGGTTCATCTGCAAGTTTATTTAAATTAGATGATGCTGACACTGCACTGAACTTTTCAGGCACTACCTACTCTATGCAGCTTTAAACTGTGACTTTGGGAAACAACCTGTGATGTTGATATTTTCTTGTTCAAAGTGTAAGCAGTGAACATGTCACATTTAGAAAACACTTTGATTTTACTAATAAGAAGACATCCCATGCCAAGAGTACTCAGGCGATGCCAGGCCTCCAGATGAGGGTCCTGAAGACAAACCTGAGTGCTCCTTCCTCTCACAATGTCGCAAATATTGGCTGCTTCAATGCTCACAGTCTGTGACAGCTCCTTGATTCCATTTCTTAAAGCTGGTCTTCAAAGCCATGAAGCAATAGCAAATTGTTTAAAATCCCAAATCATAAAACAGATTGTGTAGACTCAAAAAAAAGCAAACAAACAATTACATTTCAAAACCAAGTGTTGGGGAAAACAGTGACAACCTTTTTGCTCACCTGCCAAGGACTCCTGGCTAAGCTTCTGTTTTTGCCAAATATAGCAAATAACATCAGAGCATGTGCTACGGACAGGTGAACTATTTCTGGTGGTTAAATCCGGAAGGCTTTCTCATTGGCTAGCATTGTGATATTGAGCAGATGAAGCTCATGTTCTCCATTTGGAATGAAAGTTCCATGAAAAAGCTCTTCACCTGAGGAGACAGTAGTGAATAGTGACTAGCACTGACATTCCACATTCACTGGAAGTATATCACAAGGGGTTCACGACAGCCCTGGGAAACAGGTGAAGAAACGGGATTCAAGAGGAGACTTGCTCAAGATCACAGAACCAGTAATATATGAAGCGAGAATTCAAATCTATGTCTTCCAATATTATATCATTTGCTCTTTCTACTATATGATCCTGCTTCTAAGCTAGCCATCCATTCAATAGCTCTTTTAAAAGAGATTCTGTTACATCCTTTGAAGATGCCAGATCCTTACTTTCTCACAGGGCTTTCCAAATAAAGTCCATGTTGGTCCATTGTCATGGGATATTTTGCAAGTTTTTAGTTTTTTTATTAATTGCCTAATTGTTTGAGGGGTTTAAGTTGTTCCAGGATCTCATATCTGAATTCAATTGTTTTCTTTTCCTTCCCCTTCAGTGTGCACATTCTCCTTAACACTATAGTGATATATTAGTTTCTCAAAGCTCTCAAGGAATGTGTACTTCAAAAGAGAGGGTACAAGACACTCATAATAGTTATTTTACTTGGACCTGGGTAAGAAAAACTATACAAAAGCAAAATATTGTGTGACTATTATTGCAACTTTAAATTTAGAATTTTTTGCCGTTATTCTATTTGCTATACCTGACTTTTCTCAGTATTTTTATAGTTTATATCAGGCTAGTATAAATTTAGCTTCACTGCTAGTTTCCATATGTTTTATATGCTTTTTAACTTTGCTTTAGTCACTTTGCTATCATTAATTTAGCTTTGAACAGCTTCCCATTACTAGTGAATCAAGACTTTCCAACTGATACTCATGGACTTTTTTATTATTATTATTATTATTATTATTATTATCATTATTATTATTATTAACTCTCCAGTCTCTTCTCCCAATATTCATTCACAGTTCCTACAGTTTACTCAGACTAAAGAACTGGGCCCAATGCCTACAAGCCCTGCCATTCATTCCTCTACTTTAATCCAATTGATTTTGTGAAGAATACTTTTTTTTTTTTTCAGATCTGGGTTAGCTAAGCTCAAAGATACCAACTCTGTGGCACCTTCCCAGATAGAAATAACTTCTTCGTCTGCATAGCCCCAGCACATTATTGAATCCCTCTTATAGCCCAATGGATGAACAGTGAACAGTGGCATACAAAAATGGTACAGCTTACATGAGTGTAGTCTTAATATCCCTGCTAAGTTCTGATTTCCTTGACTTCTTTGGGGTTATCTGATATATTCCTTTATTAATCAACACAGTGACAATGATGATCAATGAGCAACCAATGTTCTTGTTCTTCAAACACATGGATAAATGTTCCATATTTCTCAAGTCGTGTGTGTGTGGGTGTTTTAATTTAAGTACACATACTCTTAGCTTAACAAGTATAATAGGACTAATAGGTATAAAACAAACAATTTTCTGCCCCAACCCTCTTCACTCTCACAGTCCTGCTTCGCAAAAGCCACTCTTAGCTACTTCTCCCTAGCATTTGTACTGCTCCATGTTTTGTTGTTGTTGTTTGTTTGTTGTTTGTTTGTTTGTTTGCTTGTTTAAGGCATGTTTTCTCTGTGTGGATCCATGAATTTTATCCATTACCTGTGGATTAACAACACAAAAGGTATAGATATGCCATTCTTCTGTTTATTGACTTTTTAGAGCCTCCTGATTTGGGGGGCATTAGCCCTTCTTTCTCCAAAATCAGGAAAGTGCCCTTCCTTGCTTCTGGTTTCACTGCTGGTCTGCTCACTTGGTGTTTTAGGTTGATTATGGTTGCTTCTGAGCCAAGAGTTCCATGAGAATTCTTTAGTACCCCATTTCCACACAGCACGTAGGCTTGGAAGTGTCAAGAGTGGATTCAGAGAAATAATGAGAGAATGACTTGGACATTGAGGAAATAGAAGGTGCTTAGTGACCACATACTAGTAACTAACAACAGCCTATCCGCATTTCAGCTTAGTTAGCAAATATAGTCTAGATTAAGTATTAACAAAAAATAGTGAATCTTGATAGATTTTTTTTATGGTATAAAATGTCCCACTAGTTATCAGGCATAATTTTCCTTCAGTATTAAGTTGGTTGCATTTGATATATTTCTCTGACTCATTGATTGTTGTATAGAGATGATTGTAATATGACTGAGGACAAAATGTAATTAATGAAGCCCAGAGACCTGGACTTGGCTGCTTTCTAGCTAGGCAATCTTCACATGTTGCATCTTCTCTCAGTGCCTTGGTTGTGCATCTGTAAAATAGGATTAGGACTCCTTGCCCTGGAGTCATTTTTGTGTGACAATCAAGTGAGCTGGTCTACTTAGTTTTCTGAGCCTCTCACAACTTGTGAAGGAAGGACTCTGGGGTTGTCTTTAATATATTCTTTTGTTGTTTTTGATTTATCAATTAATTCAACTAGTTTTTCCTCTGCTGTTTTGCAAAGATCTATTTACACTTAGTAAGAATCTGGCATGCTGACAGGTAAGTTGGGAGCTTCAGGATAAGTCCCAGTAGAGTCTAGAAGTATAGCCAGTCTTGCTCCTCCCTCCCTGAGGATTGCTCCAGATCCTTGCTAACCTCTTACAGTTTGTCAAGGGTTCTCAAGATCAGTTTCTTGCATGAAACCCATTGCAAAGACAAATATTTTATTATTGTTTATTAGTATATTAGTTTATTATTGGTTCTGTTTATGGATTGAATCACACACACACACACACACACACACACACACACACACCCCACAATTTGAGAACTGGAAAGGATTTTGCAATCTATTGAACCTTTTCAGTCCTCAAATCTTTATCTTTCTTAATCCATTTCCCCTCATTCTTCATCTCTTATGGAAGTGTTTTTACTTTACATATAACAGAAATGAGTTTATTCTGGATCACAATAGTTAAGCCTTTTAAGGCATCAAGATGTGAGAATAAATGAAAGTGTGGAATGGCACAACTCATATATTTTGCTTTAATGTATATATATATATATATATATATATATATATATATATATATATATCCCAACCTTCTTACTTTGCCTCTGTCCTCAGGATGTGTGAAAATTCTTCTAAGACCAACAATCACAGGGTTGTCACCACTACTAAGATTATATTTCCCCACAATGAATGGAACAGCATGGTATTCTCTTTTCGCATATGCAAACAGAAAACCTACTAAAGGACATTTTGGTTGCTTCCAAGCTTTGGCAATTATGAATAAAATCTGCTATAAACACTCATGTGCAGGTTTTTGTGTGGACATGGTTTCAACTCATTTGGGTAAATACCAAGGAGTGTGACTGTTGGATCTTATGGTAGGCGTATGTTTATTTTTGTTAGAAACTGTCAAACTGTTTTCTTAAAATGGCTGTTCCATTTAGCATTTCACAGCAGTGAATGAGAGTTTCTGTTACTCCACGTCATTGCCAGCATTTGGTGTTGTCAGTATTTTGGATTTTGGTCATTCTGATAGATATGTAGTATATCTCCTTGTTATTTTAATTTGTATTTCCCTAATAACCTTAGATGTTTAGCATATTTTCATATTCCTATTTGCCATCTGTATGTCTTCTTGGGTGAGGTATTTATCCCTTCAGATCTTTTCCCATTTTTAATCAAGTTGTTCATTTTCTTATTGTTGAGTTTTATGAGTTCTTTGTATATTTTGGATAATGGACTTTTATTAGATATTTCTTTTGCAAATATTTGTATTCATGACTTGTCTTCTCATTTTATTGACACAGATATGTGTTTGACCAACCATATTTACTGCAGTGTAGCTTCCCTCATCCATAGTGTATCTTGCAATTAAGTGAAAAAGATCAACTTTAGAGCAACTGTTTTTTTCTTGGAGAGGGCTTATATTCATTTATTTTCTTTCAAGTACTAGAAGGCAGGCTTGGGAGGTAGAAGAATATTTTGATGCTTAGTGTGTGCTTAATCTTTTTATTAACACTTAAGTAAAACTTTTGATTATTGTTGCAATGAACTTGTAAACACTTGCTGACATTTCGACACCTGCTATTAGCGTTGCCACAGAAAGATGGGGAGAAGAAGAGGAAAAGAAGGAAGAACCAGTGGCTCATTCCTCTACTTATCTGAAACAGTAGCAATATTTAAATAATTTTTCTTAGCTATGCAGACATGGCATTTGTTTGTTTCTTCCTTGGGGAGTAGGAGCTCCAAAAGAGGAAGATTATCTCCTAGTATCTAAAGTGCCCATCAGGTAGTATGTTTATTTTTGTTAGAAACTGTCAAACTGTTTTCTTAAAATGGCTGTTTCATTTAGCATTTCACAGCAGTGAATGAGAGTTTCTGTTACTCCACGTCATTGCCAGCATTTGGTGTTGTCAGTATTTTGGATTTTGGTCATTCTGATAGATATGTAGTATATCTCCTTGTTATTTTAATTTGTATTGAGTTAAACTTGCTAGCTTTATTTATTCTGAAGTGTTATGGCACCACTAGGCTTCTTATCACCATCTTTATCTCTATGGCTGCATAGGCACAAAAGATATAAAGATTTGGGGGAGCCCTCTAGGTGGTAGTACAATGCATTTCTGTGAGTTTCAGTTATGTTATCACTTGAACTTGGGAGTCTTTCCTGCTGATGAGAGTGTGTAAGTGACTGAGTGATGGATCAATTAAGATTTGTTTTATTCATGTTTGTTTTCAGTCTTCAGAAAGCGTAGTAGAAAACCCCAGCTTAATGGGATAACAAGTAAGGTGGGGGGAAGACTTTGGAAATTGCACCCACTATTTAAATGTAAAGGTTAATAATAAAACTGTTAAAAACCCAATGCTTAATCATATAAAGAGCTTTTTGCCTCTCCCTGTCCCCTTCTTTCCTTCTCCATTTCTCACAGTACAGGCACAAGAAACAAAGCTATTTAGGGATGCGTGAATCAGTATGTTGCCTATATATGATTTATTTTTGCCCCATGAATACATCCCTGAATTTCTCAAAAGCATGTGACTTTCAAGAATCTTTAAACATGTAAATACTATTATAAATTCCCTGATAAATTTCAGGCACACTGCATTATTCTAGGTATCTTGAGTGATGGGAAAAAAAAAAAAAAAGGCTCACACTCTGCTGAATTAGCCATTTCACATGTTACATTAATAAACATCAGTCAGCTTGCAAGAATGGTGTGTTACCTGAATTTAATGAACTTCTGAACTGAACCAAATGCAGCTAAGTCAGAAGGTGTCATCAAATAGAACAAAAGACAGTTCAAATTCCCTGAAAAACCAAAGGGAAAGGAGAAGAAGCAAGAGGGGAGAAAAAACAACAGAGAAGGTGTGTGTTTCGGAGGGGATTAGGGTGTGGGAGGATGAAAAATCACTGGAAGGCACCTTTATCTGAGATTGAAGCTGTGTGTTTGGATGTCAAATTCTTGTGCATGCATCTCTGTACTGGATGATTAAGGGGCCCTGGCATCTCTGGCTGTAAGGCTTATATTTCCTTTAAATGCAATATGCAAATTCAAAAAGTAATGGGGGAGCCTCATCTACAAGATAATCCTCAGTAAGATTTCAAGCTATTAGGTAAATGAAATGTTTCCATGGGAGGCTATATTATTTTGCCTTCTGAAATTCTTTGCACCCAATAAATTAAAGATAAACTCTTTCAAACAAGTTTATTTTGTCCCCCTTTCTATTTTTCCATGTTAAGTCTCAAGCACATTGCTTCTTAAAACTGTAGCAAGTACGGTGCTATTATATGTGGCATGTGTTCACATGATAAATATTACATATATATTCAGAACCTCAGGTTATGACACTTTTCTGGTGTAATAAGAACAGCTATCCTAAGTGGCAAAAAGCAAAAAATTGTCATTTGTGTCTTCACTATGATTTTTTTGAAGACTGCATTTGAGGCAAAAGATTTTGTAAGGTACTGTATGTAATGAATTGGCTCTAGTATTTTTACCGTTGTTATTACCTAGTATGCACACTAAATCCATTACAAGCCCCCTATTGCCACATGCCATACTCAGAATGTCAGGGAGGGTAGAGTAGAAAAAAAAAAGTTTTTAGGTGGCATCTTGCCCATAAGCCTTTTCATATCCTTGAGCTAAAAGTGAATGTCCCTTCTCGAAATTCCTATTGCCTTTAATCATTCTCCTTAAATGGAAGTTTTAATTTTCTGCTTCATATTGAAGTTGTATGTCTTAGCACCTTTCTTAGATATAAAGCTCTGTGAGAGGGTGTTTTTACTGATTCTTTTCAGTACGCTGCTGTGTGCTTAAAACCTAGAAGGGGTCTCATAACCATGTTTGAACGAATGAACAAACAAAATCACATAAGGTGTTTCAAGTTGACCTATTCTTTTGACTATCAAAAGACTTCTGCTTTTATTAAAACAACTGTGAAGTTCAAGTTCTATGTATTCTAACACTTTCATATACCCAGTGTCCTGATCAAAATAATTTTTAAAAATTTTACTTACCCTTATCATTTGCAAAAAAATAAAATAAAATAAGAATTTCTGCATATGAGAGAGAAGAGAGATTGATTGGCTCATTGAGACTTCTAGTTATTTAAAACAAAGGAAATATGTATATCTTCCGTTTTATGTTCTGTGTTAGTGATTTTTTTAATCAAAGATTTATTTTTCTTGTGAATAGTATGTTAGTAAGGTTATTCCAGGAAATGGAACCAATAACCAGAAGGAAGGAAGGAGGGAAGGAAGGAAGGAAGGAAGGAAGGAAGGAAGGAAGGAAGGAAGGAAGGAAGGAAGGAAGGAAGGAAGGAAGAAAGGAAGGAAGGAAGGAAGGAAGGAAGGAAGGAAGGAAGGAAGGAAGGAAGGAAGGGGCTGCACCAGTCTGCATTCCCACCAGCAGTGCAAAAGCGTTCCTTTTTCCTTTTTCTCTGCATCCTCGCCAGCACTTGATTTGTTGATTCTTTTGTTTATTTGTTTATGAAAGCCATTCTTACAGTTGTGAGATGGTACCTCATTTTCCTTTAATTTGCATCTCTCAGATGATCAGTGACTTTGAGCATGTTTTCATATGTCTCTTGGCCTTCTGTATATCTTCTTTCAAAAGTGTCTATTTAGGTCCTTTGCCCATTTTTTGATTGGATTGTTTATCTTCCTTTTGTTGAGTTGTATGATCTCCCTATAAATTTTGGAGATTAAACCCTTATCAGATATAACATTGGCAAATATGTTCTCCCACGCAGTGGGCTTTCTTGTTTTGTTGATGTTTTCTTTTGCTGTGCAGAAGCTTTTTATGAGCATAACCAATGGACGCAGATGGGGGCAGGGTGAGGACATGTGCTGGAGTGGGTGGAGGCGGCCCCGGAGAGGTCAATGGGAGAAAAGGGAGACTTATGTAATACTTTAAACAATAAAGAATTTAAATTTATATATATAGCATTATTTGTAAATAACCAAAATGAAAATTTTGTTTTGGTTACATAGGATTGTTTTATAATCCATAAAATCTTCTGAAATTGACATTGAAGCTCAGCAAGACTATCCCCTCCATTTTATTATGAAGTGAACTAGGCTCAAGCATCAAGGGAAGAACCTGAATCTTGAAAGTCTTGGTAGGGGCTTTATTTGCTTTAACACCTCCCACCCTAACAACACTGTACAGTAGTTACTGGCAAGTGCATCTTTCAAATATGGTAATTGAGGCTCAGAGATGCTATGGAGCCAATTAGTAGAGGAACTGAAATTAAAATTTAGGGTTCCCAACCACCATCCAGTGCTATATTTATTGTTTTTCTCCTGGGACATACATCGTTTATGACCTTTTCACAGAGACTGAGTTAGTGCACTGTGTTAACCAGGGAGGTTTTCCTAGCTGTTTTCTAACCCTGTTTTTAAAGTCAATTTAAAACATATAGACAAATCTGAAACGAGTTCCCAAGAGATTTGTGCAGCTCCTATTTCAAAGAAAAGATAGACTTCTCTCGATGAAGCCTTGACAGTAGCAAATTTAGACAAGATCTGAAAGCAAAACAGCCTACTCAAGGTTAGACAGTGACTCGAGTCATTCTGTGCACTTGAACAATATTTAGGATGACCCTATGTAAACTCACATTATCACTTAAAAGCCAGTATAAAAATACTACCCATCTGCTGTGCGAGCCCTGCTGCTGCATGCCACATTTCTCTGACAAGCTGTCGCCTCAGTATAGAGAGGGAGTATACATTTTGAAATCCGGAGTTTGAGTTTGGAAAAAAAAAATGGTATCTGGTACATATGGACTAGATTCTGTTCTCCCAAATGTAGATTTGTAACCTCATTTGTTCTCAAAGATGATGTGTTAAATTCGTTTTTCCCGTTTCCTCTTTTTTTGACTCTGAAGATGGAAACTCTTATAATTGTGTGCCTGTGACATGAACAATGTACAATGGGAAGTCATTTAGTTTGCACCTACCATGTGCGATGCAGAGTGGGCGGCGGGAGGTGTTTATAGCAGACGCTATGACTATGCTCAGCGCTGCCCGCAGTGGTGCGCTTTCTCTGTGAACTGTGTAACTTTTTGGATATTAAGGAGTAGTTAGATGACTTAGATCGTGCAGTATATGTAATCACTTACAAACAAGTAATTTTCACTGTGAAACGACACTCATTTCCAGAATTACCACAGTGTAATCAGCCTCCTTACTAGGCATCTGAGCAGAAGAGGCAAGACTGGAAGTTAGATCCTCGGGCTGTACTTGTCTCTCTGATGCCTGAATCTGTGCATCAAGCCTATGGCCCGTAATCTCAATGTGGCACACAAGTGTGAGATGGCTGAGTGACTGGCTATTTTTCCATGGGTCAATTACTTTCTCTTTCTGTGACAATTTCCTAAGACATATCCAAAGGTAAAATGGGATCAGCAATATGTGATGTTCCTTGATATTTATTGTTAATACTTCTTCTAAGATTTCTGTGGAAATTCTTTTCGATGAATATAACCTGCTATATTACTCAAAAACTCTGACATTTCATTCATCCTTTCTTGCCATGAATATTTAATGAATGATCACTATTTGTAACACCCTGCACTAGGAATACAGACTAGTAGAGAAGGAGGGCCTGAAGGTGTAATTTTGGGGAAACTGACAAGGTTAGTAGGGAGCTTTTTGATACTGGGCAGAAACAATGGGATCATGATACAGAAGAGGCTATTTCAAATTCCATGTCACCCTGAGGTGTTAGAGAATCATACCTCCTCAGAGCATTTGACATGGGATCTCAGATTTTTGAAGCTAAAAGACATATCCTAAATCTTCTAGCCAGAGTGTTTTGTGTACAGATAAGAAAAGCAAGAGTCTGGCTGAGGAAGGGATTTGCCAATGGTAGCATAGATGTTTAACATCCTATATAATAAAAGTCTAATATGTTAAGTGTCCGACAGTCCATTTGATCTTTTGACCGGGCGCTATCATGCACACTGACCACCAGGGGGCAGATGATCCAACTGGTAGGTTAGCTTGCTGCTGGGGTCCGGCTGATTGGGACTGGAGAAGAAGGGCTGGACTCGCTCTGGAGCCCTCCTATGGTCCCTTCCCCACCCTGATTGTGCACCAGTGGGGTTCCTCAGCCTGGTCTGTGCCCTCTTGCAATCTGTGACACCTCAGGGGATGTGGGAGAGCTGGTTTTGGACCAATACCTGCAGGCCAGCCCGAGAGACCCCACCCATGGAAGAATTTGTGCACTGGGCCTCTAGTTACTTAATAAAAAACCTAGGATGAGAACCCACGTTTCTCATCATTCAAGCCACTATTCTTTCCACTTTTAGTTTTGTATTCATGTGCACTGTTACCCAAGGCTACTTCAGGCCAACCAGTGGGGTTTGAACCATTTCCAGATAAAGGCATTTTTTGAGACAGGGATCCCCTGTTGAACTGAACTCACCTCCCTGTTGGCACACACATTCCTTCCTCTTCTCCTTTATACTTTTGCTATTGGATTTAGCACATGTGGTTGTTGCTAAAGTTTTGACCACAGACATACTTGAAAATTATAGTTATTTTTGGATGCAGCCTCCTTTGCCTCCAACCTGGATAGCTAGAAGGGGTAGGTGGGGAGGTAAGGTGAAGAAAAGGAATTCTTTTAAAAAAAAAAGTATATATATTGATCTCAGAGAGGAAGGGGGAGGGAGAGAGAGATAGAAACATCAATGATGAGAGGAAATCACTGATCGGCTGCCTCCTGCACGTTGGACCGAGCTCGCAACCCAGGCATGTGCCCTTGACAGGAATTGAACCTGGGAGCCTTAAATCCACAGGCCAATGCTCTATCCACTGAGCCAAACCAGCTAGGGCAAGAAAAGTGATTCTTAACTGCTGTGCCCCATGGCCTCATGCTTTTTATTTTAGTCACTTCCATGACTAATGCTGTTCCCATTGCTAACCTAAGCCTTCCATAATTGTCTTTTGTTGCATTTTTGGCCTAGGCCTTCAATGCTACTTCTCAGCCATTACAGGTTTCTGACCTACTAGCCCAATTTTATTTCCCCCCACATATTGCACATAAGTTGTCTCTGCTGCAGAAATTTGTCTATACAATTTCGTGCTTCCTGGATTTATCTCTCTACCTTTTAAGATGTTTAAGTCTCAGATCAAGTACCACTCAGCCTAAAATATAGCATCTGCCTCTTTTATGTATTATAGTTATGTAGCTTACACTAGATATTGAAAGTTTGACAAGAGAAGTAGAAAATAGGTAAGGACAATAAAAATTAAAAAGTAATAAGAAGCATACTGGGTTCAATGATCTACACTAATAAAAGGGTAATATGCTAATTAGACCAGGTAGACTGGAAGTCTTCTGGACATCCTTCAGGACAAAGCTATGGTGATGGGGGCTGAGGCAGAAGCGGTAGGGGTGATCAGGCAGGCAGGCAGAGTGGTAGAGTGGTTAGGGTGATCAGGCAGGCAGGCAGAGGGGTTAGGGATGATCAAGCAGGCAGGCAAAGTGGTTAGGGGTGACCAGTAAGGCAGGCAGGTGAGTGATTAGGAGCCAGCAGTCCAGGATTGTGAGAGGGATGTCCGACTGCCTAAACCGGCAGTCGGACATCCCCTGAGGGGTCCCAGATTGGAGAGGGTGTAGGTCGGGCTGAGGGGACCCCCCCCCCCCGCGTGAATTTCGTGCACTGGGCCTCTAGTTAAAATAATAAAAAGGAAAATAGAGAGCAAGATGATAGAGTAGGAATATAGTGTGTTAGACTGTGGAAGGGCTGTTGCCATTCACATTGAGACTTGAATGAACTGTAGGATGGATGAAGGATCTGGGGAACAGCATGACAGGCAGAGGGAACAGAAGTGAAAGGCTCTGAGGCACAAGCATGTTTGAAATATGCAGGCCCAAGAAAGCCCAGGTGCCTGGAGTGTTGTGATGGAGGGGAGTGGCAGGCAATGAGATAGGAGAGGCAGCCAAGAACCAGAAACTGCAGGATCTTTTAAGTCATTGTGAGTACTCGCATTTTATGTTGAATTAGTTGAGAAAACATAGGGAGGTTTTATTTTATTTTATTTTAATTTTTTACAGAGAGGAAGGGAGAGGGATAGAGAGTTAGAAACATTGATGAGAGAGAAACATCGATCATCTGCCTCCTGCACACTCCCTACTGGGGATGTGCCCACAGCCAAGGTACATGCCCTTGATGGGAATTGAAACTGGGACCCTTCAGTCCGCAGGCAGATGCTCTATCCACTGAGCCAAACCGGTGAGGGCAACATAGGGAGGTTTTGAGCTGAGACGTGACATGAGCTAACCTAATTTTTGTTTTGTTTTGTTTTGTTTTGTTTTGTTTTACAGCAGAATTAAATTCTTTTTACATTTTGTTGGATTTAAACATAGTTGATGTACAATGTTATATTAGTTTCAAGTGTATAATATAGTGACTCAACATTTATATACCTTACAATGTGATTACCTCACTAAACCTAGTAATCACCTGTCACAGTACAAACTGATTACATTATTGTTTATATTCTCCTTCATCTTTTTAAAGCATCTCCCCTGCCAACCATCATTTTGATCACTGTTTCTATGAGCCTATTTTGTCTTATTTGTTTATTTTATTTTTATATTCCACATATACGTGAAATTATATGGTATCTGTCTTTCTCATTCTGACTTATTTCACTTAGTATAGATCCTCTAGGTCCATAGGTCCATCCATATTGTAAATAGCAAGATTTCATTCTCTTTTATTGATCAGTAATATTCCATTGTGTGTGTGTGTGTGTGTGTGTGTGTGTGTGTGTGTGTGTGTCAGGGTGGGGCAAAAGAGATTACAGTTTTGAGTAGATGAAACAGAGATTATTTTGTATTATTATTATATTTTTTTCATATGAACAACTGTAAACCTACTTTTGCCCTACCCTGTATATAACACATCTTCTTTATTCATGTGTCTATTGATGGGCACCTAGGTTGCTTCCATATCTTGGCTACTGTAAATAATGCTTCAGTGAACATAGGGGTGTTTTTTTTTTTCAAATTAGTGTGAAGATAAAAGGATAACCCTGCTGTTCTGTGGAGAATAGACTGTATGCCAGAACCAGAACAATTAAGAGGCTATTACAACAGATTGATTGATTATGAGCTGAATTGTGTCTTTGACTAAGGTGGTATCAACTGAGGTGCTTAGGTAGTGAGTATATTTCAAAAGGAGTGTGGACAGGATTTGCTAGTGAATTGAGTGTGAGGTGGGAGGGACAGAGGGGAATAAAAGACCTCACCTTTTCTATGTGCAATTAGCAGAGTGCCTTCTTATTTTGAGCTTCTGTAGAATTTTTAAAGATGTTAAGACTACTTACTATTTTACATCTAGTATTATTTACATCAGTTATCATTGCATGTTCATAAAACCCCAGCCACTAAAAGACAGCCATGGCACCCAGATGCCCTGTGCTAAAGCTTATATACTTGTCCCTGTATGTGTACACTTCTGACTTCACTGTGTCACTTATTTTTATTCCCCACATAGTATATAGCATAAGGTTTTTTCCATGTACAGGTGCAATAAATACTTCATGAATGAGTGATTTAACTTCAATATCCATGTATCACCTTTTTTTTCCAAAGGAGTTGTTTGATGATCTGCCCCATAACAAACAGGATTTTTTTTCTGATGTGTGTGTGCGCACACATGTGTTTGTATATGTTTGTGGGGAGGGGTAAATAAAGGAGATGACATTGAGAAGCAATCAAGAGGCATTTGCAACACCACCTTTTTTGCTGTTTCTTATTTTCATTTTTAAATGGCACTGGTGTAGAGGTGTTGACCCATTCTCTCTTGAAAGCAAGAAGTCTATTTTAAACAAATAACTGTAATAGTTCCCCATATTGGATGGAAGTATAAAGTGCCTCAGGTCCAGAATGGCTGTAGTATTGGAGATAGCATTCACATACAATATTAACTAATTATTTAATCATAAATCACAGCCCTGAACATTGTGCTCTTTTGCACCATTTACTGCATTTGTGGGACATCTAATTATGAAAAAATAAGTATTCTTCAGTGGTCTTTTGCTGCAGAGAACAAGAATATATTCTGTGCAAAACATTCTTTAAACATAATTGCTAAAAAATACTCCATTGATCTTCATTTTTGCATTTTGATTGCTTTCCTGCTCAAGCTTTAGGTATCAAGGGACTGAACTGACTGTACAAGAATTTAAGCAAGAACTGGGAGGAGTAGAAATGAGGAAGCTATTTGCATTCCTGGAAGGCAGAACTCGGGTTTATTAGAATCCTTCATGGTTGTAAGAAATGACAGTCCATTTTCCAAATGCTGTTTAGAGTGAGCTTTTTGTTTTTAATTTTTATATTGTTATAAAAGTTAAAAAAAGAAAACAATGTAAAAGCATATGAAGGGAAAAAATGGAAGGGCATCCATATCCCCATTCACTTCCCAGGGCTAATTCTGTTGAGTTTGGTTACATTGTCTTCTAGGATCTAGTTTTGTTTAACTCTAGATTAGTTGTGTTGTTGTTGTTGTTGTATGGCAATAGGAAGTGTTAGAAGTATGAAAGATATTTGTCTTTGCCCTGACTGGTTTGGCTCAGTGGATAGAGCGTCGGCCTGCGGACTGAAGGGTCCCAGGTTCGATTCCGTTCAAGGGCATGTACCTTGGCTGTGGGCACATCCCCGGTAGGGAGTGTGCAGGAGGCAGCTGATCGATGTGTCTCTCTCATCAATGTTTCTAACTCTCTATCCCTCTCCCTTCCTCTCTGTAAAAAATCAATAAAATATTTTTTAAAAAAGAAAGAAAGATATTTGTCTTTGCTGCTTCCTCAGATTTAATATCTGTGCTGTTGGGGGTAAAGAGAGAGTAATTTTACATTTACCATTTGGTTTCTGTTTGTTTCAGCCAATTTACTCCCTAACAGGGGACATTGCAGGCAGCTATTTCCCTGCCCTCCCACCTACTCCAGGCCTTTGAAGGTTTGCATCTACGCTATTCTTGAATGACTTGTTCTTTACACACACACACACACACGCACACACACACACACACACACACAAAGTTTATTCTCTCTACTGTTTTGACAACACATTGTAGGGGTGTTCCAGAGCTGTTGGTAAATAAATAGCATGATTACTCTTCTCAATGTCTGGACCCTGTAAAAAAAAGTGGAGGAAATGAGTCAACACAGATATGAATCACTGTATATTTCATTATATAAAATTTAACTTTGAAGTTGTATATTCAAGAATAAAACTAATCAATATTTTTTGTTTTATTTATTTTTTGCTTAATCACTCTATTTATTTATTCATTTATTTATTTATTCTACTTCCATTCGATGCTCATTCACTGAGGATTCTAATCTGTCTTCTTAAGTCCCATTTGGTAAAATGAACACTGCTTTTCTTCTTCCTTTGTTGCGGGGGGGTCCCATTTGGGATGCTAATATGCAACATGATCTATCAGTTTAAGTAGAGGAAATATAATATAAATAACATTTTTACAAGTGATGAGTACACTTACGGCAATATAAATAAAACAACTCTGGGGAGGTTCAAGTGAGACAAAGCTTATTTTTAGTCAGGAGAAGTTCATTTTGAATTGGGCAAATTCAGTATAAAGAATGCTCTCCTTTGCCCAGCCGGTGTGGCTCAGTGGTTGAGCATCGACCTATTAACCAGAAGGTCATGCACGGTTCGATTCCTGGTCAGGGCACATGCCCAGGTTGAAGGCTCGATCCCCAGTGTGGGGCATGCAGGAGGCAGCCAATCAATGATTCTCTCCTATCATTGATGTTTCTGTCTCTCTCTCCCTCTCCCTTCTTCTCTGAAATCAATAAAAATATTTTTTTTTAAAAAAGAGAATGCTCCCTTTTTAAATTTTTATTCTAAGGGCCCCTTTGAGCTTGGTCAATTTACATAACCTCTTGAATGACTGAGGGCCCTGTATGTGAAAAAACAAACGAACAAAAAACAAAACTGTAGAGAGTCAATGAAAGATAAAGTTGTGTTCACCCACATTAACATTGGTATAATTTTTTAAATAATTATAAAATTATTTAATAATATACAGCTCTATAATTAATGGACATAGTACTTTCTCTATACTTCCCCATTTTAAGTTAGTATCAGCAATATCAGTGATAATTAAACTCATATTTTCTCTTTGAGTCTTTTGAAACATTATGGGTGAGGCCATTTTGCAGAATTACTTTAACCCACTGATCTTGATCATTATAGATTCTGTTTTACTCCTTTTGACAAAGAGGAAAAGGACCAAGTTACTCCTTTTCCATAAGTGAAACCTTAACGTGCTCTGCTGTATCTGGAGGATGGGTTTTATTGATTGAGTGGTTGAAGAGAGGTAAATTGAAATATGGCCAGGGCCAACACCCAATCACTTAAGGAAAATTAGAGCCTTCCTATTTATTTATTTTTTTGCTTTTGTTAATCGTTTTTTGTTTGTTTGTTTGTTTGTTCTGTTTGTTTTCCTCTTGCTTCAAAATAGTTTTATTCTTCCGGGAGATGACTGGTGAAATATATTGCCTAGATTATATGCATCTCATTTGTGCATAGTGTAGGGAAGAACTGAATTGCCCTGTTTTGAACAAGTTATATTTGCATAGTGTTTACATAGTATATTCCGGGATACTGGGGATACAGACGTTTTCAAAAAATGTAGTTAGAAACTTTTACACTCTCAATTTTAGACAAAGGAGCTCCCAACTTTGAAGTTCCTAATTCTCTTTCATCCTGCTATTCTTAAACTCCTTATTTCTTAACTTCTTTTTTATGTATACCTAGCATAATTTTTCCTTATTTTATGCTAATTTCTTCCCCTTCTCTCTTCTCACTTTGCATTCAGAGCAGGAATGGCTTGCCTTTCCTCCCTGTTCTCCATCCCTCCTTGGGTATACAATAATGCATTTAATAAATACTTTAGCACACCACAGTGTAATTTAGATAGGGAAACTTTTCACTTGTAAACTTCACTTGTTTTTGTTGACAGTGTGGTGCCCACGCTCAGGTAAATTAACCGCATGCTCCGAGTAACAGGAAGATAGGGACACTAATTTTTAATGAGTGCCAACAGACATTGGGCTAGGCTTCTTTTTATACAATTCCTCATTTAATTTTCACAATAGGTCTGCTGAAGGTGGATTACCGTTCCACTTTACAATATAGAATCTGAAGCCCAGAGATATTAAATATCTTGCCTGAGGATAAGTGACATAGTTGAGCTTTGAGCCCAGGCAACTCTGAGTTCAAAGTCTGTGCTCTTTTCATCTCCTGGAAACACATGCAGAGGAGCAAGACATAGAGCCTTCAGAGGTTATGACATATTCATTACTTCAAAGTTTACAACCTCAGAGCATGCACACTGCCTTAACAACTAGAGGTGTGTGAATGAAATATTAGAATTGTGTAAGTCATTGGCAAAATGACCTTTTGGTGCCATTCTGATCCTGAGTTACTTAAATTCATTATTATTATGAAGTCATAGGCATAATCCAGAAATAGTTTTCAGCAATTGTTACTTACTTAACATTTGGCTTACTTATTTGCATAACAGAAAAGCAGAGGCTAGTCCTACCAGATGATAGATAAAATGATGGGAGGATTGAAACAATTAAATAACTTAAATGTTCAGACTTATGGCACACATTAAATTTATCAATAGAGGCAAGGCAGTGCACTAGTCAGTCTGGGCTGAGGTACACTGAACAGGCCTCACAGAAGAAGTGGGTGGTGTTAACCAGTCCTGAAGAATGGTAAGACATGAACAGCTAGCCTCAATTTTCATATTTATTCATGTACTTTCTTATCTGTTCAAAAGGTAGAGATAGAAAAACACAGGAAGGAAAGAGGATGAAAAGGAGGGAGGGAGGGCCGGAAAGGGGAGAGTAAGAGAATGCTCAAGCAAATTGTAGAAATAGCATCAAGTCTGTATATCTTGGATCATGGATGTATGTTTGTATATGAAGGACAATACATCAAGAAATGATAGAGGTAAATTTTGCTAAGGCGAAAAGCCAGTATACCATAATTCTAGTTTAAGCTCTACCGTCGGGTTATTGTCTAGACTTAGGCAAGTCATATAACCTCTCAGGCCCCCAATGTCTTCCTGAGAAGGAATTGAGCTGAATGATCATAAAGTTATATTTCAAGTCTAACATCTAATGATTTTAAAGTTCTTAGCATACTCTAATTGCCCAATGCATTAAATGAACAGGATGTCCCCCAAAATGTATACACAGTTTTTCTGATATCTAATTTGGTGTTTCTTTTCTTCTCAAATTTAACCCATTGGAATTAATAATTATTCAAAGTGTGTATACATTTTTGTGTGACACCCTACATATTAACTACTTGAATATGCAACAAGAGAGGTATGCTCTTTCTCCAAAAAATGCTCAAGGTTGACCTTGTTACAGAAAACACTCTGGAATCATGTATTCAGAATTCTTAATTTTCAGTTTTCCTGCTTTTACTTTAATCTCTCTGCTGTGTTCTTCCCTCTAAAGTTGAAAGCCAGATTTAAATTTTTATTATTGAAATCCCTCTTTTTATTATAGGAAGAATAATAGGAGTGAAAATTTTCTCATTTCTAATTCAAATTTTATGTTGAGATAGACTAGATAAAAATATAATATTTTAGAGAGGAGAACATTAGAAACAGTAACATGTTGGAGAAAAAATAGGTAGTAATCACTACCATATTCTGGTGTAACCCAATCATTGTATGTATGTTTTTCTATTTGTGGAATGCTCTAGGTAAGAGAGGATGCATCAAATTATTGAAATAAGTACACTTGAGAGCAAGGGCAGGTTGTATTAATTCCCAAGTGTTTTCAATTGTCTACCCTGTGTGTCCTCACTTCTTAGGTGTATTAAGGTGGATATACAACAGGTCATTAGCCCTGAAGTTTGGTATAAGGTTGAACTTCAGAAGAGGATTAAGCCATCTCAAAAACCAAACCAAACAAAAAAATACCTGAGTTCTCTAACTCTGTGTAGGAGTTCTATTGTAAAGGATTTAAATAACATCAACAACAAAAGGGTTTTCTTCATTCCTTCTCTTTGTGCTTGACAAAGAGAAAAATATGCGTCCTGTTTCAAACAAATTATGACAGGATAAAATGTATATCAACACCTAAAGTTCTTTCCCAATCACAAAATGAAAGCCTCTCTCTTGCATGTATGACATGTGGCTGCATAGAAGATGTTTATCAGAAGATAGAAAATGTCATTGAAGACATGCAGACTCTAAAGTGGCCCCCAACTATTCCCACCTCCTGATATGTATGCCTTTGTGTATGGAACTCCCCTTTAGTACAGGCAGGGCCTGTGACTTGCTTCTAACCAATAGAATAAAGCAAAGGTGATGGGATATACATGGTTACTTGTACATAATTACATTACATCAGATTGTGACACCATCCTATGTGAAGACTCTCCCCATGATAACTTTGAAGAAACACACTACGTGTTAGGAGCTGCCATATGGAGATGGCCATGTTACAAGGAGTTCAGGGCAGCCTGTAGAAACTGAATGTTGCCAACAACCATGTAAACTCAAAAGCACATTCTTCCCCAGTTGAGCCTAATAGTGAGACCACAACCCAGACTTATTTCTTCCTTGCAGCCGGAAGCAGAAGATACAGTGAAGCCATGGCTATACGTATGCCCCACATAAGCTGTGAGATAATAAATATATGTTGTTTATTCCATGAAGTTTTCATTGCTATACAGCAACAGATAGTTAATGCACCCATGTTATTTTTTGAACCCACCGTTTTCTTCATCTCTTATTTTCTACATACTAATTACTAAGTGAATTATGGCTTGTAGCCACCTCTTCAAAATTGTTAAGGGTACTTTAAAAGTTGATTTACCTGTGGCTTTATATAGGACATAAATTGCCCTTCAGTTTCTGGTATTCCTTCAGTGGACATGTCCCTTGAATCTACTTTATAAGGAAGATAGATAAGGTTGAAAATTATTGAAAAATACTTGTTGAATACAGTTGGATAATGTGAAGATGAGTTTCTCTTAAAAGCTTTTTTTAAAATCTTCCTGTATCTATGTTATAGATGGTATATCAGAAATTCCTATTCTGGGATGAGGAGATTACCTTTCAGGATTTTCCACTTGCAAAAATCATATTAAGAAGAGTCTTCAAATTGACAAGGACAATTTCAGCATAAAGAATGTTAGAGAAGTGGAACAGGTACCCAAGCTGGTCATATTAAAGTAGTTAATATATGTCTATGTAATACAATGGGCAATTAGAGCACACAGAGAAGTTTAAAATCATTAAATATTAGAAATGTCTCTTTCACGACTGCCTCTGTGACCTAGGTGACCCTGGTGTAGTTTGCTGGAAGACAAATGCTTGACCATTTGGAAATGACAAGAGGACCCTGATAGTCTGAAACAAGTTGTAGCCCTGAAGTGGCCTAAACATGGCCCTCGTGCAGTCATGCAAATTCTGTGGGAAATTGCCAGTCTCTCAACTACATTCTTTACTCATCCAATGTACTGGAATTCAGGAGCTATTGGGAAAGTTCCACAAAATAGCACTTCCTAAGTCTTTCTTTATAACTTCTATCACATATTTCTAGTCTCTGTTCCAGAACCAGCAGGGCTTCTCTTTTTGGAGCGTCAGTTTCTATGATGGTACTGTCTCACAGTTGGTTTCCCTCAATTCTGCATGAATGAACAAGCAGCTGAGGATGCTTAAATATTAGTGTAACAAACAAATCTCTTTTTTCCTTGAAGGACATTACATTATGTATAGCTATACATAGCTTCAATTTTTTTTTATAGGTTAAGCATTTTGAGAAACTTCCTAAAACATTTCTGAAAGGGTCACCCGAAAGAATGTGCGGAAATCAATTAGACCTTAACAAGGAAAGTATTAGTTATTTTCTGGTCAGAATATGTCATATACTTCTGCCTCACTAGTGAGCAGAGAACACCTGAATGTTGTGAGGAATTGCCCAGGTACACAAAGCTCATAAATGGCAGGGAAGAGATGTAAATCCTAATCTTTCTGGTTTCAAATTTTATAATTTTAACACTATTCACATACATATATTCAGCTAACATATTCTTTGAACCACTATTGTCCCATGAACTGTACTGTGTTAAATACAATAAGTGATATGTAGGTGAGTAGGGCCTAGCAAGTTCTCTTAAAAGGAAAAAGATAACTAAAAAGGCTAAATCCTGAGTTTTGTGGGAAGAAAGAGAAAGATGGACAAAATGAAGGCCAGACTGAATGAGTACAAATCCATATATATATATATATATATATATATATATATATATATATATATATCTAATGTGCAAATTGTCCCCTCGGTAGTTTGGGAGCGGCATGGAGCAAAGGAAGGCCCAGTTAGTCCCTGATCGCCGGCCAGGCCTAGGAACCCTACCTGTTCATGAATTTCATGCACTGGGCCTCTACTAGATTATAAATCTGCTGATCTAAGTAGGTAACTTGACCTTTCCAGGAACTGTTTCATCATGTGAAGAATAGGGATTAATAATCTCTTCCTTATAATTTTTTTTTTCCGAAGATTGAATGAGAAAACATGGAAAGTAGTGAGCATTTAACTGGCAACCCATCATGAGGAATAACAACATGAGCTTTTGGGTATCTCTGGACAGAGGAGCCCCTGACAAAGGAAATAGTGGTGGCAGAAGAGGGTATATGGAGTTGCAAATCAGTGAGTCAGGACTCATCACCCAGCAACTTTGTCATTATGGGCCAACTACCAACTGCATAGACAGCTCAGACCAGTCAGATAATGGCCATCAATGGAAGGTCCACCTTAGAAGGTGGTTAGGAAAAAAATGCATTTGATAACACAGGTGTGGGTATAAATTTTGAAAAGTTATGGAAAGTTCACTTTTTTTTTTTTTTTTTTTTTACTGTCAAGAATACAGGGTTGGGCAAAGTAGGTTTACAGTTGTTCATATGGAAAATAATACAATAATTAATAAATAATACAAGAATAAACTCTAAAAAATAAAAGAATAAACTCTATTTCCTGTACTCACAACTGCAAACCTACTTTTGCTTCATTCTGTATAATGGAAGGCACATTCTTTAAGATTGTGTCCTTTCACCTATTTTTAAACTCATGGTATTCCTATGACTACTCTAGCCAAGCAAAAAGCATTTTAGTCTTTGTCATTATCTTGCTTTAGTTAGCCAATACTTTGGATACATGTGTGTGTGTGTGTGTGTGTGTGTGTGTGTGTGTGGCCTCTCTGGGGAACTGGTGAACTTTCTTGTACACATAAATATAGATGTTCTGTATGGTCACTTTGTACTTTACACCTGTCTTTTTCATAATGCTTAAGCTTTCTCCTCTAACAGAGACAAAATTAATAATATATTAATAATAATAATAATAATAATAATAATAATAAACAATTTTAATGGCTTTGAATGAAACCTTAATTAAAATGTATTTCATAGTTCTTTCCTTCCATAGAAGTCATTCTAAGCATTTGAAACCTCTTGATGACTCAAGGGCATCAGCATGATCTTGTATTATTGTGCTATTCTGAAATTCAGTAATTTTTCTTGGCTATCCCCTCAGGCTGTCAGCTGCCATTTGTGCTGTCACTGCACTGCCTCTCAGAGTATTTTCTACCACCTTCTAATGTTTATTGGGTCTAATCTCTTCTGGTATGAGGAAGTAGTCGCAAAATGGTCATTAGAATTGTTGGTGAATATGAGTCAATAAGCATTGAATTGAAACCTTATTGCCACTAAAGGAGCATCCATCAGAGGAAAGAATTGTGTTATTCTGGAGTTTGTTTGTTTGTTTGTTTGTTTTTGTGTGTGTGTGTGTGTGTGTGTGTGTGTGTTTTATCACTATTTTACAAACACAGAGCTGAGTCTGCTTCTCCTTCATCATCTACATTTTTTTTTCTTTCTCTTTCCAACTCTCAGGGAAATTGGAAACTTGGACTATGACTATATACTTTCTTACCTTTTGCTCAAATTTTGTTCTTTTTTATTATTTCATTTTAATTGAATTTATTGGAGTGACATCGGTTAATAAAATTTTATAGGTTTCAGGTGTACAATTCTATAATACATCAATTGTATATTGTATTGTGTGTTCATCACCCCAAATGAAATTCCTTCACAATTTATCCCTCCTATACCTTTTTCTACTTCCCTCCACTTCCTTCCCCTCTGGTTAGTAATTGCCATGCTGTTGTCTGTGTTTATGAATTTTTTTCTTAATCCCTTCAATTTTTTCACCCAGCCCTGAAATCCCTCTTGCCTCAGACAGCTGTCAATATGTTCTGTATCAATGAGTCTGTTTCTATTTTGTTTGTGTTTATTGCATTCACTAGAGGCCTAGTGCACAGATTCATGCACAGGTGAGGTCCCTCGGGCCTGGCCTGCTCCCTCTCATAATCCAGGACCCCTTGGGGGATTCCAGGCTGCCAGTTTTGGCCTGATCCCCACAGGCCAGGCCAAGGGACCCCACCAGTGCACAAATCCATGCATCAGGACTCTAGTATGCATATAAGATCTTTGGTTAATCTCTTTTTGCCCTCCCCACTTCCCTCTGAGATTCATCAGTCTGTTCCATGTTTCCATGCCTGTGCATTGAGCATCTGCCCCCTGGTGGTCAGTGTGTGTCATAGCTACTGGTCGAACAGTCGAACGATCACTTAGGCTTTTATATATATATTAGTGACCTGGTGCGCGAAATTCGTGCATGGGTGAGGGGGTGTCCCTCAGCTGGGCCTGCAGCCTCTCCAATCTGGGACCCCTCAGGGGATGTCCAACTGCTAGTTTAGGCCTGCCCCCAACTGTCCCCCACCGCCTGCCTGCTCACCCCCAACTGCCCCCTCTTACCAGCCTGCTTGCCCTTAACCTCATGGCCCTCAACTGCCCTCTCCGGCTGGCCTCATGGTCCCCAACTTCCCTCCCCTGCTGGCCTCATGACCCCCAACTACCCCCTCTGTTGGCCTGATCACCCCCAACTGCGCCCCCCTGCCGGCCAGCTTGCCCCCAACTGCCCCCCACTGCCAGCCTGCTCGCCCCCAAATGCCCTTCTCTTCTGGCCTGATAGCCCCTAACGGCCTCTGCCTTGGCCCCGCCACCATGGCTTTGTCTGGAAGGTCTCCCAGAAAGTCTCCCAGTCTAATTAGCATATTTCCCTTTTATTAGTATAGATAGATAGATTATATTCCATTCATGAATGAAATCATATGGTACTTGTCTTTCTCTGATTGGCTTATTTCACTTAGCATAATACTCTCCAGGTCTATCCATGCTGCTGCAAAAGGTAAGATTTCCTTCTTTTTTATGGTCAACTAATATTCCATGATGTAAATGAAGAACAACTTATTTTCTACATATTTCCCAGTGCTTTCAATGTGAATTCTAAGTGGTTTTTTTTTTTTAATTCTTTATTGTTTAAAGTATTACATATGTCTCCTTTTTCCCTCATTGATTTCTCTGCTACCACACCCACCCTCCAGCACATGGCCTCACCCCTCCAGGGTCTGTGTCCATTGGTTATGCTTATATGCATACATATAAATCCTTTGGTTGATCTCTTACCCACTATCCCACCCTCCCCTGCCTTCTCTTTGAAGTTTGAAGGTCTGTTCGATGTTTCCCTGTCTCTGGATATATTTTTGTTCATCAGTTTATGTTCATTTCCCAATACCATTTATTTAATAGACTATCTTTACCTTAAAAGTGTGGGTTTATTTCTGGGCTCTCTAATCTGTTACGTTGATCTATATGTTTGTTTTTATGCCAGTCAATGCTGTTTTGATTACTATGTCTTTGCAGTATAGTTTAATATCAGGTGGCATGATTCCTCCAACTTTGTTCTTCTTTTTCAAGATCACTACTAGTATTGCTATTCCGATTCTTTTGCAGTTTTGTATACATTTCTGGAATATTTGTTCTAGTTCTGTGAAATAGACCATTGGTATCTTGATAGGAATTGTTTGACTCTAGATTGTTTTGAATAGTATGGACATTTTAATAATGTTGTGTTCTTATCCGTGAGCATGGTATATGTTTCCACTTACTTGTATCTTCTTAAATTTCTTCAGTATCTTAAAATTTTTCTAATATAGGTATTTTACATCCTTAGTTAAATTTATTCATAGGTATTTTATTTTTATAAAGCAATTTTGAATGGGATTGTGTTTTTTAGTTTCCCTTTTTGATAGATAATTATTGGTGTAGAAAACTGCAACTGATTTTTGGATATCTATTTTGTATTCTGCTACTTTACTGAATTCATTTATCAGTTCTAGTAGCTTTTAGTGGAGTCTTTAGGGTTTTCTATGTGCGATATCATATCATCTGCAAATAATGACAGTTTTGAGTGACTTTTATTTCTTCTTCTTGTCTGATTTTGTGGCTAGGACTTCCAGAGCTATGGTGAATAAGAGTGGTAAAGGCAGACATCCCTGTCTTGATCTCAATCTTGAGGGAAATGCTTGTACTTTTTGCTCATTGAGTATGATATAGGTTGTGGGTTTGTCATATATGGCCTTTATTACATTGAGGTATGTTCTGTTCCTTCTATTCCCATTTTGTTGCAGAGTTTTTATTATGAATGGGTGCTGGATTTTATCAAATGCTTTTTTGCATCTATTGATATGATCATGTGTTTTTTAGCCTTCATTTTCTATGTGATATATCACATTTATTGATTTGCGGATATTGTACCAAGCTTACATCCCCAGATAAATCCCACTTTATCATGGCATATGATCTTTTAAACATATTGTTTGATTGGTTGCTAATATTTTGTTCTTAAACCCTAACAATTAGAGGAGTTTTTCTAAATTGGATCATTTCAGATTGTCTCAGTTCCCTATGGCTCTAAGAACAAGCTGATTTGAAGCCACACACTGTTGGCAGCTTCGAGCCATTTATTTGGACTATCAAGCAAGAATACTCATAATCTTTCAATTGAAAGAAGACATCTTTATTTCCAGTTCACACCCTTCATAATAAGAAGGGTGTTTGAAATGAAGCCAAAAAGCATAACTTACTTCTCTAACTTCATATTACAGATGCCTGCAGTAATGGAAGAACATTTTCTTACTACCCAGCCTTATCCCCAAATCAGTAATAGGAAATAACAGTGATGCATTCAGACTTGAACAGCACAAAGAAAGAGAAAAAAAAAAAAAACCACTTGCTTAAATTTGTAGGAAAACTTGGCTTTCCTGAAAGCCTATCTTTAGGAAGTAAGATGAGCTGCAGACCCAATTGAGGAAGATGCCTTTACTTATCATTATACTTGAAATTATCTTTGAAAGGATCCTTGTGCCATTGTTACCCTATAGCAGTGATGGCGAACCTCTTAAGCTTCGCGTGTCAGCATTTTGAAAAACCCAAACTTAACTCTGGTGCCGTGTCACATATAGAAATTTTTTGATATTTGCAACCATAGTAAAACAAAGACTTATACTTTTTATATTTATTTTATATATTTAAATGCCATTTAACAAAGAAAAATCAACCAAAAAAGTGAGTTTGCGTGTCACCTCTGACACGCGTGTCATAGGTTCGCCATCACTGCCCAATAGAGTTACCAGAAACTTCAAAATTAGGGAAAATCTCATTATGAAACACAGATCTTATTTTGCTCTGGTTAAGACAGAACGTGGAATCTGGAGAGCTGAGTTTCTCAGCAGAAGTGAAGACTTTGTGTGACAGAGTAAATGGAGCTAAAAACATGAAGTAGGCAGATTCTCCACTGTGGGGGAGCTGATGGATCCTGTGCTCAGTTGTCCGAGGCTAATTTCTCTATTGTACACCTGAAACCACCAGGAGTCACCAGGCTATGTTAGGATATTTTCCTGTTGCTTACTCCTTCCTTTCTGCTGAGACAACCCACCCCCTCCGCAAAGCCCTGCATATTCTTCCACTCACCTCTAGGAGGCACTTCCTATACCTGTTTGCTCCCAGGTGATAATGATCTCTCTGTGGAAACATTTTCATGGCATTAGTCCTATTGTTCTCTGTGGCTCTTATCATGATGTACCTAGGACAGTAGTCATTTATATAATTCCCTATACTTATGCCATTTTGTATGCTTCTTGAGAACAGGATCTGCTTCTAATTTATCTGCATCCTTATGGATCTGCACTCTAAAGCATATCCTAAAGCAGGGGAGGGGGAGAGGGAGGAGGAGGAGAAGAAAAGGAAGGAAATATGTCTAAGACCCTAATGCAATAATGTTAAATAATACTTTTGTCTTTTATGCCACTTTATTATTTACAGTTTTTCGTGTTTATTTCCATAGCATTGATCACTATGCTGATATTGTGTGTATATGCCTGTGTATCTTTTTATTGTGTGTGTGTGTGTATTGCTTACTCTCTCTCCCTGTCCTCCCACACACACTCTCACATGCACACTCTTCACAGGCAAAGACATTGTAGTGCTCAACTATATCATCGGCTCCTTGAGCAGTGCCTGACAAGGAGGGAAAGCTCAATAAATATTTGTTAGATGAGTGAATGAAGGTTACCTCATTTGACCTTCACCATAACGTTTTGAAGTAAATATCCAAAATATCCATACTATATCCTCCTTGGGGAAGGTAGCAAAACTGAGGCCTTGAAGCCTGCTCAAGGTCACATTTCTACTTATTGGCCAAACCAAGACTTGAACGCAGATTTTCTATTTTCATATTCTTTTTGTCTTCTGGGAATTTGCTATATTAGTAGCAAAGCTAGAAATGTCACACAAGGAAAATTTGTTTCCAAATTTAAATTTATAATGTGCACGCAAGAAACTGACTTTTTAGTCCAATGGTAACACAGATTTTGTGATTTTCTGGAGGAAATGTCTTTCTTGTCAACCCTCTTGCCTTTATTGTCATATGTGTCAGTGCACATACACGCACACTATGCCGCTCTCAGCTTGTACTTTTCCAGCCTCTTGTTAATTCTTCTTGTAGGCTCTCCCTGCCCTGACCATCTTCAGTGCCTGTCAGGGCTGTTGCTTGGTCAGGCCAAGGCATAGAAAACTGCAGCAGGGTTTGCTATGGTTATTCTGGCAAGTGCAAAGCACTTGAAGGAAGCTGGACAGCAGGCATTTCAGGAATAGGACTATGCTGGGTTGTTCCTGCAAAAAGCTTATATTCACCCTAATTGTAGCTAACTTTGGCAAGCAGAGTAAACACCCATGCAAATTACTAAATTGTCCTGAATATCCAATAATGACCTTGAAATTCAAATGAAATATCATTTTTTACTGAAATAGCAGATAGACACCACATGCAGTCTCTCCCTATCTTTGCCCTCAGATGTGGTACACACATATCAGCCAGGCAAGGACACCCCTTATGTCCCTAATGTATGGAAGGAACCAGGGGCCCTCATTGTACTTGGCAGAAAATTGAAGTGTAGCAACAGTCCCTTTCTATTTTCAGGCACCTGTTTGTTTTATTTTATCTTAAAACAGGATGACTCTGAAGGGGAATGTGTTGTCCAGTTTTATAGGATCCTACATCAAAATACAAGCATTTGCTTTTATCTAAAGTCCACTTGGGTAAGGATGAGTTGGTGAAAGCTGCACAAAGGAGATTTTAAGTCATATGTTGTCATTGACTCTGAGGCAATGGCAGTGAGTAGCCCAGAAGCACTCCAAGGCCTCTTTTCATATTCACTCAGACAAATCTTAATGAGGTCAAAGGGATTTCTGTCCAAACTCACAAGTCTAATTCTGCACTTGACCGTGAGTCAGGCTGTAGTTCACTGATTGGGCTTCTCTGTGGTAGTGGGACTCATTTCTCTCCCTTTCCCTTTCTCATCAATGACTCAGGAGACTCACTAGAGAACGACGGGTGCGTCTCTTCCTGGAATCATCACTGTGAAAGTGCACAACCTCTAAGCTTACTGGATGCACCTAATGAAACATGCCTCTACTTTGATTTCACCTCCTGTTTGTGGTTTGCAGAGATGGGCTGTTGGGGTTTCCCACCAGTGCACGACGTAAAGTTTCTATTTCCACATCTTGATGGCCAGTTCTATATTTGGTCAAAATCCTGCTTTTTGCCTGGTTTCCTAGGGAAACAGTTTGTGAAAGCTGCTGCTTTCTGTCCATCTGCCTCACCCGTCTGGAATTTTTAGCATATATATATATTCCCTGATTATTTCCTAATCTGACAGGGAGACAGAAAGCGCAAAATGAGGGAAAGCTCCTTGAAATTTGATTACAAAAAGTTTATGGAAATGAATGTTCAGTTAGGAAGTTACAGTTGTGTGTGAGGGTGGGTAGGTAGTTTTTGTTTGTGTTTGGGTGTTTCTAGTTGTCTATATGTTGAACCTACTATAATAAGAAAGCTGGTATAAGTGAAATTGGGAGAGTCAAGAAATCATGTTCTATAGATGCGAAGACATTACACATAAAATACAAAGATAGACACAATGACACAGTCACATCGCTGCAAAGTCTTCCACACAACTCAATGAACATATACTGTCAGAAGTATCAGCTGTGACATAGTTACAGGAACAATAGACTTAAAGTCAGGAAATCTCAGTGGTTGCATCATTTGGATCTCAGCCTGAATCTTCTCATCAACAAGAGAACCGCATTTTATTTTTAGAATCTGGACCTCTTGTGCTGAAGATTCTGCCAAACAACCTGTACTTATTAACTAAATATGCACTCTTTTTTTCTGTTGTTGTTTTGTTTTTTTTTTATCGGAAAAAGGCACATACACACTGACTAATCAAAACTGTATAGCCTGACATAACCAATATCACTGTACTGAGATGATAATCTAACAAGAAACAGCCTAATAGTAGATACATGCTTGTATAATTTTAAGCTCGTTAAAAGTTTAAATCAACCCCTGAAGCTCTAAAATGGACATGTTAAGCTCCAGGGGCAGCTGCATTTAGAACCATTCACCTAGACAATTTCTGAAATCATCTCCAGCCCTAACCAGTTTGGCTCAGTGGATAGAGTGTTGGCCTGCAGACTGAAGGGTCCCAGGTTCGATTCTTGTCAAGGGCATGTACCTTGGTTGTGGGCACATCCCCAGTGGGGGGTGTGCAGGAGGCAGCTGATCGATGTTTCTCTCTCATCGATGTTTCTAACTCTCTATCCCTCTCCCTTCGTCTCTGTAAAAAAATCAATAAAATATATTTTTAAAAAATCATCTCCAGGGTCTTAGTTGCTGAGCTTTTGGGGGGAGAGAAAGCTGGCAGAGGAGAAAGTGCTATGCTTTCTTCCATTATGAAATACCTATGGTTATTGCACTTGTGGAGTTATATCAGTGAATCTAATGCCTACTGGGTTCTTTCATATTCCTAAGATATGTATGTATTCCAGAAGTTGGATAAGCCAGGTCCTTCACTGTGGCTCATGGATAGATTGTTTGGGGGAGCAGCTGTCCACACACCTGGTGTTGGTAACAAAACCCTCAGCAGACCAAATCTATTGTCATTTAATTACTTCTCAAGATGCCATAACCAGATATTTTTTTTGTAAATACATATTTTATTCCCCGAGGCATGTTAATATGAGGCCAAAATTATACAACACTGAGAAGAAAATATTTCCTTTTGACTAGTTCTCTGCGTTATTGTGAACATCCTATAGAACATGAGTGGGGAACCTTCTTTTCTGCCAACGACCATTTGGATATTTATAACATCATCCCCGGGCCATACAAAATTACCAACTTAAAAATTAACCTGCTACATTTGGTCAAACATTTATTTAACCTGCCCCCTAATGCCTTGGGAACCCAGACCAAATGATTTCTCAGGCCTTATATACCCTGCGGGCCAGATGTTCCTCACCCCTGCTATAGAATATTGAAGGGGCTCAAACTTAGCCAAAGTCTCTTTTTTTTTTTTGTATTCAGTTCTCAGAATCATAGAAATGCAATATTGTTATTCAATAGTTCAACACAATTCAATGAACATTTACTGGTTGCCTCCTCTAGATCAAGTGTTCGACTGGCTAGGCAATAATTGGTGCCTCAGAAGAAGTACTTTGTTTTTTAATTACTTATATTGCACTTATATGTCAAGCGCTGTTCTATGCATTTTTATTAACCCACATCATATTCAAAAGAGCCCTTGGAAATGTGGGTACTATGATTATCACCCTTTGCACTGAGGAAGCTGAGGCACAGAGAGGGTAAGTAATCTGCCCAAGGTCACATAGTCAATAGCAGTGGGTCCAGGCAATGGGCTCTGGTGTGTGTCGTCTTTACCACTATGCCATACTCTGAGAGGCAAGAGGAGGAATAAATTGTTATGGGCTCAGTGGATCAAGGAACAAGGCACCTGAACTAGGATTTGCACTGACCCTTCAGAGGATGGTCAGGGATATCTGACTCTTGGCATTCATAACAGTGGCCACAATATGGGCAGTGGCCTTGAAGTGGAAAATGGCCTCTGTGGTTATATTGAGAGAATAGTAAGTGGACTGGTCTGGAAGAGGAATTATAGCTAAATGGACGGTAAGTTGGAAATCAAAGCTTACTGCCAGGATATGAGGGGCTTTGAAAGTCAAGCAAAGTGCCCATATGCCTCACCTAATGTTTAGACACATTAGATTAGATGGGGCAGTTATAGGTCTGAGGCCACTGTGGCAGGAAGAGCATGCCTGCGTCCACAGCAGCTCTTTGCTTGAGGTCCAGAAACTAGCTGCTAAAACCTGCTGTTCTGAGCGAGAACCCCATTAAGCAAGCTGGACCATTTCCCTTAGAGTATTCACCTCTCTGTTGGTGAAGGACACCTTCCAAATTCAACCCGTTTGCTTCAGTTCCACCTTTTGTGTCATGAGAACCAAGGAATTCTGAGTTGTGTACACTTTTCTTACTCCATTGGTCAACCTTCTCTACTCTTCTTGAAGAAAATGATTTCTGGTTTTCCCCTCCTGGGGTAAAAATAAGTCTCCACTGAGAAGAGATAGCCAGGAAGAAAAAGCCCACTGAAGGCCCAAGTGCCCAGGAAAGCATCTTAGCACTCCTTGACACCAGCTCCAGTCACTCACACAGCCATGGCTCCTCTTCTTACTTTGTAAATAGCAAGACAGACCCACTGCCTGGGAGCTGCACAGCTCACTCTTTCAGATGTTGCTTGAGCCTTTAAATACATTTTATATCACCACCTGCACTGATGCTTAAAACATTTTTGTAAGTAACCAACTGAGATTCCTCTAAAGATTTTTGAAGTCTCTTGCCTCCCCTAACCACCACACTGATTTTCCCCCCACAGTGTGACTTCTATCTAGGCCTCTCTTAGTAGGGGTATTATCAGGCACATAAGCAAAATCAAAGGATGACTCCTTATTCTTGGAGTCAAATTTTCACATATGTAGAGCTTAATTCTTCCCCCATCTCTGTGAAGATAGGGATTAGGTCAGGGTCTCTTACAGGATTTGGAGTAGCCCTGGCCAGAGTGTCAGGCATTCTTCTCACTGAGCGTGTGTGCTCACTGTATTAACTATAATTGCCTACTAAGTATTTTGGGGTTATTAAATGCAATAGTCTATGTAAAATACTTAACGAAGTGTCTTGCATATAAGAGCCTAATAAATGCAGCCATTATTATTACTGATATCAAGAAGCTTTGAGGATGAATCGCGTTAGTCAAAGTACATGACTTTCCTCTGAATGATTTTATTTTATGTAGCCACAGGCTTGTACTATAGGCAGTGATGATAAAGAGAAGGTATAGGAAGTTCCAGGCTGCCTTAAACTAAGGTGAGTGGCTCTCACTTGTCCCCACAGCCTCTCTTGCAGCTCTGACCCTTATAGCTGTGTCTGGGGAGACACCTAATGGGCATTGTGCATGTAGTTCAGATGGACAATTCCTCAGGAAATGCCAGTTAAAAAAAAAAGATAGAGAAGTTAATAGTGCATAACTTCCAATGTTTTAACGAGCACTTGTTCTTGTACCATTTGTTCATCAGAATTATCTGGGGTGCTTTTAAACCATACCAATTTCTGAACTTCAGCCCCAGAGATACTGATTTAGTTGTTGTTGGGTTGGGATCGGGAGGGTGGGCATTGTTAATTTTTAAGCTCCCTGGTGATCCTAATGGGCAGTGATGATAGGGAAACCATGACTTTGAGAATAGGCAAGTGGAGGAAGGAAATGGCAATGTTCTGGACGCGACCATAAGAAGAAGCAATGTAAAACACTCAACAAGTATTCATCTAGCTCAGCGACTTTCAACCGGTGTGCCGCAAGAACTATTTAGTCAGGGGCACTGACTTCTTTTCCCTTAGATTGTAAAATTAAAAAAAATGACAACAGCCAACAGAACAATAGCAGTTCCATGTGAAGGAATCAAAATTATACCTCTTGTTTTTGTCAGATTGGAAAAAATAATATTTTTTGTGTGTGCCGTGGAATTATAGTAATTAATTTATGTGTGTCATGAGATGAAAAATGTTGAAAATCGCTGCTCTAGCAGAAGCTTTGCTTCTGCCCTATCTCTTATCTCAGTGTGACATTTGCAGGCAGTACAGAAAAACAGGAGGGGGACCTCAGCATCAAGGATGTGAAAAGTGCTTCTAATCTTCATAGATACTAGGCCAGGGCATTAAGACTTTAGCTTGGGCAATAGCACAAACACCTGGTGTACACGTGTTGAGGGGAGATATATGCTCTGATGTGAGAGGCTCAATGTCAGGCTCTGAAAGGACAGAGATTTTCTTAGCTGTGCTTGCTGTCAAGATAGTGAAGGAATTTGAGGGCTTTCTTATGAGTCCTGAGATTTACATGCTTTGTTACAGCTTATCTCTTTTCTCCATGCTTTCTCATTTTCACTTTCCAAATTGCAGGTGATTATCTAGTTCAATTCCAGCTGCCTCATTTTACAGATGAGCAAACTGCGTGATGCTCGATGTCTCACAGTATGACAGAGGCAGAACCCTTGCCTCCTCGTGAAGTACCCATGGTCCACTTATTGCTGACTTCAAGGGTGGAAGAGCTGACTTTGGAGATTTCTCCAACTTTTTCACTGACTTTCTGATTTCTTGACCAAAGCCCTTATTTTCCCATGCTATCCTGGCTAACCAATTGTCTTATTTTTCAAAGATGCCTGAAGTTTCTTCCTCTTGAAAATATAGTTCTTACCTTGTCTGCCCCAGCACCACTGCAGAAGAACATGACCTTGCTGAGAGCCACTGCATGCCAAGTGAGACTTAATTTTCCCTAAGTACTTAGGAGAAGAAAAACTATAATGCATATGATGGGCTTTTGGCCTACACCCATATCCTTCTTAGGAGAAGATAGAATTTGGCACAGTTCATATTCTGATTTAAATAAAAATGTTTTGTTCTGATGTCATTTGTCTAATTAATAGTAAAAAAAAAAAAAAGATTGAATTTTTCTGATGCAATGTCATCTAGTCTTTGAGATGAGATGTAGATAGCCCAAATCAATTGTCTTCTGTGAAACTTCCTAATGGATCTAACCTTGATGTTTACAAGGCATTCTTGTATCCATAGCTCATATATATGCAGACCTCTCCCTTCCTCTATCTGTTTGTTCACTCAATAGACATTTGTTGAACAGCATGCCATAGTGGATGGTGGATATGGAGTTTGTGCAAAGAGGATGTGGAAAGGGATGAATTATAGTAGAGGTTCTGAAGGTAGGACTACAAAGGACTCTTTTGAGCAATGCTCATGGTACTGGCAATGAGCAGCCAGCAGAGTTGCGTGAGCACAGAAGAGTAATATAATATGATTAGTATTTTAAGAGGGAAAACATTAGATTATGGTTCATTCATTCAACAAACACTAATTTTGAACCTTCTGCATGGTAAACACCATGCTTGACTCTGAAGATACAAGAACGAATAAAACATGGTCCTTGCCCTCAAGGAGCTCACAGTCTATTGAGTTGCCTTTCTGACTTCCCCACTAGATTGTGAGCTCCTGGAGGGCAGGCACTTTTGTTCAACTGATAAAAAGTGTACATTTCAGAGTTAAACCTGGATTACAATCCTAGTTTTATTATTTTCACTATGTTCACCTCAGTTAAGTGATCTGTTCATTAAGCCCCATAGTACCTGCCTCCTATTAACACAGTGCCATGCTTGTCGGAGGCATTCAATTCTCTTCTGCTACCCGACAGGCTAGAGAACTGGTGCCTCAGGGTCGGGAGGTGTTAGCAGAGCCCTTCTCCACTCACTAGTGATTAAGTTGCTTACTGTAGGCTGAGAACTATGGTCAGGGCCTGTGTTGGGTTCTAGATGCTCAGTTCCTGAATTCCAATCAAGCATCTTGCAAAAGTCAGAATCAAAGTCAAAGAAAATGACGAAATTTCCTCTCTGGCCAAAATGCTATTATTTCACCAAGGGCAACACATGTTTTTGGCAGGAGAAGTTGATTTGCCTATGCTTGTGTAATCAATCGTTTTGCAAGTGCCTGAGTCCTCACAGTGGCTTGAAGAGGAGTTATCAGCTGTCTTTGGCCTTTGACTTTTTACTGTTCTCAGAGCATTTTCACAGCCTATTGTCTCACTCCTTCTTAATAAAGTCTCTCTGGTAGGAATTAGTACCCTTCACCATATTCATTCAATCACTGGAGAGATGGAGACCCACAGAATAAAGTGACTTGACCAAAGTCATAGAGCTTCTTGTGCCACCTGTTTGTAAGAGGTGTGCTATTACATGAAACAGTGATAAAGATATTAGGACTCTCTGTCTGCTTAGCGCATGATGTTATATCAGGAGATCTGAGCTCATGTTTTGGCCCAGGGAGTGAGCTGAGGAAATTTAGAATGGGATTTCTAAGACGGATATGCTTCTCTGACCTGTGAAATCACTGTGTATCTTCCCCTTCATTTAATCACAGGTAAACCTATTCCATCATAGGTCATGTCTTCCAGCCAAGATATTTACATTTGACAAACTCTTAAAAATTTAGATAATACTCCCAAGGGCAGTCATCTTCAAACCTACCTCATGGAGTGTAGGCAGAGACCATTTGGTCCATAATAGGCAAGTGAGGTCTAGTGAGATTATATGTCATATGCTAGGCCATGTGACTAGTATGTGGCAGATTGGGACTTAAATCCTAATCTTCTGGCTTCTGAATCCAGTGTTTGTTATAGTAATGACATCTCAGTCTTGACCTCCTTGCTGTTTGCTGTGGGTTAGGTTTTCTTTTTGGAAGTTGGAACTTGGTAAACCTAAACCTATACCAGTAAGCCTCTAAGTTTGCCTCTGTAATACTAGTCTTTGAAGTGAAAAATACTATTTTCTTCCAAAGGAACTGCTCTACTTGCTTAAAGAGAAATTTTAATTTATTTCCCAATTTTACCTTTAATTGGTATAATGTCCAAAATAAAATATTCCAAGTTTGTTTCATCTTCAAGTTGGAAATTTTCTATGTACCCTTTGAGCACAAGAAATAACACATTTTAAGGGATGATAAATAGCAGTGTGAAATATATATGAGTTCTATAAATGCTCATCAAAATCTCTGTAGTCAGAACTAGGTGGAATAAGAGAATAGGCAAAGCATTCTTCTCTCCTTCCACATCATTCTCCCTCTCCTAGAGGTAGTTTGGCGGTTAAGAACACAAACACTAAAGCCAGACAGATCTGGATTTTAGTCTTGGCTCTTTTTGTACTGCCTGCAAAACTTTAGGAGACCTATTTAACTTTCCTGGGCCTCTGTTTATTCATTTACAGAGGAAGGTTTAATGATATTACATGCAATTTTAAAAACATCCATTCAGTACAATGCCTGCACATTTTAGTTGGTAATTATGGTTACCTATCACTGTTTTTATCTTCATCAAAGACCCTTTCTTTCACCCTTCAGTATATTTCTATCCATGTCTTTTCCATAGACATGGATAGAAATATACTTATCAGCCACATTTACCCTTCAATTTAAGCTACTGTGCCATGGGGTATTTTGCATTTCTAATTAACCTCACCTTTGTAATCAAAGGCCTGACTAATGCAGTACCTGCTACCTTGTGCCTGCTCAGTAGATACAATTTTAAATTTCAGGTATGAGAGCACATACCACTATAGCCAAAATTTTAGAAAGTAAAGAAGAAAAAACAAATACCCACAATGCAACACATAATACCACACATGGTGTAGCAGTTAAGGCCATGAAATATAGTCATGTTTGACTCCTGGCTGCAATACTTTGAGCATGTTACCCAAAACTCTGTTGTGATTTCTTCATCATTGAATAAGGGCAATAAGTATAACTATCAACAGAAGGTTGAGAGGATGAAGTGCATTTGAAATATTTAAAATAGGTGCCTGGCTTAATAAATTGTAGCTGTAATGATGATGAGAATGATAAGGATGATAATGATGATGATTTGTGTGTACCCTTTATGCATGTTGCTGTTCACAAATTACTTGAGTACGTTTACTTCTCCCACTCTTATTGTCTATCAAAAGAAATATGCATATTAGGAGATTGAAGATATATCCATTTAAGGGTACCAGACTCCAAGAAGTGAAATGACTTAATAGATAGCACCCAGCAAATTTATGGCAAAGAGTGATCTAGAACTCAGAACAACCAGGCTGCTAATAATATATATATATATATATATTTCTTAGTTGGGAAAATAAATCTTTGACTCCTATTTACTATCTGAAATTGTAGGTTAAGATACAGAGACAGTAAAACACATTGATTTTTTTTTTATTCTGGCTTTTATGATAGTGCAGGCTTTGTACCCACTGGAACGTAGATGCCTGAGGAGCAAACAGAGAGGCCTCCTGGAAACTTACAGCCATGATTTTATGGAAAGACTGCACATAACTCTATGGAACCTGCAAAAACAAACAAGTGAACAAACAAGCAAACCAAAACAGCTTCCATCACGATTCTCACTCCTCGTGTGTCAACAAAATCTCAGGGCACTCATGTTCCTCTACCCTGGCCTTCTTCTAAGCATTGAGGTGTTAGCATCAGAATTCATCACAGCCACTTGATGCCCATTTTCTTCAGCCTCTCATTAAAAGTCATTTTTTTTTAAGATCAGCAAAAATCATACATTTCAGTGAGTAGTGTTTAACTTACTCTGGACTCGCTGACCTGCTGTGCCAGGGTCCTGGCTGCTATGCAGGCATCTTCTCCCGTAGCCTCCCATACAGGTTGACTGTACCAGCACAGTTCCCTTGCTTTCACTAAAATATTAGTAGCGTTTTCATACGCAATGTGGACAGTGATCCAAACAAAGAAACACAGAGGGACACATAAGAGCTGGAGGTCAGTTACACATATTCTTACCTAAAATGAAAGATGAGAACTGATCAACTTGATTCTCTTTGTACCTCTTGGGGTCTTCTCCTAGCTTGTTATTCTTACTACATCTGTGGATGTCTAAATTCCACCTTCATCCAAGACCTGATTAAAATGCCACCTTTTCTTGTGAGTATCCCTTCAGCTCCCCAATTTGAGCCATTTCCTCTTTCTCTGTGTTCTTATGGATATTATTAAAAGATTTTACTTTATGCCCTAACCAGTTTGGCTCAGTGGATAGAGCGTCGGTTGCAGACTCAAGGGTCCCAGGTTTGATTCTGGTCAAGGGCATGTACCTTGGTTGCAGGCACATCCCTAATGGGGGGTGTGCAGGAGGCAGCTGATCGATGTTTCTCTCTCATCGATGTTTCTAATTCTCTGTCCCTCTCTCTTCCTCTCTGTAAAAATATCAATAAAATATATATTTTTTAAAAGATTTTACTTTAGATACTTTTGGGTGTTCATAACACTTAATTATATCAAACTAATTTCATTCTGGTTATAGTAACACTGTGGACCCTTCCTTTCGGATATTAATCTCTAGTTACTAACACTTGGGCATCAGTTTCTAGAATCAGTGTGGTTGGATACAAATCTTTTTTATTCCAGCTCTGTGACTTTGAGCAAGTTATTTAGTTTCTCTGTGTCTGAAAGTGGGATAGCAAAAGCATGTATGTGATTGGATGATTCCAGAGGTCAAAGGAGATAATACTTGTACAGAGTAGTGACTCCATAATGTTATTATTGTAATCCCCAGACATTGCATAAGGCCCTGGATCATGCAAATTATCACCATGTAAAAGAGGTATTTCTCTTTGAAACGTATAAGTGGTAGGAAATAATGATTAAGACAAAAGGGGAGAGGAGAGGTTGAGGCCAGCTTGATGAGGACTCTGGACTCACCTGTAACAAGAAACTCACAGAGTCTGCATAAACTGAGAAGAAATGCCCTCAGTTGGGGAAAAGGAGATTTACACAGGGATGGCACCAGCCCAGCCTGGCAGAATCCTCTGTGGACCGCATCTGTACCAGCTGTTGTCAGTCTGTGTGGGCTCGCCAAGAATAACAGCAATGATTTTCACTTTATAGCAACTTCCATCTCAGGATCTCAGAATACTGCATAAATGTAGATTAGAGCTCCCAAAATGTGTTGCCAAGAATGGGCATACTTTATAGGGCATCAAGAATGCATCACTGTTTTGAGAGAATCTTTTATGTTGGAAAAAGGACTGAACTAGTTCAGAATTAGACCTACTTTCCTGATTTGATTCTATATGCACTTTCTAGGTGACCTTGGACAACGCAGTTCCCCTCCTTGACTCTCTGTTTGTTTTTTCATTAGCGAAGGGATTTAATCTACCACTGAATGATCTTCAGAGTGTAAGGGAGAGGGACAGAGAGTTAGAAACATCAGTGAGAGAGAAACATTGATCAGCTGCCTCCTGCACACCCCCTACTGGGGATGTGCCTGCAACCAAGGTACATACCTTTGACCGGAATCGAACCTGGGACCCTTCAGTCCGCAGGCCGATGCTCTATCCACTGAGCCAAACCGGTTATGGCTGCTTGGCATACTTTAATATATGATTAAATTTGCCTGAATGTTACAATCTATAAGTAGATAGATAATAAAATCCCTCTGACAAAAATTGCAAATAGATGAAGAGGCTGAGGCTGTTTGTGTGGTGGTTAAGCGTGCACTTTCTGGAGTTGGCAACTGGATCCAAATCCCAGGTTTCTAGTTACTTCCAAGGTGATATCTGTGCCTCAGTTTTCTCATTGGTAAAATCAAAGTAGCAACCACCTGATGGGGCCGCTGTGGTGATTAAATGAGTCAATTAATCTAAACTATTTTGAACATTGTCTGGTCCCTCTGTACACTCAGTATATATTTCTTTTCATTCTATACACATAAATCAATAAATGTATAAAATGAACGCATATATTTCTACTCTTTCAGAGTTTATGGAAAAGGATTATTTCCTCAATAGAATTACTATTATTTGAATCATCTTTGATGATCAGTAAGAATTATTCAATGTCCCTGGTCTTTAGATTTGATATCAGGGCACGCTCTTTCTCCCTGTCTGGTACAGCGCTCAGGAATGGCACGGAGTTCTTCACTTTCCCTCACCCACCTTCCTGCCACATTTGAAAGACGTTCCTAGCTCGGTTTTGACAGACAATTAGCATTTGACAAAAGTCAGGAGCCGCTCTTAAATATTAGCACATTCCATGTATCATCTTAGATTTTGCTCACAATGGCCCTGAGGTGGAGACCGTCCCTCTCCCCTGTTGACCCTCCCAACCCTATTTACAAGTACAGATGGGAAAACTATTGCTAAGAGAAGTTTTCAAAAACTTGTGAAATGTTATGCAAAATTGATGCTATCACCTGGTATTTGAACCAGCATTTCTGCTTCCGAAGCCCACGCTTTCTCCATTTCTCCAAAATCAATGTTTCTGAAAGTAAAAGGGGCCACATTGGTCTCCAGCCTCTGGTATAATTAGCATCATGCTTTAATCAGGGAGGTTGACTGTCTTGATTAACCTTTATGATAGAATCATGTAAGTTTCGTATTTCTAGATGAGTATACAAAGGCAGCTGTAAATTAGTGGAAAAACACTGAGCTTGGATCAGAAGACGCATGTTTAGCTCCTGGCTCTGCCACTTACTATGAGTGTGATTTTGGCTAAGTCACTTAACAAAACCACTAACTTGATTTATTTCCTGATACAATAAAAAAAAAAAAAAAAAAAAAAGCTCTCATGCTGCAGAAAGTATTGAATTAAACCTAGTGTGTCAGAGTGTTGTGCTAAGGTTCCTGTTGCCTGTAAAGGAGCATAGAAATGTGAAAGGTTTTCTCATTCTTTCAAGTTCTAATTCAAGCCCCTTATCCTCTTGGCCTGTGTTTGGTATGCTTCAGCTCATTGTATATCCTCTTTGCACTGTATCCTATCATCCATTGATATGTTCACATGATATTTACACAACCTAGCATATAGTTACATACATCTTTAAAGGTAATTTGTCAGTCAGTGCAGGCAATAAATGGGTTATGTGACCATCACATTCAACTCATGAGTCAAATCCTATTGACCCCATTTTATAGATTAAGCAACTAATATTTAGTAAAATGAAAGATCTTGCCCTGGGTCACATAATTGGTACGTGGTAGAGGTGGGATCCAAACCCAAGCAGGTTGCCCTGAGATCTTGTTCTCTTAAGTGTCTGAGCCACACTGATTATCATCATACTGATGAACAGTCAGGATTTTTGCTTTGCTCTTCATTCCTCCCTGATGAGCCTTGATTTCCTGACTGGATTATATATTCCTTGAACTGGATATAGCTCACTTATATCTTGAGGACTGGCTTCAGGCCTCACTACTAGTATTGGTGGACAATTTAATGTGGATTTCACCAGAGGACACAGTTTTCTACACTTTTGGAATATTCTGGAAACAAGGACCTTTACCACTTTCCTTTGACTCGGGCCAGAAGCTAATCTTCTCACCATGTTGTCACTTAGATTAGATTTTCACAGGTCAAACAAACAACGTTTTCTCTGTTATTCTCACCTAGACACTTTGCCTGCCTCCCCTCCAAAGCCCAGAAATCCAATGTGATCAATGCACCTGTGAGAGTTAGCACTTGTTTGCTACAGGTGGCATTGCTATTGAACAAAGAGCATGCCCTCTCTTCGCATCCGAAGTGACTTGGATCTCTGAGCAAGAACCTTTCTGACTCAAATGAAAACCACCTTGTGTCAGGTGAAATAGGGGGAGTTAACCATTTGTTTGCTGGTGTGCATTTCCCACGAAAAACTCAAAAACAGAAATTTACCTCAGCCATGGAAAGTGATGTGCCAAGCATCATATTTGCATATTAAAACCGAAAACGGATTTGCATGTTATTTCAGTGTGGGGTGTCACGTTCAGGCATCTGCCAATCCCACTAGATAGAAACAGCTCATAGAGTAGGAAAGTGTTTCAGTGCCTATCAGACTGAAAATCTAGGTGCCTCTATATTTTTTGTTTTTTGTTTGTTTGTTTGTTTGTTTTTCATCAAATTGTCCTCACTTCAGGTTCATCATTTTCTCCTGGCTTCAAACCTGAAAATGACAAAGAAAAGGTTGAAAACCCATGTTTTATAATGGACTAGAGGCCCGGTCCACGGCATCCGTGCACTGGTTTGGGGGTGTTCCCTCAGCCCGGCCTGTGCCCTCTTGCAGTCTGGGACCCCTTGGGGGTTGTCTGACTGCCAGCTTAGGCCCGCTTCCTGTGCTTAAGACAGCAGTCAGACATGCCTCTCACAGTCCAGGACCCCTTTGCTCCTTATCTCCCTTCTGCTCGCTGCTCCTTACCGCTGGGCACACTGCTCCTTAGTGCTGCCACAGAGGCGGGAGAGGCTCCTGATGCTGTGACTACGCTTGCCAGCCCTGAGCCCAGCTTCTGGCTGTGATGCTCCCCCTGTGGGAGCACACTGACCACCAGAGGGCAGCTCCTGCATTGAGTTTCTGCCCCCTGGTGGTCAGTGCACATCATAGCGAACGGTTGTTCTGGTTCTTCTGCTGTAATGGACACTTAGGCTTTTATTATATTGATATTTATTACATTTTAAAGGTCATCCATTTGTGACTATATTTTATTTAGATCATTTAAAATTATAAAGAAAATATATAAATTATTTATAATCCCCATCGTCCACATGAGCTGTTATTTTTTGGTATATTTCCTTCTAGTATTTGCTTTTTATTCCTACACAGACACACACTGGCATTCTTGCCTATACAGTGTGGGGCAAAAGTAAGTCTACAGTTGTTCATATGGAAAACAATACAATAATTAAGAAATAATAATAAAAGCATAAACTCTATTTCTTATACTCATAACTGTGAAGCCATGTTTGCCTCACCCTGTATATTTATATACATTTGTAATTATCAGATATACTTTTTAAATTAATCTTATTTGGGGTAACATTGGTTGATAGGATTCTATAGATTTCAAGTGGACATTTCTATGATACATGATCTTTATATTGCATTGTGTTCCCACCAGGCAAAATCAAATCTTCTTCCTGGGTGTATTATTTTAATTTCATCCTTTTTAAACATAATAATGGCAAGGATTGTGAGACAATCTCAATAGCTGTACACCTGAAGCTAACATAAAATAATGTTGAATGTCAACTGCAATTTAAAAAAAAAAAAAATAAAAGGTGAAAACATACTTAGAAATAAGGAACTGGCAAAACCCCATTTTGAACCCAGTGAATGAGAACCACAGTTAGGACCAGAACTTGGTAAAAGAAACTATGATATCTGCTTGATATAACTTTATTAAAAGCAGACCTTCTAGTTAAGGATAGCTTTCCTGTGGGACAATGCATAGAAAGCAGTGCCTTGTGATAAAACCTTTCTTCCCAACGTTGGAGGCACTACCCCTTTCCATCCTTCCAGGCAACCAAATAAATATGAAGCATCTTCTCAAAGGAAGTCATTGCCAGACACTGGTGAGGAATAATTAAAAAAATAATAATACAAGCATAAACTCTGTTTCTCATACTCACAACTGTGAGCCCGCGTTTGCTCCACCTTGTGTATTTATATACATTTACTAGTGTAGGGTCCCCTAGGCCTAGCCTGCCATCAGGGCCATGTCCACTGCCTCGCGACACCTTGCGCACTCTGCAGATGCTGCTGGAGCCCCATGACACTCTGGGGATGCTGCCGGTGCCCAGGGACACTCCACAGATGCTGCAGGCACCTTGGAGGAGGGTGGGGGGAGGGGGGAGGGCCCAAGAGGTTCTCCATGCACCTCATGGTGACCAGTCATTTGGTTGTTTCAGTTGTGACGCCTCTGGCCTTTTATTATTATGATAATTATCAGATGTACTTTTTAAAATTAAATTTATTTGGGGTAACATTGGTTAATACAGCAAAGACCAAGACCTGGTTTAGTTTGGAAACATAGGCTTGAACAACAATTTTTTTTCACATTCCTTAAACTTTTATTTCTTGAGTCTTGTTGAGGTAAAAACTACCAATGGAAATAATGTCCTGTAATTGTCTTGCCTTGGTGATATCAAATCACTTATGCCTAACATGCGTAAAGCCTAATTAATGGAGGGAGGGGGAATGCATGTAATTTCTAGCTATAGTATTGTGGAAATAGCTTCTTATAGGGACAATATAAGATGGAAAGAGAGCAAACTGAGAGAAATCTTACCATCCCACAGGGGCATTTCTCCATTTCCCGCTTTCTCCATTAAGGAGGGTCTGCCTGGGATTAAACAGAGAAGGAGCAGTGAAATGTGAACTTTGGTTCCCTGGACAGTAGGCCTAGAAACAAGCATTCTCCAAGCCCACCATTCTTGAGACTGCCTTGACACACAGAAACTGAGAGTAGTGGGTGTGGAGAGGGGCCACTTTCTCTCAGCTCAGCCCACATCATTTTTGCACCCTGGTGTGCAAACACTATAGACCGCTTACTGGACACCCAGTATTTTCCCTTGGCTGCAGAAACACCCAGCAATTTCGCCATGCTGTAACTTAGAATCATCACTTTTGGGCTATGCTTGCAAATTTGGCTTAGGAAAGGTGATTTAGAGGCATCAAGATCTAGCATGAGAAAGGGAATATGAAAAAGAGGTTATAAGAAAATCAAGCTTCTGAAAGTTGAAGACTAATTGGAATCTATTTCAAAGCCAGAATCAAACTTTTAAAGTCAAAAGTTTTGGTCTTCATTGTGCACTGACTATTTATTCTCCAAGAAAATGGAACTTATGATTAGAAGAACTAAGAGCATGCTGTTCTACTCCCCTGAAGCAGAGGGGAATGTTCCCTTATGGGTTTCTAATTGTTAATAGGTGGTTTACCTTGTCCCTCCCTTCTCTGTGGCCCACTTCTGTTTACCTGGAGCAGAAAGGATGTCCAGCAAACTTTCTCCCCTTGGTCAGAGGAGGTGCTCCTTCCATTAGACAGTGAGACATTGAGGAGAGAGTGGGATAATTCAGTGAGACAAAGTAGAAGAAACCTCAGGAAATTGCAAACTGCAAACTTGACACAGTTAAATAGGAGGTGGGGGGAGTGAAAATATCAGAAATATATTTTTTCTGGCAGGCTTTCAGCTCCAAAATGGGGCTAATTCTACCTTTTGAAAGAAGATAATTTTCATATTTCTTTTTTCAAGAACACATAATTGAAGTTATTTCCATCCAAAAGAGGAATCTCTTGTACATCATTACAAATGGACAAGAAAAATGAGCAGCTCTGGGACCCGAAGAGATAGAGTATTCATTATCATGTAATGTTTCTGAATATCTTGGCCACCTTTTTTAGGTATTTTATCTGCCTGGGCTGTGCTTTTCTGACGAGGTTCAGATTTGCAGTAAGTTCAAGTTATCCAGCACTATGTAATGAGGAAATCAATAGCAGGTAAGGACTTACCAGTGAAAATGACTCACCCTGAGGTCAATATCAGAGTCTCACAAGAGCTTTTGGGGAGCCATTTTATAAGATGGCTCGTTACCACATATATTAAAGCTAGAGGGCTGATGCACAAAATTCGTGCACTCAGGGGAGGGGGTCCCTCAGCCCAGCCTGTGCCCTCTTACAGTCCAGGAGCCCTATAGGGAGCAGGCCTAAGCCATTAATCGGACATCCTTAGCGCTGCTGCGGAGGTGGAAGAGGTTCCTGCCATCGCTGCTGCACTCGCCAGACATGAGCCTGGCTTCTGGCTGAGCAACGTTCCCCCTGTGGGAGAGCCTTGACCACCATTGAGCTTCTGCATTGAGCTTCTGCTCCCTGGTAGTCAGTGCATGTCTTAGAGACAGGTTGGACTGCCATTCTGTCAATTTGCCTTTTATTATATAGGATAGTTACATTGTTGATAACAAAGACTTAAGGCAGTGAGTGTTCTCCCGGGGGTGTTCCCTGTTTGCACATTAGCTGGCTATCTACCATGCTCCCTTTTCTCTCTAGTTGGGGCAGTGGAATTCTTCTTTCTCCACCCAAAGAGCGTGGTGGTAGGAGAAAGTAGTTCACCCTTGGATGTTCTTGATCTCATCCCCTGCATGTAGTGAAAGTTCAGTAGGCTGAAGAAACCTGTGACCTGCCAGCTACTTACTCAGATTCAGAATGCTGAATGAAGTTCTAGGTTGTTTCGCAGGATGCTGACAAGTGATTCAAGTCCTCTTGTAAATGGAAATCTCTTAATAATGAGGTTTCCACTTACTCAGTGTGACTTTTTATAGATTATAAAGTGGCCGTGATATTAGTATCTGTGATTTCACTATAAAAATCTATAATGATATGTTTCCTGCATATTATGGACATAAAAGTATGATAGAATAGAATCAAAGGAATCTTTTCAAACATCATTTTGCGTATAAAGATAATAAGGTTTGGGGAATAGATCAGAATTATAGGACAATTTGAAGGCAAAGCTAAGATTAGAGAGATAAATGGGTCTGTGTACTTGTTCTATGTAAGAATACCATGAAGTTTTATATAAATACTAGAGGCCCGGTGCACAAAAATTTGTGCACTCGGGGGGGAGGGAGGGTCCCTCAGCCTGGCCTGTGCCCTCTCACAGAATGGGACCCCTCGGGAGATAACGACCTGCTGGCTTAGGCCTGCTCCTGGGTGGCAGAGGGCAGGCCCAATCCCTAGGTGCAGCCCCTGGTCGGGCTCAGAGCAGGGCTGATTGGGGAGTTGGGGCGCCGCCCCCTGTCATGCACAGAGCAGGGAGATTGGGAGGTTGTGATGCCACCCTCAGTCATGCTCAGGGTAGGGCTGATTGGGGGGTTGGGGCACCGCCCCCTGTCACACTCAAGGCAGGGTCGATGGGGAGGTTGTGGCGCCACCCCCTGTCACTCACAGAGCAGGGTCGATCAGGGGGTTGGGGCACTGCCCCCTGTCACTCATAGAGCAGGGCCCATCAGGGGGGTTGGGGCTCTGTACCCTGTCACCCACAGAGCAGGGCCAATCAGGGGGTGGGGCGCCGCCCTCTATCACCCACAGAGCAGGGCCAATCAGGGGGTGGGGCGCCGCCCTCTATCACCCACAGAGCAGGGCCAATCAGGGGGTTGGGGCACCGCCACTGTCACACTCAGGGCAGGGCCGATGGGGAGGTTATGGCTCTACCCCATCACACACAGAGCAGGGCCCATGGAGGGGGGGGGGGGGTTGGGGAGCTCCCCCCTATCAGGCACAGAGCAGGACTGATCAGGGGGTTGGGGTGCCTTCCCCTGTCACAAACAGAGCAGGGTGGATAGGGAGGTGTGGCCCTGCCCCCTGTCACACACAGAGCCGCAGGGCGATCAGGGGGTTTGGGCGCTGCCCCCATAACGCTGATCCCGGTGCCGAGAGGCATATTACCCTTTTACTATATAGGGTAGAGGCCTGGTGCATGGGTGGGTGCCGGCTGGTTTGCCCTGAAGGGTGTCTTGGATCAGGGTGGGGGCCCCCACTGGGGTGCTTGCCCAGTCTGGGTGAGGGGCTGAGGGCTGTTTTCAGGCTGGGGGTGACTGAAGCTCCCAACCGCTCCTTTTTTTCTTTTTTTCTTTTTTTATTCTGGGCCAGCTTTAGCTTTGAGGCTTGGCTCCAGCTCTTAGGTTTCTGGCCTTTGCTTACAATGTTGCCATCCTGCTGGCTGAAGCCGGGTGGTATTTGTTACAGAGTTTCTTAAACTGCCCGCTCAGAAGTCTGCAGCCTCAGGCGGGAACGTTGGTTTCCTCCGTCACTGAGGCAACCAAGCCTCATGTTAGTTTCAAGCTGCCTGGCTGCCGGCCGCCATCTTGGCTGACAGTTAATTTGCATATCTTGCTGATTAGCCAGTGAAAAGGGTAGCGGTCGTACACCAATTAACATGTTTCTCTTTTATTAGTGTAGATTAGTGGCCTGTTGCACAAAGATTCACTCAATAGGCCTTCCTTCCCCTGGCTGCCGGCACCGGTTTTCCTCCGGCACCCGGGACCCAGGCCTTTGGTCCGGCCGCAGCAGCAAGGCTTGGCTTCTCTGCTCCGGCTGCTCCCAGTCCCTCCCTTTTTTTTTTTTTCCAGCTCCTTGAGTGGAGTCCAGGGCCGGTGGGAAGCTTGGCTTCCTCCGTCACCAGGAGCAACCCAACCTTCTTGCTCACTCCAACTCCGTGGCCGCCACCATCTTCATTCATCTTCCTTCATCTTCATTCACCAATCTTTGCTTCGCACCTGTGTATGCAAATTAACCACCATCTTTGTTGGGTTAATTTGCATAGTCGCTCTGATTGGCTGGTGGGTGTAGCGGAGAGACGGAGTTATGGAGTGATGGTTAATTTGCATGTTTCTCTTTTATTATATAGGAGTAGAGGCCTGGTGCCCTGGGGGAGTTGGGGTTCCTCAGCCTGGTCTGCTCCCTCTCGCAGTCCAGGACCCCCGGGGAATGTCCGACTGCCATGGAGGTGAGAGAGGCTCCCGCCACCACTGTTGCACTGGCCAGCCATGAACCCGGCTTCTAGCTGAGCAGCACTGACAACCAGCAGCACTGCCCATGTGTGTTTTGCTCGCAGAAACAGTCCTCACTTTTGCACATTCTAACCCGTTACTTTTACCTAGATCCAGAATTAGCTGCAATATTCATATTAAGTCCTCCCTGGAATGATAATCAGCTGGGCCCCTAGGAAGAGAAGAACCAGTTGCAGATTGTGACCCTTTTCCTATAAGAGCTTCACTGTAGAAGAAGAACAACATAGAAAAACATAAATAGGATGTAAACCACTGTCCCATCACTTTAAGCAATTAATCTTTGAACATATTTCTGTCCTGTCTCCTTTCTGTAACAGTTTAAGACAGGCCACTCTGGTCAGTGGCTGGTATCTCCCCACAGGGTCAGCACCTTCCTTCTTGCACCTCATACAGCTGTCACTAATGTAGTCTAGCTGTGTGCACAGAAAGAAGAGGCAACAGACTTTGGTGAGCACATTAGCCATTAAATTACTCATAAATACCATGGTGTCTGGAGCATTTTTAAGGTATCATTCCAATGCCTTGGTGTTTGAGATGTTTGCTTATATCCTTCCTTCCTTCCTTCCTTCCTTCCTTCCTTCCTTCCTTCCTTCCTTCCTTCCTTCCTTCCTTCCTTCCTTCCTTTCTTCTTTCCTTCCTTCCTACCTAATATCTGGTGAAATCCAATTTATCCTTCAAGATCAAATTAAGAGGACTTCTGCTTTTTGGTAGTTTCCTCCCATCTCAGAACACTGAATTCATACCAGTGTTTTAGTATTTGCACTTTATTGTAACTACCTATTATCATGTCTTTTTCTCTTTCCTTTTTTATGTCTCTTTCTTATTAAACTGTGAGTTGTCAGAAGCAGGAATCCTGAATAATTTGACTTTATAATGATAGTGCTTAGCACTTTACAGTTTCTTAGAAAAGGTGTTAAAGGAATTTTAAAGGAGTCCTCTAAAATCTCTTTCTCGATAACTCTCATCTGTGGGTCATGTAATGTATTTCACCTTTAGGCATTTCAAAGAACACACATAATAGTGATTAATGTTGATACTTATAAGACTGTCTTTTTCTTAGAAAAGGCTAGAGGCTTTGTTTATATTTGTTTTGAAGTGCTATTGTTTCACTATTTAGCAGTAAACTTCCACTCTGAAAATATCTTTGCTTAATTGAGTCAGTAGGTAAAAATCCAAGTTATTACAGAATAATAAAGTTAGAAGAGCCTGGAGAGGAAGATAATGGGAACAGCGAGTGGCATCACAGTGCAGCAGAAACACACAAACTCAGCACATCTGGTTTCAGTCAGGGCTTACTGTTTTTCAGTGGTGTTACTTCTCACAGGGTTGATCACTTATCTTCTCTGAGCCTCAACTCTTTCATCCATAAAATGGGACCACAGATCACATGGGGCTGTTGTATAAACACTTGAGATACCATGTGTATGAAGGCAGGCATCTTGAAAAGGGGCACACAATATGAGGAATTATTATTATGCCACAATGAATAGACTGCTGATACTATTCACTCTTCTACTTCGATTTCCTAGTAAGAAATACCAGCAATCCAAGATCAGCATTTTATGAGATTAGAATCTCAAAGAAAACAGTCTTTCCAAATGTGTTATTTCAGAAACAGTATCACAAGCAAATAGGAAGGAGGTTTTAATTATATAAATAAAATAAATGATAGATTTTTCTTAAAATCTGTGAAAAGCTGACAAGTTAAGTACTCTGAAATTGGAGCTGTACTTGAAATTTAAGTGCTAAGGGTAGAATCTGAATTGCTTAGATGTATAGAGGACAGACATTCTTGCTGCCTTTATTTAGGTTAAAGGGAAGCAGATAATAGACTCAAACAATGATGAAATGTATCTATGCCCTGAGGGTCCACCCTAAACCAGGAAGCAAGAATTATCAAATTTTCTTTAATAGTTGTTGATTTAGATTAGAATAGCCAGCACCATTAATATTAGTTCCTTTAATTCTCACACCAATTATATTGAGCAGGCATTATTTGCATTGTAGAGGAGGCCCTAAGTTTAACATTTATTGTCTATTGAATAAATGAGTGATTCTAAGATGGGCTCTTGTCCTGACTTTATTATAATTAGTCCTACCCTAAATTTTTTGAGTATGAATTTTCTTACCTCACAATGAGTAAATTGAGGTAATGATTCTTCAGATGCTGGCAGGTAGCTTTCGTTTTAGTCTCTGTCACTTGCCCCATGTCATAGTTTATTCACTGCTTTGAATCCCCAATCCAAATTGTCCAACAGTGAAATAAAACTCCAGGTGTAAGGATAGAGACAAACGTAAAAAATTATTGGCATTTTCAGCCTTTTGCATGTCTGCACTCCAACTTTCTGTACATTTTTTAAAACCTAAAACATGGATGATAAATAATGGAAGAAGAAAGGCCAAATAGGTAACAATTAACAATTTTACATATGTTTAGAAAGCATTTTATAGCTTAGATATCACACAAATAATTAATATCCATCTTGGAGTTGTTGCAATAAATGTTGGTGGTAAGAATAAAGCATTAGTACATGGATTTGTACTTTACTGGATTTTCACATCAGTACATCTTTCAGTACAGTGAAGATAACTGGGGAATGAACATGCAAGTTTTGTTGAACTAATTCTTATAAACTATTCAGGACAGGAGAAACTCTTGGCCAACCATTTTAAGAATCTGTAAACATAAAGGAAGAACATCCCTGCTCTCATCTCTGCCCAATAGCCATAGTGGACATCATCATCATCATTTCTAAATCTTCTGTAATAGTCTTTCTATTTTTAACACTTTGATTCAAGATGTTGGAGTGTGATATTGGAAATGGTCCAAGTCATCATATAGCAAAGGAAAATATAACACATGCCCTCTTACTTACACAGCACAAAGCAATTTACATCTGACATCTGGTCTTTCTTCTTTCTTCACTTACTTTGGACTCTTGGTCACCTGAAGTGTCTTTCATATGGCTCTTGATTCCATTGCATTGCTAGAATCCTGGCTCACCCACTGATTAAAACACCAGCCCAGTGTCAATGCTACTGATTTAACTTCTCCGTTTGATATCTAGCTAGTTGTAGTGCTGGTAAGAAAAACATTATTCAAACTCCTTGACTGGAACACAAGCCCCTTCACCTTCTGGACCCCTGTATTCAATAGATGTGTTTCATTTTCTATCTCAAACATTATAAATATTCCAGAAATACACAAGTGCCAGGAGCTCCTTATGCCACTTTAATGTGAGGAACCTCTTTTAGCTGAGTATGTCCTAGTCTGTGTCGCCACCTCTGCTCTGGAATTCTTCCTCTCAGGCTATATGAGAGGTGGCATTTGTACCCTGATGGTGCACTTTCTACAGTTGCTTTATCTTTCATTTTTGATGTGCTTTTGTCTCTCATTTTATTTCACTATAAGCTCCATAAGAGGGAGGCTCTATGTAGTTATCATTTTGATAAATATACAACTGATACATAGTGACTTCTTGCAATTGTTAAATGAAGTAGCGTGTGTTGTACACATGGATTTCTAAAGCCTGATAGACGATGCATGTGAATCAAGTGCTGTGTCCAAGGTGAGACACAAAACTACTGATAAAACCAGGTATAAAACCCAGGTCTCCTAATAGCCGTGTCCAATGCTCTTTCCTTTACAGTGCGAACACGATTGGATTGTCTTTGTTGATGTCTAAATTGCATTTAAAGGACTTTGTGTTTTCTGCTTTACAGAGTGGGCAAATGGGATCAAAGGGGCCTCCAGCTAGTCCACCCTCATTCCGCCCTGAAGATGAACTAGAGCACCTGACCAAGAAGATGCTGTATGACATGGAAAATCCACCTGCCGACGAATACTTTGGTGAGTGGTCCCAGAGCTGACTTCTGAAGTAAATGTCCTGTCCTATTTTCCTTAATTAGTAAGTAGGAGTATTATCAGCTCCAGTGGTAAAGGACTAGAGTCTGCATCCATTGGAGTCGGTATCCATGTGCACACATCTGAGTGTTCTGGAAGTTGCTTTGTGAGAGACTGCCATAATGTGATACCTGTTTGGCTTGTCCTAAAATCTCAGGGGTACTTCAGAGTTTCGTGAGATACATTTGATTTAAAACTTAATTTTTGATCATTTATTAGCTTTTTATTATGCAGAAATAGGGCTTTTGTGTGTATTCAGGTCTAAATATTAATATACAAAATGTGGAATTGCGCAGTATCTAAACTCTGTGCTCTCAATCCTTTCCCTATCCAATTTCAAGGAAAGGATGCTCCCTTTATATATTTTTTAACTTCTCCCCTGTCTAAGCCTGTGAATAATTATGAACAATTAATCCATCTGTCCATTCATTTAATGTGAATTTATGAATTACATGCCAATTATGAGGTGTTATGGATACATAACTTGTCTTCCAAGAGGTTGTAGTTATTCAGAAGAGATAAGAAAAGCACAAATAATTACTAATGTAGCTAAAATTATTAAGAGGCATGAGAGATGCTTGCTTAGGTCAAATGTTATAAAAATTTAAAAGTTCTATTCATTGCCCTGACCGGTTTGGCTCAGTGGATAGAGCGTCGGCCTGCGGACTGAAAGGTCCCAGGTTCTATTCCGGTCAAGGGCATGTACCTTGGTTGCGGGCACATCCCCGGTGGGTGTGCAGGAGGCAGCTGGTCGATGTTTCTCTCTCATTGATGTTTCTAACTCTCTATCCCTCTCCCTTCCTCTCTGTAAAAAATCAATAAAATATATTAAAATAATAAAAAAAAAAAGCTCTGTTCTTCAGGAATGCTTTATGGAAGAATTGGTGGCACTTGAACCTGGACCCTAAAGCATACCTCTCAGGTTTTTTTGTTATGAAAGACTCCTGCCCAGTCTGTTGGAGATCAGTATTTTTATAGAGTATAATTAAAATTAGTTACTAAGAAAATGAAATTTAAAAAAATACAAAATGGAAGACCCACGTTTTACCATTATCAAACTTAACAAGGATAAATTACTCTATTAAATTGCTGTAATTTTTTCTAAATACTCTCTATATTTGTCTCATCACAGGGTGACAAACATTCCTTAGTCAGACACCCACCCGTTGACCTCATTTTCAGTAGTGCTGCTTTTTTTAAAAATATATTTTATTGATTTTTTACAGAGAGGAAAGGAGAAGGATAGAGAATTAGAAACATTGATGAGAGAGAAACATTGATCATCTACCTCCTGCACACTCCCTATTGGGGATGTGCCACAACCAAGATACATGCCCTTGACTGGAATCGAACCTGGGACCCCTGAGTCTGCAGGCTGACGCTCTATCCACTGAGCCAAACTTGTTAGGGTTCAATAGTGCTGCTTTAATTACATATGGAGAAAAGACATTTGGGGGCATTGGGAAGGCACCGAGGTGGGAAATTGCACTATGCACAGGGCAATTTGTACTTCTTCAAGTTTTTCCAATTTGCATGTCTTCCCATTTCCTTCTTATTGGGGACTATGTATTAAAAAATAAACAGAAAACACCAGTTCAAAACCACATGGTAGGTGGACTGGGTTAGGATGTGAAAATCATGACATTTATTTGTAATCAGAAGATAGCATAGCTTAGCTAAAAGCACAATAGTGAGAACGTACAGGGGTGGGCAAACTTTTTGACTCCAGGGCCACAATGGGTTCTTAAACTGGACCAGAAGGCCGGAACAAAAGCATGGATGGAGTGTTTGTGTGAACTAATATAAATTCAAAGTAAACATCATTACATAAAAGGGTACGGTCTTTTATTTCAATAGTTTTATTCATTTCAAATGGGCCGTAGTTTGCCCACGGCTGACTTAGAATTTAGGTTCTGTCCCTCTCTTCCCCTCGCTGACTAACAAATATTCTCATGTTCCTCATCCATCTGAGCCCCATTTTCCACTTTGATAAATCAAAGTGGAAAAGGTCTGGCATTTCTTTCAATACTAGTAAGATAATATGGAAACAGCATCAACCCAAATAAATGTAACATAGCTAAAAGCTAAATATAAGTTGATATAGGTTAACACAAAGGCATGGAAAACAGTAAAAAAAAGTCTCTACTTATTTTAAAATATACTGTAAGTATGTTATGTTCTTGTCATTGATGTGAAAGAAGGATATATATTGAAATAAGATAAACTTTTTAAGAAAGCATGTTAAAAGTGAAAAGTATGTTCTCTGTATTGAAGTATATTAAAAATGAAAAATAATAATACCAAATATATATGCTTCAAATATCATAGCAAAAACTACCTAGCCATAAGGAAAAATATGTTAATGAATATATATATATGTGTGTGTGTGTGTGTGTGTATATATATATATATATATATATATATATATACACACACATATATATATATATATATATCACTTTGGGAAACATATAAATTAACTATTATATTTACGTTCAAGACTATCCTAGCTCTACTACTTACTAGCTTAGACAACTTCAAAACTTATTAATCTCTCTAAATATTTGTTTTTGTTTTGCTTTATCTTTAATATGGAAATAGTAGTTAGCTTATACTGTTATCACATTGAATGAAATATTTATAGAAAGCACTTAGCCATGTTCTTTGAATGTAAAATATGCTCAATAATCAAGTTATCCCATAGTTTAAGAAAACAAGATATGCCCCTTAAAATTAATTAATACTTGATTTAAATTTAGGTTCCTATAAAAAACAGAACATATGTCATGCATTGGTAAATAATCATTACCAAATGATCTTTATAAACTATGATAAAAATGTGGAATGATGATGAACTTTTATTGAGTGTTTATGATATGGCAATACTATTTTATGTACTTTATATGTATTAACTCATTTAACCCATATTGAAAAAATATAACCCTGTAAAATAAATGCTATTACTATTTCCATATTAGGAAATTGAGACACAGGAATATTAAGTAATCTACCCATATCAACAACTAGTCAGTTTTGTGACTGGATTAGAATCCAGGCTCCAGGTCTATACATTTTGTTATTTCTAAAAGATTTTCCCCCAGCTTTCTTGAGGTATACCAAAAAACTGCACATGCTTAATGTATGCAATTTGGTGGGTTTGGACCTACGTATTCATTTTCACTGCCATCACCACAATTCAGGTTTTGACCATATTGGCACCTCCAAAGGTTTAGGATAGAAATTTAGAAAGGTTTCATGGAGAATATCAGCTTTGGACAGATGGAAAATAACAGAGGATATTCTCTTTTAAGTAGATAGAATGAACAAAATACGACTTGAGGCCAGTATTATTCAAGGAAAGTTTGCTTTATGTGGAAAACATACATTAAGTACCTATTAGATGCAAGTTATCCTTCTAGATGTTAGAGACATATGGAGACAGGCAAACATGAGTCTTACTTTAAAGGTGCTTATAGTCTAAAAGGGGATGGGCACAGAGTTATGGTGTTTAATCATAATTCAAGATAAAAAGTGACAAGTGAGTTCAAAGTTCTTTGAGAATTCAGAAAAAAGAAAGGACATCCTGAGGCAAGAATGGAAAAGCTTTTGTGGAGTAGTTAGCCTTTGAATCAAGTCTTTAAAAGTATGCTAATAGAGATTTGCAAGTGGGATAACATTATAGAAATGAGGTCATTTCTGATTATGGGAATTTTTAACATGAAGGGTTTAAAACCAGTGAAGAGAATCACCTATGTTGGAAGGAATAAATATTGGGAAATAAGATTGGAGAAATAAGTTGAGAGCAATACAGAGAGGACTTTTATTATTTTGTGTTTATAATTTAATTTTTTAATTACAGTTGACATTCAGTATTATTTTATATTAGTTTGAGGTGTATATCATAGTAGTTAGACAATTATATAATTTACAAAGTTATCCCCTCTATAATTCTAACACCTGGCACCATACATAGTTATTATAATATTATAGACTATATCCCCTATGCTGTACTTTACATCCCTTTGACTATTTTGTAACTACCAATTTGTACTTCATAATCTCTTCACTTTTTCACCTACCCTACAACCCCTCTTTCATCTAGAAACCCTCAGTTTGTTCACTGTATCTATGAGTCTATTTCTGTTTTGTTTGTTGATTTTGTTCTTTAGATTCCACATCTAAGTAAAATTATATAGTACTTGTCTTTTACTGTCTGACTTATTTCACTTAGTATAATACCATTTATGTCTATCCATGTTGTGGAAAATGGTAAGCTTTCATACTTTTTTATGGCCAAGTAATATTGCAATTTATATATGTACCACATCTTCTTTGTGTACTTGTCTATTGACGGGCACTTGGGTTGCTTCCATATCTTATCTATTGTAAATAATGTGCAATGAACATAAGAGAGCATATGTTCTTCCAAATTAGTGTTTTAGATTTTCTTGGATATATACCCAGAATCGGAATTGCTCTGTCATAAAGTAGTTCTGTTTAAAAAAAAAAAAAAAAAAAATTGCAAAACCTCCATACTGTGGAGAGTAGTTTTAATGCCTGAGTAAAGGCTAGTGATTTTATCTTACATAATGAACCTTTGCACATTGAGGTCAAATGCTGTGGGAACTGTTCTGTCAATAGTGGTTAAGAATGTGGGTTCCAAAGCCAGAATGTCTTGATTTGAATGTCAGCTCTACCTCTTAAAAGCAGAAAGCAAAGGATGAGTTAACGAAACTATCATTTACTATTCCACTCTAAACATTAAACATTTCCTGAGAAATTTTCCATGCCCGCAGATGTGCTGGCTGTCAGGGACATCTAGATGCAAAGAGAATTTCTGCCCTCACTTGGTTCATGAGTTCCTGGGAAGGACAGGAGAAAGGCAAAGATGTCAGTGCAGATTATCAGCACTTTGTTGGGTCTGCCTGGCCTATGTGAGAGTAGACAAAGTCCATAAGTCTGCCTGGAGATGAGGGAAGGATGGCTATATATCAGTGTGTCTGTAGAAGGGCCTGACACAAGAGAGATTTATAAGAGTCCTCTCTTGCCCTCTATCTGAATTTTACCTAAGTTCCATTCTGGGCTAGAAATAACATTGCCAAGTACCACCCTAAAAGAACTAACCCACCTAACCCCATCACCTACTTTCTTTTTCAGCCAGTTTGCCTATTTAATGCTGAAATTTTCATTGACACTAAAGTTGATTTGCAGTCATTAAGTGCTTCCTTGTCAAAAAACTTCTACTAGATTACAGGCTGCACCTGGGAGAGAAGGGAAACAAAATAAAAGTAAATGGGTGAATGGAGTAGGTTCTCCTGTGGTCACGTTGCTTTGTTTCAATGAAGCCCCACCCCATTTTTTTTAATTTAAGTGAGGGATATCAACTCCCAGGTAGCTTATATACAAAGAAGATACCTTTACAATGTAGAGGTCTGGAGCAAACCTTCTTAATTCAAATGATGAAATTTAGCATCACTGATACTAGGACAAATTGACAGGTGCCAGTTGATATGATATAGTAGGAAGTATACAACATACCTATGTAATAGTTTTGCTAAAGTATTTAACTTGAATCCAACCTTTAGGAAATATACAAATCCAGTTGTTATAACATTCTTTAAGGCAATTTTCCTAAATTCTTGAAAAAAAGTCAATGTTAGAGGAGACTATGCTAGGTTAAAAGAAATTAAAGCAACATGCCATACCAATGCAAGACATGAGTTTTGATTGGAATCTAGATTTAAAAAGAAAACTATAATTGTTTGGGCCAAGGTTAGAGAAATTTGAATATGAACTTTATGTGAGACAATACGTTCATGTTAATGTCTTGACTATGGTAATGACATTGTGATTAGATAGGACAATATCCTTATTTTTAGGAGCAACATGTTCAAGGTTTTAGGGTGCAATGTCATGATGTCTGAAACAACTTTGAAACACTCAAGATGATAGATAGGTAGATAGATAGATAGATAGATAGATAGATAGATAGATAGATGATAGATAGATAGATAGAGTAAAATGAACTTCACATTAAAACAGTTAAAGATGCTGTTACTACATAGCTATATGGGGCATCTTATTTATCCCCAAAATGTGTTGAAGCCTGTCATAAATGAATTATCTTAGACTCCTTTCTAAGATAATTCATTTATGAATTATTGCAGAAGTAGGTAGAGTCATATTTCTGTACCTTTTAAACTTGATTACTTTAATGACTATTGTGGGTCTTTGAAATTACCTTCTTGTGTATTTTTTTAATACTCTATAGGCCACGTAACTTTTATATTATGGTGAGATGATAACTATTATGGTGGTGATGACAAAAGCTTACATATATCTAAAGCTCTACGAGTTTACAAAGCTTAATCACAACTGTGGTCTGATTGACTGACCTGGTGACAATGTCTTCATTCTTCACATGAAGTAACAGAGATTCAGAGTGGCTCTGTGAGTTTTCATGGTCACTTAGCTAACATGTGTCAGGATTAAGACTTTGTTTTTGGTATTTTTTTGTTTTTGTTTTTTGTTGTTTTTTTTTAAATCTCAAGTTCTCGCTGGTTTATGACCATTACAGAATGGCATATGTTGTTCCTGCAGCTGGTCCATAGTTGGTTATCCCTGCCTCATGTCATCTTTTCCCTCCTGAAGTCATGATCTTTAAATGAGAGACCACCTGTGACCAGGGCTATATGTTTTGTAGCCTGGACTTCAATTTCACTGACATCAGAGTTTAACTATCTATAACTCCTGAATTAACTGATGTCGCACTAAGCATGGGCTTTTACCATGCCCAGATGTATACTTTAGGAAGATAGCACTCCTAATAGCTCCCAGGCAACCATGTCAGCAAACTGTAGCCCTGCTCTTGACCTTGGGAGAAGGCAGATCACTGATAACTACAGTTCATCTTGTTTTCTCAAGTCAGTTCTGCATAGAATATTACAAGCAGGAACCTTTAACTAAGTCTTAGCTGGGTATATTTTTTAATGATTTTTTCCTGAAAAGGTACTAGTTTTAGTGTTTCCACAGTCTTTCTCTTCCATCTTTGTAAAAAATTTTGACCTCCACTACAGTATTAAGTAAATGCCACAAAGAATTAACCATAATACAGTAGTTGGGTGAGTTCTTACCTTTGAAGGGGAGATAAAGTCTCTCATGCTCTGAACGTTTTCCATTGACTTTGGCTTAAGTTTTGCCTGTAACAGTTTCCCATTGACACTAGGGTCCTTGAGTGGGTCTCAAAACACTACCCTGTAATAGGAAAAAAGGAAACAGAAGGGTTGAGCTAGGAGTAAACTCACATCTAGTTCAATTAGCCAGGAAGCAGGTCTTCAGCCCAAATCATCTGCAGCAAAACTGCATGCCTTGGTTCAAGTGCTCGCATCATGGGGTCACCTGTTTCTCTGAACAATTAGAAAAGTATGTTAATACTAGAGGGCACTCTTAATTCCAGGGATAAATCATAAGAAGAACAAGGGATGATGAACAATAAATTATTGTAAGTTAGGGTACATTTCAGAACATGACATAGGAGAGAGAATTTTTAAATTAGCTATCAAAATGAATGGGGGAGAAAGGTATCATTGCTAGAAAATTGGGGGGCTTACAGGGCTAGCTGCCAGCATTGGAACTTATACTTTTCAGATAGTTTTGAGGGTTAAATGTAAAGTAAGATTGAGTTTATCATCTAGATATTCTTGACACATCTCTTTGCATTTACCTGTTTTCTATGTTGATTGATATATCCAGAGCCTCTATGTTTTGTGCTTTCCTACATTTTGAAAGAGAATACCAGTTTGTATGTGAGAGATTCCACATGTCTATGTCTGTGACCATGACATGATTCTCTCCAAAATAATGGTGTTCTGGCTGTACAGATCCTCAGACTGAAGACAGCGCTATTAGAATGCAGTAACTCCAGAAATGGATAGTGTAATATATCTGAGGATGAACTGAAAATATCTACCAACTTATTTGTAAGCAGAAAGCTGTAATTATCTTGGCATTGTTTACAACGTGTTGTCTTATTCCTTTTTTAAAAAGAAAACTGAAGTGTATGAGTCTTAAAATTGTTTAGTGAGCTATTTGAAGAATTCAGGGAGCACTAGGTAAATTGTCTTCACAGAACTTGGCATTTACCTAATAATGTTTTTGTTTGTCTCTGAGTATTGTCAGTGAGACATGTTGGGACAATTTGCATATACCCAGTAGTTTGTTCTAGGGCAAGTGAAGTTTTACTGCCTTGGGGGACAATTGGACAGAAAGTGGAAGATAGGAGGTGGCAGCGGCTTGTCATTGGTAAGCCTTTAAAGAAGAAAGGCATCTCTGATTACTTTACTGAGAAACCAACTCACCATATTTGGTATTGTTTATCTTTGCAATTGTGAGCAAATGGAGATCCAATGAATATTCATGAAAAAGAAGTTGAGTGCCCCAAACAACAGGAATGATAAATCATTTCTTTTCTGTATTAATAAGACCAGTCAATAAGTGAGCATGTCTAGAAGACTTACACTGAGATGCTAAGAAGAGTGAAAAGCACCATTTGAAGTACAGTTGAAGGTATGGAGAAAAGAAAACCTGGCACCCTGGCTGTTGGAGAACTGCCCTGTGAGAAAGGAATGGATTGTGCTTTCAGAGTTAGCACCAAAGACAAGCTAGGGGACACTGAGAAGTTTCCATTCAGTATAAGGAATTAACTTTTCTTTAACAGACAGAAGCAAATTCTTAGAAGAGTCTAGGCCAGCCGTGGGCAAACTACGGCCCGCGGGCCGGATCCACCGTTCGGCTGTTCTATCCGGACCGCGAAGCCGAAAGAGCTTAGAGTTCTCTTGCTTTCCCCTCCGCTCCTTCACCAGCAGCAGTGTTAACATGGCAACGTCGGGAAACATGGCCGCAGCTCCTTCTTCTGAGTCCAGTTTAAGAACCCATTGTGGCCCTCGAGTCAAAAAGTTTGCCCACCCCTGGTCTAGGCCATAGTTCGATAACCCCTTGTTGGGGAAGTGATGATCAGTATGCAATCATCTTATGGACTGTGAAATTCAGTTTTGGAAGCACAGCCCAATTGTGATATTCAATGTCTTAAATGACTAAACTTGCCTGGGAATCAGTCTCTTGCACGTAATTTCCAGTTCTGCTCCAAGATTTTGAGTGTTATTATATGACTATAATTAACATTTGTATAATTCTTTGTAAAGCACTTTTATATTCTTTATATCATTGGAGCTAGACAGCAGACCCACAAAATTCACAGTATGTATGTTTATTTCCATTTGGTATATGAAGACACAGAGGATCTGAATGATTAAGAGACTCCTTATGCTCCAAGGCCACTACCACCCTAACAAAGCATATGTCTTCTAAACAGCAGACTTGCACTGGGGCCCAGGCCTACTGACTCCAGATCTGGGTCTCTTTCCACCCACTGTACTGTCCTAGCACCATCTTGCGGGATTGGTCATGGACTGTAAGGTCAGTCGACATGCCTGTGCTGAAGCTTTTCCATCAGTATAAGGGACAAGGTGATTGCTTTGATAAATGCTTAGAGGGTCTCAGCTGAGAGGTTCTAGGTCATTTATATTTTATTATTTTTATTATTTTGTGTCAATAAAATGGTTTCCAGAGTGCTCCTGTCAATTACAAACTAGGAAATGAATCCAGGTGAGCAGCTTCCTCTAGTACAGATGGAATCGGAGGCCTTTAAGGGTCTTTTTTTCCCCCCGCAGAAAAATGACCTAATTAGTTAAAAACCCCCAAACCACAGTAGAAGTAAAATTAGAAAATGAGTGGTATAGAGAAAAGACTATTGATTTGGGGGAAAATGGATTTCTTGGTTTTGTCTCTCTGCAGGTCTTTGTTTAACATATCTGTGGGTCATGAGAATAGAATGTTTTCTAGTTAATGAGACACATTAGATATATTTCCTTTTGTGGTGGTGATTTCTGGCAAAGCATTTGCTCAGGGAAATATATGTTTATAGCACTAAATGAATAATCCTAAACATTTTAATGTGTTCCATCTTAGCACATGTTAATTTTTAATTAATTTGCCTATATAGGGTGTTTGTAAGCATTGATTTGGAAACCTAGATTTATAATATGCCATAAAGAAGATTTAATCTTAGAAACTATCTAGAACAACCTTTCATTTTTCTAAAAACTAAAGCCCAAATGACTCATTCAAGGTCACATAGCTGGGAGTGTTTTGAACTGTATAGCCAAACTTCCACTCTAATAAAGGATAGTTACCCTCTACTAGGAGGAAGGAATGTCAGGGCTATTCACAAAGGTGAAAAAGTAGGTGAGGGCCAGCTATTTTGGTGAACCCAGACCTGGATACACCTTATTCAAACTTGGACAAAAAAAAAACTTTGCCTTAAAAAAGAGTAAAATAAAATCAGTAGCTTCTTAGGAATTATGTTTACATACTGTGCTGAATTCTTTTATTTTCAAGCCAGAGGCCCAGTGCATGAAATTAATGTACTGTGTGTGGGGCGCAGGGGAGGTGGAGTTCCTCAGCACAGCCTGCACCCTCTTGCAGTCTGGGACCCCTCTGAGATGTCCACCTGCCAGCTTAGGCCTATTCCCCATGGGGAGTGGACCTAAGTTGGCAATTGGACATCTCTCGCACAGTCCTGGACCCTTTGCTCCTTACCACCTATCTTCTCACTGCTCCTTACTGCTTGGCTTGCTGCTCCTTAGCACTGCCATAGAGGTGGGAGAGGCTCCCGCCACCACCGCTGAGCTCGCCAGCCATGAGCCCGGCTTCTCATGCGCTGTGGGAACGCTGCCATTCCTGTGTTGAGTGTCTACCCTCTGGTGGTCAGTGCGCATCATAGTGACCAGTCATTCTGGTTGTTTCACCATAACAGTTGCTTAGGCTTTTATTATATAGAATAAAAAATAACTAAAGAGATCCTCAATATATTTTTCTTATCCTTGTTAAATTACTTACTTGTAATATTTATTGTCTGTTTTCCTCACTCAAACATAAGTCCTATTGAAGGCAATAACTTTCTGTAGTTCACTGTTCTGTCTTCGGTTCTAGAACAATGCCTGATTTATAGGAGGTGTTTGTTATTTGTTTAATTAATGAATGAACATATAAGTGAAGTTGTGAGCATATATTCCATCTTCTCCATGTAAGAACATGGGTTATAGTAAACTAAAAAGGGAAAATACTTCATTCACTTAACAGATATTTATGTAGCATTTTATGGAATCACAAAGTATTTGATTTGGAGGAAGTTTGAGAGACTAAGAAAATCCTCTCAGAGATGGAAAATGAGTAAGTTTTCTAGGTTCATGAACTAATTAGTGACAGAATCATGAATTATAACTTAGACTTTCTCATTTCTTTTTCTTAAATTCTTTATTAAGGTATTACATATATCTCCTTTTTCTACATTGCCCCCCCCCCCCAGCACATGCCCTCACCCCTCCTTGTGTCCGTGTCCATTGATTATGCTTATATGCATGCATACAAGCACTTTGGTTGATCTTTACCCCTTCCCCCAACCCTTTCCTGCCTTCCCTCTGAGGTTTGCCATTCTGTTCAATGTTTCTCTGCCTCTGGATCTATTTTTGTTCATCAGTTTATGTTGTTCATTATATTCCACAAATGAGTGAGATCATGTGATATTTATCTTTCTCCAACTTGCTTATTTCAGTTAACTTAATGCTCTCCATGTCGATCTATGCTATTGTGAATGGTAGGAGTTCCTTCTTTTTTTACAGCAGCATAGTATTCCATTATGTAGATGTACCACAGTTTTTTAATCCACTCATCTGCTGATGGGTATTTAGGCTGTTTCCAAATCTTAGCTATTATAAATTGTGCTGCTATGAACATAGGGGTGCATATATCTTTTTTGATTTCTCATTCCTTTTTTTAATCACTTAAAGGTATTGAAAACTATATAGATTAAAACATGCTTGATATATTCATTGAACTTCAATCAAAATTAGATAGACACCTTTGGACTTGATCTCTTTTGCATGCATGTTTTGTGAAAATCAGGATTGAAATTGGTCAATGGATTGGTTACATAGTTACGATTTTATTTTAAAGGTCTAAACCCCATTTCCTCTCCTCCCCCCCCCCCACCCAGTCTGAGGTTCATTTGTAGTCATTGGTTCCCAATACTACAATTTTCATCTGGTCTAATCTAATTGGGTCAGATGGGCAGGGAATCACATTGAAAGAAACATCCTTTCCCCAGGGTTAAATGTGTTTTACATAACAACCAGTTCTGAAAGTTCACTAGGTTTCTCCAAAGATGTGAAAGAAACACCACCCAGGATTGATGTGTATCCTGTCTTAATACAAATAGCAGACACCCACTAATTGGTTATATTGGGATCGTCATTCTCTTTATCAAAGAATGAAAAGTAGAGAAGAGATTCCTTTAACAACTGTGAAAACAAATTTGACATTCTGGATGAGAAAGAGCTGGTAGGGTACACATTGTGTATGGAAAAAAAAAAAAAGTCTTAGTTCATAGGTTATCTATGGTTGTATACTGAGAACTGAGACCTGCAACCTACACGTACTAATTAGCATTTTCTGATCTTAAACATACAAATATTGGTAACTGTGAATTCAACTCCTTTTCCCTCCAAACCGCCTTTTTTCACCCCCACCAGCACTTTCCCCATAACTTTCTCTAAAACACTCAGATAATCATCTCCTTCCAGACTTTGAAGTGACATTAGAATTGTCAGAAGGCATATTTAATTAACTGTCAGCAAAGCCATTGTTTGAACATCTGTGGAGTTCTACTTGGCAGACATCTGTTGTTCTTTTAATTAAATGGGTTCATTTATCTACAAATATTTATTGAGTGCCTACTATACACCAATCATTGTAGTGTATACTATGGAAGATAATAGAAATGAGTTACCATCATGACCTAGAAGAGAAAGCATTTGTTAAATCCTCTCGCACCAAGGGTTTTAATGGAAAGTAGATTTCATTACTGGCGATGGAAAAGACATTCTTTTTCATCTAGATTCAAGGGCTTTTGCCACTATTACCAGCTGACCTGTGGGACATAAAATGCCAGAGGAGTCCATGTGAAGACATCATAGCTGGGGAGTAGAGACCAGCTAGCCATGGTTAAAATTTTCAAGGAAGACAGTGAGTGCTCTTAAACAAAAACAAGCTGAGAAGATGCAATGCCAATTAACTGGGAGGTCCCAGAAACAGGTCCCTGTTAATGACCTCATCCTGATCTTCTTCCTAGGTATGAATCTGTTGTCAGTCATGTTGCATTTAAGTCCCCCAGATTTATTACAGCACTACACAGCTCTTATCTCTGTCCTCATTTGTTTCTCTATCAATCCTGTAATATATGAGAGTCCTGGACCCAGCTCTACTCCTATCTGGAAGTGAGCATCAGTTATTAAAATTCAGCAAGAAAGAACAGAAACACTGAGTAGGAGTGACTTGTTGAGGGAGGCCAAGTTGGTGCAGTAAGCAGGTGGTAATGGATAACATTAACCTCCGCTGCCTCTCTCTTTCTCTCCTATTCAGCCTTAGGATAATGGCAAAGTCAGAAATCTTCTAGTTTGAGAGCTTCCTTTTCTCTGGTCATTAGAGGGCACCTTCATAGTTTTACCCTATATGTAAACTCTCTATACTTGCATTTGCCTAACATTTATGTTTAAATAAATTAATTTTAACCTACTTTATCTTCATCCATGTCAACAATATTCATACTTTGATTGTATAGGTTAAAGCACTTGTTGCTTTCCCCCTAAAGACATTAAACTAAATACTATATTTAAATTAAAAAATACTCATCCATGAACCCTTTAATATGTACAATATTGATATATTTGGATATAAGTCAACAAGAAGACAATTTGATGCATACAATAGCAAAGTGATGTCTTTAAGGTTACCCAGTGAGCTAATTTCTATTGTCATGTTATATGAGAGGCAGTGCAGTGGTGGAAAGAGCCAAGTATGGAACATTCAGAGAGCAGATTCTGGGCCTGACCCTGTCCCACTGACTTGCTGTGATGTCTTAGGCCAGCCCTTTTCCATAAACCTCATCTCTCATCTCAGGAATAGACTTCATGATCTACTGGGATGCTTTGGCCTAATTTACTTACCTCAAATACATATATATATATATATATATATATATATATATATATATATATATTTCCTCTTTAAAGTGTAGATGAATAGGAAAGCAACTCCCTTATGCAGAATTACAACAGTACTTGCTTCAGAGTGCCTCAGAAAAACTGAGAAAGAAACTCAAGGATTCTATTTCATAGACCACTTTATACTCTGTTCAGTACTGGTCCTCATTTCTTAAGGTTTGCATTTAAAATAGCGTTTTAAGTGTCAGTTAATAAAAACAAAATAGGCTCTAGCCGGTTTGGCTCAGTGGGTAGAGTGTTGGCCTGGGGACTGAAGGGTCCTGGGTTAAATTCTGATCAAGGGCACACGCCCAGTTGAGGGCTCGATCCCCAGTAGGGGGTGTGCAGGAGGCAGCCAATGAATAATTCTCTCTCATCATTGATGTTGCTATCTCTCTCTTCCTCTCCCTACCTCTCTGAAATCAACTTTGGCATAGATGGTGATATTGATATTGGTAAACATTAATGTGATAATGGCCTTTAGTGGAGATAATACAGCACCACCATAAAGATAAATAATTTTTCTTTTGTTACATAGCATAGTGACACAAACACTGGACTGGGAGTCAAGAAATCCCAGTGTAAGTCTTATATCTTCTTTGTGTTACATCGGTGACATTTGACATTTGCAATGTGCTATGGTTACCAGTTTTAAGATGAGAGTTATCGTGTTGCCAGAGAAATCAGTTTATCCAAGAAAAGATTAGGAGATAGAACAAAATTCTGAAGTTAGGTTTTCTGAATTAAATTACTTGTACTTCCAGCAATTATATATAACCTCTTAATCTTCCTGAGTTTCTATTATTTCACCTATTTAAAAAGATAATTACCATCCCTGTTTATTTTATATACTTATTGTGAGAATTAATTTAAATAAATATATGTTAAAATGCATCGTAAACCTTAATAGATAAAAAATTTAAGAGATGCTAGTATCACTTCCGAGAGCAGCATCTCATTTGATTTATGCCATTTATGATTAGGCTGTAATAACTAACCCCTCTGGTTCTTGCCTCTATTTGAATTGATACTTATTTTATTATGTTCTTCTTATTGTATAATATCATTAGATAATACAAAAAATGTTTTTCAGCCATTGTGTGTGAGAAAGCAACACACAAAGACATACCACAATGTTCTCATTTGCTGAGCAAACTACTCTTGCTTTTTAATGTGGGATGCAGGAGAACTAATTGAAAAGAGACAAAAATGACTCAGATTGTGCAGGATGAATCATATCCCACTTTCTCATCTGAAATGCAAAGACAAAAATTAAAGAAAACCAACTACCACAGAGCTTTACTCTCAGTGTCTACATCATCAGAATAGAGTGTTTTTCAGAAGAACAAAGGATGCATTACTACTAGGCAGATAATTGTAGGTAGTTGAAAACCTGTTTGGTTTTTTTCTCTTTGTCTGTAGTCTGCTGGAATTGTCTCATTTTATTTCCCTTGGTTAAAACATTCCAATAGAGAGGTTGAGACCTATCATGCAATCATTGCCCAAACTGTTCAGAAATGTACCTGTCACCTCTATAGAGGCCAATCAGAGTCTGAATAAGCTGGGACGACATCAGATTCTAGGGTCCTTTGGTCAGGCAGTAGGGAGTAGGAAGACAGCAAAGCAACAGAACCCTGGCCAGGGTGAAATTGCTGCTTCCTTGAATTTAACTTATTCAGGTTATTGATGTGAATGATGAAGTGAAGATGTTGTCCTGCTGGGGTCCAAGATACAGATGCATAATCTACTTTACTCGCAAATATAGCTTAAAACAAGAAAAAAAGTATTTTGTACCAACAGAGGCACTATAATCTACCCTAGAACACAGTCTGCAATTAAGTCAGAATTATTTCTCATTTTTTTTGTTACATTTTATTCATAACTTGTATGGTTTCTATTTTTCTCTATATATGCATACACACATATGTATATATACACTCTATGATATACATATAAATATGTGTTTGTATGTCTATACTCCCTATTTTATTGCAAGATCACTGAGAAGAAATATCTTTCTTGTCTAGCTCTTCCCCAAAGAGCAAAATGAGGAGCAGAGCTAGGAGACGTGTTAGATCTCTCTATGGCACTTCACCAGGACTTTTCTCTAGTCTGAATTCACCCTAAATATTTCCACAAATGGTTCTGTATAAAATAAGATTTGTATCTATGGAGCACATACCATGTACTATAAGTTTTATATGTGTTATTCATATTTCTTGACTATAACCTTATGAAATAGGCACTATTCTTTCACAGATGAGGAATTTAAACAAAGAAAATAACTCAGATAATTTTCCCAGGGTCTAGTAAGTATTTCAAGTTCAATATAAACCCAAAGCCTGGCTCTTAACCCCAGCATATACTGTGCCTGTGATTATAGCTTGCAGACCATCAGCTAACTAGGCCTGGCAGCAGATTGGACCCACAGAGTCTGTGCCTATCTTATTACTCTTCTGCAAAATCCCATTTCATTTCTCCTCTGCTTCTCTTAGGTAATTATTTAAATCTGATTAGGTTCTCCCTAATTGAAGGGTCCCATCACTGACCAGGCAGCAGGTAGAAATCCAGGTGTACCATCACTCTGTTTTCATTACACCAGATGTCTTCAGGAATGTTCTCTTGACTCTCCTACAAAGGTAATGGTGCCCACCTGAGACACTCCAGGTGATATAAGGCAAGAGCTGAATGCAATACTCGTTTTGTTAACAACAAAATTTAAGAGACACATCTCTATTCCTCTGTTTCCTCTTGAATGGGAAGTAGTTCTTGGGATTTTAGCATATCTAATCTCCAGAATTTCCCCTTTCCCAATCCAGTGTCTTCTTTTACATACAGAAATAGTTACTTTTAATTTTCATAAATCCATCCACAGTGGCATCTTCTAGTCTAATGAGCCTTAGAAAAAGCAAAGTCTTGTCTCAGTGCCAAAGTGGAAATAAGAAAGGGAGAAGGGAACTCATCTTGAAAATAAGATCACCCTATTGAGGCAGAAGAGTTAAATACAATAGCTAGCAATTGGCTCGCTAAGTCGGAAGTTGATGCTATTTTAGGCCATCAGCAGGAGTGTCAGTGTATCTGTGAATTTTGGCATTTTATTTCACTAAGGTGGTTCAGGAAGCCAGACACTGATTAACTGCTTCTTCGACTTAGTTCCCACTCCTAATTTTGGATGTGTGGTGTCTTCAGGTAGCTGTTGTGACACCCTGTTTTTAAAGAAAACTTTTCTTGTGCTTCTAAAGTAATCCTGGGAACAGTCTACTCCACATACCTACTTTCCTGGAACCTCTCATCCTCTACATCTCTGGTCACAGGCACATGGAGATACTGTTGCTTCTGGTTCTTCTCTGGCAGATCAAGGAAATACAACTCAGGTGTGTGCATCCAGTTGCCATTGCGACTTTGTCTGTAATGGCAGCATTCTCACTGAGACATTAGGCCCAAGGTGGATTTTTTTGGAAGATCACATAAGAAGAGACCTGTGGAAGGAATGGCCTCAGCATTGCCATCACTTGCGAAGTAAAGAGATACCCTAGACAGGCCACAAGATTTATTTAGGTAAGACTAGGAAAATTCTAAATTTTGTGTTTGTTGGCAAGGGTTTGGAATCTGATTTCATTTATAAACATGTTTTACATGAAGGATAATGATTTCTAGGTTTAAAAAAATATATGGCATCTGTTTTTTCCTTCACTTTTTTATTCAATAGTTATTGAAGGCCAAGCACAGCATTAGGCATTGCCATTAAACATTAGTCTACATAGTAGAGACAGTGTTTACAAATAACTCAATTTTAATATGACAAATGTATCCCACAGTTAGGTGAAGAGTGCTATGGGAAGAAAGAAGTTAGCATGGCTTCTATGATTGGCAAATTGGGGAAACAGGGGTTTTTAAATATAACTGATGTTGGGGCCAAATGTTAATGGAAATTTCCAGGTAAAGCATCAATTTGAGGGCATTTCAGACAAACAATTCAGTGGGTATAAAGAGACCAGGAGAGAATTACAAAATGTGCAATATGACTAGAAAATAGTGTATAAGAGAGGAAATGAGACTAAAAGGATGATCAGTGGTTAGTTCAAGGGGGCTTTTGGTTTCCTATTAAAGAGTTTGGAGTCCATTTTGAAGGCCCTGAAGATCCATGAAGGATTTAAACAAGGTAACAGCATGATCTGATAGATATTAATTAAAAATAACTCTGGGTATTATTAAGGGGGGTTGGGGGAGTTAAACAGGAGAGGATTTGGGACCCTGGAAGTCAGTTGGGGTGTCATTTGCATCAGTTTAAGGGTACCTATTAGAGCCTAACCCAAGATAATCATGTTGGGACATTTAAGCAAGAATAAGAGAGATTATTTGAGGCTCATTCTTGGGCTTTTGTCTTGGGTAGATGATGGTATTAAGTGAGGTGAGAAAACAGAAGTTTAATAGTGACATGCCATCAGTCCCCAGAGATCTTCCATATCAAGAAGCAATTTAGTCCTCTTCATTAATGCTTATTGAGCACCTACTGTGTGCAGTCACAGTTACAGACATTGGTGTAACAGCCTTGAATGGAGGAGACAAAAAGCCTCTGTCATTTGGCTTACATTCTAGAAGGAGATACAAACACATAAATAAGTTAAATTATATATAGTATGTCAGATGGTGGCATATCCTACAGAGAAAATTAAGCAGGAGAAGGGCTAATGAGTGCTGCAGTGATGGTGAGGATGGAAATAACACTGTAAATAGTGTGACAAATGCAACCGTGAGGTTCCTATTATTGGTGAAATCTGGTCTGCCTAATTTTGTTTCCTTTCTAGTTGTGTTTGTTTTACAAATTATTTTTTTTCTTCTAAACAAGGGAAATACACTGCAATAACAACATAAACATTTACAAACACATAGATGTATACACAATGGATTGTGTTGCCAACATAACACATGCCAGGAAAAACAAAACAAAACAAAAAACAGCTAAAAATGTAAATATAAAAAAAGGAGGGGGGGTTAGAGACTCCTTCAGATGCTAATCTTTGTCATTCAAATCACAGGATGGTTGGAGTTAAAGAGTCATAGAAAAGAGAGATATAGTCAATATTTGAATCAGGATAATAATTCTGATATTCTTAATGCTGGGGAACCTTAGATTTAATTCAAATCCCTCTGTTTAGACAGGGAAACCATGAGCCTAGGAAGGGAGTAACTAATTTAAGGTCACCCAGATAGGTCTAGAATTCAGGTATTCTTACAGCTCTTTCAGGGATATTATTATTATCCACCATACCAGAGAGGCCCAGAGTTTGGGATCTGAGACCTGACTTCCTGCCTTTAAATTTCTACATTGCCACAGTGGCCTTGAGCAAGTTTGACCTCTCTTTGTACCAGTTTTCTCATTAGAAAATAGAGATAATTATAATAGTATTTATGCTAGTATTTTTGAGGTTAAATAAGTTAATGGTAATACATGTAAATTACATACAACAGTGCCTGTTACACAATTAGTTTTCAGAAAATGTCCACTACATTATTACAGTACTTAAAGTATTAAAGCATCTCAATGTCAGTTACCTGGGCTTTGTCCTGTTTACACATAAACTTGAAACCAATCACTGATGATGGCCACAGATAAGAACTTCTGGAATTTTTTATTAAGATGTTAAAATGTTAACTAGATCTTTTGAGGTTATTGAGTAAATATAAAACACATTAAAATACCGTTGATAGTCATTTCATTCACAGAAGTGTTTGGTAGCCCAATCTTGAGCTGAGTGATGTCACATTCTAAACCAGAAGTGGAACCCTAACCTCTAAAGACAGGGAATGTCTTCTTCATTTACGTACATTTTACTAGTTTAGCCTCACAACTGTTGACAGCCATGTATTGAATATGACCATGCTGAGTGCTTTGCACAGCTGATCACACCTCGTCCCCACTTCAGGGAGGCATTCCTATCTGGATTTTACAGATGAGAAAATTCAATCCAGGGGCAGTTCAGGACCTTGTGCATGGTCACACAGATAAGACAGTAAAAGGCAAAGCCTAGATTCTCCTAAATTAAGTCTAAGTTCATGTTTTCTGAGCATATATGTCTGTTTTTAATAAGAATACTTTTCTCAGCTAGTAACTATATTCTGCAGATGGTCTGCATTTTGCACTATCGTCCTTTCTGTGCCATTCTTAATACTGAATCATCCTATATAAAAATGCCTAATATGCAAATTGACCGAAAAGCTGAACAACCGGTCACTATGATGCGCACTGACCACCAGGGTTCAGACGCTCAACGCAGGAACTGCCCCCAGCCCGCAGGTCCCAGGCCAGTCAAGGCGGGTGCCAGTGGGGGGGGGGAGGCCCTGATCGCCCGCCAGTTGCCCCGCAGATCGGCCCTGATCGCTGGCTAGGCTCGTGGTTGGCAAACTGCAGCTTGTGAACCACATTCGGCTCTTTGGCCCCTTGAGTGTGGCTCTTCCTAAGCCTTAGGAATACCCTAATTAAGTTAATAACAATGTACCTATCTATATAGTTTAAGTTTAAAAAATTTGGCTCTCAAAAGAAATTTCAATCGTTGTACTGTTGATATTTGGTTCTGTTGACTAATGAGTTTGCCGACCACTGGTAGGCCTAGGGACCCTACCTGTTCACGTATTTCATTCAGCAGGCCTCGAGTAGAATTATAAAATCATAGGTTTGGGGCAATGGAGGGAGTTTTCTATGTCTTATGTAGAAGCCTAAGAAACACCTGAGGGAGCTTTATCACTATATCTACATACCCTTGTGTGCCTACCTTGTTTATACATAGACTGTGATCCTAACACAACCCAGTCCCACCTCCACTGAGAAACTGCTATCACTCTGAGAAAATTTAGCTGATGGAATGTGCCATATTCTCCAGGTGTTAACTGGGGGCCAGGGGGGTGGGGGGAGTGGGGGTGGAGGGAGGTTTGAGAATTAGTAATCATTTTTATAAAAACTGAGAACCAGAGAGTGGTGATAACTTCCCCCAAGATCGCAGCTCATTTATACACATGTGCATGCAGAACCTGCATCTTCTGACTTTCACTGTTAGGCAATTTTCTTATTTTTCAAAACTGCCTTTGTGGAATGCACTGTGTTCTCCTCAGTCGTTCTAGAGGACTAGAAGGGGGGAGGGGGGCAGGGAGAAGAGTCAGAGGTGAGTCATTGATTTGCCTGAGATCCCATAACAAGTCAGTTGGTAAAGAGAGAATACGTTCATTACATTATGCTATTCTACATATATTCACTTATTTCTAGTTAAGTAGCAGCTCATCAGTATGGAATACACATGTTCATAATAGTAGACTTGTAGGTAACATAGCATTTTGGTCTGTTTTCAATTTCTGATTCTTTGATAACTAAACAAATAGCAGAAATAGTGAAACTCAGCAGGTGAATAATCTGTTTTCTGTGATCTCTCTTCTTTAGTGAGTCAGTATGTCTAGTAATGACACAGTACATGATTTTGGTTGGTAAGCAAATATTTATTGAGAGCCTACTCTACGTCCATCACTAACCTAGGTGGGATGAATCAAGAGTTCCTATAAATCCTTTCTGGGGGGACAGGGGCTATAAATAATTAAGTTCAAAGGTCTCTGTTCCCAAGAAACTTCTTGACTACTAGAGGTTAAGTAAAGGAAAAATATATAATAATCATTTTACCATGTGTAAATGTTATAAAGTAGCTCTGTACATATGACTATGAGAGAGAATGTCTGGGGGCCCTGGGGTGAGTGGCCACATTAAGGGGTGAGATCTGAGTAAAATCTTCAGAAAGGAACAGAATTTTTCCATTAGAGAAGAAGGTAATTTTTCCAAGTATAGAAGAAATATCATGTGCAGAAAAATATAGGCAAAAAAAAAAAACAACCCGGTGAATTTTGGAACAGTAAGATGTTGAAAGAACTTCTCTGGGACTGAAGCAAAACTGAGTTGAAGAAAAAGTGGTGGGGCATGGGCAGGCAGAGAACATCACATTCAATGATGAAAACTCTGGTGTGATATATCATAGAAAGGATTTTTTTCTGTGCAAAGTGAGAATGGGTGACTATTGTTAAACAGAGGTAGCATCACATTAATGGTTTATAAAAAGTAGAGGGGATAACCACTTTTATTACCATATAGCATTACTAACAGCCTAGATAATTTTATAAAGCCACTTCACAGGGGATAATGGAACTGGAAATTTCATGAGAACAGATTCAAGGAACTTATGGTGTGAGAAAAAAAGTATTGCTGTCATTTTTCTCAGAGTTCAAAACAGGAAGTGCTTAGGTATGCAGAAATGCAAGTTAAGTCAATTACATTTTTGGTGTGCTTTTTGTGTATTTTAATTTTGCACATCAGCATTACTGCTACTGAATACAGCTATGTTAATAATCCATCCATTTCAATAATCCACCACATTTTCAAAACAGATATATAGATTTAAAGATTGCCTTTATTTTCAAAAAAAATATAAGTAGATCTTCAGAAAATCATTGTACGTATGTGTGTAGTTTATCTTGGTCCCACTATCAGGTAGAAAACTTTTCAAGCTCTTCATGCTTACTTAAAAATTTATGCGTGTTAAATGGCAGTTCCATTTTTAAATTTTGACCCAGTAATACCACTTCTAGGAATATATCCCCCCAAAAACAGAAACACCAATCAGAAAGGATATATGCACCCCTATGTTCATAGCAGCACAATTTACAATAGCTAAGATTTGGAAACAGCCTAAATGCCCATCAGCAGATGAGTGGATTAGAAAACTATGGTACATCTATAGAATGGAATACTATGCTGCTATAAAAAAGAAGGGAATCTTACCATTTGCAGCAGCATGGATGGAACTGGAGAGCATTATGCTAAGTGAAATAAGCCAGGCAATGAAAGAAAAATACCACATGATCTCACACATTTATGGATAATAGAAACACTGAACAGACTGTCAAATTACAGCAGAAAGGCTGGGGAGTATTGGGAGAGGGGGGTAAGAGATCGATCAAAGGACTTGTATGCATGCATATAAGCATAACCAATGGACACAAGACACTGGGGGGAGGAGGGGGGGGATAAGGGCATGTGTCAGGGAGAATAGGGGAGGCTGGGGGAAGGTCAATGGGGGGAAAAAAGAGACATATGTACTACAATTTGTAATACTTTAAATAGAAAAATAAAATTAAAAAAAAAGAATTTATGTGTGTTTAGAGAGGAAATTACCTTGAAAACATCTCCTAATTCTGTCATTTTTAAAAATATATATATTATTTAAAGTATTACATATGAATCCTTTTTCCCCCATTGACCTCTCTGGGCTCCTTCCAACCCCCCAGCACATGCCCTCACCACCAACCCTATTATTATGTCCATGAGTATGCTTGTATGCATGCATACAAATCCTTTGGTTAATCTATCACTCCCCGCCCCCCTCACATTCCTCCATCCTGCATTCCCCCTGAAGTTGGATGGTCTGTTTGATGCTTCTATGTCTCTGGACCTATCAGTTTATTTTGTTCATTATATTCCACAAATGAGTGAGATCATGTGACACTGATCTTTCTCGAACTGGCTTATTTTGCTTAGCAAAATGCTCTCCAGTTCCATCCATGATGTTGCAAATGGTAAGAGTTCCCTCTTTTTTACAGCAGTGTAGTATTCCATTGTGTAGATGTACCAACAGTTTTCTAATCCACTCATCTACTGATGGGCACTTAGGCTGTTTCCAAATCTTAGTTATTGTAAATTGTGCTGCTATGAACACAGTGGTGCATATATCCTTTCTGATTAGTGTTTCTGGGTTCTTGGGTTATATTCCTACAAGTGGGATTACTGGGTCAAATAGGAGTTCCATTTTTAATATTTTGAGGAAACTCCATGCTGTTTTTCATAGTGGCTACACCAGTCTGCATTCCCACCAGCAGTGCATGAGGGTCCTTTTTCCCCACAACCTCACCAGCACTTGCCATTTGTTGTTTGGTGATGATAGCCATTCTTACAGGTGTGAGATGGCACCTTATTGTCATTTTGATTTGCATCTCTTGGATGATTAGTGACTTTGAGCATGTTTTCATATGTCTCTTGGCCTTCTATATGTCCTCTTTCGAAAAGTGTTTACTTAGGTCCTTTGCCCGTTTTTTGATTGGATTGTTTATCTTATTTTTGTTAAGTTGTTTGAGCTCCCTATAAATTTTGGAGATTAAACCCTTATCGGTGATAATATTGGCAAATATGTTCTCCCATGCAGTGGTCTTTCTTGTTGTTTTGTTGATTTTTTTTTTACTGTAGTCCCATTTGTTTATTTTCTCCTTAAGTTTTCATTGCCCTAGGAGCTGTTTTGGTAAAAATATTGCTATGACATATGTCTGATATTTTGCTACCTATGGATTCTTCTAATATTTTTATGGTTTCCCATCTTATGTTACAGATGAATCAGGATAATAATTCAGCTTTTATCTATTTTGAGTTTATTTTTGTGAATGGTGTAAGTTGGTGGTCTAGTTTCTTTTTTTTTTTTTACATTATCTGTCCAATTTTCCCAATACCATTTACTGAAGAGACTGTCTTGACTCCATTGTATGCTCTTACCTTCTTTGTCAAATATTAATTGAGCAGAATGGCTTGGGTTGATTTCTGGGTTCTCTGTTCTGTTCCATTGATCTATACGTCTGTTCTTGTGCCAATACCAGGCAGTTTTGAGAACAGTGGCTTTGTAATATAGCTTGATATCCCTGCAACTTTGTTCTTTCTCAGGATTGCTGAGGTTAATTCTGTCATTTTTTGATGAAGGAAATGATGTCCATGGAGAAATAGGAGTGTAAATCATAACTACCAAAGTGCAGTACTCAGGCTGAAATCTAGTTCTTTCCATTATCGCAGGAAACCTTATTTCATTTTTGCATCATTTATTTGCAAAGTGTATGGTAGTTATGACCTGAGTGAATTCCCCAAGGTAACAGACATCTTGGTACTCATTAGATAGGAGCAATAAGAAGAGTAAATTTGAGAAATTTGGAAAGGAAGTATGACTGGACGTAACATCTATAACCATACTTCAAATCATTTTTCAAAAGGATAAGAATGTAGGGCATGGGTGGGCAAAAATGAGAATACTTTATGGATTCTCCTCCCTTCTTCATTCTCAAACTAGTTTGATATTATATGAGAGTATTTTATGAACTATAAATTATTGTGTCAATATTACTTTATGATGCCTGTATTAGTTTTCTATTGCAGCTGTAATAAATTACTAAAAACTTAGTCACTGAGAACAACACAAATTTATAATTTTTTTTAGTGTTGTAGGTCAGAATTTCAGCATGGGTCTCTATGGACTAAAAATCAAGGTGTTGACAGGGCTGCATTACTTTCTGAATGTTCCAAGAAATAATCCATTTTATTTCCTTTTCCAACTTCTAGAGACTGCCCCATTTTTTATGTGTTGGCTTCCTTCTTTCATCTTCAAAACTGCAACACATCATCACTGGCCATTTCTCCATAGTCAAGTCTCCCCCTGACCATAGCTAGGAAAGGTTCTCTGATTTTAACCACCCCTGTGATTAGATTGGACCCAACTGAGTAATCTTAGATAATGTCCCTATCTCAACAATCTTAATTTAAACACATCAGAAAAGTCCCTTTTGTCACATACTTATTCACAGGTTCCAGGGATTAGGAGATGATTGTCTTTTGGAAATCATTTTGCTGCCAACCACAATGCCCTCCTGGTAAATTTCCAAAGTTTTTCTAGAGGTAACAGTGCGATGCTGATCCTTGTGACATTGATGGAGGTGCCTCCCACAGCCTGATTGTTAGAATCAGCTATTTCTTTTGATTATAAAATTGGAGAAAGGAAAACTTGAGATTTGCCTAAAACTTTTATGGTGCTGATAGTTCCACTGTGGGAGAGGTCATTCTGACAAATTTGCTGATTCCCAAATAAGCTTAATCCTTTTTATATGGAACAGTTCAGTTTATAGGTTATTAGAGACCCAGCCTGGTTTCCATCTACATTGGTCATCCTTGCCCAGTCCTTGACTTAGTGCTTCCTTCTTTACTCCCTTCCTTCTTCCCTTCCCTCCTCCCTCCCTCCCTTCCTTCATTGTTTCCTTCCATTCTCCCTACTATCTCCTCTCGTTTCCTTCTTTTTTATTTACAGAAAAGTGCTAGAAGAAAGAAGAAGAGAGAGGGAAGAAAGATTAGGGGAACCATATGTGTTAAAGAGTATATGGGTAAAGAGAAGTGGTCAGGAGGAAAGGTTTTATATTTGTAACCCCATTCCAGTCAGTCTCATGAAAGTTTGTTTTCTGAAAATAATTAATACAGGAGTTTCAGAATTTGTTTTGGTAGAAAACTCCATGGAGGGCACTAAAGGGAATTGAGGAATCTTGTGACTGATACTATGGTGAAGGATGTGTTCATCAAAGCATAGATTTTTCAGAATTGGAAAATAAACAGGCTCCCAAGTGGAAACATTAATTTCAAACAGTGGGAATCAGATGTGATACAATTCAGAAATGAATAAAGTTATTCTAAGATCTGGCTAGGAGGCAATGTGCTGTAATAGTTCTAAGGATACACTTGCATTTATATTTCAAAAGCCCCTTCTTCTAGGAACCACTGTAGACTGCAGCTTGCAATATTAATGCTGATGATGACCATTAGACTAATCAATATAGATCATAGAAGAGTATCCTACTGAAAAAAGAAGGGGTAAACATTTATAAGGTATCTGATTCATATTTCTTCATCATAAAATAAAAGTGAAGCCTTGGGCAGTTTTTCTCAGTGGTTATAGCATCAGCCTATGGACCTAAGGGTCACGGTTTCCATTTCTAGTCAAGGGTATATAACTTGGTTGCAGGTCTATCCAAGGCCCAGGCCTGGGCAAATTCAGAGGCAACCAATCAATTAATGTGTCTCTCTCAAGACAATCTCTCTCTCTCTCTCTCTCTCCCTCCCTCCCTCCCTCCCTCCCTCTATCCCTCCCTCTCTCTAAAAATCTGGGAAAAATATCTTTGATTAACAACTACAACAACAAAATCCACATCTTTTTTAGTAATAAATCTTTAGCACACTTTAAAATTTCTTTGTGATTATTGGGTCACTGAAATTTATTTATTTATTTGTTTGTTTGTTTGTCTATTGTTTATCTATCCATCTATCTTCTGGTGGAATGAATCCATTGGGTAGTTTATATTTTGCTAGAAAATCATTCATTTCATCAAGATTTTTAATTATGTTAGCATGTTGTCATAGGCACATTATTCACTTATAATTTTAAAAATATCTTTGTCTACATTTATATCTTTCTCTTTATTTTGTCTACTCTTCCTGTTTTTCCCTTAGCTCAGTGTTGGCAAACTGCAGCTTCCACAAAATACCAACTTCTGTGCACGGGCCACGAAGTTTCAATCGCACTGTACATGCACGCCCGCACGTGGTATTTTGTGGTATTTTGTGGAAGAGCCACACTCAAGGGGCCAAAGAGCTGCATGTGGCTCGCGAGCCGCAGTTTGCCGACCACGGCCTTAGCTAAACTTTCCTAAGAGTTTTCTTGGGTATTTATGTGTGTGTGTAATTTGATTGTTTTCTAACTTATTACTGTTAGTGTTTAGCTTTTATTAATTTCTACTTTCTACTTTATTTTAGGTTATTTAATTGTTCATTTTTATAGTAGCTTAATCTGTATGTTAGTTTATTTATTCTTGATTTTAATAATGAAAACATGCACATTTATAAAGGTTTCTCTGACTTCATCTGTATCCCATAGGTTTTGAAATATATTTTTAAATTTATTATGAATATTTTTATTCGGTTGTTTTTCCATCTAAGAATTATTTAGAAATTTATTTCCAACGTGCTTTTTTTTAAATTTTTCTAATTCTTTAAGTAGAAATAAATCAAGCCTTAAACTTAATTACTAACATATAAATTCCTGACTGAGCATTATAAAACTTGCCCTGCTTATTACTGAATTTGGTATTTTTACAGCTGGGAACACTAAATACCCCCACTTAAATTGATATTTGTAAAGCTCAGAGCAGCTTTGGGGTCCCTTTGGCAATTGCCCCATGGCTAATTTGGCCAACTTCCAGTTCCTCAGAGAGAGACAAAGAGTTGTCTCATTGCCACCTGCTATTAACTAAATGCTTAGAATTCGGTGTCCTAGGGGTGACTGGGCAACATGGGAATGTATTATTGTGATAGCCAGTGGAACCACCTTCCCTGGGGAATTTTGAGAACAGCAAAGAAGCATCTGTCTGGGGTGGTTTTATGACCAGCCCTGCCTAAAGGCAGGTGCATGGATTAGATGACCTGTGAAGATTGTTATCCATCCCAGTGACTTCAGTGGAAAGGATGCATTTGCTGAGTTTGAAAAGAGTCCAGGAGGAACATTGATAGGTTTGGGGAGCATATGGTCAAGAGCCTGAAGGTATTTAGCCCTTCTTGAAATTGGAGCCGCTCAGTGTCATCCTGTGCCCTGAATTCAAGAATGCTATCCTCTACATGTGGACCTAGCATTTCAGTGATTCCATCCCTGAAAATTATATGCGTATATAGTTAAATTCTTTGATTATCAGCAGAATTATTTTTTAAAACATATATCAACTGATTTATACTTAGAAATTTAAATATACTGTTGAGTCTGATTCTCATCGTTAAGCCATATCATCATTCCCTGACCCAGTGATCTTGACTTTTCTAATCTGATTCTTCAGAAGTTATTCTATGTTTGTTTCAGGCAATTACATGGCCCAAAACATAACAATAAATGTAGTATAGGTACAAGACAAAATGCTTGAATGAGTTAACCAAGTTAAATCACCTTTATTGTGATACAATTTCTATTGTATGTATTGGACTAATCTATTTTAAAGTCATGGAGAAAGACAAATGGCCCAAAATATTTTCAGAATGTTATGTCAGATATAAGGATGCGGTTACATACCAACAGTTGGAAAATCATTGTGTGTCTATACAGGTGTCAAATGGCCAGATAGCAAAGGTAGACATGAGATTCATTGAACTATCTTAGCAGGGTTAGGGGGATTATGATTTAGGGCACCCCTGCATGGTTGGTTTGGATGAGCAGAATAGGAATTACCTCCCTGATTAAAAGAGGTAGACAGGACCAGCCACAAACCTCTCCTAAAATTATATGCTAATTTAAAATAATATTAAGTTTAATATTAAAATAATATTAAACTTAATATTAAGTTCCTTAATTCACACTATTTCCAATACAGATGGATTAAATAATTTAATCTTTAAAAATTAACTAATTAAAAATAAGCCTGGAGTAAAATATAAATATTGATCTGATCTAGTATTGGGGAAGGATTTTCTTTGTGCTTATAAAGCAATAAGGAAAAAAATCAGAAAATAAATTATCAATAGATTTGACAACAAAAATTTTATATGTAAATATGTAAACAAAATTTTATATGTTCATATGTAAATAGTGTTAAAGATAAAATTAAGAAAGAAATGGGGATTTTATTTTCAGTAAATATGATAAATAATTGCAATAAATATTGTCAATATGACATGAAAAATTTTTATGCAATTGTTGAAATCCCAATAAGAAAAAACAAACAATGTAAATAATTTGTAAACAAGTAAATACAAATGGATAATTAAATTTTATTCTTAGTAGGAAATGAAAATTAAAACAGCCAAAGTCAAATTTTTCATCTATGAAATTAGTAAAGAAACTACTCTTATTTGCAGCTGTTGGGAGTATAAATTGGCCTCACCCTTCTGGAAAATTATTTGGCAATATTGTGTCAGAACATTAAATGCTTCATGTTTTGCAATGTAGATAGACAGAAAAACAGACAGATGAATGTATATATAAAGAGACATGTCCTAATGAAATAGAAACTTGAACATCTACTTGCAATAATGTTTACTGAGGAACAATGTATATGACAAATGCATAGTCTAAGTGACAATAAAGAAATACTTGTTTTAATATCTCAAGTGATGAGATATTATTAAAATACTATAAAATATGAAGAATTTAATATATAGCACATCCCAAAAAATGTATACACATACTTTGAATAATTATAAAAGCAGTGTTTATTAAAATACATTTCATTTTTCAAATTGAGCTATTAGTTGTTAAAGTGCTAACATTTTTTGGGACATCATATATTTATAGAAATCCTCTTTTGGGGGAAAATAGGTTAAACTTGTGCATTCAGGGTGATCAAAGGTATGTAAAAAATATGTATAGAAAGTTTTTAAGTAATCCAATTAAAATATAGATTTCCTCAATGATCATTATTTCTCCATATTTTTTAAAAAAAATATTTTTATTGAGTTCAGAGAGGAATGGAGAGGGAGAGAGAGTTAGAAACATCAATGATGATCAGAGAAAATCATTGATCATCTACCTCCCGCACTCCCCCTACTGGGGATCAAGCCCACTACCCCAGGCATGTGCCCTTGACTGGTGTCAAACCTGGGACCCTTCAGTCCAGGGGCCAAAGTTCATCCATTGAGCCAAACTGGCCAGGGCTCTCCATAATTTTCGTTAATTTTTAAGTTATCCACAATGAACATGTACTATTTTTATAACCATGAAATACTTTTTAAAAAAATGAAATAGAATTAACTAGCAAAATCAGAATGTTCAAAAGAACAAGTAGGGATAGTTGTGAGTAAATAGATACCTGGATTGAAGGTCAAGGACCTGGATTCTAGAACCCAGAAAGATTTGTTAAAATTGTCTCTTTGGCCTCAACAATTTTATGAGTCAATGTTTTGCAAAAGAGTTCTTCCTAATATACTCTTGGTTCTGCCAACCCTGGCAGGCAGGTAAGCAGCCCAGATTAAATTTCTTGCAGATGAATTTCAGAACTCCTCCTCACTGATCACCTGTTTTTATTTTTCTGAAAGAGAAGTGAGAAATTACTGCTGCCATTTTCCCTCTTCCCACTTAGTCTCAGCTGTGACATGGGGGAAGCAAATATTCAGCAGTGTTTTTGGTCTTAGGCAGTCCTACACCCAGACACCGCTGGGCTCAGAGTGATTTTGGTTGATTTGGGCTCTGGTTTATTGCTGCAGATCCTCATCGTGGACTTTTGAAATGATTTGTAGCCTTCGGAAATATTGCAGTGCCTTCTAGGTATGGGGCAGATGAAGGCTTTGCCCGCCTTTTCCAACCCTGTGATTTAGAATGAAATTGAAGTCAGCATGTCTAGGAATTCCTTGAGAAAAATCTGTGTTATTTAAATGGTCCACAGATCAGCCTTCTTTTTACCACATTCTCAGCTCCAACCTACCTTATTGTAAGAGGTGGCCTGTTCCACTAATTTAAACTCTTCTCCTTTGCTTTTATTCAGTACAGACATAAACTGAAATATTTTGTCTGTTGTGACCTCCCTCCCCCACATACATTCTCTTTCTCTTTCCTTCACTTTCTTTTTGCTGTTATTGTGTTTGGTAACTGTATGCTTTTATTTCAATAGAGTCTTAGAATGCAGTGATGTTCTTAGTCAACTATCTTGATCTGTTGTTATAAGAAAATAAAATTTATAGGAAACAAGTTCTCAGCAGTGTTATTTCCAAATGATCTATGATGAATCTGTATATCTTTGACAAAAGCAATAATCACATTTTTTTGTGATATATACTATTGCCATTGATAAAATCATCCTGAAGAAATTTTGCAAACATGACATTAAGTAAAAATTAATATGACATTAATTCTCTGAGGTTCAAAATATGTAAAGCTAAGCAGTGATTTAGGTTAACGTTTATCTCCGGGTTGTGAAGGGGAGTTATGATCACGGAATAAAGCACAAGCAAAATAATATTAGATTTCTATGTTGGTTGTGTAAAAAAAATTAGAACAATTACCGTAAAATGGCATTTGTAGCTGTGCTAGGTACTATTCAACATTATTTTTATGCATTAATATATGCAATCCTACAGCAACTCTAAGTAGGTTAATTATATCCATGTTGCACAGTGAGAAGACTTCTGCCCAGATAGGTTAGGTGACTTGACCAAGTACAAGTCAAAGAATGACTTCAGAAACTACACTTCTAAGTTGTTCTTTTTAATATAGAAATGTGCCTTAGAATATGTGGGGAATGTTATTCTTCCCTAGTGGTGAGTGTAAAGCTCTTTATTTTACTGTGTTAATACTTATATAGGTGTAATGGATCCTCATTCTCAAACATAGGAGCTTGATAGATTGTGGGCTGCTGTTAATTACAAAGGTAGTTTCTTAGTTGCTACACCAAACTTTCCAGTGTTCCCTAATCCAACTTTGAATGTTTAGTTGGATCTCTGATTCTACATATACTTAACTTCTGTTATGAAAGTTGAATTAATTTTATTCCTTCATTTGACAGCAGCAAGACATAATTCCTATAGACAAAGTAAAGATGTACCTTTTGACTCTTACTATGAGAATATTAGCTGGCATACATATCAAACTCATTTCTTGCAAAGACTTGCTGTCCTAAGTAAAGTTTTTTTAAATTATTTTAAAAAATGATGGCTTGCCATTGCATATATGTATGTGAAGTTCTTCTGATATCAGGCATTGGTTGGGATTCACAGGGAATACATAAATAAGTAAGCATAGTTTTTCAATAAAAGTTTCTCAAGATTTTGCAGAGGAGATGAGGCCAATAGATAAATGCCTGTAACACAGAATGAATTAATGTGTTTGCCTAAAAAAGAGTAAAATATCTCTACATTAATATGAAAAATGGGGGCATTTTCTATGATTTGGTGGTACAAAAAAAGCTTCATGAACAAACCACTAGAAAAATGGACCAAGAATTCACAGAAGAGGAAACATTGTTTTATTCATTAGTAAGAGAGAATTAGGAAGGAGGATAGACTGAGGGAGGGAGAGAGGGAAAAGGAAGAAGGAATGAAAGAAGAAAACCACTTATTTCTTATCTAGCTTCTTGGAAAAGGCAGCATTTGAGATAGGCATTGGACAGTAATATATGATTGTGATTGGTGTAAATGGGATGCAGGGCATCAAGAAGGTAGAAGTAACTTAAGCAAAGACAAAGAGATTGGAAAACTTGAAGCACTCGAGGAACAAGTCATCAAAGAAACTCATATAATTCCCTTTAAGACTGTAGGATCTGTACTGGTTCTTAGAAGACGTATAGGAGGGCTTGAAACCTTAAATGGTATGTCAATGCATAATTCCTTAGGAGATGAAATTCTGGGGAAAGTTTGGAAGGAGGATTGTCAAAATAAATTTAGAAGTTCTTGAAAATTGGTTCCCATCCAGGAGAATGAGCTACCTCCTAACTAAATATGAGATTTAGTTGCCTTGGGGTCACAAAATACCCTTGATAAATCAGTTCTGAATGGATGTAACAGTGTTACCTGTGAGCCTGCTAAACACCAGAATTTGCAATAGCCCTTTGGGTTGTAGTCATGCTAACTTTATCTCTTGCTAAAACTCATAATTTGGAGTAATCCTTATGCTTGCTTGATAATAATACAACAGTGCCATTTTGTAATAATATCTGAAAATTTCTTGTTAGGTCTTCTATATCTCGCATTTCATGAAGGTAAATAATTAATGACTATCATACAGTGTCCATCATTGGCTTTAGTTTGTTAATACTAAAGAATTATTTAAAAATGTGCCTTTAGCTTCTCAAGCAGAATGTCCACAGACATCAGCATTGGTATCCATGCCCAGCCAGGGTCAAAATGTATCCCCAGATGCTAATAGACTGTGAGGCAATTTTCTTCAGGTTGTGTATATGAGAACTAATGTGAACATTAACAGAGACATCATCAAGCCAATTACTCTGTTGCCATAGTTCACTACATGTTGCTTTTGCAAAGGAACTATGTTGTCCAATGGGCTCTGTACTTTAATTTGCTCATAATAATAACAATGAGTAAATGGGTCCACCTGTGGACTTCAGACTATGTTTTGCATTTTAGGTATGCAAGAAAAAAGCAATGTTTTCTGCTTTGCTACATTCATGTTTTCTATTAGAGGAAATCTATTGAAGCCCAATGTCTGACATTAATTTTAATAAAGATAAATTACATTTCATTGTGTCTCTACTCTTTCACATTAATCCATTATGAATATTTTATTCCACTGTTCGAAAAATTACTTTCACTTACTAGTGAAGAACTTGCCTTTATAAGGAGTGCTTTATACCTTAGGATCTCATAACTTTAATATTTCAGGCATGATAAATGGTAAGAAATGAAAAAGAAACCTGAATTAGCAGGGCAAGAACCATTTAGAAGTCTTTTCTTTTCAGATTGTGATTGTACAGTTACACTTATTTGATGTACTCAGCAGGTTGTAAAATTTATATATTTCTGTAGTGATCCATGAGAGATGACTTCATCATAATGAAACACTTTTAAATTTGATTCTTGTGAGTTGCAAAATGATTATCATCTTCCCCTGCCAGGGAAAAAAAGTGTGTGTGGGTTTTCTTGTTTGTTTAACATCAAAAACCAGGAACTAATTCTGATCTCTAGATAAAATATAAAACCTCTCTACATATCCTCTCTCTACCTCTTCCTAGTTTCCATGACCAGGCACAATTACTGTTTTTAGAAAATAAACAATATGAGACAAAACATCTATTTATTTGAAAAGATATGTACAAATGCCCTTCTGGAGGAAGAAAATAAATAAAAAGGCATCAGTATGTTTCACTGATATGCACCATGAAAAAAAATATGCTATTTTTTAATGTCGTAATAGAGGAAATAAGTAAAAGAAGTACAGTGTTTTCCTGAACATGTTATTTGAACTAAAACCTTTACATTATATGTCAAAATTTTAAGGAAAAATTACAATAGAATCTTCTTTAATGCATTTGGGCCCAAAGAGCTAATCATAATGAACTTTCGGGAATCATGATATCAGGTAGAGCAAATCATGGTATCAGGTAGTATAAGTGCTTCAACTTAATGTTTTGCATCCTATATAATAAAGAGCTAATATGCTAATTAAACCAAACAGCTGAACAACCATCTGGATGATATTCCAGACAACCATCCAGATGACCTTTTGGACGAAGCCAGGGCTGCAAGGGCTGGCCGGGGCTGCAAGGGCTGAGCCCCTTGCATGAATTTCATGCATCGGGCCTCTAGTTCCTATATAAATCTTACAATCAGTTTGGCAATTTATACCAATAAAACATTTAATACATCAGATTGGGAGAAATGACAACTTAACAATACTGAGTTCCAATACCTGAACATAGTATGTCTAGCCCTTTATTTAGATTTTTATTTAATTTATCTCAACAATGCTTTTCATTTATCACTATAAAGGTCTTGTACATATTTTGGATCATAGGTCTAAATGTTAAAGCTAACCTAGAAAACTTATACTGTAAAATCTTTATGACATTGGGAGAAGCAAATGTTTTCTAAAGAAGATTTAAAAAAAAAAAAATAGTCCCCCCAAAAAGACAAATTGGATCATATAAAAAATTTAAAATTTCTGCTTTTTAAAAGACACCATTTAAAAAATTAAATGACATATACTGGGAGAAAATAAGTGCAATATATGTGAATATGACAATGCACTTGTGTTCAGAATATAAAGAGACCTTTTGGAACACAAAAAAAGGGTACACCATTCAATTTAAAAACAGGCAAAGTATTTTAAGGGACATTTCACTAAATAAAATGCACAAGTACCAGTAAGCAAATGAAAAATGCTCTAAATCTTTAGTCTTCAGAAAAATACAAATTAAAACTCCATGAGGCATCTCTGCACATTGATTAGAATGGCTAAGATTTAAAAGAGTGACATTACTAATTGTTAACTAGAGGAAGGTTCAAGTGGAATTGTTATGCACTGCTGGTAAGGATGTCAAATGCTACAACCACTTTGGAAAATGGATTGATAGTGTCTTAAAAAGTTAGACATATATTTATCATATGACTTAGCATTTTTACTCTCATATATTGACCCAAGAGACATGAAAAATTTTCCACACTAAGACCTTTACCCAAAAGTTCATAGCTGCTTTATTTGCAATAGCCCAAAGCTGGAAACAACTCAAATGTCCATCAACAAGTGAAAGGAAAATTATTTTTTACAATGGAATACTACCCATCAGTAATAAGGAAATGAACTACTGACAAGGACAGCAACATTGGAAAACTTCACAAACATTGTGCTAAGTAAGAGGAGCCAGACCCATCTCCCAACCCAAAAAAGACTATGTACTATATAATTGCATTTTATAAACTCTCAGAAAAGGCAAATTTAATCTATAGCTATAGAAAACAATGGTTTTCTGAGGCTAGGCGAAAGATATGACTCTGGGGTTTAAGGGAAATCTTTTGAGGGGAATGGTAAAGAAACTTGTAGAACTTGAACATGGTGATAGTTACAAGGGTATATGAATTTCTTAAAGTTTATCAAAATTCACAGTTAAAATGGGTGAATTTATTATACATAAGTTATACCTTAATAAAGTTTATTTTTATAAATAAACACCAAAATGTATATTTTATCACTTTAAAAAAATGGCCAAGGCAAATTTGAGTGAGTGTTATTGTCCTTGTGCCTGACTTGAGTTACAAAGCATAATATTATAAAGGTAACTCTACAATTTCCAGTTGGGGTTTTTTTAGAGAGTGAGAACTTAAAGACACCTGTAGAATAATGTGAATGCTGATTGCTTTGCAATTTTTAAAATTATATTCCTAACATTTTAAAATTGCTTATCTATACCTAATTGAACAATGTATCCTTTTTTCCTACGTGAGGTGTATGTATGGATCTTTTCCAAAGCATTTTATCAAAACATTTTTACTCTTTAAATTTACATAATTACAATGACAAGTTCAAATGGTCTGAGTAGGTTTGGGATCCAATACAGCTTACTTTGGTAGCAGGTTGGAGCAGGAGTCAGGCTGTGCCCATAGCAGTGTTAGCTGGTTGTGCACAAAGACACGCCACTGAGGGTCACTAAGAAGTAAACTGAGGATTCCTAGTTTGGCAGACAGTGTCTCACATACAGTAAGCACTCAATATCTGTTTAATTTAAATATTTATCTTCTACATTATTTATCATGAGTCTTAACAATTGGTTGTTGGATACTCTCAGTAAATGTTAAAGGGGATTAATTACTTTCAGTCTTAAAGGAACTAGAGGAAGGATTCCTCTATTCATTAATGAATTTTTGGCAATTCTGTATTAAAAGTTGTATTTGAGCTCCATATCTCTCTTACTGCTACATTGCCCCTTGGAGGAACTTAGTAAACATTCTGTAAAAGCATAACTTTAATAAGTTCTCTGCCTTGTCAGGAGTCTGTTGAACAGGAATGGCTCTAAAATCAATCTCCAATACCTTTTTCAAACTTTTGAAGTTGGTATATTTCTTGTGTTAACTTTTTTAAGTCAATCATTTTCTGGAAAGATTATTCTGAAGAAATTAATGGTATAGAAATGAAACGGATAAAGGGGTTCTCATCAATCGGCACTCCCCTCCACTTGTTTTAAAAATCCAATATAGCTGAATCCTCAGAACTCTTACAGTTTGTTTGGACACTTTACAAATCCCTAATCCTGGTTCACACTCTAATTTGCAAGAGTGCTATGAGGCCCGTGTTGGTTGAATGACCTTCCTCTAGCCACACAGCTATCTCTGGTAAAACCAACCCCTGAATTCATGTCTGCTGACTCTTATTCCATTGCTTTTTCAACTACCCTTCTGCTGCAGTTTTCTCATATCCCATGAATAACATCTTACACATTTAAAAATTTTTCTTTAATAGTGATCTTTCCTTTCCTTGAATATAACCTGCCCCAAGCTAAATTATTCCTCGGTATTTACGCTTTTCAAATATTTTTAGCCCTTCTTCATGGCACTCCTTAGTCATCCTTCAGCCTCATTTTATGTGCACATGTAGCTCCTTTAATCTTTTTGTACAAGTCAGTCTCTCCAGTCTCTTCATCATTTGTACAATTCTCCTCTCTAGTGCCTAGAAGAGAACAGTTTGATTATGTTCCAGATGGGAAAAAATAACCCCAACATGTTGGAACAGGGAGGAGAAAAACACTGGATAGATGAAAGGAACAATCTACAGGTTAATTAGTAGTATGGCCACAAATATGTGCACAGTTTTGTTTCAGAAATAAAGCAAGCTGTATTTGTTGTAACTATCTCATCTTTGAACTTAACAGAATGCCGATAATGCCAAGCTGTGTTTACAGTCCAAATTTTTGTTAAAGACCTTCAACTTTGCATTCCCCCTGTGTGCTATCTCTTGCTCAAGACAGGACTACAAATAAGCACGTAGCAGGAGCTGATGCAAGAACCCATTACTGAGCTTATCTGTTTTGGTGCAGTTTCTGTGAATATACACGGTTTCTGGGAGCTCCTATAAAGCCTTAGGAAGGGAGAGTCTTTAACTTATCTCACTAGCTACTAGGCACTTGGGTATTAGTCATACTGTAAAAATTAAATGTGTTTACTGAATATGATAATCTAAAACTGGAAACTACATTAGTACAAGAGGAATCTCCCAGAAATGCTCTGCTGACATAAATAGAATATGCCTATTGCTTCGTTTCCTTGTGGCTTGTATTTCTTAACTTTAACAGTCTTTAAAAAAAAAAAATAATTGGATCATGCCCAGCGGAGTGGCTCAGTGGTTGAGCATCGACCTATGAACAAGGAGGTAATCATTCAATTCCCAGACAAGGCACATGTCCAAGTTGTGGGCTCGATCCCCAGTAGGAGGCATGCAGGAGGCACTCGATCAATTATTCTCTCTTATCATTGATATTTCTATCTCTTTCTCCCTCTCCCTTCCTCTCTGAAATCAATAAAAATATTTTTTAAAAAGTGGGTCTTGAAGGATTTTCCAAAGATCACCATTGAGCATATTCTCCTTACCCTCAGGCAAACTTAATCTAAACTTCAAGTTGCCTTTTCATTTTATAACATGTATCTTAGAATGGAAAATGGAAGGTCTTCAGGAAAGCACTTGATTCAATGTATTTATTTTAATAGAAGGAGATAGAAAGCATAGGTCCAACCTGGGTGCATGGCTTCTTAAGGAAACATGTCATTTTTCCAAACTCTTACATGGTCCAGAAAGTGTACCTTCAATCCCAGCCCAATCCTGCCTGTAGAATGTTCTGGTTCATGCCTTCTGCTGACCTCGCATGATCTCACAGGGCTATCAGCTCCTACAAGGTAGAAACATGGTTTCTTATTGTGTTCTTATTATAAAACATTGTGCTGTACCTCAGAAATAATGATAACTAGTGGAACTTATTAGAGTGGAATTTAAATTTTCTCCTTTCAAACCCAGTGAATTCTGCTAATTTGGAGGTGGCAAACAAGGGTGACTGTTTCCTCTCCACACAAAATAAGACTGTGAAGAGACTTATTCTGTGAATGAAAGGGGAGAAGGGAAAAGTTGGAAGCTTCTCATGTTTTATTCAGATGTTAACAAAGAAAATTGAGAAGTGTGTTTCCTTAAAATTGACACCATTTTTATCCTAAACATTCTGGTAAGTGATAGCAGATGACTGTGCAAGCGTCTTAAGAGAGAGAGAAATTTTTGCAGAGCATACTCCCAGTGGGAAGTATTGCCTAAAAGTAATACACGAGTCACTTTCAATCTTGCATATTTTCACATACTGTGTGCATACATACGTGTATTAATAACTGTTCCCAAGACGTCACTTTAGCGCTCAGAGAGCTCAGTGTTGCTATGCAAGCGCCAGAAATGGAATCAATGCAGACTGCAGCTTAGTGAGGAGGATTTTACAGACACATAGGGTGGGATTGGCCTGCGCTATCTAAAGCTCTGTGCCTTGGTCTCCCCGATAAGGTCTGTGGTAGTATCATCTGTCAAATATTGATGATATCCAACTGCCTACTCCTCTGAGAAGATAAATGGCACTGCCAGTATTTCCAGGGAGTTCAGGTCCTCAGAATCTATCTACTCACATTCAGCAATGCATTCCATCTTGTGGATTTTGCATAGGTATTCCTTAGAATGTAATCTCTGGATAGGAGACCCAGATACATAAGTACCTTTTGCTCTATTGTGCATGTAATTTATATCAATATGCATAATAAATGTTATTTACAGTGATACATCTTGATGTAATTCCTTACATTTTTATTGTCATTTGTAATTATATATATGCACAAATTATTTATATACCATATATATGAACATATTATATAGACTTTTATAATATATATCCTCCCAGTAGCTCCTTGAGTTCAGTAGGGCTGGTATTACTATTGAGGTACCTAGAACTGGCTTAGATGGATGGAGTAGCTTTCCTAAAGTCACAGATCTTATATCTAGTACAGCTAGAACTAAAACCCAATTCTTCTAACCACAAATCTACTACTTATTCCATTCAATGGGGTTTTTATTCTTTAAAAATAACAAAATAAAGTCAGGAACCTTCTATCAAGTGACTATTAAATGTAACTCTAATGTACAAAACAAATAAATTCAGACCACCTTTGGTCAAACAGGGACCAGAGCCTGGCCTTCTCTGGCCCCGAGGTATGTTGCAAAACCCACTACCCCACATTCTGCTGCCATTGCTTTGAATTTCAAAACAGACAGAAGCACATGCCGGGTGTTTTAGACAGAAATAAGATGGGTGCCCTGGTTCTGATGATGACGGAGTTAACCTTCTTCTGGAATCATGTAAAAGTCATTCTTGCGGACTACAGTTTTCCACACAATACTCCTATTGGCAATGAAATTTTACCTTATGTGGGAGAAATTCCTCATGCCCAGGCAACAGCACCTACTAGTGGGAAGAAACTAATACTGTGGTGGCACACCTGTGCAGATGAAAGAGCACCTCACTGAGAGCCTGCAATCTTGAATTCAGGCCTCATATTTGCTCTTGACTTGCAATGGGCTCTTGAGGTGCTGCCTCTCCCTTGCTGTTGCTTTTGTATCTGTAGATTAGATTGGACTGTACGCCGTCTATGTTTTCCACATGCTCTTATATTCTGGGACTTTTTAAATTCTCTTAACAATGTATAACAGCCATTTCAGTATAAAATAGAAAACCAAAACCCAAATAAGACTAATGAGCTTCTGATTGGTGAGAACATCACCCATCTGTGGGTCCAGTGTCAGGTGCACAGGTCATGTGGTCTAGCTCAAAGTCCACTAGACTGGGGCCAGGTTAACTGAGCTTGAATTCCAACTCTGCTACTTACCCTTTAAGTCATTCATAAGGTTAACTCATTTGTCAAAAGAGGATAATTGTCTCATCTAGCTTTTAGTTCTTGTAAGATTTAAATGACAACATGGAAATGATGTCTTATATGAACTTGCAGTTGCTCTCCATCTTCATGTATCAAAAATTTATTTTTTTAATTTGTCTTTATTGTTGAAAGTATTACAGATGTCTCCCTTCCCCCACCCTCCATTGACCCCTTCTAGCCCACACTTGCTCCCCTGCCCCAGGCCTTCACCACACTGTTGCTATTGTAAGTAATATTAGTTATAACTTTTATTTTGCTCTTTTTGGTAGTGTCAGGTGAGAAAGTACATTGTCTATTATAAAGCACTGTGTAAATAGAAGGAGTGCCTACTAGCATCATAAGGAGAAGCCCATGGCTATTGTGGAGCATTGAAATACAGTGACTTTAGAAACACCCTCTTGAGTTACCTCAGTATTACGTTTGCTCTTAAATAACCAGAACACATTTAGGATTTTCCACCAAAAATGTAAAAGTACCCAGGAAATGTCAAGATTTTTAGCTTTGCATGGAGCTTGAGGGAAACACAAATCCCCATGTGAGATACTACACACCAGATTCAAATCATAAGTCAAAAATAATCATTGCAGTAGCAGTTGTAACACTACTCGTAGTTATTGATTTTTTTCTGTCAGCAGATCAATCATGAAACAAATTTTAAGTATAAAAGAAGAGATTAAAAATTAAGTGCAGGAATATGAAATTGTCCATGTATAAAAATTAATTTGAAGAAAAATCTTGCTTTAGCCAACACAGACACTGATATTCCTGTCAGGGAAGTGATAAGGTTTGCACAAGCTTCCTGCCAGGCCAGAGTTTTCAGGAATTTTTGGAGTTGATAAGTAATAAGCCAGGTTAGAGGGCAGGGCTCTAGAGCCAGACTGTCTGGGCCCCTATTCCAGCTTCAGTTTTTTAACTCTATAGCCTTGGGCAAGTTACTTAATCTCCTGACATTTCTTCAAGGACAGTAGAGATAATGATAAGGACCTACTTTATGGGGTTGTTAGATTATAGGATAGTACATTCAAATACTTAAAACAATGTTTGGAAAATAGTATGTGCTGAATACCTTGATCTTTATGATCTCTCTGGGGCCACAGAAATATTCAGCTTTGGAACTGAATTTCTAGCACTAAATTCTATGCATAGCATGTTGGTGAATATAAATCTTACATAACTGTCTGACAGATGCAGCTATCTCTATTATCCCACATTGACCGTCATCTTTAGAGGAGGGGACAGAGCATACATCTCTGGTCCTAGACATAGGGAACTCTACATTTTGAAGTTGTCCAACACCTGCTGTAGTTGAGGAAGAAAGTAGAAAGGTCTCTAGTACATATGTTGTAGCTGTTACCTGCATTGAACTTCATGGACAGGTAGTCAAGGCACTTGTTCATCTCTCCTTTCTACAGAAACGGAGAAAAGGTGACTGCTGTGCATAGTACTTGGCACAGAATAGAGACTCAGTGTGTTTGAAGGGTTGACAAAATGGCTAGATAAATGACTCACTGAGACCACCTGGGCCTCCCAGGAGTCTAGTTGTCTCCTTTCCTTGTTTTGAAAACAAGGGACCTCAGGTTCAGAAATTTAGGAAACTTGTTCAGGCTCCCAAAACTAGTGAGTTCACACCCACAGTTCTGTCTGATTGCCGTTACACCACATTATATAGAACTTTGTTTAAAGGCTATCATTATCCCAAACTGCAAAGCAGTGTTGTTTTTTGTTTTGTTCTTGTTCTTGTTGTCTGGTTTTGCGGTTTGTTTGTGCTGCTTTTCCTGAGAATAGAAGTCATCAGAAAGTGATTTTCCTGCCTACTGTGTGTGTGTGCATGTGCGTGTGCGTGTGCATGTGCGTGTGCGTGTGCGTGTGTGTGTGTGTGTGTGTGTGTGTGTGTGTGTGTGAATTAGTTTAGTGAAGTTTGGGACAAAGGTACATAGTTCCAACAAATAGTAGTTTCCTAGAATGTAGCTCAGACAGCCAGGGCTGTTGGTTCTAGACATCATTGATGTCTAAGAATATTCCAGGACAAACTACAGTATGTGGAACACATAAACACACAGCTCCCTTTACAGCAATGGCTCTCAACCCACTGCACATCAACATCACTATTGCAGAGTCCCACCCCAAATAAATTGGAATCCCTACAAGTGGATCATGGGCATCAGTATTTTTAAAAACTTTCCTGGTGGGAAGCCAGAGTTTGAGGTTCAACAGCTCACGATCTTCTTTGAAGGACCCTCACCTATAATGATTTCCTCTTCTAAGCATATCCTGATGTTCATTGAGCACTCCTGAATTCACACTGACTCTATTCTGTGACAAGTACTTTGCACAGAAGTCACCTTTCTCAGCTTCTGTAGAAAGGACAGATGAAACAAGTGTCTTGACTACCTGTCCATGCAGTTCAATGAGGGTAAGAGCTACAAAGTATCTACTAGAGGCCCTTCTACTTTCTCCCTCCTACTACAGCAGGTGTTGGACAACTTCAAAATGAAGAGCTCCTTATGTCTAGAACCAGAGATGCACACTCTGGACCCTCCTCTCAAGATGATGGAGAACTGATGCAATGCTGGCTCTTTTTGCCCTGGGAGATGGAATGGGCCCCCCTCCTAGACAATGCTAAAAGTACCAGAGTTATGATTGAATACTAAAATATATTCATAGGGGAAAAAACATGCTGATTAAGAAGGTGGTCTTTGCAAGTCTGACCTGGTTCTAATCTCAGCCTCACCTCATTCTACCTTTGAGACCTTGGCCAAGTCAGTTAACCTCAGGTTTCTTATCTATCAAATAAGAATAGATAAAGGTTGATGGGGCTAAATGAAAGAATGTATGAAGAGTGGGTAGGACAGTGCCTGGAACAGAAAACAGTACAGTGGTTTTCTTTCATATATTTGCAATACTTCTTCAAAGTGCAGTATATTTAAATCAGTGAAGCATACTTGCTGTTGCAACCCTATGTGGGACTCCCCCTCCAATTCACCTCCTTACCTGAAGGTCCAACCTAAGCAAATATATATCTATAAATGAGTCACCTCATGGTTAGACTTCATAATGACTTCCTTTTAACAATAGGTTCCTCACCCCCCCCCCCCCATAACATCAGGTTTGTTGGCCAGGCCTTTGTCTACCCATTCCTGAACTGTTCTGTCATTTTGGGGGTTTGTTTTATGTTGTTTCTGTCTTACCTTAGCTTAATTTCTTATTTTGTATTTCAAATGTTTCTCTTATTTGTCTCTCCTTTGTTAGTGAAGTAAGAGACACTAGATTGTTTCTCATTCACCATTTTTCACATGTCTATCACTGGTCCTAGTGCCATAGCAGTCATTGCTCCTTTTCCTTTGTCATCCTGCAAGTATGTGCGTGCGTGTGTGTGTGTGTATGTGTGTGTGTACTGTATAGAAAAAGGAGAGAGAGGAACAGCTATCTACCCCTTCCTTCACCTTGCTATCCACATGTCCATTGAGTCTTCAAGCATTTCTGCATGGCCCACCTAAGCAATAATATAATGTAGTAGTAGAATGCAGTTATATTCATACTAGTGGTCCGGTGCACAAAATTTGTGCATGGGGGAAGGGGGGCAAGAGGTTCCCTTAGCCCAACTTGCACCTTCTCCAATCGGGGACCATTGGCTCCTAACCACTCACCTGCCTGCGTGCCTGATCACCCCTAACTGCCTCTGTCTGCCTGCCTGATTGCTTCTAACCCCTCTTCCTGCCTGCCTGATCACCCCTAATTGCCCTCCCCTGTTGGCCTAATCTCGCCCCAAACAGCTCTCCCCTGCCAGCTTGATCGCCCCCTAACAGCCTCTGCCTTGGCCCCCACCACCATGGTTTTGTCTGGAAGTCGGACGTCCAGAAGATGGCCAGTTGACCCAGTCTAATTAGCATATTACCCTTTTATTAATATAGATTATGTAGGGTAGGATTGCTTAAATTGGGGGGGTGGGAGCCTCTTCAGCAGGAGGAGGTGCTCTTGGCAGACAAAAATACATAATCCCTATATCTGGACTGATAGCCAGCCATATGCACCATACTGCCAAACTGGTCATTAAAAAATTGAACCACTTTCTTACACCGTATGCCAAACAGCTGTTGCCCTTAAAACCCCTCCTCAGCCCCCACCTTAGGTTCTGCCTTCTCAGTTTCCCCAGATTAGGTTCTGATTCCTTGTCTTCTATGCCAGTTAGCATCAAAAGCTCTGCCTCTTAGGCAGCCATTGGCTCCTCACAGTTCCCCCAGATTAGGTTCTGATTGGTCAGTTTCTATGCCAGTCAGCATCTCTGGGTCTATCTCCAGGCCTGATCAGAGAGGCGGGGATGATCAGCATCCCCCACTGCTGCTAGTGAGGCCTGGAAAGAGAGGCAGGGCTGCTGGTGAGGTCCAGAGAGAAAGACAGAGGCAAGGGCTGATCAACAGCTGCCACAGAGCCTGCGGATCAGACCCTGATTCTCTCTTCAGACCTCTCTCCAGGCCTGATCCGCAGCCCCGTTGGCAGTCAGTGCTGGGTCACTGCACCTGCAGCAGTGAGTCAGTGCTGGTCACCATGGCGACCCAGCACTGACTGCAGAACTGACTTCTGGTGTTTGGTCATCCATTCGGTCATTTTGGACCCTGGCTTTAGATAGATAGATAGATAGATAGATAGATAGATAGATAGATAGATAGATAGATAGAATAAGCAGAGTGACAGAACTGGATATATCTTATAGTCCAGCTTTTAGAATCTGATAAGGATTCAAGTATTCATAGTAATCAAAAGCACTACCATAAGAGGCTAAATAATGCTACATTGTTTAAAGACAGTCCAAGAAAGTAGTAATGACTAAATTTGATGCATGATATAATTTGTGATGCCACACCTTACTTACATGGCTGTCAGTTGACATTCTTGTAGGGTCTATATTGTCTTAGGCCACACAGCAGTGTCATATTATCAATTCATTTGTGACACAAAAGAAGCCTGTTCCATAGTAGTGCTTCTAATCAATACACATGAACTGCTTTTCTCTGGCGCAGCACTGTCAATAGTTTATGAGAAAATTTAGCAGATTCTGTTTATGTAGTTATCAATTGGGGGGAAAGCCATTGAAAACTCTTCAAACTAAGACATAAGAGAAATGACTCTTGTTGAGGAAAAGAAATGTATATTACAATGCCACAGAATTTGTTTTTTTTCCAGCCAACTCATTGTTACCAGACTGCCTCTGCACTGCTTTGCATGCAGATGAAACCTATTTGGGTGATACTTGTTAGCTGTTTTCCTGACAAGTAGCACAGAAATAGACACCTCCTGGAAAGTGGCTCAACTTGACTTGACTGAACATTAGAATCACCTGGAAGCTTTTAAAAATCTCATCCTAGGTCTCCCACTTCAGACCAATTAAATCAGAATCTCTGGATTAGAGACCAGAGATCAGTATTTCTTTTAAAAGTTTTCAGATGATTCCAACATACAGGCAAGACTGAGGATCACTGTCCTAGAACTTAAGCAAGTTTTAAGAAAACTGCTTATTATATGCACTGAGGCTGCAGGGTTCTATAAAATAAAAACTTTGGCCATTAGAAAATGCCATCAGCCTAGAACCATCAGTGAATATCATTATGGACCTATTACATAAAGAAAGCAAACTTGTTCTATTATACTTTTGTATCTTCAGTGGAAGATAATTTGTGAACCACCTTAATGGAGTTCGTGATTTAAGACAATAACGCCAGTGGTTATATATATATATATATATATATATATATATATATATATATATATATATATTAAATTGGGGCAGGCTTTTTTTCTAGGTATACATGACCATCAATTCCCTGGCCTGATATAACCTTATTGATTTAACTTTTGGAGCAGGACTTTGTTCAGAATATATTTTAGAAGGTATCTAATGAGAAAGCTGATATGTTGTAGAATTGGCATGTAAAGTTTTAGCTCTTTATAATATTTAAAGATAGAATATTAATTTTGCTTGTGCCTAAAATTTCTATTATAAATCAAGGAGCAAGGAGGACATGAAGACACATGTGACGTGGCTTGATGTCTGCATAAATTTACTGTTTTACTTTTGATATTGAATAATATATGAGTTTGGGAGTCTGTCACCCCTGATCACCATAGCACTAACTCTCCAAATGGCTATGGACATTTTTGGTCCCACCTCCAAACCCAGCATTGTTTGCAAAGGACCATCTATATGGCCTAATGGTGTATTGATCACTCAAGAAATAACACTTTATTTTCATAGTGTAAAGGAAATAAATTCATATTATGAAAAGAGAAAGTGGGAACCATTAAATATGAAAACATATTCCATTACTCCACCTTCCTTGCTTCTTTGTTGATTGCCTTGTAAAAGCACCCACTACCCATGCCATTCCTCAGGACAACTTGTTCAAAAACTGTAACCTTCCAGACTTAGCTCAAGTACTAAGATTTCCATACAGCCTTTCCATTTATAAGAGGAAGTAAACCAGAGATAAGGGAGTAATCAGGAAGCCATTGCAATGGCCCAAGGGAGATAATGAAGCTCAATTTACATAGCAGGCTTGTGTTGGGAAGGAAGCATTTCAGAGAGGTTGCAGAGGTTACTATAGTTGGGAGGAAAAGGAGGAGTAATGGGTGAGAAGAATTCACGACTATCTCCACAGTTGAAATAAAGCAACATATATAATAAGCAATAATACATAAACAAGCTCATTTTTGTTGTTGTTGCTCAGGTGACTTAATTCACTGACAAAATTCTCCCCAGGCTGTATGACTGTTGCTTGGATTTGTTAAGTTCCTGTGCTAAGCTTCTCATACCAGCCCTGCATTTGAACCTGACCCTGGGATTCCTACTGGCCCCTAATCAATTATCATTTCTTGATGTTCTGATGCCTGCTAGTCCTGTACTATTCCCCTGGTTTTCTTCCTTTGAAAGTGCTGAGATGTTTGTCTTAAAGAAGGGCTTTAAGAGTGCGGTATGTTTTCAGTGATGTGTAGTATGAGCCCCGGTAGGAGCAAGAATGCACTATGCTTGAGGAACTTTCTTTCCATTCTCAATACCTCCCTAAAAGCCATGGTTAAAGTTTTTGTCCATGTAAAAAGGGAACATTCGGGCACCTTTACTGTCCTGTTGATGTGCAGGGCTATTTTTAATTTTTGTTCTTCGCTCTTTTTCTGTGCTTGTGATTTTAAAGGTGCCAGACTGACTGCCCTCGAGCCTAGTGTCCCTGATTTCTCCCAAGAATAGGAAAAATACTGAAGGCAGCAGAGCTGGTCATGTCTGGGGCCAGCATATTTGCCTGACCCACTCTGGAAGAATATTCTCCAAAATATAAAGGAAAAGATTGTTCCTTATGAATTCAGCCCATCGGCTTTCATCGCTGAGAAGACAAAACCTCATTATGCCAGCACCAAATCACTGCAGAATTTTTGGGTTCAATAAGCATTTGGTTTTTGTGTGGTAGTTTTCTCTTCCATTCCCACCTGTCAACATTCCATCCTTTAAGGTTGGGCTCAATTACTTCTTTCCCCACTAAAACTTTTCTGAACCTTCTCAGATGTGATTTTCCTCCCACATTCCACTGCACTTTCCCATGTAACACTTTCTCATGTGATTGTGGAATCTATATAGTCCCCTAATGACTGTAAAAGGTACTGATATTGTCTGATCCACTGTTTTATGTCACAGGGAAGCCAAATATAGTACTGGACAAAGAGTAGATACCTGGGGAATGTCTTGAATAGAATGAGAATTCCAGCATTTACTTTGCAGCCGGTCCTTCAAGGCTCTGCTCTGATCTTCCCATCTAATCAGTGAAATATCCCCCAGGTTCTCAGACTCTCTGTCAGCCTTGTAGGCCCAGACTCTTGGACTCCAGATATTACCCTTTGGGCGGTTGTGGTCTAGATCATAATTGCTACCCCTACCTGCCTTGTAGACCAGCATGACCAACAGTTGATAACATCTGATTGAAAGCATTTTTTTCCACCAGAGATCATTAGTAGTCCCTGATGGATTATCAGGGAATCCAGTTTGATGTCTAAAAGGGAATTAATTAAAAATAATTTGTTTGACCTGCACTTAACTACTTTAAAATTTGTTAAATTTGAAATAATTTTCTCAGGAATTCAACTTACTCTTTTTTAAATTTATTTTTATTGTGGAGGGTATTACAAATGTCTCCCATTTTTCCACCCTTTGCCCTACTCCACCCAGCTCCTGCTCCACCCCTGGCCTTAACTGCACTATTGTCTTTGTGCATGGGCTATGCATATATGCATATAAGTTCTTTTAATACTCATCACATTATAAAAATATCGCATGCGCCACAAAACCTCTGTTGAATTGTTTTAAATCAATGTTTAGTAATAGTGCCATTCAGCCCAGAATATTTTCATGTCATTAGTATGATTTTTTTCTGCTGATGTTTAAGCTACATTTTTCATTATTTACTGTTGTATTGCTTTATTTCTTCAGATCAACCAAAGGAGGTCAGTGATTTAAGTATGATTCATTGAAGGTGGAAAAAATAGTAATAAAGATAATACCATAAATACTACTTCAGATTAATATTACAATGTAAATTTTAGTGAACAGGCTTCCAACATATATAGAAAAAGAATCAGTATATGCTGGGATGAATGTGATCTTTCCGCACAAGCAGTTGAAAAAGAAGAGTTTAAGCACTAAGTCTAATGATGACTTTTTAAAAATTTGATGTTATGGATTGCCTGTTATCCTCAATATGTTTTCTGTAATGAAATGTTGTCAGATAATACCATGAAGTTCTCAGAATTTTAGCATCTTTTTCAAACATAGCTCAGTGAACTTTCTAGTAAACCAATTAAGTGTTTTGTTCTGAATAATCACAAAAAATAGTGCTATTTTAAATAACCTGCTTTGGTTACTAAAGTCAATGAACATCCATAATGTTAAACATGCCCGTCTAAGGTTATACATTTTTATAATAAAAATAGGTACAAGTTAACTCTTCAACAGAAGTTTGAAAATAAAGCCACACCTTTTGACAAATGTCAATAATATATTGACTTTATAATATGTCAATTATAGTGGATATGACTTAGCTGTCAAGGGTTTAACTATTCTTCAAACACTTGATATTTTTTATTTTCTAGGAGGGAGATAATGGACTATACTGTAAAGACATTCAAATCCTGCAACAGAATATAAAGAAATTTTTTACAGGGCCAAATGCAACTAGAGAGGATTAGAAATATATTCTCCTCTTTTCTCCAAGTTGAAACATTTAGCCCTCCTATTTTTAGGTGTGAAATGGTTGTCAATCCAATGTGACGGAGTGCTGAAAGCAGTCTTCATTCAGTGAGAAATTTCTCCATAATGTCAGATCTGTGTTCCATCTTGATTCATAGAACCAGGCAGAAGCAAGATTACATAGTGGTTAACACCATAAGGACTGAAACTAAACTGCTTGAGTTTGAAGTTAGTTAACCATTTTGTGACTAAGTTTCCTCATCTGTAAAATGGGAATAATAACTGTCCCTATCACATAGGTTGTTGTGAATATGAAAGGATTTAACATATAAAAAGCACCTAGAAAATGCCTGACACATATGAAGCACTAGATTTGCTATAGCTTACCTATAAATGCCTGCAGATCCTTGCAGACATCCCCAGTGACCTGTAATTACTTAGAAGAAATAAAGAATGAGATGGGAACCTGGATGTGGATCTGACCTCTGACAAGATTCCCACGATGGAGCCAGATACAGAGACAGATTGCAACCAGCAAAATGTCTCTCACTGACATAAATATTTCTCTGAAATGATGTTTTATTGTTATTTAAGAATTAATGTGAATATTTTAAAGCTAAACCTGATGTGCATCTGTGGTCCAGATGCCCCATGCATCCATTTAAGAATGCTGGAAATTTGCAGAACCCTGGGTCATGAGGTACCCAAGCCCTGCAGTGTGTGGAACTGTTGCAGGATTTAAGGATGTTCAACCCAAGAACAGACTTGGAGGCAACACTAACTGAAGTGTAATATTTTAAAGAGTGTCAAGTATAAGAGAGGAGAGTTGTTTCATGAATCCCCTGAAGACAGAACTGGAACTACTGGGTAGCCATTTGAGTGAGCAAGCATTCCAGCTCAACATGAGAAAGAACTTTCTGGCAGTCAGAGCTGTCTGGAAATGAAAGGGCCTGGCTTTTGACCTGCCTGTCACCAAGAGCTAGATGCAAAGGTTTTACAACCAGGGCTTTAGTGAAAAGAGTTGAAGTTTGTTTTTGGACCCCATTTCCTCCCAGTCTAACCAGACAAGCAGACTCCCTGAGAAGAAAGACTTTTCTAGTCAATCCCACCTATTCCTACCATCCCGAGAGCCATTGTCCTTAGACTCCCATGTGAGAGTAGAGTCAGGGCACTGGCCTCGACTTGAGTTCCACTCTGTCATTTTCTGCGGGCTCTTTGGCTGAGACAGTCAACTCCTCAATTTTATAGGAGGATGTAAAATCCCCATCCTGCTGGCCTTACAGGGCATAGTGGTGACTGTCCTGGTGATCTTGCTCATGGCGGTGATGGCGATAGTGGTGGTCTCATTGCTGTTGCTGCAGACATTATGAAGCTGCTGTCTTTCCCGTGTTGGTTTCTATCCCAAGACTGAAGTGTTCCTCTGTGTGTTCTTAACAGTCAATCCCTTCTCTCTTTCAGGCCGCTGTGCTCGCTGTGGGGAAAATGTCATTGGGGAAGGGACAGGATGCACTGCCATGGACCAGGTCTTCCATGTGGATTGTTTCACGTGCATCATCTGCAACAACAAGCTCCGAGGGCAGCCCTTCTACGCCATGGAGAAGAAAGCCTACTGTGAGCCCTGCTACATTGTAAGTTCAGAATTGATCCTCGGATACTTTGCAAAGATATCTTCTTTGACAAAGTGCCATTCACTTCAGATAGAATGTTGCCATCAGATCTTGACTTCGCCCAGACTTCACAATATGTGTGCATGTAAATTGGCATATCTTAATTTTTCCCATGTGTTCATGTGGAAAAGGTGTGTTGGGATGGGGCTGCCATTCATTTAGTGGTCTGCTGGGAAGATCATCACCGTGTGGATTTCAAGCTTGTATGTGCTAGCTATCATGATATCCCTTGTAGCATCGGAGAGTTTCCCAAGTGGCAACATTACACCCTCCTTATTAGGTGTCACCCTGAATTGTCAGTATTTGTTGAGAAGTGTTATAGGGCCTCTGGACTTGTCAATGCACTTTTAAATTCCTGGGTCCTTTGGATCACCTCTTTTCTACCCTGAAGATTTCTTACCTATCATCCCCAGAGGTTTTCAATGATGCCCACTGAGAAACGCTTTATTATAGCGCACCTTAAAGGAACATGAATAGTAATGCTGACTGAGCTAACAATTGTTGATGTTGTCTTTTTGAAGAACATGACAACTATACTTTAATCACATCGATGGGTGACTAACAAACACTCGTAGTCACATTATCTTAGTTTTGGGCCAGGCTATTCACATGTATACATTAAGCAATCATATGATACAGCAATTTAATGGGTGAACAGATTTTTTTTAACCTAAAGAAAATGTCTTTGTTATCCTTCTGCATGATTTGAATGTGTCTGCTGAACACTTGTTAGTGGAAAAAGTAGTGCTTTTTGCAAACCCCCAAAAAAGCCATGGTTTGGCCCTCAGTGCCCAAGAATGTCAACATAAAGGGAGCTTTTGGTGCAAGACAATGCGAGTTATAAATAGCTTTGCAGATCCCCACGTTTCAAGTTGATTGCAGAAGAACCTGGCTCGTTGGCACTTTCCCATAACCTGACAGCTCTAACTCATTACAGCCCTGGAGTCTGTAGCACAGATCTAAAGATTCTTCGAGTTAAAGATCTTACAAGATTTAATATTGTTTTGCATTTTTAGGTTCAATTTTATTTCCTTTTTCTTCCCAAAGACAACTTAAACACACATATAGCATCATTATAGTGCCACGCAATTTTGGAGCTGGAAAAAACAAACAAACTTTGAAGATCATTAGTCTAACTCCTCTCTTTAGAAGTGAGAACACAGAGAAGCAGAGAAGAATAAAGTGACTTCTTCTATCATTAGTGTCCAAGCCAGGGCTATATTCAGTTGTTGGCATCCCTAGTCCCGTGTTTTTTGTTTGTATGTTTGTTTATTTTTACAGGCGTCACACTATTTTAGTTTGTCCAGAACATAAACACCAACACAGTAAGGTCCTGTTGATCTGCAAGGAGCAATTGCATATCAGAGGAAGTGAGTGAACAAAAGCTTACCTCTGTAGTAAATGAGAATATTTCAAATATCACCCTTTGAATTCTGTGTTGACAAAAGAAAATTACAAATCCCCTGCCTTTGTCATTAGATTGTGCAGACTGTCATTCGCAATGACATTCACATAGGACCACCATTATGAAATATGCTAGTCATAGTGAGCTCTGACAGTGACGTCAGCAGAGCCTAGAGAAGCATCTATGCATGGCTGTTTGTCCTTATACTAAGTGAGCACAGGCTTCTGTGATTTTGTAGCTCTTGTTTCTTTTCTCCATCCCTTTTTGGACTGCCTTGTTGATTCTTGCTACTTTAATGAGCCTCATTCAGTTTTTCTTTGTCCCTTATGAGCTAGGAATCATATAAACGATATTGGGAAACAATATAACATGGTGTAAAGAATACGTGTCTCAATTTGGTGCTATCACTTAATGTCTTGTCTCCTTGGGAGAGTTACCTGATATTTCTAAGCCTCAGTTTCCTCATCTATATAATGGAGTGCTTTCTGGATTTTCCCCAAAGGTTTGTGGATATGAAATGAGGCAATCTTTGTAAAGCACACATGGCTTGCTCAAGGAATGGTAGTGAAATACATGCTATTCTGAGGTTAATTTTGACAGGATTTCTGGCCTATTTAGTCTGAATGTGAGGACCTTACATGTGCAGTGAGATTCAGCAGGCTTTAGGAAATTGTTTTAGCCTGTCAGACATAGCATTTTAAATGCTTTGCTTGCTCTCCTGAGTATGTAATAAAACCAAAAAAAAAAAAAAAAATGTCCAATCTGGCTAAATTATGGGTTTCTGCAATGTGCAGGCTCAGATTTCTCTTCCCATTCCAGGCGTAGGCACTTGGTGATTCTTCAGGCCACAGCTGTTTGCTTTGGTTGCCTGATGCTATACAATGCTTATAACAATGAACACTGCCTGGGAGGTACTCAGGCACATCCTTCGAAGACCTGGGTGAATTCAAATAATGGAAATTCTTACTATCCTTTTGACTTCTCTTCCTCCTCAGAAACTTTAATCGTGATTTTTCTTTAATGAGATTTATCCATGGTGACTGTAAAATGTAATTGAATTCTTATCAGAGTTCAGTTAAGATTTATTCAGAGACCCTTGTTCAATATTGATTTCAGAGGTCAGCCCAGGCCTCAAGCCCCTCATGGATGTTTTAGCATTTTAATTTCTTCTGAACTTTCATAAGTCCAATAAGTTGCCACATTAGAAATATGGGGACTGGGAAAGCTGCGTGCATGTATCCCTCTTGGAACCAAAGCCCTTAGAACAAACACCTGCAATGGCATTCAAATTGCCTCTCATTCCATTGGTGGAAACTAATGTCTGAAAGAAAGACATCCTGTACAAAGCAGAGAGAGCCAGGCCCTAGGCCTCAGTCAGTGTTTTGTTTTATTTGTTTTTTAAATAGATAGCATCAGAACATTGAAGATAGTAGTTTATTCATTTCTCTGTAAAGACCACCCATGTTTGATGCTCTTGAGTCTATGGGGGAGACCAGTGTAATGTAAACTTAATTTACTCTTGCCTGAATTCATCAACTTTAAGTCATATTTAAGTTAAACATTTATATAATTTTGAGGGAAACTTTGTTTTAATGATTATTCATCTTTTCCTATATTCTCTTAAATCCTTAATCCTTGCACATACATATATATAATGAAACAAGCTTGACTCTGTACAGCATTGTAATTCTCTTAATCATTCTGTACATGCTTCGTTTTGCATTTCCTATTGATTGACTTCATATAAATATGCACATCGCTTCCTATGACTAATAATAATTATTTTTAACTTTTTTATCTGTTTAGTTTTATATGTTTACACACTAAATTTTCAAGCCATTTGCCACTAGAATGATATTGGATATTTTCTAATCTCTTGGAATTATTAATAGCATGCCTATAAATAAAATTTTTATATTATTTTATTTTTAATAACTTTCTTAATTTATATTACTTAGTTTATGGCAATTTGGAGAACATTTGCTAGATTTCTTCAGAAATATTTTTCAGTTTACAGAACCATCATAGTAATGAGACTGCATTTTAAACTATAATCTATTCACTATTGAAAATTTGTGTTTATATTTATTTAGAATCAATTTATTGAGTGCAGTATTTTAATTTTAATTTGTAGAATTATTAGCAAAACCAATGAGATGCTTTTCTACTTTGGTGATAGATCTCTTAAAATCTTAGCTTTGATTATTCTTATGGATTAAATTTAAGAACACTAAGCTTCCTTCGGAAGCAAATTGATAAAGATAGAATATATTGGTTCTAGTCCTTGCTCTCCTGGTGTGTCATTTAATTTCTGAGTACCAGTATTTACATTTATTAAAGGGAAATACTAACTTTTTTCCTGTCTTCAAAGAGAAGAAATGAGCAGGTTTATTTTGTACATCATGAAATTGTTTACTAATATAAGGGTTTGATTTGATTAATAGCATTATTGTCATTGCTTTTTCCCTCTGCAAATTTGATACAATTTAGAAACTCTCTAACTTTGGGGTAATTTCATAGCTGCAGTTTCTGTGGAAGTACCAAAATAAATAGATGCCATAGAAGAAATATGAAGACATATGTGAGAAGGACAAAGATTTTCATGCTTTGCTTAAGAATATTTTTATGTTGTTATAAGTCTGAAGAGTAGCAACAGAGCCTCCTACTTGTGTGCCCTTCTGCCCTGAAGGAGACAGGTTTACCCATAAGTGTAGATTTACAAACAGTTTCTGTGTTCTTAGCATAGCCAAGGAGTCTGTGCCTACAAACAGCACATCAGAGATTCTCAGCAAGCCTGTTTATGAAATGGCAGCCAAGGTCTTCCCCTCACCCAGGGCTCTTCCTCAGAGTGGAGCGAACCCAGCTCCTGGCTCTCCAGCAGTGGAAGTTGTGTAGACATTTTTATTAGAGTCAAGATCCAAGTGATTAAAAGGCCTCCCGAAGTAGGAGGCCAACTCCACAGGAGACTAAACACTTAGAGTTTCCTGAATTTGGCACATTAGTGGCCAACACTTGAGTGGCCCTTTGCTTCCTTATGTCACTCAATGGCTACAATTAAAGTATTCGATCTTTTCCACCTACATTAAGAGGTAGGTGTTCTACCTCTTCTGGAAAGTTGTTCTTTTTTTATGCTTAGGTTTTATCTAATAAAATGTTTTAAAGGCAGTTATGGCTAGGACTTTATGTGGGTGCTGGCAAATGAACTGAAAGTTCGGACTAAAGTCTGAAAAATCCTCATGAACTTTCCTCCTTCTCTTTTCTTGATTGCCCACCTCTGCTCACTCATCTCCAAGGAGTCTCTGTCTCTCCTTTCACATCACACACACATGCACATGCACACATTCTATATAATAAAAGCCTAGTATGCTAAGTGTCCAGTCATCCAGTTAGCCATTCAACCAATCAAAGTGTAATATGCTAATGGTATGCTAAGGCTGCTCAACTGCTCGCTATGATGTGCACTGACCGCCGATGGGCAGATAGTCAACTGGTTGGCCAGTTGCGATGATGTGCACTGACCACCAAGGGGCAGACACTCAATGCAGGAGCTGCTCCCTGGTGGTCAGTGCACTCCCACAGGGGGAGCACCGCTCAGCCAGACGCCGGGGCTCAGGGCTGGTGAGCGTAGCTGTGGTGGCGGGGAGCCTCTCCCGCCTCCAAGGCAGCACTAAGGATGTCCGATTGACGGCTTAGCCCACTCCTCACAGGATGCCATCAGTCAGACACCCCCCAAGGGCTCCTGGGCTGTGAGAGGGTTCAGGCTGAGCTTAGGATCCCCCCACCCCCTCCAAGTGCAGGAATTTTGTGCACTGGGCCTCTAGTACCAGTATAAAGGCATTTTCTTTGGGTGTCTCACATCGTCACTCCACAAGTACTCTCCCAGAAACAGGGAGAGAATGCTTCAAGAAAGATGAAAAATTGTCAATTATTATTTTAAGATATTTAACCATGCTAACAATTACGAATAGTTTTATCTTCCATTTATATAGTTCCTTGCAGTTTACAAAGCTTCTGAGCATCTATTATTGTACATGATCACACCTATTAGAACCTTGTGAAACAGACAAAGGGGAGAGTATTAGTCTCATTTTGCAGTAATTTTGATAGTTTCAAAGTAAAAGACAAAATGAAGATTAGGAACTGATCTTCTAATTTTATTGCTGGGTTCATAAAATCCTGAAACTAATGTTCATCTTCCTAAAAATATGCACATACTGATAGCTCCCTGTGACTATAGTCTTCCATTTTCAACCTTTTAGGTGATGACCACATGGATTATATCTTACTGTATTACAGTATCTGAAGTGCTGAACTTATACTGATGAAAAGCAATCAGTCCCTGTCTTTCCTTGAGCATTTACCTGTACATGTGGCTTTCCCTGAAAGGCCTCAGGTTTTAAGGCAAAAATCTCTTATTTAATTTTCTTTTGTTAAAAATAATCATAACAACTAATATTTATGTAGTGCTTTAACTTTTACAAAGTACTTTTCTTTTATCTCGTGTCATCCTCTAAGGACCCAAGAAAATAGGTACAATTATAACCGCCTTCATTTCCAGTAGTAAGAGTTTTGGAAACGGCCAGCTTGCTCGGTTCCATGGAGCATAAGTGCCCGATCTGAGACTTGATGCTGGCCTTTGGTTCTCAAGTTCAGCTTTTCCCACATATCCAAACAGTGATTGGAAATATCATTTGTTATTACTAGGTTTCTCTTTCCTAATTAATTTTTCTCTATTACTATTTTCTATAATGTCAAGTTAAAAAAATATATAGGTAAAGCAAACTGAATTTTATAGATGTGGCTTTTGCCTTATTAGAGAAATACTGAGCTCAGAATATTCATTCATATGGTAGTAATTTATTCTTTTTTTTTAAATTAAATCTTTATTATTCAGATTATTACATTTGTTCCTCTTTCCCCCCCCCCATAACTCACCTCCTCCCAGTTCTCGCCCCACCCTCCGCCCTCACTCCCCACCCACTGTCCTCATCCATAGGTGCACGATTTTTGTCCAGTCTCTTCCCGCATCTCCCACACCCCTTTTCCCCCCAGGAATAGTCAGTCCATTCCCTTTCTATGTCCCTGATTCTATTATAATCACCAGTTCATTCTGTTCATCAGATTATTTATTCACTTGATTCTTAGATTCACTTGTTGATAGATGCATATTTGTTGTTCATAATTTGTATCTTTACCTTTTTCTTCCTCTTCCTCTCCTTAAAGGATACCTTTCAGCATTTCATATAATCCTGGTTTGGTGGTGATGAACTCCTTTAGCTTTTCCTTATCAGTGAAGCTCTTTATCTGGCCTTTACTTCTGAATGATAGCTTTGCTGGATAAAGTAATCTTGGTTATAGGTTCTTGGTATTCATCACTTTGAATATTTCTTGCCACTCCCTTCTGGCCTGCAAAGTTTCTGTTGAGAAATCAGCTGACAGTCGTATGGGTATTCCCTTGTAGGTAACTGAGTTTCTTTCTCTTGCTGTTTTTAAGATTCTCTCTATATCTTTTGCTCTTGGCATTTTAATTATGATGTGTCTTGGTGTGGTCCTCTTTGGATTCCTTTTGTTTGGGGTTCTCCGCGCTTCTTGGACCTGTAAGTCCATTTCTTTCACCAGGTGGGGGAAGTTTTCTGTCATTATTTCTTCAAATAGGTTTTCAATATCTTGCTCTCTCTCATCTTCTGGCACCCCTATAATTCTGATGTTGGTACGCTTGAAGCTGTCCCAGAGGCTCCTTACACTATCCTCGCATTTTTGGATTCTTTTTTCATTTTGCTTTTCCGGTTGGGTGTTTTTTGCTTCCTCGCATTTCAAATCATTGACTTGATTCTTGCGCTCCTCTGGTCTGCTGTCGGGAGTCTGTATAATATTCGTTATTTCAGTCCGTGTATGCTTAATTTCTAGCTGGTTCCACAATATAACATCGAGGGTCTCATTAGTTTTCTTGTAGATCTCATTAAGTTTATCGGCGGCTTCTAAACAGTTCTTGAGAGACCTTAAAAGTGTGGTTCTGAACTCTATATCTTCCATTGACAAGTTTGTCCTGTTTCTTTGTCTCCGCATTTTGTTATGCTTCCTTGGTGCACCCCCTAGTGGTCTTTGTTCGCAGTCTTATAGTTAAACCTTGATTGTTGTAGCTAATACCAGGGAGGGTTTGACCTCCAGGCCAAGTGGCTATGAGAATCAGCTGTGTCTGCAGTGAGAGAACTTCTGTCCTCTAGGGAGGTGCTAATCTAGCCTTTGCCTGAGGCTATCCGGCAAATGCCTGTGTGCAGGGCTTGGGCGGGGCGGGTCGCACAGGATCAACAGGGTGGGCCAGAGAGAGCTGTTATGGCGGCTCTCAGTCCTGTCCCCAGGGGCTCTGCCTCTCTGAGTCCCAGCACCCGCTGCAAACCTCGGAGAGAAAGTTGCACTCGCTCTGACCGAAGCCAGACAGTCCCGCTTCTCCTGTTTAAGTCTGGGTCCCTAAAGACTCGCCTGTATCTGGAGCTCAGAGTCTGCGACTCCCTCCCGATTGAAAATGCCAACCAGGCCCTCTGCCGCCAGCCCACTCCACACACTCCGCACCTCAGAATTTGACTTCAGCACCGCGCCTCCTCTGAGTGTCCGTATGCGTTTCTCTTTCCTCCTAGTTGTAGGACTTCCACTCAGCCAGCGTTCCTGTGGTTCTGGGTGATGTCCGTTCCGTTTTTTAGTTTCACTTTTGAAGTAGTTGTTCAAGGCAGCAAACTCTGGCGTTAACCTATGCCGCCATCTTGGTTCTCCGTAATTTATTCTTTATTCAGATATATAACCTTTATTTTTATTTCATTTCTCCTTACTGACATTCTTCTAGTCAGTTGACAATGCTATTTCAGAGATTAAAATTCTTCAGTGGCTCTGCATATCTTTTTGTTTATTATTGAATTTATTAGGGTGATATTGGTTAGTAAAATTATGGGCTTCGGGTTTATAGTTCTATAGTACATCATCTATATGTTATATAGTATGTTTACCACCCCAAGTCAAGTCTTCTTCCTTCACAATTTATCCCCCTTATGCCCTCTTTTACTCCCTGCCCCCAATGCCCCCTTCCTTATGGTAGTCAACATACTGTTGTCTGTGTCCATGAGTCTTCTTTTCTCTTTGATTAATCTCTTCACCCTTCTTATGCAGCCTCCAACCCCCTCCCCCCTGACAGCTGTCAGTCTGTTCTCTGTCTATAAGTTGTCTCCACTTTGTTAGTTTATTTTGTTCATTAGATTCCACATGTAAGTGAAGTCATATGGATTTGCAGTCTGACTGGCTTATTTCACTTAGCATAATACTCTACAGGTCCATCCATGCTGTCGCAAACGGTAAGATTCCTTTCATTTTACAGCTGAGTAGTATTCCAATGTGTAAATGTACTGCAGCTTTTTACCTACTCATCTACTGATGGGCACTTGGGCTGCTTTCAAATAGAAATTAAAAACACCAAAAAAACAAACAAACAAACACACACACACACACACACACACACACAAAATAAATAAATAAATAAATAAATAAATAAATAAATAAATAAATAAAAATAAACCTTTTAAGTATTATATGCCTAGGAGAAAAAAATTTGAAAATATATCCAAAGGTGCATAACTACCCCATCTCAATAGCATAACAGCTTATATTTTTTAACACACACTTCTTTTCTATTTCAATGTATGTGAGTATGGATATATGTTTATAGCTATAATGACACATCTCTATACATGTGTTTACATACACACAGTGGAATCATACCATCTGTACCAATTAGTAACTTGTTTTTGTTTCATAACAGTGTTGCCTTCTATAGAAATAGTTTCTTTTAAATATTTCATGGACATTCAAAAAGAATGCATATCACCTTTATGAAAAAAATGACTTCAATATCCCAGCAGACAAATAAATTAATTAAAATAAAGTGTTGGTGGGGGACAATCAAGAGCAAATACAATGGTACTAAGCAATGAACCAATAAAACTAATGGTTTTTATTTTTAATAGTTAAAAATAAGTAAGTAGGAAAAGCTGTAACATTAAATTCTGACCAAAAGAAAATATTTATTACCTACTAACTACAGTATTAATAGTAGATAAAGTACAACTCAAGAAAAAACTATCAAATAGGACAAAGAACATTATTTTTTTACTAGAGGCCTGTTGCATGAAAATATTCATGCAATAGGCCTTCCCTTCCCCTGCCTGATGGCACCAGTTTTCCTCCAATACCCGGGACCCAGGCCTTCGCTCTGGCTGGACACGCCTTCAGTCTTTGCTCCACCCCTTTGTGCCTACATTTGCAAATTAACCGCCATCTTTGTTGGTGGTTAATTTGCATATCTCACAGATTAGCCAATGGGAGGCATAGTGAAGGTACGGTCAATTACCATGTTTGTCTATTATTAGGTTAGATAGAGGTCACAGTTCCTGAAGAATAGTCCTGTGCTTCTCTTTATTAAATACCATTACATTGAAATATATAAATATGAGATGAAGATGGTAAAACCATATTCTTTATAAAACTTTAACACATTCCTTGCAGTCTTTGTGACAAACCAATTATAGAAGTTGAATAATAGGATTGATTTAATTTATATAACTAAAGAGATTGTATCTTTTCTCCTAATATCTATAGAAGATTTAAAAAATATGGCATATCACAGACTGAAAGGGAAAGGTAGACATTTCTTACTTTGGCTGGCAGAATCACACATCTATAGATGAGTAAACAAGTAAACACACTCCGGTGGTGAAGAGCTCTTAGAAGTAGTGATGATGGTAGCTCTGCATGATGGTGAGAAGCAAGTGAAGCCAAAGTGGAACTTCAAGCAAAGCTGGGGTCGTTAATTGCAACAAGAGTGAAAATATATTAACCTAAAACAATAGAAAAGGACAACAAAATCTACTTAAAGGAGGAAGGAATTAGTTAAATAAAGGCACATATTGATAAATGGAAAAAAATACTAGAATTATTAGGTACAGGAAATGTTCCTTTGGAAAAATAAATAAGATAAACATCCAATGAAAATAAGAAAAAGAGAAACAAAAATGAGATAAAATTAGGAATAAAAAAGAAGTTCTTAGCATAGGTAGCTCACACATTTTGAAATTATTACACCTAGAATTTTATATAAAAGAGGCTATTTTTTGTACAAATCTAAAATACAGGAGAAGAAAACTTGAATAACCTCAAAAGCATGAGTGAAATGTAGAGATACTACCTGAGATAGAACCAGGAAATTTTATTGACAGGATTTTTTAGATCTTTAGAGGACTGATTCCTGCGTTGTTTCAACTTTCAAAGCCTAGAAGTAAAAAAGATAAGCTTCCCAAAACATTTTATAAATCCCAATTAATACCTAATCTAGCTTGCCCCAAAAAATAACTATACTAACCTTTCACCAATGCAGAAATCCCAAGTGAAGTTAACAAATTGAATTTCACGTAATGAAACATCCCAAGTTATTCCATGATGGCAATGTTAGGACAATATTAGGAATTTGTAACATAATTCATTGTATTGATTTATCAAATTTTAAAAATACTAGTTAGTTTTTAGGGCATTTAATGAAATTTATAATGCATTCTTGTTTTAAAAAAATTACAATAACACACACAAAAAAACTCTAAAATAGAAGAAAAAATAAGTGTTCAATATGATTAAATAAAGTAATGGCCAGCCTTCTTCCTAAATCTTATTAGTTATGCACAGAATCACCACTATTATAGTAATACTAGAGAGCTGGTGCACAGATTCGTCCTCATTAAAAGGAAATTAATTAGAAGGTGGCCAGAGAGGCAGGACTGGGTGAGAGGGTCCAGACACACCCTGGAGCCAACCTTCCATGGTCCCTCCCCAGCATCTGCAAGTGAACAAGTCCCTCTGTCAGGTTGGGTCCCCCGGCCTGGCCTGAGGGGATTGGGCCAAAACCAGCTCTCTGACATCCCCCAAGGGGTTCCCGAAGTGCGAGAGGGCACTCTGCAAAGTTGCTGTCATACAGGATGTGAAACGCAAATGCAAGTGGGCAGTAATCCAAATTCTGGGCCAACAGTGCCCCAGCAACAACATAAGTCACTGCCGAAGGTGGAATCATGGGGCCTTGCAAGGAATCAGGATACCTCCTCTCTGGTTTCAGGGTGCGTCACCCAAGAACCACCGCTGCCGAGTCAGTGCAGCTCGGAAGCTCCTTTATTGAGTGTCTGCATCATAGCAACCAGTCAGACTGGCGGAGGGGCAGTTAGCATACTAGCCTTTTATATATATATATAGATTGTTCTGAACATTCTAGCCTTTCTTTTGGAAATTGGGAAGCAAAAGTCATATGGATATTTTTATATAATAGACTTTTTATATATACACTTGAATTTATTATGTAATATTTCTAGCACAGATTCAAATATAAGGCATAATATTATTAAATGTTATGTATCCATTATTTAAGAAATAAAATATTAACAATTCAGATGAAATCCTTTAGGTTCTATCCTTAATCACCAGCTCAGAATTTCTGTACAGAGGTAACCACTATGCTAATTTTACATTCTATCTATGCATTTATTTATATTTTTCTACTAATTTTAAAAATATATAGTGTTGTTTGCATATAATGTTTCTTAATTTTAAATAAATTGTATTGTATCATACCCCTTTTCTGAGAATTTTTCACTCAGTATTACAAGATTAGGATGTATAAATATTTATAGATGATATGATTATTCTTCTAGAAAATCTAAAGTGTTAGATTAACAAAAGTTTAGTAAGCTGACAAAATAAAAATTTAAATATAGGTTTAGAAAATACAACAGGAAAAGAACACATATGGAATTAACAAAAAATACAAAATACCTAGGTAAACCTTTAAAAGTGTAAGTGGTCTAAGAATACTATAAAATTTTACAGGGATGATTAACTCATGAGCAAAATGATTTAGTTATGAATATGCTTTGGAAAGCACCTCTCCCTTCCACATATTAGCACCCCATAATTACCCAACAGCAAGGTGTATGGGTGGGGGAAGAATAGCTATTGCACTGTCCTTTGCTAATGTTTTTTATTTAGCCCTTTCCCCCGAATAGCCCCCAGCACTTCGGTGATCTTAGTTACTGCTCACCACATCCTGCAGGCTCCAAGGTGGCCCTGGGTAAGGATAGTGACACACACACCTGTAAGTATCAGGCACAGCACAAGAATGAGACCAAGAAAAACATAATGGAAGAAAATGAAACATAATGAACTTTTCCTCCAGTTCCAATTCCAACTTACATTAATTTCTGTTGTCACAGAATTCGAATGTTTTTTAAGGTCTTAGAAGAACCTTAGAAATTCAAAAACGTCATTTATAGCTGAGAAAACTTACTAAAGCCCAAGAAAGCTGACTGATTAGCCTGAGGTTACATGGTTTATTAATGGCAGAGACAGGAATAGAAACCATAAACCTTGATGATGCCTTCAAAGAACTGCTTTCTTTGGGACTGACATGAAGAGGTTTAACCATATGTGGCTCCAGGCTCCAGAAAAACATCCCTAGCAAATGTTGGATTCCATCAATTTTGGTTGGAGAGTGTAGAAATAGGCCAGTGTTTGCTTCAGCCCCAACCAAGATGGGGAGTCTCAGATTTCCAGGTTAAATGCCTCTGAAACTTTATGCTAGAACCTTCCCACTGCCCTAGTTTGTTTATTTTTAAATCAAGCATGAACTCACCACTCGGTGTTTGCCGGAGTTTGGATGAATGTCAGCATCGGGCCACTGTAATAATGATTTAAGATTATTTAATCCTATTACTTATACACTTCATTAGGCTGAGTGAATTGTTGGCAGTGGTTCAGTAAACTTCCTACTTTAGAGATAAAAGGATAGAAAGAAAATAGGGAAGGAGTCTGTTCCTCATTTTCTTTCATATGTATCTTATATCTCTTAAAGAATAAAGGAATGATAATTTCCCAGCTACAGCATGGAATCTGTGTTAGTAGGGTCTTATGAATGCTCTGTACCCTCAGAAGAGAAAAACATACATACCTTTATATCGTTTCCAATTATAAGAACAAAGGCTGGGGCAGGAAAGAGGGAAGAGAGAGAGAGAGAGAGAGAGAGAGAGAGAGAGAGAGAGAGAGAGAGAGAGAGAGAATGAATATGCTTTAAAACTGATCTTTAAAATAAACCTGAAAATAAATTCAAGTCCTAGGTAATATATTCAGCATAAGCAGCCTGGTATGAGGCAGGGAATGATTTTTAAAGAAGAAATATGGAACTTAAAATTAGATCTGGTTGTCGCCAACTTGACCAGCTACTATTCTTCATTCACCTCATTTTTTTTTTTAACTTAAATTTCCCCACAAACAGAATGAGAATAGTATGTCTTACTTCTGTGGCTAAATGAGGGTTCCAAGAGGCTGATAGGGATGGGCAAAAATCAAAGTGTGTGAGCTTTGAGCAGTAAGTAGCTGCACAGTGCCGGGCCCCATGGATGTACATACAAAATCTGCAGAGGAGAATTTTGTCTAACTTGAATCACCATAGGACAGTTAATAGTCAGCATTTCCATCTCTGGAATGTTACCTGCACGCTGTTGGTTTGAGAGCTTGGAGTCTGAGGGGCAGCAGCAAATCATGAGACTCTGAAAGTTTGGGTTTTCCCAAAACATGGAGGAGGTCACCTACTTTGGAATCATCCCAAAGTCCTCATCCGAGAAGTGGAGTTCTGCACCACTCCTAGAACCTCTGCACACGGAGCCAGGAAATTTGCATCTTTCACAAGACTTTTGGGAAAGTTTCTTGTGCACACCAAGGTCTGAGATCATGTATCTGTCCTTCCAGCCAAGCTTCCGAAAGAAGTCCCAAAATATGCTCCTATGCATGCTTTTTGCAGCATTTGCCAGACTGTACTCTCTTCTCCTGGACATTGATACCTTCCAGCATCTCTGTCTGTGCCCCAGGCTGCTGTCTGCCTTGTACTTCTTCCCAATGCCATCTTTTGATCATCTGTATCAACCAATCTTAAAAAGTTTTCCTGGAACTTCAGCAAATAGATGTGGCCTTTCCTAAACATGCGAGGTTTTGGTTTCTCCTTCTCATTGGATTTAGCCCTCTATAGTCTTTGAGTCTTTGACATTCTCTTTTACTGATGTGAAACCCTTAGAGGGTGTTGTATTGGGTTGGGAGTGTGTGTCACATCTTTCTTTTTTCAATAGATAAACCTATGGGAGTGGGGCAAGGGAGGTTGTAGGAAAACCCTGTTTCACTCTAGGTCCCAGTATCTCCTAAGATTGTTGTTGACTCTTGGCCCTTAGATGTACCTTGGATCTGGGACTCTTGTGTATAAGAAGCAAACAGAATTTGGCTCTGGGAGCCTAAGAGCAGTTATTGCTGAAAAATAAACATAAAAGTTTGAAGGCCAAGATGTGAAAGTGAAGCCAGCGGCAGCACTCAAGGTCAAACACACAGACCTGACTTGCAGATGAAATTTGCCAGGGAGTTTGAGTGGAGGTTCTCTGATGTTCTGATGACTTTGAATGGGACAGGAGGCTTAGAAAACCAAGGGCTTTGGAAAATGAGGAATTAGACCAGGATAGCAGCAGAATGTTGAGCTCCTGCACTCTAAATCAACCTCTACCTTTCTCTTAAGTAAAGTCAAGTTAACAGATGGCCTGTCATCAGTAAAACTTTTTCTTAATCAGCAACCCTTTTTATTTTTTATGTTTTAGAGCCCTCAGGTCCCAATTTGGTTACCACTGTTTTGAGAATCCTTAGGTATATCCTTCTAACTGAAGATAAGCATGCCCTCCTCTACATCCTCAGAGCTTTTATCTATACCATTGTTTTATCCTTCACCTTATTTTAACCCATTACTCTCTCCATGTTACAATGGCAGATGGTCTCACCGTCCTGTAAATAGACTGTGAGCTCCTAGGAGTAAGCTCACTGTTTCTGTTTTTCTTTACTGCATTCACCCTTCAGACCTTGCTATATATCTTTTTTTAAAGTTCTCAGAGTAGTATCTCTTACCGAGGGGGGGGGGGGGTGTGGTACGTAGTAATTTTTTTTTGATGAGTGTATAATCAGCTCAGACTGCTATAACAAAATACCATAGACTGAGTAGCTGAAACAATAAAAAAAAATGTTCTCCTTGTTCTGAAGGCTGACAGTCAAAAATGTAGATGGGAGGATGGTGGGTTTCTGGTGAGAGCTCTCTTTCTGATTTACAGAAGGTCACATTCTCAGTGTCTTCACATGATATGGGGAGAGAGGTAGCAGGCTCTTTGGTATCTCTCTTATAAGGGCATAAATCCCCATTGTGAGGACCCCACCCCCATAAGCTCATGTACACCTAATTGCCTCCCAAAGGCCCAATCTGCAAATGCTATTACATTGGGAGTTAGGATTTTAATATATGAATTGGGGACAGGCACAATTTAGTCCATAACAATGAATTATACCCTTTGGCCATAGGTCTGTGTATGCATTATTGGCATTGATTAATAAAGTAGTGATTAGAATATCCTATGTTTCTAGGTATAGAAGCTATCTATTGAGGTATTTAACAGGTGTTCATTGATCATCCTATGGCTTTAAAGAATTTTGTTAGACACTCTGTAGGACCTTATTCACATTTAACACATTGTATGTCCCTGCTTCAATTTTCTTTAAGGACACACTTTTACCCACTAGATCTTACCGCAATTTTAAGACCAGAAGAAAGAGAAGGGCTTTGTTCTTGAGAGGGTTTTTGTGCATTCCTATTAGATCAATTGGAAATTGGTATAAGTGGCAGAAATCCAGACTGGCCTGAGTCTGGCTGGGCAATGTCCGCAGGTCATTCCAGCAAAGCTGGAGTAACGATGTGCTCTCCTGTAAAGTGCTTGCTATCAAAGCCTCTGTCGGTATTAACTCCTCATGCACGGATCAATAAGCCTCGCCAACTTGCCAATGTCATTAAGAGGTGGTAGGTTAAGCATTACTATTCATTAAGTTCAAAGTGAAATAAAAGAAAGAAGGTTGTTTTTGTGAAATGCACTCTCAGATTTTGCTCCAGGGTGTTTCTGAGGAAGCTGGGTGATTACTGTCTCCATTACCTTGGGGAAAATGAGCATTTAAACATTTATCTCTTAGATATTCTTCACTGAAGAGTAAACTATTTGCTGATTGTAAGAGCCATTAAATGAGCACCTTCTGTGTACAAAGGACTAAGTTCAGTGCTAATCAAGACACAGGAGAGCATGAGACTCAAGCTATGCTCTCATAGAGCCCTTAGATGAATGAAAAGCTCCAGACATGGCACACAACTGTAATTCAAGCCAAAATCTATCAGGGAGAGAGACCTGGGCAGAGGTGAGAGCTCAGAGGAAAGGTTGGCAATGGGGGCGGGGGTGTCCAGCATCCAGAAAGTCCTCCCAGGTCATGATGCAGCAATTTAGTCAGACCCTGAAAGTGGAATAGATTTGTTAGGGTGAAAAGAAAGAACAGTCCCAATTTCAAAACATTTCTTTTTCATGCTGAATTCTTTTACAACTTCTGGGATTAAAGAAAAAGAAATCAGCTTGTTGGTAACTAAGTATTTATCAGGCATTTAAAAATATATATTTTTTATTTCAGAGAGGAAGGGACAGATAGAAACATCAATGATGAAAGAGTCATTGATCGGCTGCCTCCTGCACCCCCCCTACTGGGGACTGAGCCAGCAACCCAGGCATGTGCCCTTGATGGAATCAAACCTGAGACCCTGCAGTCTGCAGGCTGATGCTCTATCCACTGAGCCAAACCAACTAGGGTAGGCATTCTTAAATGTGTGTATTATTCTGCAGAAAATTTGGAAGCAGAGGAGGTTAAAAATATCATCAGATTGATAGGTTTTTCTGCATATATGTCAGATTATCTTGGACTCATCACCTTCCTCTGGCATCTTAATGGGATTCATTACGAAGGTCACATTACTTTGTCTGGGGACCATAAGAAATAACAGCCAAAGAAAAAGCCATAGTGGTCGCTGTCCTTCCTTTTCTGAAAAAAAACAAAAAACAAAACAAAAAAAAACCTGTGAAAGAAGCTGTACTTTAGATCTAGGCAGATTAAATCCATTTTGATAGAGAATTGAGTGAAGTCAGTACTGATGCCATTGAAGCTAGAAAGGACTTTGATGCTCTAACCCAGGCCCCTCTTTGGCAGATTAGTAAACTGAAGCCCAGTAAGATGTAATTTTTCCATGTATAAGAGAGTCATGTGAATTTTCTACTTTCACATGGAAGAGAATGATTAATTAGGCTTTTTCAGAAAAGAATAACTTAACTTCCAATTCCCTGAGTTACCGTTGGATGTATTAGGCAATTCCACTTAATAATCTACCTGTTTCCCTACTATGTTAATTATATATCTTTTAGCATTTACCACCTGTACCAATTGCTTAGCATAATAATACCTTATACTTAAATGCATGTGCCCAAAGCACTTTTTTATAGTTGTTTTTCATTTGATGTTCACAACAATCCCACAAGGCAGGTGTCATTCTGGATTAAACATGAGAAAAATGAGGCTCAAGAAGATAGCCCCCACAGAGCTAAGAAACTAAAACAAGGATCTGACATCCATTCTCTGACTATGGTCTGGTTTTCTTATCTCTGCTTCTCAGTTGCCTACCAACTAGTAAATGGTCTTCAGTCATTTATCCATCCAGTGAGTTTTTCCTGAGCACCTCTATATTTCAAATATTGTAGTGGGTACAAAGTTGGAAAAGGCACAGTCCCCAATCCTTAAAGAAACTCACCACAAACAGACCAATGTGTAGAATGTTAAGTGCATACTGGGTAGGATTCTGTCTTGAGGGTTAGGCTGGGGAAGACTTACACAAGATTGAGGGACACATTTTGTAGGTATTTATTGAAGCATGTCACAGTCCTATCTCCTCAAGTAGACATTAAGTGTCTTCCCATGTCCTGTGTCTCCCTGCCTCCCATGAAGCTCCTTGCACAGGCCACACAATTCCAGGGCATTCAGTCAATATTTGTTGATAATGATGCTGATTTTTCCCTCTGACCTCTAGAACATTGGAGAGGAGTTCTGCTGTCCCTTGGGTATAATAGACTTTAATCCACAAATTTCAGTTGGCCTTTTAACAAAAATCATTTTTAAGGAAAATAAACAATGTTATGGGATAGCTTCTCAATACTCACATTCTCAATACAGTAATGATACTCTATTTTCACCAATTAATGCCCTACTTTTGCAGTCTCAGGGGTTGTACTTGTATGGACTATACTCTTAAATCACAGAATTGTGACTTTCATTAAGGACTGTTAACACATCAAAACAGCCTTTAATCAGTAAAAATGTTTCTAATTATTTCCAAGTAGCTAATCATTACTCTTCCATTGATGCTGTAAGTGATATCAAGCACTCCAACTGTTTTCCACTGGAGAGGATAGATTTCAGTGCAATTCAGTGGCAAAGAACACCCATATGTTCAAAATTATGGGGACATTTTCCTCAGAGCAAAGTTGTGATTAATTTTGTGAATTGCACAAGCTTGGAGTTCTGCTGCACAATGCCTGGATTCTGTATTGCTTTATTTGGGCCATTTATTGCAAATAGAATAAATCACAGCACATTGACAGGCATTTTTAGTTTTTGAAATCTTATTGGCAAGCTGTGTGAACAAATATTAATTTTCAAAGATACTAGAAATAAAGTGAAAATGAAATCTTTCATATGTCTAAAAAAGCTTCCTTTAATCATTAAATTCAAAAAAATGTAATTAGTTCGATCTGCTATAGGTAGGACCTCATTACAAAGATTCTAGCTGAGCAGTTCCTCGCACAAGTGACCTTTGGATTCAGTCTCCTAGTGTTTCCTAAAAATGGTAGTATACAGAGTGAATTGCAAGGTGAGTGAGTAAATCAGACTTGAATTGCTAAACACCAAGACACACACCCATGTGTGCATTCAAACACAAACACAGGCTCACACCAGAGCCAGAGCCAGGAACCCTACCACAAAGCGAAGCTTCATTTATCCCGAGGGGAAATAACAATTTATCCCTACCACAAAACTATGTTCTTGAAAAATAATATGGAAATTTATAAGCAGTCACTATAGAACTAATTTAACCAAATAACAATTTAAATGGAACAAGAAAAGGAAACTATAATTTAAAATATTTTTGAGTGTGGCACTGGTGTGTGTGTGTGTGTGTGGGTGTGGGTGTATGTGTGTGTGTGTGTGTGTGTAGGGATATATTGAATTTGAGGGTAATTTATGGAAAGTGCTGCCAGCATGGTATTTCAAATGCTCCACAATTTAAATTTAAGCTGTTCAATGGGATCATTATGATTATTATACATGTTTCCAGAGTTTGAATTCAAATAACAACTTAAAAAAAAAAGATACCCTTTAGAAACTGAGGAATGTTATTGCACTTATAGAAATTCATGCAGTTTGAAGTAGTTTGTCACTTCCCCTTCTGAAAAAAATACCTGATGATAATGTGCTCAACAAATAGGGATGTTAGAGAAAGTGTATATTACAGGCACATTCCCTTGATAAGTAAAACTGGGTTTAAAGCAGAGTTTATGGGCAATGAATTATTTCATTTAGTACAACCAACAGCATTAAAGCAGGAAGGAATCAAATGTGGGCAGGAGCACAGAGATCTGATGGTGGCAGGGGCTCACCAAGTAGTACATGAAAGGCCCCTTCACACTTATCATGTGTGCCCTTTGGTTCTCTGTCTATGGGTGGGTCTTGGCATATGGAGGTCTCCTTTCATTTTGTGCCTGGCTAGCCAAGTAAAGAAAAAAACAGAGGGGTGCTTGCTCACTTTTCAAAAGGAGTGTTTTTGCAATGGAATGTTACAAAATTGTTTTGCAATAGATTCAGCATTGTATTCTTTAAGTAAGGTAATTCCAATGATGGGAAATTCACTAGCTCTCAAGGCAGCTCTTTTCTTTGTTGAATTCTCTAAAGGTTAAAAAGTTACTTCTTATTTTGGACAGAAGTCTGTTTCCTTGCAATATCTACTCATCCCCATCCACTGAGAAGGTAGCTAATGTGTCTTCCACTTCAAAGCCTTTTAGTTACTTAGAAAAAGTTCTCGTCTGTCTGAATCTTCCCTCATCCTGGCTAAATTCTAATTCCTCCACCCACTTATTGTCTGTGCTGATATCAGGCCTCTTGCCACCTTGACCACTTTCTTCTGGATCTATCCACTATGTTGATATCATTCTTCTAGTGCAGCGCTTAGAATTTCAATTTCCTTAAGTAAATAAAAAAATGACCTAAAAGGAAATGTAGAACCTCATTTAAAAGATGAACAAGGCCCTGGCCAGATAGCTAGGTGGGTTGGAGCATTGTCTCAATACACCAAAGTTGTGAGTTTGATCTCTGATCAGGGCAAATACCAGAGACAACCAATGAATGCATAAATAAGTGGAACAAAAATTTTTGCTTCTCCCTCTGTCTCTCTCCCTTTCTCTTTCTCTCTAAAATCAATAAAAATTTTAAAAAGACAAACAGAAAAACAATATCTGAGTTCTGTTGAATGTTTTAAAGTTGAAGGAAACATTTATAACCCATTTCCCAATTCTAGTAAGGTTGCATATTAGAGCTTATTCTCTTCTATCTATGTTAAGCAGCAATGAAATGAGGCTTATGACATTTATCATTTTCTAGCTTACATTAAGCTATATGTTTCATAGCTATCCAGGGATAACTTACTCATTTCTTTGCACCTTTAGCCCTCAGCACTGTTTTGCTATAGGTGATATCCATTAATTGTTGAATTAAGGAACAATAATAATGATAACTATTGAACACTTTCCAACTTGTAAAACATTTCCAACCAAAATTTGAGTTTGGTGTGCAGGGTTTTTTTTGTTTTTGTTGTTGTTGTTTTTTGGTTTTTTGGTTTTGTTTTGTTTTTCTTTGTTGATTAAGGTATTACATACATATGTGTCCTTATCCCCCCACTGCCCCCCACCCCCCACTCATACCCTCATCCCCCTGGTGTCTGTGCCCATTGATTAGGCTTATATGCATGCATACAGTCAAGTCCTTTGTTTTGGTGTTTAATATGAGGAAAGCAAGATTTAAGTGCTTAAGGAGTTGCCTGAGAACACAGAGCTGGTCAGAGGATTTGAATGCAAGGCGTGGCTCTAACCTGTCATTTAGACCAGAGCCTCAGTGGCTCAGTTTTTTGTCACCTCCTTGGTTTCTGCCTGAATAGGATATATTTGTAAATGGTTTGAGGCAAGAAAGTGCTTGGATGTTTATACCCTTGTCAGAGGTGTTATTCGAATTCAAGGGCTTTTGGTAAATTTGAAAGCAATCCTTTGGGTTTCCAAGAGCTGTTCAGCATTTCGTTGGAGCACTGCAGTCTCTCTATCCAAAATAAATCTGTGTGAGAATGGGTAATCAGTGAGGGCCAGGACTGAGGCCACAAATGGAACCCCTTTAAGGGTTCCCAGCAAGAGGCTCATTTTGTATCCAAATCCACAAGCACAAATGGTAGAAATGAGGCTTCAGTGAAGACGTTGAAGTTCCCAAATGAATCAGCTATGGAGTCAGGAAAAGAGCTCAGACTTGGGCCTTCTAGACTCCAGTGAATTTCTCTAGCCAGTTGGATACAGTCCTACAAAAGCCCAAGTTTCTGTTCATTCTGGACTTGCAATAGAAGTCCAAGGCTTCTATTTGTTTCTCCCTTCTAGTGAAAACACTTCATCCTCAATGCCTCTCTGACCCAACCCACCTCAGTATTGCCCCCCTCCCCACCACCACTTTCTCATCACACCATTCTTTTGCTGTATCCATGTCCTTACCAAATGGCAGCCCACTCTCCCTTCCAGAATGCTCCTAAAAATTTGCAGTTTATTTAAGTGTCTCAATCATAACATCCCTTTCCAGTAATCCCAGTACTGGGCATCCGATTCCAGTAATGGAGGAGACACTTTCGGCTGTTAGGCAATGGGTTACATTTGCAAAGCAATTGAGCAATCCTCTTTTCAAGTTGTATTTAAAGAAAGAGTCTGGATGCTGGAAGGCCCTTCTGGACCCACAATGAAAACACTGAATAACTTTTGATGAAAGGGCAGTTACACTGGTCCTGTGTGTACTCATTTATTGGGCAGAAACCACTGGGAGAGGTAAACTAGGTTTTAGTTTCTTCATTTATGTGAATTGGCTATAACAACATTTATAAGGGTTTTATGAATTCAAATAAAACTTTTTGGGACAGAGGCTACTGCCATTTATGGGACATATTCAGTCTTCAGCAATGTGTACTGCATTAAAAGGAAGGCGGGCATGCCCTGGCCATGTTGGTTGAGTATCATCCCATACACCAAAAGGTCACAGGTTCGATTCCCGGTCAAGACTCATGCACAGGTTGTGGGCTAGATCTCTCGTAGGGAGTGTACAGGAGGCAGCAGGTGGATGGCTCTCTCTCATTAATGTTTCAATCTCTTCTCCCTTCCTCTCTCTCTAAAATCAATAAAAACATATTTTTTTTAAAAAAATGAGAAGGTGGACACTTGAGAGATATCTGAAGAGATTGGGCATGTCATGTGAAACAAGAACATCCTGTCAGTGGAAGGAAATGGGCAGAGATTAGATTGACCACTCAACAGAGATGTGATGGACAAAACTCTGTAAAGGATGGGGGAGTGGATAAAAGGACCTGTATTAATATTTTCAACATGAAAGCGGAGCACAGAAGGAGAAAAAAAAAAAGGACCTAAAGTTTGTACATGAATCCTTTGGTGCCACATGCTATATGCTCTCTCCTTGAGGAGAGCATAGGTATTCACGTGCCCTAGGTGGAAATAATGGTAATACTAGTCAATGCCTTTTGCAATTAAAGGGTGCTTAGCTTCACCTACAATACAAATTTACATCCGGAAATATCAAGATGCAAAGATCTAAACTCAGTGTCTCATGACATTCAGAACCATCCTTGCCACTTGGCTCATTTCTGTGCACCTGAAGGCTGCAAGGCAGTGCCTAGAACTCAGCCTCTGACCCAAAGCCAGGCACATGGATTTCATTATAAACTGTGACCATCCTTGACCCACTTCATGGCCAACATTCTTACACTCTGCACTCAACTGTTACCACTTGGCCCCAATTTCAGACTGTGCCCCATCCCCCCTTCCTTCTCCTCGAGGGACAACTTTCCCATTCTTCACAGTGAAAAGGGCCACTAGAAGACACTCCTTCAGCATCTGCCATCAACTTTGTGCCCATCCGCTCTATTGTAGTAGCAGAAAAGCCCATCAGATATCCAATTCCAGTTGGCCTACACAAATGTGCTGATCCCATCTCCCCTGTCTCAGGACCCTCACTCCACAGGGCACTTGTTCTTCATCCTGCATCTTTGGCCTCTCCCTGTTGATTGGCTTCTTCTCACCTGCATGCTGTTATGTTCTAGCATTGCCTATATTTCCTTCCACTGAGTGCACAGTTCTCTCTAGCTATTGTTTTCTCCACACAGCTAGATGTTAGAAAGTTGTTTATTACATATACTGCCTCCATTTCCTTACCTCACATTCTGTCTGTTCTTCTGCTTGACCCCCTGTTGCACCAGTCCTTCCTCAACTAACCTGGCTGAGAATATCTGTAACCTATGACTCCCATATTTCCAAAACCTTTGTTTAATATTGGTGTTCATTTGAGACTTGGTATCTCAGCAGGGGATGGTCATATCATCCTACAAATTTCTCCTCCCAAATTTATTGGCATCTCCAGACTTCTGATTTTCTATTTAATCAGATTCTCTGTTTCATTTGTTCCCTCTTTTATGACCCCCAAATTGTCTGGTTTTTCTAAGTTACTTTACTTTAATAACTCTCATTTCCTCCCAAACTTTAAAATATCATCATGTCTCAGATAGATAACTGGATATTATTGTTACTTTTTTTAAAAAAAAAAATTAGGCATTCTGATAGACAGATTGTGTTTTTTCAAATATCCTATCTAATAAAAGAGAAACATGGTAATTAGCCGTACATCCAATACCCTTCCCATTGGCTAATCAGGGAGATATGCAAATTAACTGCCAGCCAAGATGGCGGCCAGCAGCCAGGCAGCTTGAAACTAACATGAGGCTTGCTTGCTTCAGTGATGGAGGAAACAAACGTTCCTCGCCTGCCTTGCTGGCCTCTGAGCTTGCAGTTTGAAACATTGTTACAAATATAGAAGCTAAACAAAACCCCAGAAACCGGCTTTCAGCCACCCGGGATCTCAGAGCTGGAGTTGATACAGTGTTTCGATTATAGAACCCAAACAAACCAGATACCTGCTTTCAGCAGCAGAGGCCTCAGAGCTGGAGCCAGAGCTAAACCTGGCCCAGAATAAAAAAGAAAAAGAAAAGAAGTAGCAGTTGGGTGCTTCAGTCACCCACCAGCCTGAAAACAGCCCGCAGCCCCTCACCCAGACTGGCCAGGAACCCCAGTGGGGACCCCCACCCTGATCCAGGACACCCTTCAGGGCAAACCAGCTGGCCCCCACCCATGCACCAGGCCTCTATCCTTTATAGTAAAAGGGTAATATGCCTCCCAGCACCGGGATCAGCGGAGCCGCGAGGCCTCCCGGCACTGGGATCAGCGTGACAGGGGGCAGCGCCGAAACCCCCTGATCGCCCTGCGGCTCTGTGTGTGACCGGGGGCGGGGCCACAACCACCCTATCCGCCCTGCTCTGTTCGTGACAGGGGAAGGCGCCCCAACCCCCTGATCAGCCCTGCTCTGTGCCTGATAGGGGGGGAGCTCCTCAACCCCCTGATCGCCCTGAGGCTCTGTGTGTGACTTCCCCATCGGCCCTGCCCTGAGTGTGAGAGTGGCGGCACCCCAACCCCCTGATCGGCCCTGCTCTGTTGGTGATAGAGGGCGGCGCCCCAACCCCGTGATCGGCCCTGCTCTGTGTGTGACAGGGGGGAGCTCCCCAACCCCCTGATGGGTCCTGCTCTGTGCATGACAGGGGGTGGCGCCGCAACCTCCCCATCGACCCTGCCTTGAGTGTGACAGGGGGCGGTGCCCCAACCCCCCATCGACCCTACCCTGAGTGTGACTGAGGGTGCCATCACAACCTCCTGATCTGCCCTGCTCTGTGCATGACAGGGGGCGGTGCCCCAACTCCCCAATCGGCCCTGCTCTGAGCCTGACCAGGGACTGCACCTAGGGATTGGGCCTGCCCTCTGCCACCTGGGAGCAGGCCTAAGCCAGCAGGTTGTTTTCTCCCGAGGGGTCCCAGACTGCGAGAGGGCACAGGCCGGGCTGAGGGACCCCCCTCCCCCCCCCCGTGTGCACAAATTTTTGTGCACCAGGCCATATATATATATATATATATATATATATATATATATATATATATATATATATATATTGAATTGCCATCTCCCTAATGGCCAATGATGTTGAATATCAATGCTAGAAAGGATATGGAAAAACTGGATCACTTGTACTTTTATGGAAGGAATGTAAAATGGTAGAGCTATACTGGAAAACAGTTTGGGAGTTTCTTTACACACTAAATATGCAACTACAAGTAATATGACCCCCTGGGCACTTACCCAAGAGAAATGTAGACAGGTCGACTCAAAAATCTCTTTATAGCTTCTATATTTGTATATGGCCCCAAATTAGAAGCAATCCAGATGTTCTTCAACAGGTGAATAGCTAAATTGTGGAATTTTCTTCTCCTGAACTACTATTCAGCAATAAAAAGGAATGAATTTTTGATCTACACAGCAACTTGGATGAATCTCGAGAATTATGCTGAGTAGTAAAAGCCATTCCCAAAAGGTTACATACTGTATCATTCCATTTATGTAACATTCTTGAAATGGCTTTATAAAAATGGAGGATAGATGAAAGGCTGTCAGGGGTTAGTTTTGAAGGGAAGAGTGAGGGGCTAAAAACAGGTGAGAGTGGATGTGGTTATAAAAGGGCATCAGGAGGGATGTGTTCTGTATTTTGGCTGTGGTAGTAGACCATGAATCTATGCATGTAGTAAATTGCCAAGATCTAAATATCTGTGGATGTCCATGCTTATACATGCATGCACACACACACACACACACACACATACACATAAGCTCTGTTCTTGATGCTCTCTCACCTCCTACTTACAACTCAGCTCCCGGCAGTCCGGCTTCTGTCCTCACCTTTCCACTACACTGCACTCCTCGACATCACCATTGGCTGCTTTGATGCTAAATGCACTGAGGGCTTTTTAGCCCTTCTCTTTCTTGAGCCCTCTACAGCATTGAAAGCTGTTGACACTGTCTCCTTGTAACAGTTTCTTCATTTGGCTTCTGTGACACTGTACACTCGTAGGCTTTCCTCCTGCCTCTCTACTCACAACTCCACAGCTTTCCTTTCTTCTCTTCATTCCTTACAGCCCGTGTTTTTCTGGGGTCTACTCTCATCCTTCTTCTTATTTCACTCTGTATACACTCTCCTGAGTGATTTTTATCTGCTCCCTTGACTATGGATATCATCCATGTGCTGAAAACTCTGCGGCCCAGACCTGCTGCTGAGAACTTTCTCTGAGCTCCAGACTGTGTATCTATCAGATAGTCTTCATACACAGGCTCACTGGCCCGCAAATTCCACACTTTCAAAACAGAGCCCACAATTCTCTATGTCAAACCTCCTCCTCTCTGTGTTCCTGCTCAGTGAGTGTCACCACCTGGTTGTCCTTTCAGCAAAGGCACAAGAGTTTTCCTGGATTCCCTCCCTTCTTTCCCCTTCTCCTTATATCCATTCACTCAACAACTTCTGATGTAATACTTTACCCACACTCACACATGAGTGTGCTCATGTGCACATGGACATACACGCCTGCTTCCAAAATGGGGAGGTTGTCACCTTACCTCTGGGGCAAATACTTTCCCTTCTGGGAATGCTGTCTCTATGGCTGAGCCAAGAACTCTGCTTCTCCAGGCCTCCATTGAGACACCACTTTCCCCTTAGGAGTGAGTGTGCTTCTTGCAACTGTCTTCCCCTATGTTCTGTGATAGCATCTTCTGCTCGCCCCTCCCCACCACCACCAACATCATAACACTTAGAATTTAAATTACCTGTTTACTTCTCATGTACCCCATTAGCTATAAACTCTCCCTAAGGGCAGGGATGGTATTTTGTTCCTCATTGCAAACCACAGTAAGTACTCAATAAATGTTTCTTGACTGATGGATGATACTAAATTGAACAAAGATGAGATCACTGGCTGCAAGGCCATATGCATGAGCACTGAAGGGGCGGCTATGGGGTAAGTGATCATGTACTGGGTAAATGATTCCAGTTTTCATTACCCTGCTGCACAGCCCCTGATTTCCACCCCTGTAGCCATTGTCTCTGAATCTTGCCAGTACTCTTTTCAGTTGTTGTCTCAAGCTCTCTCCTACAATGCATAGACCAGAGTGAATCAGGGTCTAGACCTGCTGACTGTACTTGTGGCATCATCAGTCTCTTGTGGTGGCTCCTCTGCTGGCAGGAGGACCTTGCTGAGCCTCCCGCGCTGTGGTCCCTCTAACCTCAGTTGTTATTTCAGCCTAATATGTCACCTCACCCACAGTGAATCTTTTGTTTTGTGTTTTGACCGTTATTATAATGTCTGGTGTAGTGGAAAGTACATTGAACTGGGAAGTCTGAGAGTTGGGTCCCCTTGACTCCATTGACTCGGGGGGCTGCCTGGTGTGATTAATGGACTGTGCCCATCCATTTAAATCACAAAGAGAAACCCAGGATCTCTTACAGGGTCTTTATTGTATGTCAGTAAACACTTATTCTGTCCCACTATGTGGCCAGATTTTGCATGTGAAGCAATTTGAAACACTCCAGGGAAGGAATTTTTGTAAAAACGTAAGACTTGTCTATAAGATGCTTTACAGTCCTCAGTGTGGTTTCACAGCTGCTACCTCATCTTCCTGACACATTTGGAAACTGAGGCTCAGTGACGTGGTCATGTGAACAAAATTAATAGACAGTGGAAACAATAATTTTCATTACATATAAAGATCTCATGAAAATTATCTGTAAAAATGCCAGTCATGAGACAAAAAAGAGTTAGGACATCAATAGGCAATTCATAGAAGAGGCAATGAAAATAGCTAATAAACCTATGAAAAGATGAACCTTCTTTTATCTACAGAAATGCAGCTTAAAACATCAGCTTTCCCTTCTCAAACTGGCTGTGACATTTGCTTTTGACAAAAGTGTGGGAAAACATACTATTCCCATGTGCTTTTGATTGGAGTACAAATTGATACAACCTTTGGAAACAAAATTTAGTACTATCGTTCAAAAGTTTAATTTTACACATATTTTGCCACTATGGTTTAATCTCAAACAGTAATGTTTTGTTTGATAATTTGCACAAGGGCACAGCAATGCCTGTTCCAGAATACACATTGTGGCATTTTTGTGACAGTGTGAAGAGACTCGTTGAATAAAATTACAAAATAAATAAGACAACAAATTTATCCATTAAACATGGAGGCTACTTGAAAAATAAGGTAAATCTGTGTGTGTTATAAAAGATACCCAAGAAAAACTAGTTTAAGAAAAACACAAGGCTCAGAACAGTGCATAAAGAATCTCACTTGGGTTTAAAGATAAACACATATACACATACATTCACACACATAAACACCCATTTCCAAAGTTCATGTGTATGTGCATACTACACACACACACACACACACACACACACACACACACACACACACACATATATAGGCATAGACAATTATCTCTGGGAAAGAGTTTTACTTTTCATTTTATATTCTTCTGTGCCAATTTGATTTTTGAATGGATATATAAATTTGAAAAGTTAGCATCTAGCTTAGACCGTTATTCTTATTCTAGTGAGCTACAATGGTGTTCATTGGTTTGCCCATTTTAATTGACCCAAATAGAAAAACCTTAAAGAAAAGAAAAATGCTTCAGAAGCTTTAGATTTAGATGACTTAAAAAAAAAATAATCTCACTCAGCAAGTAAGAATTTCCACTGTCAGCCCTGAAACCTAATAGAAAGCAGGTAACTAATCTTTGGCCTTTGCTGCCCCTTGCGGTCTGTCCACAGTCATGGAATGTAGGCCTCAGATGGACTGGACCCTGAGAGGCTAACCACCACCTCTCAACAATAGCCTCATTCTGCAGATCGGGGTCCTGCCTCTGGGAGAAATGAGTGAGTGCCCGCCTGTCCACTCTTTGCTCTCTCGGGTCCCTTTGCCACCTGGAGTCAGGCACTTGCCAAAATACCTTCTTAATTTTATATACAAACAGTATTCTCCTTTTAGCAAAGAATTAAATGAAGAATGAATCATCTTTCTGAAATTTAAAGCACATGTCGCTTCCCTATTTAAAACCCTTCAATGGGTTCCTCTTCCCAATGCATCCTGTCCCTAGTTATTCTGTATATAAAAGCAAAGCTTCTTAACATATTTTAATATGCCCTGTCTATGTGACCTTTTGTCATTGGCATGGAGCAGGCGATGGATGTGCTGAAGGCATGAGCTCCTGTGACTAAGTGGCTGAGATAAGACAGGCCTTTGGGATCTTTACAGCCAGTCGCCTCACTCTGGGCTGTAATCATATTGGGCTACTTTCAGTTTTCCAGTCCAGCCTTTTTGCATAATCAGTCTCTGCCTAGAGCGCTCTCTCCCAGGCTAACACCTTCCCATCCTTCAGGTCTCAGCTGATTTCTCAGGTGCTCCGTGGAGCCTCCCTGGCCTCTCCACACTGTCCTGCTGATCCATGCTGCTCACAGCACTCTGTGGGTCTCCCTTCTTAACACCCATTCCTTTTGCCACTATGGTTTAATCTCTGTATCCCACTTTTGGAGGAGAGGGAGACTTCCTGCCCTTCCTTATATTGAGGACACTAGTATGTCCCCTGCCCCACACACAGTATATGCTGAATTAGTGTGTACTGAATGCATGAGCTCTAGACAAGACAGACCCCAGGTCCGATGAGCCCAGCACCCTTCTTTTGCCTCTCTGCCAGCCTCTCTTCCCACTGCCTTCCTCTGGTGCTGTTCCCTGAACCAAGTGTGGTGTGCAGCCTCATCATGTATATCCTATTACCGGAGATTTTAGGACAGGATGGGAGTTAATCAGTTTTGTTTCCCAGGAAAAAGATACATGTCCTGGAATGGTTCACGGTTTGGGGATTGTTTTCCTAGTTTCATCTCCAGTCAGGTGGGTTCTTCACGTATCAGTCAGCATTTATGGCTTTTGGGAGCAGCACCACATACTAAAGTTTCTTCCTCCCAACAGGACAGGCTTACTGCCTCCACCCCAGACTATACAGGGCATCTCCCGTTCTGCCGCTGGGAAAAAACAGGGCCTGCTTAGGGTGTTGGAAAACCTCTTCTTCAGAGTGTTGAGACCAGAATTTATGTTTGCACTGGCAGAATTTCAGCATTGCTCCTTCTCTCTTCTTCGGAAAAGGTTCTGTTGCTCTGGCAGGACCACCTTCACTGATGCAGGACTGGGCAGTGGAAACCATCTGAAAATCTTCAGGTTCCTTCTAGGAGTGAACAAACCTACCCTAAGGCAGAGGAGAAATAGCAAAGGGCAACGGAGAATAGATCAGATTAATGTGTCCCTCCTTCCCCACACTCATAGCCTATATTGAAATCAGAACTAAAGTAAAATCAAAGTGAGTTTCTCTGCTCAGTCACCCCACCCTATGAATAAGACCTTTGGAATACATGAGGTAACTGCATTTGAGTATCAGCTGTATGGACAGCTTGCAATACTGGTGGGACTACATTTAGTTTAAAATGCCTCACTTTTTGGCATAAGGGAAGATTTTATGAAGAGTAGGGGTAGCAGCTTCTTGAAGCTTCCCTAGAGGGGAAAAGTCAGGGCCCGGGACTGCAAGTGTGTGTGCCTCTAGTCCCTCTGGTGGGCACTGGTCCACATCACAGGGAGCCCAGCTGTGGTGGCTGTTAGCTTCAGAAGGGCCAGCAGACAGTGTCAGAGGCATGGAGAAGGGTCTTTTTAACTTAGAAATCCAGAAGGGAGACTATAAAGATAAGGGAATCAAATCTCCCTTTTCCATGGCACTGAGAGTGAAATTGAGACCCCACTGAGGTCTATAAGCAATAATTTCACTGATGCTCTGAAGCCAGAGTAGCCACTACCCTGCCCTTTAAGTGAAGCCTGCTTATATGGGGACTGGGCTTGTTATTAGTGAATGGTAGCCAGGGCCGCTTGGAAGCTATCCCCTTCCCATATGGGTAAGTGGGCAGCATTTCTGGTCTCCCATACAACCAGGTTCAGTATCTTTCAACAAACCGTTAAGGAGTACTTGTACAATGGTGCTGGGGCTAATATTGCAGGTGCTAGAACAGAGCTGGTAACAAGGTACACTAGTCCCTGCCCTCAAGGAGTTCACATATCCCGTGTCTGAAAGGGTCTCTGGGCTCCTCCTATGTAATAAATAAAGTGACTTGTTGGTGTCATTCCTTTGGAGGAGTGGATCAGGACATGAGCCCTTGGTTTAGCTGACCTCCAGCCCTGCATTTCTCACCAAGACTTTCACCAGCCTCCATCATAGGATACTCAGTGGGTAAAATGCATGACAAGAAGAGATAATTTTTTCTTTTCTTCAAGAAATGGATTCAGCTTGACTTTAAGGATGTTTTGGACAGATATCTTTATAAGCAATATTATATTTTATTCCCTGGAATATTCCTATATCGATAATTATATTAATAGTTGATAGGTAGATATGTGTTTCCCTGTTTCTCAACTCTGGCTGCACATTAGAATCACTAGAATATTTTTTTTTAAATTCTTGTGCCCAGGTTCCCACTCTAGAGCAATAAAGTTAAAATCCTTAAAAGTAAGGCTCAGCCTAGCCTCAGGGGTTGAGTTTTGACCTATCAACTAGGAGATTCCGGGTCAGTGCACATGCAAGTAAGGCCCAGACATTGGCAATATATTCAAATCATTAAATAATCAAATATCCCATAAAAGTGTGACTTTTAATGACTCACTTATAGGGAAGATAATTTCCCAGTCCCTAAGAACTACCTGTATAACAAGTGAATTTAGACTTTTTCTCAAAATTTCTGGCATATTCTATAACCATAGCAATAACTGTGACTCTGTAATTGTCACCCTACCCCACCCCCCACCATTCTTATCTTGCTCCCAATTTATATTTAGTAGGACATAGAGGAGATTTGGGAGTCAGCAGAAGAAAACATTTTTAACCATTAATTCGGGCTGAGAGGAGCTACCTCAAGGGATCCTCCTATCTTCTGTCTTAGGAAGGCCTTGGGCTGAGGCTGTTAATGACCTGTGATGACAAAGAGCTCTCTGCATGGCAGGAGCTGGACAAAGTGTCCCCAAGGACTTGCCCAGCCCTGGGAATCCACAACCACTGAAAAAATGAGGCAGTAAAACTGGGTAGAAAAGCCATGTTAGAAGAATATTTGATTCATCAAATCTAATGTTAGGCTCTCACCTCGAGTTTTATCAAGAAAGATAACTTAAAAATAAATATAATTTTTCTTTTATTTTAAATATATTTTATTGATTTTTTTACAGAGCAGAAGGGAGAGGGATAGAGAGTTAGAAATATCAATGAGAGATAAACATCGATCAGCTGCCTCCTGCACACCTCCTACTGGGGATGTGCCTGCAACCAAGGTACATGCCCTTGACCTGAATCAAACCTGGGACCTTTCAGTCCGCAGGCCGACGCTCTATCCACTGAGCCAAACCGGTTAGGGCAAATGTAATTTTTCTTAATGTCTTACCTTATGTATTTCTTTGGGTACTTAATGCTAACTTCTGTAGCAAACAACCCTCCAAATCTCAGTGACTTGGCACAATTGTTTGTTTCTCTCTGATAAAATCTAATTAGATATGTGGCAGGTGCATTCCACAGAACCTGGGAGTCCTGTGCTGGGTTCTCTGCATCGGGCAGATGAGGAAAGGGCATCAAGGATATCATGAGGTGGAAGGGGGAGGGTTATGGGTCAGACTGGAAATGTGGCATTGTGTTCCTTCTATATTCTATTGGCTGGACTCAGTCACTTGGCTACAGTTTCAAAGAATGCTTGGAAATGTAACTATACTCTGAAAGAAGAGGAAGTGGTTTTATGGGTGTCTGGCTAGTGTCTGCCATTCCTTCATCATCATCATCATTATCATCATCATCATCGTTATCATCACCACAGTTCAGTTTGAGTCAGTGTACTTTCCTAGCATTAGCCAAATCAAACTTTTGGGGTTACTTAACTTAACAAAGTATGTAAAAGATACTTTTTCTATATAATATATTTTATTTCTCTATGTTTTCTGTCTTGATCATCTGCTTTAACATCATGAGTAACAGATAAGATTTAATTTGCCCCAACTAGACAATTTAAACTCTATTTCATCCAAGTCCATAATTGGGGGATATACCTTATTTTTGTAGAAGAAAATATTTATTAAGTTACTCAGTAAATATTCTGTCAGGAACCCACCACACATCAGTGACTGGCTCATCAGTGGAGGTGAGCGAAGTCAGACAAGGAGTCTGCTCTCAGGGAGTTTGTGTTCTATTAGTGCCGATGGACAGAATGTTTGCAAAGAAAAGAGTATTGTCTTAAAAGAAATAAAACAAAGGAACCTGACCTAGACAGAGGGGTGGAGAAAGCATTCCTGAGGAAGTGCTACTTCACTGAGCTGTAGGAATGAGTAGGAGTTCAGACGTTGCAGACAGTGGAGCATGCTGATTAGAGGAACTGAAAGAAGGCCCCTGTGGTTAGAGCTCAGAGTTTGAGGGAGAAGCATGAGTCGAGTGTTCAGAGATAGATCATGAAGGACTTGAGCCATGCTAAGGATTTTGACCTTTTTCCCAAAAGTAAAGGAAAGCCAGCTATTTCATTACTTCCCACACCACTCATCCATCACAGGCTTTTCCTGAAAGGTCTTTGGCAATAGGGAGGATACAGAAGCAACATCATGAGTAAGCGAATGGCAGAACCTTTCCCTAAGTGTTGTGGTTTTGAGCCACACCACATGTATCCCACATCTCTCCAGCTCTTGTTGTTTTCTAGAGCTGAAAGGCAGACCAGCTTGAAGGAAACGTGGCTTAGCGATGAACACAAGCTGGAGAGAGAAAGGTTTCTCCTGCTCCAAATGTGGGCCCTGTCTGCCTTTTCTGCTACATGGTTTAGTGGGAAGACATGTTGGATTTGGAATCACATTTCTAGGCCTTTCCTCTGCTAGACAATTCCATCTTATCAGCAACTTTCCAGTGGTTATTTCCAGAAATGGGTCTGGATTACAGCCTTCTGAGTACTTGTTCAGTATGCTTTCCATGCAGATCCAACTGTAGTTCTCTCCCTTCTCCATGATCTTAAAAAAAATCTCCTCTGACCAAGCTAGGTCTTTTATTCTTCATCCTTTTTTCTCCCTACTGAGATGATCTTTCTTTGCCTTTTTAAAACTTGAACTACCTTTAAAATTGGAAATCAAGGCTCCCGTCTCCACAGACTCTGCCCTGACAGCAAATGGATTGATTTCACTTTCTTCTCATTGAATAGAAAAGCTGCTTGAGGGAATTGTCTTCAGCTAATTTTCTTGAAAACACCACAGTGGGCTTTGATGACCTAAAGCAAGGAAAGACAGAAACTGACAGGACATGAAGTCTGTCTTTGCTATGAATTTAATAAAAAACTATGGTCAACTTATTAGGTGCTCATCCTCAATTTGTTCATACACAGGCAGATACATCTCACATATTACAATTTGTACATAGTAATACATCCCATGCAAGAGGGTTGGATTCATCATGATTAAAATTGTAGTAAGGCATTGTGCAGTTAATCCAGTTGATCCTGTACAGCCTGCCTAATGACATTCATTCCTACAGATTAAAAGCATGGAATCTTCTAGATTTATCGATATAGAAGAGTTGGAGAGATCAAAGCTTTGCCTTCGGCCCGTTTATCCAGTCTCATCTGATTTCACACATTCTTCATGGCAGCTTCCCTGACCTGCTTTGAATTCCCCCAAAAGCCCCACTCTTTCTGACCCTCTGATTTGCCTCTCTGTGCCAGGCATTGAAATGCCTTTCCCCACATCTTTTTGTCTAAACTCCAATGCCTTCTTATCCCTGAGGCTTCCCTTTCTTTGTCTCACCATTTAGAAGTAATCACTCCCTCTTCTGCCCACATTATAATGTGGAATATCTTTATTTACATATATGATGCATTTATATGTGTCTGTCTCATGTTCTCTAAAAGGACAGCTTTTGAGAGAGGGGCCTATAGTGTATCTTTGTATTTGTTTCCTGGAGCTCATGTTACAGGGTATGTGTTTTGAGGTCAGTAAAAATGAAGTTCAAATTGAGTTATATGATTAAAACATTTATCTATTGGACAAATTTCTTAACCTATCTTAACATCCTATATTCTTCACCAGCAGAATGGAAAAATCTCATGGGTATGGAATAAATGAGGACAATTTTAGGAGAACTTTTGGTCTGGGGCCGTACTTATAGTAGATAATCATAAAACAATACTTTATATTCTGCATATGTTTCTATGTCTGTGGTTGATATATAATGTTTATTTGAAAGACAAAAAAGTTAGAAGTAATAATGATAATTGTAATATTCGATGAATACATATATAGTATATTTCATCCCATGAGATGGGCACTCGGTTACATCCTATTTCATAGAAGAGAAAGCCGAGACTGAGAGCAGCTGAGACATTTGTCCCAGGTGGCACAGATATCTGAGGTGGCACAGATATCAGGGGAAATGGAACTTGAACTCTGGCAGTCAGATGCTAGGACCTGTACTCTGGACACAGCCTTCTGAATATGTTGTCCATGTTAATAGACAATGCAATTCATAAGTGTATCCCTGTCTAGGGACAAATTAAAGTCTACTTACTCTCCCAGATATTCAGAAGTAAAGCTCAGTGTTTTTTTCCCCTAATAAACCACCTTCTCTGCAAGGCAAACCTCCCAAGTCCATTCCATCTTTCCTCGGAGTTTAGGTTTGCATTTAATGTTTTCTCTCTTCAGAATGTGTAAGTGCTAAGCTTCCCTGCATTTCTCTCGGTCTCCCTGCCCTGGACAGACTCCCATTCTTTTCTGTGCCTCTGAAGTATAAGATATCATTGATTTGAAATACTACTAGGAGAAGTGGGAGAAAGAGAAGATTGAGTTCCTGGTGTCAATGAACACTTTAGTGATTAGTGAGATCGTAACGTGGCCATCTATTGACTTGGGCCAGCACTTATAATAACTTGGGAAGCCCAAGCTGGGAAGATCTGTGACAGAAATAAGGGAATGATGCTGAAGAAAAGTGAGATTTCCCCCTCTGTGCAGCTTCTACATGCTTAGCTTTTATGAACTCTAAATGGTGGTGAATTTTCTTGTTCACTATCTATGGTAAGATACAGCTGCAGTTTGGGCTCCACCCTCTTCCCTTAAACGGGTGATTAACTATTTGTGATGAATAATTATTTAATTGCCAGTTCAACCACATGTGTGTAGTTGTTTTGCTTTCTTTCCCTTCACTGTAAGCCAAGTCTTCTCAATAATAAAAATAATCCAGAATTAGTCAACTGCCTTTTAAAAGGTTTTCATTCAGTTTGCCACAGCAAGAAGAGTCCAATTTTACATCACCTTTCACTTAGAAAAATAAATAAATGAGAGGGCCCACTCAGCCAGTCAGATGTTTAACTCTCACATCATCTCCTGTGAATAATGTCTTTACTTTATTTTGAACATTTTACTTTATCTTTGGATAAAAAATTTAATCAGAAAGAATGATTGCTTTTGAAATTCCCGTTTAACCTTTATATTTGCAACAGATACAAAACCACTTAAAATTTAAACCTCTCTTTTTATGAGCTTGTATCCTGATCCACTTTTTCTGAGAGATATTTTTCTCAAGAGTTGTGAAGCATGATAAGAGGGGTCACTGAAAACTTCCAAGCTTCAATATCCACTGCTTTCCATTTTTATATTCTCTTCACTCTATTAACTATTTTAACAGTGACTTGCTGTTTTAAGTACACTCTTTATTAATGCCACTAAATTCTTTTTTATTATTGTTGAAATCCTTTTTCTTTTCGTTGTTAGAAGTATTTAATATTTTCTGTCTTAAGAATGTGTATGTGCTGAACTTCCCATAAAGTGTGCATTCCACCTTCATTTTGTAGGGTTTATCAGCAAACAGATATGTAAGTGGAGTTCAGAATATGCTATTGCACTTAGCTGTAACTTAGGCTTAAATTTCCTCATCCAAGCAACTTGTATGTAGAAAGCCAGCATGCTGTACAATACAGAGTGCTGATTTTTATTAATAAAAGTAAGTTATTTGCTAGTGAAAAATCAAATTATACGAAAATATCTAGAATCAAAACTGAAATTCTCCTCAATTCCTCTCCTGGAGAAAGCCATTGATAATAGTTCTGTGTATCTATTTTCAGGATCTAGAATGTTTATACAATTCAAACACTTATTTGTGCATATATGTAGGCACACAGACAGTAGTACATATATTGTTCTATATCTCACTTTTTCCTGTAACAGGTTATGCTTGGAATATTTTTTAAAATATACTTTATTGATTTTTTACAGAGAGGAAGGGAAGAAGCATAGAGAGTTAGAAACATCAGTGAGAGAGAAAAATGGATCAGCTGCCTCCTGCACACCCCCTACTGGGGATGTGCCTGCAACCAAGGTACATGCCCTTGACCAGAATCGAACTTGGGACCCTTCAGTCCACAGGCCAATGCTCTATCCACTGAGCCAAACTGGTTAGGGCTACTTGGAATATTTCTGAAATGATAGCACATATGGGTTTACTTTTATCTTTTTAAAGATACCATAATATTCATGAACCATAACTTAGTCATTTCTCTACTGATGGAATATTTACATTATTTCCATGTTTTGCCATTTGAGACCTTCTGTAGGATAGATTTTTAGAATAAGCTTGCTGAGTCAAAAGTATATGTATCTTACCATTTTGATATCTACTGAAATAGCCATTCAGAAGGGGTACCTGTTCATTCTTCTCAAAGGTGTGAAAGAGTTTCTGATTCTCCATAGCCTTGAAGATGTTCATCTTTTAAATCTCTGTAAAAATATCCTATATAATAAAAGGCTAATATGCAAATCAACCAAATGGTGGAATGACTGGTCACTATGGCCCACACTGACCACCAGGGGGCAGACGCTCAATGCAGGAGCTGCCCCCTGGTGGTCAGTGTGCTCCCATAAGGGGAGCACCAATCAGCCAGAAGCCGGGCTCACAGCTCACAAGCACAGCTGCAGTGGCTGGGGCCTCTCCCACCTCCACGGCAGTGCTAAGGACATTCCCTGAGGGGTCTTGGCCTGCGAGAGAGCACAGGCTGGGCTGAGAGGTCACCCCCCAGTGTACGAATGTCATGCACCAGATGTCATGCACTGGGCCTCTAGTCTTAATATAAGATCCCGTTGTTTTCTTTTACATTTTTATAATTCTTAGTGAGTTTAGCATCATTTCACATACTTAGTAGCCACTTGCCTATTTACATCCTTTGTGCATTTCATTGGTGGGCTTATTCATGTTTTGCATATTAATAAATTAGAATTTGTATGAGTTGTAACATTTTCTCAGTGGTTATTTTGAAGCTGCAGCACAGAGGCCTGTGGATTCCTTGGAGAAGGCCCTGAGTCGGGAGAAGTGCCTGACTGGTAGAGCTCTCCATGGTCTCACCCCCAGTCCTTACTACAACCACACACACCATGGTTCAGCAAAGTACCCAGCCTTAACCTGCATTTCATGTCAGGCTTTGAGCTTAATTAAATAAGGCTCCTGGGAATAAAGACAGATAAAAAACAAACAAACAAAACAACAACAACAAAAAAAAACTGCTTATGGGAGAAAGAATCCTGAGAGATTAAATATTAAATATTAAGTTTCTATTTTATTACAGATACTTATAACCTATCAACTATACTGTTAATATATTTAAAATGCTGATAGATAATTGTTACAAATTCCATATGTTAATATTATGTGTTTTATTCTTTACAATAGCTTGAACATATATTTGAAACTAGAAGTGTGCATATCTCTATAGACAATGCTTAGGGTTTCTTTAGCACTAGAGGCCAGATGCAGGAAATTTATGCAAGAGTAGGCCTTCACAGCCCCGGTGGCTGCCTCGGCCCTCGCAGCCGTGGCTTTGTCCAGAAGGTCCTCTGGAAGAGCGTTCAGACAGTCGTTCTGCTGTTCGGCCATTTGGTTGATTTGCATATTATGCTTTTATTATTATAGATTATTTTGGTGCTCATTTATTTATTTGTTTATTATCTATTGTGTTATTTACTTTATAGATGATGCATTCACCCAAGGATTTTGCTAACTTAAGGCAAAGCATGAATCTGTTGTCCAGAGTTGTGGGTAGCTAATTTGAATCAAGCTTTCAAATCTGTAAATGGAGAGTGAATCTCAACTAGAGTAGTACCCAGATTCTTGGTGTATTGACTCTTAGTGCAGTGTACTTTTCTCACTTTGCCATTCTTTTTTTTTTAATCCTCACCCAAGGACATGTTGGGGTTTTTTTATTGATTTTTTTTTTTTTTTTTTTTTTTTAGAAGGAGAGAGAGAGAGAGAGAGAGAAACATCAATATGAGAGAGAAGCATCAATGGATTGCCTCCCATATGCTCTCAGGTCAGGGATAGAACCCCAACCTAAGTATGTGCCCTGACCTGGAATCAAACTCGCAATCCTTTGATGTGTGGACAATGTGCCAAGCAACTGAGCAACCCAGCCAGGGTCCCTTTTGCCATTCTTAAGTGATAAATCTTGAACAGATCTTCTTAACATCTTTGAACCTCAGTATTTTCTTTCTCTCTTTCAATGAGAATACTATTGCATGCATTGTCATCCTGACTAGTGAAGAGTTGGTAGGATAATGAATGTTCTTACTGTTTGTGAATAGCATAGTACCTTATAAAAATGTGAGGAACAGTGCAAGTATCTGTTGGCTTTATTAGGGTGTTAAAAGTAGAATTGCTAGTTTGAAAAGCCACTAAGGTAATTAAACATTTTATTTTTAGCGCATTCCCTTGTCACGTAGACCAGCATTGATATTTTAGCTCTAGTCTCCTCTAAAATGAACTTGATATTTTCCAGTTTCAAATTTTTTCAGATTCGAAAAAGAAGGTATAGCTATGGCTTTCATTCTTTCTGAAAGAAGAATGGAGTAATAACTCTAGATACAAAGGTAGTACGATGAGTACATTCTTTTGAATGCTTCTGTGTTTGTTGTTTTAAGAAGGACCTAATCTCTTCAGTCATCTACAAGACATTTTTTGTAACAGTTTAATCATTAAATAAGACTTACTATAACAGATTTATTCAAAGACTTATTCAAAAAAGATTTTTTAAATGGGAAAGTGGTGGGTATTAACATTATAAGATAATTTGCACTTGCATACTCAAAAATCTTCTTTATTCCTTTTAAAAATTTTTAGATATCTACAGTCATTTCACAATTATTTATGTAATTCTTTCAGCAGACATCCCATGGTCTTTGAATGCATTAGAGAATAAAACAGCAGAAATTCCTGCCTTCTGGTGCTTACCTTCTAGCAGGAAAAGACATACAACAAATAATAAACTTAACATGAGAGTAAATTATCTACACTAATAAAAGAGGCTAATTGACCATACCTTTGCCACACCCAAGTCACGCCCATCAGCCAATCAGAGAGACTATGTGAAAATTAACCCAACCAAGATGGCATCCAGCAGCCACAGAGCTGGAGCAAACAGGAGGCTTGGTTGCCCAGGCGATGGAGGAATCCAAGCTTCCTGCCTGCCCTGGCCAGCTGAGGACTCCGCTCATGGCAACAAAGTTTCAATTATAGAAGATAAATAAATCCCAGATACCTGCTTCCAGCCAGCCTCCCCTAGAAGCTTGGGTGGCTGGGGTCCGTGGCCAGCCTAAAAACAGCCCTCAGCCCCTCACCCAGGCTGGCCAGGCACCCCAGTGGGGACCCCGACACTGAAGGGGCTGTGGCCAGCCTGCAAACAGCCATCATCCCCTCACCCAGGCTGGCCAGGCACTTCTATATAATAAAAGGGTAATATGCAAATTGACCCTAACAGCAGAATGACTAGAAATGACTGGTCACTATGACACACACTGACCACCAGGGGGCAGATGCTCAATGCAAGATCTGCCCCCTGGTGGTCAGTGCACTCCCACAGGGAGCTCTGCTCAGCCACAAGCCAGGCTGCCAGCTGCCAGTATAGCGGTGGTGGTGGGAGCCTCTCCCGCCTCCTCAGCAGTCTAAGGATGCCCAACTGCAGCTTAGGCCTGCTCCCCGCTGGCAAGTGGACATCCCCTGAGGGCTCCAGGGCTGCCAGAGGGATGTCTGACAGCCAGCTTAGGCCCTATACCCCAGGGAGCAGGTCTAAGCCAGCAGGTAGTCATCCCCTGAGGGGTCCAGACTGCGAGAGGGCAGAGGCTGGGCTGGGGACCCCCCTGAGTGCACAAAGTTTTGTGCACTGAGACTCTAGTATAACATATTTGATGTGATCTGTGCAGTGGAAAAAAGAGTAAGCAGTACATGGAACCATGCAATTTTAATTGAGTGGGATGTAGACTTTTCCGGAAGATGACCTTTGAGCACTGAATTGAAAACTGTGAGGCAGTGTGTCATGTGTTAAAGACTCTAAGTCAGGAATGTGCCTTCAGAGTTGGAATAACACCAGAGGGTCCAGAGTAACGTTGAAGTGAGCAAGCTAGGAAGTGGCAGTAGATGATATCTGATAGCAAAGAGCACTGGTCTTTTAGAACCCTTGCAGGCCTTTTTAAGGATCCATTTAAGGAGCATATTACTTATATTATGTGAGGTTTAACTCTTTATCCTAATTTACAAAATTGGTGACAGAAATGGAAATTATTCTCTCAATCTCAAGTACAAAATATTAAACCATCTAGGTTCAACCAAAGAAACATTAAGCTTCCACTTTATTTTAAGCAAGGAACCAAAATGGTCTAGTTGGACCTCATTTTGTATATGAAGAATTGTCACAGAGAAGGGGAAAGGTTATAAATGGCAAACATAGAACATCTCAATGAGTTTTTTGTATATTGTCCCTGTATGCTATGACCTTATTAAACTAGTTTATTAATACCAGAGGTGTTTTTTGCTCGTTTGCTTATTTGTTTTTTCTCTGTGAATGGAGACATTTTCATTTGTTTATTTCAGATCTGTGCCTTTTTTGTTTCTTGCCCTGTTGCACTGGTTAGGACATTCAGTGATATGTTGCATAGTAGTGAGAGTGGACATTCTTGCCTTTTCCCAGTCTTAGGGGAAAGCATTGAGTGTTTTGCCACTAAGTATAATGTGAAATATAGGTTTATTTTACTAGTAGATGCTTTTATCAAGTAAGGAAGTCCTCTTCTATTCTCAGTTATGAGAGTTTTAATCATGAAAGGATGTTGAATTTTGTCAGATGACTTTCTGCATCAGTTGATATGGCAATGATCTTTTTCTTCTAAAGGCTGTTAATATTTTGAGTGACATTGATTGTTTAATGTTGTATTAGCCTTGGCTTCTAATCATTATATGTATTGTTGGATTTAATTTGCTAGAAGTTTGTTGAGGATTTTTGCACCTATTCTCATGAGGGTTATTGGTATATGCAGTTAACCCTTAAACAACATGGGTTTGAACTGTGCAGGTCCACTTATCAGATTTTTTTTTTCAATAAATTTACAGTCAGCCCTCTGCATCCTCGAGTTTTACATCTGCAAATTCAATTAACTGAGGATGTAAAACAGTATTTTCAGTGCCTGGTTGGGAATGCACAGATACAGAAAGCCAACTGTATACATTGTTCTACATCACTTTATGCAGGGACTTGAGCATTGGAGGATTTTGGTGTGGGAGAAAGTCCTGGAACTACTCCCTGTAGATGTTGAGGGAGGACTGAAGTTTTGGGGGAATCAAAGTTATGTGGAGATTTTCAACTGCACAGGGAGGGGAGAAGGTCAGTGCCCCTAATCTCTGCATTATTCAAAGGTCAACTGTAGTTTAGTGTGTGTTTTTTGGGTTTTTGTTTATGTAATATCTTTGTCTGGATTTGGTATCAAGGTAATGCTAGTGTGATAAAAGGTGTTGACAAGTGTTCCCTCCTCTCATAGTCTGAAAAAAATTGCAAGAATTGGTATTATTCTTTAAGTGTTTGGCAGACTTTGCTAGTGAAGCCATCTGGACCTGGAATTTTTTGTAAGAAGGGGTTTTATCTACAAATTTATTTTTAAGTGAACTTTAACAGTTTACATCTCTTAAGAAAATGGTCTATTTAATTTTAACTGGCTGCATTTGTAGGCACAGTGGTGGTTTACAGTATTGTTTTATTATTGTCTCACCTAGAAAGGTACTGCTATATTGTTCCTTTTATGATCTTTATAATCTACTAGAGGCCCGGTGCACAAAAATTTGTGCACTCAGGGGGGAGGGAGGGTCCCTCAGCCTGGCCTGTGCCTTCTCACAGAATGGGACCCCTCGGGAGATAATGACCTGCTGGCTTAGGCCTGCTCCCGGGTGGCAGAGGGCAGGCCCAATCCCTAGGTGCAGCCCCTGGTCGGGCTCAGAGCAGGGCCGATTGGGGAGTTGGGGCGCCGCCCCCTGTCATGCACAGAGCAGGGAGATTGGGAGGTTGTGATGCCACCCTCAGTCATGCTCAGGGTAGGGCTGATTGAGGGGTTGGGGCACCGCCCCCTGTCACACTCAAGGCAGGGTCGATGGGGAGGTTGCGGCGCCACCCCCTGTCACGCACAGAGCAGGGCCAATCAGGGGGTTGGGGAGCTCCCCCCTGTCACACACAGAGCAGGGCGGATCAGGGGGTTGGGGCACTGCACCCTGTCACACTCAGGGAAGGGCCGATGGGGAGGTTATGGCTCTACCCCATCACACACAGAGCAGGGCCCGTGGGGGGCGGTTGGGCCATCGCCCTCTATCAACCACAGAGCAGGGCCAATCAGGGGGTTCGGGCACCACAGCCTGTCACACACAGAGCCGCAGGGCAATCAGGGGGTTTGGGCGCTGCCCCCTGTCACGCTGATCCCGGTGCCGGGAGGTCTCGCGGCTCTGCTGATCCCAGTGCTGGGAGGCTTATTACCCTTTTGCTATATAGAAGCCTGGTGCACGGGTGGGGGCCGGCTGGTTTGCCCTGAAGGGTGTCCTGGATCAGGGTGGGGGTCCCCACTGGGTGCCTGGCCAGCCTGGGTGAGGGGATGATGGCTGTTTGCAGCTGGTCACACACCCTTCAGGGTGGGAGTCCCCACTGGGGTGCCTGGCCAGTCTGGGTGAGGGGCTGAGGGCTGTTTTCAGGCTGGCGGATGACTGAAGCTCCCAACTGCACCTTTTTTTCTTTTTTCTTTTTTATTCTGGGCCAGCTTTAGCTCTGAGGCTTGGCTCCAGGTCTTAGGCCTCCGCTGCTAAAAGCAGGTTTCTGGCCTTTGTTTACCTTCTGTACTTGAAACAATGTTGCGATCCTGCTGGCTGAAGCCCGGCGACTAAAGCAGGTTTCTGGGGTTTTGTTTAGCTTCTATATTTGTAACATAGTTGCTTAGAGTTGCAGCTCAGAGGCCTGCAGCGGCAGGCGGGGAACGTTGGAGTCCTCCGTCACTGAAGCAAGCAAGCCTCATGTTCGCTTTAAGCTGCCTGGCTGCCGGCCACCATCTTGGCTGGCAGTTAATTTGCCTATCGCCCTGATTAGCCAATGGGAAGGGTAGCGGTCGTATGCTAATTACCATGTTTCTCTTTTATTAGATAGAATGTCTTATCTAAATTTTTCTTAATCACTGTGGATACAGTTTATCAGTTTTTTTCTCAAGAGATTCAACGTTTGGTTCCACAGTTTTTTCTATTGCTTTTCTGCTCTCAATCTCATTGATTTCTGTTCTATTATCTCATTCCTCTGTCTTGCTTTGGGTATTATTTGCTCTTCTCTATTTCATTAAAGTTATAGCTTTAATCATTGATTTGAGCTCTACTGTCTTTTCTAATATAAACATTTCATTAATAAGCCCTGCTTTAGCTGCCTCCTACATATTTTAACATGTTGTACTTTGATTTTCACTCCAGGTACTTTCTAATTTCCCTGTGGTTTCCTTTGAGCCCATGGGTTATTTAGAAGTTTATTGTTTAATTTCCAGGTACTTAGATTCTTTTTCGATGCCTTCCTATTAATGGCTCCTAGATCATTTCCTTATGGTCTGTGAACATACTTTGAATTACTTCAGTTCTCTTAAATTTGTTAAGATCTCTTTTATGTCCCAGAATGTGGTCTATGTTGGTCAATGTTCCATGCATTTCAAAAGTATTAGTATGCTGTTGTTGAGTTGAGTGTTCTATAAATGTTGATTAGGTTAAGTTTCTTTCAATATAATAATACTCAATTTTCTCTACTGGTTTTCTACCTGCTTACTCAATTACAGAATCCTTTGACTATAACTGTATCTTATTGATATAGCTGGATTAAAATTCATTATCTTTTTAAAAATTTTCCTATCTCTTCTTATTGCCTTTCTCTGGAATGTGTATTTTCACAATTTTATTGTTATTTGCTTATTACTTATACTCTTACTTTTAATGCCTTTGATTTGCAATATACGTCTTTAATTGATCCGAGTCTACCTTCAAATAGTATTATATCCCTATATTTATAGTGTCAGGACCTTACCATCGTATACTCTCAATCTCCTTGCTGTCCTTTGTGTTCCTCATTTTTTGACTTGTAGATATGTTGTAAACACAGTATATTTTGCTTAAGTAGTTTTAGAGAAATTAAAAATAAGAAAAAATTATTTATGTAGGCTTATCTAGAATGCTTCATTTTTTGTGTATGTAAATCCAGATTTCTGTCTGGTATCATATTTCTTCTGCCTCAAGAACTTCCTGTAACATTTCTTGCAGCATAGGTCTGCTGGAAATGAGTTCCCTTTTAATTTTTGTTTGCCTGAAATAGGTAATTCTCTTTCATTTTGAAGTAAAGTAGTATCAATATCAGCTAAATAGAAATAATTGGAATCTGGAGATTTGGGCTTATATTGTAATTCTATACAAAATAGCTGGTAAAACTCAGTCTTCCTTTCTCTAAAATGTGAATAATTGTGATATCAACATACGTAATGTGCCACCATGCACATCTTAAGTGCTCAAGGAATGTTATCCAACATCATCAACATCTGACATGATTTTTTTCTCACAGTCATCTCCTGAGATTTCACAGCTTAGAGTCGTTCCACTAGGAAAGAAACATAGAGTCTGGTTTTACCTGCGTTTTTGAAGGTATCTTGGTTTTTACCCTGGAAGAAATAATCTTAGAACTCTCCAGCAAGGAATGGCAGAGCCATAGGAATAACTGAGTCCCAAACTCTCATTTACAGATGAGAAAACTGAGATTCAGAGAGAGCAGGGACTTGCCCAGGGTTACACTCTGCTGAGATATGTACCATTGGAAACTCCTGGCTACTCTCAAAACTCTGAGTGGTTGAACACTGTCTTACTCCTCTCTTTATTCTCCACAAAACCTGTGTATATACTTTGTGGATCTCTGTGGAAATAAGGAAATAATTGCTATTATCTTACATTCCTCCTGGCCTATTCAAGGGCAAGGGTGGGCATATTTGTAAGTAAATATTTTGTAAATATGCTTATTTTTCAAAATCAAGAGTAGTTTAGGCAGATGATGATCTACACAACAGGAAATAAATTAAAATCTGAAGAATAGTGGTTACTCCTTTTCCTCTGTGGTTCTCATCTACACAATTCTTCATCACAATGCTTCCCAATTCCTTTTAATGGTTCTTGCACTGCCAGTGGGCAAACAGCACTCTTCCTGCAACCAGAGAAGTCTGAAAGCTTATTTCTTGCAGTTAGCATAAACCTTCATTTCCACAATGGTAGCAATGGGGGTTTTGCCCAATGTTTTTAATGGTAAATGTAATCAGAACATAAGAAGATCTAAATGCATACTTTAAAGGAATTTGCAAAGATGACTAGGAGGGCCTAAAAAAAGCACATTTCAGTTTGTTTCTTTCGCATCTGTGTTTATTTTTCTCTTTCTCTTGTGCATATTGAGTTTTTTTTAAGTTCATACTTAAAAAAACCAAGCAAATTGTTTCCAAAATGTTCACTGATGGGGTAGATTAGTGTGTTCTTTGTAGATATAATTATTAAATAATTCAAGGGCCTAACCCGAAAATGACATTTTTCTCCTTATTCATAGGTAATTTCTAATATTGTATTCCCTTTCGCCCAGGAGCTATTTATATTTTACTATTTTCATATATTACTAGGGGCCTGGTTCACAAAATTCATGCACTTGGAGGGGGGTCCCCTCAGCCCAGATTGCAAGAGGGTTCAGGCCAGGCCAAGGGACCCTATTGGTGCACAATCGGGGCCAGGAAGGATGCAGGAGATTAGGCATGTCCAGGCTGTCTCACTCAGTCCCGATTGGCTGGACCCCAGCAGCAAGCTAACCTACTGGTAGGAGCATCTGCCCCCTGGTGGTCAGTGCATGTCATAGAAACTGGTTGACCGGTCGACTATGTGCCCCTGTTGGTCAGTGCACATCATAGCAAGCGGTTGAGCGGCCTTAGCATCTCATTAGCATATTATGCTTTGATTGGTTGAACAGCACCGAGATGACAGGACACTTAGCATATTAGGCTTTTATTATTTAAGATATCTAATACATTTTACTACAGATATCTAATGTTCCAGGCACAAGCTTGAGTCAAAAGAAAAGTATACTTCTTTAATGTCCTTTATGTTGTTTCATTTAATTAAAGTACCAATCAGTGAAGGCAAGTTAAGGGGAGGAGAATGAACCCAAATGAATAGAGGAACTGGTAGGTCACCATATAGAAAACATAGCTTATGAATCACTATGAAGTTCTTTATTGTTTCCTCCAATTTCTAAGAGGCAATCCTGGCAACAGAAGTCACATCTAGAACTTACAGACCTGTGCTATACACATATATATATCTGTAAGTTCTGAAAATCCATGCACACAGGGGGTCCCCTCAGCCAAGCCTTTGCCCTCTCACAGTCTGGGACCCTTGGGAGATGCCCACCTGCTGGCTTAGGCCTGCTCCTTGAGAACAGATGATCTAAAAGAAATAATCATATCCTTGGGTAAGAATTTTTTTAAAAGGTAATGAGTGCATAAAAATTCACTGCTGGCAGGGCTGAGGGGACTGGGCGCTGCCATCTTGTGGCTGTGGGTGCTACTATCTTGTGAGGGTGTGATGGTCAATTAGCATATTACCTCTTTATTATATAGAATATATATTATTTCATGATTTGGTTTAAAAATGGTCTTTGAACAATAGAAATTATATGCTCCTTATATAGTCTTACATGCATGAATTTGTTGGTCTGTAGTGAGATTAACAAATGCCTTAGTTACTTAATTGCAGTTATGCCAACATTCAATCATGCATGTCCTTTTGGTTTCTTCAGTAATATCACTTAATACCTGCTTTGTTCTGTGCTAGTGTTTGTGCTGAGCATTTTGCACACCTGGTCTTAGTTCATTGTATCAGTGATCTATTAAAGCGCTATCATTCAGATTGTTTACTTGATGGTAAAAAAGAAAAGTAGGTTATGGTGAGTTAAAATGCTAGTAGGTAGTGGGGAATGTAATTCCAAGTAGTGCCTCCAGAACATGAATTCTTAATCAGTACTCATTGGTTTATACATTTGAACTCTATGTGTGAGGCAGAGTTTTAGGCTTCTTCCAGTTGCACTTTTTAAACCAACATTGGCATTTTTTCTCTCAAGAAATTAATGAAAAAAATTCTTTTAAAATTAACTTTTGAAAAAGACAATCCCATCAACTTAAATTTGAGTACACTTAACTTTGTAAAGTTCTATAAATCCAGAAATTTAAGTATTTATATTAATTGAAGTATGACCATTTAAAATATTCTATTCAAAAACTAAAAAATTAATATAGATGAGAACAACTTTCAAAAGTAGCTGATAAATCACCATGACAAAAGTACAGTGTCCACAGACTCAGCTAGCATTGTGTACATTAAGGAGAGAATCCAAACTTACAGAAAAACTATCAGCTATGTTTACGTTTTTAAGCTCCCAGCCATGTAATACTAGATCCCACACAAAGGCTACACTCTGTCCCTTGGAGCTGCCAGGCCTCACAAGGTTAATGCTATTACAGATTTGACCAAAATCTGGCTTATTTTAAAGGAATTAGGTTACCAAGGGGATTTGGTTAACAAACTATTCATTTAGTCTCTACCATGAACAGTTCATCCCAATGTCATCTTAGGAGATGCTATGGACTTTTAGTTGAGAGATCATCTGGTCTACCTCTCTGCATGAATAGATGAGAAGGTTGCCCAAAACTATACACTGTTATAGTAGCTGAGAAGACAAGCCACAATAAGTAATCAGCATCTGGGGAGCAATTTTACCCCTTACTTCACCAATATAATTCATATGTCAGCTTAGAAGTAGAGGTGAAGATTGTTAGTACTCCAGTTATCACCTCCTCTCCCCTTTCTTTTTATACCCTCTCAGTATTAAAGTCCACACTCCTGGAAATGGCTCTGGGGTAAAGGATTCAGCTTTTCTATTCACTTCTAGCCATTCAACTTATATTTAGCTGCCTCCTCACCTGGATTCCATATTTTCCCTTTGAATAAATGAAATGGCTCTCACCAAGTCAAGTGGGATTAGAATTCCTCTTTGTTGTTCCCCATATTCCTCTTTGCTGTCTTGTAGTATCAGTTTTTCTGGTTGGATCAGCGTTGTCTGTACATGTGTGTATCTCGATCCCTCAATTTTGCTATCATGCAAACACATGTACGGACTTAAACGTTGACTATTTTGTAAGCTCTTTGTCAGGAACAACATGTGATTCATCTGTTACCCACCATGGGCAGCTGGGCCTTGCATTGCTTTAGTCTCTTAGCCTTAGAGGGAATGTCGTAGAGTGGTTAGAGGCAGGGCTCAGAAGAGATGTGAAGTATTGGGCAAGTTACTCTATCCCTCTGCAAGGTTCAGTGCTCATATCTATAAAATGGGGACAATGATAATATGTCCTCCTCCCTTTGGGTAATTGTAATAATTAAAAGAGAAAACACATGCCAAGCAGCCAACTTGGTACTTCACATATAATAAAAGCTTTAATAAACATTAATTATTATTATCCTCAGCCAACGTGTGTTAAACATCTACGAAGATCCAGTCATTAAATAAGTACTTAGTCAATAAGCTAGAATTCAGTGCCCCCGACGCTTCATGCTGATATCTACCATACAGATAACAAAACTTTATTATGCCATTTGGATTTAGTTCCAAACCCAAGCCTATCCCTTGTAGTCAAGCCAGTCCTAGGCCACCTCAATAATTTTTTTTGGCATTTCCATAAGAACACTGATGTGCTACATACATGATTAGACTTTAAATCTATTCCCAAGAGTGTTTTGTGACTACTGGAGGGCAAAGATGTCCGAGGACAGGAGAGCCAGGTAAAGGTTTGCTCTTAAAACACTTTGACAGACTCCTTTCCTTTCTGGCTGATGTTGATTAAAATAATAGAAGTTTGGGCCTAAGATTATTTCTTCAAATGAGACAAAATAACAAGGGATTCTAATTGCTTTAAAAAAGACGAAGAAGAACAAGCAATAATTGACTTTTATGTTCAGGCCAGGACTCCATAATAGATTTGTTGAAAAAGCAATTGTTTTCATGGTCATATGTATTGGTTTCAATTTTCTGTTGTTATGTGCATATTTTGAAAGAAGACTTTGGATAATCATTGTGATTTTCCAAGCAGCTGGTCTTCTCCTGGCATTGTTACAGGTCAGTCTGTTTCCCCCTAATCTGACCATAATGTCATAAAATGCTGGCTGTTCCCTTAGCAACTATTCAGGGTAGACTCACTGCTTTCTTTGCCTCGGTCCAGTGGTGGGCTGCAGGCAAGCTTATGCAGCCACGGGGGTGTACATCATTACTGAAGGTCTTCACATCACTGGATCACTTGTGTCATTTTCAATCATTCAGAGAATCCAAAAGTAAATTGTATAAGAAAAAAAATTATATATATATATATATATATATATATATATATATATATATTCTGCCCATATAATTTTTTAGTTTATTAAAAGCTTTTTCTTTTCAACTGAGTAAATTTTCTGCCCACTCTTGACCTTGTCTTCAAATTACATAATTGATAGGAATTCAGAAACTATAATTAGTAAATTATAAAATGCTCTATAGATACTTTTGTGCCTCTTAGTCATTGCTTTTATTCCTTTTATCTAAGCCAGAACCAAACATCTCCTTCTCTTACGCTGCACAGTTTTTCTGATTTGCTTTCCCTGTTCCACCTTCTACATCAGGCAGAGCTTATACTTTGTTCCATATATTTTAAATTTTCTTTTGTTATTGTTAATCCTCACCCAAAGATATTTTTTCCCATTGATTTTTAGAGAGAGTGGAAGGGCGGGGGAGAGACAGAGAGAGAAACATCAATGTGAGAGAGACACATCAATTGGTTGTGCTCTGACCAGGGCAGAGATGGAATCTGCAACTGATGTATGTGCCCTTAACTGGAATCGAACCCCCCACCCCTCAGCCTGAGGGCCAATGCTCTAACCATTGAGCAAAACAGGCTAGCGCCATTCCATATATATTAAAATCAACAGTAATGAAACCTTTCCTGAGATCTTCTCTCTTACTTACTCCCTCCCCCTCTGAAATCCTATGCCATTTGGAATTAGTGCCAAACAAATTAATGTTTTGTTTCTACTTGCTGGAGATTGAATAGAACTTAAATATATTTGGGAAGCCAATACCAAGTTATATGAAATAACTAATCTTGTGTTCCTAAATACTATAAAAATCTTCTGTAATCCCCAACACTTAGCATAGTGCTTAGTACTCAGTATTATTGCAACAATTGAAATTACTTATAAAACATTGATATTGGCCACTTCACTGATAGAGGAAAAGCTACTTTTCTTCTTTATTCTTCTCCTTCAAGACTCAGCAATGGGAAGCAAGCAGTGCCTGCTATTCCTTTGCTTTTTTTCTTCTTTCAGGGAAACAGGCACTTTGAAATAATCGAGGGGGGAACATTTGGCTCCTTGAAAAGACAGGCCTGTTTTTAAATAAGTTTGAAATAAACTAATACAGAAGTCCACATTAAGTTTTTAGGGCAAATGGGCCCATTCCCTGTCATCTCTTCATTATTTGTAAGTGTTTGTAAGAACACTGTGTACTATGGGCACTGGCTACCAGAGTGGTTGTGTTGGAGTAGATGCTGGTGAGGTTCTGCAGATCCTCCCAGCAGCACTTACCTTGTTTTCGCAGAGCTTTATCAACGTTCCACGCGGACTCCATTGCACAAGGGCAATGACCTGCCAGACGACCTTTCTGAACAAGAGCTAGTTTGAGCCAATGCACAGCTCTGAATGAATGGGAAACCCATTTTCAGATTTTAAAAGGGCTGCTAAAGCAGTAATCTCTGTGGTGTAGCGATACACAAATGAATATAACAAACTGGATGCCTCTTCGGCAGCTGTTTGAAGTCAGATGCCAGATTGTCCCCTCCTTGCTGCTCCTGGCAGTTTCTCCCTTTTCTGCAGCATATCACACCTTCTTGATTTTACAAGTACTTTTGCTGCTACTGCCACTCCCTGCCCCAAAACAAAACCCAGCCCTGTTAGAATTCTTGTGGGCTGTGGGATGGAAAGGAGTTCTGCTTGAATTTGAAATGGTTGTGACTTCACTTTGTATATAGAACAAAAATGGAACACCAGATCCTGTGTTTGTATTCAAACTGAAATTCCAAATCCTAATCCGGAGTGAAGAAACAGATGCTACAGTGCAGTGAGATGCCTGGGCCCACTTCAGAGGAAAGCAGGGAGGGAATCACCAGATTCAGACATCTATTTTAAGAGTTTACATTTTTGTTCTTTCTTCTGATTCTTAACTTAGGATCATCAATGAGCAATAAATACTTGTAGGAAAGCAGTGTGCGTCATAAATAGATGCCCATCAAATAATATTCGGCATAAAAGTGAGTTCTTGTAGGTCTCTCAGTTGGTATTCCCAGGTTTATAGAATGTTACAACTAACGGGTGTACTGTAAATCATGCAATCAATTCTGTTATTGAACAAATGGACAAAAACAACCACCGAGCCAAGGAAATGACTTGCTCAGGATACTACTGCAAGTTCATGGTCTTCTGTACTGAATTCAAAATTTCATGACTTCTAGTTAATTTTTGTTTTCATTTTTCTGGTTCATCTACATGTGCTTTTTGTGAAAAATGACATACAATCTGTGTAATCATACAGAACTATTTAATAGGTGATAGCAATATGCGTTGTATCTACTTGCTGGAGATTGAATAGAACTTAAATGCCCTAGTATTCCTTTGCTTTTTGTAATTTATGATTTTCAAACTCTTCTGAGTGCCCTGATAGTTTCTATTGCTGTATTGTCTTTTGAGCTCTTTGTTCCCTTTTGTCTCCAACAATCGCTGGGGTTGGTAAATATGTAGCTCCATGTCCATTGGGCATGTGTTCCTCTAAAGCCCTGCAAAAAAAATGGGGTTGTATGAGACTTACTCTCTTTTTAATCTTCCACTAGGTTCTTACCTGTGTACATGTGAGGGGAAGTTTGGTGTGGTGGAAAGAGTATAGACTTTGTGGTTCTACAGACCATGGTATATACCAGTGATGGCGAACCTTTTGAGCTCCGCGTGTCAGCATCTTGAAAAATCCTAACTTAACTCTGGTGCTGTGTCACATATAGAAATTTTTTGATATTTGCAACCATAGTAAAACAAAGACATATTTTTGATATTTATTTTATATATTTAAATGCCATTTTAACAAAGAAAAATCAACCAAAAAAATGAGTTCATGTATCACCTCTGACACGTGTGTCTTAGGTTCGCCAACACTGGTATATACTGTTTTCTAGCAATGAGGCCTTGGGCAAATTTCTGACTTTCTGAGGCTCAGTTTCTTCAAATAAAAAGTCTTCCCCTTGTAGTGTTACTATTGGATTGTAAATGTGAATCAACTGACTCCTTGTAAACACATAACACCTGCCAGCTTCCTTCCCAGCCTTTTATGGTCAGTATCTGTTTTCAACCCAGATTTGGGTATAGGAAGAGGAAAAGATAACTTGTCCTGATGATAATTGTTGAGAGAATTCAGTTGATGATACTTTAAGTTTTTGTTTTCCCACATCTGTAGAGAGTTTCAATACACATGTTACTTGTGTATGTGTATACTTTATAAAATTTTTTGCCACGTCTGTTATTTCTGTATGACTATTTGCTTGGCCTGGTCATAAAAATCCAAATAGATTTTTTAAAACATGTGGCAATTAGAATCCCCTGTTATTTTTAATATATGCCTCATTGTGGGGGCTACAGAGACCCACAAAACAAGGCTCTGCCTTATAGGAATTTTTAAGAAGAATCAAAAAACTTAAGTAGAAAATAAAAAAAGCTGAATTTGTAGGGTTTTATAATAGACTAGGGGCCAAGTGCATACATTTGTGCAACTTGAAAGGAACTGTGGGCCTCAAAGCTGCAGTGGACATAGGGGTGGGTCTCGGCCCATCCTCCAAGCCTCCGCCCAGTCCCTCCCACCACAGCCCCTGGTCCCCTGTCTGCCTGCAGCCCCTCTCCCGCTGTCACTGCTCCCAGGTGCTGATAGCACCAGCCTACTTGTACCTGCTGACAGTGAGGAGAGATTGGGGCCAGCACCAGCAGTGCGTCAGAGTGGGTCCTGTGCCGTCAGTGGGTGCGAGCAGTGGCTGCTGCCTCCATCTCCCCTCAGGAGCAGTGGGAGGTGGAGAAACCCTCAGGGGCAATCAGGGCCAGCAGCTACTGTTTGCACCCACTAATGGTACTGAGTGATAGGGACCGGTGCCAGGCACTGGCAGCGGGTGTGAGCAGCGGCTCCAGCGCCGTCTGTGGGTGCGAGCAGGGCCAGCGCTGGCAGTGGGTGCGAGCGCCCTGCGGGACTGTGGTGCGTGGGAGCAAAGAATTTTCAGTAACCACCAGAGGCTCACCCTGATGACAGCAACCGGCTCCCCGCCTTGGTCTGGCACCCCCGTTCACCTGCTCCACCATCCCACCGGCCAATGCCCGCCATGTTCCACTCTCTGCCTCCTGCTGCAGATGCCCACCATGTTCTGCACACTCCCCTTGGTGGTCAGCGCACCTCATAGTGACCGGTTGTTCGGTTGTTCTGCTGTTCACTTCATTTGCATAGATATAGACTATAAAATTGGGTGAGAAAGAAATATATCCTAACTAGGTGATCAGGGAATACTTTATGAAGGAGGTGGGAGCTGGGTCTTAAAGACTGAGTAGGATCTTGGACCAACAATGTTGACTGGGGAGGAGGAAAAAGATTGAAGAGCCCAAGCCAAGAATTAGAGGTGGGATAAGTCAACACAAGTATGGTGGTCATTCAGCTATTGGAACAGGAATGTGAATGGACAGAAGGAGAAATAAAGATAGAAGATCATTCAGTTCTGGTTCATGAGAGGCCCTGAATGATGAATTCACCTCAGGCAGTCACCAGGAAGGTTTGTGAGCACTGGGGTAGCATGAACAAACCTGTATTTTAAGCAACTAACTCTGCCAACCATCCATTTAAATGCTTGAAGACATTAAATTGTAAAAATATATGTATTATTTATATGTTACCTGAAAAGAAAGCTTTGCCCTAACTTGAAGCAGACTAGAGGTTTTAAAAGGTTACATAGTGTCTGTGACTTCAACTACTCATGCATCCTCCACAAGACTAGAGAGCTATTTCACTGTTGTGTAATAGGGTCAGTTTTGTTTTCAGCAGATTCTCCCAAGGAAGTGTGGTAAGCACATTTCTAAAACCATCACATTAAGTACTGTTGGCTAATAAATCATTGCTTCTGTGTTAAAGGTCAAAATGTTTCCTCCTTAGACCTTTTTTACTAACCTCCCTTGGTGTGTTTTTCCTGTCCTGCACACTTGTGTGTATGTTCTGTGCACATGAGTGTGTTCAGCTGAGACCAGAACAGACTCAAAGTTGAAACTATCAAGTTATTTTGACACAAATGCTTAGAAATATACTTTGGAAGTTATCACTAAAAATAACAAAGTGCACATGCTGTGTGTGTGTGTGTGTGTGTGTGTGTGTGTGTGTCTTTTTATTCACATCTCTGTGAATTTGTGTGACTAATTGGTGCAAAAATTTGAAAGGAGTTCTCAAAAGCTCACATTGAAGAGTCTTCCCCAAAAACCTACTTTTATATTTTCTGATATGAATTATTATATTCTTTGTGTTTGCTTCTCCCCATTGCATCCCACACCCTGTCATATTCCAACTTAAATTTTCTAACCCTGATGAATTTACATATCAGAAAGTATTAAACTGAGATATGAAGTTCAATGAAAAAAAGATACACATTTTAGTTTTCCATGTTCTTGAATAACTTCGGTATTGTAAATAAATACAATGTCACCTATAATTAAGTCCAGACCATTTAGCTCCGTTTGCCACTGAAATGATTTTATGAAATTAAGATCTAATAATTTAAATTTTGCTTTTATTTTCTTACCTTTGGCCCCTGTGGGAAGTCAGTATAAGAAAAGGTCCCTTTGTATTTTGGTGTGAAACTGGTGTTAAAGATGTTTTTCACTATGTCACTGTCATTTTTTATATGTGCAAGATAATTTCCTCTTAGAATTTAGTTCTAGGCTTCTTTAACAGAAATTAATTATTCTTATTTCATGTTAAGTGTCCTTCTTTGTACTGACTGCCAGGAAGCTCAAGGCTAAATTTAATGCTGTGCTATAGTAATTTTCTTTTTAGGTTTCTGGTAGTTTTCTCCTTCATTCCTCTCTGTAGTCTTTGATGTTTTTCTTTGTTGTCGTTTTCAGATTTTAGTTGCAACAATTCTAATGAATGTGACATAATTATAATAAAATTTTTGAACTTGTATATTTAAAGTAAATAATATGGCTGAAAGGAACATATTTTAGAATTACCTGGGTACTTTTAAAGTTCTGAGACCCAGTTTGAACACTTACTTCTGTTCTCCATTTTGATGCATGGATCATTTTTTTAGGCCATGTGAATGGGGCAGAGCTCACCATTGTGCCTGGGAATAGTGGGCATTCGGTAGATGTTTGTTGAATGAAAGAAGCACACACAATCACAGCTTTCCCTTCTGGTGATCTGCTTTATGATAAAATTTCCAGGAATGTATTGTGTCTAAAATTGGGAACCATATGTACAGGAAATTCTTTCTTATGTCAATATGAAATCCCTCCAAAGTAAATCCCCTTCTATATATATATATATATATATATATATATATATATATATATATATATATATATACAGAAAACTGTAAACCTTGTCCTGGGATAACTGTTTTAGGAGGGAAGCAATCCTGCACAAAGTCTTGGGCACAGGTTAGAGGGCATGTATTTTTCTGTAAAGGTCTGTCTTGGACATTTGTGATTTAATTACTTCCTTCCCAGCATCCTGTTAAGAATCTTGGCCAATCTGTAAGGCAGAGAGGAGCAAGCCAGGATAGTAAGATAATGTGGCAAAGGGACATGCAATTTTTAAGTCTTTCTAGAAGAGATGAGTGAGAATAAATGTGTTCAGGACCACAGCAACTTTCCCTAGTAGCCAGAGAGAGAGCATCACTGGCCTTGCAAAAACAGTCCCCACCCCTCCACCCACCCTCACCCCACCCCACCCCGCAACCAACACCACCCCCTGGGGCCTCCAGGCTTGGAGGGGTCTGATGGCCACAGGGTGTTTCATCTCCCTGTTGCAACAGTAAGACCATCCAAGCTTCAGTGTAAATCTCTGTTTTAAGGAGGGTTCACCCAGGGATATAAAATAAATTGGGATTTCAATGGAAACTTGGCATCCTGATTTGGAAACAGTTTTTATTGGGTACAGATTTGGGTGGGGGCTGGGGGTAGGAAAAAACAAACACAATTTCTATGTTGTAAATGTTAATACAACACAAGTAAAACAAATTAAAATAGTTTGTTTTGATGAGGCTTTTTTGCATTCCCATGACTCCAAAATACTTTTGGATTTGATGAAAATCTATAACTGTTTTAGTATAGAATGGCAAAGAATAAATGAAATTAAGCAAAGTCAAAGAATAACAGAGGGTACTATGGGAATTATTGTAGCTAGTTGGCAAGGGTTCTAATGGGGCCTTTTACTAGTCCAAAAATTATGCTATTAATAATTTTTAATATAGAGTCCTCAAATTATGTCTTCAAATTGCCAGTTCCGTTATTTGTTAGTCATAAACTCTCATATTCTATGTGTATCTACCCAATCTCGGTGACAGTGTTTTTGTTGTTTCTGTTGCTAATCCTTAAAACTATTAGATCTTAAGTACACTCCACTACCAAAGTCATTAATTTTAGGGAGAAAGTAGAAGCTTAATGGTTGTAATTTGACTTACAATAATCTATTTATGTGTATCATAATCTCAGTTCAGAACTATGTGTTTTAATGGGAGAAGAATCAGAGTACTCAGGAGGTTTATATTGCAATCCTGGTTGTGCTGTGGAATGGCTGTGTGATTTTGAGCAAGCAATTTATCCCCTGTATCCTCAGTGTTGTCCTCTGAAAAATGCATTGACTCATTTGGGGATATGTGATGACTCATGGTAGGAATATGCTGGTCTGGGTGATCCAGGATTGCACTGTCCAATATGGTAGCCTCTAGCCACATGCAGCTCATTTGAATTAATTTTCATGCTCAAAGTCACTAATCATCCGAGAGATGCAAATCAAAACAACAATGAGGTACCATCTCACACCTGTCAGACTGGCTATCATCAACAAATCAACAAACGACAAGTGCTGGAGAGGATGTGGAGAAAAGGAACACTTGTGCACTGCTGGTGGGAATGCAGACTGGTGCAGCCACTATGAAAGACAGTATGGAGTTTCCTCACAAAACTACAAATGGAACTACCATTTGACCCTGTGATCCCACTTCTAGGAATATATCCCAGGAAACCAGAAACACCAATCAGAAAGGATATATGCACCCATATGTTCATAGCAGCACAATTCACCATAGCTAAGATCTGGAAACAGCCTAAGTGCCCATCAGTAGATGAATGGATTAGAAAACTGTGGTACATCTACACGATGGAATACTATGCTGCTCTAAAAAGGAAGGAACTCTTACCATTTGCAACGTCATGGATGGAACTGGAGAGCATTATGCTAAGTGAAATAAGCCAGTCAATGAAGGAAAAATACCACATGATCTCACTCATTCATGGATAATAGAGACCATTATAAACTTTTGAACAGTAATAGATACAGAGGCAGAGCTGCCTCAAACAGATTGTCAAACTGCAGTGAGAAGGCTGGGGAAAGTTGGGGGGCAGGAGGGAGGGGTATAAGAGATCAACCGAAGGACTTGTATGCATGCATATATGCATAACCAATGGACATGGGACGCTGGGGGGTGGGGGAGGCCAGGGGATAGTCAAGGGCGGGGGGGAAAAAAAAGACACATATGTAATACCCTTTGTAATACTTTAAGCAATTAAAAAAAATTAAATTTCATTTTTAAAATTAAAAATTTAACTTATCAGTCTCTCTAGCTATGTTCAAATGCTCAGTGGTCACACATAATGAGTGGCTACCATATTTGACAGCACAGAAGGACCACTTCATCACTCCAGAGACTCGTCAGAGCTCACTGCTCTGGAATGACAGCCCCTTCCAGAGTTCTGGGAATGGCTGCTTGAGTGTGGATGGTATCTCTTTAAGTTGCTCTGTGAGCTGCTGGGAATAATACAATCCTCAAAGAACTCTGTCTCGCCTTGAACCACAAGGAGATCATTCACCAGGGAGTGGTTACTTTGTGCTGAATGGCATGTCAGCTGCATCACCGCAGAAGTGGTATCAGGGGGCATGCTCATTCCGAATTCCATCAGAATCATTCTTAAGCACCATGTGTCCAGTGTTGTCTTTGGCACATGTCTGTGGCTTCATATGAGTTCCAAAATGAAACCTCCCAGTCTCCTTCATGAATGTAGCTGTCAAAGGCCAAGGTGATGATGCCATGCTGCGCTTCGTAAGCCTGAAGTGGGGTGGGGAAGCAGAGCTGGGAATGAGGAGCGAGGGGACATCTGAGAACTATGCGGCTATTATGGATTGGCGGAAAGTCATCTTAACTGACCAGAAGCAGCTACATATTAAGCAGAAAGCATTTGCTGCTTCTGTTCATGGTTTGCTACTCTGCCACATTCTATGTACATGTCTGACTGTGAAAGTTCTTCAGGAACTATAAAACCATATACCAAAGTTAGACTGATTATTAATACCGTCAATGATTCTTTTACATTATGATAAAGTCATATAGGGTGACCATCTATCTATGCTCCCTTTTGAGGCTGAGGTTCATTTCTTTATAGGTGCAGAGGTGCCTGACTTTTTTTTTTTTAGTATTGTGTGTGTGTGTGTGTGTGTGTGTGTGTGTGTGTGTGTGTGCATACTCACACTGGAGCTCACAAGGATGTGAAACTATTTTTTTTCTTTACGGATAGCAGTTTCAACTCCCCCCAACCCCCAGCATGACTCTGAAACTGACTATGTTCAAACCCCCACATACTGGTTTAGATCGTCTCGACAAAGTTACTTCTCTGTGTTTTAGTTGCCTTATCTAAAATGAGGATAGTAAGAGTTCCTATAATAGGATTAGGACAAGGATTAAATGAGACTGTGTGTGAGCATTTTATATGTATACTCATATACATATATTCACTTACATGTATGCATGTATACGTATATACTTACATCTCAGTAACATCCCTGGCTATTTATAGTATTAGCTATGACTGAGCCATAATTATTAGAACACTAATATGCTCATTGGTAGACATACAAAGTCCATCTCCCCCAGAACCGATTTGTCTGCCAAACTGGGGATGATAATAGGTGTCTTCATGTCCTGTCTCTGGAGTGTGTAAGCCACTTGGGTTGAGCCCTTCCCCTGTAGGATATCCACCCAACTAGGTTGATTGGATGCTGCCTTCAGAACTAGTGAACCCCAATGCTCTGGGACCTTACAATATCTCCCCCTGAACTTTTGCACCCTGAGAACTTTCTTCACCTTTATACTTCAAACCCACTCCTATCCCCCAGCCCCCCCCACACACACACACACACACACACACACACACACACACACACAAGCACTCACTTCAGCATTTTGTGTTTCTTTTGCCAGATGCTTGAGGCTTAAGGGCCTTGGAAATCTCTGTTCTCACCTTGACTGGGGCATAGAGATGTCCTGTTCCGATGCTATTGATGTTGAGAGAAATAGGGCACGTTTTTTCTCCATGTGCCACTGAGCTCTCAAGCAGAATGTACAAGATGTTTTGTGGTTACCAAGGATACCTGTCGACATAATCATACCTAGCCTTTCTTTTCTTTCTCCACCCCCCTCAGCCTCTGCCCTCACCCTACTCTACCCTACCCTGGTCTTTATGTGACACTCTACATGGAGTACAGCTTGTACTCTATAGCCTGTCACTTATTTGGGTTCAAAAGAAGCTGCCAGAAAACTGACTGGAGAGAACAAGTACACTTGCCAGCACTTGCAGACTCTCCAGTGTACAGGCTGCCCTGAGAGGGAACAGCTTTCTTATACACTGATTTTTTTTTTTTTTTTTTTTTTTTTTTTTTTTTTTTGCCATTTGTGAATGCATCCAATTTATGTTTGGTTTGGGTAGGAGGGGCTAACAGGCTATTCTCTAGTTTCTACAGATTTATTTATTGGAGACGTTCCTGTCCCATTAACTGTCATCAGTAATTAGTTCAAGGTCTCATATGGAAAATTCTGCCCTATTAGTTAGCGTGTCTGAGGATAGACATTTTAATAGGCCAAAGACGGCAAATAGGAATGTGGCTTAATGTGCAATGTGAATAATATCTATCATGTGCTATCTAGATATCTTGACCTGGTGTTCTGGGTTCTCCATGATATGACTTCTAACTCTATCTACCTTGACTCCTTTATACTCTCTTAGTTAGCAATAGGTTTTCCCATTACCACTATCACCACCTCTACCTCTACCACCACCACCTCCACCACCTCCATCTCCAACTCTAACACCTCCAACACCACAACTTCCAACTTTATCACCACCACCTCTGCCATCTCCATCTCCTACTCTAACACCACCACCTCCACCACCACCACCACCACCAGCACCACCTCCGCCTCCACCATTACCTCCACAACCAGCAGAATATCTCCTACCCTTTAACACCCAATTGAAATACCTCTTTCCCTGAAAAGGTATTGCCCTAATTGTCCTGGCTGAAAGTGATAGTTCTCTCCTCTGAACTCCTACTGTCATCTCTTTACTTCTTTCTTATATGTTCAATCATGTTTTGTCTGTGTGATTTAGTTGAATATGCTTTATCTCTACTACTAGATATGAAATTTCAAGATGGTCAGGTTTTATCTATCTTCTTCTGCCCCCTCCCTAATTAGGCTTAGGGCAGGCTTATTTCCTCATACACTGTAGCTGTTTAAAAAATGCTTACTGAATGAATAAAAAGGGAAAAAAAAACAACATATACATGCCAATGCAAGTGGTTCCACTGACTGAGGCTATTGAAGGAGATTTGAGAAATTTTAATAGAATAGAATATTAGAGTTGACAGGAAATTTCAAGAAATCTAGCCACTACCTCCCATGTCATACCATATTCATTTTCAAATAGGAAATTAAGATTGGTATGTGAATGGTCCAGATCACATAGTAAGAGAATAATAGAGCTAGGACTTGTAACTCATATCTAGCATCCAACATAGCATTTTTTTTAAAACAAAACTAAAATAATAGTGACATAAACATACTACTTCCCTGACATTTATTTTTTTTTTTGCTAATATAAATAGTACAAACAAAAAGGAAACATGACTACTTCTATCATTTATGTGATTCTGCACAGTTGAATCAGAAACCTGGGTAAGGAGATAAGTCTTACTCAATTTTGAACATAGTGAAAGACTTAATGGCTGAAGTTCAGGCTGTCTGGTCATGGACAGCATGACAGGAAATGGGAGTTGAGCTGGCTGACATTCCCACAATGGGGAGAGAAAAAAAAATATTGCTGGTCCTACACTTTAGCAAGAAATGAGGGCAGCAGCCAAATGGTAGGGTGGGGGAAAGATTCCTTTCTCCAACTATGTAACAGAGCATTACGTGAGTGAATTCAGCTCTTCGAGTATGCTCTGAGCTGAGTGCCTCCTGGAATGTGAACTGTAAATCTCTTTCATCATCCTTCTCCTCACTGACCTGCGAACAACCCCTGTTCCTCCCAACTGCTTCCCTACCACCTGCTTTTCTGTCTTTCTGAACCTGCAAATCTTTTTCCATACTCTTATCCTTTTTTTTTTTTTTTGTCTACCTTTCTGTGGTGCATCTGATTCTTCTTTCAAAAGTTTCCATCTAGCCCTACTTCCCCCTAGCTATGAGATGCAGAATAGTATAATGTGACAGCTTAACATTTATTCATGTATCTTCAACAAATATTACGGACCACAACTATGGCCTAGGTACCATTCTGGTTGTTGAGGATACAACAGTAAGTAAAATAGGCAAAAATCCCCGCCCTTTTGGAGCTTCCATTTGAATGGGGAGACAATAAACAAAAGAACTGGTAAGTTATATAGAATATTGGAAGGTAGTACATGCTGGGACAGAAATTAGCTGGGAGGAAAAATGGTATATGGGGTGGTGGTGGGGAAGCTATAGGTCTCAGTGCAGTCAGACAGCTTAAGATGGATTTGGAATCCTAAATTCATCCTTCCCAGTCATGTTGTTTGGGCAAGTTAATAGACCTCACTGGGCCTCAGTATCATCTGTGTATCAAGAATCACAAGGGAGCCAGGCCAGTGTGACTAAGTGATTGAGTATCGACCTATGAACCATGAGGTCACAGTTTGATTTCCGGTCAGGTCACATGCCCAGGTTGCATGCTCAATCCCAAGTAAGGGGAGTGCAGGAGGCAGCTGATGAATGATTCTCTCTTATCACTGGTGTTTCTAGCTCTCTCTCTCCCTCTCCCTTCCTCTGTGAAATCAATAAAAAATATATTAAAAACAAAACAGAATCACAAGGGAAATTTAAGTCTTCTTGGGTGGTTATAGGCATTAATTGAGCTAATACATGTAAAGTGTTAATATAGGGCCTGGTTCCCTATAAACACTTGTTAGTTTGTATTACTATTTATACATTGCTTTATATTGTATTATATATTACATATATAATAAATGTTGTGTGTATATATGTATATGATATATATATAGTAATAGTATTTAACTTGTAATATTCATTTTTTTTCTCAAAATACCTGTATTTTTATCTTTCTCCTGCTAGACTGTGAATTTTTAAAGGCAAGGACCACATCTTGTTGATCACTATGTTCTCCAGAGTGCCTGGCACATAGGAGAATCTGTTTGCATGCTAAATCAGAAACAGATGGGATGCCCCTTTTCGAAGCCCAATAACCTTCCATTGAAGCCCATATTTAGAACCCTTCTCTGATTCTCATCTTTCTTGTATCACATCTGAAAAAGAACTTCATTCTGTCCACCTCCTCTTCCTCCCTACTAATCACCACTCCTCCCCACCTCTGACAGAATTCCAAACTCATGGTCCTTGTCTTACTGCACAATGGATCCAGCCATTTCCAGTAGCTCCATTCCACCTTTACACAATCTTAACCTTTTCTGTCCAGTGGGAGTCACACACTCCCTTCCCAAAACCTGTCTACATGCCCTAAACCTCTACGAATAATGCCCTTCTACAAATGTTTAACACTTTCTAGCAGAAGACCCAGTTTTATGCATATTTCTCATTTAGTCTTTAGAACTACTGTGTGAGGTACACACTTCAGATATTATTTTCTAATAAGGAAACAGAAGCTCAGAGAGGTGAAGTGAAACTCCAAGTACACGTGGCTAAAAATGGCAGAGTCAACACCTGAATTCCTGTTATCTGAAGCAACAATACTGAATTGAAAATGTTCATGCTTGGCCCTTGGATGACCTGCATTCTCATGTCAGTTTTACTATTTCCTCACCCTATGACCCTGGAAAATGCCTAAATCCTCAGTTTTTACTTCTGTAAGATTAAAGTAACTCTTGCCCTCCCTGACTCACAATATTTTGAAGATTAAAAGGCATGTTAAGAAATTTTGGAAAGTATAAATTGTTATGTGGACATATCAGAAACAGGAATAAACTCTGTAAAAATATGACTGATATATGTAAAGGAAAGAAATCAACATTTCTTGTGATTTCCACACACTTCAGAAAAGCAAAAGCTCTTTAGGATTTTCAGGCATATCTAAGCATTGACACTGCTGGTAAAGTTCATAAAAGCCTTTTTAGAGTATGCACAACCCCCAGAGTCTAAATGTTATTTAAAAACAGCCCCCTCCCCAGGAACACACACTTGACAAATAGTGAAGTGGGTTGTTTCTTTCATTGCAGTGAGCAAACCCCAGAGGTCTCTTTATATCACCTTATAAAATTTAGTGATACTAAGTGACATGTTGATCTATCTTGTTATAGTAAGAGGCTCAACATTGTGGGCTTCTTGCAGAGTCTAGGAACCTATTCAAATCCCATGGTTATTCTGAATGTTGTTGAACTGACTGTTGCATCACAAATCAATTATGCTTTGGGAACTTGGAAATATTAAAGTTTTATAGAGCCCTATCCAATTTGGCTTAGTGGATAGAGCATCAGCCTGCAACCGAAGGGTCCCGAGTTCAATTACTGTCAAAGGCATGTACTTGGGTTGTAGGCTCCTCCCAACCTGGGCCCTGGTCAGGGCTTTTGCAGGAGGCAACCAATCGATGTGTTTCTCTAACATCAATATTTCTCTCTGTCTTTCCCTCTCTCTAAAAATCAGTGGAAAAAATATCCTCGGGTGAGGATTAAAAATAATATTTTTAAAAAAATGTTGTGTAGAGATTATGGAATTCCATAGTGATATATATATATATATTTATGATAGGTGCTCAATAAATCTGTAAAATTAAATTGGGTAGTATTTGTAGCAAGTACAGTAGGTCCTCGGGTTACGTCGGAGATCAGTTCCTACAGCGCGACTTATTTCCCCATGAGTCGGAACCCACCTACATAAGCACCTACGTCACTCACTGGAGCACATACACAGCAGTAACGAAGTGAAACAATAAAAAATAAATAAAAGAAAGACAAAAATTCCTGACCTTTACTTGTGGTAAATAAATAATAAAAAACATAAAGCTCATATGTACATATGTCAAAATGATGGAACCTTTTTTTAAAAAAAAATAAATAAATGGGAGATGGCGATGTAACCATGAAATGATGTACGTTGAGTCTGACATAACCCGAGGACTGTCTATATCTGTGGCCTGGATGTGAAAAGAATATGTGTGTGGATGCTTAGATTTCTCTATCATCATTCTGTTCTGCTCCTCATATGTGCAAGGGACTACTAGAAGATGGTGCCAGGCGAAAGCTCCTTTTTTTTTTTTAATATATCTGTATTGATTTCAGAGAGGAAGGGAGAGGGGGAGAGAGAGAGAAACATCAATGATGAGAGAGAATCATTGATTGGCTGCCTCCTGCACACCCGCTACTGGGAATTAGGCCTCAACTTGGGCATATGCCCTTGGCCGGAATCGAACCTGGGACCCTTCAGCCTGCAGGCCAATGCTCTATCCACTGAGCCAAACTGGCTAGGGCAAAAGCTCCATATTTTAATGGATTTTGGTCCAGAACACCAAAGTTGACAAGGTTGGAGAGAAAAGAGTTGAGCAATATATCCTCACAGACATGTCAGCATCCTTATAGCTTTGAAACCCACAACATGGTAAAAAGTAAAAGGATCATGCAGTACTCTGGATAAAGTCACCTAGACATCTATCTGGAAAGCAAAGTTAAGGATTAGAGCTCAAGCCATTCAGGCCACACTTCAGAGAAGAGGGGAGCTCCCTGATACTAGTTATGCCAACAGCTGCTAAAGATTCCTGATTCTTTTAGGACTGAGCAGCCAGACCTCAGCTCAGCTCCACCTGCCTGGATTTAAAGTGATATTTTTGGTCTCTAGCCAGGCACATGCTCTCTCTATACCATCTGACAAGGATATGCTTTCTAAGCAGGGAGCCCAGAGGCCAAGCAGAGAACCCTGTGGGTCTGCCTCCCACCCAAACTCCTCCTGCATGGTATTAGATATTCACTACACAGACCAGGCAAGGACCCAGGTTAGACAGATCTATCAGCACTTACTGGTTTTCCTCAACTTAATTTTAGATTCATAACATTTTGGATGTGGCTTGCCCTTGATCACACAGCAAGTCCATGGGAGAACTAAATGAGAACCCAAGTCTTTTGACTCTCAGTCTCTCTCCCTCTCTGTAGTAAAGCAGCACCTCCTTGTATTAGGATAGTCTATCAAGCTGTATGGCCCTATTAATCCTTCATGAAGCATTCTTCTTGCAGGCCATACTAACAAACAGTAGCTTAAAACAACAAACATTTACTATCGTGTGGTTCAGAGGTTCTGTGCATGGCTCTGCAGGGCTTCTGCTCAGTCTCACAGGCTGACATCAGAGTGTGGCTGGGACGCATTCTGGATATGCATTACCACTGCCACCCCTCAGAACAGCAAAGGCCAGTCTCATAAACATGGTGTTAAATATGTGTCTCTTGGATTTTGATGAGGTTGCAGTGGATGGAAAGGTGTGATATTTATTCTGAGACTTTGGAAGGCACATTACAAAGAATCTCGGATATTCTACATAGGTTCTTGTGGGGGACGGGCTCTATGGTGACACCTCTTGGTGTTTATTTGTATAATTCCCTTTTTTTTGAGGGGTAGGAGAAAGAGGGGGTAAGTAACTGGCTTCTCTAATCAATAGAAGATGGCAAAGGCATTGAGAAGTAACTTCCATAATTACAGTCCATTATGCCTGAGTTCATTTCAGCAGAAGGGAGTGCAAAACTCTTCTTCTAGGCTTGAGGGACTAGGAAATGGTGTTGGAGAAACCCATGAAACAAGGCCCCTGGGAACTGTGGGCTACTTCTAGGATCTAAGGGTGGCCTCCAGGTAACAGCCAACAAACAAGCAGGGTCCTGGGTCATACAGCTGAAAGGAAACACATTCTGCCAAGAACCTGAATATGTTTGGGAAACAGCTTCTTCCCCAGTCCGGCCTCCAGATAAGAATGTATCTCAGCTAGCACCCAGATGGCAGTCTGTGAGACTCTGAGCAGAAGACCCAGCAAAGACATGTGTATACCCTCTGAAATTATAAGCTAATAAATATGTTGTTTTAAGCCACTGTGACTGTTAGGAAGAAACTGAAAGCTAATACAATACTCTTCACTATTTTCTAGAAAGATACTCTTTAGAAAAATCTCACCCAATAAAGGAATCTCTTTTACAGTTTTCAAGATGGTGATGATCAAGTTTCTGCTAAAACATCTTCAGTGACAGCAGCTACCATTTCACAGGTCAGCCCATTTTAGTGTTCAACAGGTGTGCACGTTGTCAAGTTCCACTCTCCCGAGGGTAATGCACCCTGCAGAAACAGCCTAGGATGTGCCATGATTCACAGTTAGGATGGTGAAGGGTCCTGGCTCTGTTGGCTTTTGGACTGCCCCAAGTGGCTAACAGTCCAGCATGTTCCTCCTTCATAAAAAGAGAGACTAGCCCAGCCGGTGTAGCTCAGTAGATGAGCATCAACCTATGAACCAGAAGGTCAGGGTTCAATTACCAGTCAAGACACATGCCCTGGTTGTGGGGTTGATCCCTAGTGCAGGGCATGCAGAAGGCAGACGATCAATGACTCTCATCATTGATGTTTCTATCTCCCCTTCACCCTTCCTCTCTGAAATCAACAAATATGTATATATATATTTAAAAAATAGAGCGGATTGAGAAGGACTCATGTGACAGGTCCAACACTATCTCTCATTCCCACTTTTACTACTATGCAGCAGTGTAAACAGAAGTTAATAAGCCCTGGGCGGCATACTTTCCTCAGAGTTGTGGCCAGCAAATGAGGTCTCACCTATGAGAGCGTTGTTGGCTGCAAATCAGCAAATGATTACAAAGGATGATTATTAAAATAACTGCCACTTGTCAGTAAATATTGTCAAAGCTGGTCCACAATCATGGAGACAGGCTCTCCAGGGAAGCTGGTGATGTGGAGATAAGGAGGAGACTGGCCTGCTTGGAATTGCATCACTCATTCTCTTACTATCCTATGTTTTAGGTCTTGCTTCAGGAATTTGTTTTTGTTTTGTTTGGGAAGAACAAGAAACCCCTGGAGCCAGTTACCTTGTCATCAAAACTCAAGTTGGTAATTAGGCTCCAAAGCAAACCTGTGGTAGCAAGACAGCGTTGAAACTTGAATTCCTTTCCAAAGGTGGAGGGCTGGATCCTACAAGCATAGTGTACAGCTTGGCTATTTTTATGCGTCTGCATGCAAGAAGGTTCAAGAGAATGTGGGGAGAGAAATAAGCGTCCTCTGTCTGCAGGCAAAACTCGTTTGAACATGTCTCTGTGTTCTGTAAGGGCTGCTGGAACCTTCACAGTTTATCTGATGAAAGATTTCACTAAGCAAAATGTCTTCACTTACAAATCCAGGCCCCAATTCATTTATTTTTGTTAGAGATCTCTCTCCAACCACCAACCACGAAGAAATAAGTTAATCCTCCAGAGGCCAAGAAATTATGAGAATGTTTAATCTGTCCATTGGATAATGTCCCAGCAAGCACTGTTAATTCCTTTTATATAGACAATTTACATATTGCAATTTCCCTCCTTTGGAAGAGAAAAATAGGCTCATACATGTATTTTTAGGATATATTTCATATCTATATTTCTGTTGCACTGCTCAGATTACTATTCAAAGCATCATTATTTTATTGTATATTTGTTTTGCCCACATTAAGAACAAGACCAAGATATCATTATTAAAACCAAAGTCCTCCGCAACCCCCTCCTTTTTAAAAACAGATTAAAAATTGTTCTGTCAGCCAAATGCCTTTTATTTTGGTCCCACAAAAATGTTTCCTACCTATGGTCTGAATTTTTATGTCTGTACACACCCTGTTCTCTTGTCAGCATGATGATACATGTCGTGTATCAAGTGGCAGGAACCTACAAATCGTGCTGTCGGCATGGTATTTTGTATCTTCATCCTCCATCAACCATAGTTTTTGCCCATGATTTCAGTTTTTAGATTTTGTTTGTTTGGGAGGTTGGAGACTTTGCTTTGCTTTTGTTTTTTGTTAGTTTTTGAGTTTTACTCTGGGCCTGAGGTCCAGGGCTAATTTCAGTGCTACCGTGAAATATTTGAGCCTGATTCCTTGGAGTTCCTCTGGCCCAACATCGCAGTGGCTCCGAAGTCATGCTACCAGCCTTCTTTATGAGGAAAGTTACCTGTTTTCTCATCTTTGATCCTGGAGAAATTGTCACTAACCAACCATAAAACTTACCATTGAAATGTTCATTTATCAGTTTAATTCCTCAGTTTCCCCCACTAGGTGGTGAGCTTTTGCAGTGCAGAGAACTACTCCTTTTGTTCATTCTAACCCCCACACCCAGCACTAGGCCTTGCAGAAAGCTCTTGTTCCATGACTGTTTACTTCATAAATGAATGAATGTTAGTAGGTGACATTTTTCCCATGGACTAGATAATGCAATTCTAGATCTTGCCATATCACTGGGGTTACAGGGTGAGAGGATTTCAATGATGAGTGAAAATTCGTGTGGGCAGCTCCCAAAATCCAGATAGATTATGACTCACTAGTTCATAGATGAATGAGTATTACAGTTTATAGAGCTGAACAGAATTCATTTCAGCCTGCCTGTTTCCCAGAGGAAGCCACTCAGCCCTGAGAGGGGCATTGTGTTGCTGAGAGTCCTGGGAAGGTTTTGTGGAAGAACTAACTCCTACGAGGCTTAGTGTGTTTTCCTTCTTGCCTGTTCTCATTTCATGACAGACACATATATCAATCAGTTGCCTCCTTTAGCCTACAAGGTGGTACACTTAATCCAGTGTTAGTTAGATCAAGTGATTATTCACGATGTCCTGACACTGCTAGAGAATAATCTAAAGGTAAGTGAGATGTAGCTGCAGCAGCCATCAGTAGTGATGGTAAGAAAAGACATCCATGGCTGTAAGGAACAGCTTAACCCACAGGGTCTCAGTGGAGGTGCTAAGTGGGCAGGTGGCTGTGGCTATGTTTATCTAAAGGGCCAGGTGTATGTAATAAGGTAATAGGTTTGTTTTTGTTTTGTTTTGTTTTTAATTTATTGAGAAATAATCAACATATATCACTATATAAATTTGACACATGCAGCATAATGGTTGGATTTACATATATGGTAAAATGATACACAATAGACTCAGCCAACATCCATCATCTCATAAAATACAGTAAAAAGACAAGAGGAAAGGAAAAAAAATTCTGTTGATGAAAATTCTTAGGATTTACTCTTTTAACACCTTTCTTATATATCATAGAGCAGTGTTAGCTATAGTCATCATGTTGTAGGCTACATCCCTAGTACGTATTTATCATATTACTGAAAGTTTGTACTTTGGACCACCTTCCTCCAATTCTCCCTCCTTCTAACCCCTCACCTTAGCTAATCACAAATCTGATTTTTTTCTGGTTTGTCTTTTGTTTTAGAGTCCACATATAAGTGAGATCATACAGAATTTATCTTTCTCTGTCTGATTTTATCTCACTTAGCATAATGCCTTTCAAGTCCATCTATGTTGTCACAAATGGTAGGATTTCCTCATTTTAAATGGCTGAACAATATTTTATTGTATATATACAATGGGACTTTTTTATTTGTTCATCCATCAATGGACACTTAGGTTGTTTCCATGTCTTGGCTATTGTGAATAATGCAGCAGTGAATGTGGTATCTCTTTGACATTCTATTTTCATTTCTTTGGGTATATACACAGAAATGGGATTGCTAGGTCATATGGTAGTTCTATTTTTTTATCTTTTTAGGAACCTCCATACTGTTTTTATTTTATTTATTTTTTTGTGGCTGCACCAATTTACATTTCCACCAGCAGTACACAAGGTTTCCTTTATTTCCACATCCATGCCAGCATTTGTTAGCTCTATTGTTCTTATGCTAGCCATTCTAACAGGTGTGCATTGATAGCTCATTGTGGTTTTAATTTGCATTTTTCTAATAACTAGTGATATTAAGCATCTTTTCATGTACCTGTTGGCTTTTGGTATATTTTCTTTGAAAAAATGTCTGTTTAGGTCCGTTGCCCATTTTTTAAATTGGGTAATTTGTTGTTTTGCTATTGAGGGGTGTGAATTCTTTTTATATTTTACTAGAGGCCCGGTGCACAAAAATTTGTGCACTCGGGGTAGGGGAGGGGTCCCTCAGCCCGGCCTGTGCCCTCTCGCAGTCTGGGACCTCTTGGGAGATAACGACCTGCTGGCATAGGCCTGCTCCCGGGTGGCAGAGGGCAAGCCCAATCCCTAGGTACAGCCCCTGGTTGGGCTCAGAGCAGGGCCGATTGGGGAGTTGGGGTGCTGCCCCCTGTCATGCACAGAGCAGGGCGGATTGGGAGGTTGTGATGCCACCCTCAGTCACGCCCAGGGTAGGGCCGATTGGGGGGTTGGGGCACCGCCCCCTGTCACACTCAAGGCAGAGTCGATGGGAAGGTTGTGGCGCCACCCCCTGTCATGCACAGAGCAGGGCCCATCAGGGGGTTGGGGAGCTCCCCCCTGTCACACACAGAGCAGGGCCCATCAGGGGGGTAACGAGCTCCCCCCTGTCACTCACAGAGTAAGGCCAATAGGGAGTTGGCACACCGCCTCCGTCACACACAGAGCAGGGCAGATCAGGGGGTTGGGGCGCCGCCCTCTATCACCCACAGAGCAGGGCCGATCAGGGGGTTGGGGCGCCACCACTGTCACACTCACGGCAGGGCCGATGGGGAGGTTATGGCTCTACCCCATCACACACAGAGCAGGGCCCGTGGAGGGGGACGGGGGGCGGGTTGGGGCGCCGCCCTCTATCACCCACAGAGCAGGGCCAATCAAGGGGGTTGGGGCGCCTTCACCTGTCACGAACAGAGCAGGGCTGATAGGGAGGTTGTGGCCCTGCCCCCTGTCACACACAGAGCCGCAGGGCAATCAGGGGGTTTGGGCGCTGCCCCCTGTCACACTGATCCCGGTGCCAGGAGGCCTCTCAGCTCCGCTGATCCCAGTGCTGGGAGGCATATTACCCTTTTACTATATAGAATAGAGGCCTGGTGCACGGGTGGTTGCCGGCTGGTTTGCCCTGAAGGGTGTCCTGGATCAGGGTTGGGGTCCCCACTGGGGTGCCTGGCCAGCCTGGATGAGGGGATGATGGCTGTTTGCAGCTGGTCACACACCCTTCAGGGTGGGGGTCCCCACTGGGGTGCCTGGCCAGTCTGGGTGAGGGACTGAAGCTCCCAACTGCTCCTTTTTTTCTTTCTTTTTTTTTTATTCTGGGCCAGCTTTAGCTCTGAGGCTCCAGCTCTTAGGCCTCCGCTGCTGAAAGTAGGTATCTGGTTTGTTTCGGTTCGAAACAATGTATAACTCCAGCTCTGAGATCCCAGCTCGCTGAAAGCTGGTTAAAATGTTTCAAACTGCAGGCTCAGAGGTCTGCAGCGGCAGGCGGGGAACATTGGAGTCCTCCGTCACTGAAGCAAGCAAGCCTCATGTTAGTTTCAAGCTGCCTGGTTGTCGGCCGCCATCTTGGCTGACAGTTAATTTGCATATCGCCCTGATTAGCCAATGGGAAGGGTAGCGGTCGTATGCCAATTACCATGTTTCTCTTTTATTAGTGTAGATAATATTAACTCCTTACCAGATCTATGGTTTGTAAATATTTTTTCCTATTTCATAGGCTATCTTATCACTTTGTTGATGGTTTCTTTAGCTTTGCAGAAATGTTTAAATTGGTTATAGTCCACTTTTTTTTCTTTTTCAAATAAACTTTTTATTGTTGATAGTATTACAGATATTTGCCCTTTGTCCCCATACTCCCAGCCCCTACCCCCACCCCCATGTCTTCACTACCCTATTGTCTATGTCCATGAGCTTTGCCTATAAGTATATAAGTTCTTTGGTTTATCTCTTATCATTCCCCAGCCCTACCTTGAGGTATATCATTCTGTTTCATGCCTCTTAGTCCCACTTGTTAATTTTTATTTTGTTGCTTGTGCTTTAGGCATCATATCTAAAAAACCATTACCAAGACCCATGTCAAGGAGCTTTGTTTCTATGTTTCCTTCTAGGAGTTTCATGGTTTCAGGTCTTACATTTAATATTTAATCCATTTTGAGTTAACTTTTGTGAGTGGTGTAAGATAGGGGTCTAATTTCATTCTTTTGCATGTAAATATCCAATTATCCTAGCACCTTTTATTTAAGAAACTGTCTGTTCTCCATTGAGTAGTCTTGGTTCCCTTCTCAAATATTAGTTGATTGTATTCATTTGGGTTTATTTCTGGACTCCTGATACTGTTCCATTGGACTATTTTTCTGAATTTTTTCCCCCAAAACCTTAATGTTTTGATGGATATAGCTCTATAATGTAGCTTGAAATCAGGAAGTATGGTGTCACATGATTTGTTCTTCTTTCTCAGGATTTCTTTGGCTACTCAGGGTCTTTAGTGATTCCATATATATTATAGGAGTGTTTTTTTTTTCTACTTCTGTAAAATATGCCATTGGAATCTTGAAAAGGATTCCATTGAATCTATAGATGGCTTTTGGTAATTTCAACATTTTAACAATATGATTTCTTCTTATACATGAATGTGGATACCTTTTCATTTGTTTGAGTTTTCTTTGATATTTTTCATGATAACCTTGTACTTTTTTGTATATAGATCTTCAGCTCCTTAGTTAAATTGTTTTCCTAAATATTGTATTGTTTTTGATTTTATTGAAAGTAGGATCAATTTCTTTAAAAAAAAAAACATTTTTCTTGATTTCAGAGTGGAAGGGAGAGGAAGAGAGAGATAGACACATCAATGATGAGAGAGAATCATTGATCGGCTGCCTCCTGCACACCCCCTACTGGGGATCGAGCCCACAACCCAGAAATGTACCCTGGCCAGAATCGAACCCGGGACCCTTTAGTTCGCAGGCCGATGCTCTATCCACTAAGCAAACCAGCTAGGGCAGGATCAATTTCTTTATTTCTTTTTCAAAAATTTTGTTGTTAGTGTAGTTGGCAGTTCTTTAATCAAGGGCCAGCCTTCTGTTCTTTCTTCACAGACAAGGACAATAGTTTACATTGCAGGGAAACCATTACAGTTGTCTCATGTGTGCTTCTTATCCTGTGTATGTGTCTTTGCATCCTTGATAAGGAAACAAGGGCTTTGTTAAATATTGTGTGAACACCTGTCTGCCAGGATTTAGAACAAATGCTTTCAGGCAATATGCTTTTATTTTAGTAAAATCTTATATATTACTTCTGTCCACAACTATAGGGTCATGTTAGGTTTTTAAAAACTCTAGGAAATGTTTATTTTAATTTTCTTTAAAGAAGGGGGAGAATAAAGAAAAAATGTATCAAAAGTTTCTACTGCTGAACTACTGTTTTGATTTCTCTTTGTGTAAGCTTTGGCTTTCCCACATCTTGAGACTTCAGCTCTTTGATGTTGTTCCTTTAAGCCTAACATAAAAGATTATTCTCTTTGGTCTACAGGCTTGGAGGAGGGCAAGCACAAAACATTCCTGTGTGTTCATATTTCTATAGCAGTAATTGATGCTGGTCTTAGGATTGTCATATTTGCCCTAGCCTTATACTATAAGCATTTGGTGTTCCATGACTTTTCAGTTTTGTCAACTCTCCAATCCTATATGGAGTTCATTCTTATTTCTGTGTAAGCAACCTGACAAGGGTAGCATCTATGATCTGATTCCTCACTCTATCCCTACAGGGCTTATAATTATGCTTTGCACACAATAGATGTTCAATGCATGAATGAATGCATGGGTGATTTTTTCAGCTTGATTCCATGAGCTGCTTGATTCTATTACATGCACCACCTAGGTTTTCATAAGACATTTCATTAGTACATATTGCTTATTGCTTTTTAATACTTAATAAATTATTTGCTTCACTTTCAGTAGAGCCCAAATGAACAGAGATTGAAATAGTTTCAGTTACAGAGTTAATTTTTTTCAGTACCTTCCCACAAAATGGCATTGGGTCCATGTGACTCAATTCCTGGGTTTTATGGTCAGCTTGCTTGCCTAACGTTGTGTTCATGTGGCATAAAGTCCTAAACTCTCAGAGCTGCTTGAGCTCAAGCTTTCTAAATCCTTCTCATTTACAGATGAGGAAGCTGAGAAATTTGCATTTTTTATAGTTAGTGAATGAACTGGGAGTTTGCACAATTCTTATCAAGATACTGTGTGTATAGACAAAGTATTTTTTCAATACAAATGTATTATCACTCTGTTTTGTGACTATTCTTAGAATGACTGGTTCTAGGCTCCACAGACATTTTACACATCACTTCTAGGACTAGCAATAAATGTGGCAATTATTGACAAGAGTGGGCTAACACATCTTCTAAAAGGGTTATTTATTTGGATAAACAGCAAAGGGGGAGGGAGTTGTGCCAGAAAGCCATAGGATTGAATCAGAGAGCCTGAGTATCAAACCCAGCTGTACCACCTAAATGACATGCACCCATCGACGATAAGATTTGGTAATTGTTTATATCACTCCAGAAAGTCCCCTCATGACTTTTTTCAGCCAATTCCCACTTGACACCCTTAGAGGTAACTCCTTTCTGACTTCTATCACCATAAATTATTTCTGTCTGTTCTTTTGATTCAGATAAATTGAATCATACACTATTTATTTTTGTATCTAGCTTCTTTCATTCAACATGCAGGTTCTGAGATTCATCCATTCATTCATGCTGTTGGATCAGCAATCTGTTCCTTTTTATCCAGCAGTATACCATTGCATGAATATACCCCAGATAGTTTATCCATTCTCCTCTTTTTTTTTATTTGATCATGAATTTAGATAAGTAAAAAACATGGAAATATGAGTATTGAATCTTTGTGTCAAATCCATCTCTGTTCAGGCCTAAGAGCCTGAGATATTTGTCACTAGGGACTCCTGACACCAACCCAAAGTATTAGGCACATGCCTTTGCTTATTGTAATCTCCAGTTATTCCTGTCATTTCACTGAATGTTAAGTGGGTGTGGGAGGGACACTGGCCTGAGAGCCAAATCTTGGGTTCTAAGAGCAGCTTTGCCCTCACTCTGCAGTATAACAGGCCACTTCATCACCAGGCCTTCATTTCTCTATCAGTAAAATGGTCTGGTTGGACTAGATAATCCCTGGGGTCTTTTATTGCAGACATCCTAGAGTCTTTGAAAATCCCTCCTCTGGCCTCTGGATACCTCATCCTTCTCTGTCAATCCTGGAATTTCACTCTTTTACATCTCTGTGTATCCAAGGCATCGAATTATTCAAGAAAATATATCTGGTTATTATCCTTGTCCAAGCCCCACACTCCCTTTTGCAGACTTGGAGCATGGAGAAGAAATGTTGCCCAATGAGCTTGCTGCAAGAAAGATTTCCTAGAAAGTATTTGGTCTTAAATATTCACCTATTTGTCAAATTCTTGGAATACTATATTTTGCAAAGCTAATTAGGTGTATCATATTTTTTATCTCACTTCAAAACTACATTATGAATTTGTTCTGTCTCCTTCCCATGTCCAAACCATTGTCGCTGGTGGTAGCTTTTAAACTATTAGCATGAGGTCTTTTCTTCTGATCTGTCATAGTACTTGTGTGATCTGAGTTTAAGCACCAGACAGTCAAAGTGCTGAACTATGTGTAGTTCAGCTAGTCCTGGGCTAATGTTATTCATTTGGCAATGTCTATTTTACTTTAGCACTCAATTTCTTAAAACCTCCTTTTCTTCTCTTCACAATTCTTAGAAGAAATGGCCTTTGAAATATGATCCCTCTCACTATGGGAAATGTTTTCTATGAATTTTTTATTTTAAAGGGCAGACTTTGCTTCACTTTCAGAAATAGTATCTGTCTCTAGCATCAAATGAACTGGAGGGAGTCAATCAGTGAAGGAGGATATTTTTCCAGCTTATCTTAAGTCAATGATAGAATTATTTTTAATACCAGGGAACTTTAGAGCTTGGTATATTTGCCTATTTATAGTGGAAAATTCCATTTCTAAACAAAAATGGATTTGCAAAGCATCTATCATTTTTATTATCCATCTTCTTGGGTATATCCTTTGCTGTATGGAATAGGAAAGAACATGGAGTTAGAGAATCAGAAAGGGTAGTTTTGTTTTTTTAACCTTGACCCAGCTATGTTCTAATTGAACAACTTTAGAAAATCATTTGACCTGTATTAGTGTTCTTCTCTGTAAAGTGGGAATAATATATATTTTTTCAAGGTTGTTTTGAGAATCTTAGATAACACATTTAAAATTCATGACACATATAGTATGAACTCAATAAAGGTGGTAATGCAGTTACGTTGGAGATGTCATTTTCATTAGGTCTCTTATAACATCAAAAGTAAGGCCTGAAGTTTCCAACTGTAACTTTGGTACTTCTAAAATGAAGTGTAAGACTTCATTTTCACACTCACAGCTTCTGAGACCTTTCACTATTGCCTTATATCTTACCAAATTGTGATTCGATCCAGAAAATTATATTTGAAAGGCCTGGTGCATGCTATTTTCCAGTGAAGGACCCAGAGGGACATAATCAGAATGTTTATCAGGTGACTGCCCTCTGTGCTGCATTGCAGAGATAAGACCTTTATGTAGGGAGATATGTCTCCCAATTCTACAGCTGAGGCTCAGCCAACCCTAGAATCTGGAAATCATCCCCCATAACTAGAACGTGTAAGAAGAGATGGTGAGAAGCTTAAGAGAGATTAAAAATTCAACCAATGGGTTTGAGGGAGGATTAGTGAGCTATGAAAACAGTCCACGCCATAAAGTGCCTTTTCACTTGCAAGGGACATTATTTATCTAGAATTTTGGACTGGTTCTCTCTTCAGATAACTGTTTGGAGTGTCTGTGTTTTGTTTTTCTTGATCAAACATGAGCGAAAAGCACATCTAACCAGATCTCACAGCCAACTTTCTCCATAATATGGATGTGCCGTGTACCTTTCACAAGAAGAACACTGTCCATGGAGGGGCAGGCTCTGGAACTCAGAGCACTGACATGGGAATGGAGGGTTCTTACATATGTTGTTTGGGCCAAAGACTGACTCTCACTCTTGAGCAAGCTGATTCACTCACAAGGTGAAGAAGATCTGCAATGAATGGAGAGCTCATCTGAGATAGATGCTACATGATTATTATGATTGCTTTCCTCAGATATGGAAAGTGGTTATAACATCGCTGAAACTTCTAGGCTATTCCCTTTGTCTTCTAAACCCAGTTTTACTCTGTGAATTCTAATAGTTTCAGCCATGCTCAATGAGGACTCGCACTGTCAACCCTAACAGACTCCACTTAAAGCCTTACTTCATTTGTGCTTTTATTTTGTCATTCGTTAGTTAAGGAATGCTGACTGCACACCTCCCATTCTGTACCAGACACTGCGAGGGGAAGCAAAAGTTGGGTGAGACTTGGGCCCATCTCAAGGAGCTCAAATAGGGTGACAAACATGTACACAATGCCCTAACCGGTTTGGCTCAGTGGATAGAGCGTCGGCCTGCGGACTCAAGGGTCCCAGGTTCGATTCCAGTCAAGGGCATGTACCTTGGTTGTGGGCACATCCCCAGTGGGAGATGTGCAGGGGGCAGCTGATTGATGTTTCTCTCTCATTGATGTTTCTAACTCTCTATCCCTCTCCCTTCCTCTCTGTAAAAAATCAATAAAATATATTTTTTAAAAAAGAGCTTTTTTTAAAGAAAAAACATGTACACAAAACCAGACACCATGTAAAAATGACAGAAGGGTATTCCTACAATTGTTTTATGGATGGAAAAAAAGGTAGCAATCAATTCTGCCTGAGAGGGACTAGCTCAGGAAGGGGTTATAGGGCACATATGACGGGAGTCTGAGTGGCCCAGTTAGAGATTAAGTGAGAAGAGTAATATGAAGAGAGGTGCCAAGGGGGAGAAGTGTAGGATATATTCAGGAAACTGCAATCAATCTGATTTGGCCGGAGTATAGTGTACATAAGAAAAATGGCTGAGTGTTCAGCAGAATTAAAGTTATAGAACTTCTTACCATGCTGCCAAGGAGTGCAGGCATGGGGGAAGGGGGTTGCTTTTTATGGTTTCCAGGCAAAGAAGAGATATGATGCTGGCTGTGCTTTAGAAGTGTGCTCTGTCAGAGTAGCATAGTTGCTAAACTAAAGTAAAGAAGAAGTTGCACACTGGATACTCTCAGACTAAATACCTGTGGATGTGTTTTGTTTTATATTTAAAGGATTTTTTAAAAATTCAAATTGTCTGTAAACTTTTAAAATTTCAGAGAATTCAAACAAAATTCTAGATTTTCAGTTTCTGCTAAAAAGTGGAGTTCACAATTTCTGCCTAGCAACAACCAGTTAGAAATGAGAAGTATCTTTCACTGGAGTTGGTGTATATATTTTACTGCCAGAAATGATGAAACCTTGAAGTAGGCTGCAAGCTGGATATGGAGAAAAAGGCAAGGATTGGACTTGCAGATTGCTTAGATGTGTAAAGAATGAGAGAGAGAGATAGGGAAGTCAAAGAAGACTCTGGGGATTTTATTTTGCATAATAAGTGAGTCAGATTCCCATACAATCAGAAACAGAGGAGGAATAGAAGGTTTTGGAAAGATGTCTGTGTACCTGGTATGTCTCTTTGTCATTCAAGGCTTTGGAAAATATTGATAAGGCACTTGAAAATATACTTGTAGGCCAGTAGTTGGTTAGAAAGTGCTGTGCTAAAGGGTAAAAGCTTATCATTATGACCTGGACAGTCATATGTGTTGTTTTTGTTTTTGTTTTGTTTTTTCATTGTCTATTGCATATACTTTATCTTGAACTCTAACAAGTTATAAGGCAAATATCTGTTCTTGAAACCAAGAAAAAATGTAAGAAAATGGGAACTCATGGCATGCCTACTGTGAGCTTATAACCATGAGTGGCATTGTACAGTGGAGACTGCAGAAACAGTTCTTATTTCAGTCAATGTAAAATAAATGGGTCGTATTAAAATGCGGGTTTTAAATGAGTTATAACCAATAGGTAGAATTTCTTAGGGGGGAAAAAAGTTAATACAAAACAAGAAACAGGGCCCAGAACTAAGATAAGAAAAGTGAGGCTTCTGGGAACCACGTAGACGGCTATTCTCAGGCCCTTATAGTATCCTGAAAGTGGGCACCTCGTTAAATGTTGCTCTCTCAGGGCCTCACTTGCCTCACCTTAGTCCTGGCCCTGATGTAGAGTTTTTATAAATAAACAAATCATAAATCATAAAATGTTATTCTCTGCCCCATGAGATTCCATGGGCATTTTTATAACTAATAATTTGAGATTTATAATCTTATCTAATTCTTATGCATATTCCCACTGTGGGATGATACAGGGAGAACACGCTCTGTCTGGGTTGAGACTTGTGGATACTATCAAAGCCTCGAGCCCTGTCTCATGAGTTTCCAGGTGGTGCTGCACCCTGTGGAATAACACTGAAATATGCAGTGATAGGCAATTGCTTGAGAGCTATTTATACTGGCATCCTGTGTGGAGGAATCCGTCTCTGGGGTAGCATCCCTTGATATTGACGTAGCACTCATGGATTTTGAAGAGCAGATTAGTGTGTCACGTTGATGGAGGGAGGAGGTTTTTGTTTTCATTTTGTAAATGTTAGGGCTGGATTATTAATTTTTTACTTTAACGGTTTCATTGAGGTATAATTGATATGAAAAGAACTGCATATATTTAATGTGTACATTATTTGAGTACACATTAAATACACACAATACCATCACCACAATCAAGGTAATCAACATGTCTGAAAACTCACAGAGTGTCCATTTGGTTATTTGTTTGTTTTTTTGTTTTGCTTTGTTTTTGTGATAAGAACACAACATGAGATCTGCCTCTTAAAAAAATTCAAATGCACAATACCACATTGTTAGCTGTGGTTGTTATAGAGCAGAGCTCTAGAACTTACTCATCTGGCATAGCTGAAGCTTGATACTCATTAATAGCAAGTCTCCATTTCCCTCTTCCCTGTGTTCCTGGAAACCACTATCACAGTCTCTGCTTATATGAATTTGAGCATTTTAGACACCTTATGTAATCATGAATATCTGTCCTTCTCTGACTGACTTATTTCACTTAATAAGTGGCTTGCTATAACATATTTAGCATATGTCTTCCCATTTCATCCATGTTGTTGTGAATGGCAGGATTTCCTTATTTGTTTAAGACTAGCTTATATTCCATTATAGATATGCACATTTTCCTTATTCATTTGCCTGCCAGTTATCACTTGGGTTGTTTCCATATTATGGCTATTGTGATTAGCACTGCAATGAACATGGGAGTGAAGATATCTCTTCAAGATCCTACTTTCAATTCAGAATCATTTCCTTATGACATGTCTTATTCAGTCATAGAGAATGCATGACTTGAAATGGACCTTAAATATCACCTAAGCCCACCTCTTTGCTACATAAATAAGAAAACTGAGGCACAGAGAAGGGACATAACTGGACTTGAATCACGAAACAAAGGTATTCATTAGACTTAGGTTCAGATGGAGTGACAGAGGACTGGAATAGTGATGAAAGGAGACTATGTTAATTTCTCTCTCACTGAAGGAAGTAGGAAATCCAGGGCAATGAGTAGTAGGCTAGGACCCTGTCTCCTGTATTCCTCTGCATGCTCAGCATGGGACTTCTATTAAGGGGTCCAAGTTGGCTGCTCCTTCATTCCAGTGGACTGAGGTAAAACCCCTTTTCTCTGAGGTCACCTATATTCTACCTTAAACTCTTTGGCTGGAACTCAGTCTCATGGCTCAACTTAGCTTCAGGGAAGATGGAAACATATAATATTTTTTCTTGGCAGCCATATACCTAGCTAAAATTTGGAGGTTCTCTAACTTGGCAGCATCAGGATAACTCAACTTCTAACATGGCAACTCGGGGCTTCAAATGTATATGTCTCAAGCAAACCATATCACATTGTATAAGTGGCATCAGGAATCATATAATATCATCTCTACCACATTCCATTGAGCAGCCATTACAAATGTCCTCCCAGGCCCCCACCGTTTCCTGGTGGACTGTCCGGATCACGTAGGAAGAAGAGCATGTGGGATGGAATAGGTGATATCATCTTGGAACATGTACTTTGTCATAGCATTTCCCATAGTATATAAAGAGGTAACATTATACACAGGCTCCCTGCTATAATGAACCTATGGACAGTGCTGTGAAAGAAGAGAGGAGTAGGGAAATGACCAGTAAAGGTGGTACATTCAAATGCCCTGGATCCTAAAAAAGTTGAGCCATCTAAGTTGTTTAGAAAAAATGTGCAAGGCAGAGGCAAGAGTGGAAGAAAAGTCCTGCACGTACAAGCATGAAGTGTTAAATTGTTTGGGTAGATAAGAGTGAGGACTGTGTGTTGGGGGAATGGTGGGATAGGTTCGTGGAAAGAAGAAGTAAGGCGATATCCTGAAGAGCCTTGAGTGTCAAGTTAGAGTCTGGCATTGGGGAGCAGTCACTGGATTTAGCACACAGGCATATAGATAGAATGCTCTTCTTGAGTAATCTTTCCATCTACAATCTTCCCTGCCTTTGATAGTAAACATATCATCCCTGTGAAAGTGTGCTTCCTAGCTTAAACTGAACGCAGACGCTAAACCATCAAATCACTTTAGATTTTTTTTTATTTTTTACCCACCACAAACAACGCTAGGATGGCATGCATTTGAACAAACCTAAGTGATTTCACTCTTCTACTTTTCAAAGCTTTTGGCTGGATACAGAGTGAGAAATTCATACCTTTTTCAAGTAGTGTGGGTTCTTTTTTTCCCAAATCCTATCATCCATCTGGTTCTCTGGAGGTCTTGGAATCCAGGAAAGTGTTAGTTCACTGTGCTGAAATCCAAAAAAGACTGCTAAACTGTGACAGAAAATTTGCATTCCAGAGACAGTGAAAGAATTAGCCCTACCACCCTTTAGCAGCAGCGAAGAGAAAACATCTGGATTTTCTGTCCCCTTTGTCTTTCAGCAGCTACAGGATGGAAAACCCTGTACTTGTTGTCTGTGCCTTTCAAACCTACTTAATTTAAAACACTTTGGGCATGCTGGGGTGGTAAGAGGAACCAAAACATGGAATTATTTTATTTCCAGTCTCAGAAAATATTTCACAGCCAAGATACAGTCTAAGGAGGGCAAGTTCTCCTACTTCCCTTTATGTGCTGCAGAAGGTTACGGTCTTGTGAATGGGTTCCAGAGCCAGTGTTTGTGCCCATCAACTGTGCTGTGCTCCGAAGAAAAAACTACACAGTGGCAACATGATGCTGGCGTGTCTGTATGGCGCTTCTAAGCTTTGGTGCTGTCTGTTGTCTGCATCTGGCAGAAGTTTAATTACAAGGGCTTGTTTTCAACCGAAGCCAAGTCATTGCCAAATCTGTTCAACTGATCTGTATAGAATCGAAGTTAACTCATGACCCTCTGGCTGTTCTCTGTGCCACTCCCAGGAGTTAAAAGCTTAAAGTTTTCCCTTTCTTCTGAAAGAGGATCAAGTTTGGTTCAAACAAGCTTTTCTGTCATCCCCAGAAACACAAGGAAAGACCTTCTGTGACCCTACTTGTTTGGCTCAGACCACTCGTGGCTTGCTATAACTTAGGAAATAATTGCAATTCCTAAAGCCAGGTAGAAATAAACATCTTGCCAGAGCCTGAGTTTCACACAACTCTGAATGGAACTGACGTGTGAGCAAAATGGTGCTGGGAACATTTCTAGTCTCTGCTTGCAGATCTTGATTCTAATGGATGACTCACAATGGATTTAATTGTGATTTGAAATGTGCAGGCAGTCAGTCATTGCTATGTATACACGTAGCTAAATCATCATTGCTTAAACCCTTGGTTTAGGTTTTGCCCCTGGATGAAGAGCATTGGCCTACCTATGTTGTGTGATTAACTTCAGATCATGTAGCAAAATTTGTAACACTGCCCTGGCTGTTGTAACTCAGTTGGTTGGAGTGTCATCCAGTACAATGAAGAGTTACAGGTTTAATTCCTGGTCAAGGCATGTACCTAGGTTTGGGGCTTTGATCCCAGGTAGGGGCAGGTATGATGCTTTTCTCTCACATAGCTGCTTCTCTTTCCTTCCCCCCTCTCTATAATCTATAAGCATGTCCTCAGGTAGGGATAAAAAAAAAAGTGTAGCACTACATTTTTTTTTTAATTTGGACAAATGTACTCCTGCTGCGATAGAATCAAAGAACCCAAGAATTGGAAGGGAATTTTGTTGGGCAGTAGGATGTTATTTGCATTTTTCATTCAACAAATACTTGTTAAGTGCCTGTTTTGTGTTAAACACTGCTCCAGAGGCTGTGAATGCAGTAGTGTCTCAAACAGACTGGTGAGGAGATAAGCAATAAACATGTCAACAACTGAGTACAGGAGGTGATATCAGATAGTGATAAGGACTATGAAGGCAATAATAGGGTAAAGAGATAGAATCTGGATCAGGAGAAGGGACCAATTAAATAGGGTGGTAACAGGCCATCTGAAGAAGATGATGAAATTTAGAGTGTTATTGGATGACTCTTTTGACCATTCATTCCCAGTCATTCATTTATTTACTTAAATAAAAATCTTTATTTAGCTCTTCTATGTTCCAGTCATTGATGGGTGAACTCTAGGGGTGAAACAGTGAACAAGACAAAGAGCCCCACCCTATTCAAACTTCTGTCCCTAAGTCAATCACAGAGCTTCAAGGGACCAAGAAGTCTATTAACTTAAGTCTCTTATTGTATAGGCAAAGGAATTTAGGCCAGAGAAGCAAAGGCTTTGCTCAGGCATCATTCCCAGTGGCTTGTCTTCACAAGACAAGAGAACAACCCTTGGCTTATGCTTGTTTCTCCTTGTCACTATACCATGCAGTGTCTCAACAAACATTTATTTCAACAATTCTAGTTTAAAACAATGCTGAAGTTAGCAGTGTGGCCCAAAGGTAAGCTGTTTTACCCACTGGAGCCTCCTGTATACTCTAATTGAAGATATCATGATTAAGCATTGTCAAGATGGTGCTTAGTTGGGCCTTGATTATAGTTAAGTCAAGAAAATAGACCCTGCCAAGTATTTCTGCGCCAAACTATATGTTCTATGAGACTTCTCTATATGCACTCTAAATGAATGAATGTGACGACTCCATTTCTTATTAGGTGTTCCAAGTATGTAAACCAAAGAAAAATATAACAGAAAAAGTATCTGTTGAAAACAAAACAACAAAAAGGAAAGAAAAAAAACCAAAAACACAGCAACGCAAATTTTCCCAAACTCACTATGCATAGTCTTGTGAATGTCTATGTGGGCATCTCATATTGTCTGTTTCCAATAACAATATAGGAAAGTAGGCTCATTTGATGAGCCAGAGACCCAAGAACCAAGAATTAAGGTCAATCCTCATATGAAATAGTAATTTTACCCAGAGAAACTGACTTTATAACAATATCTTTAATCTCTTTACATTATTAAAGAGTGCATTTTATATTTATCTTATTTAATTTTTCCAATTCTGGGATGTAGACAGGGCTGAATAATTAGTGTCACATTGTGTAGATGAGAAAATTGATACTCAGATTATGGAATTTTGTTCAAGATGCTGTGAAATTGCAGCTACTCTGGAAAGTGACCTCAGTACAGTGGTTTGAGTGTCTATTAAAAACCTCTACTTACAAGTTTCTAGTGGCAGGAATTATGGAAGTTGAACCTAAGATATCATGCAGTAAAGCTGAAAATAGGATTAGCTCCTCTGAATTATTGGCCAGAGGGCCTCCATATTTATCAGTTTTTGACAGTCTTGTTTTGACAGTACCAAAACCCAAGTAATGAAATATACTCAGCCTAATGATTTTTCACTGGTATAAATATTTATGTTAATAACTAATCAACATCAGTTGTCATATTCTTATTACTAACACAGCTAAAATATCAAAGAGATGTTTTGGTCCAGAAAGGATCTAGTATGGGGTTTGGAAACGAACACTATAGAAACCAGAGTACCTGAGTCCTGAACTCAGCTGTTAGACTAGTTTATAACATTAGGCAATCATCTTCTCTGAATGCAGTGTCCCAGTATATAAGGTGAGAGAGTCGGACAAGATGATTTTAATAATCTTTTCAAACTCAAGCAAACTATGCATTTGTGAAAAGTTATGGCATAGCAGTTTGCGGAAGATCAATAATTGCATTTAGTGTAATTGCCATTATATGGAACTTGATAGAAAGATATAGGAAAAATCTATCAATTGGAAGACAGTGTGGAGAAGAATGTGCCTATGCCTTCTAAGTCCAAGGACAAGTTGTCTTTGGACTTAAAAGACATAGGTTTCAATCCTGACCATGTTTAGAGTCATGTGACATAAGAATTCTACCATTCAGTGGATAAGAATTCTATCTTTCTACCTACTATAATATTGTTGTAGAGATTAAATGAGTTCCTGTTTGTAAACTTTAAAGACTCTAACAGAGCAAGCTGTCAATTTTTGTTTTGAGAGTATAACATCATGTAAATTACTTTTATGAAGAATTTAAAAATCTATGGGTTTGAGGTATAATAATGTTTACATAGAATTAAGAACAGCTTTTCCACAAAATTACTAAGGATTCATTAGCCCATGTTGTTATGACATTATCCAGTTGTCCCAGAGTATCGTAAGAGAATTCCTTAAATAATCTATTTTTTAAAAGTAGAGATGTAGCCCTAGCTGGTGTTGCTCAGTTGGTTAGACATCATCCCATGTATGGAAAGGTTGATGGTTTGATAAATCCTTGTCAGGACACATGCTTAGGTTGCAGGCTCAATACCTGGTAAGGGACGTGCAGGAGGTTGCTGATCAATGTTACCTTCTCACATCAATGTCTCTCTGTCTCTCTCCCCCTTCCTCTCTCTTTAAAAATCAATAAGAACATTTAAAGAAAAAATAGAGGTGTAAAATATAGAATGATACATGGTGAATAAAAAAATAGAAAAATTAGAAAAGTAGTGCTTAAATATGGTACTTCAATTCGATAAGTAAAATGCCAAGTTAATTAAATATATGTCCTAGTCCCCTCTGAATCTGTAAGAAGAATTACCCAAAACTAACATTTGTTATACAGCCAGACACGGGGCATTTGTTTTCATATGTGCTCTTATTTAGTCCTCATGATACTGCATTGTAGACATTTTCATTCTTGTTTAGTAGATGAGGAAACTCAAGGCCAGATAAGTCAAAAAAATTCCTGGATTTTCACACCCAGGTCTCTTGAATCTATCACTAATTCTTTTGCCATATATGATAGATGTTCTTTACAAGTCCCAACAAATTGTACCTTGAGATGTTGTAAAGCCAAATCTATGATCTGACTTGGCTTAATAGGAAAGGAATTTATTTTTCTTTTTTCTCTCATGATAGTCTCAATAAAGTGCTGTGATCTTGCAATTTTGCTCCCGGCACGAAGGTTTGACCCACTCATCAAGTCCCAGCCCTTCATCACCATCAGCTCATAATTCCAACTCAGGTTCTTTAGAATAAACAACAGGGCATTATTTACTTTGTGAAGAATGTGATTTGCAGCTCATTACAAAATTAAATAAAATGACCTAATTGTCCTGATCTTTTTGTCCTTTTTGTTGGCTTTAGAAGAATTTTAGAAGAATTTTAGAAGAATTAGCATACCACAAGGGCTATACATTTTAAGGTAAAAGAGCATCTCTCTGAGCTTTGAGGTATAGACAAACTAAATTCTTTAATTTAATTTAATTTTTTAAAAATTTACTTAAGTTGGGCTCATAATTCCAACTCAGGTTCTTTAGAATAAACAACAGGGCATTATTTACTTTGTGAAGAATGTGATTTGCAGCTCATTACAAAATTAAATAAAATGACCTAATTGTCCTGATCTTTTTGTCCTTTTTGTTGGCTTTTTTTTCCTTGTGGTTTTAGGACATATGTTTTAATTTTAATTTCAGTTTATTTAGTTAAAATAAAACAAAATCCTATAAGGATTTTTTTTTTTTCCTAAATTCCATCTTAATAGTCATACATGTGTTTTTGTTTGTGTTAGTTTGACACAGATGTTTATCTCTGGCAATGTTGAGTGCCCCTTCACCAATGCTGCACCATATACTAATTTCCTTAAAATATTCTGTGAAATTAATTTTGTTTCAATGTAGGCATTTCTGGGACTTGGGTAATGAAGACTCTTCTTCTAACCCAACATTAATTTCAAAGACTGTTGTGATGCACTTTTTTCAAAAGCTAATTCAAATCCCACTTAGAATAGGTTCCCAGAATCATATGCTACCACATTGCCTGCTCCTCACCATTCATAAGTAATTACTCTCTCCTCTGTGTTCCCATCATACATTACTCATGCTTCTCGAACAGCAATTTGTTGTGCCCTTTGCCTCTGATCAGTTATTTATAGCAGTGTCTACTTCTCCCACTACACTGGGAACCTTGGAGGACTGGGATGGTGCTTTGTCCTTTCTTCCTCGGTACCTGCCAGGATGTTGAACACTTTGTTCCACTCCTTAGCTTTCTGCGATGCTAAATATAGTGGGCAGGCAGCTCTGCTCAGCAGAAAGCCTATGAAAAGTTTCTCTAAAGGGGATTTAATCAAAAGCTGAAGCAATATAAGCATTGGATGCAAAGAGATGGGCTCAAAAACATTAGTGGAAATGAACAAGAAAAAAAAAACAAGAAAGGTGAAGGGTTTTTTTTTTACTGAATTTTGTTACATGTTTCATAACTGTCCTTTCTTGTGTGGGTCATGACATCAAAAGAATACATATTTTAAGGGTTTAACGGCACCTAATAAATTGACTCAAAATGTTTCCTATCTTAAAAATTAGAATTTTCATCTATAGAATAAGAATTTTTATTCTAATTAGAACATGATAGGAATGGATGACATGAGGATTACTGTTATTAGTTTTTATCTGTTTTGAAATACAGATACAGGTATAAAGTAACATTAAGGTTTAGATGTAGGTGAAGGACATTTGGAGAGAGAAAGAGCAAGACAACTTTTTGTTTTTATTCTCACCTAAAGATATGTTTTTGTATTCATTTTTAGAAAGACAGAGGAGGGAAAGAGAGAGAGGGGAGAGACAAAGATGTGAGAGGGAAACATCGATTGGTTGTCTCCTGTATGCACCCTAACAGGCAGCCTGACCAGGAACTGAACCCCTACCTTTTGGTGTACAGGACGACATTCCAACCAACTGTACCACCTGCCAGGGCAGAAAGTGCAAGGAAACTTTTAGTAAGACATGTATGACTCACTGAGAGGCAGAGCTGTCAGGAGGTTTTGTACCATCGCTCAATGGGAGAACTATCAAAGTAAAATGATGTTTTCGTCTGCAAAGAAAACCCTAAAGTACTGCCATCATCAGGTAGCCTTTTTGATGACCAGAATGAGGAATAAATTTGTATTCCAAAATTAAGTTAGGTGATATAATTATTTGAGTTTAAATAGTGGCACTGGCAATTCAGTGGAGGTTTGCTGAATCATAGCCTTGTTCTCTTTTCATTGTACCGCACTGCTGTTCTGGTGGGAACACCTACCCTGGAGCTGTGTTTCCCAACCCTTTTTACATCATGATTCATGTGGAAAATGATGGCATTCATTCAGCGCACTGGAATAAGTAAATGAGGCTTTTCCTGGCCCCCAAATGTGACAAATGTGAAATGTACTAGAGTTACAGTTTCTTAGCCTGATAGTTGACAGGCAAGATCTGGATTAGAGAATTATTTTTTCATGGTTAAATAGAATAATTCTACTTTATATAAAGTACTTATCCAGAGTTTATTACTTAATTATCAAACCCATATTTGTGGATCGTCAAATTTATGCAAGGGCACTGCTATAGATGCTGGGGATCCAACAATGAGTTTTCTGTCTTCTCCTGTGAGAACCAATGAAATGAACAGTAGACAAACTGTCTTGAGATCCGGACATGTTTCCTCCCTTGATTTGTAAGCATGTAACTTGCAAGTAGTCAATCTGAATGCCTTATATTTGCAATGTGGACTGGGTCTACTGAAATATGAATTCTGGGTAGTCTGATATGGGAGAAGGATTTTCCATTGTATGGAGAATTGGGGACCTATATTCTAACCTCAAATCTGTCACTAGCTCTTTTACTTCTCTTTCTCTTCATTTCTTGAATCTGATGGTTAGACTAGAACAGTGATGGCGAACCTATGACACGCATGTCAGAGGTGACACGCGAACTCATTTTTTTTGGTTGATTTTTCTTTGTTAAATGGCATTTAAATATATAAAATAAATATCAAAAATATGTCTTTGTTTTACTATGGTTGCAAATATTAAAAAAAATTTCTATATGTGACACGGCACCAGAGTTAATTTAGTGTTTTTCAAAATGCTGACACACCAAGCTCAAAAAGTTCGCCATCACTGGACTAGAGTCATGATTTATAAACTTTACAATATGGATCCCCTACAAGCTCCATCCTTTCACACTCTTCATCCAGAAGTGATTTGGGGCTCTTTTGTATGTGTCTCCTTCATAAATTATTTCCCTGAACAAAGGATTATAGGAAAGACAGGCAAGTGAGAGAAGTTGAAAATTCCTGACCTAGAATAATCGCTAAAGACTTTTAAAGGTTTGGTATTCTTTAACTCTGTTTTTTTTTTTTTTTTAATTCTTATCCAAAAAACAAAAGAAAACTGTATCTAGAATGTGAGATGTCACCCTTATCTTTCCAAGAGTCTTTCCTGTTTCAATATTGCTTTCTTACCTTAAAAAAATAAAGATTGAATATAAGGTTACATTTTAATTTTATGAAATGAAAAATTTAACATTTCTAAATGGCAACACTTTAGAGTTTGCTGAATCTTCAAATACTTATATCTCTTTAAATAAAATACTTAACATTGAACACATGTATACCTATGCAATATATAAACTATAAAAATGTTATTTCTTTATAATCTACTAGTAGCTAATGCTTATGCTACCTATATGCTTCATTTATATTCAGATGATTCTTCCAGCTTCTGACTGTGAATTGGAAAAGTTATTTATACAATATCCAAGGATAGAAAAGATACAACCAGATTGTATCTCTAAAAACGGTTGCTTTGGGAAGTTGTGTGTACAAGATTTTTTGTGTGATTTTATTTTTATTTTTACTTAACTTTTTTTGTTTTTAATCACAGTCATATTGCCATCATCTCAAAAGAGTGTAAAGCTGTGCATCTTAACAGCTAATTTTTTATTTGGCTTTTTTCTGCTATTCTATAACATCATTTCTTTTTAACTATACTTTCATTGGAGTAGCTGCCCAAAACAATTTATAAAAATCCTTAAAATCTTCAAATAATGCCAAGATTTTATTTTAAAAAGAATAAAATTTAGACTCTTCATTCAGAGTAAACTATAAGGTATTTATGTCATAGCTGGTTACCAGTTGTCTCCTGTGTGCTATGGACTATGCAGGCATGGGTGAGGATATTTGCTGTTGGGGATGTTGTAATACACTGCCCAGATCCCTCTTCAGAACTGAGGCTCTCATTCCTCCAGATGCTGGGATTGTTGGCAGTTGATGGTTCATAGCTGAGTCCTTCTCTGCTAATTACCCTCAAGGGAACTTCATCCTCACTCAAGGTGCAGTGATGTAAGTTCTCTATCCCCTAGTTTCAAGGAAAAACAATTCTGCATGGCCATTCCAGCTCCAGACTATTCCATGGAACCCTCAGAATCCTTTGTTGTAGCTGCATCTTAGTTCAACTCCTCTACTCAGGAACTTCCTGCACTCTCCCACAGGTGTTGATCTCAAAGACACTCTTCAGTAACTTCCCATGTGCAAATCTCTGTTTGAGAATGCTTCCTAGGAAACTCAACCTATGTCTATGGCTCCTTGTTGTGGGGGTGGGGACAGGAGGTGTGGGCTCAGTTTGGTCATACCATTAAATCAAGTACATTACATTCAGTGTCATAAGAGAAACATTATACAAACTTATGGGAGTGGAAGAAGTGACTTATTTTCTTGGAGGATAGCAGAGGGAAAATTAGGAAAGGCTGTACAGAAGAGGTAACATTTGAGCTTAACTTTGAAGAATGACTAGGTATTCCCGAGGCAAAAAAGAAAGGATATGAATCAGTCTGAGCCTGTAGAACATAGCTTATGAAAGATGTGGCAGAAAGCTCATGACAGCAGGAAGGTGGAGGCTGTGGGGAGAGCAGCAGAGGCTGATCCAGAGCCAGCTCATGAAACGCATTCCTGCATTTGAAGGTTCTTATGCTGGAGTAGGCTCTTCCCTTCTACCTCGCCATTGATCAATCACAGCATGCTTACTCCACATACAAATGTGATTTGAGTAGATATACTTAGTGACATCCTTCTTCCACTCTTTTGCTTGAAGACCTTCTTTTGTTTTACTTTCTTAAAAATTATTTATTAACCTTTTCATTTTAATCTACTTTGTGAAGACACAAAGATCATCTATGGTGCTTGAAATTCTACCAACAGCAATTTCTGGAATTCCAAGTGAAATTCCAGACAGAGTAGATGTTACATAGTGTAGAATTCTAATACATGAACCCTCCTTTCACATATCAAACGAGGGGTTATCCAGTTGTTTCTAGTATATAGCTAGTGTTGGAAACATTGGCCTTTTCCTATTGTTGTTAACAATGATGTAGCACAGAGTAATAAAATTGCAGAGTTAAAATTAATCATTGTTTTACAGACAAGAAAACTGGGGTCTAGAGAGAAAAAATTGTTTACCCAAGGTTGTACGCTGCATGTTGACAAAGCCAGAAGGATAACTCATAGTTTTTATCTAGCAACTTTCCCTCTCTATTGCTACATAATGAATTCATCTGATCCCTCTCTGAACAATGCCAGTCCGACATCTGCCCCTATTGAACTCCATGGCCCAGGTCCAACTACATCAGGGCTCCAGGTCTGTTTTTTCACCTCTGAAATCAGAGGCTTGGACTACAGGAATGCTCAGTGCCCTCCTCCCTGACATTGTAAGAGTCTTTATCCTTTCTCTAATAGAATATATGTCTAAGGGTCCTAGTGGACCAATTGAAGACTGAAAGGAGATGAGTACAGTAAAGGGAACTGAATAGACAAGGTTAATTTGTCCTCCAGTACCATTTGCTAGTCTAGGCTAACAGCTACATTCTTGGAACCTTTAATTTCTCATATGTGGGCATTTCACAATAGTCTCACTTTAGGCATATTTTACACAGTTTTGCCTTTATAGAAGAAATGTTCAGATTACTTGTCCTTTAAATGGTGCTTCTATAGGTCATGATGGTTTTAAGTAAATTGGCTGAAACTTGCAGCCAAGCCTCAATACAAACAATAACATTTTCTGGTCAAGCATTTTCTGGTTTGTTCAACTCCATTACAGGCTGCCCTTAAAAAAACTTAAAAAGTTAAAACCCACAAGAGGAACAAAACACAAGTCTCAGGAAGATGGTTTCCAGCCACATTAGCTCAGATCACCAGGATAGAAAAGTAGCAAGGCCTTCATTGTCCAGACCATCATTGTCTCCAGACTTTCATCTTATGTTTTTCTGCTATTTTAATTTTACCACTTTAAAATTGGAGGGGTTAGGGGGTAGGTTGATAATTTCCATGAGTTTAGACTATGACCAGAGGCATACTGAGCAATTTCAGAAACCCCAGCAACCACAGCTTTGATGAGAGGACAGTGATGAATTTACTAATTCATCTTAGGAGAGATTCCTGAGTCAGGGGAGTCAGGCCAATGGTGTGCTGCAAGGTGAGGTGTAAACAATATGCTCCCTTCATTCTTTTAGCACACATTCACCCTGCTGATTTTATTTCAGGTAGTATACTAGGTGTAATATGGGACAGAGAAATACATTCTTAAGACATAGTCCTAGCCCTTAAGGCAATTGCAGTCTAGTTGAGGAAATAGACATCTGTGCAAATAATTTTAATACAAGTGAACCCTGTGGGCACAAAAGCTCAGGAAGGGGAGAGAAAGAACCAGTTTATTCCAAATGAAGACATCAAGGAAAGCTTCACTGTAAAGTTGTCCTCTGACCCATACTTCGAAAGGTCAATATGGCAAATTGCAGTTAATTAGCCAATGCGCAGGAGTATGGAAGTTTCTCATAGGTGTGAGTGTGTGTAAGAAGTCCAGGACATTAAGGAACTCAGCCTAGAAAGGGAGGTTGAATGTCAGATATGGAACTAGCTCTTTTTACATTGTGGAGCCATATAAGTTTTTGCTAACAGGAAAATTATTTGGTTACATCTGTGGTTTGGAAAGGAAACTGGCAGTCACTTTGGGGATAGGGAAGTATTACAAAAGAAGCAACATGCAAATAAGGAAGCCCATTGGAGACCATTGCTGTAGTTGAGACGTTAATACATTTGTTATCTACCCACAGGTACTTCTTGCCTAATGGCCATTTAAAGGTTCTCCTGGTATGAGGGCAGTTACTCCTTAATTTCCATATCCCTTCTAGTTCTGCATCTTTCTCATCAGCAACCCATCCCAGGTTTATTCTAGATTGTAAACTCAGTGACTCAGTCCAGACATCTCAGTTGGAATATAGCATATTACATGCGAAACATGGTTGTTAGGAAAGAGCACATGAAGTTCTAGGGAAGGATGAAAAGTTAACAGCTAATTTTATCAGTTTTTCAGAGGCCTGACTCAATAAAGGGTATCCTCTTTATGGGGGGGTATTTATTTTTAAAACTCAGTATATGTATTCAGCCAGATAAATTGACTTTCTTAATTGATCTCTCAAAACTTGAACCCCTCTAGGTTCAACATTTCCATTGAGAGCTTACAGTACTAAACTGGAGTTGATGTTTGAATCAAGTATTCATGATCACTGGCCTCATTGGTTGTGCTGAGCTATGACTGGGGTCAGCAGCCTGCATGCTCTGTGAGTCTGTTACCAGACAGACCACACTGGAAAATGTTAGGGTCCTTGATGACCCCACTAGGTCTTTGATGATGAAGCAAATGTTAGAAGTAATAGTGAAGCATTCTTCCAGTGGAAAACCTGAGTTGGATAGTTCAGGGGTCAACAAATTACAGCATGGGCCAAATCCAGAGCACCACCTGCTTTTGTATATAAAGCTTTATTAAAACACAATGATGTCCATTTGCTTATGTACGTCTATGGCTGCCTTTGCACTACAATGGCAAAATCGCACTATTGAAAGAAAGCCAGAAATATGTCCTCTATGGGCCTTTATCTAAAAGTCTGCCATCAACCTGGCTGTAGTGGGAAGGGACAAGGGGAGGAGTCAGAAGACATGTTTTAAATTTGACATTTGCAGAAGAAGTCTGCACTCTATAACATGAGGAAAACCATGGGATCCATCTGATTGTGTTTCCTTCTCTCAAGAATAGAGATTATAAAAGTACTGACTGTGGTGAGCATTAAAGCCAGTGTGTCCTGTGACAGTGCCCATCGTGCTGTAAGTCACTGTGGAAGGGCCACCTCATCATCAGCACTGTTCTTTCTCTCTCCAGAATACCCTGGAGCAGTGCAGTGTGTGCTCCAAGCCCATCTTGGAGCGGATTCTCCGAGCCACCGGGAAGGCCTACCATCCTCACTGCTTCACCTGTGTGATGTGCCACCGTAGCCTGGATGGGATCCCATTCACCGTGGATGCTGGCGGCCTCATCCACTGCATTGAGGACTTCCACAAGTAGGCAATCTCTTTTCCTGCCTCCAGCCTGCCAGTCTCAGAATCTGTTCTCACTGCCTGGCACCTGAGCCACACAGTCTTCTCTTGGAGCTATGGGATCTCAGGATTTGATGGGCCTTCAAAAGAATTTACTGATCCTCCTCGTGCAATGCAGAAATTTGTATCAGGCGGTCCATGTGGTCTTGGCAGCCTGTCCACTGCTTCACAGCTTCCCTGGGGCTTGTTCCCTGCATCTTTGTGTGGCTGTAATTGTGAGAAAGTTCACTCAGCTACAGAGGATTTGTATTGGAGAAGGGCAGAACCCTGGGCTAGCCCTCCCTGGCCTAAACCTGAACAACATGTGTGACTCTGAACAAATTGCTCAATTTCTCTGAGCTCTTTGGTTTGGTCATTAGACTAGACCCTATCTTAAGGTCTCCAGCTATAACAGCCCAGGATTCTCTCTGAGCCAAGGGTTCTCTCTCCATCCTGCCACTCAACAGATAGGAAACTATGGGGCAAAGACACAGAGAATAGTTCAGTCCTTACTAATGAAAGCCTCTCACGTACATAGAGGCAGCTTAACACTACCATCAACACATCCATACCCTCCCCTCACCTCTTCTCCCACCCAGGCCTTCTCTTTCCCATGATATTTTCTAATGAATGCAGTACTGTGCAGTCTTTTGAGGAGGATTAGAAAGTAGAGCCTGAAGGTCAAGATCAATTACTCATGGGCCTGGAAAAATATGTCCCCACTTCCACAATTCTTTCATTGCAGGTCCCTCTTTCCTCTATGATAGCTTGGATTTTCATGAAAGTTCTATGGTTTTAGGTTTTGCTTATTTTTATTTCACCACTTTGTTAGTTGGGTCGTTGGCTGGTCACATTTGTTAACATATTTTTAGGAACCATGTGAAAGCTTAGATGTGATTTGTAGACAGTAGATGCAGAGCCCTTCTGGACTATGTTTGTGGGGCGGTGGCTTTCCAGGCAGGCAGTCTGAGGCTCTGAACGAGATGAGGTATGTATGGCTCACCAGTGTGGCTATCCGTTCTAGGGCCTCCAGATGTGCAGTCTTGTGGGTTCATTTTCACCGCTCTGTTGATTGTCAACAACCAGGAGGTATTTGCCACAAGCAGTTGGGGGACCTGAGACTCATAGTTTAAAAATGAATTTCCTGACCGCTTTCCAAGTAGCAAAGAAAGCGAAAACCTCACCAAAAGACGTGAGGCTGAATAAATAAATAAATAAATAAAGCAGAAATTCTCCACCTGAATTAGACAAGGAAGGCCTCACTTTGAAAGGGCATTCACAGCATAAATTGTACTTCACATTATTGATATTTTTAGCTTGTAATTACACATGAAAAAAAAAACAAAAAAAAAACCTGCATCTATTTAAGGGAACTGAAAAGATACCAATGGGCAGTATGTTTCTGTCACTGCTTCTCTTCCTTCTTAGACTTACCCTAATCCAAGAAAGAGTGGTAGATATAATCAGAGCACACATGTTTCGAAAAAGAATGATAGATTACACCCTCGATTAAAACAGGAAATCAATTCTGACAAATGGAAGTTTGTATCTACGCATTTATCTTTCATTTCAGGGACTGGGGAGCATAATTAGAGACTTGCAACTGGTGACATAAGTGTGTGAGTCTGAATGCCCCAGAAAAGCAGACTTGAGCAACTAAAAAAAAAAAAATTTCAAGCCCCCAACTGTCTCCCTGCCACCACCACTAATTCAGTGGTATGTTAAAACACAAATTATTTTTAAAAAATAGGTTGTCTGTATGATTAGCAATGATTTAGGGGGGGAAAGCTTCTTTTTTATTTTTCCCTGTTTCTCAAAGAAAAATATGAGAAAATTTTACAGAACTCTGTTTCTGAGTCTTGAAAATACTAGAACACAAGACAGCTAACAAATCCAACCCCACCCAGCCTGTGTGGCTCAGTATTTGAGTGTTGACTTAGGCACCAAGAGGTCACTGGTTCCATTCCTAGCCAGAACACATACCTGGGTTGTGGGCTCAACCTCCCATAGGGGGCGTGCAGGAGGAAGCTGATCCATGTTTCTCTCTCATGGGTGTTTCTATCTCTCTCTCCTCTATCTCGCCTCTCCCTTCCTCTCTCTTTAAAATCAATAAAATCATATACCAAAAAAAAAAAAAAAATCAAACCCGGGAAGTGGGGGCGGGGGTGGGGGGGGGGGCGCGAGGGCACAGCAAGGCTAAGTAGAGGGTAGTTTAAGGGCAGTGCAGACTTCTGCAAATAGTTGGCGGGGGGGGGGGTGCTTTTTCTTGGTCATTCTAAATAGGTCTCTCTTTGTGAGGTTTTAGGAAATGTATTTTAATTCAATGTAAATGTAAACACAGAGGTTTCTGTGTGTTCATTCCTGTACTAAGTGCTCAAGGAGAGAAATTGCCTAAGTTGAAAATGCACAGATACATAGAGAAAAGCCTCTTGTCAGCATGGAGCTCGTCAGGAGGAGGGTACAGAATATGTGTGATATTGGGCTGGAAGGGCTCAGAGCCAGGAGATAGGCATGGGCAAAAGCTTGAGCCAGAGTCAGAAGAGATTCATTGGCCCTGGGCTCTGAGCAACTTCTGGAAGCAGCATTTCAAGAGTGTTTTTAATGGGAAGCTAGGAGATTCCTAGCAGAAGGGACAGCCCAGGCAATAAATGAGGGTATGGAGTTAGGAAAGGCTTCTCTACATTCAAGGAAGACTTGCTTGGCTGTAGCTTGGGGATGGGGATACTGTGAGATACAGGAAGCCCATGAGAAAGAATTTATCTTGCCTGCTTACAACCAGTGCTTCCCAAACTTCCAGGTGCTCAGGGACCTAATTAGCTGCAGGCTCTAATTGAGTAGGTTGGGGGTGGGCCCTAAGGTTCTGCATTTCTGACAATCATCCAGGTGGTCTTGGATTGCACTTTGAGTAAAAGCCTGTGAAATACTGAGGCCTTGCTAATGGGACATCCCCTACATAACCACCTGCAGTCAGGTTTGGCTCAAGTCCTCCAGCCTATTAGATAGAAACTCTTTCCCATATGTCATTTTGGAGGATTGCTCAAATGCAGTTCCAGGGAGACTGACTGTACCTCATCCCCAACACACACACACACACACACACACACACACACACACACACACACTTTCCCATTTCACCTAAATGGCCATCTTTCATGGCACAACTTAATTGTCATTTCCCTAAGAAGCTTTCTCTGATCTCAATCCCTCCCCATCCCCATATTTCACTTTGTATCCTTTACTAGCTATAGATAACACTCAACATAGTCTGACTAGTGATAAAAATACACATGCATGGACATACACATCTATAAACTTTCATAGTAATCACCGTAAATGATTTTTTCACTATAATAGGATATATATATATATATATATATATATATATATATATATATATCTCAAGTAGAAATAGATAGAACTCCCTCACCAGTCTGATTTCTGCAGTCCCAGTTTATTCCTGTACTCCCAATGCTAGCACAGTGAGCCCAGAAAAGCAGGCTTCTTTAACTGACCCTTTCATTGTATTGAGCCTTTATTCCACAATCTGCGCTTTCTTATCATGCATATTACACTGAGCCATTTGTTTCCTCAGCACCCATTTGTGGATTGCCAGAAATGTGCCAGGACACAAAATGATTAAGACCATCCCTCCCTGAGCCTTGGCTCTGGAGGCTGTAAAGTAGAAATGATAAAAGTAGCTCCTCATAACATTGCTGTCAGTAGAAAACAAGGTCAAGTGCTTAACAGGGTTTGGTACATAATAAGCACTCAATAAATGGTAGCTATTTTAACCATCAAAAGTGTTATCAAATTTATATTTTTTTATTATCATTGTCTGCTCAGTGAGCTGAACCTTGAAATAGACCACCTGGGATTTAGAACAGTCCTTGAAACGCTGGCCAATGAACAGAGTGGGGGCTGCAGAAACCACTTCCTGCCTCTTGCTTTTACTTCTTCTGTTCATGGAAATGAGGCCAATTGGTAGGAAGAAATCATTATTCAGTAAGAATACAGTTTATGCTTTTCCAAAAAGGAAGGACCTTGAGATTGAACATAAAGGCCCATGTAACATATTTTTTATGGAGAAATAATGCAGCTACTTCATTTCATTGGATATAGCCTGAATTTCTGCTCTCTGCACCAGTCACAGTGGTTGTCTTGGGGGACTCAGTCAACCTGTCTTATGGAGGGTCACAATTTAGTGGTCCCCAAGGATATGCAAATGATTCCTACTATAATAAGCATATGCAATGAGACATCCTAGAGGAGTAAGTAACCCCACTGGGGGAAATTGGGTAAAGCTCCTGGATACAGTGATGGGCAAGACATACTTCTGGCCTTACAGAATTTATAGTCAAATGGGTTTGGGAAATGAAATTTTGCAGTTGATTCTAGAAGCCTTCTCATTTCGCTACTGGTGACCCAAATTCAAAAATAACCAGATAGTCCAAAGCATTTTTTTTTTGCCTCTGAGTATAAACTTTTTGTGTAAAATACCAATTATAACAACCCTGATTACAGCTGCAGTTGTACCATGATCCTTTTAATTATTCTTTCATAGCAATCAATTTATCTACTGCTTAATTTATATGTCTTTTAGATTTCAGCCATGCAGATTGCCTTATGGGTGCTGCCAGGAAAATTAATATGTACATATAGAGTATAATATACGTAAATATGCTTCGACAACCATAAAGTGCTCTGCAAAATATAGATTACTATCATTTTTTCTTTTTAAGTCTCACCACAAATAAGTAAATTTTAAAATCATCAATGTTAAAACCATTGCCACAAGTAAAGAAAGTTGCACAGTGTTTTTCTTTTTTTATCTTTTCACTTCTTATTCATACCTATTTCAAAGCATGTCTCATTTCATGCCTTCACAAATGCCACCCCTAAATGCCAGATACAGATGGGTATATGGCTGATATTTGCCTCTTATTAATCTGTTATGAGAAAAAAAATATTCTTAGGGCTATCAGTCATAGTAAGCAATATTAAGAAATATTAAAATTCCTCACCAACAGTTAACCTCAAAAATTGTACATATATGTGTATGTAGGTGTAAGTGCTTCTGTGTTCATGTACACTTACCCTTCAGAAGTGCTAAAATCCATTATAGAATAACAAAACTTAACAAATCTTTAACTTTCTTGTTTTTCTTTTTTTTTTTTTAATATAATTTTACTAGAGGCCCAGTGCACAAAAATTTGTGCACTCGGTGGAGTCCCTCAGCCCAGCCTGTGCCCTTTCGCAGTCTGGGACCCCTCGGGGGATGTCCACCTGCTTTAGGCCTGCTACCTGAGGGATCAGGCCTAAGCTGGCACCAGACATCCCTCTGGCAGCCTGGCAGCCCTCTAGGGATGTCCACTTGCCAGCGGGGAGCAGGCCTAAGCTGTAGTTGGACATCCTTAGAGCTGCAAAGGAGGCGGGAGAGGTTCCCACCACCACCACTGTGCTGGCAGCCGTCAGCCTGGCTTGTGGCTGAGTAGAGCTCCCTCTGTGGGAGCACACTGACCACCAGGGGGCAGCTCCTGCATTGAGCGTCTGCACCCTGGTGGTCAGTGTGTGTCATAGTTAACAGTCATTCCCAGTCATTCTGCTGTTAGGGTCAATTTGCATATTATCCTTTTATTGTATAGGATTGACTTCAGAGGGAAAGGGAGAGGGAGATAAAGGGTGTCCCAAAATTCACGCAAGAAATAATTTTGATAGAAAACACAGGTTTATAATTAAAAATTGTAACTTTTTTATTGATTCATAAAGTATACAGTATAGGGTTATGTATGTAATAGCATATCAGGTAAATGGCCTCCACAGCTTTGTTGGCACATACGTACTCTTTTGTTGAAATTTTCCATGACCATTTTGCATAAATATGGCTGAATTTTGATGAGGCTCATTTCCATCTTGATGGCTTGGTTAATTGACAAAATTGTCACATTTGGGGTTCAGAAAATCCACGAGTGATTGTTGAAAACAAATGCATCCACAACGTGTCACTGTTTAGTGCGGATTTTGGGCTAGAGGCATCATCGGACTATTTTTCTTCGAAAATGCGGCTGCTCAGGCAATAACAATTAATGGTGCTCACTATTGCAACATGATAATCCAGTTTTTTGTGCCTAAATTGGAAGATATGGATGTGGACGACATGTGGTTTCAACAAGACGGTGCCACATGCCATACAGCCCGAGAAACAATTCAATTACTGCATGAGTCATTTCCTGGTCATGTAATTTCCCGTTTTGGTGTCAGAATTGGCTGCCCTGATCATGCGATTTAACGCCATTGGACTTTTTTCTTTGGGGATTTTTGAAGTCTAAGGTTTATGCCAATAAGCCCACGACCACCTACACCTTGAAGGAGGAAATTGAGCACTGTATCAATGAAATTCAGCCACATTTATGCAAAACGGTCATGGAAAATTTCAACAAAAGAGTGCGTATGTGCCAGCAAAGCCGTGGAGGCCATTTGCCCGATATGCTATTCCATACATAACCCGATACTGTATACTTTATCAATAAAACGTTTACAATTTTTCATTATAAACCTGTGTTTTCTATCAAAATTACTTCTTGCATGAATTTTGGGACACTCTTTAGAAACATCAATGATGAGAGAGAATCACTGACGGGCTGCCTCCTGCATGCCCCCCACTGGAGACCAAGCCAGAAGCCTGGTCATGTGCTCTTGACGGGAATCGAACCTGGGACCTTTCAGTCCACAGGCTGACGCTCTATCCACTGAGCCAAATCAGCGAGGGCAATTCTATACTTTTTAAACTGATTCTGGAAACTTAAACTTTTGAACTTTCCAGTCCTGCATGAATACCTGGACCAACATCAGGTCATTGTACATCAATGCCTGTCCATACATCATTCCTTTAAGTGACTTTGAGAAGAAATTGTTTCATTGTCCAGATCACTGGACATCTGAAGATTACAATCTAGACCAGTGATGGTGAACCTATGACACACATGTCAGAGGTGACACATGAACTCATTTTTTTGGTTGATTTTTCTTTGTTAAATGGCATTTAAATATATAAAATAAATATCAAAAATATAAGTCTTTGTTTTTCTATGGTTGCAAATATCAAAAAATTTCTATATGTGACACGGCACCAGAGTTAAGTTAGGATTTTTCAAAATGCTGACACGCCGAGCTCAAAAGGTTCACCATCACTGATCTAGACCAACCCAGAGGCTAAGAATAGAGGACTGATTCTTCTTAATAACTTTCTTGTTTTTCGAACAAAAGTTTAACATAAGCAAAATGTAAGAAATGAAGACTTGGCCATAGTAAGTTTGGTGTAAAGAGTATTTAAACTCACTAACCTCTGTTATTTTGAAAAATAGTCATTTGAGGTTTAATTCCTAGAATTCAAGACACATTTCAAAGAAGAGGCTCTGATAACTGGGAAGGAGGCAAAGTTATCAAGCTCAGAAAGTTTGGTCAGGTCTGGGGAACACATGCAAAACTCTAGAATCAAATAGCAGAGACAAGTAGGGACCTCCAGGACTTATGTTTTCCCCTCAGGTGATCTTGCCCAAGCCCAGGGTGTGTGTTTGGAATCTGTTCACAGGTGAATTCCATGCCACATACCAAATGGCCAGTAGCTCCCAGGTGCTCTCATGCAAAAGCAATTCACACTCTCACTCCCCCACATCACCCAATATCATAATATTTATGATCTACAAGGACCTCAACAGTCAGTAAGTCTAAGTCCTTTATTTTAGAGTTGAGGAAGCAGAACCAAAGAAGGAAAATGACTTGCTTAAGGTCACAGAATGGTAGATCAAATGTCCTCTCAATTTACACCTTTTATTCTTTTATTTTAATCTTTGTGTTTTATCTCTTTGTCATTGTCTATGCTCAGTACCTAACCAGAATTATCTCTTTGTTTTCAGGAAATTTGCCCCTCGATGTTCTGTATGCAAGGAGCCTATCATGCCAGCCCCCGGCCAGGAGGAGACTGTCCGAATTGTGGCTCTGGATCGTGATTTCCATGTTCACTGCTACCGGTGTGAGGTCTGTGGTCTGCACCCTCAAATCTTACAAGGCAGGCGTTGAAAGGCCCACTAGAGCCAGGTTTTCATAAACATAGCAATTATTCAATCTGGGACAGCCCGAGTGCCTGTCTTCAAAGGACTTGGGTTTTAGATCTGACACAGGCACTTAATGCTAGTGATGTTGGAAAAGTCACTTTACCTCTCTCTTTCTCTATTTCCACACCTATTAAAAGGACTCATTCTTATCTTTCCCAAACATGGCTGTGTGACTAAAATGCAAAATTGCATGTTCAAGAAGACTGTCAAATACAAAGTGCTAAGTGAGTAGGAAAAGTTATTGCTGTTGTTGTTGTTACTATATTGAATCTTTCACTTGGGCTCTGATATTCCTGTGAGGCAGAGACACCATTGTCCCCCATGGAGGAGGATAAAAATTTATTCCTTTAAGAGGGGTTGGAACTTCATGTTCAAAGTCATGGAGATTCATTAAGTTAGCCAGAACTGACTGAGCACTTTATACCACAGGTCAGGTGACTGCTAAGAGCTACAGAAGATTTATGCACAAAGTGCCACAGGAACAGGAATATATATATATATATATATATATATATATATATATATATATATATATATATTAGAGGCCCGATGCACAAAAATTTGTGCACTCTGGGGGGAGGGGGGGCGTCCCTCAGCCCGGCCTGTGCCATCTCGCAGCCTGGGACCCCTCGGGAGATAACGACCTGCTGGCTTAGGCCTGCTCCTGGGCGGCAGAGGGCAGGCCCAATCCTTAGGTGCAGCCCCTGGTCGGGCTCAGAGCAGGGCCGATTGGGGAGTTGGGGCGCCGCCCCCTGTCATGCACAGAGCAGGGCGATTGGGAGGTTGCAGCGCCACCCCCTGTCATGCACAGAGCAGGGCCAATCAGGTGGTTGGGGCGCTGCCCCCTGTCACGCACAGAGCAGGGCCCATCAGGGGGGTTGGGGCTCCGTACCCTGTCACGCACAGAGCAGGGTCAATCAGAGGGTTGGGGAGCTCCCCCCGTCACTCACAGAGTAGGGCCGATAGGGGAGTTGGGGCGCCGCCCTCTGTCATGCACAGAGCAGGGCGATTGGGAGGTTGCAGCGCCACCCCCTGTCACACACAGAGCAGGGCCAATCAGGGGGTTGGGGCGCCGCCCTATATGACCCACAGAGCAGGGCCGATCAGGGGGTTGGGGCGCCGCCACTGTCACACTCAGGGCAGGGCTGATGGGGAGATTATGGCTCTACCCCATCACACACAGAGCAGGGCCTGTGGGGGGGGGGGGTTGTGGAGCCACCCTCTATCACCCACAGAGCAGGGCCGATCAGAGGGTTGGGGCACGCTGTCACACACAGAGCCGCAGGGCAATCAGGGGGTTGCGGAGCTCACCCCTATCAGGCACAGAGCAGGGCTGATCAGGGGGTTGGGGCGCCTTCCCCTGTCACGAACAGAGCAGGGCAGATAGGGAGGTTGTGGCCCCGCCCCCTGTCACACAGAGAGCCGCAGGGCAATCAGGGGGTTTGGCCGCTGCCCCCTGTCACACTGATCCCGGTGCCAGGAGGCCTCAAGGCTCTGCTGATCCTGGTGCTGGGAGGCATATTACCCTTTGACTATATAGGATAGAGGCCTGGTGCATGGGTGGGGGCCAGCTGGTTTGCCCTGAAGGGTGTCCTGGATCAGGGTGGGGGTCCCCACTGGGGTGCCTGGCCAACCTGGATGAGGGGATGATGGCTGTTTGCAGCTGGTCACACACCCTTCAGGGTGGGGGTCCCCACTGAGGTGCCTGGCCAGCCTGGGTGAGGGGATGATGGCTGTTTGCAGCTGTTCACACACCCTTCAGGGTGGGGGTCCCCAATGGGGTGCCTGGCCAGTCTGGGTGAGGGGCTGAGGGCTGTTTTCAGGCTGGCAGGTGACTGAAGCTCCCAACTGCTCCTTTATTTTTTTTTTATTCTGGGCCAGCTTTAGCTCTGACTCCAGCTCTGAGGCCTCTGCTGCTGAAAGGAGATATCTGGTTTGTTTGTGTTCTATAATCGAAACACTGTATCAACTCCAGCTCTGAGATCCCGGCTCACTGAAAGCAGGTTTCTGGGGTTTTGTTTAGCTTCTATATTTGTAACTATGTTTCAAACTGCAAGCTCAGAGGACGGTAAGGCAGGCAGGGAACGTTGGTTTCCTCCATCCCTGAAGCAAGCAAGCCTCATGTTAGTTTCAAGCTGCCTGGCTGCTGGCCGCCATCTTGGCTGGCAGTTAATTTGCATATCGCCCTGATTAACCAATGGGAAGGGTAGCAGACGTATGCTAATTACCATGTTTCTATTTTATTAGATAGGATATATAGCAGCTGTGATCCAGGCTGGAAGTGACAATGAAGGCTTCTTGCCCAAGGGACATGTAGTCATTTATACAGCAAAGAGGAGCAAGGCTTTCCCCTAGAATCCAGGTCTCCAAAGGGCAGCACGTTCAGAAAATGATTTTTAAACATTTTCTTATCCCCCACTGATGATAAAAGTTAACAATGAATTAGTGGTTAGGGATCTGTTTTATTTTCTCTTGTGCTTGTTTTGTCATTTGGGTTAGGGAACAAAGCTACCATCTGAGATCTCATAAGTTTGGATCCTTCTCTTCCTGAACCTGTATTTCCTATTAACTGACCTTAGGAGAGTTATTTTACTATATATCTTTAATATCTAATTCAATTTTATTTAAGACATACTGTGTTGTATACTGGGGATGGATTGGAGGGGCCTGGTGGTATGTGAAGTGGGAAGAAAAGTGGCTACATTCTTGAGGCCTTGAATGGTAAGCTAAAGAACTTGATCTTCACATATGTCGTTTTCATGTTCACGTGCATCATTTCCAACTGTCTTTATTTTCCTAGGATTGTGGTGGCCTCCTGTCTGAAGGAGATAACCAAGGCTGCTACCCTTTGGATGGACACATCCTCTGCAAGACCTGCAACTCTGCCCGCATCAGAGTGTTGACCGCCAAGGCCAGCACCGACCTTTAAGTTCAGTGGCCTGTTCATCTGGTTAGTTGGTGGTACTGAGAAGAATAAAACACCAAAAAAAGAAGAAGAAGAAGAAGAAGAAGAATACTAAGAAAAGCAATAGGAAAATAGAAGAAAGGCATTCAAGCTATAGGATGGTCTCTGTTCTTCATGTAGTAGGAACCTTTCTGTAGAAACACATAGATTGTAAGATTTTTTTTTTAAACGTTCTTACCAACTACACATTTCACATTTAGTTATGTAGGACCTTGATGGGCCTTTGTTCCCAAGGACTTCCACATTTTTGCACGGATTATGCTCCATCCCATTCACTTCTGCATTCCTGTACACTTTAATCCCTCTGTTTGTCTCACTTTTCATCTGGTTGAATGGCTTTTTTTAGTGTGGTATTTGCTGTCACACAGATTTTCCTGGGTGAGTCTGCCCACTCACAGGTGCTTTTAGGCTTGAAGTCTCTCCATCCTATCATGTCCACGTTGCCTCTGATCATAAATGATAGTTGTTCTCTTTGTGTATCGAAAATCATATCTTTCTGTTGCTCTAAACGGTCATGTCCCTTGGCAGGGGAGGGAGGGAAATATACAACTTATATGTTAGACTATAAAGAATTTAAGCTGTAAATTAGATAGGTTAAAAGAAGCCCACATTTGTAACCATCCAAATCCAAATCTATAGTGACCAGTTGTCAGGGCTGATTTGAAAACCGGTATTAGTAAAAGAGGTCCAAACTTCAATGTTTTTCTAAAGAAATTACAGGTAGAATATGCTGGAAAAAAACATTTGGGGTTAAGTTTGAAAAGCCCATTATTATCCCACAATATCATCTGAAGATTCCCCTTTGCCGCCTAGACACATTACAGACAAACTTGTTTGTCTCTAGAATATAACATTTTCTGTACTGTCCTACTTTTCATATCAGAAATCTTGATTTTTTTTCTAATATTCAAACATGACAACCAAAATTGATTTTTTTCTCTAGTGAAAGATAGCTTTAAAGAGCTGTTCAGTTCCCTGCTCCCCAGGCCCAGGTCCTTTTGCCTGGTAATTGCTAATCAGGGCACACAAAATAAAATTGTGTAGTTTTGTCTAGTTTACTTTAAAAAGACAGGAAAACTTGAAGAGTGTGAAACCACAGTTTCATTATTCTCTTAATCCTTCTGCAACTGAAATTACATATCATAGGAGACTTTTGATGTGACATTTCACCACACTTTCAAAGACAATCACTGAAAAAACATAGTTGCCTTTCTGTGCTAAAAATATGCAGAGTCTCTGCCTGGAATCTTTATTCAAACTCTGCCGGGCAGGAAATGCTTGCTTGCCGACTGTGGAACCATACTTCATTAGGTTCTAACTTGTTTCTTTCATGAAGAGATACCTATCTTAATAACGGCAGGTTGCAGTCTTTAAAACTGATTAATATTTTGGATTGAGATTTCTTAAACCTTTCTTCAAATCTTCCACAAGTATATACTTTTAAATTATGAAGTATTTTAAATATACACAAAAGTATAAATAATAATATAATGAGTCCCTGTATATGTAACACCCAGTTTAAGAAATCAAATATAACAAATATAGTTACATTCCCCTGTGTACCCTTCCCTGATTCCACAAATAGATTTTTCATGATTTTAAAGTAATAGAGTCAGTTTTTTTTTTTTGTTTTTTTTTTTTAATTTTTTTTTTTTTAAATATATTTTATTGATTTTTTACAGAGAGGAAGGGAGAGGGATAGAGAGTTAGAAACATCGATGGGAGAGAAACATCGATCAGCCGCCTCCTGCACATCTCCCACTGGGGATGTGCCCGCAACCCAGGTACATGCCCTTGACCGGAATCGAACCTGGGACCCCTCAGTCCGCAGGCCAACGCTCTATCCACTGAGCCAAACCGGTTTCGGCGAAAGTAATAGAGTCAGTTTTTCAGTCTGATTTTTTTTTTTTTGAACACGTAGAACAGAAATGAAAAAAAAAAAAATTCTGCATGTTTTAAATCGCAACCCATGCCTCAGGAATTCCAATTAAATATATTTTACTCTAGTAAGAATAATCATAAAAATGGTTCTTTTTTTCTTTCTTTTCTTTTTTTTTTTTTTCAATAAGAAATTCTTAAGCCTGTGGTCACTATAGTTCATCCAAGTTGATTTGTGGCTCATTTGCTTTGGTCACCAAACAGTTTTGTTTTAGAACCTCCAACATCATATCTTTTTAAAGTTGTTTTTGACCACTGTCCTCTCCTTACCTTACTGCTCTTATCTTTGATCTTAAATTTCTCATAATGTGAACTACAATGGGATTCACTTTGAGTAGCATGGAGACAATAGCGATTGTATCTCTGAATTTCTGTCTTCCAAATGAAAGCCCAGACCATGCTGCTGACCTCAAAGAGCACTGACTGTTAGACAATCGGGGTGATAATATAATCTGTTTGAATTGCTTCAGTAACTTTGTTTTCTATGATATGCTTGGGAAAAACTGTCTTTAGGCCCAAAGCAAAGAGCCCAATTTATTAAGAAATGGATTTTATCTCTTGAATAGCAGTCATATTATTATACATTTTGCCAAAAAAGGAAGAATTTATGAAATATTTATACTATGAATTGCAATAACATTCTACTTGTTTGTTACATTGAAGTCCTTATGTAACTGAATGTTTACAAGCAACAAAGAAAAAAAGTTAGAAGAAAATACTGTCACAGACCCATCACTGTGGCCGTGACAGGATACTGCTTGCTTGCAATCTTTATAGTGCGTTTTTATCACATAACCTCAGAGTATCTTTACCAAAGATTTTTAAAAAGTAAATCTTTTTTAATATAGACTTATTATACTTTTATATAATAATGAATGTGCACACATACTTAAGCAGAAATATTTAGATTTCTTTTTCTTTCACAAGGTATAATAAGGAAAGGATCCTACAATATTTTATTCCAGGATTTCTTAAATATATGATCTATATTGCTTTCTTATATTTTCTATTAACCTTTTAGTTTAAACAATGTCAAATCACTCCTTACTGTTTTAGTTACATGAAATGTTGCCTATCACAGAGATTTAAAGATCGTATTACCTTAATGATTATAGTTCTATTGTCTTTTGATATATTGTCTTAATTGTTGACATTTAAATTCAAAATAATAGAAAAATATCATGGAGTCTATAAGAGAAAGTTGGTAAAAATATACTGGTTTTAAAAAATTGTCAAGAACACAAATATTTTGTAATTCTATGTAACGTGAGAGACATGGGAGAAGGGAAAAAAACCCACTCTGTCATGGGCTGTACACATCATTTTAAAACCAGATTTCTTCATTGCCTTGATTTCCAGCTCCTGCTGACTCAATGTGGAAGTACCATATGCAAACAAAATTGCCTTTAAAATGTAAAAAGAAGTCATTGTTCCAGCATAAAGCAACAAGGCTTTGAGATGCTGGAAATCTCTGCAGCTCAAAGATGTGGGTTCTTTTTCTTCTCATTAACAAATTGTTTCTGTTGGAGCAACTTCCCTGATCAAAATTACTGCATTGTGGATATGCTGATTAATGCAGCGGAGTTATCAACACTGTAACTGTGTTCTCACTATGAAAGATCCTTCAGAGATGCTTACGGTGATGCTTAAAGTATATAGAACGCTAACTATGTTTAAACAAGTATTTTTATCTTGGTCCAGAGAAAGAAAGAGAGCACTTCTACCATAGGGCTGAAGTAGAGGGTTTTGTGGAACATAGCAAGGGCTCTGAAAACACAACTTTCCCACAGTTTTCCTCGTTAGTAAAAATCCTGTTAATGTGAACCAGCCAGGAATAACAGTGTTATTTCTATGTGATATGGTTTGGGCTACTCTTGTCAAATCTGTGTCTGTGGCCCCCTGATCCCTCTGTTATCAAGTTCTGAAGGGTGTTGGGGAAATGCTGGCAGCTGCTAGGAAAATCAGGGAAACACTGGTGTAACCTCACAGCCTCTCGCCAGTCCTCTTGGCTTGGAAAGACTTTTTTTCCATATACATTTCTAGAAATATTGCTATACTACCTTAGTATTTCACATTTGTAGTTTAAACAAGCGATTGTCCATCTGTTGCCTCGAGCTACAGTACATGTGTGTTATGAAATATGACAGCATGTTCCATACCCTGCTTTAGCCATCTGTAGAAAACCAGTAGGCTGAAAAAGATATACCTCTGCGAAATGTTCCTCGAGTCCCTTTCCTGAGATTGCTCTTTTGGTGCACTTTCGTGGGAGACAATCAGTGAACAGCATCTATGTGTGCCTTATTTTTAAAGAATCTTTACACTACAAAAGAATAATCCACTGAAGCATCTATAACATAAATATTGACCCCTAAATCTCAGAGATATCTTCATCAAAAATGTCCAACAAAATCCAGAGAGGTCTGAACTCTTCATCTTAAACTATGCTAGTAGTATTTCTTTTCTCTTTTATGTCTTGGAAGTACCTTATGGATTCCTAAATTGGGGAAACATTCTTAATGGCCACAAGGTGATATATTGGATGTTGTTAGTGATTATGTTTGGTCTTACTCTGGTTTTAGTCAGATAATGAAGACAAGACTTCACCTTAGACCTTTAACAGCCATTCAGCATATCTACTTTTTTAAGTTGCCATCGTTTTTTGTTGTTGTTTGTTTGTGTGTTTTTTAATTTAATAGTGGACAGCACAAGTTGAGAATCCTTGTTCTGAGTTATTACAGTGCAACCATGAACATTTCAGGTTAAGTTATTTACTTCACTGATAACTATAATGAAAGTGTTCTCATGAGGCTGTTGCTTGGTTAGCATATAATTTCAAACCTTTAAAAGATGATCTGATTAAAACTGCAACTTAGTGAATTGTTCCTTCTTTTCCTCTCTCCTTTTTTCTTCTGTCCTTCTTCTCTTACCATCTTGCCTCTCTCCTCTCTCTCCTGCCTATTAATGCTATCCTGCTTGGGATTCTCATAAATAAATCAATGCATTATAGTCCTTATGATATTATGATCATAATAAGGGAAAAGGGCTACCACAAAATATATGTGGCATCCATAAACCCTTTCTTTAAAGGGGCATATATTTCCAGATTGTGTTTATTTGTAAAATGAGATAATAGAGTCTTTGATTTTTATTTTAATGAGCTTTCATCAAGGACTCAGATCATAGAATTCTTGGTAAATTCATTTATGACTGGCCTTCTTTTCTCAGGTAAATGCAAAGTAATCATTCTAAGACTAGCTTAAGATTCTTTTGTTTTAATCCAAAGCATTTTTGACCAACATAACAATGATATTTATAGTGGTGCCATGTTATTTTATTCCACTGAAACTTGATAATTTTTCTTAAGGCAAGGAAAAACTATTATCCTTCAGGAATTTTTATACATATCAGCATTTTGCCCCTGACAATGGTATTTAATCTTAATAGTTGAATCACAATATTTTACTTAGGGTAGGTCAGCACCAGAGTTGTTCCTAGAACACATATTACTGGCCTTTAGTCTGTTGATAAAAGCAATCTGAGAACAATCTGTGTCTCACATTGAAGTATTTTGTTAAAAAAGTATGCCCTCTTATCCTTTTGTTTGTGTGTGTGAAAAAAAAAAAAAACAACTTATAATTCTAGGACTATGTTTCCAATTTTTGTTTTTATCCTCACTCCCATTTTCTACATGTTTTCACAAGGTTGGCATTGATTTTCTTTTTGGGGAGGGTCACCTCTGAGGAAAGTAAAACATAATGCATACTTAATTCAATATATAAATGAAATTGCCAAGAAATAATGAGAAGTCCCAGTGAGTATATGTTGCTAGTTAAAATTTTTTTGTTGTTTTGGTTTTGGTTTTGTTTAACCTATTTCCAAGAAAAGAAGGATTCAGGAGGAGAAGGAGGGATTTGAGAGCAGAGGTAGTCTACAATTAAAACTATGGCAACACAGTTCTTACATAGTGTAATTCTGAGAATTTTTATAACTCGTTTTAGGGATCAGCAATCACAGTTGTTTAAGAAGGTAAAATACGTGTGTTTTCAAGTTAATGAGGTTTTTAAAAATTACAATGACTACTAATATATGTTTTCCCCTATCAGAAGAGAGTAAAATGAGAGCTGCTGCTAGGTCCCATGGCATGGCCATCACTACACCAGAAATGTTTACTGCATGACCTCTCATCCCCTCTGAGAGGAGGGCATAGCTCATACCCTCTGAGAGGAGGGCATAGCTCACCTCTTTCTGAGAGCTGGTGATGCATATTCTGACATATTCTTTGGCAAACTGCTCTATATGCTGAGCATCTCTGCAGGAAGAGGTTTCCGTATTCGCACAATGTTTTATCCCTTTCCAATGTACTTACCTAGTGAGCACAGTAAGTAGGATTTTTTCTGTGGTTCTCTTGTTCATATCATCTACTTTCTGTAATGTCTTGCCTAACAACTATACTATAATTGATTCATAGTTGTTTTCTTTTTAGTTGTAAACACAGAAAACTAAATATAAAATAGCATATTTCCCTTCAATAGAGAAAGGAGGGACACTTATTCCTTTCTCTATTATACTTTCCTGCCCCTTGTGCCAAAAAATTTGTGACTTGATTGTAATTATCCAACATGCAGGTAGCTTATTTTGGGGAAAATTGTATAGAATATGCATTTTTACTAAACTCAGTGACCCCCCCCCCTTTGAAGTTATAAGAAATTACTAAACTCTTTGCTCTTTGTTTCTAATTATTTAGTGTACAGCACTCTCTAACCACAATAATAAATATATCTATTTCCATTCTTTGTTATAAATAAAAATTCATATTTACAAGTGAAAATGTACACTAAAGAGGAGGAAACCCTATACTAATTCCTCTGGAAAACTTTAAGATGCTTGCATTAGATTCCCCTACTGTATGTCTTTATTAACTTTGCCGAGGTTCCCATCCATTTAGGGGCAAGAGACAACTTCATTTTATCTGATAGACATTATCTAATATACCCAAATGGAGGCCTTATTCAGGATCCACAAATGCTTTCAATCAAATTGGCACAGAACTTAGCTTCTAATTCATTTCTCAACCCCAGGAGTAGAATTATCTACCAAGAATGAGACTGGTGTCACTATGCCATCTTATATCCTACACCAGTGCAGAGGACTATAGCTGACGCCAAATGCCAGCGTTGTTCCTAGACTCTTAAGACCAACATGTCCCTTGGAATCATGACCCTTTAAGTCTTTAAATTTCCTCTGTTGTTTTTTTGTTTTGTTTTTCCCTGATATGTCACATCCCACATTTTCTTAGACTACTCACAGCAGTCCATTCTACCTTTAGGGTCACTTTTTCTACTAAAGTTCTCCCTTATGTTGAACAAAAATCTGGCCCTGGGGCTATGCAAAACAAGTTTAATCTCTAAATCTTTGTCTGTAGGTCAGATATCAATAAGTTACAATTTTCTCACATTTATTTTTTTTTATTTTTTTTTATTTTTTTTATTGATTAAGATATTACATATGTGTCCTTGTCCCCACGTTACCCTCTACCCCCCACCCCCCCCACCCCCGCTCATGCCCTCACCCCCCCCGTTGTCCATGTCCATTGGTTAGGCCTATATGCTTGCATATAAGTCCTTTGGTTGATCTTTCCCCCTTACCCCCACCCTCCCCTACCTTCCCTCCAAGTCCCGACAGTCCAATCAATGCCTCTCCGTCTCTGGATCAGTCCTTGTTCATCAGCTTATGTTGTTCATTATATTCCACAAATGAGTGAGATTCTGTGGTATTTATCCGCTCTCAAGTTCCATCCATGCTGTGGCAAATGGTAAGAGTTCCTTTTTCTTCTTCCTCTTCTTAAAGAATACCTTTCAGCATTTCATATAATGCTGGTTTGGTGGTGATGAACTCCTTTAGCTTTTTCTTATCCGTGAAGCTCTTTATCTGACCTTCTATTCTGAATGATAGCTTTGCTGGATAAAGTAATCTTGGTTGCAGGTTCTTGCTATTCATCACTTTGAATATTTCTTGCCACTCTCTTCTGGCCTGCATGGTTTCTGTTGAGAAATCAGCTGACAGTCGTATGGGTACTCCCTTGTAGGTAACTGACTGTCTTTCTCTTGCTGCTTTTAAGATTCTCTCTTTATCTTTTGCTCTTGGCATTTTAATTATGATGTGTCTTGGTGTGGTCCTCCTTGGATTCCTTTTGTTTGGGGTTCTCTGCGCTTCCTGGACTTGTAAGTCCATTTCTTTCACCAGGTAGGGGAAGTTTTCTGTCATTATTTCTTCAAAAAGGTTTTCAATATCTTGCCCTCTCTCTCCTTCTGGTACCCCTATAATTCTGATGTTGGTACGCTTGAAGTTGTCCCAGAGGTTCCTTACACTATCTTCATATTTTTGGAATCTCTTTTCTTTTTTCTTTTTCGGTTGGGTATTTTTTGTTTCTTTGTATTTCAAATCTTTGACTTGATTCTTGGGATCCTCTTTTCTGCTGCTGGATCTCTGTAAATTATTCTTTATTTCAGTCAGTGTATGCTTAATTTCTAGTTGGTCCTTTTTCATGTCCTCCATGGTCTCACTATACTTATTGAGGGATTCATTAAGTTTATCGGCGGTTTCCATAAAATTCTTGAAAAACCTTATAACCGTGGCCTTAAACTCTATATCCAATCGTTTGCTTTCCTCCATTTCTGCCATTTGTGACCTGTTTCTTTGTCTCCGCATTTTGGCAGCTTCCCTGTGTTGATAGAGTGGCCCTGTGCGCCAGGTGTCCTGTAGGGCCCAGTAGCTCAGCCTCCCCAGTTACCTGGGGTGGACACTCTTGGTGCACTCTTGGTGCCTTGGTTGTTGTAGAATCACTGGGAGGAATTGACCTCCAGGCCAATTGGCTGTGAGAATCAGCTGTGTCTAAAGTGGGAGAACTTCTGTGCTGAAGACACCCTTCTGGGGCAAGACTTGCTTCAGTGGGGCTTTGGTGCTCACTGAGTCTGCTCCCTGAGTGCGTCCCTTATGGATCTGAGGAGTTGCAGTCTGGATGGACCCCCTCTGACCACTGGGTACAGTGGCTCCTGGATCTAAGGAGGTGCTAATTCAGCCTCTGCCTGAGGCCACACAGCAGGAGCCACGAAGAGGCTCAGCTGTGAAGTAATGCAAGCCGCTGCGGGGCCTTGGGCCTTCTCTTGGAAGTTCCAGGTCTGCCTGGTTCGGCTGCAGTTAGGTACATTCACATGCAAAAGCCTCTGCGGCAGTCTGGGTGGGGCGGGGTCTCAGGGAGTCAGAGGGCGGAGAAAGCGGCCATGGCCGATTCTCCGCCCAGAGTCGCGCGTCTCAGTGTTCCGGTAACGGCTGCAAGCACCTCTGAGGGAAAGCCGCCCTCAAGTTCGCTCGCTGCCGGACAGACCAGCTTTCCCTTGGAACGGGCCCCAAGATTTCAATCCCTGTTGTCTTCTTTGTTTGTTCTTCCCCTGCACTATGTCCACACCCCCTCTTCTCGGACTACCACGCAGTCCCTTCTCTACCTTGGGTCCCTCTCTTTCACTAAGTTCTTCCTTCTGTTGAAAACACTCTGCGCCCCTGGTGCTATGGACACAAGTTTAATTCTAAATTTTGTCTGTAGGTCAGATCATACGTCACCAATTTTCTCACATTTATTGACATGATGCCAAGGCCAATTACCTTTCTGCTTTTCCTCTGAACAGTTGGACCAAAAGATATTTCTTACTTTCTTTTAATATATCCAGTGGAACATAGCAATCAGTTTGGTTCAAGCTAGGTGAAAATACTTTCTTCAGAGTTGAAAGTAAATGGAATTTGAATCACTGAAAGAAAACTGATTGTCAATGTAGAAATTTCCTCCAAGGTCTCAAATCCAGGAGAGAGAATGCTAGATCAGACAGAGCTCCCATGTACAAAACTTGATATATTATACTGGTTTTGATGTTGCCAAAATCAAAGCCATTCTGAAAACAAGAAGCAAGCTACTTGGTAAATATTCATTAAGTCTCTTCAACCCTTTCCTTTTTTTTCCTGTCTTCTCAAAAATAAGGTGTTTCCATACTGAATATGCAAAAGACTCCTGGATACTTTATAGGTTCAACATAAATATGTACTGGCTGATTTGTTTTGAGATTCACTTCCATTCTTCTGTGTTCCAGTGTTTATACCCAGAGATGTTGCACTTTAGACAAAGTGAGCAGCTTTCTTACATGAGCAATTAACAACTATCCTTAGGAGTTCATATTCTTTCTTTACATTTGTCCTTACTCATTTCTTTAATTTAATCATCTCTGTAAGAGAATTAGCCCCTAAGTAACTTTGATTCAGGACAACTGCAATAAGATCCAGCAGGTTCCATTGGTACTCCATAGGAAGGAATAGAGTGTCAGATAAAGTCAGGAAGAATAATTCTCCCCAGTAAGGCTCATGGAGGAGTAAAATCTGGTAAGAGATCTTGAATTGATGCATTAACTGATTTAGAGTTGAGGGAAGAATAGTTAAGGCACCAGAAACAACAGAGAAGCAGAAGCTACATTCAGAGAAGACCCTCTGCTTTAAGTATCATGGATTCTGGAACTACCCTGACATGAGAAAAGTCTTCCAGATATTCAGGGTCAATGGGAAGGAAAGGTCATAGAGGAAGCCAAATTCAATTTTTTATTTGCTGTTTTACTTCTTCATAATTGAAAGATAGGATGAGTTGCCAAAATGTACTACAGCTATACAGCTTTAATTATAACATACAAAATGTGTATTCTAACTGATTCATAGCTACATACTTCACTCTTGCAGCAAACATGCCTGTCTTTTGGACCCCCACAAGAGAGTGAGCAAGGCAGCCCTATTTTCCTATGGCTTTTAGGTCCACAATTAGAAAGGACTCCACAACAACCTATTCCATCTAGTGTTAAAATTCCCTTATATATTCATTGCTGAATGATAATACAGGCTCTGCTTAAACATCACTTGTGTCCATGAGCTCATCACTTTTTAGGGTCCTCCATTTCCTCTTTTACACTTTGTTCCAAGTCCCCCCCTGACTCTAACAGAACCAGCTTTTGCGGCTTATCTTTTTCTTGGTGCCACACAAAAGTCATCTTTAGTTTAAAAAAATGTAGCTTCCTTCCTCCATTTTCATTTAAAATATATATTTTGTTTTGGGCAATATATTGCTTGTTTAAAAAAAACAGCTTTGAATCTTAGCTGAAGCTTATAAAAATATTTAAACATTCTTAAAAATAGTGAAGGATCAGGCTATGAGGGTCAGGCTTAGAGGTCATGAGTGTTTTATTGTGTTCTTTACTTCTTTCTTCGAAAGACAAACTTTCCTGTCAATTGTTATGTAGCTGTATGGATTTTCCCAGAAACTGTCCCATGAACAGCACCCTCTAGGTATCTGGCCTTAAACTGTTGGGAAATGTCAGGGTGATCTTCACTTTTAACACGGGAGAAGTCACAAGCAAAAGACAGTGGTTCTGTAAAACCTCATTTCTTCTAGCCAGTCCTGGGCAAAAGAATGATTATTCTGTTATGGTTTTATGTAGAAAGGTATAAGTTCTTTTATTATTGCCCTGGGTTGCTATTTAGTTTCAATACCATTTTTCGGACAAGGCTTGCGGCTCCTTCCAGCCCAGTTTTGAATTAGAGAGCCCTGTCGGCAGAACCTGTCATCAGTCTCCTGGGCAGGACCTGGGGGTGGCATTCTGAGGTTTAAAATAATAATTCCTAAGAGAGCTTACAAACTTCTTTTGCACATAAAACAGCCCTGGGAGGAAGGTTATTAATAGCCTTATCCTAGAAGAGAAAGCTGAGGCTCAGAATTGTTCAGTGACTTGCCAAGAGCGATGCAGCTGGTAAGTGGCAAATTTTGGGACGAACTCTAGGCTTGCAAGTCCGGTGTTCTCTTCAGTGGCCACTGTCATGGCACAAAGTGCCAGGGCACAGTGTATACTTCTCACAGGCTAAAGTACTTCCTGTCCTGGGGCATCCAAGGAAATTCATGTAAACCATTTAGCTCCCAGGTGGCAAATCCATTTGTGCACTGTAGGAGACCACTTAGAGCTAGCATATTGTGTCATCTTGTGGGAAATGACTGTGATGGAGACAGTGAACAAAGGCCACCGTGAAGAACAAACAATTGTGGCATGGAAGCACACTGCACAAATTTCCCCAGAGATGGTTGGTTTACTTTACATTAACTGAAAAGCTCTTGGGGACTATGAGGTTCAGAACATCAGCCGAGTTCCTATAGTTTAGAATTCAGGGGAGTGCACAAGTGACTTGATCCTTAAGACAAGTGTCTCTCCTGTGGGCTACAATGTGTGCCCCACGGAGGGAAAAACTGCTGAAGGTAAACAATGCATATCATTCTCTCCCAGGCACTTCCAAACCAGACAAGCAACCCATGACCTTCAAAAGTCTGTGAACAAATATGATGGGACTGACGGTGATCCTGAGATTTGGCCTTTGCTGTGGGTAGACCGGACTTCAAGGGCTGTTGTAATTTTGTGACTTGTGCATGCTGTCGCAGGGATTTGGTACTGTGTTTCCAGGATGCTCACTGGGAAGCCTCTGTGTTGTTCTGGAAGCTGTCCTACATGGCAGTTCAACAACTGGCCGTCCTTCTTGATCTGCATCCCTCAGGAGGCTGTGCCTTTTAATGTCTGCTCTTGGGTTTTTGTTTCATCCCATTTCTCTCATAGAGTTGTTTGGCTTTCGGTTAAAATCTGTGACTCTGATTGAAAGATATTCTTTTTCATCTGAGTTGAATCTAATGCAGGAAACCTTTAAAGTGATCTTGTCTAATAAGCTTTCCAGACATTTTCCCTCCCTCGAGTCTGCCATCCTTCAAGCAGGCATCATCATCTGTCTGCTTATTCCTAGGGATTAACGAAGCCAAGCTACATAACCTCTTTCCACTCTTCACACCTGGGAACTACAGGCGGGGCCTGCCGGGCCAACAGAGTAGTAACCTGGGCTGAGATGACAACATTTAGAGTTTGGGAAGGTGCCTAATGGGTTGGAAAACAGTTCTTGTGAAGTAGACAGAGCACCCCCACCCAGGGGTGGATTAATAGAAAAAGCATTTTGAGAACTTTGCAGAGTCATCTGGGTGAGTTCACCTGAGAAGAGACTCTCTTGGGTGGAACCTGTGACCTGTTATTAGATGACATAACAGGACAGTTAGGCAATGAATATGAAAAAGACACCCTTTAAAAATATAAAAGGAGACACAGCCTCTGATTTATCTTTCTGTAATGTAAAGAAAATTATTAATAAAAAATGCTCTTCCTCTATTTTACACATTACAGTCCCCTGTATTTAGTAAAAATACAATTATGTTCTTTTTAAAACACACACCCTTGCTCGTGCATGAACAAACACACACACACACACACACATCTTCCAAGAAAGCTGATCCTTCAAAATAGAAATCTTATTTTCAAACACTTGGGTTTTTAGGCCAGAAAATTAATAATTCCTAGACCTGACCCATTTTTTTTTGTGTGTGTGTGTGGCTGCCAACAAGGAAAAGGAAAATTTATTTAAATTATCTATGGATCCAATTATCTCTTGAAATATTCCAAAGCAATTTGAGATGGGGCTGGAAACTAAGGTATTTCTCTCTTGCTTGATTCACTTTTTATATTTTTATCTGTTGGGAAAGGGTAAGGCACTATTCCTGGGTGATTACTATGTTGCCACTTTGTACAGTGTCTGCTTTGCTTTGCACTGAGGCATAGGATTAATAGTTGCTTTCCTGACTCCATTTCCCCTGTCAAGAGAGAGTAAATATTAAGCCTGTATGTCTTCCCCATCAAATTATTTAACTCTGTTTCTGAACTAGTTTAGAAAATGTGAAATAAGGAGAACTAGTTTTTCTTAGATACCTTTCTCCTTTCTTTTTTTTTTTCCCCCTTGGGGACGTATATATAAAGCGGCGGGAGGGGGGGGGGGATCTAGTTTCTTCCAATTTATTTTTCTCTTTGGGTAACAGTTGATGATCACTTAATAATGATAATAAACCAGAAGTAGAAGAATAGAAAAGCCAGGTTAGGATGAATTTGCCAATGAGTTTCACTCCTTTGTACATAGACTTTGAGATGAAAAGGGGTTTTACAATTTAAATACCAACAATAGGAATAACCTCATATTTTAACTCTCAAATAGTAAAAGACAAATTGATATGTGGGCAGTGTCTACATTTTACTAATTATGTATATTCTCTGCTTAGTTTTTAGATGAATATCAAGTACATCAACATTTGAGGGTGAAATTGCCAAAAAAAAAAGAGTTAAAATGCCTTCCACCTTCCTCACAAGGTAGAAAATTGAAACTGGTATAGACGGTGCCAGCCTCTAATTCAAGTGAGGTATATCCTTGATGAGAGAAATTTTGAAAGATCTTTTCACCAATAGTTTATTATGAAATAATTTGCAAAATAATTTTTAAACTACTTTCTAATACTACCCATTTATTCTCCTGGGAAAGCTGATGAACAAATTATCCGAAAATTATTTTCTTATTAAACAAAGTCAGAATATTTTCCCCTAAAAATCTGAATTATGTCCTCATTCTTTTTCAGGAAACATATCAAAGAGAAAATGGAATTAAAGATAATACTAGATTGTCTGATTCTTTAACATGAATAAGATTATCATGTGATTTGATGTGCCTGAAGTGAAAACTTAGATGCAAAATGTTCACAGCTGACTGTAGCACTGAGCTTTTACCATGTCTTCTATGCAATTATTTACTTCGACTTTTTGTTTGGTTTTGTTTTTGCAACTTCACCTTTTCATTAGTGTCATAGATTTGGGCTCTCTCTCTCTCGTGGGAAAATGTGCAATTATGATGCGCATCCAGAAAAGGAAGGGAAAAACCTTCTAAGTAGCAAGGCTGTGACATGAAGCAGGCGCCGCAGGAAGATGCAGAGCCCAAGGACAGTCATTTTCCCTGAGCCGCACATGCACGCTTTTCTTTCATGGCTCTGTCACAGGCTTTTCCCCTTCTGTGCTGTCACCTTTGAGAAAAATGATTGCACCTTCTCCAAGTCTGCCTTTTAACAGCTACAGTGGAGTTGGCAAGACTTCCCCTAGCTCTGAATATAGCCATTTGCCGACTCCGGCCTCTGCGAGACTGACTCAAATCTGTGATCTTCTGTTCAGCATACACATCAGCAAAGTGAGAAGATGAGCCCTAAATATAGGCTCTATTAACTTTACTTTTAGATTTACTGCCTTCAAAAAGTGCCTATTCTGAGAAATATAAACATTATTCCTCCATATGTATGAATACACACGATACCCAGAGCCCTACTGTGCAGCCTCAAAAACACACCATCCGCAACAGTAGGTGCTGAGATAAGGAAACCTTACCGAATGGAAGAAAGTCACTCATTTCCAATATCCCCTCACGAGTGGCACCGTGAAATGGGTTGCAAACACATCCCCTGAGAATTCCGTGCTGATACAGCCACTTTATATTTATATCCTCCTGGATGCTGGCTTATTGCTGAGGTTTCTTGTACTCAGCTTCAAGGGAATATATGCTTTATGCAATTGGAACATTTAGTCAGGAAAAAAGAAATTGTTGAAGAGAATAGAGCCAGAGCCTGTATTAGGATATGTGTCATATGTGTGTTTTATAAACTAAGCATCGGTGGGTTCATAATGTCAGCACATTTCTTCTCCTATCTCTCAGGCTAACATTAGTAAAAACGAAAGAAAAAGTCTTGGCTGTGAGGGTTGGAGGCTCAGGGGGGCAAATGTCCTTGCCAAATCCTTGGAGCATCTTTACTATGACTCCTAAAAAGAGTAGCACGTGTTATTTAATGGCTTTTGTTTTCCAAGTTCCACCCCTGACATTGTAACTGCAGACTTTGTTGATGGAGCAGCAGCACAGCTGCGACAATAGGAGAGGGCCCAGGTAATTAGGGCAAGGTAGACAGTTTCCACCATATTTGGAAAAGGGTTAAGGGAGGACGTGCTTCCAAAAAAGATCTTTCTCAATGTGTCGTCTGACTCAACCAGCTGGCAAATTATACTTGCCAAGTCGCTCTCTTTTCTTCTAAGTCAGTTGGCTCCAGGTTCACTTGAATAGGCCTCTGCTTTGGGAAAGTGAGACACCTCCAGTTAGCCTTTCTCCAAGGAAGCTCTTGACATCTTAATCACAAAGTTGTCTCCTACCCCACCAGGTTTCACCAAATACAATTACAGGGGTCCAAGCTGTGGACGATGCTTTCCATGCTATTGCAGCCACCATTCTGCTTTCCATATAAGGAGCCCCACTCTGGAAACTAGCGATGAGGGTGAAAGAGATAACTATTTCAGGATTTCACCCTACTTTAATGGTCATCATTTTATGAGACCAGTTGGCTTCTTGGAGAAAGAGTGATACTCTTCACCAACAGTGCCTGCCCTTCTGTTAATGTTCCTTTTATTGTTTTACCTTATCCAATTTGAACACTAATCATTTTCTACTTTATAGAAAATCAGAATTTAGTGCAAGACATTTGTCCAAAAATCCCTGTGCAATGTCAGAAGGGACAATGGGATATAGAGGTTTTCAACTCTGGAAACACAATGCACTGGGGAGGAGCATAGCTTTCCTCCAGGTTTCAGTCTGATGATCATGGCTATGAAAGAGAATTTTATGTAAATGTTAAGTCGTGTTTACAACTGGATAGATCTAGGAAAAGTGTGTGTGTGTGTGTGTTGGGGGGGGGGGGTGTCAGGGAGAAGCCAGGTTTTCTCTATGTTAAATGTGTCTACTAAGAGCAAGAACTCCCCACCAACTAAGCGCAGTCACAGCTCCTCTGTGATCACCAACATTCCCTGAATTAGGGAAAACCATACACAAAATGTATAGGGAATATGCCTTTTTCACATGTGTAATACTGACCAAGACCTGATATTCCTGAAATGTAAATTTCCATTTGTTATTTCTCCACTACATCATGAACCATCACTTACATACCCAAAATAACCTATGTGGCTCCTTATGAAAATAAGAGAATAAAACCTGTTAAAAGCAAATGATTTGGGTATTTCCTGTTGTATTTATGTATTATCAAACTATATTAAAATATGTTTCTATTTACCTTCCATCAGTTTTTTCTATCAATTATATTTTTCCAATGCTCTATAAGAATAATTATGAAAATCATTCTTTTTTTCTGTAAGAGAACTGCAACTACTTTATTATATTTAGAAATTCAATAAACTTATTACTTTTACTTACTTTGTATCATTTGCTTTCCATACAGTCCTCTGAGAAACAATATCTCTCAAAGCAAATATGAAACCAATAGTAGTATGAAGGCACACACTCTCCTCTACTGTTAGCACAGAAGATCTTAAGGTTGGATGTGTTCTGACATGACTTGACCACTTTGTGAAAGTAAAGCATGTTTCTTTTTAAAAGCTGGAGCTAAATAAATGGGTCCCTAGGGATGGGGGGTGATGGGTGTTTACTCTTGTCACCAACAACTGGCTGACTTTTTCACTTTTATTCCAACTGTACTATGCATACCTTTCAAACACTGAGAATCTGCTCAGTGCTAGGCACCTTAGGGGAAAGATATAAGTCAGACATACAGTTCCTGCTTCCCTATAGTCTAGTAGAGCTGATAGATATGGATACAAATAACGGCTGGAAAAGAAAGAATCAGACACATAGGAGAGAAACTTAGCACTTTCAATATTATTACTGTTTTGTTATATTATTTTTAGTAGTCTTGTGATATTTTACCCTCACATCCTATATAATAAAAAGCTAATATGCATATAAACTGAACAAAGGAAAAACCGGTCACTATGACATGTGCTGACCACCAGGGGGCATGTGTGTTGGGATGGTGGAACAGGTGAGCAAGGGCACCAGACCAAGGCGGAGCACCCTTTGCTGTCATGGGGTGAGCCTCTGGTGGTTACTGAAAATTCCTTGCTCCTGCATGCTGCAGTCCCGCCTGGCACTCATAACTGCTGCCGGCGCTGGCCCCCACTCACACTCTCTGCCAGCGCCCACAGCCGGCATCCAGCACCAGTCCCAATCACTTGGCACCGTCAGTGGGTCTGAGAGGCGGCTGCTGGCCCTGATTGCCCTGAGGACTTCTCCACCCTCCCCCCCCCCCCGCCCCGCTCCTGAGGGGCGATCAGGGCAGCAGCCAGAAAGTTGTACACAAGAAAAGCAATATGACTTATAAACTTGCCTTCCCTTTTCCCATTTTTCTGAAATTACTCATTTTATGTTCTTTGGCCCTCTCTGTTCTCTGTATTTTAACTACTCATTCATTTGTTTTCATTCATAGAATGTCAGAGCTAGAAAGGCCCTTAGACAGCATTTATCTGATTTTGTGGGGGGTTAGTAAGTCTTGGATATAGGGAGGGATTTACCCAAGGCCACAAATGATTTAATAAGAAAACTGGATCATGAGTCCTGGGTTCCCAACCTCAGCCCAGTGCTACCATAGCAATGACTTCAACAATGTAGAAAAGAGTGGAAAAGAGTTCCATTTATAATTTCCATTTCTATGACAAATAAAGACATTTCAAAATGAGCAAAAACTGAGAGGTCTTAATGTCCATAGACACTAACTAAAAGAAATTCTAGAAGATATATTTCAGGAAGAATGAAAGTAAACTAAGAAGGAATAACCATGATGCAGTAGCAGGGAGCAAGCAAAGAAAATGGCAACTATGTATTTCATTTCCAAATAGGTTGGGTTCATCCCAGGAATATAAGGGCAGCTGAACATTAGAAAATCTACTAATGTAATTCACCATGTTACAGAACAAAATAAGAAGGTCTAATAAGCATAATATCTCAATCCTATGTAATAAAAGGCTAATATGCAAATCAACTGAAACGGGGAATAACCGGTCACTATGGTGTGCACTTACTACCAGGGGGCAGATGCTCAATGCAGGAGCTGCCCCTTTGTGGTAAGCGCACTCCCCTAGTACACTCCCCCTGTGGGCGCATGGCTGGTGAGCAAGCCAGCAGTCAGACATCCCCGAGAGCTCCCAGACTGCAAGAGGGTGCAGGCTGGGCTGAGGGACCCCCCCCCCCCAACCCAGTGCACAGCTTTCATGCACTGGGCCTCTAGTAGGTTCATAAAAAGAATAATACAATACAAAAATTTATAGTTGTTTTTTTTTGTTTGTTTGTTTGTTTTTTTAAAGCAAGCAATTCCTTAGGAGACTAGGAATGGAAACAAACTTTCTTACTGAGTGAAGACTATCTATGGAAAAATCACCCCAAATGGTAAAACATTATAAAGAAGAGAAGAATACTATCATCACTTCTGTTCAAGTTTATACTAAATATTCTCTTACCAGTAGTTATAATATGTAAAGAATGTAATATAAGAAACAAGACTGTCATTAATCATAAATACTATAACTATAGAAAACTTTACATAAAAACCCAAGATAATGTGCAAATAATGAGCATTAAAAAGTTTATCGTTTGTAAACTATAATATTAATATACTAAAATTCCATTTTTTTTCTGTGTAAGAGCCACAAAGACTTTTATAATATATTTCTAATAAACTATATATAGTATTAACAAAAATATATAGTACTTAAGAATATCTTTTTTTAAAATGTAAAAGACAATGGAGAAAATCATAAACTTTACTGAAATACATTAAAGTAGGTCTAAATAAATGGAAAGATATACCATACTTGAAGGTAGGGAAATAATATCATAAAAATGTAAATTCTCCCTAAATTGATCCATAAATTGAATGGAATTGTAATCTAAATCCCACTAGAATGTTTTATGGACTTTGACAAGCTGATTCAAGAATGTACTTGGAAAAGCAAATGCTGAAATACCCAAGACATTTTTGAACAAGGAAGAATAATTTTATTTAGCAGATGAGACTTCCTATAAAGCTACAGTAATTAAGACAGTATATTATTTGTATAAAAAAGACAAATATGCAAATTGATTACAGGTGAGAATTCTAAAACAAAAGCATCCAGGTATATAGGAAGAAGGAAGACACAAACACCAGGCGATCATGTCAACAAGGTCCTTTGGGTTACCCAAGGCCCATACCTCAGTTTTATCCCAAATTCTCCCCTCTCTTTCCTCATCTAGTGACTGCCCACATTCTATTCCTTCCTTCTCCTTAATCCATCTCTCTCTCACTTTGTCTACCCTACCATTGACCAGGCTTCCATTTCTTTAGAGAAGCATTTCACAGAATCCACATTATCTCCCTGTCTCAATTTTTCTGAATTTGCCACCTCACCATCACCTCTACACCATGCACCACCATGGCCACCTATTTCCAAGGCACAAATCAAAGGACACTGCTCCCCTGATCCTAACTATTACTATTTCCCCATCTCCCCTAGGATTGAATTCAAATTCCTTGGCATGACCTTGAAGTCTGCATTATCTTTCCAGAATCATCTATTCCCACTCCTCCTCCAACATCCTGCCATTAAACCATGCAGCATTGCTAAACAGACCATGACTTCTCACTTCTCCTGCCTTTGTCCTCACTTCCTTGTATTTAGACTGCCCTTTCCCCTTCCTGTCTGGCACCTACTGAGCCCTACAAAAGAACTCTGGCTGTTAATTCCATCCAAACCCCTGTATTAAGAAGAGACTTAACCACACCTACTCATGGCTACTAGCAGTCCAAGATCACATCCCTGGGACCCAGGCCCCCTTTGAGTTCCTGTCTATAAAAGCTCAAGGCTCTCAAAACAATTTTTTGTTCTAGCCCACAACATGATGATAGGCCCCTGACTCCCTTCCTTCAAGTATTTACTAAGAAGGTCTTAGAATTATAAAACCAACCTCTGTCCCTTTGAGCTATACTAGTATATGTATGTCTCTCCTACAGGCGAGGAGAGTCTTCTCAAGAACCTGAAAGCCATTCCTTTGAATTGTCATCATCAGGAATGACAAGGCCTCTGTGGCCCAGTCTCTGTGGGAGGACAGAGTCCTTACTTCATGACTGACAGCTAGCAGACACAGCTGGAGTAATCACATTCACTGACCAACCTTTTACTCGCTCTTTGTAATTTCTCACTTCCCTGACTCTAGTTGAGCCCCTGTCCACTCCCCGTCCCTGTTGCTTCATTCTCCCTTTAAAAGGCCCAGTCACCCCTGCACAAATAGAAACAGAGTTCAGATCTTTCCCTTCTGTCAGTAGTTACAGAATAAAATGTTTATCCGCTTTAACTAATGTCTGGCTTTGTTTACCTTTGACACTGCTCACATTTCAATGCCCAGCCTCCATGTAACCTCCTCGAGGACATTTTCTTCTCTTAACTTCCAGAATGTTCTTTGTCACTCTTATATGTAAGCCCATAAAACTTTAAGCAGATATATACTAAGATACTTACTATATTAAACTAAAATGTACTTTTCTTGTAGTCAAACTTCCATCTGAATTAAACTCTGAAGGTTGGAAATTATGTGCTCCTCACCTCTGTATGCATGGAACCAGTATGTAACAGGCCTTGAATAACTGTGTAATAAGTGGAGGATGAAATGAGCGAATGAGGGTTTCTTTTTTGGATGTTAAGGGTTAAGACTTGATCTCTTTCTAGAGTTATCCCTAAAGGAAACAGAGGCTGAGAGGTGTGGCTGCCAAGGAGGAGGAAGGCAATTACACTCCTCCAGCAGAGGAAGATTGACCAGTATGGACTTGTCCGTTCTTACTCGTGGAGATAGTTTCCACTCCACTTTTTCCCCTTCCCAAGTCTATCTAAGTCTGTATGCAACACCATGTCCCTTTAAGGGGCTGCAAAGAGCCGTTTTGTATTCTTTACTGTAATATAAGGGTGAAGGAGGCCTCAACTGCCTTCAAACACAGGACAAAATTTGCCAACTGAAAGGGCTTCATCTTGGCCATAACCAGATGCAGATGTGTGATGTCAAGCCAACCTAAACTATCCCATTGTTTTCAAGTGTGACTAAGTACTGACTAATATTACTTCCTCTAGCACTTTTTTTTTTCTTTCTTTTTTTTTTTTTACTCAGTAGAATGGAAAAGTTCCAGGCTGTTGTTACACTTCTCTGTCTGGACAGAATGACTTCCTGCACATCACAACTACTTGAGAGAGGAAAAAAAATGAAATAGGGACAAGACTTCCCTTAAGTTTAGCAAGGGCTTTTGTTCTTGGATTTTGTTTTGTTTTTGTTGTCCTGGCTTATTCATGAAACTAACAAAGAATAGCCAACTTGGTGTTGGGAAGGACCTTGTTGTCTAGTGAGGAGATAGCAATTTCCCTGCCCGTCCTGAGATTTGCTAGGTCACCATGACATCCCCTCCAAGCCAGTCAGGCTACAGTAAACACTCTCTTTCTTAAGGAACTTTGTTTTCTCCAAAACAAGTCCTCACACCTTTGGGTTGCCAGCAGTTTCTTCTGCCTCCCTGCAGACTATTCCTTTTAGTTCTGCTGTCTGGGAAACAAGTGGTGTTTGCAGAGATGGAAAGAGACTCAGAGCCTGTTCCATGTGGACAAGATCTCTAGAGACAGATTGGTAATGACTTCTCTCAGAAAGCAAATGGAGAAATGAGCAGAACCAAAGCTCTGGGAATGTCTTTAAAGAGAGAACACAGAGAAAGGACTCCTATCAAATGTGCCTTTGGAAAATCAAAGAGCCCCTTCTCCCACATCAGTAACGGATAATGGAGAACTAAAGTTGTCTAATTCAGGCCTTTCTGTCCCAATATCTCCTCTGTTGTTTTTTTTTTTTTTTTTGTCTCTTTCCAAAACCTGGGAAAATGTCAGCCCTTGCTTCATCCAACTCTTCCCAGCCCATGGTCCCAATTAGTTTCCATCTCTAGGCTTGGTTCTAAACAGCAGCCTCAGCTTCTCCTGTCCTCTAACCAATCGCGTGACAGAGGTGTTACTGTCCCAGGCTACATTCACAGAAAGCCTGCTATCCCTGGGCAAACAGGAGAATCTCCTCTTCCCTGAGATTTTGCCTCTTTCACTGCATAAAGCTAGATGCATTCATGACAAGGCACGGTGCCCCTACATATATTGACCAAAGCCTCTTACAATTGCACAATTTACTTTTCTCAGGGTGTGAGTCATTTCTATAACCTTTGAGTTTCTACCAGTTTTAGGGTCAAAGGAAAAGCCAGCCCCCGCAAGGTCTTTCAGGTCCCTGGGAATTGGGAAGAAGGATTCATTACATAGCAGAAATGATTGCCTTTTCCTTTTCAACTTCGATTGGTGGCCCAGAAACCACAGCCATCAAATGCAGAGGCTGTGCTAAATCATCACTATTTCAGTTACTAATTAGGTCTGATGTTCACAGCTCAGGAGTCTGTGGGGTAATAAACCACTTCTTCAAGCGATTAAACTTCCAAGAGAACACTCTTTGATTACCACAGGAACCATTCCCTGGCAAAGGTTCTCCAAGGCAATAGCATCCCCAAGACATGACTCCATGAATGTAGGATCAGCAGCCTGGAGCTCTGGGTTTGCACAGGACACCCTGTCTCTTCTAGGCAGACCCTGCTCCACTTCTGCTTCTATCGAGATGCCTTAGGAGACCACATACGTGACAAAGTTATACAGCAATTTCATTGGAACGACTATGCGATGCTTGGTTGGGGTGATGTAGAGATGCCTGGAAGCACAGCCAGCTAGGGAGAGAGTCGTCTACTATTTCTGGGGTATTGGGCCTCCTTCTCCTCATCCCAATTTAAATGAGTGGGTTTAGAGAAAGGCAGGTTGGTGGTAAGGAAATCTGAGGCACTGTGCTAAGTATTTTCACCTGAGTTATCTCATAGCAAATATATAGGCATTTGCTCCAGATTGTTTTTAGAAATCTTCACTAATGTGTTTTTTAAAAAATAACTACACATGAACTGCATGCTCATTGTAGAAAAAGAGGAAAATATGAACAAGCAAAAGAAAAGTTTTAGTATCCAAAGCACATCATCTAGAGAAGAATTTACCAACCTCAGCATTATGACATTTTGAGCTGGAGAATCTTTTGTTGTGAGGACTGTCCTGTGCATTGTAGGATGTTTAACATCATCCCTGGCCTCTACTCACCAGGTGCCATTAGCACACTGTCCCCACATTTGGGGCAACAAAAAGTGTTGATACTGCTATATGCCCTCTAGGATAAAAATCGCTCCCAGCGAGAATCACTGCTCTAGAGACAACCAGTGAAGCCATTTTTCCAGTCTTTATTCCTGCATACATACAAAAAAATCATATTTTAAAATAGATCTCTAAGAATATATAATAATTTGTATTTTCATTTTTTACTTAACTATAGATCCTTAACATTTCCCCTGTTGATACCTATTCTACATCAACTTAACCTCTCAATTGTGCTCCACTGTGTGGCTGTACCAAGGTTTATTTCATCCCCAATTTCATGACAGAGATTATTTCTAGTGTAGAAAGAATATTAAAACAAAATTATTGTGGCTCTTTAGCCTTCTAAAATGGAGAGATTGGCATGGTGCATATACATGGGCAAATAAATGCTCATGCTGCAACCTTCCGCTTAAGAAGATCATTGGGGGAGCAAGAAAAGGAGAGAAACCTTAAGTTAATAATACTCTTCTGTGCTGTTCATGGTAAGATACCAAGTAGACTGTATTCATGAGTCTCTGGTTAGGATAGCATAGAATTGAGGAGTAGATAGCCAGATGAATTTGAAAACTATAAAGGAAAGAAATAGCTTAGAGGTGGTTAGCCAAAGAGGCCAAGAATGAGGGATCCTGGAACACGAAAAGGATAGTAGATGGAAGGAGGCTTAGAATGGAGAGGGGGCTTGGGAAAAGTAGTTGCCTGTTGAATATCAACCCTTGATTGTCAAACCCTTAGTAAAATTTGAACTTACTCACTGCCTGTGGCCACAGCCCTGGGGGAGTGAAGGATTATGTTATGCAGAGTGGTTCATTGCAAAAATGGGGCAGCAGGTGCAGGTGCAAATACAGAGTGGAGATGGACATTTAAGCCAATTTGGGAGGCAGAGGCAATTAGGACAAACAAGAACCACCAGAGGTACTGGGATTGCGGCTATTGGCTTTTGCCTGCATGTGAGATGAGAAACTGAGATAGCCTTGTTTAAATATTACAGGTCAGAATGACCTAAGTAGGATGAAGGACTTAAGAAATATCCACTCAGCAGAGACTTAAATTACATGTATAATTGTTGTTGTTTTTTTCATCTTACAAACAATGCTACATAGAACACCATTGAATTTTAAACTCTCAACTTCTCAAGTATTCTTTTCTCTCTCTCTTGTCCCCGGGCCTTTGCACCTCTTTTTCCCTCTCTCCCACCCACCTTTGCCTGGGTAACTTCTCAACCTTTTGTTTGAATTTAAACATCAACCTCTTTGTGACCTTTAAATTATGAGCAATGTATCCCTATCATCCCCATGAGCTCTAGCAGCACTTTTTATTTCCTGTGATCGTACCTATTAACTGTGTTGTAATTCTTGTCTAATTGTTTAACTTCCCCATTAGTCTTTAAGCTACATGGGACTAGATCCATATTCATAAAACCCAAGATCAGTTCTTGCTAAGTAGTGCATTCCTCATTAGACTAAACAGGTATACTTTAGGTTACCAGAATCCCAACAGCTTTAGAAAGTTTATAAACTGCCTGCCCCATTCCTCTACGTTACCTGCTTAGCATCTGTAGGCATTGAGTACACCATCCTTGCAACCAACAAATATATTTCCTGTTAATGCCAGAAAGAACCTTCTAATATTAAGAGTCGTCTGGCAATAGAGTAAGCCCTCCCTTTCGTTACGTTGTAAGATGGTCTTCTGAATGTGCTTCTTAATAACACCCAGTCCTCCACAAATGATTGAAGGGCCCAGAGGTCAGAAATGAGCCTGCTGTCCTCCTGACCAGGTCACCCGACATGTGCCAGGTGGTCTCTGAGTGTGTGTGGAGCCAAATCAAACTAAACACTATGTTGGCAACAGATAACTTTCTAAGATTCCACAACTTGCTTCCAGCCCAGCCAAAGGCTTGCCGCTCTGAGGCAAATGTCACTGTGGTGGAATTGTCTTAATGAGAAGGCATGCTTGCTTCTCTTCTGGGGGAGTTTCCTAGAGCGATGCTCTTAGAAACTCCTTGGCAGGAATCCTGAGCCAGGCTTGGCATTGACAGCGTCCTCCTGCTGCCATTAACAAGCCTCTTATTTAAATGTAAATGAGCTCTCAGTGCCAGTTTGTGAGCGGAAACACATAGCTTGTGTTAAACCAGAGCTGGGAATGCTACAACACACCAAATGGCTTGGTTTAGACTTCCCCACCACATCCTAGATCAGAGTGAGCTCTCTGTGACTTGTCTTCTGCAGAGTTGAGAGTCCTCAGACAACAGGGACAATCTGTGGAGTCCAGGGCCCTATGTATAGCCCTAAATCTTTTTCGATATGACCTTGATCAAGTTACTCAGAGTTGCCCCCCAAAATTGGAGCATTGTCAAATTGGAATCACACATCAAATCCTAGACAGCAAAGAGCCCTGCAGGGTTGTCGGGCTCAGCAGAGATCTCAGCTGCCCCTTCTGCTTTATTGGCTATGTTGGTTCAACTTCCTCCATGTGTCTACCTGTACTGCAGATCTTTGATGCTTGTGCACACTCTCTTTCCTCCTGGCTTGGTTCAATTTCCACTCAAATGCACATCATTTGGTGATCTTGCCTAATGTGTGGTCCTACTTATCCATCTGCTTCCAATATTGCATCCAATTTCCTGTTTTGGCATTTCCCTCTTTATTTCAGATCTTTCTGGAGTTGAGTTGTGCTCCTCTGACATCTGAATTCCAGCCATTTCTCTCCCAGACATGCCAGGCTAGTGTGGTATAAGGAAAATATGGAATTTGTTATTATTATTAAAGCCTTCAAAACCTTCCCTATAGTACATAGAATTTAATAATTAGTCATAAATGACAGATAACATTATAAAAATTTATAATACTGACACATAACCACTGTGAATTAATTACTTTGTTCAAAACTATAAGACATTACTTCCATTTAAGAATGATTTGCTTTGCCCGCATATGATATTTTCATATATATATTTTTCAAATATATATTTGCATATATATTTTCATCTATGTGTTCCCTAATTGTTTCTGGAATGCATAGTCTATATCCTCCAACCAGTCCAAGAATCATGTTTCTTTTGGATGATATCTTAGGAAGATCAGACATGTCATCTTCTATTCCCTTTTGGAAGAATGTGACTGAAGATCATAAACTTTAAAAATTGATGAACCTCACAGAATCCCTGCTGTCAAGTGCCCCTGCCAGATAGCTTTCCATTATTCTCTCCTTAATAGCATTTAGGAAAAAGAGGGGAGAAATGACTTTCATGATAGCCTGTGTTTGGTGGTATGAATACCCTTTAAATAATATCAGCCTCTGGTTTGGAGGTGTAAACCTTCCCAGCACATCAGAGCTATGCTCTGCTCATGTTTAGAACAATTTTTAACATCTTCCCTTCTGTTTCCAGAATACCCGCCTAAACAGCAGGAGACTATGGTGTTGAAGGAGAACTACACAGGGAGTTTTAAGAGCTGAGTTATCACTCAAGAGCCGCTGTTTGTTAACTTTGGCCAGTCACATCACTTAGCCTCTCCAAGCTTCAGTTTCTTCTCCTGTAAAATGAGGATAATGACACCAGTCCCCACTAATTTACAGGATTGTTGTGAAGATCAAACCAAACAGTGAATGTGAAAGTCCTTTGAAAACTACAGATCAATGCAAACGTAAGGTATCATTAGTGCTATTAGAGAAGGTGCTTAAAGAACATGTGTTGATTGCTTGGTATTAAGGGTGTTGCTGCTTCCTTTCCTGTGGGAGGTGCTCTTCCCTGGTTGTCAAGATCTTCTCATCAGTACAGACAAGCTCACATTTAAAATCTGGTGATTGAGGCTCCATTCTGCATTCCTTCTTACGCAGATGTTTGAATGCTGGGCCCACGATTCTGAAGTCGGTGTTACGTCCTCACACACTTGGAGAGCCAGGTGCTTCCACAGAGTCTAAGGACTGGGCTTTCCCTGTTTGTTTTCATTTTCACCAGTTCCTTCATGCATCCCCAACAAAGGAGGCAAAGGTCACAGTTTTGATCCTGTCATTGTATGATTTCAAATGTTACTTCCTAACCCAGCTTCCTCACTACAAATATCTGGCCTCTTACTTATGGGCACCAGAGTAACTCTACATCTACTTCTTTTTACATAGAGTGGGCTTAACATAAGACTTCACTATAAAAGACACATTGCTAATTTCTCTAAACTATTTGAACTAAAACCATAGATCAGGGGTGGGGAAGCTTTTTTCTGCCAAGGGCCATTTGGATATTTATAACATTATTCATGGGCCATACAAAATTATCAACTTAAAAATTAGCCTGGTATATTTGGTCAAACATTTAATTAACTCTCCCCTAATGCCTTGGCAGGGCAAGACCAAATGATTTTGTGGGCCTTATGTGGCCCGAGGACTGGATGTTCCCCACCCCTGCCATAGATTCTCTTGGTTCTTACATAGGTTGATTCTATAATCCCTTCCTGGGAAGTCTTGTAACCAACCATAAAGTGGGGTTATTTATACATTTTTAATTAACATAGTTTTGAAATAACAGCCCACGTGAAGGATTATTCTTGTCGGTGTTTCTCCTATCATGTGCTTAAGTCTGACTGAACCTTGCCAAGAAACTCAAAGGAAAAGTTCTGCTTTTCATGCAAATATTAAGATGTGTCAACTTCAGAGGGTTGGTTACGCTTTCTATTTCACTCAAAGTCTGGCATACACTCCATTTAGCTTTGTGAGGGTTATCCATTAAAGACACTTGGGAGATTTTACTGGGCACTGTGGCAAAGACACAGTCTAACCCACAAGAGCGGTGTTTGTAACAATGAGTAGTGGCCTCCAAATTGGTGTCCACACCTGAGAAATGATTTGTCTTCCAAGAAACAACCAAGTAACTAAAGTATCAGTAAAGCCAGTATTCCACTGTGGATAGTTATATGGGGCCCTTCAGATTTTATTTTGCATGAAAAGACACAGAGGCCATGAGGCCCACTCCTTTCCCTTCATTCTAAATGTGACTTGTGGTTCCTTTTAACAATCTCCTGGAAATTATGGCCCAGAGACAGAATGAAGTGCTGTTTGTGCTAACCCAAGGCATAGTAGTAATGCTAAAGAAGAAAGACCAAGATTGTAAAAGTACATCTGGGCTCAATCTCCTTGGGGCAGAGATGTACCCTTGCAAATGTACTAGGTGTTGGTCTTTTCCTTCTGCTACAAAAGAAAAGTGACCACAGTTGGAATGATGGAATTCAGCTTTGGAAAAGACCTAAGAGGTCAAATTGTTCAACTTTTACCAGCAACTGGAATCCACTTCTAAATAATTGTTGAGCCATTTCTTTATTATTTCCAGTGATGAGAAACTCACCCTCTTATGAGCTTTAATGTTGAACAACTCTGTAAAAAGTCGTGTTTTATGTTAAGCTCTAATTGACTTGATTTTCTACCCACTGATTCCAGTTACATCTTCTGATGCCACAGAATTTGCCCCTTTCTCCCAATGGCAACCCTTCCTTGATTTGAACATAGTGAACATTCTTTCCTAGGGAAGGGAATGAACTTTCCATGTAGCTTGTACTGTTGCTAGCACCTCTCATCACCTCCCACCATTCTCACTATTTTTGTATGTGGTTGGAATTACCCAATGTTCATTAACTCTCTAAAGCCCGGAGAGGTGGAATTCTACAGATCCTCCCCCGCCACACCCCACTTGAAGGTGGCTTGTCAGGAATTCAGAACCAGCCCTGGAAAGCCCAGTACTTGCCATAATTTTCTGCTGTTGCCCAGCTTAAAGCATCCTGGCAAGACCTCTGAATGTTCCTTTTCACATTTCCCACCTTAAAACAGGCAACGAAAACGGGAGAAGACACCAAGAATTAAGTGGTGATCTCGGTGCCAGAGATACTAAAGCGTGAGGTTACCTCTGAAATCTGAAAACCTAGAACTAGGCAGGAAACTGGGATACAAAATACTGCTTGGAAGCCATCTCAGAAGATTCCAGTTCAGAACCGTCCTGCTGCTCTCTAAGGCGGCAATCATTTCGTGGCAATATATTCAAGAGACAGTTAAAAAATATCTCTTCCCCATTTACTGCGTTAGAAACAGAATCCACTGCCTAATTGAGAATACTTTCTGCCTAATTACTCCATTTCTATTTCTTTTAAAGCAGCAGAGTTGCTGTGGAATTATGTACTGTATAATTTCATCATTTAGCAATATGTAAATCAGGAGAAGAAAAGAAGACGGAGAGAGTGACAGGAAAGGGATGATCCTGACTTTGAATTTCTTTGTGCAGAAATGGGCAGTGAGGTTGTGTGGACAAGGAAAGAGCCCCAAGCCACCTGGCAGAGCTGGGTGTGAGTTCCAGTTCCCTCACTGAATAGCTCTGTACTCTTTAGCAAATTCACCTCATCTCCCTGAGCCTCAGTTTCCCTTTCTGTCACATTTTTCACACTTGTTCCCTGCATCTAGCACAGCTTCTGGCACAGAGTAAAGTCTTCATAATCACCTGGTAATGCCCTGGTGAATGAGTGAGTACCTGGTTTGCCTCCCTCACAGAGTTATTAGCAGAGTGAAGTGATATGATTATTATGAAAACATTTGATAAACTAGAAAATGCTGATTGTCTATACTGGTCTTGAAGCACTGAGAAAATACTATTTAACACCAAAAATAAGAAAATACCATTTTCTTGCCTTGTTTGTTGATAAAGTGGTCCATTTCTTTAGAAGTAAAGATAACATAATACTAGTAATGTTCCACTGTGCACTTGTCTATCACAGATGAAATCACTTTTAATTCCCCCACTCTACTGAGGAAAAAAAATGATGAACTTGAGCTTGTCTTTTTCAGTGAGTTTAGGGAAAATCAAATCCTGTACCGGTGTCCCCTTGAGGTTGTCTAGATCTGAGACTGTTGAGGTGGGCCCTCCCTTGGGGGCACCACTCAGATTAAGGATGGGCCTGGCCTGTTTCCTGCCCACCTGGTCAGGTAAAGAAAGCGTGCGGCTATCGTCAGGCTGTCACACTCACTCCTCAAGGGACAGATGTTCCAATTCCCTGGACTCTGAGAGCATCTTTGCTGTGGGATTTGCTCTGAGGGATCGAGGTTTATACTTCTCAACTTCCTGAGAGAAGGGGCTCTTGCCTCATCAAGTCAGACTTTCCCCACCAGGTTGGGGCAAATGCTAACCAGGCTCACCCCTTGCTAAAGCAGAAAATACAGTTTTTATTTCCTCTGTGTCTTCATGGGACACTGCATAGTCAAGGTACAATGAGTTAAAGATCCAAATTTAAGAGAACTGGGAAGTCACTTCCTGTTTTGGCCTCAGTTTCTCCACTTCTTTGGCAAAAGGTAAAAGTAGGTGATTATCTATGTACCATTCTACCTTCCATGGTCACAGTTTCTTTCTCCCTGGGACTCACAACCCAGTGTTTTGGCACAATTAAACTGATCTTGCATTGGCAAATAGAATTAATTGGCTCAGTGAGCCCACCTGTGTATGGCCAGCATGGAAGAGTCAGTAACGGCAGACTACAGAATTTGTCTTACAAACAACTGGTTTTCATACAGTATAGAAATTTATTTTACAGGTTAATTAAGATGTAGTGAGTTCTCATGGGAAAGTAGAGGACTTGGGGTCAAGAGACCTGTAATTTCTGCCACAGCCAAGCTCCGTGACCCTGGGCAAATCACTCTATCCCTCTGAGCTTTGAGTTTCTCACTTGTAAAATAAGATAATAGTTAGGAGAGACAGAACTTTCTTAGAAATTATCTATTTTTACTCTCAAACCTTTCTTTATCTTATAGATAGCTAAATCCTCAACAAATATTGAGTTCCTATAATATAAACACTAAATATGGGGATACTTATATGAACCAGACAGGCAGAAATCCTGCCTTCAACCTGCTTGTATTCTAGTAGGAGAAGCAGGAAGTAAACATATAACAAATATATGAATAATTTCATGTATTCTCTTGGTGTTATAACAAATCAAAAATAAGGTAATATGTGTCTGCACACATGTGTATGTGTGTGTGTGTAGGGGGGGGGTTGCTTTTATAGCTTGAATGGTCAGTGAAGGCCTCTGTGAGAAAATGATACTTAGCTAGAAACTTAAATGATGTGAAGAAGTAAGTCATGGAAATTTTGCTTAAGGTTACAGAGCTAATCAGAAATCAACCCTGACCAAGCATCTAGGACTTGGAACTTCCTTTGCTGTACTCACTGACCCCTGCTGGTTTTCCTTCTGAATTTTGAGTCCATATGTCTGCCTATTTAACCAAATCTACATGCCTCTGGCCCAGATACTCTTCTATTCCAGGTCCAATATACCTTACTTCCCTCAAGCCTAGGCCAAGGTTAAACCATCCTTAAGCTCTCATGGCATACTGATTCAACACAGTCAAATCCCAGACTTCATTATTCTAAGTCTCTCTGCTGAAAGTCACATGTCACCAGACAACTGAGGCCAATAATGATTGACAGATCTACAGTCAAATGAAAGGGGAGGTTTGGAAGTTTAGTAAGAATTGGCCCTTGCCCACAAGAAGGTCACACAAGGTCTACTGATTAAAGAGTAGGAGAGAGAAGAGGGAATAATATAAGTGCACAAATGACCATTTTTATCCATTCATCCTGCATTTATGGAGCACTGACAGAGTGCAAGGCATTATGTAAGGTGCTAGCATACTCACAGAAATAGATCAGGCAGAATCTGCACTTTCAAGAAAGTGGATGAGGAAAAGTCTTAAATACACAGATTATAATACAAAGTAATAGATAATATAAGCAGAGAATCATAAAATACAACCAATGATAGGAGGAGAGCATTACTCCCTTTAATATGAAGCACAGAAAGCTTCCCAGAGGAGGTAGCATTTGAGCTGAGCCTTGATGGAAAGGACGAAAGATCAATCTAACTATCAGAAGTGATAATAAGTTATAGAAGTGGAGAAGTGGAGGGAGAGTTTGGTTAGAACATGTACATGTATATGGAGGGGAGTAAGCCCACTTCCTAAAGAGCTCTGTCTTCTTACCCACACTTCTCTGCCTTGGCTCACAGGCCTGAGCTCCACATAGGCTGCCTTTGATCATAGGAACACAGGGGCACTAGTCTTGTTTCTCTGAAGACAGCACCCATAATAGCTCCTTCATTGTGTCATGTCGAAATGTCATGTCTGGAAATCACTAGCCTGAGGCTAGTGGTGGGTCTTCTTGTCATGCCTTCTGCAATTTTAAGAACTGAAATTTCTGCCATGTGATGACAATTTCCAGTGACTCATTTTAAAAAACGTATGTGAACTATGACAAATGGGTGGCAGCCAGATGATCTCTCAGTTAAGGTCCCCTTCTGAAGCTCCACCTACCTGCTGGCACCTCCACCTGGAAGCCCACAGGCACTTTAGATTCAATAGCCTATCCTAAACTGAACTCAGCCTCTTTCTTCCCCACACCTGCTCCTTTTCCCATATACATTTTGGCTAATGGTTCACCTAACTAACAATGGTTACAAGGGTATCAATTTAAGTTACTGCATTTTCAGCTCTGTCTCTTCCAAGTTTCTCACCGTCTATATATAATTCGTTACCAAATCCTGACAAACATACTTGTTTAGTGTCTCTGAATCTTCCCCTTTTCCAGCCCTGTGACTAATGGTTATAGTCATCATCCATTGGTTTGGTTACTGTAACAACTTTAAATCGGTCACCTTGTCTTTAGCCTCCTGCCTCTCTTGTACACCCCTCATGCTATTGCTAGAATGATCTTTCAGAAGGACAAAACATCTCTCAAAAATGTTTGAGGTCTATCTTTGCATAAGGAACACACATGGTTTCAGGTGGAATCCACAGTCCAACTCAATTTGGCCTAGACAATATCGTTCGTCTCCCTCCCACATATATCTTATATTCCATTCTCACCAGATTATTTGCCTCCTTTTTCTGTCTGCTTGTCCTATAAAATCCTACCTATTCTCCTAGATCAATCCAAATGCTGCTTCCAAAAAACATACTTCCTAATCCTCTTGAAATTCACCATGGCTTTCTCTGTGCACCTGAAGCATCTAATTGTTCCTTCATGTAGTCAACAAAATAGTGGCCCCAACAATGCTCATGCTGTAATCCCCAGAACCTGTGACCATGTTACCTTACATGGCAAAAGCAACTTTGCAGATCTTGAAATGGGAACATTTTCCAGGTTATCCAGGTGGGCCCAGTGTAACCACAAGGGTCCTTATGAAAGAGAGGCAGGGGGTTGGAGGGGAGAGAAGATGCCATACAGCTGGCTTTGAAGACAGAGACGAGGCACCAAGATGGCTTCCAGAAGCTGGAAAAGGTAAGGAAAGAGATTCTCCTCTAGACCTTGAGAAGGAACTCTGTGAATCTATTTTAAACTTCTGTCCTCTGGGGGCTGTATGATAATAAGTTTGTGTCATTTTAAGCCACTAAATTTGTTAAACCTGAAAGAGTAACTTGTATACTCTATTTAGCATTAATGATTTTTGCCTGCTACTATCTTGTTTTTCATACCAACTCCTTGAAAGCAAGAACCAATCAGGTTGGCTTATCACCTGTGTATATAACACAGGGCTTTGCACAGGTCAGTGGATAATGTGCCTTTTAATTTAAATCAAATGCCCTCTTTTGATTTTTAAATCAAATGGTCTTTTGGGTGAAGTCCCAGAACTAGATTGGAATTGCTATACATGTGAGCCAGGTGGGCTGGAACTGGAACCTGGGAATCATTTTAGGTGGTTGGTTTCTTGGGTTTAGTAATGCTGCCAGGCCTAATGTGGGAATATGAGTGGCATTTAGTAAGAAGCCCCTCTCAGTGGGGCCTTGGGGCTTGTGCTGCTATTTAAGCTTTTGTCATTCAGACTCCACATTGTTTTTATTCTTGCTGAACTTTCCATGGGAATAAATGTCAGTGGTCTAGGGAAGGTACCACAGACCAAGTTCTGAGCAGGAAGGAGCCAGTTATTTCAGGTAGGAATTGCACTCCATGCATCCCCTTCACAAAATCACTGGCTCTTCACACATTTGTCTATTATTTTATGTGTTCATGAATTCAACATGTATTGGACTATGTGCCAGCAATGAAGTTGGCACCAATGACCCAGAGAAGAAAAAGATAAAGTCCTGGGTAAGTAGTAGCTCACATTGGCACAGGGAAGGGATAGACAGGGCGAGGTATTCATGTGACCTTTAAGAGCAATGCTAGTTTGGCCAATGTGGCTCAGTGGTTGAGTGTCAACTTATGAACCAACAGGTTTGGGTTTGATTCTGGTTCAGGGCACATGCCAGGGCTAGGGACTCGATCATCAGTAGGAAGCCTGCGCGAGGCACCCAATCAATGACTCTCGCTCATCACTGCTGTTTCTATCTCTCTCTCCGATTCCCTCTGTGAGATAGACATATCCTATCTAATAAAAGAGAAACATGGTAATTAGCGTATGACTGCTACCCTTCCCATTGGCTAATCAGAGCGATATGCAAATTAACTGCCAGCCAAGATGGCCGCTGGCAGCCAGGCAGCTGGAGGCGAACATGAGGCTTGCTTGCTTCAGTGACGGAGGACTCCAACGTTCCCCTCCTGCCTTGCCGGCCTCTGAGCTTGCAGTTTAAGAAACATTGTAACAAATATAGAAGCTAAACAAAACCCCAGAAACCTGCTTTCAGCCGGCCAGGATCTCAGAGCTGGAGTTATACATTGTTTCGATTATAGAACACAAACAAACCAGATACCTGCTTTCAGCAGCAGAGGCCTCAGAGCTGGAGCCAGAGCTAAACCTGGCCCAGAATAAAAAAGAAAAAGAAAAAAAGGAGCAGTTGGGAGCTTCAGTTGGCCTGAAAACAGCCCTCAGCTCCTCACCCAGACTGGCCAGACACCCCAGTGGGGACCCCTACCCTGAAGGGTGTGTGACCAGCTGCAAACAGCCATCATCCCCTCACCCAGGCTGCACCCCAGTGGGGACCCCCACCCTGATCCAGACACCCTTCAGGGCAAACCAGCCGGCTCCCACCCATGCACCAGGCCTCTATAATATATAGTAAAAGGGTAATATGCCTCCCAGCACCGGGATCAGCGGAGCCGCGAGGCCTCCCGGCACCCGGATCAGCATGACAGGGGGCAGCGCCCAAACCCCCTGATCGCCCTGAGGCTCTGTGTGTGACAGGGGAAGGTGCCCCAACCCCCTGATCAGCCCTGCTCTGTGCCTGATAGGGGGGAGCTCCCCAACCCCCTCATCGCCCTGCGGCTCTGTGTGTGACAGGGTGCGGTGCCTCAACCCCCTGATGAGCCCTGCTTTGTGTGTGACAGGGTGCGGCACCCCAACACCCCCCCCCTTCACGGGCCCTGCTCTGTGTGTGACAGGGTAGAGCCATAACCTCCCCATCGGCCCTGCCCTGAGTGTGACAGTGGCGGCGCCCCAAACCCCTGATCGGCCCTGCTCTGTGGGTGATAGAGGGCAGAGCCCCAACCCCCTGATCTGCCCTGCCCTGAGTGTGACAGGGGGCGGTGCCCCAACTCCCCTATCGGCCCTACTCTGTGAATGACAGGGGGGAGCTCCTCAACCCCCTGATTGACCCTGCTCTGTGTGTGACAGGGTACGGAGCCCCAACCCCCCTGATGGGTCCTGCTCTGTGCGTGACAGGGGGCATCACTCCAACCCCCTGATTGGCCCTGCTCTGTGCGTGACGGGGTGGCGCTGCAACCTCCCCATCCACCCTGCCTTGAGTGTGACAGGGGGCGATGCCCCAACCCCCCAATCGGCCCTACCCTGAGCGTGACTGAGGGTGGCATCCAACCTCCCAATCCCCCCTGCTCTGTGCATGACAGGGGAAGGTGCTGCAACTCCCCAATCGGCCCTGCTCTTAGCCTGACCAGGGGCTGCACCTAGGGATTGGGCCTGCCCTCTGCCACCCGGGAGCAGGCCTAAGCCAGCAGGTTGTTATCTCCCGAGGTGTCCTAGACTGCGAGAGGGCACAGGCCGGGCTGAGGGGCCCCCCTCTCCCCCGAGTGCACAAAATTTTGTGCACCGGGCCTCTAGTATATATATATATTTAAAGAGCAATGCTAGAGGTGTGTGTATATGTTGCCACTTATTAATTCTTTCCATCAGTTCTATGGCTTCTATCTCATAAGTGAGGCCCAGGCATCAGTGAATGTTGTCCACTCTGCTGGGCCCCAGGATCAGAATCTCTCCTTTTAAAGTATCCCTCTTGTCACATTCCACATCTCAGCTGGATCCTTGGGAGTCTTAACTCCCCACAACACCGCAGCCTTTCAATGTCACCTTGCCCAGAAGGATGTACAACATGCATCTCCTCCCAAGAGAAACCAGGACCTGCTTCACTGGGACTTTGCAGGTGCAAATTATAAACTTTCCTCCCCCACTCTTCCACCTAAAAATCCTGCCTGCTCTTCCACTAGTTTACCCTGTAATTTTGACAGCCCCACTCCTAGTCTTGGGCCTTGGTTTTCTCTTCTGTAAAATGGGTGTGCTTGCCATTCCTGCCTCCTATGGGTTTTGTGAAAAGCAAATGTGATATGAGCAGTAAAGAATATAGCAGACTAAAAACTGTTTATGTCTATTAGCTGCCTTAAAGTAACTGTAGTTATTTAATATAATATTTATTCTAATAATTAGTGCTGCTATTTTTTTATTTTTATCATTATTATTATCATGGGAGAGTTGTTAGCTGCTTCCAAGAATCAGGCAGCTGTCATTACCAAGTGACTCAATCATTATAAGATCAAAAATGTGCTAAATTATAATGCATTTGTAAACCCCCTTCCATAAAAAACCATAGCCCTGCTATTGCTGCATTTTCTCCTGATTTTCTCTCCCTCTCAGGATCACTCTAGCCAAATTTTACCTATTATGGAAGTGCTGGGGGCAAAGGGTTTGACCCAATTCTGAGCCTCTCACAGCCTGCCCTCTCTCTCTCCCACTCAGATGGGAGGATGTGCTCTGGGCCCACAGACTACTAAGGTCTTCCAGGATCATTTCCTAGGTCCCTGGCATCCAATCTTACCTGCACGGCAGACCTTGCTGACATTAACACCTTTGGACCAAGGACAGAGATTCCCCTTTGTTTTTTCTGTAGGTCTGGTCCAGAAGTATACAGCTTCTCAGTATGTGGGGCAGCAGAGAAGGCCAAATGAGGCTGCAAGGTGTTTGAATTTCAGAAGGGAGCTTTCCCTCTATTCTTCACTGGGTCCTCCTATTGCTGCTGGTTCCTCAACAGGCTTTTGCTCCCAGTTAATTACAAGTCCCAGATTAGTCTCTTTAACAACTTCCATCTCCCTTGTTGATGAACTACAATTCAGGAAGTTGCAGTGTTATTTGTAATCCTGCAGCTTAGCAACAGGGGCTCTCTGTTATTTACCACTGGCATTCAGTCCACAAAGGCAACCGACTAGTGTGGGTACTTTCCAGACAAGTGGTAACTACACGGGAACTGGGGGTCCCTGGATGGGGTTGAAACACGGAGACAGCTGGGTCTTGGCCCTCCCGCTATTGACTGTGTGGCAATTCATCTCTCTTTGTCTTCTGCGAAATAAGTACAACATTCTTTACAGTGAACATGGATCTATATATGTGAATGGGAATAATTAAAAAATACCTTTCAACAATCAGGTAATATGGGAAGAATCTGTTCTGGAAGGTTCTAGGGCTTGAAATAAGACAGATATGTATTCATTGTGGAACCCTCCTCTCTGTCCCTACCAAGAGGGTACAGGGTGTGGGTGGCAGTGGGGGCTGTTGTGAAGAGCAAATAAAATAATGGATGTGAAATATGTGCTTGGGGTCCCAAGCATGGTTCTAATCATACTTTGCCACTTATTTACTATGTCATCTTGTCCAAGATCTCCCCTTTCTGAGAGGCCATTTCATCATCTGAGAAAGGCTTAGCTACTAAAACAAAACAAAAACAAATGAGCAAATACTAGAGAGGAAACCATTGGGCTAGACTATTTCTAAAGTCCCCTACAGCTAAAAAACAGAATCAGTTAAATTAAAATTTTCTGAGGAATTGATTGACACTGCACAACATTCCATCCTAAAGTTGTTAAGTCACTTATGGATTAGTGGATGGTTTGAGCAAATTTCTGCAGGGAACTGTGTTCCTCAGCTGATGATTCTGGAAGCTCAGTTCCTTACTTCATACCTCACCCACCTACAGAGGGCAGGGGACAGGTCAGGAGACCTAGCCATGAGCTTGGAGTGTAACCCTGGGCAAGAGTGGGCCTTATTTTCCTCCTCATCCAACCAAAGGGCGAGGACTCAATATTCTCTGAGGTAGTATTCAGTTCAAAAGCCTGTGAATCTAACTTCTTTGAGTCTCACTTCTAACAAGTCTTGGGCACAGCAAATCGGGCTGGCCTAGTGCAGTGAGATGCGACTTGTTAGAGCAGATGGAGTGTGTCTATCATGGCGGCAGCGTAACCAGTCTGGTCACTTCAGATGTCTCTCCAATTAACACTCGTGGTGGCAGCCAACTGCTCAGGCAGCAGAACATGCTGGTGAGGATGGCGGGAACGCCTGGGCCTGCTGCCACACCTATTATTCCAGCCTTGAGTGGGAGGGGCCAGCCAGACTTTGGAGTGTGTGGGAGGGGGAGGGGGGGGTAAAACAGGAGGTGAAATGCGTGCAAAGAGATTTCTTTAGCTGTAGAGTCCTAGAAAGTCAGAAATGGAAAATGCTCATCTAGTCGGGGCTCTTATGATACTTTGATTTCACTTCCCTCTTCTTTATTCCCATGACACCTGATCCTGCTTGGGTCACCATCACCTCTGGCTTCGCTTCTTTTTTTAAAAAATATACATGTTTTTATTGACTTCAGAGAAGAAGGGAGAGGGAGAGAGAGATAGAAACATCAATGATGAGAAAGAATCATTGATTGCCTGCTTCCTGCATGCCCCCCACTGGGGATTGAGCCTGCAGTCTGCAATCCGGGCATGTGCTCTGACCTCCTGGTTCATAGGTCAACACTCAATCACTGAGCCATGCTGGCAGGACTGGCTTTGCTTCTTGAGTGATCTTCCTTACTTTCATTTCTTTTCCTCTCCACCCATCCAGCCAGAGTGAGATTGCTAAAACACAAATGTGATTAGGTTATTCCTCTGCATTTCAGTGTTTTCCTATTGAACTTAAGGGGGAAAAATAACAACAAAACAAAAACTAAACCCCATAGTCTGACCTACACAAGCTCCTGGGAATGTGATTTACCTAATAATGTCTTACTTACTCTTCCCTTCTCTCCACAATGATTCATCATCAAGGAATTACTTGAAATTTTCCAACCCACCAAACTCTATCCTTTCCATATTCTTCCCTCTGCCTTCCTTCCCTTCTTTGTCTTGGGCTCAGCCTTTAAAATTTAACCTAGGGGTCACCTCTTCTGGGACACACTCTAGGGACATGCCTTCTGTGTCCCCATAGGGGGGTAATTGTTATCAAAGCATTTGCTGACTGTCCTTCAACACAGGGCTCTCCTTAACTGCTCCTTCAGCTTTTAGAGGGATGAAAAGGTGTCTAATCCATTTTCTTCACAGAGGCAAAACTGGCATAGACATCCAAGACCCTGGTGATCTCCAGATAATTTTTCTGATATGCCTTTCTTTCATGCCATTACTTGAGCTGTGATTTTGGTCAAAGAGAACCACTTCACCAGAGAGCAGGCACATGATAAATGTAGGTTGAGTGAGTGAAGGATCCCCCTCATTTCACAGAGGAGAAAACAGGCCTGGAAAGAGGAGGTGATTCACTTGCTCACACAAAGAAAGGGTCACTTGGTGCTGCTCCAGGGAATTCCTCTCTTGACCCCCAGACTGATGCTCAGTCCACTATCCTACACTCTCAGGTAGTTTCAAGTAATGCTCCTCTTGTGTAGGAGAGCAGCAGAGAGCTCTCAGGGCATAGTGTGTGTGCACATGAAGGAAATCCTCAGTTCAGTCTGGGTTTGCCACATCTCCAAGCCCCTATGGAATTCCTGGATTTGTGAGCTGGATATTGAGAGGTGTACAACATCACAGTGAGAATGGGAAATGGTAGTATAAAACCACTTACAAAATATCAGGAAGCCCAAAGACTTGGTAAGAGTGGGAGGCATTTAGAAAAAAAGAAAGAGCAATTTTGAACCTTACATACTGAGTCAGGTGTGGATGCTACCTGTGGATCCCAATGGCCAGAAATGGCAAAGATCCTCCCAGAGCCTTCATCTGCCAAGCACATCGAAAATCCCTGCCTGTGTTGTTCTTGAAGAGGGAAAGTTTGGCATTGAACAGTTTTATTTCTGAAAAATCAAAACAACTCCTGAGAGTGGGCCCAGCTTTCAGGGGCAGCCTGGGTGTGAGTGTGCAGGCTTCTAGCTTGAAGAAGTGTATCTGAAGCAATGCAGTAGGGAGCCCAAACCTCTGAGGCTGATTAACAGCTCAGCCTCAGGTCTCCTCCCTCCCAGCCCACATCAACCCCCCAACTTCCATCTCTGAGCCAGCGCTCCTCAGAGCTGGGCAAAGAAATCTAACCAGGGGCTTTTTCTGGGCGTATGTATGGATCCTTCCATTAGAGGCATGCAGACAGGAACAGAAGTGGTTCTTGAAAACGTGGGCAGGGAGCATCGGGTGAGTCAGAGAACAACAGGACTGAGGCAGCTTGGAGATCATGTAGCCCAGCACTCTCACTTGTCTTCTTGTCTTTTCTATTCTTTATTCCCTTTGTCCTTTCCTTTTCATTCCTTTATATGCTGTGCCTTCACCTAAATCTTATATGGAAACCCAACATGTTAAACTTAAGAATGGAACTGCTCTAGGCAATTGGAGTAGCAGATTACTGTCTCCCTTTCTGAGCTTCCCTCTATCAGATCTCATGGCAGCCAGGGAGGCCTCTCCTCAGACCCATGGGCTTCCCAGAAGCAATGTGGACGTTCCTGCAGTAACCCTACACCCTCATTTCTCACCTGGAGTCCTATGGCCCAAGGAGGTGATGGGATTTGTTAAAAATCAAACAGGGATTTAGCAATGGAGTTGGGCTCTATAGTGCCCCTCCTCACTTTCTAGGGTCCTTCTAGTAACCTGTACCAGATTCCACACAGGCCTGGCAAAGTCTCAGGCTGGCCACAGGTACTACTGGTAAGAAAACAAAGTAAGTTAGAAATTAAGAAGTCCTAGGTCAGTAGCTCTGGGGAATGGAGACCGGACCAGACTGGTAGCTTGTCCCCCTGGGTCCTGGTGTTGCCATTCCTCTGCAGGTGCTTAGATCCCGGATTCAAACCTGCTTCTCCTCTGCCTGAGGCCCTGCCTTTAGAAGCTCTTGGAATGGATCCCATCTTCTTGCTAACATCCTTTCTTTTTCTGTTCCCCACCCTAACAGGACCTGACCTAGCCCTGAGCCTCGCCCAGGCATGGGAATGGTGGGAATATATACCTGCTCCAGGTCCCCCAACCCCCAAAACTACCTGAATTTCTGATCACAGCTTGTCCCCAACCATGCTCCCATGTTCTGCTTGTCATTCAGGAGCCTCCTAAGGCCTTTCCAACCTAGCACCGGGCCTGGCAGTCTTCTCCCTTCGACGAGGCTTATATTCTGACAAGTTGCTTGTATCCACAAGTCTGGATTTTCATAGCCTTTAGGGTTGGGATGTGGAGGAGGAAGGGGTTGACTGAACTTGAACATTCATGTCCTCTCAGTCAGCCAGGACATCCACTCTAAACCACATTCTCACACCTAGTCCTTCCACCTGTGAGTTCCTGGATTTGTGCCAGAAGGAACCCATCTGTGCCAGGAAAGCCCAGAGAAAGAGACCTGGGGACTTATTTCCAGAGGCTTTAGGGAAGAAAGAGGCTCCTGCAGCCCTCCAACCAAGCCCAGGCATGTTCCAGGCAACACCAAGCCCTTCCCCTTTCATAGGGTGCTAGAAGGTACATACATTCTGAACCACCAAGATCCCTCAGATTCTGAAGTATCTTAAATTCTGGGACTGTGCCCAACCCTGCAGCCTTCATTCTGCTGAGGGGGAGATCCTGCCCATTTCCAGCCCTAGAGATCCCTTTCCTGGATGTATATACAGGCCCAGCCAAGACCCCTTCCTGCCCCAGTCATTCAACTGCCCTTTCAGAATGCAGGTACCAGAATTATATCCCAACTAGCCCACTGCCAGGCGCTGGGGAAGTCAACCTGCTTCTTCCCTGAAGAGGCTGCGGTCAGAGGAGCCTAAGCAGTAGCATCTGCCCATCTTTCCCTACAGCAGTCCTGAGCAGGCAATGGGCCCAAGTCTTGTGCTTTTCTGCAGCCCAGGATCAGAATCAGGCTGGCCTATGTGCATAAAGCTCCTACAACAACAGAGCCTGACTCCCTAAACCCAGATCAGGAAGCCTCAGGCCATGGCCAGAGAGGCAGGATGAGGCTCTGAGCTGGGAGGCCCCCTGAGACCCATATTCCTCCTAGTGGTTCAGAGTGGGAGCTGGAGGCAGCTATGCTGCCCTGAAGTATAACCATAACAGTATAACCAAAGCTTATGGGGGATATAAGAACTGCTTGGTAGGCCTCTGGGAGCTCCCATGCCCAGCACCAGTGGAGGCCTGTGTTCATCCAGCCTTGGCTCCAGAGCTATCTTCAGATCCAATGAGTCAGTGGAATTTCTGCCTTAACAATGCCATAGAGCAAGTATCCTCTAAGCTTGAAAGGGAACCTATTTTCATCAAGAACTGAGCAAGATGGAATACACTCTGAGACCAAGATTGCAGGGCCTCCCGAGATCTGGCCTTAGAGGAGATAATGATTGCCCCACCTCCAGAATGACAACCATCTCTCCTGAGTCCTTCCTGGACCACAGACCAAAAGCCATCCCCTTCTAGAACCTATAATAGGTGTCCCCAGACACCTCTAGGGAACCAGGGTGCTCTCAGATGTGGCCATGGCTTACTGGGAATGCCTACTCAGCCCATGTAAGATTGAGATGGGTGTGCCACCTGGAGAGGGTCCCTTGCCATAGGAGGACCCCTATGGATTTGTTGTGGGTGTAACAGTCCCCTGTAAGGGGCCCCTGGAGCAGAGAAGCCAGGAACAGACCTGAGAAGGCATAGCCTGTCAGTCTCCCACCCGGCTGGCAGCACTGTTGTTAAAGAGTTTGAGACACCCCTCCTGGAAGCCTCTAGAACCTCCCTAGAGAGAACATGATTCACAGGGAGGGAGGGGGGATGGTGGTGTTGTCTACCTACCTTTGGCCTAATCTAGCCTGAGGCTTGGGTTCCGACGCCAGACAGACTGGTGTCCTAGCCGCACATCTAATCACCACAGAGGCCAGGCAGTCAGGCAGAGATCTGGCTCTGGGATCTGTGTAGGCTTGAGGAACTCACTTGACCTTTCTCAACTTCAGTCCTCATCTTGGAAAATGGAGTGATGATAGCATTTGCCTCACAGGGTTGTTGGAATTCAGCTAAATGTCCTGAATCTTTCCCAGAAACAAAGGCCCTCAATACCTATTTTCTGCATCTGGTTCTGAAAGGTTAAGCCTAGGGGAGAAAACACAGGTTTTAGACAGTCAGCAGGACTCCCCTGGGTCCTGCCTGAGGGATTGGAGAGCAGCACGTGGGCCCCTCTGAGCTTGCTTTAAAGATTGCATCTATATGATACATTCTATTCTAGGGCAATGTGCTGGGCTGTAACAACTGGGACAGGAGGCAACAGGCCAGAATTCCTCCCCATGTCTGCCCCAAAGCTGCTGCCCCAGAATTCCTGCTGAGTTAGCCGCTTTGTGACTCAAAGTTTCAGGCCAGGGAGAAAACCAATTTCTCCTCCACCTTCCAGTCCAATGTATAACAAAAATCTTTCAAAATATGCAGCGCCTTGTAGATTTTTAAAACCGAGATTTTTAAAACTCCTCTGACCATCCCAGCCACCCAATGAGGCAGGATGGTGTCCTCATCTCCTGTGGGAGCCTCCCGTGGTTCAGAGAATTGACTTGTTCAGGGACCCAGTGTCACTTGGCAGTGGACATTTGCCTAGAGCACACATCTTCCTTTGTCTCTGTTCTTTCAGTTCAGGCTTAAACATTTATTTTGATCTTTGGCTTCAGTTGTGTCATTTCCAGTATGGAATGCCATCCTCACTCAGTCCCAGAGTCAGGCTAATCAGAGTTTCTGTTAGACCAACAGGCAGGACTCGCCCCCTGCCCTCCACCAGAGCTGTGCTGCCCAGGGTTCAGCAGGCCTGAGACTCAACATGGACAGCAGGAGATGGAGGGTGGCTGGGACACAGGTTCATGAGAGCATAGATGGAGAGATGGTGGAGCAACCCAAGCTGAAGGAAACAGTGTGGCACACGGAGAAAGGGCTGTGTGGTCCCCTGCTGGCGTGTGCTTATTTCTCCCATTTGGCTTCATTGTTCTAGGCTGCAGAGAGGATAATGAAAGACAGGACTTTTGCTAGAGGCTTTAAGTCCTTTGTTTATGCAACTTAAAGACCACAAGTCACAAAGAATCTAAAATGCCTGATTTGTAAACTGTATGTAATGTTTGACTTTTTATTAAAGTAGCAAAGCCACATGGTTCAAACAGGTGCAGACCTGGGGCCTCTGTGCTCCCCAGTGGGGGGTTTTCAGTTTTCAGATGGGGATGGCATGCAGTTTGCAGGTCGAAAGGCCAAGAAAAGGCTTCAGTTTTGATTAGGCTGTCCTCTCCCAGAACTCAAATACAGAAGGCATATAATAAAGGCAACAGTGCCCGCCCTAACCGGTTTGGCTCAGTGGATAGAAAATCGGCCTGTGGACTGAAAGGTCCCAGGTTCGATTCTGGTCAAGGGCATGTACCTTGGTTGCAGGCACATCCCCAGTAGGAGGTGTGCAGAATGCAGCTGATTAAAGTTTCTCTCTCATCAATGTTTCTAATTCTCTATCCCTCTCCTTTCCTCTCTGTAAAAAAGTCAATAAAATATATTTAAAAAATAAAATAAAATAAAGGCAACAGTGCCCTGATTCATGTCTTTCTCACCATAAGTCACTTTACTCATAGGCAATGGCTTCTAATCATCCTTAGTCTAGTTTTCATTGGGATTATCACCACAATTCTAAATAATATGCTTATTAACATTATTTTTTCTGTTTTATCCTCCATATTCCACAATAAATATGTGTCAGGCATCTTGTGTGTCTGTCAAGCTCTGTTCTAGGCAACCAGAGAGCTTGCACTGGGATTTAATGTCTTACTAGAATAGATGAGGATTTAGCTTACTTAGAACAACCCCTCTTTTGAATGCAGTTATATCACCAATTTCACTTTGCAAAAAGATTTGAAAGAATAAAGCATTTTTAAATTTTTTTGGGTGCAGGGTGAAGGTCATAGGGATGAGCAGTTTTAGAGGGTTAGGACATCAGTTATTTCTTGAAGGCAGGGAACTTGGACAAAAACATTGAGAATAAGTCTCTGAAATGCTGTCAGAGAACCATAGATATTAAAACACATTAAGGGCTTATCTGGTGGAAGGAGCAGACATACACATACAATTTAATGCAAGGGATCAGAGATCCATGCTAAACTAGAGGTATAATTCCTCTAGCAGCGGGAAACTCAAGTAAGAAAAGATTAATTCTGAATTGGGGAAAGTGTAGTTGAAATAGTCCTGAAAACATAGTAGAGCATTGGCAGAATGAAAGGGACCTGCCTGTGCAAAGGCCCTGGGCGAGGAAGGGCTCAGACAGGGATTGGGGAAGAGCAGGGTCTGAAGAGTGGTGGGAGGGGAGCTCTGGAGAAGTGGTCTGGAGCCTGGCAAGGGTAGAGTACCCTTGAGGCCAGCTGAGGTTTGGTTTTTGTCCGAGACAGCAGGGCCTTTGGAGGTGTTAGAGTAGATCAGATCAGAGTGCAGCTTTCCTGACAAAGGTGAATCAGCCCTAAGCAAATGAGATATAGTGATTTCCTTCCTGCCCATCAGTGGGGTGGTTTTAGGGGAGGCAAAGGCTGAGCTAAGGTTTCTGGAATGGATTTGACCGGCCCCTCCCAGAAACTGCTCCTGACCTCCTTCTATAAATACCCAATTACCTGTTCATTTCCCCAATTACCTAATCAGTGAAATCAAATCATTCACTGTGAAGTCTAACTTTCATAAGCATTCTTCAGATTACACATATGATGTTCTTCTTCAAACCATAAATAACTATATGGTGTGTGTGAACTTCGCAAAGGTAGCTAGTTCATGCAGGAGAAAAAATAACATTCAATTAATCAGCTTGTCAGAAGCTGAATCATTATAAATGACAGGAAAACACATTTGCAATATTAAAAAAATGAATTGAAATATGTATTTTCTAGAAAGCCACTCCATATTGATAAGAGGGGAAAAAAACCTAAGTATCAAATCTCAGAATCAAGCTGAAGATATAATCTTTTAAGTTGATATGCACAGTCACAGGAAGCACTGTAGCATGGGTGGCAAGTGCCATGCTATCAGTGTCAAGCTGCCCGTTTTAAATGCTGACTCTGCCCCTGTGACCTATGTGACCTCCGGTCAGTAGTTAATCTCACTGAGCTTCAGCTCACTCACCTGTGACCTGATGCTGAAAATAGTTGTCGAGAAGAATAACTGAGTCAATATAAGTGAAACTCCTAGAACAGTGCCTTTTAAAAAATGCCCATCATTTTTGTCTAATTTCAAAACTCTCTCACTTTTGATGTTGATATTCTTTTCCTTCCCAAGGGAGGCAGCAAAACTGATGGGAAACAGCCCGAGTTCAAAACCCGCTCTGCCACTTTCAGGCCTCTTGGTTTCCCCGGGCCTCAGTTTCATTGAGCATCACAGTGCGGGGCGACCCTTGCCTGAGTTTTCTCAGGTTGTTATGAAGAAAAGATAATATGTGTATGCGGGAAAGGCCCAAGATAAATATTTTGGGGCATTAAAAAGACAAATGACTTGCCCTAGCCAGTTTTGATCAGTGGTTAGAGTGTTGGCCCACGGACTGAAGGGTCCCGGGTTCGATTCTGGTCAAGGGCACATACCTCATACCTTGGTTGCAGGCATGTGCAGAAGGCAACTAATCGATATGTCTCTCTCACATTGATATTTGTCTCTCTCTCTGCCCCTCCCTTCCATTCTCTCTAAAAAATCAATGGAAAAAGAATATCCTCGGGTGATGATTAACAACAACAAAAAGGACAAATGACTGATGTTGTTTGTCAGTCAGTAGGCAGTAGCCCCCTTTTACCTCCAGACTAAGTCAGTTCTCAAAGGGTCAGAGTGTCAGAGTGTAAGCCAGGGTTCAAAGTAAGCCAGTGTTCAAAGTCACTCACCCCTACAGCAGACCTCCCTCCTCCCCCAGTGCTTCTTTGACTCAAGTAGGAAGCAATTCTAAGAACTTCTGACCCTGTGTCCTTGTCAGTAGTAATTTAAAAGCTCCATTCTTGGCAGATCTGTGAGGGGCTGTTCTGCCTCAGCAGGTCTTCTAAAGGAAGCAGCTGGTTGAGTTCTCATCCTGCCTTTGTCTTTTTCTCTTTCAAGGAAAAAATCCTTGAGAGCAAATCATGTCTGCACCCCTCCCCAGGCCTGACCTTGCATGACTGGTGATAAACAGTGCTGTCTATTGTCATGACCAGATAACCGTGTGGTACCCCTCACCTTGGGAAATTTCTTCACACCAGTCTGGCACTTAACTGCGTTTCTTTATTATTTAAGTTTGGAAACTCTTAGGAGGGTAATTTTTCTGTCAGTCAAAGCTAATGTTTCTACTATTGAAAAAAATTTTTCCAGCTCTGTGTGGGATTTTTTTTTTCCTTTTGAGTTCATCATTTCCTTGATGAAGGCACAGGGTTCTTCATGGCACGGGGATTTTAGCTGAGGCTACTTGGAGGAGTGTGGGATGGGAGAGAATTAGGCCGGCTATATGCACTGGCTTGAAGTGCACAGCAGAAGGAGAGATAGTCAAGTAGGTCTTTAAGGGCGAAAGGCAATTTTTCCGTATCCAAAAGCAATGCCTGCATTGGTGTCAACAATGTAAAGACAAGCAGGTGTGCCCCTGCCACCTAGTATACAGCAAAGGAGGCAGAAATGGGGCTCTAGTGCCTTGGAGGATTCTGGAAACCCCTCTTCTGGGACTATTGTCTGACGCTCCAACTGAGCTTCTCTGCAGGGAAAATAAAGGACAAGTGTCCCACGGAGTTCTCCTCTAAGGCTCACCAACTCCAGTATCCACTCTGAGCAGGTTTGATGACACCTTAATGCTGATCTCCCTCTTCTTGCTGGTAGTTCCCACTGATGACTCTTCAACACCTCAAACACCAGATGTTCCCATCAAATCTCTTACTTCACCCCCAACCTCCTCCTCCTTCTGCTGTATTTGCAATCTCTACTCACAGCTCCAGTCCCTTCACCCATGTTCCCAGGTAGAAACTTGAGATATTTGCTGAGTTTTCCTTTTCTTTTCTCCTCTCACATAATTCTTCAGTCACCCTGTAGTCATGTCTCCGCTCTTTTCATTTCTACTAGAACTGCCTTGGTCAGACCCCACCACTTTTTCCATGGATCACTTTAAGAGGCTCCTATTTATCTCTTTCTCTCCAGTTTCTCTTTCCACCTATCAGTTCTTCATAGAGCTTCTTGAGCCACTTTTCTAAGTTCCAAGTTTGGTGATTTTGTTTTTCTTCCTCAAAAAGCCACTGATGGTTCCCACTGCTATCCCTTGGCATGTCGTTTGTGGGGAAGACTTGTCTGCTCCTAGCAACCTCTTCAATCACTCCTGTCTGTGCTTTTCTTCTTCCTTTGCTTCTGGCTCTGTTGCTCCAGCCTCCTGGATTCTCTTCTTGTCTCTCTCTTTGTCAGAATCTTTTCCAAGGTTCTGCACAAGTTCTATTTCCTTTATAAAAAGTTATTCATGTATTTCAGGAATAATTTAAAAATATTTACTCTGCACCCCTGGGCCTCAGGCTGTGTTAGATGTTGGGAGATGGCCATGAATAAGACACACACTGTTGCTTTCAGTCTATTGCAGGAATAGACTTTTACACCAATGAGTACACAAATAAATATTAATAACAAGTATGCTTCATGTTTGGAAGAAAAAGAACAGATGCCATGAGGCAGAATGACCCAGGGAAGAGGGGATATTAACTTGCGTGTACAGAATCAGGGAAGGCTCCTCTAGAAGAGACAGCTCTGAAGATGAACCGAGAGGAGCAATGAGAAATGTGTATGTGAGGGCCCTGTTGGGGGGAGGAAAGAGCCTCTCCAATTTCTAAGGTCAGAAATTACTGTTCTATCCCCTTAGTGCTTACAGAGCCCTTGGCACCTCAGTGGTCACATGCATAGACACCAGCTCTGAGTTAGGAAGAACTGCACCATTTTATGCCATCCACCAGTCAGAGGGTTCTGTTTGGGTAAAACCATGTGTTACTTATTTTACTCAATCATTCATTGGACCAACAAGTATTTCGTGCACCTACTATGTAGGTATCAGAAGCAGATGTAGGTACCAGATATACAGTGATGAGTGAGGTACCCCATGTCTCTTACAGAGATCTAGTCTCTGTGTCACCAGGACTTGGTGTAGTACTGATCACAGTAGGGATTCAGAAAAAATGTAGAATTTAGTGTCCAGAAATCTATTTGTGTAATACGATGAGCTTGAGTTTCCACTGAAACACTGATTACAAATGTCCCCAAACAGTCTCAACTCCATGGCACCAAATAGTTGCTCAGCAATGATGGCTATTGTTACTGTAGAAGATCCAGCTTCCTGCTTAAAGTTACACAGCTAGTGTATAATAGGCCTGGGACTTAAACCCAGGTCTGCTTCCTTTAGAGCTACCCTCTGTTCAAGGAAATATGGATGTGATATGTTATAATATAAGTATTACTCCATTAAAGGAGGTGTCATGGAGTTTGGAAATTTGAAACTAGAAATCTTGGGTCCTGTTCTCCACCACAAATGAGCAGGGCAACCTTGGGTAATTCATTTCCCCTCTCTTTTGCCTTGGTTTTCTCATTTATAGCATAAAGGTGTTGATAGATAACATCTAGATTCTGTTTGTTCTACCCCTGGCAGTTTGTGCCTCTGATCAAGAAATAGCACCAAATTGCCTTCCCAAGAGAGATAAAGAAAAAGCAATGGCATTGAAATTTAAAAGACTAGGATAGGAGGATAGGCAAAGCTTCTTCTATCAGCTAGCTGCTTGTCCCAAATCCTTGATAGCCAAAACCAGTTGGATTTCTTTCCTGCTTCCCACCTTCCCACCTTGAGCTATGAAGGGATCCAGGTCACAGTTGGTTTTAGAAGACAACAAAACCAGTTGCCTATACTCATAGCTTCCTTAGGTAACTTCTTTTCTTCTCTTGTTTTTCCTTTTCTTCTTTCTTTTCTTTCCTCCTCTCCTCCTCCTCCTCTTCCTCCTCCTCCTTCAGGAAAAGTGGACTAAAAATAGAAGATGGCTAATTAAAGTAACTAAATAAGAGATGGAGATTTAGAAAGGAATTTTGTTTCTGCTCCAAGTTTCTTCTTTTCCCTTTCCAGTTCTTTAGTTCTTTCTGATTGTATTTTCTAAAAAGTAGATATATTTGAGGAATCATAAAGACAAGTTCTGCACTCCTGTTTAGTAAATTTTAAACTCTTTTCCATCACCTTGAATCCACCTGTTTTCTGAAATCAAAGATAGGAAAAACCTTCTTGGAGATTTTTTAACCACTTTTGACCACTTTGGTAGTCCTTTAGGCCTTGGGATGAAGGAAGCACTAATTGGCTTAGCAAATTTCTATCAAGTTCCTACTCTATGTTCCTATCACTGTGGCAGGCCTTAGGGATAAATAAGGAAGAAAAGACTGTCATTCCCATCTGTCATGGTCTTACATGTCAATGTAAAGAATGAAACACAAAAGTAAATACACAATTATGAACTCTGAGAGGTGTTATGAAGGAGTTATGAAAACACCCTAGTTTCTGCCATTTCAGCTCTGGCCCTGGAGAAACATTCCTCCACTCTGTCACCACTTCTGCTACATGAGATTCTTCAGTTTGACCATGAATCATCATCTCGAGATTATCCCCAGCTCATCTGACCCCTAGGTCATCAGTGAGGATCACAGGGCCCTCCTGGGCTTGCCCCGCCTCCCTAGGACACTGCTGCCTGGCATCCTAGCTTACCTCCCTTTAGCAGGAATGCCTTTCACTTTAATCTCCACATGTCCAAATCCTACTCCTTTCTCCAGGCTCTGTTCAAGTTCCTTTATCCTGGCTGCAGCCATTCCTGAACTCCTTTCCCTACCTCAGGGAATCTGCTTGCTCTCCTCTAATGTCTCATGGCATTTGGTTTGCTGTGCTATTCCAGTTGCTCTTCACCCTCTGCCTGGTGTTATGTAGTTATTTGTATATCCATCCCAGGCCTTATCTACTTACCCTCACCTTGAAAGCATGGATATTATTTATCATTGTATTTCAAATAGTATCATGCACAGTTAACACATTTGTTGAATCAAAACCCCAATGTTAAACTTAAAACATGTGAATAGTCCTATATAGTTTTACAGAGAATGCTCACATATATCATCTAAATGAATCCTCAGAACAACCCTGTATAAAAGAAACTAGTATAATCCCACTTTACAGATGAAGAAGTAATAATAACAGTTATTAATTGAGTGCTGACTCTCTGCTAGGTATTATGATAAGAACTTTCCACATGTTACATTGTTCCATATTCATCCACTTCCAAATAAAAACAATAGTCATTTGTACTTACTCTGTTTCAGGCATTATATCTAACCCTTTATATCTAACTTATTTAATTCACACAACTCTATAAGTTAGCCATGCATGCTATCCTCATCTAATACATGAGGAAATTATGGCATATGGAGGTTAAAAAACTTACCCAAGTCCCATAGCTGAATTTGGCTTCCAAACTATGTCGTGACTATAGAGACACACATTCACACATGAGCATTTCCCTTCTTTCCTGACTCAGGCTGCCAGCACTGCTCAGTACTGCCTCAATAGGGTATGTTTATGCCCATTTTACAGATGAGAGAACTGAAATCTAGTGAGATTATGCAACTTGCCAATATTGTGTAACTGATCAGGGCACAGCCCAGCCTTATACCTGCAAAGTCCATGTTTTGAACCATTCATCTGTGTCTTCAGAGAGATGTGACAATGGCCGGCCTACGCATATACCCACTTCCTCAGCCATGTCAATGTTTTATGATTCTTTAACATTTCTGTGTGTCTGCTATGCTCAGTTTATTGAACTGGACTCTGTATATGTTGGGTAAGGTGGGGACTTACAAAGACTAATATACATTCCTTGCTTCTAATAGGCAAATAAAAAAAACAATTAAATTATCCTTCACATCTATTCCTTCCTCTCCCTTCTTTTTTTCGACATGGTGCTTGATGCTGCTTCAAGCAGAGATCTTGAAGCAGCATCAAGCTTCCCTGGCAGAGATCTTGAGGGGATGGTAGAGTTAAGTCCTGAGTGGTCACCAAAGGTGAAGGGATGTGGAGAGATACAGGAGTTGAGTGGGACTGGCCTAGTTATTTGCACTCAGGAGCCGTGACTGGTGACTCTGTCCTTGGAGAAGACAGCAGTTGTTCATTTGCAGTTTCACACTGTGGACTAGGATGGGGGGTAAGGTGTGAGAGCGGTGGCCCAAGTCCTATGGAGAGAGGAGTCCATGATCACTTAGAGCAACCCCTCTCCAGGACCAGGTGGATCCTTACACCCCCATCTCCACCCTCTCCTCACCTTGCAGGTCACGGCACAAGTACAAAACACAGACCAGAATGGGGTGGGAGTTCTGGATTTGGCTCCCAACTTGGCCACTCATCATCAGATGATTGTGAGCAAGTCACTTCCCCCTCTGATACCCCGTTTCTACAGGAATTTGTTAAATTGGGTATAAGACATTTACTGTGCTTGTGTGGCCTGGATTAGTCATAATATTCATGACAGCACTTGGCTGACTATGAATGCTTGGTGCATGTGAGATGCTGAGGAAGAAGAGACATCTAGGTCCTGCCTCCCCACAACAGGATTATGCTCACGAGGCACACCAGATTGACTCACACATAACACAGAAAAATGGCACAGTTTTCACATTACCCATTTTCCAGGTCTGGAACTGGCGAGCCTAGTCATGAGAATCAGTTGGCATTAGCAAGTTTTCTGTGTGGGAGGGGAGAGGGGCTACAAGGGAGGATGGGGGCGGAGCTGAATCAGGAGAGGAGGGAGCTGCTCCCATGCAAAGGATACATGCCTGCAAATTACTGTTATTGAAGTGAAACTTGCTTCAGGTTCCAATGCTGCCAGGAGACCAGGCTCTCTCAGCTTTGCACAGATTCACCATGTGACCCCAAGCACATCTCAACTTTTCTCCTAGCCTGTTTCTTCATTTGTGAAGCAAGATACTGTTTACTTCCCAACATGTTGCAAAGGCATGGAGTGCTCATTCAAAGGGAGTTTTTCTAAGGATCGTGTGAAAAAGATAGGACATCCCCCTACTTCCCCCCAACCACCCCCAGTCTCTGTCCTGGCCAGGCCCAACCATTTTTAGAATCCAACTGGCAGTGGTAGGCGTGAGTTAGAGGATTCCTGTACTTCGGTGAGTGTGCGTGCTTGACAGAGGGCTTTTAAATGAATCACTTTGCTTCTAGCAGGGCAGCACCTGCTCCTCAGCCTCCAAAGGCAGCGAGAGCAACACAATCATTCAAAAGCTGCGGCTTTCCATTCACATCTATAATTAGCGTGTAGGCTGCAGCAGCCGCGGGCTCTGCAAGGAAAGGGCCTTGGGCGGGGCCTAGTTCCCTAACTCCTCCCCCCTGTTATTCCCCTGCCCCGCCCTCCTCGCCCGGAGTCATCCTCGGCACCGCCCTGGGTCAGGGGATGGCTCTCAACTTCAGGATTCCTGCACGTAATATTGCCTGAACACCAGGACCCTCTGCGCCCTCACTTTGGGACCACTGCAGAGGAGTAAATAGGCACCTTGGGGAATACGTTTCAGGGGGCAGCTATATTTAGAGTGGCATATTCCTGACCCCGCCCCACAGCTCCAGCAGCCCGCCCTCTCCCGGCCTGCCCCCTCGCCCCGCCCTCTCCCCCGCGGCCCCTCCCAGCCACCTCTCCCTCTTTGTCGCATTACATAGTAATCCGAGATGCATTGGATGAGCTCCAGGGAACAGAATGTACTTGGCAGAGACGCGGGGCTTGATGTCTGCAAAATGTCGGAAATGCAGCCAAGAGCTGCTAACTGGGTCATTAACCTCCAAAAGCAAAGCGAGGACTGTAGGCCGGCTCTGCCTCCCTTCATCTCGTCAATAAAAGCGCCTCAGTGTGAAGGGAAGAAAAAGCCCAAGGCTGGCGGCTTTGATTTCTAGGCACCAAAGGCAGGCCTGGCCCCTTCTCCTGGCCTGGGCCCTCCATCCCTGTGCTGTGTCCCAAAGTACAAGTGGCCTTTGAAAGCCCAGCAACCCCTCAGGGCCACTCTAGCACCTCTGGAAAGTCATTACTGAGCAGCCCTTCCATACCGCACAGCCTAGGGCCCATTTTCTGGGTCCTGGAGAAAAACAAGGAGTGGGGAAGAAAACATTGAGGGAAAAGGTTCTAGCTAGGTTCATCCTAGACCCCACTACAGTGAAAGGTTTTGTCATCCCTCTCCTCCAATTCTCCCCCTTCTTCCTGCCATCCTCCGGCTGGGCTCTGCCACCTCTTCCTTTTTCTCCCCCATTTCTCTCTCTAGTTTCCTTCTTTCTGAGACCAGGCTATGTGGTTGGTACACCAGGACATGTCCTAGCTCTAGGAGACTTGAGCTCTGTCACTTGCTGTGTGTGACCTTGGATAAGTCACCCATTTGTGCTTTAATTCCCTTGTATGTCCTCAGTAATAACACCTTCCCGACCTACAGTAACAATGAATTGTGAGACCCACAGGTCAAATTCTCTTAAAACTACAAAGCTCTGCTCAGTGTCAGAGATATTCTCCCTACCTTGACCTTCACCCCTCTGAAAGCTCCCAGGTCCAAACTTTCTTTGGACTTGTATGTACTCCTGAAAAATAAGAATACAAGTGGCTGTCTTACCAGGAAGCTTCTGAGGTTTGAATATTCACAAGGGGATAACCCCTAAAATTCACCTTCTTTAAGCAGTTTAGTCCCGCTGGATTGATAAACAGACACTTCCCCCTCCTCCAGTAGCTGGATGGAGAGAGAAAGTGCTTGGTACTAAAACTAGAAGAGGTCCTGTACTTAGTTCCTCAAATAATGAGACTCATTTACTTGTGGTAGGGAAGCTAGTCAGCCTGATGAGACTAACAGCAACCTATGCGACATGAGTCTAGACATCTGGGGAGTCTCAACAGAAGTTGAGAAAGGGCAGGAATGAAATGTCCCTACCCAGCAGGACAGCAGCTGGCTGCTGGAAAATAGGTATCAAACACCAGAGAAGGTCACCTGGTCTGTGGGATGAAGCCCTCATATCCAACCTCAGCTGGATTTTTGGCTCTGCCTAATTTCTTTGACAAGTCTAACTCTTCAGAATTACCTTCCTTTATATAGTTGCCTCAGAAGGAGGTCACAACTTGGAAAAGTTGGTCTGTGAAACTCCACTTATGAAAGGACAGTTCATTCCTGGCGGTGTTCAGAATCAGAACCAGTCCAACCGGGGCATCAGCACCCTTCCTGCCTCAACCCTTCCTGGGCTCACTACACCTTCCACTGCAGCCACATCAGACCTGTTCTGCCTCCTCACCATGCCCCATAGAGGCCCCATGCTCCCCTGCCACTGGGCCTGGGCTGAGGCTTTAAAAAAAAAATCACCTGGATTTAAAAATATCTCATTGCCACATATTGAAATCATTTGAAATCCTCAAAACTCAGCTCAAATGCCAACTCTCCTTTCTAGATGTCATCTCTTTCTCCTTCAACTCTTCCTTGCAACTGTTTTTATAATGTTTCACAATAACCAGCCAGCCTTGGCTTATGACACCTTTATGCTTATTATATCCTTATAGAGGGTTCTCTGTGGATAGGGGACCCTTTGCTATTGGTCTCAACCCTGAAAGCTAAGGCAACTCTATAGTCTGGTTTGCCTTCCCAGTTTATCTCTGTTGTCTTGGTTGTCACCATTAATAGCTCCCTCTTTCACCCTGAAGTATTATGTTTTAAACGATAACTTACATGGTCACCTTACTTAGGGTCTCTATCCAAGTACCTAGCACAATGAGTAGAGATTTGGCAAATCTGATGACCTGCTTTGAAGAACACAGCAGAGCTGTCCCTTCCCCAGTTCTCTGGGGCTTTGGTCCCACCCCTTTTCACCAAACTGGAGGCATGCTACCCTTTGTTCCTCTTCCTCTTCCCTGGGGAAGAACAGCGGAAGGACCCAAAGACCACTTTCTTTTTGACAGGCCTTTCCAGGATTGCAAAATGCTCTGACCCAGCAAGAATGTTGACCTCAGCTCTTCCCATCCTTCCAGCCCCTACCCAGCAGGACAGCAGCTGGCTGTTGGAAATAGGTATCAAACACCAGAGAAGGTCACCTGGTCTGTGGGATGAAGCCCTCATATCCAACCTCAGCTGGATTTTTGGCTCTGCCTAATTTCTTTGACAAGTCTAACTCTTCAGAATTACCTTCTTTTATATAGTTGCCTCAGAAGGAGGTCACAACTTGGAAAGCTGAGAGCTAGTTTGTTATAAACTATGTTAATATTCTAGGTGCAACTCAGAGGTTAGGAAAGACAAGTCCCTTGCCCTTTTGCATCATAGTAATGAAAAGTAAGCCAATTGGGGTGAGTGTTTGTTGACTTATTTTTAAAGATATCAAGCATTTGGAAATAACAGCAGGCAGGATGCCTGGCCTTGTGAATGGAGCATAGCGTCAGGAAGCCTGGGTCTTCTTTCTCCTTCTGACTCACTGCTTTGCTTTCTGGAGGATGAATCATATGCCCTTTCTCGGCACTGGGTCTCACTTCCTTCATCTCCCCTATAAAATGGGTGTATTTGCCATCTCTACCACCCAGGAGGGGGCTGAGGCTTTAAGAAGCCTTAGTAATTACACAAAATAATATCATTAAAAGTAAAAATATACTGTGTGTTTTTGCCTCTCCAGAGAGGCACACAAGGAGGGTATGTGAGGCCATTTTATGTTGCTGCTTTAGCTGCTGGGACACCTCAACTCACTGAGAACAGCCTTTTAGAAACTGGAAATGGGAAGGAGAATCAGTCTCAAGACAGGTGGGAGGAGTCTGGTCTGTCTGAGTGGGAGCAAGAGTCCTATAAGTCATCAGGAAGGGAACAGGGAGACAGAATAGAGAGCAAACAGGGTCAATGTATGGAGGGCTTCCATGATGGGTAGGACATTTTGTTCTCTCTTGAGGGTTATGGAACATCAATGGAGATGACTGAGAATGGGCACGGCAGGATCTGCAGTGTGTTTCAGTGAGACACATCTATGAGAGGGAGAGGCAGACTCTGGAGCTGGCGTCTGTCACATTTCAGTTTGGCCTTAAGTAAATGGTGGTGCCCTTTTATCTGAGTCTCAGTTTCCGTCTCTAAAATAAATGGGTAAGATGGCCCTGAATAGCTTTAACACGTGCTGATTGTATAGTAAAGAGATTGAGGAAACAGTTTGCATGGGTGTGTGTGTGTGTGTCTGGGTAAGGGGAAGAAGTAGGAATGAGATAACTGCTCTGTTAGACACGCAGCCTTGTCTTTCAGGGAGGATGCTTGACTACTCTCATGATCTCAACCAAGTTTGAAGGACTCCCTGAGTATCCAGAGCCCAAAGATCTTTCTTCAGACCCCAAAACAGTATATCTGCCCTTTAGGGCCTGCTCAGCCACCTGTGTCTAGACTTGTCTGCTCTTTACTTCCTAGCCTGGCTGAGACAGTGATATTTGAGGAGACTGCATTGAGGTTTGTGCTAACCAGCTGTTCCTCAAGATGCTTCAGAACTCACACTATCCTATATTAGGTTTCCAGGAAGCCTTCTACCAGCCAAGACTACATGGCTTGGGTCTTCAGAACTCTGCCTTAGAAGACATTTACCAAGGTCTGCTATAAGATTGACATATAGTAGGTTCTTTATTATGAAGTTGCTATCAGGATATTATCTGGTAAGTTATTTAATGGCTCTCATGTAAAAACTCACACAGGAAATCCCTTGGTGAACTCATATAGCCAAAAAGAAAATATCATTAAAAAATCATATATATATATATGGTTTCAATAGTTCCCTTAGTTTCAGGGATAATTAATGCAATTATGTATGCTCCTGTTTTACAGTTGGGTTTAAAGATACCTACGTATTTTATTGTAAGCTTCCTCAAATAGTTTTTCCAAGTAGGTTTACATAACTAAGTAAATAAACAAATAAGGGTTAAGTTGGACCAAATTAGTATATGAAGTGGGGAAATAAGTCCACTTATGAATAGTGAACTGACTGAAGCCCTCCTAACTTTAATTGAAGTAAAAGATCCAAATTGTAGAACATCATGGTTAAAAGTAGCTTTCACTCAAACCATTGACTTCATGCTCCTATATTTGAGTTGTGGTTTTGTGTAAAGATTTGAAGGGATTGTGATTATCTGTAAGCAGTGCAAGGACCCAATGATAACTGGAAGGAGAAAATCTAAATAGTCCTGATAGAGTTATGGACTTGGCAATTGAGGAGGTTTTTTGGTGAAAGTTGTGATTAGCCTATAAGGACACTATGATCCAAGTTTATTCTACCAGTTGTTGTGTGGCCTCAGATTGGTGTCTCAGCATTTACTAAATGATAAGGGAGAGCAGCTGAACTCTGAAGTTTCTTTTAGTGCGGGTGTTCTATTTGCCTAAAAGTCAGAATCTACAAGAGTTGGCTGATCAAATTCCACTAATTCACTTTGGGGGCCATAAACCAGCTCAGAACCTAATGTGCTCTCCCTCACCTATAGTCCCCACACCACACCCTGACTGCTGATGAGTGAAGGTCATATATGGATAAGGGTAGGGATGTGGTGGGAAGTTCCTGACACAATCTCTTCTTCTCCCTGAAGGACATGTATGTTAACTAAATAATGACTGAATGAAGCTACCCCTAACTAGCTCTACGTGGGTTGCCTAAAGAAAATTTAAACTATAATTCTAGGATGCTAGGAATAAATTATTTAGAGCAGAGGAAACTGAGGCTTAAGGAGACTTGCCCAAGGGACTTGGCCCAAGACACAAAGCCAAGTCTCAGAGCCAAGGCTAGAGGCCACACCTGCCCTGTTTCTTGGTGCTCATTTTTGCTGCTGGCTAAAGCTCAGTCTCTGGGTTGCAATGAATAAATCTTTTTCTAGGCAACCCAGTTGCTAAGCTTTAATTGCATCATTCTTGGGCTTAAAACCTTTGTGGATTTCTGCTACCAATTCCTAGTTCATTTTATGTTATTATTTGGGCTCTGTCCATGATATCTGCGACCACTTTTTAAAATATGTATGAATTTCCTTATAAATGGTGAGGTAGGGAGAGGTAGACAGGAAATCTTGCTCAAGCTGATTTGACTATTTCTGACACACACCTATCTGATTAACCTTTTTTCTGATTTCTCAGTTCTCAGCATCTTTTCTGTGCAATGGCTTGGATGTCACATTACTGAAACTCATGTCCTATAAATAAATTAGTCACTTTTTTATTGGAAATGGGAAGAAAGTTAGAGCTGGAAAACAGGGTCTTCAGCAGAGTTTAACTGGACTATGAGTGGAATTCTATAAGGCAAAGCAAGAAGGTTCAATGATCTGTCTTTTAGGTCAGCACAGAAGGCTCAGATAACAAACACCAAGCTATCCGCCAGTGCAGAAGGTTGAGTGTCTTCCCAAGTTCCCACCACCATCCCCAATTCTGCTCCAAGCGCGCCCTCTGCTGGGTTGGAGCATGACCCAGCAGTCTCAAATACCTGGAAGTGGAGCCAATAGGAACACTGAAAGGATGGAAAGGAATATTGCGTTTCCTTGAGAGATGGGTTCCCACTCAGGAAAATGCTAAGCTACTCCTACTTAACCACAAGCACAAAATAAGATGGACCCATTTCATGAGGTTCTGTTTCCTCTCCATTTATCATTCTCTTCATTTAAATTTATTTCTTTGTCTCATTTTGCTGATTGGTATTTGGGGAAATAATTCACTCTGTTAATTCAACCTAGAAGATCACCTTGAGATGAAAAAACAAAGGATTTAAATAGGGGAAATAGGGTTTAGTGAAATAGGAACAAAATTATGAATTTTACCATCTTCTTGAGGCCTAATGGCTGGATTATGAAGACCAATTTCTTAAAATAACTCAATTTTTAATCTCAGGTTGATTATTCCCTAGGTTAAAAAACTTTCAGCAGCTATCCAGTGCCTACTAAATATGTCAACATTCTTTCCCTTAGCATTCAAGATACATTTGTAAATTCATAATGCATTATTTTATTTGCATTTCATTTATCAAGGCTAATAGCATGTTTATTTTAAACAAGACTTTTACTTTAATTTCGTTTTTAAGAAATGAAAATGTATTAAAATTTTAAATATGTTTGAATTCAAAGTCATATATTTCACATGAAAAATTTGGCTCAGAAAATGCTTAATCTGCTTATAATTTTGAAGAAAAAAGACACTGGTTAAATAATTAGCTTTTTAAACAGAAGTAGTAATTGATAGATTGAATTCTAGTTTTAGCACTGAGGTTAGTCCTAACATACATGTTCTTTAGGAGGAAAAACAAGGTAAAACTTAATTTATTATACTTATTGAATAAACAGAGAAATAATATGGTAGCCACCAAATTATGCCAACATTTTGAAGATTAAAATGGACGAAACCTTAGAGAGAACTATACCCTCATATAACTCAAATGGTAAAGTGAGACCTAGAAAGAAAAAAAATTCCCGAAAGTTCATGGGCAGTTACTGGAGGAGCTTAAATTGGAATCTGGGTTATCTATTCTCCATCCAGAGCTCTCACCACTTCCCAGCACTATCTTTCTATGATGAAATGAAAAAGAACTCAAAGGTAAAAGATCCTAAAGTGCCTTTGGAAACTGTTCCCCAAGTCCCAATGAAATGAAGAGTTTCTTAATGCAGGCTCTGTCCCATTTCACTAAATCCTTAAGAGGCTGAGAAATGGGGCATTCAGATCCTTTCTGCATGCTGACCCTTCGTTCTGTTTACGCATGGGCTGGCCAGATGTTAGAGAAATAAACATTTGCAGCTGTTAGGAGGGGAGGGGGGTAGGGTGGAGCCCATGAGGTTCCCATGTTTTGATCCAACACATCAGGACACATTTGATTTTTACTGCTGGCTTAGAGTTTACTGTCTTTAGCTCCCTTCCTAAAGCCTGCTGTTTGCCACTTCATGTTGAAGCTTACACTGAGAGATGCCAAGGGTTTCTGGAGTTAACCCCAGCCCTTCACCATGGTGGTGAAGATGACCAAGGCACCTGCTCCACTGATTGTTCCAAAACAACTTTGGGGACTCCTCTTCTCTCATCCCCTGCATTCCTTCATGCAAGGTCCAAGGCTCTCACTAGCAGGCAGAGGCCAGGAGGAGCACAATGTGAGTGACAGTGTTTTCCAGTGAGCAGAACATGGGCTTGGGGTTATGTAAGACCCAGTTTTAATCCTGGCACAGCTACTCACTGGCCATGAGTTTTGAATTAGTTGCTTAACCCTGAACCTTCTTATCCTTGCTTTTTCTTAAAATAGGGATACTGATACTTAGTTTTCAAAGAGAAAGGATTTAGTGCCATAATATATTTGAAGTTAATAGTATGCAAGAGTGTCCAATTAATTGTAGCTATTATTATTCTGTTTTTACTATATGATCTCACTTATATGTAGAATCTTTTTATTTATTTATATATTTTATTGAATTTATTGAGGTTACATTGATTCACAAAACCATACAGGTGTCAAGTGTACAACTCAACAAAACATCATCTGCACACTGACTTGTGTTCCCATATATTATTATTTCTTGAGGGTCTTCTAGAACCTATCCAAATGATATAGCTACTAATTTGTGAAGATATATGGAAGAGCATTAGGCCTCTTGCCCTCACACTGTTTCTTAAGGGCCCAATAATGTGAGGACTTATTGTTATTGTTGATAATAGTATTCTATGTAATGTGTTTAAAAGTTTTCAAAACACTCTTTTTTTTCTATTTTATTGTGAAAAATTTCAAAGATAATTTTATAACAGACATTTATAGGTTCTACCATTAACATTTATTGAACTTGTATTATCACTTATCTATCATTCCTTCACCATCTATAAATCCACAGTTTTTATGTATTTCAAGGTAATTTGCAGACAGCAGTATATTTCCTCTTAAATTCTTCAGCATGAATATCATTAGTTAGAGTTTGATACTTGTTTACTGTTTTTTATTTTAATATACATTTATATGCAACAAAATGCAGTATTACTTATATATTTACCAAGTTTTGACAAATGTATACATCTGTATATTCCAAACCTCCATTAGGATAAATAACGTTATTATTATCCTGTAAAGTTCTCTCCTTTCTCCTCCCAGTCAGTCCCTGTCTTCCTCAATTAGAGAAAAACCCTGCTCTTATTTATTTCCACTGTAGATTAGTTTGGCCTATTCTAGAACTTTGTATAAATGGAATAATATAGTATACACTTGTCTTGTAAAAGTCTTCTTTTACTCACATAATGTTTTCAATACTTATTCTTGTAACTATATGTACTGACAGTTTGTTTGTTCCCACTAGAAAGCTATCTTTAGAGAGTGGTGCACATACCACCTAGAAAATACTGAATTGGTAAAAACAAAAACGATTGTGTGTGTGTGTATAAGCAGAAAAAAATCTGGTAGGGTAACCACCACAATATGTATTACCTTTAAAACATGCAATCAGGGCAAGAGGAAAAAATGAGGAATTTTATTCTTGATTATACACTAATATATTGTTCAAAATTATATGCATGTATAGAATTTTTAAAATATTAAAAACATAAAAATATTTTAAAAATAAAACAACAATTAAACTAAGCTCCTATGGGATGATAAAAGGGCTTGGGTCTTGTGCTGCCTGAGCCAACAGGCATGTCTCTTGGCTTCCCCTTTGCCCAAATATGGTCTGTGCTACTGAATAAAAAAAAAAAAGCCTAAATAATGAGTGGTGATGGAAAGCTCTGGATGAGAGTAATAGTTAGAGGAGAGATCTATTAGAGGTTTAAAATATGGGCAGGATTTAAGGGGAAGAAGTATAAAGGGTAATTAAGATGGTTGAAAGAAAGAATTCTGAAAGAAAAACCATAGACTTAGAATAACTCAAAACACAGAGCCATAGGTTCCTGCAGCCATAGATCTGTGAGAGGATTTAAGGGATGTTTATTATGTTTCTCTTATTTTGAAAACTGAAAAATGAGACCCTATTTAAGAAAATAGGGGAGAACCAAGATGGTGGCATAGGTAAACACCTGTACTTGCTGCCTCTCACAACCACATCAAAATTACAACTAAAAGACATATCAACTATCATCCAGAACCATGGGAAAGATGGCTGAGTGGAAGTACTACAACCAGAGAGGTGAAGAAAGCTCATTGAGACTGGTAGGAGGTGCGGAGGTGCAAAACAGGCTGGCACCCAGGTGCACTGCTTTTTTAATTGGGAAGGAGATACAAGCTCCCACTTGCTCTGACCTCCAGTTCTGGGTGAGACTCTGGGGGACCCACACACATACAGGGAGAAACTGGACTGTCTGGTGTTGGGGCAGGAACACGAGGGTGGCTTTATTTCAGACGGAGGTGCCAGTGGAGGTCATTGTTCTTGCGCTGGGAACTCTCTGGTGCAGGGCTGATTGGAATCACCAGGGCTGTTTTTTCTGCCCTGGTGATTCCTTGAGACCCCACCCCACTCAATTTATAACCCCACCCAAGCTGTGCACAGCAGCTTTTGCATATGAATGGCCTGTCCTTCCTCAGCCTAAAACCTGTCAAACAGGCAGCAGCTGGGTCAGGGAGCCCCAAAGCTACTAAAAGAAGGCCCAAAGCTGACAGCAGCAGCCTACCTTGTTTCACAGCTGGGCCTTGTCTGGGCACTTCCAAACCTGATACAAAAGGGAGGAATCTGCATATCTCTCTATAGCTCCTGCTGGGTGGCCCCAGGCAGTGGCTGATTTTGCACCTCCTTGGTGATCCAAGAGCCAGTGTACCCGGTGGTCAGTGTGAGATCATAGCAGATTACAACTCTTCACATCCATAAGTGACACACTCAAGGCACAGACTCAGTGAGCATCAAAGCCCCACTGAAGCAAGCCCTGCCCCATAAAGGTGTCTCCTACACAGCAGCTCTTCCATTGTAGACACAGCTGGTCCTCATAGCCAATTGGCCTGGAGGTCGATTCCTCCCAGTGATACCAACAGCAATCAAGGCTTACCTACAACAAGACTGTGCACACAGCCCACAAAGGAGTGCACCAAGAATGTCCACCTCAGGTGATTGGGGAGGCCAAGCCACTGGGCCCTATGGGACACCTACCACACAAGGCCACTATCAATTCAAGGAGACTTAGCAGCTACCCAATACATAGAAACAAACACAGGGAAGCATCCAAAATGTGAAGACAAAGAAACATATCACAAGTGAAAGAAATGGAAGAAAGCAAAATACTGAATAGAGAGTTCAAAACCACAGTTATAAGGTTACTCAAGAATCTTCTAGAAATCTCCAAGGAACTTAGTGAGACCTTCAAGGATCTTAGTGAGAATGCAAAAAAAAAAAAAAAAAAGGAAAAGGACCAGTCAGAAATTAAGCATACACTGACTGAAATAAAGAATACTATACAGAGATTCAAAAATAGACTAGGCAGGGGTGGGCAAACTTTTTGACTCAAGGGCCACAATGGGTTCTTAAACTGGACCGGAGGGCCAGAACAAAAGCATGGATGGAATGTTTGTGTGAACTAATATAAATTCAAAGTAAACATCATTACATAAAAGGGTACGGTCTTTTTTTCAATAGTTTTATTCATTTCAAATGGACTGGATCCAGCCCACGGGCTGTAGTTTGCCCACGGCTGGACTAGAGGATCCCAAGGATCAAGTCAAAAATTTGAAATACGAGGAAGCAAAAAACACCCAACTTTTTTCTTTTTGCTCAAAAGAAAAAAAGAAGACAAAAATATGAATGAAGATAGTGTAAGGGGCCTCTGGGACAACTTCAAGTGTACCAACCTTAGAATTATGGGGGTACCAGAAGAAGAGAGAGAGCAAGATAACCTATTTGAAGAAATAATGACAGAAAACTTCCCCTACCTGATGAAAGAAATAGACTTACAAGTGCAGGAAGCACAGAGAACCCAAAACAAGAGGAATCCAAAGAGGACCACACCAAGACACATCATAATTAAAATGCCAAGGGCAAAAGACAAAGAGAGAATCTTAAAAGCAGCAAAAGAAAAACAGTTAATTACCTACAAGAGAGTACCCTATATGACTGTCAGCTGATTTCTCAACAGAAACTATGCAGGCTAGAAGGGAGTGGCAAGAAATATTCAAAGTGATAAGTAGCAAGAACCCATAACAAATATTACTCTACCTAGCAAAGCTATCATTTAGAATTGAAGGTCAGATAAAGAGCTTCACAGACAAGAAAAAGCTAAAGGAGTTCACCACCAAACCAGTATTATATGAAATGCTGAAGGGTATTCTTTAAGAAGAGGAGGAAGAAGAAAAAAGGAAAGATAAAAAATTATGAAGAACAAAGTGACAATATCTATCAACAAGTGAATCTAAAAATCAAATGAATTAAAAATCTGATGAACAGAATAAACTGGTGAATGTAATAGAATCAGGGGCATGGAAAGGGAGTGGACTGACAATTCTCAAGGGGGAGGGGGTGTGAAGGTGCAGGAAGAGATTGGACAAAGATCTTATACCTATAGATGAGGACAGTGGCAGGAGGTGAGGGCCTGGGGTATGGTGAGAACTGGGTGGAGGGGAGCTATAGGAGAAAAAAGAGGAACATCTGTAATATTCTGAACAATAAAGATTGAAAAAAAATGGCATGTAATCTCACTAGATAATTGAACTTTAGAGCTGACCCCAGAGGTCTTAGAGATCATTAAAGCTCCTTACAGGCTTTCACATGTCTGTGTTTCCTGTGGACAGTGCCAGGTACTAAGGTGCTAGTTATTGAAAAAGTAAATATAATTCTTGACCCTCATTTTACAGATATGACAACTGAGATATGAACTGATGCTTGCTCAGAAGAAGGCCTATCTCACTCAGAGGATAATAGCCACTGATTACCAGTGTTCCCTCAAATACCACAATAAGAGATAGATTAAAATTTTATTTGAGAGGCCTAAGTTAAATATAATGAGGACTTTCTTAGAAGTGAATCTTGTGAAACCTCTATTTCTTAGAAATCTTTAAAAATATAATAGTTTCACATGTTGAAATTGTTTAAATGTGGTACTACTTGCTAGGCTAGAAGATCTCTTGTTTCCTTCTAGTTAAAATAAAAAATAAAAAGATCAAGACTTCAGTTTCTTCTTGCAAGTCTGACCCCTAGTGGTCACCATTTCTGGGTTGTGCTGAAGGGAAAAAAGGTGAAGAAAATGAAGACAACCAGACTTTGTTTCTGGAATTGGAAATGAACCTTATAAATTTCCTAGTCAAATGATCCATTCCACAAACAAGAGAACTTAGACCAAATGAATAGAAGTAATGCCCCAACATCAGTGACTTTGTAGTAAAGCTTGAAGTAGAACCCAAGACCTTTTGCTGGTGCTCTAGGTTCAAGATCCAATTCCTACATCTTCCTGAGTCTCTCACCTCCAGTGGATCTGGAAGATGGAGCCTGGTCAGATATTTGGGCTTCAAATATAGCTGTGATCCTGTTCACTAGCCATTAAAAAGAAGTTATTTTTTTAAGCTAATAGAGCATAAAAACATAATTTGTTTGGTTTTGAGCACTATGTCATGGATAGAAGACCTCAGACAAACTGCTGGTCTCTATTATAAACTGATGAACAAAAATAGGCTTAGAGGCAAAGAAGCATTGAACAGATTGTCAAACTACAGTGGGAAGGCTGAGGAGAGTTGGAAGTGGGGGGTAAGTGATTAACTGAAGGACTTGTATGCATGCATTATAAGCATAACCAATGGATGCAAGACACTGAGGTGGTGGTGGTGAGGGCGTGTGCCGGGCGGGTAGAGGGGGAGGAGAGGCTGGAGGAAGGTCAGTGGGGAAAAAAGGAGACATATGTACTACTATTTGTGATACTTTAAACAATAAATAGAATTAAAAAAATAAATAAAATGGGGGGGGGGAAATGGTATGATCTCTAAGGGATTGTCTAGTTCAAATGTATAAGGCTTTCAAGCACACATTGTATCTTGGCTCAGAATTCATAACAAATGATGGAACTGTTTTCATTACAGCAGCACTCCTCCTTTTTAGAATAGGGATCCTGGATGTGGTATCAAAGGAACCCTGAAAGATCAGGCTCCACAAAATTGATGAGCTCTCTGAAGAGGAATGCAGTTGTTAATGCATCTGCACATTGTCTTGGAGAAAAACATCCTTAGATTTCATCCGAAGGATCTAGGACCACATCAAAATTGATGAAATCACTGAGTTAAAATTAACAGTGGAATAAGATTTCCAAGAAAGTAAAGGACATAAGCTCTGACATTTAGCTCTCATTCCTGAGTCAGACTTAGTGTGTTAGCCCCCTGTTGACATAGAAACAGCAGATATCCACTGCTTCTGCACTCAGGGGACAGGGGCCCAGTTCTCCTTCTCTCCTATTTTGTGTTGAAGATTATTTAGTAGCTTCAACTTCTGCTTAGCTGACAGAAACCCTCCATTCTGACAGACAGGCTTAGCATACTACTAGTAAATACTCATGGTTGATAGGCTGCTCTCAAGTGTCCTGGTGCTCACCTCCTCCCGCTAATTGAGCTGTATGTTTACCATGGGTTAATTGGTTTCCCCAAAAAACATATTTATGTCACTTTTATTACTTAATATAATTATATAATTTAAATATTATGCAAACAGCTGAAGTATAAGTATGGAAATAAAAACAGTTGTTCCAATGAAAACTAAGTTAATTGCTTTGGAAAGGCTCAAAGTGATAAGATGCTCTAAAATTAGTTTGTGGGTGAGGTATCCATACAAGTGATAAAAAAAAAATCTAGGAGAATTCTGCAAGTTTTTAAGTTTCGTCCATTAAGACAAGCAAAACAAAAACAGACAGATAAAACAAAAACAACCTAAACTGTAAATAATGGGGGGTACATTATGGGAGTGGTTTTGTCAAGAAAAACAAGAAGAAACTCTGGAATTGGAAAATATGTGCTTAAAAAAAGGACTTGGCCTGCTGACTGGCAAATGAATGTCAAGTTAATTATATGCATTCATATGATTCCCAGCCTGAACCAACTCTTCTGATTAGCTGACATTGGTGATTCTTTATGATGAAGATTAAAATATCACAGTGAGGTCCAAGAAAACTGGTTTATTTGTGTCTCCTAAGTGCTAATTTCTTGAGGGTTTGAGCTTTTAAAAATTCCTGTAATATCTCTTTTTATTGTTGGAAGTCTGTTTTTTTTTTTGTTTTTTTTTTTTGTTTTTGCAGGAGCTTCTCACAGACCCTTTTCTCTTTGACAGTAAGCAAGCTTTGCCTTGGATCCAGGTGCCAAGAATTCAGCATTCAAAATCTCTGTTAAATTAATGTTTCTTCATCTTAGCAATCTAGTCACATTCATTCAAAATCTGGACCCAGGTTCACTGTTCAATGTCTTAAGATTTCAACTCTGCAGGGTCATATGTGGTCTATTAATATTATACTTTCCCTTTTCAGAGTGTATGAGCCACAAACATGGACACGCTCTTTGCCTTAGCTTTTTCCTGGAAGTTCATGCTATAGAAAAAATATGACTGATAAAAAATTAACTGGGCAAAAATGTTCATGCAGCATTATATGTAATAATAAAGACAGCAAAACTACCTAAGTGTTTAGTAACAGAGTAATCATTTCATTGTGATGTTTTCACCCAATATTATTTGGTAGTTGTGGCTGGTTGTTTATGTAATCATGAAATGAAAATTATGAACAATATCAGCAATAATTATTGGAAAATATTTATGATAGTATATTAAGTGAAGAAAATGCAAAATGGAATGAACCTCATGATTAGAAATGTAATAAATGTATATGTGAAACCAGTGGGTTGGGAAGATTTGATATTTTCATTTTTTGCCAATTTCTCATGTCTTATTCTTTCAATGATTAGAAAATCCCACATTATGCAATGACTCACCAATTTTCTAACTTTGGTATCCTGGGAGACCTTGAGATGTATGAGGTTTTATGTAGAGTTTCCCAGAACCACAGAATTACCCCCAAGAGGAGTGAAGATTAGGCAAGAGCTCACTTGATTATAGGTGGAATGGGTTGAAAAGTGCCTTTGAGGTCATATGGGTCTGCTCTCCTCATTCTACAAATAACATTTATTATGGCACTTACTAGCAGCTGGACAAGTTACTTATGTACCCTATACCTCAGCAGCTTCTTCTGCAAAATGAATTAATAAAAGTATCAATGTCCATGGTTTGTTGTGTGGTTTAAATGATATAAATGCAGGACATGGCACAGATTAAGCTCTCAACAAATGTTAGTTGTTAATATCACAAAAGTCAGTGAATTCAGAATTCAGAATTCAGATTTCCTCACTTTCTCACTGGGGCTATTTGTGTCACACCAAACACAGACGGTTCACTTTAATCCAGGCTGGAATGCTTTTCTTTGCTGAAGACTGGGCAACATAAAGGCTATTCCAACATCACAATGACATCTCATAATTCTTGCCTATCAGGTGACCAATGGCATACACGGTTGTTAGGACTACATATGGAAACTGTAGGGATACATTAAGAAGACGGTACCAACTGAACTCAAAATAGCCTTAAATAAGACAGAACTGGGCTCAAGTTCTCTGACCATTTATGTCCTATTTGACTTCTTGATCTGCACTTGCTATTAGAAGCTTTAATTTTCTTATTGGCCAGATGGGGAATAAGAGAGATAAGCCTCCCTATGCATGTGTTGTGTTACCATATGTGAAAAGAAGGTGGAATACAATTCAAAGTGGTGATTTTTTAAAATTATTTTATTTATTTATTTATTTATTTATTTATTTATTTATTTTTAAGTTGCATGTACCAGGAATTATTCAAAGGACTTTACACAAATTAATTAATTGAATGTCCTCTAAAGTAGTTTCTACCATTATCTAGCTTTACTTAGGAAGGCACAAGAAGGTTAAGGAACTTACCGACATCATATAACTGGTGATAGTACTGAGGTTGGAACATAGGACTTCGCAGGGCTCTCATGCTACTTCACCAGCATTGAATGTGCCTTGGACTAGTAGTAAAGTAACATAAGGTTCTGGAGTCTGTTTTCCTTCTTTCTAAGGTTCAGTTCAATATAGTCCAATCTGATGGGATAGAATCCAATGGAATCTCATCCTATCACACCCACCCCATGCTATTCTATGCCCTGGCATCCCATTCAATCCTATTCAATTTAATTCAATACAGCCCAAGAAATATTCTCTTCAATGTTTAATTTGTGCCAGTGGCCACTCCACAAAGCAGCATGAGAGCTAACAGGGAGGGGCTGGACCCAAGAAACTTGAGTTTTGATAGGGGTCTTCTGGAACCAGAGTTTGGGTGGTAGGGGGAGAGTTGAAAAACAGAGTGGAGGAGGGCTGGGGGGCTAGGTGAAAAGGTGGAAAGATTAAGCAAAGAGAAAAAACCTCATAGACACAGACAATAGTATGGTGATAACCAGAGGGAAAGGGCCGGGGGTCGGGGGTGGGGGTGAGATAGAAGAGGGCAAAGTGGGGAGAAATGGTGATGGAAGGAGACTTGATCTGGGGTGGTGAACATACAATACAATATACAGATGATGTGTTATAGAATTGTACACCTGAAACCTACATAATTTTATGAAGAAATGTCACCCCAATAAGTACAATAAAAATTTAAAAATAATAAATAAAAGGAAAAGTGAAAAACACATACTCTAGGTCCCTGAAAAGCAAATGGTTGTTGAGTGGGTTTGTGTCTTCAACACTGGGACTATTGCAACTGTCTGGTTCCAGACGAAGTGGCCAGCAGCCTGGGGCTGCCGTTTTAAGCTACAGTCACGTCATTTCAGTGACCTGGTGGGTGTGATTTCTTATTCTTCCTTTCCTACTAAGCATTACAAGGAAAACCTGCATATTTATGGGCTATTCTATGTTTTGAACATGAAAATAAAAAGCTTGTATAAATCACCTGCACCGTGTCTGAGCCATAGGTGATGCTCATAAGGTGGCATTATTTTACCATCATTATCCTAAACCTTTGCAATCTGGCTGTTTCTCCATAGTTCCCCCTGAGAGAGCGCTCAAATAGCCCCACAGACCCGACTATGTATGACAATTATTTGTCTCTTTTGGGGAGTTCTATCTTTTCTGTTCCACGATAAAAAGTGAAACAAACCAGGCTAAGTGTTACAGTTCACACTCCTGCTTGTCCAGTGGCCACATTACAGGGCCTGTGCGTGTTCCCTGTGGGTAAACTGTTCCCTTACACAACACTTTTGACATTACACAATTAAAAAGACTTGCATATTAAAATTTGAGGCATGTGTAAGTACCTCATAATTAACTGCTGTCTATTTAACCAGACAGTTTAGCAAGTTAATTTGATGTCTGTTATGAAACTTAATAATTGTCAGTTATTTTTTTAAAAAACAATTTACTGGTATAATCATTAACTACCCCTAGATTATCTTGTCAAATTGGTAATTAAATACCTCAGAAATTCATTACAGAGTCAGTATATTAATAGGAATGTAATTAAGTAATGTTTTGCTTATGTAATCTAGTTTATTACCTGTACACTTATTTATCTTTTCTACACTTATTAAATCTTCCTAGGAGCCTCTTCAGAATCAATAGAAAACCAAAAATCAATGAATGTCTTATTAGATCCAAATGAGCATCTTAATTGAGAGACTGTGAAACAAATATAGATTCTCCATATTTGTGGAGAGGGGTTGAGATTATTCCTATTTCACAGTAGGATTAGTTGGGAAACCAAAGTTCTTTTCATTCCTTCTTACATTTCTTCCTGCATTCTTTTTTCTTTTCCTTACTCCTGCATTCCCTTTTCTCCCTTCCTTCCTTCCTCCATATTGCTCTTCCTTTTTTCTTTCCATCAAACATTTAAGTGCCTGCTATGTAGCAGTCATTTTGTGAGACACTGAGAATCTATACTAATAAAAGGGTAATATGCTGATTAGGGCAGATGTCCATCTGGATAAAGCCATAGTGGCTGTGAGGTCAGGGCTCAGGGAGCTGTGGGCTCAGGCAGCCATGGGCTCAGGCAGCTGTGAGGCCCAGGGCTCAGGCAGCCATGAACCCTAGTGGCTGCAAGGTCCGGGGATCAGGCCTCACTGACACTGTGGCTGGCAGTGGCAGCAGCAGCGGGGTGATGGGGGCAGCACCTTCCCCTGATTAGCCTGGTTGCCTCCCTCAGAGGGAGGCCAGACTGAAGCTTAGGCCAGACTGGGGGATGTCCTACAGCTGTCAGTAGGACATCCCCTGAGGGCTCCCGGACTGTGAGAGGGGGCAGGCCGGGGTGAGGGACGCCCCCCCCCCCCGTGCATGAATTTTTGTGCACTGAGCCTCTAGTATATAATATATGATTTCTATTCTAATGTAGTGAAGGAGAGAGACCTGTAAAATATTGCAATGCAACATGTGCCCAGTGATAAGGGAGCACAGAAGAAGAAACTAACTGTGCTGGTAGTCAGGGAAGATTTCTCAGAGAAGGTAACATGTGAGCTTGCCAGGTACCAGGATGTAGGAGTTTTCCAGGGAGGAAAAAGTCTGAGAGGAGCATTCCAAGGAGATGGAATAGCATGTTCATTGACTTGAGAACAGGGAGGAACACAGACCACTCAGGAGTTAGATGGAAAGGAATGCATCTTAAACTGTTAAGTTTCATGACCAGAGCTGTGTTTTTCAAAGGATAGTATTGGGGATTAGGGTAAGGGTTTCAGAAGCTCTCTTTTACACAGTTATGAGGTCCAGTGGCTTGCCCTGATATCCTTCAATCCTCAAGATAAGCATTCAAATTGCAGACTGGCTGGTCCTTCCTTTCCACACCCTCTCCTCCTGGTGATCATCATATGCCAGGGTTTTACAAATTACATCGGTTCTCTGCTCTGTTGTCACTAATAAAGATATTCATACTTTTTAGATCACATATCCAAGTATTGAACTTGATAAATAAGATCACAATATATTTCAGCATGGACTTCCAAAAAAAAAGCCCATAGTTCAGTTTAGTTATTCCCAGAAACTATATGATGTATTCAGGAGCAACCAAGATCAAACTCAAGGATGCTTGGTTATATGAAGCACACTGGATAAAATTTAAAGAAGAATGAGCCTTAAATTAATAGTTTTCAAACCTCCCTATAGAACTCAGTCATTCATAACTTTCTTATCCTTCATAACCACTGAGACACACATGAGTCAATTGTAACAATTTCTGTCCCTTACTAAGTGTCAATCGCTATAAACGTAACTGCCTGTGTGGAGTTTCTCCTGGCTACATGCCTGGGTGCTTTTTGGTGAAGAAGGAAAAGAAGGAGAGAGAGAAAGAGAGAGAGAGAGAGAGAGAGAGAGAGAGAGAGAGAGAGAGAGAGAGAGAGAGAGAGAGAGAGGAAACTTATTTTGTTGAGCTTGGCATCTGGTGCTTTTAACTAGGGATAAATTTAATGTCCTTTTACTACAAGCACAGTGTAGCTTTACCTCTAAAATTATAATGCAGTGACATTTTGGTGAACAGGCCGTTTTGAACATTTGTGCCTTAAGGTGTTTATTGAAGCTTTATGAAAACGGGTTTTTCTCAATATCCTTAAAGTCACTTCTACACTTTATAAAGTTTCTCTGTAGGAGAGAATTTATAATGTTTTTAAATCCTCAGATATAGCTGCTTTCCAGGCCTTAAAACTCTTAAGCCACTCAATGTGCCTTGGTATATGGTATTAGAAATACTTTTAAAGTTTGTGATGTTGTCAACTAGAAAGCCTTTGGGGGAAATTTAATAGTCTGACTGTGTCATTTGCCATACAACTTCATTGGAATTCTTAAACCATAGCTGAAAAAAGCCTTCTATTACTTTTAGTCTCCCTCCCCTCCACCTCAGACACCATTTAGAACTTTAATAAAGGTGGTGGGTAAAACAGCCTTTCCATTTTTTAAGTTGCAGGAAACTTTGTAGTTTTTGAGGTTTAACACAATGTGTATTCCTAAATTTGCACTGATCACTACGATAATGAATATGGAAAACAGTCTTTTGTATTGATGCATTTTGTACCTCCCTTCAATAAAAGCATAACAGCCATAGAAATTATTTAAAAAAACAAAACAAAAAAACCCCAAACTCATTCTGGTATTTAAAACTATATGGACTATACTCAGCAGATAGAAAATGTGTCCAAAGTCTCTGAAGACTCTTTTTTTCATAATGCTTTGAAATCAATTTTCTACCCTAATGATATTCTTCAGCTCTGGCCCAATGGAAGACTCTGCTTGGAGGGCTTGCCTTGCTCTAGGAAGTAAATATGGTTCATTTCTGATACTGATATGCTTTGCATGTGCCAGGCCTCCCTATGTGATCTGTACTGTACCAGCAATGTTTTAAAATGACCAAAATGATCACATTCGATGATAACATTAGACAAAGTCAGGAATGATCAAATTCAATAGCTAAGCAATCCCAAGGGTGCAAAATTCTCTAAACTCTGAGCCTGTGTTTACAAGTAAGTGACAAAAGAAACTCTATAAATACAATGTAGCTTTACTTTAAAAAATTGTATGTTTATGGTAATAGGACTTCAACATCCTACTCTGAGATCTCTTATAACACACTAGGGGCCCCATGCACAAAATTCATGCAAGGGTAGGCCTTCCTTACCCTGGCTGCCAGCACTGGCTTCTCTCTAGCACCCAGGACCTGGGCTTCCCTCCCATCCCAGCCCTGGCTTCATCCTGAAGGTCGTCCAGAAGGAAGTCCGATCTAATTAGCATATCATGCTTTTATAATTATAGATTTGCAGGTTTGGCCAGAGAAGTAATTTAGTTCTCAAAGGTTCTGGACCAAGATGCTGGATGATATTTTCTTGAACTTGGATGTCAGTGAGACCTGGACCTGAGACTGGTAACCTGCTTTAAAGTCTCTGGTCTTCCACTTTCTAAGTGGATGACTTGAGCCCAGGAGCCTTCTCTCTCAGGACCTCAGTTTCCTCATATGGAAAATGGGATAATTGTTCCAGGCCCTCCCAACTCACATTACTGTTGGAAGGATCAAATGAGATCATAAGTTTAAAATACCTTGTAAACAGATCATAAAATCTATAAAAATGTGAGGGGTAGTATTATGAGTAGATCTAAAAGGTTATAAATATTTCAGAAGGAAATATTCAGTACTCAAAGCATATGGTTAAAGCTAGGTACTAATTTGTGCATCAGACCTGGCTCCCAGGCATTGGTGCACAGACTCACATATTCCCATTCTCTGAGAGGGGTTGTTCTTCCAAGGTGCTTCCCCATGGCTGCAGTTATTATAGTTGCCTGTTGGCCTGTCTGCATCTTCGGTGAGTCTGTAAGTCCTGTGAGAGTAAGGATCCCCCACATTGTGACTGTCTGGCGCAATGGTAACTGTACAGCGTTTAAGGATAGGCAACTTGGGTTGGTCCTAATGCCAGTCCTGGCTTTGCCACTTATTTTGTGACTTAAGGCAAATTACTGAACCTCTTTAAGTCTTAGTTTTCTCTTCTGTAGCATGAAATAAATAAATATGCCTACCTCATAGTGACCTTAAAAAGATGAGATGAATCAATATAGTTGTCCCCACTTATCCATGGTTTTGTTTTTTGCAGTACCAGTTACCTGGGACCAATCTCTATTCAAAAATATTTAATGGAAAATTTTAGAAATAAATATTTCCTAAGTTTTAAATTTGTGTTATTCTGAATAGTGTGATGAAATCTTGCTTTGTCCCAATAGGGACATGAATCCTCCCTTTGTACAGGGCCTCCAATGCTACATATTGCCCACCTGTTGGACCCTTAGTAGCCCTCTTAGTGATCAGAGGTACCACAGTGCTTGCGTTCAGGTAACTCTTGTTTTACTTGATAATGGCCCCAAAGCACAAGAGTAGTGATGCTGAAAATTTGAATATGCCAAAGGAAAGCCATAAAGTGCTTCCTTCAAGTGAAAAAGTGTGTGTATAGGACAAAACAGTATCTGTAGGATTCAGTATTATCCACAGTTTCAGCATCCATTGGGAGTCTTGGAATGCACTTCCCATGGATAAGGGGGGGAGGGGATTGCTACTGTAATGTCAAGTGCTTAATATAAAACCTGGAACATAGAAAATGCTCAAGAAATACTGGGTATTTATTATCATTAATACCATTGTTCTCTCCTTTATATTGTCAGTGCCTAAACAGTTATATGCTAAACAATGAATGGGTTATTGAAAGAATTCCAAAAAAAGTCCCTATCAGCAGATACTTGAATCTTAATGATTAGGAAAAAATGAAAAACGATTGAGTTATGTGGGCTAGGTTTTCAAACCTTAGAAATATTTCTATTTTTTTTATTTCTACTGCTGGAAATTTGTAGTATTGATACAGCACTTTAGAGTTTACAAATAATTTTCAAGGCCAGTATCTTATTGGATTCCTTCATCAGCCCTGTGGGCAAGTTGTTAGTATACTATCCACTTCACAGTTAGGTTCATGGAGGTACAGAGAGGGGAAATGTCTTGCCCACCTGGCACACATCTGTAAGTAGAAGCACTAAAATTAGATTTTTTCTGGCTCATTGTTTTTTCTTCCTCCTGGAAACAGATCCAAGGCTAGTCTACCCCAGGACTGCGTCTCTGGTAGTGGTCAAGGAGACCATTCTGGAGAAGAGCCTGGTTTGTCTCTCTGACCATAACAACCAAAATTAAGAGAGCAGCTCCTAGGCTTCTAGATTTCTTATAGTAATCCATTAAGAATCTCTTACCTATGGGTTTAATTAAACTCAGTGAAGCTCATTATTAGTTCTGCTTGTACTTTGGTTTTAAATCCTAATTTCCTTGGCACACTGGGCTTCACCATCACTGTGCTGTGTTTTATTTTTTTATTTTTATTTTTTTTTCCCTCTTATGAGAGCTAAGATGATACAACCCATCCTTGCTTAGAAGATGAAAACCTTATGCCCTGAAGGTCTTTCAACCTAGGTCATTTAAGCAAGCCAGACATAAAAGGGTAATTACACCATTACTCAACCTCATAGATCCTCCAGATTGCTGGCAGAGAAAAGCATTTCTCTCGATAAATCTGAAACCCCTGATAATTTTCTCCAAGGAATTACCAGCAGGTTGCAAAACCAGCATGGTTACCCAGGGCCTGACCTTTTCTCCAGTCCCATTCTCTTCTATCTCTCTTCAGCATTGCATCCTTTTGGCAATCTTTTCTCCTGTGTTTCTTGAGACCCAATATTACTCTGGTTCTTCTCCACCTCCATTCTGGCCTTCTTCAGTTCTTTTGCAGCCTCAGAACTTTGGACATTTCCCTAAGTCTAAGCCTGTGTCCTCTATTTTCTCTTCTTTATCTCCTCTCATCAGCCCCGGTATAAGCACTTGTGGTGAGCACTGGGTATACAAAGACAAATGAAGCATAGAATCTAATCTCAAGAAGCCAACAGTCTGGTAGAGGGGAGCTAGAATGTGGGAACAAAGACCTCTACGTCTAATGAACTATTAGTGCTTTGATAGGGCTGGTTGTGGCTTGAATGGAGGAAAAATACAGTAATGGGGAAGGATAGAAATGTCTCTATGGAAAGAATCTTCTGAGGTCTCTTAGAAGTAAGTACTTTGCATTTGGATAAGAAAAGTAGGGATATTTGAGATAAGAACTCAATTTGTACAAAGAAACCAAAGGGGAGGGGAGAACCTTGGAGTTTTGTTTTCTAACTCTATAATGTCTAAATAATATTTATCTTGCAATGTTTATGGGAACATTGGCAATAATGTAGATAAAGTAGAGCAAGCATGTCAAACTCAAAGGCTAAGATGGGCCAAATAAACAAGGTTTAAGTTTATGTGGGCTACAAAAAAAACAACAAAAGCTTCAATTTTCATAGAAATGTAGGTTTATTTTGATAGAGACATACTGAATACAAAGGGCTAAAATAAATGAGTAATCATTAACATAAAATAATAGAACATTTTAATAAAAATTAATATTTTTCTCGAACATTAACTTACCAGACACTGAATAACTACACAAATTAATAAGCATAACGCAAATAAACCTATTTTTCTTGTTCTCCGAAAGCGAAATATTTCCTGTTATGCACACCAAACAAGTTAATACAAAACTAATGACGTGGCAATCGGCTGCTAAAATATTTGCTGCTAGTATTAGTGGAGAAAAATGGTGCGCCTGCGTGTAAGGCACATAAGGGAAATGAATGCAACACAACTATAGTAATCAGTCATTAGCGAATGTTGTAGTTTGTTATTAATAATTATGTATAACAGGATATTGTAAAATTGAATCACAAAATTTTTATTAAAACATTTCTTACATACCATTATATTGGCTAGGCCGCAAAAATATTCGTTGTGAGCCGCACGTGGCCGTGGGCTGCAAGTTTGACATGCTTGAAGTAGAGCCTGGAACTTAAAAGTCAATGAATGGCAAATAATAATAAGACATTTTTTTCTTATTTCTCTCTCTCTCTCTTTCATTCTCTCTCTGTAAGAAGATGGCATTGGACTAGAACAGTGGTCGGCAAACTGTGGCCCCTTGAGTGTGGCTCTTCCACAAAATACCATGTGCAGGCACACACGTACAGTGCGATTGAAACTTCGTGGCCACACTCAAGGGGCCAAAGAGCCGCATGTGGCTCGCGAGCCACGGTTTGCCGACCACGGGACTAGAAGATTTCTGAAGACCTTTCTGGTTCTGATATCCCAAGATGCCTTAAAATTCTACAGGGAAATTGAACAATGAACAGTGCAATCTGTTTTTCTGCATACATTCTCCTAATGGTGGCCAAGCCTCAGCACTCTGTCTCCTCTCAACAAACAAGGCATTGATGCTCTAAGGACCATCAGGGTTACTGACAAGCAAATGCTGCCTCATTAGGTGTATTTCACGGTTGCATGGACTGTCTGGTTTTGTGTTGTTTTGCTTTACACATAGGCTCAGTTTGTCTTCGGTACTTGACTGTAAACTCCTTGAAACAAGGATGGGTGTCACTGGATTTAGAGCAGGAGACCAAGATTCCTGCCTGGCTATCAGTGCCTCGGCAAATAAGCCACTATTTTCTCATGTATTAAATAGGGAGCATGATAATGGCCAATGTTTGGAATTTTTATGGTATTCACATGAGATAATGCATATGATGGTACTTTATAAACAACTAAGCATTATAAGATAGGAATTTTATATTACATTAGCCTGCACTTGTATTGACCAGGACTCTTTCGGTTGAAACTAACAGAAACTCAATTCAAAGTAGGTTTCAAAAATTCTCCTTTGGGGCGCATAGCTGAATAATTGTAAGTATCAAGTAAGAAAATCAGAACTATGCTTCTCTTCTATCAGCTATGCTTTTCTCTGTGTTAGCTTTTCTATCAGGCATTTCTTTTTCTTGGTGATTTTTAGCAGCTGTATGTTTATATCAGTTTAAAAAGGTTAACCAAAAGTGCTTTTTTTGTTTTTATCTCCACATAATTTTGGCAGAAATTCCACAATTGACTCAATAGACTGACAGGGGCATGTGCCCATCTCTAACTCAGCCAGGTGAGAGACACTGATTGGCCAAGCCTGGATTTGTTTTACAAGTGAACGTAGAGGAGTAAGGTCAGTTCCTCATAACCAGATGAAGAGTAGGAAGGTGGCTCTCTAAAGGAAAAGTAAAGTGCTGTTGAGAATAGGTGCTGTAAAGGCCAAGATGACAGAGATGCACTGTCAGCGTGGCAGGCTTTTCAATCAAAGCTACAAGATCTTAAAAGGGCAGATGCTCTATGTGGTTGTACTAGGCTGCATATCTTGAGACAATGCTATGATAAATCAGAATCTGTGTTGCATGAGGAATAGTATCAATTCACTCAACCACAAATCTAAAGGAAGACAGGTTGTGAAACGTTCCGAAGCAGGCATATTCATAGGACTTATATTGGGAGTCTAACCAATGTGCAATTGCTATGATTTTGTTGATTTCAAACTAGCCTATTTTTCTTTTACTGGCATTGGTGAGTATGAGAGCAAGAGGAACAGAGAAAGTTCTGAGACCAGTTTTTTTTTTTTTTTTTAAACAAAATTTCTTAAAATAAAACATTTACTCATTTGAATACCTGTCTGAGAGAAGGAGGGCCTCTGAGGAGTTCATTCCAGGACAAGCTCAGCTATGGAGCCAGGCTGCCGAGAGGCAGGAAAGGGCAGAGCCTACAGCCACAGCAGTGTATTGTCTCCTGCCAGCTGGGCTGCTCCCTCCTCCCTCGAGCTTCCAGGCAGCGGGGCCTCCTGACCTTTGGTGTCCTTTCTGGTGCACACGATTGGGAGCTTATTTGGGTGCCTGTGTTCCTCAGTCTTAGCTCTGGTGGCAGTTGGCTATATTTGTCGGCAGTCACTGGACAGAAACTAGCAAGAGACTCAGGAAATGCTGGACACTAAGGAACTAAAGTTCTCCCACCTCTCCTTCTCCTCCCCTTCCCTACTACCTTCACTTTCTTCTTTCCCCCCCAACTTTTTCTCCTGTCTCCTCCCCCCATTTGCCCCTTCTACAAGGATAAAATCTCTTCTAAGACATTCTTAATGTCTTAATTATGGACAAAGCCCTTGTCAGGGGAAGATATTGAGACAAATAAAATGCAAATCTGTCTTTAAACTTTCATTATAATAGAGGGAGCACCCCACTGACAACAAACTCCAGGAAGGCAGTGGTGCCCACCCCCAACTTCCCCTGCCAAGGCACATCTGGTAGTTTTGGAGTTCAGAACAGAAGTAATTTGTGCTGGGGGATTCATGGACTGTTTTCTGAAGGAGGTTTTATTTGAGTTAGGTCTTGAAGGCCACTCACTGAAAAAAAACAAGTCAACCTAGAAAATAAGCAATGTGGGTACAGCCACACGAATGGTTCAAGCTTAATGCCCAATATTACATAGTTTGACAATGGACTATAGTCCTTCACTCAGAACTTGATTAATTTTAGTTTATACAAACTGCTAATCAATTTGGTTACCTACAAATATGAGACCAAAACCAGCAAATCAGAAGTGGAAAAGGGACTGCCATAGGCAGGCTACTGAAAATGGAGGGAAGTACAAAGCTAATGTCTTGGTAAAAAGAGAGGAGACAGAAAAACAAGACAGGTCCCAGAGAATAAAAAAATCACAGCTGTCTGAGCATGGAAGTCAAGCAGTTCTTTAAATTTGGAGTGTCCTCCAGAATGTTATCCTACATTAGAGTTCAGTGAAGTCAGTAGCGGCCTATTGTCCCCACCACCCCCACAAAGGCTAGATTATATTGTTTATGCTTTTACAATATAGACAAATGCATAATTGATTTTAGAAAGAGTTCCATCCTGATTGAGTTACAAAAATTGTATTTAAACCATAAACCTTCAGCATTTGGAATACTACATCTTAGAGAAGGAGCAATTTGGTTTGAATTTAAATAAATCCAAAAGTACTGTGGGCCCTTTTATGTCCTACACCCCTTTTCCAGTCTCCTGCTTATCATCTCTGTGCCTCATTCCTAAGGCCTTTCCCCCACCCCCCAACTTTGTCTTTCAGCAGCTCCCACCTAGCTGCTGTGGGTCCCTCTTCCATAGCATTTCCAGTATGACAGTGAGAGGTCAGATGTGGTGGTGGGCGGGGGGTGGTGGAAATCCCTGAGGCAGGGCCCAGAGACTTGGGCTCTGGGCTGGGCTTCCCACCTAAGAGCTGGAGATTTTAGAGTCATCACTTTCATTTGAATCCACTTGGAAAAATGGGGATAATAACTCCTATTTATGGAGTTGTTAAAACCAAAGACATTAATGGATGTGAGACTGACAAACTGACGAGTGGTTTCATTCTCAGTCCACCCACTGCACTTCTAACTGCCCTACTCCTAGTTGTCACCGGCATGCCCTTCTGTCTTCCTCATTTGTGTGTTCACTTTGACTTGAGGCGGTGTTTTTATTGTTTTCTTTTTATTTTGTTCTGGTCTTTTTGCACCTCCCTGAAACAGGCTATGCTCACTGGCTTTGCAGCTCTGTTGGGCAGGGAACAACAGTGGGGAGGGGTACCATTCCTATGACTAGGGTGTGAATAGGAGCCTCAAAGGTTGTGTGATGCAGGGACCCTGGCCAAAGCGCCCAGCATACTGCTGTTTCTACAACTATTAACCATTAGTGGATCTCTTTTCTATTAATATCTGAACCCTGTCCTGGGCACAAAATATTGTAGAATACTGGATTCTGGGCCCTGAATTAAACATTTTGGAGTCTATTATTCAGCTCTAGGCTGAGCTCTCAGCCTCCCATTTCATGTTGGATTGGACTGTAACTGCTTATACCCTTGGCAGAATCTGTTGGCCATAGAGATCTTTTGATAAAGAGGAGTTCTGGGCTATCAGGATTTCAAAGTAGCAATAAGTAAACAACTTGGCAAGCCTGGAGCTTAGCCTTTGGTGTTTTAATCCCCAAATCTTTGAAAATGGAGACATCTTAACAGCCAGGCTTGAAAGTAAGTGAAAAATAATCACGAAGATCTCCTCTATGTCCCCTACCCAACCCTCCACGGCACTTCAGTCATTAAGGAGATTTCATAGCATCTCTGAAATCTTGTAGTCTAAGCTCTACTTGCTCCTTGATGGGTGTCAGTTTCCTCATCTTCATATTGGGACTAGTCATATTCAATTCTCAGGTTTACTAAAGAGATGTCACAAGAAAGCATCTAAGCACAGAGCCTGACCTTTGTTATGTGCTCTGAAATGGCATCTGGGTAGCAGCCCACCTCTCTCACCCTGTGAAATTGTTTTCATTGTTGGATAACTCAGACATCGAATTGTCTATCTTACAATGGGATTTTAAAAAATCTATTTCTGTGTAAGGTTCACCTAAGAGAACCTTGAGCAAGGATGAGGTGCTTTCCCATTTTCCTGGCTGCCCCACTAGTGAGGGTAGACATCAGAGGGCCCCGTGGGCAGAGGGTCGAGGAGCCAGACAAGCCTCTATGGTTATGCACTTATTTATTTCCTTATTTATTACTTTTGCAGCTAACATTTTTACAATCAAGTTATTTTGTGGTTTATTTTCAAAGTGCATTGTGAGCCAAGTTTGCTTTAAATGTGCTATGAGCTAGAAGAGGATTGCATAGAAGAGCCCAGAGAGAGGTGAGGGGAGGGCAGGAGAGCAGTTACAAAAACATCATATAATTGATATATCTGCTAATGATCCTTTCCTTATAATCAAGCTACCCAAGGGAGATGGAAAAATGGAAACTGAAAAAGCATCATAGACCTATGAGTAGCAGCATGAACAGACCCTGCAAGCTCAGAAGTGAATGCAAAGGGGCTGGCCCTGGGGACTTTGGTAGGGGGGATGGCGACCTAGGAGCAAGCTCTGCTCCTACTTACAGACTCCTAAACACCCAAATAGCATTTTTTTAAGGCCTTGGGGAAAGAGTAGAGGTGATTATAAAGGAATGATAGACAATGAATCAATTCATAAATATTACTAAGGGGTTTATTATAATTAGTTTTTCAAGATTTTAAGAAAAACAAAATTTCCATTTTCAGAGATGAGCTGAAATGGGAGTCTAGGGACATGCTGCCAGAAGCTGCTTTTTTCTTTAACTCTGTTCTTCATTGCTCACCCCAGGCAACAGTGGATTTCTGAGAGGATGCTTGTAGTTTGGTGGAGCCCATTTTGACAGTATTCAAGTTTGTTCTTGTAGTATTCCATCTGGTGGTTCCCAAACCACTTTCCTTTTTTATTCACCTTGTAAATATTTACATAAGAAGGTTCTTGCAATGCAGGATCCTATATTCCCGCAATGGCACAAAGCAAAAAGTCTTGATGTGTTTTATTTCTTTTAGGAATAATTTGGTTAAGTGGATTCCCTCCCAAGCTCATTAAAAAATTCCTTTTATTTTAATAACATCATCAGAAACTAAATAGCATCAGAGGGAAAAATAAGTTAGCAATGTAAAGCCTTGAGTGACAATTTCTGAGCTGCTCTGAAGATGTTAATGGTTGAGGCAAGAACTGGTGATTGTAGTTGATGGCTGCAATGCAACATGTATATCATCTCCCTAGGCAGGACAGGGATCTGTACTGTTTTCTGGGTTGCCATGGTTGGTAAGAGATCAGACACCTGGATCAAGAAATCAAGACCTGATTCTCAAACTTCACACACCAGCTCATCTTGTCACCATCCTTTGTTTGCTTTCTCTTCTCTCCCCTCGCTCCTGGACAAGTTCATCCTTGCCCACAGCTTTAATGATGCTTCTCAACAGGTATGATCAAACCTCTCTTTAGCTTTGACTTTTGTTCTGAGCTCCAGTGCTGAATTTTCTGCTTTTCTAGACATTTCAGCAGGATAGCTATCACTACCCTAACTCAATAGGACCAAAGCCAACCTCATCTCCATTTGGATTTGGTCCCACTCTGGCTCCAGTGAATGTGGCCTTCCATCTCCACCCAAACCAGCTTTATTCTCTCAGACACTTGCTTCCTAAATATGTCACCTTTGACTCTTCCCTTTTTTTTTGACTCAAATATAATGTTACCAAGTGCTGTTGATTTTAACATTTCATAAAGACTTGCATGGGTCTATCTCTGTTTCTATTCTAGTGGATAATACCCCAGGTTTCCTTACCTTTTACATATCCATTTATTCATATGGTCATTCATTCAGCACACAAATTTATTGGATACTTTAAAAATATTTTTATTGATTTCAGAGAGGAAGGAAGAGGGAGAGAGAAACATCAATGATGAGAGAGAATCATTCATCTGCAGCTTCCCACACACCCCACACTGGGAATTAAGCCCATAACCCAGGCATGTGCCCTGACTGGGAATTGAACTGTGACCTCTTGGTTCATAGGACAATGCTCAATCACTGAGCTATGCTGGCTAGGTGATTGGATACTTTTTATAGGCCAGACATCTAGCTGATTCTGGGATACAGAAGTGGACAAGACAAAAAAGTATCTGTGCCTGCTCTTGTAGGGGAAGATACACATTAAAAATCTAATTATCACATGACATGTTTAGTGTGACCATAGGAGAAAAACAGAGGAAGTCTCAAATCTCTCAGTCCTCTGACTCTCCCAAGATCATTGTTATACCCATTTATCTAATTGTGCCACTTGCCTTCTCAAATGCCATCAATGCCCTTTGCTATTACCTACTCATTTCAAGCCATTCATTCATTCACCATTCATAGTTTCTTGTGCTTCTCATGCACACTTTGCAGTTCATTGTCAACATACTCTTACTAATGTGGTTCCTTCTTCTTGTGGTACCCTCTCTTTAGCTCACTACACCCTTCCTTCACTTGGTTAATTGAAGAGATACTATCATTAATACTTCTAGGAAGACCTATCCACTCCTTACGGAAGTATAACATGCTCACCAGCTTCTTCCTTATCCCCTCATCCCACTCATTCGTTTCACTTTTTAAACTTTTATGAGAGCATCATAGCGTTTAATGCTGATTAATCTGGTTGTGGACTCTTAATGCTGTGACACTAGCCTTGAATTAAACTTGATGTTTGTAGCATGTCTTCCTTGAGTTTAAACCTTTGCTTTCACTAGCACATGATCTTTGACTTGGCTGGTCCCTCCCGATCTTGGTCACTGTAGCCTGGGGTAGAGCCTGTCTCCTGTAATCTGAAGTCCACCGAAGCTACTATTAGACTTGGATTCTTGGTCACTATTGGGTTGTGTCAGATTTAAAACATGCAGAGGAGACAGTTTCCATATGACTATTAATTGACCTAGAATAAAAGGGCAATGCATTACAAAGCTGGGCAGCAGCATCTTCATGAAATAATATTACTTCTCTCTCTTCTTTCTCTTTGTCCGATTTGCAGATGTAGAAAGACAAGGGTTAAAGAATGGTATCTTGTATATGTTATAATAAATTAGAAGAAAAGATAGAGATATTAGGAATCAGATTTTATGAACACAAACATTAATATTTGTTCTCCTGGATTTGTATGACTGCAATGAAAGTTGGTTAGATGGTATGATGTTTTGTTTTTTTTTCCAGTTAGTCCACTATGTTTTCAGCACCCCACTCACCACCACTTCTTTTAAAAAAATGCTGTGCCTTTCTGAGAATGCACAACATCTGCTGTGGAGACATTGTGAGCACCACAGCAACCCACAGCTGCTGAGTAACACCTGCCTGCAGCTGGACCAAAGATGGGACTGGGTTCTGAGAAAGACTGCACACTCTCCCTATTGGAAAGAAAGGTGTCATTTTGGGAAATATTCAATAAAAAGTATTTGAGACAGAGCCTTCTTCATGGTAGGATGGATTGAAGGAGTTATTTTCCCTCTTAAGACTTGGCTCAGTCTGGAAGGATGCTCTTTAATGTAACCCAGAACTGATTATTTTGTTGATCATGTTTCAAAATGCCTGCCCTTTAAATTAGTTCCCAGAGTCAATTGAGTGCAATTGAGGGAAATTTAACTTTAAAAATAGTCTTATTATTATTATTATTATTTTGAGATTTGAGGGAGAGGACAACAGGAGATTTTGAATGAAAACCTGCCAAGGACCAAAAAAATAAAAGGGGCTGGGCATAGCTGTGTATAGGGGGAATGAATAGAGCAAAGCAAGACTAGAATTCTGGGTCGGAAACTCTTGCTGAATGAGTCATCCCACAGGACAAATAAAATCTCACTCATCACCCTGTCTTCCTTCTCTGTATGGAGAGAGCAAACAGTGGGGCCCTGGAAAAACATCAGCAACTTCTTGTAGCATCTGTAGGTGGGGAAGGTTTCCAAGCCACAGCGAGGGCTGTGAACGCGCTTACCAGGGCTCCAGTTTTTCTCAGCCAAATAGGAAGAACCTCCAAATTGACCTTGGAAAAACATACTCACTGAAGGAAAAAATTATTCTAAGCTCCCCCTGTGTATTTGTATTGAGAGAAAAAAATTTTATAAAGAAACAAATAGCTTGCTTTCCAATTTTCCATGAAAAGAGCTTGAATGCTCTCAGATTCGTAGTGGTAGAACCTTGAAGTGGGTTTTGAAAGGCTGCAGAGAGGACTTAAGCCTTGCCCCTCTTTAATGACTACAAGGTCATTCACATAGTACAACCATATTCATATTAAAAAGCTGAAGGGAAAAGCATTCTTGCCACTCCTTTCTGCAAAGATCGCAATTAGCATTTTTATGAAGAACATAAACTCTCTGTGTATCAAAGATGCACTTTTATTACTCTGAAACTGGCTCTAGTAAGCATCCCGCAAATGTTTGGCTCTTTCCCTTCCAGGAGGAGGCCAATTAAAACACAGCCTGTCCCACTGCCAGCCCCTACCCACCCTGCAGTGGGGCAACAACAATACTGAGACGGTAGCTTTGGCGCCCTCAAAAGTGGCTCTTCAGTCATTGGCACCTGGCAGGAAAATAATGAGTCCTTGGCTGTCATCACACACATACACACAAAAACAAAAACCCCTAGGTTTAAAAAAACCTTTCCCTCCTCATTTCAGTTATGAATTGCTCAGTTCAGAAAGATGATTGAACTTGCCACCAATTGTGCTAGTGGCTCTCCCACATCTGGAGCAGCAAGGCTTAAGGGAGAGTGGCAGTTGACCATGTCTCAGTGGCGCCAGCAGGCTTTCAAACTGGACTGCCCTCTGGACTGCTGCCTGTGCCAGTGGGCTGCTTTCTGGAGCCGAGACGCGCAGCTGCACAGACCCCTGTGGCTAACAACTGTCTGTGCCTTTTGATGTTGCTTTAGGTATTGTCTGGATGACCATTGGTGTTCCTATTACAGGTGGACTCTCTATCATGGCATGGGGCAGAGACAGTGTCTTGCTGTTTTTTGGAGCCAAAGGCAACAGGCCAGGTTTTACCTCACTCATTTGGTTCTGTTGGCCGAATGGGTCTTAGGAAAACATTTAATCTCCATATTCACAATAAACAATTTTTCTTTTTTGGTTAGTCCTCACCTGAGGATATTTTTTCCATTGATTTTTAGAGAGAATGGAAGGGAGGGGGAAAGACAGAGTGAGAGAGACACATTGATTGGTTGCCTCCCGCACGTGCCCTGAGGTATGATCCTGCAACGGAGGTATGCACCATTGACCTGAATTGAACCCGCAGATTGAGTCAAACCAACCAGGGTCACAATAAACAATTTTGAATGGTAGTCAGGAAAAAATATAAACAAGCCAATATCTCAATGGAGATGGCACAGAGCACAGTAAAAGCAGTCATGCTCAGTAAATGTTTCTTGAATGAAAGAATTAATATGCAAAGGCTAGAGAGAGATTTCTACCAAGTGATGTTAGGTATATTTTAATGGTATTTTCCTAGTGTTCCTCTATCCATTTCCCTCAACTTCCTGATGTGATGAAACTCATTCTTGTGATTGCTATACTAATATTACCTCTGACAGTGAGTCTTCCAGATTTCAGACAAAGAGTCAAACTGACGTCATATGAAAAGAGTTAATGCAATGCTTGAAAGTGTAAGTTTTGATGCTTTTGGCTCTACTAAATTAATTAAAACAATTCAGAGTTATTAATAAAACTTAAAAAAAAGATGTCCAGAGATTTGCAGTTCTTAAGTTGGATCAACAACTCAACAATGTCAAAGGCCAAGATCAATGTCCTAGAATTTTTCTTTCTTTCGTGCTTTCAAGATGATTGTTACAGTTTCATGCATTACCTCTTCATAGCATAATATCTGAAGCACAATATAAGAGGCATTTTTGAAAGACCAAAAAGGGTCCCCATTATATCTAATTTTTAGAAATAATTGTGCCAAATACTAAGTAAATGCATTTCTTGGTTGACTTAGACCCATTATGCTATTTTCCCAAGGCTGCCATTACAAAGTACCACAGACTAGATTACTTAAACAGCAGAAATTTATTTTCTTATGATTCTGGAGGCTAGAAGTCCAAGATCAGGGTGTTAGCAGGGTTGTTTTTCTCTGAGGCCTCTCATATTGGCTTGTAGATGACTGTCTGCTACCTGTGTCTTCATAAGGTCATTCCTCTATGCCTGTCTGCATCTTATAAGTACACTGGCCATAATGGATTAAGGCCTACCCTAATGACCTCATTTTAACTCAACTACCTCTTTAAATATCATATCTCCAAAAATACTTACATTCTGAAGTAATAGGGCTTAAAACACTATTATATGAGTTCGGGGGGGGGGGGCACAATTCATAATAGCCATCCTAATTGGTCCTCCGGGGTTTAGTTTATTATTTACTGCTCAGGTAACATTGGGGTTCGTTTAATAAGAAAGATGGAAGAAAGTCTCAAGGATTCTTATTAGTGTTATTATTTTTTAATGTTCTATCCTATCTATGGTTCTTTATTTTATTTTTCCATCGCCATTTATCCCCCCTATACTCTCTTTTACCTACATCCTCCTTCTCCTGCAATCATCACAGTGCTGTCCATGAGCGTTATTCTTTTTAATGCAATGATTATTGAATCAGTTTTGAACAAACCAATACTAGAAATGATTCAGAGAAACAGATCAGGACTAATTGATTACCTCTCTCTGGGTATGTTCCTCAATACAGGGCCAGTCTATATCCATTGGGAGCATATTATTTAGCATGTATGTGGTAAATAATATTCTCCAAGTGTAATCAGTTTTGAACAAACCAATACTAGAAATGATTCAGAGAAACAGATCAGGACTAATTGATTATCTCTCTCTGGGTATGTTCCTCAATACAGGGCCAGTCTATATCCATTGGGATCATATTATTTAGCATGTATGTGGTAAAAAGTAAAATAAATTGATTTGTTTAACAAATCTCTAAGGGAGAGGATATCTGGGTTTAGAAAAGTTCCTGACAAGCTTCTTGGTAGGAAAGTGGTACTCAGAGGTCATGGGCTACAGGAGCCAAGTTAACACAAGAGAAGGCTAAAGTTCTTTAAATAAATCAAACAGGAATTTAGGAGTATGGAGAGAAGAGTGAGGGGATAAGAGGAAAAAGATGTGATCTTAGAAGGTAGCACAAGGTTAAAGACCTTGAGAGAAAAGTAGACAGTGGTTATCTAGTGAATAGAAGGCTTCCTAGAACAAAGGAGTCCCATGTTCACTTTAAATATATTTTTGTTAGTATGATGTAGTTTTCTCTGAGGCTACCTTCCTTTGATAATCACCAAGACATACTAAGAATACACTTATCTCAAGAGAACAGAGTTTTTTAGAGAAGGGGCTAAGCTGAAAGGGCATTGGATATGTCATGAGTAGATTTGGCAGATGATCCTCAAGTGGAACTGATTCAATCAAAGCAGGATTTCAGAAATATAGGTACCTGTAATCTCTTCCTACTCCTACCTCCAGGCAAGAAATTTGGGGATATTGTTTCCATTTTTAAAAATATGTGTATATATATTTTTAAAATTTTTTATTATACTTGACATACAATATTATATTAGTTTTGGATGTACATTATGGTGATTGGACATTTATATAACTTACTAGAGGCTCGGTACACAAAATTTGTGCATGGGTAAGGTCCCTAGGCCTGGCCAGCGATCAGGGCCAATCTGTGGGATGACTGGTGGGGCAATTGCAGGGCTCCTGCTGGCACCTGCTTTGGCCGGCCTGCTGCCACTGGGTGGCTGGCCAGCCCCACCCCCTGCCACCTCTGGTTGCCTCCCTCTGCAAGGTGATTGGGGGGCCCCCTGCTGGCACCCACCTTGGCTGGCCTGGGGCCTGTGGGCTGGGGGAAGCTTCTGCATTGAGTATCCGCCCCTTGGTGGTCAGTGCACATCATAGTGACTGGTTGTTGTGCTGTTTGGTAAATTTGCATATTAGGCTTTTATTATATAGGACAGTGATGGCGAAACTTTTGAGCTTGGAGTGTCAGCATTTTGAAAAACCCTAACTTAACTCTGGTGCCGGGTCACATATAGAAATTTTTTGATATTTGCAACCATAGTAAAACAAAGATTTATATTTTTGATATTTATTTTATGTACTTAAATGCCATTTAACAAAGAAAATTCAAACAAAAAGATGAGTTCGCGTGTCACCTCTGACACGCGTGTCATAGGTTCGCCATCACTGATATAGGATGAGACAATCATCTAAATAAATCTAGTATCCATCTGACATCATATATAGTTATTACAATATTATTGATTATATTCCTTATACACTACCTTATATCTTCCTATTTTTTTATTGAAAACTGAAAGGGAGATGAGAATAAGGATGTGTTTGATTCAATCTCATCTATACTTTAAGGTGTAAGGTGATCCCAGATGTTATCTAGGTTGCATATGTATTGTAACTTCATTATCTTTTTGGAAATAACAGTCCAACCAAATGTTAGATTGTGAGTAGTTTGAAAATATTTTTTGTCATATATGATTATTATAATCTGGGAAAACTAGCACAGACTTTTAAAACATTGTATTTATTCTTAAAGTTTGAGATAATTTTAAAGTGACATGCAGTTCTAAGAAATAATACAGAGAGATCCTGTGTACCCTTTAATTAATTTCTACTTTTGGTAACAGCATCCAAAATGATAGTACAATATCACAATCAGGATGTTGACTTTCATATAGTCAAGATACAGAACATTCCATCATCATAAGGATCCCTTTCATTTGTCCATTAGCTATACCCACTTCTCTCTTGGCCCATTCCTCCTCAACGCTAGCATAATTTCTCAGGGAGTCATCTAGCTTCTTTTGCATATCACCAGGTTTTTTTTTTCTTTTTATTGCTGAATAAATATTTGAGTAAATATTTACCTGTTAAAAGACATCTGGGTTGTTTCCAGTTATAGGATATTACAATTAAAGGTAAGCATAATTCAATTCCACAATCCAATTCAATATTCATATGGTTATGGATATTCTGAATTCAATTGTGTTCAATATGCTTTGAATTGAATTGTGTTCCTCCCACCAGAATTCATATGTTGAACTCTTTTTTTAAATATGTTTTTTTTATTGATTTTTATAGAGAGAGGAAGGGAGAGGGAGAGAAAGATAGAAACATCAATGATGAGAGAGAAACATCATCAATTGGCTGCCTCCCACATGCCCGTCACTGGGGATCAAGCCCACAAACCTGATCTGTGCCCTGACTGAAAATCAAACCAGTGACCTCTTGGTTCCTGGGTGGATGCTCAACCACTGAGCCATACCCAGCCGGGTCATATGTTGAACTCTTAACTTGTGATACACAAAATATGTTACACTAGAGGCATGGTGCATGAATTTGTGAACCAGTGGGGTCCCTTGGCCTGGCTTGCGGGATCGGGCTGAAACTGGCTCTCCAACATCCCCTGATGGGTCCTGGATTGCGAGAGGGTGCAGACCAGGCTGAGGGACCCCAATGGTGCACCTTTGGGGCTGGGGAGGGGCGTGGGAGGTTGGCTAGCTGGGGAGGGACTATGGGAGGGCTTCAGGGTGTGTCCAGCCCATCTCACTCACTCCTGATCAGCTGGACCCCAGCAGCAAGCTAACCTACCAGTCGGAGCGTCTGCCCCCTAGTGGTCAGTGCACATCATAGCAAGCAGTTGAGTGGCCTTAGCATATAATTAGCATATTATTCTTTGGTTGAACAGACAACCAGACAACCGGACACTTAGCATATTAGGCTTTTACCTTTTACTAGAGGCCCGGTGCACAAAAATTTGTGCACTCGGGGGAGAAGAGGGGGTCCCTCAGCCCGGCCTGTGCCCTCTCACAGTCTGGGACCCCTCGGGAGATAACAACCTGCTGGCTTAGGCCTGCTCCCGGGTGGCAGAGGGCAGGCCCAATCCCTAGGTGCAGCCCCTGGTCAGGCTCAGAGCAGGGCCGATTGGGGAGTTGGGTCACCGCCCCCTGTCATGCACAGTGCAGGGCGGACCTGGAGGTTACGATGCCACCCCTAGTCACGCTCAGGGTAGGGCCGATTGGGGGATTGGGGCACCGCCCCCTGTCACACTCAAGGCAGGGTCGATAGGGAAGTTGCGGCGCCACCCCCTGTCACACACAGAGCAGGGCGGATCAGGGGGTTGGGGCCTGCCCCCTGTCACACACAGAGCAGGGCCCATCAGGGGGGTTGGGGCTCCGTACCCTGTCACACACAGAGCAGGGTTGATCAGGGGTTTGAGGAGCTCCCCCCTGTCACTCACAGAGTAGGGCTGATCAGGGGGTGGGGCACTGCACCCTGTCACACACAGAGCAGGGCCGATCAGGGGGTTAGGGCGCTGCACCCTGTCACACACAGAGCCGCAGGGCGATCAGGGGGTTTGGGCGCTGCCCCCTGTCACGCTGATCCCGGTGCCGGGAGGCATATTACCCTTTTACTATATAGAATAGAGGCCTGGTGTACGGGTGGGGGCTGGCTAGTTTGCCCTGAAGAGTGTCCTGGATCAGGGTGGGAGTCCCCACTGGGGTGCCTGGCCAGTCTGGCTGGGGGACTGAGGTCTGTTTTCAGGCTGACGGGTGACTGAAGCTCCCAACCACTCCTTTTTTTCTTTCTTTCTTTTTTTTTTTTTTTTTTTTTTTTTTATTCTGGGCCAGCTTTAGCTCTGAGGCCTCGGCTGCTGAAAACAGGTTTCTGGCCTATGTTTACCATCTGTATTTGATACAATGTTGTGGTCCGGCTGGCTGAAGCCCAGCTGAGTAAAGCAGGTTTCTGGGTTTTTTTAGCTTTGATATTTGCAACATAGTTGCTTAGAGTTGCAGCTGAGAGGCCGGCAAGTCAGGCGGGGAACGTTGGAGTCCTCCATCACTGAAGCAAGGAAGCCTCCCTGTTTGCATCAGCTGCCTGGCTGCCGGCCGCCATCTTGGCTGTCAGTTAATTTGCATATCTCCCTGATTAGCCAATGGGAAGGGTAGCGGTCATACACCAATTACCATCTTTCTCTTTTATTAGATTAGATAGGCTATGCAGAGAGGGTCTTTACATTGGTATTCAAGTTAACATGAGGTCATTAGGATGGCCCCTGGTCCAATATGACTGGTGTTCTTAGAAACAGTGTAAATGTGGGGACAGACATGCACATTGGGAGAACACCATGGGAAAATGAAGTCAGAGACTGTGTGATGCTTCAACAAGTCAAGGAACACCAAATATTGCCAGCAAACCACCAGAAAGCTAGGCAAGAAGCATGGGACCGAGTCTCTCTCACTGCCTTCAGAAGCAAACAACTCTGCTGATACTTTGATCTTGCACTTCAAGACTTCAAACCTATTCTATATAATAAAGAGATAATATGCAAATTAACCCTCACACCCTCACAAGATAGCTTCCTACTACCAGGCTGACAGGGGGGTTAGGGAGGAATGACCAAATGACTGAACAAGCAGGCTGTGTGAGGCAACCAGGCCAGCGGGGGGGTGGGCAGTTCGGGGCGATCAGCCAGGCAGGCAGGTGAGCGATTAGGAGCCAGCAGACCAGGATTGTGAGAGGGATGTCTGACTGCCAGTTTAGGCCTGATCCCCGGGATCAGGCCTAAACTGGCAGTCAAACATCCCCTGAGGGGTCCCAGAATGGAGAGAGTGAAGGCTGGGCTGAGGGGACCCCCCTTCCCCCCCCCGTACGAATTTCATGTACTGGGCCTCTAGTGAGACAATAAAGTTTTGTTGTTTAAACCACCCAGTTAGTAGTGCTTTTTTATGACAATAGTGGCAAACTAATACAGTGACATAAACATTTGTCTAAAAGTTTTCAAATGAATACAAGTCTTCATTTCTTTGTGATAAATGCCCAGAAGTAAAATTGCTGGTTCTTATGGTAATTGCATGTTTAGTTTTTAAAGAAATAACCAAACTGGTTTCCAGAATAGCTAGACCATTGCACATTTCCTCCAGCCATGTGTAAGTGATTCAGTTTCTCTGGAGCCTCATCAGCACTTAGTATTGTAACTATTTTTTATTTTAGCCATTCTGATAGGTGTGTAGTAATATAGCATTATAGTATTAACTGATATGGTCCCTAGCGGCTGCCAGCTGGGACCTCCCTCCCTTCCCCCAGCCAACCCCACCCCCTGGTTGAACTCTTGGACAATTCTTGGTCGAGGGGACAATTTGCATACTCCGCTTTTATTATATAGGTTTAGAGGCTGGGTGCACAAATTTGTGCACTGGTGGGGTCCCTCAGCCTGGCCCTGTGCCCTCTCACAATCTGGGACCCTTTGGGGGATGTCAGACTGCCAGTTTCAGCCTGATCCCTGCAGGCCAGGCTGAGGGGCCTCACCGGTGCATGAATCTGTGCACTGGGCCTCTAGTATGCATATAAGATCTTTGGTTAATCTCTTCCAACCACCATCCCTCCTTCTCTCTGAGATTCATTAGTCTGTTCCATGTTTCCATGCCTGTACATTGAGCGTCTGCCCCTTAGTGGTCAGTGTGCATCATAGCTACCCATCAAATGATTGAATAGTTGGATGGTTTCTTAGGCTTTTATATAAATAGATGCACATTTCTTTAATGGCAACTGACAAATGGACAGCTTTCATGTATTTTTTTTTTTTTTTGCTTGCTTATTTTTACTGTTGAGCTTTGAGAGAGTTTCTATATATTCACTGCTATATATTCACTACATATTCCTTTTCTGTATGTATGTATGTTTTGCAAATATTCCCTTCCAATCTATATCTTGTTCTATCATCTCCTTAATAAAGTTTTTTTTTTTGTTGTTGTTGTTGTTTTTTGTTTTGTTTTGTTTTTTTCCTGGAGCACAGATATGTAATTTTGATAGAGTTCACTTTATCATTTTTATCCTTTCTTGGGTCATGCTTTTGGTGTTAATTAGAAGATTTCCTGCCTAACCTAAGATTCCAAATACATTTTCCCATTATTTTAATAAAAGTTTTAAAGTTTTGCATTTTACATTTAAGTCCATGAAACAGTTCAGTTAATTTTTGTATAAGATATGAGGATTAGGTTGAAGTTTGCTTGTTTATTTATTTATTTATTTATTTATTTATTTATTTATTTATGCTTATGGATATTCAATTACTCCAGCACCATTTGTTGAAAAGGGTGTCTTTCTTCAATTGAATTGTTTTTGATCCTTTGTTAAATCAGTCAGGTATATTTTTGTAAATTGATTTCTGAATTTTCTATCCTATTCCATTGATCTGTGTCTTTTTCTCCTCCAATACCAAACTATATGATTACTATAGGTATATATTAAGCCTTAATATAAGGTAGAGTGATTTCTACCACTTTATTCTTCTGCAAATCTCTGTCTTTTAATTCATTTATTTAGATCATTTATATGTACTATAATTATTAATATCTGACTTTTAAGTTTATCATTTTATTCTTGTTTTCTGTTTATTCTGTTGTTTTTTGTTTCTGTTTTCTTTTTCCTGACATCTTTTGGGCCACATGAATATTTATTAGAATTCCATTTTGATTTTCTACAGGCTTTTGAACATTATCTCTTTGTATAGCTGTTTTAGTGGTTGCTTTAGGTTTTATATTACATATACATCACTTTTCACTGGTATAATTTTACCAGTTTTACTTCAGTATACAAATCTTGCTTCCCTTTCTATTTCTTAAACTTTCCCCAATTAAAATATAACATTTAAAAATATTTTTCTGCATACATTTAAATTTAGATCAGACAGTTTTATAATTTTTGTTTCAATTGTCAAAAATAATTTAGAATACTCAAAGGAGAAGAAACATCTATTTTTATGTATCTATGTTTTTGCTTACCATGTACTTTTTCCTTTCTGATATTTAAAGGTCATCTTTTTTTAATGTTTAGAGAACTTTTTAGAAATTCTATTGGGTTTTCTGATGGTAAATTTTTCTTAGTTTTCTTGTTTCTGAGAATAGCTTGATTTCCCTTTCACTCCTGAAGGATATTTTCAGTGGACATTGAATTCTGTATTGACATTTATTTAAGTAGTTAAAACATGTTGTGCCGCTTTGTTCTAGCCTCTGATTTCTGATGAGAAATTCATTGTAATTTGAATAGAGTTTTTCATATAGGTGTAATTTGATTTCTCCTTTGCTTCTTTCAATATGTTTTCTTTGTCTTCAGTTTTCAGAACTGTGACTACAATATGTAAATTTCTTTGGGTGCTTCCTCTTTGAGATTTTCTCATCTTCTTGAATCTGTAGGTTTATGTGTTCTTTTTGTGTTTGTTTTGTGAAATTTGGGAAGTTTTCAGTCATTATTTCCTCGAGAACTTTTTTCAGCCCCAGCCCCTTTTTTATCCTCTATAATTTCAATGACAAAAACTTTAGATATTTTGTTATATTCCCACAGGCCCTTCAGGCTTTGCTCATTTTTTCTTCAATATATTTTTCTCTGTTGTTTAGATTGGGTAATTTCTATTGTTCTTAAAGTATTCTAAATGTTCTCTCTCCCTCACATTTCAATGTTAAAAACATCCATTGATATATATATATATATATATATATATATATATATATATATATATATATATATATATAATTTAATATTATTTAATCTTATAGTTACTAACTATAGCACTTAGATTCTTCATAGCACAAGAAAAAGAAATGAACTCACAACATTTTATAGAAAAATGTGTCCTCTTATGTTGGACGTTAAGATTTGTTCTATTATTTTACTGGGCAATAAATCTCCTTATTTTCTTTCTCTCTTGTTATTTTTCTTTACCAAATCCCTTATAAGTAATTCATAGTCAACCAGCCTAGAATCTCTTTACTTGTATCTAACTAAATCTCTACTTGTACCAGTCTCTTTTAGTATAGGAGAACAGAGTCATTCTAAGTAATGCAAGAATAATATTTTTATATAAAATATGTAGAACATAGCAATAACATTTTAGTAGAGAAATTAGGGGTCACCTGGGAAAGGAAAGATCAGGAAGCTTCAGTCAAAATATCAGAGGGACAGCCTAAAACCCTATAGTGGGTAGTTACAAAAATTTCACCAGGAAACAACTGTAACTCTTTAGTCTTCAGGAAAGTTCCCAGTTAATTCTTTTGGTTAGCTATGTGGTTTGCTTCTTGGCCACCCATGTGGCCACTTTGACCTTCCAAATCACTTCTGCCTTTCAAAATCTAATGTGAGTTTTTCTTATTGGCAAACTCTATAACCTAGATTCATATAACAAAGGGGACTCTGGGAAATGTAATTGAATGGTTCTGGTTTATCTAACTCTCCCTGATGAGTAAACTGTCTAAGAGTAGAAATAGTGAATGGGAAAACATCCATCTGGCCCAGGCCATCTGGCTTTCTGGAAAATTACTCAAATAGTTAGAAATACATTGCTGAATTCTGCCATTGGACCATGATTGTTATCATCACTTTTTCAATTTATTCACCCTAGTTAACCATCTAATAAAGATACATATATTAATGTCTAGTCTATACAACTCATTTCTTTTGGAAACTGTTCTCCCATTCCAACCTATTGGTTTTAGTTTTACCTACCATGATTTCCCACGATCTGATTCCATCTTTGGCCATAGTTTATTGGCATATTATTCAAGTTTAACCAATCAGAGTGCTTTGTTCCCTGTAAACAGTTTATTATTCTAAAGGTGGGTCACGAACCAGATTAGTTAATCAAAATTATTTCCAGTATTTCTTAAAATGTAATTGAGAAATAGAGTTAGTTTTGTCTTTTGGTGGAAAATTTAAGAACTCTTGGCAACTATGCTTCCTATTATGTGGAAAAAGATTGTTCGTAGTGAGATAAAAGGGAAATGATACATAGAGAGAAGAACAAAAAAATAAAAAGACATGGAAAGAGAGAGGGGTGTGGTTTAAGTTCCTAATTCTAATTATTCCAAAAACTTGCTTCATTGCTCTTTTTCTCATGGTTTGCTTACTCAATAGTGGTTTGCTTATGTGAAACAATAGCCTCTCTCTCTCTCTCTCTCTCTCTCTCTCTCTCTCTCTCTCAACTAGTTCATACCAGATTTCTGTCACTTCAAAACATATATTATCACCCTGGCCGGTTTGGCTCAGTGGATAGGGAGTCAGCCTGCGGACTCAAGGGTCCCAGGTTCAATTCCGGTCAAGGGCATGTACCTTGGTTGCGGGCACATCCCCAGTGCGGACTGTGCAGGAGGCAGCTGATCGATGTTTCTCTCTCATCGATGTTTCTAACTCTCTATCCTTCTCCCTTCCTCTCTGTAAAAAAATCAATAAAATATATTTAAAAAAAACATATATTATCATAACATGGAAACAAGTGCAATATTATTAATATGATTCATATTTGTAAAGCTTCCAAACCCAGTTATTTTGAAAAGTGGTCATTTGTCCTCCTCACAAATATTACCTGTGCATTTACTGATGTAGTCTTTCAACAATCAAAGTTGATGCTTCAGATTTAAGTGCAATTTATCTATGTTGTAGATACTACATATACACTTTTATATACCTTATTCAATTTAAATCTCCTAAAAACCAAAGTGGTAAAAAAATTGTTTCTATTTTAAAGATAAAAATGGAACCTTTAGAAAAGTTAAGTAATGTTTCATAGGTCATCCAAAATGTAAGTGAAATCTGAGTTCAGGGAGTTAGCTCTCACATAAAGGAATTTTGTGTGAATTAGAGAAAGTTACCCTGTTGCTGGGCACAGCTCTCAACCAGGATGCATAGCTTGGTGGTGTACAGAGCATGGAATAGATTTAAAACTTCACTTATCATCACTAGATGATTGCCATTGGGCAATGAAAAACCTTGAAAACCATCACATGGTACCTGGCAGAGTTCATGTCTCAGATTGGATTTGAACTTTTGACTCTAAGTTCAGTTACTTCTTTTATCATTCAACCACTGTATCTGGTTTTCATTTCCAAGAATAGCTTCATTTTATGATACATCTAGAACATATAAATACTATATCAGTTGGTATAGACTGGGTTATGCTATGGTAACAAACAACTACAAAATCTTAGTAATTTAGCATAACAAAATTGTATTTAGTATTCACTGAAATTCTACTCAAAGTCCAGGTATTTATCCATGGCAACTGGCCTCCATGTAGCAACTTAGCATCTTAGGCTACATAGATCTTAAAGTATATCCATATGGATTCATCTTTCTACAATTCCTGTGGCAAGGGAAAAAGCCTAGCTATAGATTCATGCATCTGCAATTAAATGCTTCCACAAGGAATCAACATGGCACTTCCATTCACATTGCATGATCAAATAAAATCACATGGCCATTACCAACTTCAAGAGTTGGATCAGTACTATCTTCCATGTACTCAGACATAGAGGATAACTATATAATTATTAACAATAGTAATGGTGCTCATATGGATTTATGACTATTATTTAGAGTTAATGAATAATAATGGTTAATTCTGATGCCAACATGTCTCTTATCCGAACACTGTGAATCAGTACTAACGAAAAATATTCTTTTTCTCTCTCTCCCTCTATCCTTCTCTCCCTTTCTCCCTTTCTCCCTCTCTCCCTCTCTCTGCTTTTGCCAAGCATTTTAGAAAACCTATTTGTCTTTTGTATCTCTTCTGAGTTGAAAATCTAGTGTCCAAAGTAGTGCTAGAATACTATGTATTCAGCCTACCACACAGAGTTGTAAATCTTAGGTGAAATAATGGTTACAAAAGGACTGGGTATACTTTAATATTTTAAGGTGTTATTACTGTTTTCTCTTTGGACTTCCACTAGGAGCATTTCTGGATGACTTTTTCAATTGAAAGCCGAATGAATAATTCTTCAGAGGATATAAACTCCAAATTTCAGAAAATTGAAGGGCCTATTTTGGCAGAAGACTCTAATAATCCTTTATTCACTGACAAACCCAGTTAGGTGTGGCAGGGTGGAATGGGCCTCAGGTAGAAGGTAAGGGTGGTCAGGACAAGTTGGTGATCCGAATGTGGCTCAGATGGGAAAATAAAGCATCCCATAGTATAAATGTGAGCCTGCCGAGGTCTGCTGTGTGATTCTCTTTAATAACGGAGTTGAGAGGTGTTAATGAGCATGACACAGGGCACACAGCCATCCAGTGAATTAGTCATAGCTTGATTCTTTTATGTGCCTTGTCTAATGGCAAACATTATCCAGCAATCACAGCAGCAGCACTCTCAGATGGAGCAGAAGGTGTAGAAGGGAGTAATGAGGCTGCTTAAAAACTGTTTCATAGAGCCCTGTACCAATTCACAACAGATAATAGAACTCAAAGCCAGACAGATAATAGAAGCGACAGCCATTTATTGCTAAGAGACTGTCTGAATATTTGTGCGTAAAACAGCCCACTCCAAGTTCTTTAATCACATTTCCTGAGAAAAAGTGGCAAAAAGAAAAGCCACGTGGCAGGCTACTTCCATTAGTGTATTCTAAATGAGTATAAAGAAGAGGAATGAGTAGACAGATATGAAGTAAAAGAACACGGGCAGAGACTGCAGATCAGAGACAGAGCCTGGCTGTTTGAATCTGGCAAAATGGGACATGCTCTCCTTGTGGTTAGGGCAGGGTAATGGAAAAAGATCTCATCCTGGAGTTATTTGATATTCAGGATTGTTAAAAGAGTCTTAGTTTACAATTCTACTTTGATTCTGAAAGAGAGGATGGCTCACCAAGACCTCATTCTTTCTTACCTCATGCCTAGACTTTGGCACTTTTTTATTATCATGGGCAGCCAATGTGTTTGATAAAGGTCTGGGGGGTGGAAGGCATAGTTTTTCATTCGCTTTTATAAAAATAATTATTTTATCTTTTGTCATAAGGTTTCCAAAAGGACCTCAAAGGGAAACATTTTACAAGATACCTCCTACTGTAATGAAAAATTCAGAAATTTGGTTTTGGTATTTTTCCCACTCCATCTGGCAATCATATGTTCTGTTCTGGTGTCACATTTTAAAAGGGACATTGACCAGAGGAAGTGCATCCAAGAGGAGGTGTCCAAAATGTCACTGGAATGTGAAAGCATATTATTTAGAAATTGTTGGAGGGCCTGGAGAAGAATTTTTAATGGGGAGATTTGTGAATGGGGGGCTTGATAACAGTGTTCAGATAATTGGTTACTTTCTCATGAAAGAGGAATTGGGTATGTTCTGTAGGACTTTAGGGAGTGGGAAAGGATAAATAAAGTTATAGTAGGCTGTCCTTAACATTATTATAGGGAATGATTTGGCTGTCCTGGAGTAGAATGGGCTATCTGGAGGAGGAGTGAGCTCTCTGTTAGTGGACATATTAAAGCAGAAGCCAAGTAACACTTGTCAGGGGTAATGTAGAAAAAGTTAAGCTCGCCCTGACGGGTTTGGCTCAGTGGATAGAGCGTCAGCCTGCGGACTTGAGGGTCCCGGGTTCGATGCCGGTCAAGGGCATGCGCCTTGGTTGCGGTCACATCCCCAGTGGGGGGTGTGCAGGAAGCAGATGATCGATGTTCTCTTTCATCGATGTTTCTAACTCTCTATCCTTCTCTCTTCCTCTCTGTAAAAAATCAATAAAATATATTTTTAAAAAAAGAAATAGTTAAGCTGGACAGTTGTTCTGACTGGTATGAATTCCACTTGAACCCAGAATGTCTATGATATTACTCTTGTTATTAGTCTGTTCCAGGAAGTTCTCGATACACTATAACCCAGGAAGTGAGCAAGGATGGAAACATGCAAACTTTAAAGGCTGTGTTTGAAATAATTTTTCTTCTCTTTTGAAGTAAAAAAAAAAAAAAAAAAAGACTTCAATATTGCCTAGCCATTGTGGTTAATGGTTGAGTGTTGACCCATAAACCAGGAGGTCAGGGTTAGATTCCTGGTCAGGGCACATGCCCGGTTGAAGGCTCCATCCCCAGTGGGAGGCATGCAGGAGGTAGCCGATCAAAGATTCTCTGTCATCAATGATGTTTATATTTCCCTTTTTCTCTGAAATCAATAAAAACATACTTAAAAAAAGAAAAGAAAGATTTCTGTATGTACATTATTATGATTATAAAAGTAATGTTTATTGTTGTGATAAGTAGTAAACCATGACTGTTCAAGTTTTTGTATAATGTTTTTTGCTTTTCCTGGAGTAAATAATTTCCATGTTTATTATTTTTCATTATTTTTAAGTATATACAATTCCCAGATACCCTAGCAGTTTTATAAAATGATCTGCATTATTATTTTATACACAGTCAAATGCACTAGGTCACCCATAAAATCCAAATGTAATGGTTTAGTATCCAGCACTGTTAATTGTATAGCCATAATCCTTTCTTCCTTTCTCTTTATTAATGAAAGGCAGTAAAATGTAGCTTTACAAATTTACTTACTAGTCTCTCTCGCAGCAAATGTCCACAAATTAAGTCTGTCAACAATATGTAAATAGATGTTTACAGAGAATTTTGGGGAAATTTTGTTTCCTGTTAAAGGTATTACCTCTTCTTTTCAGCAATGTTTCGTAATTTTCTTGTACAAGTCTTTTGCCTCCTTGGTTAAGTTAATCCCTAAGTATTTTATTCTTCTTTTATGCTATTGTAAATGAACTTGTCATTGTTAGTGTAAAGAAATGCAAATGATTTTGTAGTTGACTTTGTATCCTGCTACTTTGTTGATTTCATTTATTAGTTTTTTTTTATTTTTTAAAGTTTTATTTGAACTTTTTCATATATATTTTTATTATTATTATTATTAGTTAAGGTATTACAAATGTGTCCACATACCCCCCATTAACCCCCAACCTCCCCCCCACACACAAACTCATGCCATTTATTAGTTTTAATAGGGTATTTGTGTGTGTGTGTGTGTGTGTGTGTGTGTGTGTGTGTGTGTAATCTTTTGGGTTTCCTACATATAAGATTATCTGAAAGTAGAGATTATTTTACTTCTCTTCCAATTTGATTGCATTTTATTTCCCTCTCTTGCCTAAATGCTCTGGTTAGAACTTCTAGTTTTGTGTTAAATGGAAGTGGTGAAAACAGACATCCTTGTGTTGTTTCTGATCTTATAATAAAAGCTTTCAGTGTTTCACCATTGAATATGATGTTCACTATGGATTGCTTATTTATGACTTTTATTATGTTAAAATAGTTTCCTTCCATACTTAACCTTTTCACTGTGTTTACTACAAAACGGTTTCAAATTTTGTCAAGTGATTTTTCTGAATCAACTGAGATAATCATGTTTTTTCCCCCTTCATTTTTAATGTGGTGTGTTATATTAATTGATTTTCACCTATTGAGCCATCTTTGCCATCCAATAATAAACCCACCTGGTTATGGTGTATAATCCTTTTATTGGCTGCTGAATTTGGTTCACTAATATTTTGTTGAGGATATTTATGTCAACGTTATTAAGAGTTATTGATCTGTAGCTTCTTTTTTTCTTGTATTGCCTTTGTTTTGCTTTGGTATCATGGTAACACTAAACTCATAAAATGAGTTAGAAAGTATTGCTCATTTTTCCTCATTTTGAAAAAAATTCCAGAGTAATTGGTATTAGCTGTTTAAGTGTTTGACAGAATTCATTAATGAAGCTCTCAATCTGGGGCTTTTCTTTGTTGGAAGATTTTTTTTTTTTTTATTCAGTCTCATTAATGCTCATTACTTGTTATAGGTCTATTCAGATTTTCTATTTTTTCATAATATAGTCTTGATGGATTTTGTGTCTAGAATTTGTCCATTTCATTGAGGTTATAAAGTTTGTTAGTGTATAATTGTTCATAGTACTCTTTTATAATCCTTTGTATTTCTGCAGAGTAGATAGTAATGTCCCCGCTTTCATATCTGATTTTAGTAATTTGAGTATCCTCTCTCCTTTTTTAGTTCAGCTAGCTAAAGGTTTGCTAGTTACTTTAGTCTTTTAAAAAAGTCAACTTTTTGTTATATTTTTTATTGTTTTTTAATTTTTAGTTTCATTTATCTCCTTCTATTCTTCATTATTTCTTTTTTTCTGCTAGCTTTTGGGTTAGTTTCTTTTTCTTTTTCTAGTTCCTCAAGTTGTAAAGTTAGGTTGTTGATTTGAAACCTTTCTTAACTTTCTAATGTAAGTGATATAACTATAAAATTTCCCCTTAGTACTGCTTTCACTGTGTCCAATACATTTCAATATGTTGTGTTTTCATTTTCATTCATTTTTTAAGTATTTTCTCATTTTCCTGTGATTTCTTCTTTGATTCATCAGCTATTTTAGAGTTTGTTGGTTAATTTCCACAAATTTGTGATTTTCCAATTCTACTTCTACTATTAATGTCTAAATTCATCTTCATTCTACTGTGGTTTGAGTAGGTGACTTTTATGATATTTATCTTTTAAAATCTAGTAAAGCAATTTATATAACATATAGTCTATCTGGAAAATGTTCTTTTTGCACTTAATAAGAATGTATATACTGCTAATGTTGAATTGAGTGTTCTATATAAGTAACTGTTAGATTTAGTAAGTTTATTTTGTTGAGTCGTCTATTTTCTTATCTCTTGATTGTTCTATACATTACTTAAAGTGGGAGATTGAAGTCTCTGATACTGTATATCTTTCTATTTCTTCCTTCAATTCTATTAGTTATGACATATTTTATGGTCTGTCATATGTACATAAATGTTATATCTTCTTTCTGAATTAAACTTTTTATTAATATGGAAAGTCCTTCTTTGTCTCTTGTAAACTTTTACTGATTTAAAGCTTTGTCTTGTGTATTATAAACACTCCTGATCTCTTTTGGTTACTATTTGCATGGAACATCTTTTCTTTTCATTTTCCCTCCATCCTTTCACTTTCAGCTTGTCTTTTTGAATTTGAAATGAGTTTTCTATGGACAGCATGTAGTTGTAACATGTGTTTTTATCTATTCTAATAGTATCTATCCTTTGATTGGAGAATTGATCTATTTTTATTTAATCACTGATAAGTAAGAACTTACTTTTGTAATTTTGCTGTTTTCTATATGCCTTACACATTCTGCCCCTCTTTTTCTGCATTACATTTTTGTGTTTAATTATTACTAGTATAACAAATATTTAAATTTATTTCTTATTAACTTTTGTGTATATTCTATAGCTGTTTTCTTTTTTGGTTACCATGGAGATTTCATATAACACATCCTAAAGTTATCATATTCATATTTGAGTTTATAATAGTTTAACTTCAATAAAAAATAAAGAACTCTACTTCTTTATATCTCAGTTTTCACCTCTTGGCTATTGACGTCCTAAACTTTTATACATTGTATGTCCCAAAACATAAAGTAATATATTTTTTAAATTATGTGGAAAACAAAATGTGGAAATAAGAACCAAAGTTACAATAACATTAGCTTGGAAACTAATAATTTTTAATGTATTAGTTTCATAAATCATATAAAAACAAAAAAGGAGTTATAAACCATCTCTACAATAATGTTAATTTTATAGTTATGCTTAGATGTTTACTTTTCATATGGCTTAGAATTATTGTCTAGTATCCTTTTATTTTACCACTAGAGGTCCAGTGCATGAAATTCATGCAATTAGGGGGGGAGGTCCCTCAGCCTGGCCTGTGCCCTTTCGCAGTTTGGGAGCCCTCAGAGGATGTCCAACTGAGGGCTTAGGCTGGCCCTCCATAGGGAATGGGCCTAAGCTGGCAATCAGACATCCTTAGCGCTGTCACAGAGGCAGAAAAGGCTCCCACCACTGCCTCTGCACTCGCCAACCATGACCCTGGCTCAGGGCTTCTGGCTGAGCAGTACTCCCCCTGTGGGAGTGCACTAACCACCAGGGGGCAGCTCCTTCATTGAGCGTTTGCCCCCTGATGGTCAGTGCACATCATAGCAACCAGTCGTTCCGCCGTTCAGTTGATTTGCATATTATCCTTTTATTATATAGGATGCAGGACTTCTCTGAGAGTATTTTGTAGTGTAGGCCAAGTGATAATGAACTCCCTGGACTTTGTTTATTTGGGATTAGCTTAGTTTTCCCCTTAATTTTGAATGAGAGTCTTGCCAGATATAGATCACTTGTTTGACAATTTTTTCTTTTAGAATTTTGAGTACAGATGTTCCTTGACTTAAATGGGGTTGCATCCACATAAAAATATCATAAGTTGAAAATATTATAAGTAAAAAATGAATTGAGTACATCTAACTTACTGAATATTATAGCTTATCCTAGCCTACTGTAAACATATGCTCAGAACACTTACATTAGCCTATAGTTGGGCAAAAATCACCAAACACAAAGTCTATTTTATTATGCCCAGTATTACAAGAAAATATCTTACTGAATAGTGCTAGATCAGGACAAGATTATGAATGTGTATCACTTTTGCACCACTGTAAATTTAAAAATCTTAAGTTGAATCATTGTAAGTTGGGGCTGGGCTGTATATAGGCTGTTCACTGCCTTCTGGTCTCCAAAAAATTCTTGATGAGAATTTTGATCATTATCTTATTGAAAATATCTTCTAGGTATTGAAAAATAACTTTTTCTCTCTTGCTGTTTTCAATATTATCTTTTTCTTTGTATTTCAAATGTTTGATTACAATGTGTTTCCCTGTGGAAATCTTTGAGTTCATCTCACTTGGAGTTTGTTGAGTTTCATAGATGTTTATATTCATGTTTTCATCAAATTTGAAAAGTATTTAGGCATTATTTCTTCAAACACTCCCTTTGCCTTTTCTCATTTGTAGACTTTCACAATGTGTATGTTTCTAGGCTCTTTTGATTTTTCTTTAAGCTTATTTCTTACAGTTCTTCAGATTCAATAATATTCATTGTTTTATCTTCAAGTTTGCCAATTCTTTTTTTTCTGCCTGGTTAAATCTCCTGTTAATCCCTCTAGTGATTTTTTTTTTTAAATGAATTATTGTACTTTTCAGCTCCAGAATTTCGTTTTCATTTCTTTTAAAGTTTTCTTTCTCTTTATTGATAGTTTTATTGTATTTATACATCATTTTATTGACTTCTCCATATCATCATTTAGTTCTTTGAGATTTTTAAGATATTTGTTTTAAATAAGTCTCTATCTAGTACATCTGCCCTTAAGTGTTTTTTCAGGGAGATCTTCTTTTGATTTATTTTTTAAAATGTGACATACTTTACTGTTTCTTATAATATTTTTGTAAACTAGACATTCAAATCTAATAATGTGGTAACTCTGAAAATCAGATTCTATTCTCTCCCCCACCCCCGGGTTTGCTTTAGTTTGCTATTATTTTTGTTTATTGTATTATTTTTTTATTGTTTCAAGTTGTTTCTATTGCAAGGATCAGCATGAGGTATACATTTAAGGTATTCTCAGTTATTTTCTGAGCCTGTGTCTTTTCTTAGACATGTATAGTCATTTAAAAATTCTTCCCCAATATATTCAGCTGTCTTTGATTATCCTACTCTTTAATGTTTGCCCGCCCTCCCCACAAAAAAAGGGGAAAAAAAAAGAAAGAAAAATAAAAGGGAATGGAAAAAAGACACTGGCCCTTTAAGTCCTCTGAGAGTCACTTCAACTGGCATTGAGAGGCATGCAACAATGGTCCTCCACCTCTTTCCCTACAAAACTATGACAGAAGAAGTAATAGGTGATCAGAGCACAGATCCCAGAACTTTAAAGCAGAGTCCATTTTGCCCACCCTGGATTCCAATGGAGTTAAGTTATGTGCAAGCCGCTCTAGAAACATGGTCATAGCTGCCTATTAGGAGGCTAAGGGTAATGGATGGGTGGCTGCTATTGTGCTAAGAGTTGAAATTGACTGAAATTAGCTGACTTTATTTTCTAAGTTTCAAGCCTTCAATAGACTTCAGAGTTACAAACTAGTTACATCAAACAGATTCTGCCAATGTGCTGGGGTCCAACCCCAGCAGGTCCAGGGGTCCCCAAAGGTGTGGATGGAGTCGGCAAAGAAGGAATGACACGGAGACAGCGTTCAGTTGATCAGCAGCCTAGCCAGGATCTCTAGCCACAATCTCCAGCCAAGTTCTGTTTAGGATCTCCAGCCAGGTTCTGTGTCCATGTTCTCTTGCTAGGTTCTCCAGCCAGGTTCTGTCCAGGTTCTCTAGCCAGGTTCAGTCACCAGGTTCTAGTCAGGTTCTCTTGCCATGTTCTATCCAGGTTCTTCAGCCAGGTTCTCTCGCTAGGTTCTGTCTCTAGGCTCTGTGGCCAGTTTCTGTCGAGGATCTTTTGCCATGTTCTCTCCAGCAAAGTTCTTCTGTCTCTAGGTTCTGTGTAGGTTCTGTGTCTAGGTTCTGTGTGTAGGTTCTGTGTAGGTTCTGTGTCTAGGTTCTGTGTAGGTTCTGTGTAGGTTCTGAGTCTAGGTTCTGTGTGTAGGTTCTGTGTCTAGATTCTGTGGCCAGTTTCTATCTCTAGGTTCTTCAGCCAGGTTCTGTCTCTAGGTTCTGTCTCTAGGTTCTGTTGCCAGTTTCTGTCCAGGATCTTTTGCCATGTTCTGTCTCTAGGTTCTGTGTCTAGGTTCTGTGTCTAGGTTCTGTGTCCTGTTGTCTTGTTACATCTGTATTTATACCAGTTGATTCCAATCCTATCAATCTCTATTCCAAAGGTTAGGGCGTTTCTTATCTCCATTCCAGGGAGTAAAGATTATGTAGCTTAAGCATGATTGTTCGTAGTTAAAGTGTTTAATTACCCGCCTGGCACTTAGTTAAGGGGTTTTATTCCCTCCCTAACTTCAGGGGAAAATCCCTACCTGGGGAAACAACCTTTCTCAGAGAGGTGATCTTGGTTAAAACACATAGTGCCAAGAAGGTGAGCAAAAATATTAAGAACAGTATGCCATATATGCCAGGTCCCTTGAAACAGCAAGGATGGACTGGCTCCCGGCGCCAATGCAATTATTGTCTAAGCTGGGAGAAAAGATTCCTGGTGCTTCCTGTGGCACTATCTTCCCAGAATCCTCTCTCTCTTTTAAGGAAATTAGACCTTTGTTTTATTGAAAGTTGTTGAAGATAAGATGAGCTCAATAACCAGGGACCCTTTCTGACTGTGAGGATTGGAAATACATAAATGACAAAAAATATATTACATGTATGTGTTCCTATTTTATTTATCAAGGTGTTTTTATATCCACACGTCACTTTATCTTCCCAGTACCCCTAAAAGGAAGGCAGAGTAATTGCTAATATATTCATTTTACATAAGACAAATGTGCCTCAGAGAGCCCAAGTTGTCTTGAGTGGCACAAATAGCTAATGTAGCTCTTGGCTCAAAAGTAGATATCTGAATTCTAGTACTTGCTGCACAATGCTCCTCAGATTAGGGGGTTCTGGTTATGAAGAAAATGATGGGTTTAGATAATAAAGAATTAAGCATGCAGTAACCTGGCTTATGTGCTCATGTCCTCTGATACATATACTTGTTTCAGGGAAATTTGTTTTCCACATTTTAAACTATTTTCTTGTCTGCAGGTGCCAGTATTTCTTTTGTTCTTTTCTTTCTTGTTACCTGCTTTTTCCAGAACCCATTATTATGAAAATAACTGATACATGTGTAAAGTTCATGTGTACTTCTTTGTATTTCAGCTATTGGCAGATCTGAAATCTAAATCATGGAGCAGAAACACTGTAGGCACCAGAGAGATGAACTGCAAATGTAACATTTTAATCAGAATGAATTTTTTAGTTTCTGGATTTACATTGTGTAGTTAGGGCTTTCCTGTTCTGCCTGCCACTGAGTAGATTGCATATATTATAGAAGAGACCTTATATGTAGTACTCACATTTTATAAGTGGAGAACTGAAGCCCAAAGAGGTAAACTAATTTTTCAAGGTCACTCCATACCTCTTTGATTTATTAAAGATAGTAACCTCTAGCTCAGTGACCAGCAATCTGTGAGAGGTTTAGTTCTCTGCAAAGCAAATGCTGACAGAGAGATTAGTGTCTTGGGATCCATGACTGTGGGAAGGAGGGGTCAAATACAGGAATGAGGACAGAGAGAAATGGACCTGCTATAGGGGAACCAGTTGCCTGGTGGCTTCTTCAACTACCACCAGAAAGAGATCTGACCTAAATTGGTGTATTAGAGTTGTTTCACTTTGACTGCAATGGCCAGGCCTTTATAGCCCAACCCCTACCAGTTCTTGGATGTATGCCACACCAGGAAGGAAGTCACTTTGGGCAAGGCAATTTCTGAAGGGTTGACAGCTGACAGGTACCTATAACAGCAATTCCAGAAATTGGGCAAGAAGACCTTCCTTGAAGGGAATGAAGGCTATGTCTTTCCAAGTCCATTGCAAGAGCCTTGCTGAATGTGAGAATTAAGAGATTGTATCCAAGTGTTATCAACACTTGTAGTGAAACTTGGACTTTGAAATCAGGATCCTCTTGCTTTTAGCTACTGTATTGACCATTCTCCTTTGGTCTTAGATTTCAAACTTTCTTAGGACTTTGTGAATTGGAATATTTGTAGTTCTTAGATATGAGCTGTTGAACTGTGAAGAGTCTTGCCAATTTAGTTGACTCAGTCTATTTATTTTTATGCTCAACCTCCACAAAAAATTATTTAAGTGTATTCCTGAAGATGTAACAGCTCCAGCTATGGAACAGAATACTTAATACTAAGTTTTCTAAATATCTCTCCAAACTCTGTAACTTAAAACATATTTGATTATTGTCCCTGGAGGTGTATGTTGATAAATAATTGTCTTAAGGAGTTTTCTGAATCTACATCATTTGTGTCTACAGACAACACTCTTCATCTGATGAATATTAAACTAGAATTCTCTAGTAATTGGAGTATTTGAGGACATTATTCAGACCTTGCTCTGAACCAAGAGTCTTCACCCAAGATTTGAACTCAATGATTACATTCTACCTGCCCTCTATATTGACTTGTCGATGTCTTGTTTGCTTTTTAGGTAACTGCTCAAAGTGCCTCCTCCAAGAGGACTAAATGACTCAATACATGCAAAGTACTTAACCTTACTTAGCATATATATGCTAGAATTCAACAAATATTAACTATTATTGATATACTAGTAGCCTGGTGCATGAAATTCATGCATATTAAAAGGGAATTAATTGCCCTAACCGGTTTGGCTCAGTGGATAGAGCATTGGCCTGCAGACTCAAGCGTCCTGGGTTCAATTTAGGTCAAGGGCATGTAACTTGGTTGCGGGCACATCCTCAGTGGGGAGTGTGCAGGAGGCAGCTGATGGATGTTTCCCTCTCATCAATGTTTCTGACTCTCTATCCCTATCCCTTCTTCTCTGTAAAAAACCAATAAACTATATTAAAAAAGGGAATTAATTAGAAGAAATATTTTAATATTGCTATTTGCCCTATCTCCATAATAAAAGTGTGAGAGATGAAAGGAAATTAGTAAAATGTATATGAAAATAATATATAAATTTGTTAATAAATAAACAGTAACAAAAGGATATAACAACAACAGAGGCATGATATAACAACGACAAAAACATGATATGAAAACAACAGAAACATGATATAAAAACAACAGTGATGCAAACAATGACTGATAAAGTGATTAAACTTATTCTAATATCTCCCTGTACACCACATTAAGAGTGAAAACACTTTCAGAGTGCTTGACTAATTTCCCTTGTGATGAAGTATTTAGAACTTTAACTGTAACGTCACATGCTCTTCAAACTCGAGAGAAACCAACATATAACTGACCATGTGTGAAAACGGGTTCAGGTAGGAATATGACTACTCTGTCTAGAGTTTGTCCTTGTGATTTATTAAAAGTCATCACAAATGCTGGCATCACAGGAAACCGTCATCAAGTCAATTTAAATGGGAGGCCAGTGTCAGATGGGGACAAATTAATTCTTGGAATCAGAACAACCTCTCCCTCTGCAGATCCTGTTAATACTTCAGCTTCGATAATGTTAGGTTGTAATCGTCTGATAATAAATCTGGTACCATTACAAAGACCCCATTTACTATTGAGATTTCTCAATAGCATGATGATTGCACCCACTTTCAATTTTACTTTATGACACGGCATTCCCGAAGGAGTAATACTATTAAGAAATTCTATGGGAAAATTTTCCTTTTCAGCATCATCTGTGAAATCAATGGAATCATCACTCAAATATGTGTGAAAATCTCCATCAAGTATATCCAAAATTTCTTCATTTAATTTTTGAACATGCTCATTTTTTGGACAAAGAATTGAACGTTTAGATATATTTTTAATATTATCTATAGATAGAGTATTTCCAAAGGTAGCTTCAATAATAGATCCATTACAAATCATTTCACAGGGGATTTCAATAATATCCATTCCTAAATGAAAACTGCTATCAAGTTTTACTTGATAAAACATCTCCAAGTTTTACTAACCATCAATTATTCAACAGAATCCTCTGCTCTCATATTTGTTGTAAGAGACAACTTTCTGAAACATTCCCAAACATTGCAATACTTTAAACTCATTTGTACTATGGCCGATCACATAGCATGCGGTACAATACTGAGACATTGTCGAAAATTCCCTCCAAGAAGGAGAACTTTCCCACCAAATACAACATTCAAATTCATAATTTCTCTTAGTAATCTATCTATGGCATTTTATAGCATGACTGGATGCCATGGTGCATTCATCAATGAGAAGTTGGGCCTTTTTAATAGTTTTAGCAACGTCACTGTTCATATCGAGTCTAGAAATTGAAGTTTCACTTAATGGAATCAGTAATTTATATTGGGAATGAAAGGTCCTTCCACCAAGAAGTAATTTTGCAGCAATTCCTGTAGACGCTGTGGGTAAAACAGTACCACCATGACCTCTAATATAATGTATTAAAACTTTATACAGATATGTAGGTGAATAGGATTCCTAGCTGGCAGGCCCCTGACAGCAAGCTGGACACCTGTCGATTCCGTGAGGAATGGAGCTCTCTCCTCCCTCCTGTAAAGGTCCGGGGTGCAGGTGAATGGGGTTCTTGGCTGGCAGGCCACTGACAGCAAGCTATCCAACAGCAGATTCTGTGAGGAATGGGGCTGCCTCCTCCCTATTGTCAGGGTCTGGTTTGAAGGCTGGCCACGCCCCCTGTTGGGCCAGACCCAGAGTTCTACCAGGCTGTGACCTCCACCTGAGCAACCCAGAACTGACTGCTCCTGGGCTCTCCTGGCGCTCCGAGGGTGTGTTCTTCCCTCGGACCTCACGGGAAACAGCTTGGGGAAGGCGCAGCCCTTGGCAAGGCAACCCAGGACTCAGTACTTCCAAGCTCCGCTCCGAGGGCGGGTTCCTGACTGAAACCTTGCCCTCCCAGGAAACAGCTGGGGAAGGGTGCAGCTGTTTCCAAGATGACCCCTGCAGGACTGACTTCCTTCTGGTTGGTCGAGCTTCGAGATGTGATGTTACACCCAGGGTTTTTACATAAGTAGATTTTAATGACTTTTTAATCTTCCAAATGAAGTTCTGTAATTTTCACCCTGCAACTTATTATGTTAGATGTAGTAAAGTCAAAACAAGGACATTTTTTCCACATGCCATTTTTACCTTAGGCTGTGGTTTCAGAGACAATGATTATGTTTGTGTACTACTTATATTTACTTCACACATGTCGCATGCATATTGTTCAAACAGTGGTACAGAGAAGGAAAGTGAGAGTGTCATAGTCATCCACAAGGCATTGAGTCTCAGGACTTCAGGGTTGGAATGGACTAAGAGACCATCTGGCCCAAGGGCTCCTACAGCCCCTTAAACCAGTATATCCCCCATTCCTCTGCACTGTTCCTTCCTCAAAATAGAGAGCAGTCCATCCCATCTCTGAACAACGATTTATAATTTTCTTAATTGGAAACAAAATTTAAGTTTGAAATTTTCATCTAGGATCTTAGGTCTGTGTTTAAGTGCCATGCAACCAAAGGGAAGTACCATTCTTACCTTCTTTTAAGAGTGTCCTTCAAGATTTATGGAGATCTATTGTGGTTGGTTCTTTTTAAATACAGTTGTAGAGCTGTGCCTGGCTGACTTTTAAAACCAATTTATCTCCTGCTTAATTTTTGGTAGCCGGGTATGAACTAGAGATTTACTTGAATCCTTAGAGGGTTGTTTGCATCTCTCTCTCTCTCTCTCTCTCTCTCTCTCTCTCTCTCTCCCCCTCTCTCTCCCTCCCCCTCTCACTCTAATCATCTCTAGCTCTTTCTCAATTCTATCTTGTAGGCTTTTCTGGGAAATCCTTGCTCATTACATCTACTTATACAAATGTGACCCTTTTTAAAGACCCTTTTTGTATGCCTGAGAATTCCCTGGTTCAATATTTTTATTTATTTTTTCCTAAGAGTTGTCCTTGCTCTAATCTTCTTATAGGGGTACCTGTAAAAACATGACTACAGAAAAGACACATAGATTTTACATAGACAATGAAGACATTGAAATTGTAAAAATTTTGCTTACCTTGGTTCAGTCATCAATTCAAATTGAGATTGCAGCCAAGACAAGAGAAGGCTGAGACTCAGAAGGGTAGCAATGGAAGAATTAGAGATCACCAAGAACAACAATGTGACATTCAAGCCAAGACTAAGATCATCCACACTCTCGTATTCCCAATTACTATGTATGGATGTGAAAAGTAGACAGTGAAGAAGGATGATGGGGAAAAATTTAATTTGTTTGGAATGTGGTGTTAGAGAGAGTCCTACAGATACTCTGGACTTCCACATGGAAAAAAGTAGGCCCTAGAACAAATTAGGCCTGAAACATTGCTGGAGGCAAAAATGACAAAACTGATGCTATCCTTCTTAGGGTACATCATGAAAAAGTAGGGATCCTTGAAAAAGACAATTATTATGGGGAAAATAGAAGGCAGCAGGAGAAGAGGAAGACCAAATATGAAATAGATGGACTCCATTAAGAAAAAAAAGTCATTGGTTTGAATTTACAGTATCTGCTATTGAAGACAGGACGTTGTGGACATCACTCAATCACTCATTCATAGAATCTCCAGGAGTTGGAGACGATTCAATGGCATGTAACAAACATAACTATCTGCCTAGTTCTTATCATCTCTCCTTAGGGGGGTAGGAGGGAATTATATTTTTAGGATGAGGATTGGGAAGTAAATCTTACCATGTGGCTTTTTCTCTTGTTTTGATCTGCTCACAACTTTGTCCAAGAAAAAATTGGTGAAAGTAAACATTATTAGTGAAGCCCACAGAGAGAACTAATGCTGCTGAAGAGCTGGAGGAAGACAGAGCACTAGGTTTTCTTTATGTTCATTTTAAAAGTTTCTATTTTTTTGGAAGTGGTAATATAATTATACATATACTAGTGACCCAGTGCATGAAATTCGTGCATGGGGGGGTGTCCCTCAGCCCAGCCTGTACCCTCTCCAATCTGGGACCCCTCGAGGGATGTCCAACTGCTGGTTTAGGCCCAATTCCAGGTAGTCAGACAGCCCTCTCGCAATCCGGGACCGCTGGCTCCTAACTGCTCATCTGCCTGCCTGCCTGATTGCCCCTAACCACTCTGCATGCTGGCCTTCTCGCCCACAACTTACCCCCCTGCCAGCCTGCTCGCCCCCAACTGCCCTCTCCTCCTAGCCTGATCACCTGTAACCGCCTCTGCCTTGGCCCTGCCACCATGGCTTTGTCTGGAAAGACATCTGGAAGATCTCCTCGTCTAATTAGCATATTATCCTTTCATTAATAATAGATAGAGGCCTGGTGCACAGGTGGGGGCTGGTTGGTCTGGCCTGAAGGGGGTTCTGGATCAGGGTGGAAGTCCCCTTGGGGGACGGAGCTGGCCTGGGCAAAGGGCCTGGGGTGGTTTGCAGGCTGGCCATGCCCCCATTGGGTAGGAGGGGTCCCCACTGGAGGCCATGCTGGCCTGGGCAAGGGGCTGGGTCAGTTTGTAGGCCGGCCATGCCCCCATTGGGGTGGGGGTCCCCGCTGGGGAGCATGGCCAGCCTGGGAGAAGGGCTGAGGTCCATTTGCAAACTGGCCACACTCCCATCAGGGTGGAGGTCCCCGCTGAGGGGTGTGGGAACCTGGGAGAGGGCTGAGGGCTGTTTCCAGGCTGGCCACACCCCCATCGGGGTGAGGGTCCCGGCTGGGGGGCATGGTCGGCCTGGGCGAGGGGCTGAGGGCCATTTGCAGACAGTTTGCAGGCCAGCCAAACCCCCGGTTTTGTCCGGAAGGATGTCCGGAAGGTCTCCAGAAGGTCTCCCAGTCTAATTAACATATTACTCTTTTATTAGTATAGACTAGAGGCCCGATGCCCGAAATTCATGCATGAGTAGGCCTTCCTTCTCCGCGGCTGCCGGCATTGGCTTTCCTCTGGCAAGCAGGACCTGGGCTTCCCTCCAGCATCCCAGACCTGGGCTTCCATCGCAGCCCCGGCTTCACCTGGAAGGTCGTCTGGAAGGATGTCTGGAAGGACATCTGGTATAATTAGCATATTATGCTTTTATTATTATAGATATTTGATAATGGTAATAATATAGTTAGTTATGTGGTTTAAAAATCCAAATATTATTCACAGATAAACTGAAAATATGGCTCCCATTTTGTCTCTATTCACACTGGTTTTCCTTGCTCACTGGAAAGGAGCAAATATTCTACTATTTATTTTTGAAATGAGAAGCAAGTAAAAATACATATTCTTATTTCTCCTCATATTTCCACAATGGATAGTTATAGCATAAACTAGTAATGCTCACTAATAGTCATGCTCTCCTCTATCTGCGAAAGACTTTAAGTATGTATATTTGTATGAGAAATTGACAAGGAGCAAATAGATCATAAACCTACCAAATTTTGCATTGTAATGTTAAAAAAAACCCAAAAACTATGATGCAGGATTGGATATGCTGTTCTATTTTCTTTATTCCTCATATTAGTACCAGCAGGAAATTGGCTGTGAAATTTGGACTGCTCCAAAAAAAAGCACAAGCATTCACTTTAGATGTGGCCAGAAGATAGTGGATTAAAAAGGCATAGGAAGACTCCTCCCAAGGGCAGCCTTGCCATCTAGTCAACTAATTTTCCACACCTCCAAAGTAGGAGGCCTTCTAAAATGCTTTCCCAGAGGGATTTTAGAATTAATATGAATCAATCACTTCTATGTGTCTGTCATTGTTTTTTCTGAATGAACATATCTATTTTGGTAATTCTTTTGTATTCCACCATTATATATTTCATGGAACTCATAGGTCACCTGGTCATCAGTAGATATATCCAGATTGGACAGAAATGGATTCAGACATCCTGGACTTTGAGTTGGTTCATTGACTGGATGGAACTTTGTGTCGTGTATTTTGAGGAGGAAGTAAGTATAATCAATGTGTTGAAAAAAGAGGGAGCCAGAAGTGTGATGGCCAGCATGATGCACTGTGGTGGAAGCTCCTAGTGCTTTTTAATATTGATTGATTCTCTTCTTACTAGGCATACACATACATTATTCTCATCATCCTTGTGGTTCAGAGTGACCATATGACTGAGTTATGACCAGTGGAATAAGAACAGAGTGATATGTCCACTTCTAAACTTGGCCCATGAAAACCTTCCTCAGGTGATCCTATCTCTCATAGAATTCACCCTCTGGCTGAATGGTAAGGACCCCAAGGACTTAGAAGATGAAGAGTAACAAGATAGAGTGAACCCTCAATGACTACGTGGGGCAGAACTCTTCATGAACTTGCTTTTCAGATCTCCCTTTGAGCCAGTTGGTAAAGCTGTTTCATCTCTTTCTAGCCATTATTTCTATGAATGCCTGCCCAATGTCAGTACTCAGTACTAATATATGCACGACAGCAAGTCTGAAGCTTGAAATTTGCCATTAAAATAAGCTCTTTTCACTTATCTTGACACATAATTCTCTCTCTCTCTCTCTCTCTCTCTCTCTCTCTCTCTCTCTCTCTCTCCCTTCCTCCCTCTGAAATTTGAAGCCAACACCCCATAGCATAGCTTAGAGTCTGTTTCAGAATTGTACATCTGTTCTTACTCAGCAAATCATAAACTGCTTGACCTCATAGACTAAATATTTTACTTCTTTCATCAACTCAGTGTTCAGGAAAAGTATCTGATACATAATAGTGGGTGCTAGTATGTCTTAAGTATTGCTTCATTGATTTCCTAGTGGAGTAAATGAGAGGTGACTGGGAAGTTGAAATGAGGTATCTCTACATCAAGCTCTAAGGCTGAACTTTTGACCCTCTTCAGAGCTCTCTGGGGCTGTTTTGGAGTGTCTTCCAAGAAAAATTCTAAATCTAAAGGAATTTATCATTATTACTGATTAGTTAGCCAAATTTAAGCATTTACTAATCCAGAAAATCCTGCTGACAGCTTTGCTTTTTCTGACTTTTAAGCATTAATGATTCCGTAAGGAATAGAAAGTCAGTTGGGGGTGATGTTCCCTTATTTTAAGTAGTTAACAAAAGTGTTACTGGGTATGTACACTTGGCTAAGGAGATTCACTTCAAAATGGGAAGGAAATTCCCTTTGTGCATTGTCTCTTTAAAAGGGAGTTATCTAAGTTTCTTATATCTTTGGGGATATTTTCATTACTTTTAAAAGGCTTATGTTGGAAGAAACTTTTAAATATAAGCCTATACTTATAGGTATACCTGGTATAATCAAGTCATTAGTAAACTAACTAATTAATAAGTTCATCTAGCATTAATTGAACAGCTATTAAATTAAAGGCATTGTACCAAATGCAATGAAGCATGACACAGTGAATGGAAGCATACCCAAAATGGAAAGAACCCTACATAATCAGCAACAGCGCCAGTATAATTATACTAGTAATGGCAACTGCCATTATTGAGCACCTATTAAGAAGAGAAACATTAATCATATTGTCTATAATTCTCAAAATAATCCTGAAAGGTAAGTATTAACTGGTATGCATATTTTTACAGTTAAAGAAACAAAAATTTCTAAGAGGTTGAATGACTTGTTCAAGATTACAGAACAGCCAATTGAATTTCTTTTGTTATATGTTAAAATATTTATATTTAGAATTAGCCAGCTAGAGTCAGTGACTCAAAATTTTGTTGCAAATATTCAAAGCATCATAGTCAGGAACCAGTCAAACATATGCCTTTTCCTCTCCATCAGGCCTGATCAGGGAGGGGTGACTTTGGCCATGCCAATGCCATAGAGCTTCTTCACAGCCTGTTGCATATGGTGCTCATTGGCTTTGGCATCCATGATGGATGCAAGTACGTTAACTTTTATCTTCTTCATGGCCAATCCCAAGTGAATTTGAATACAGCTCTCTCTCTGAATCCATTCAAAGTTTCCCTGTTCTCCCTAAATACACTTCTTGCAATCACAGGATCTGGACTCTGCCTCTTGAGACTCATTTTTCTCATCTTAACATGTAGATGATAATCATCATTGCTCCAGCTTTCTTTCAGGGGGGTATCCTAATCAAAGGGACTAGTAGATATGAAAGGAATTGAGATCTGTAAAGTACCATCATATACAAATAATAGCCATAATAATTAGTAGTGTTATTACTTATAGTAACTATCTTCCAGTTGCATATGATCTACAATGGGAAATAGAACATGTCAAATAATAGTATGAAAAATGACAAGTGATGCAATACAGGTACAGAGAAGGAACTGGAGGTGTCCAGAAGGATAGACCTCCCTATTGGGATATCAAGGAGGTATTAAACATATGTGGATATGGGCTCTTGGGGACTTGCCATGGCCTCTGGTCTGAAAAAGTGGCTCTATTCAATAACAGGAATAGGCAAAGGTAAAGTATTCTACAGCAAGTCTTTTCTTCTGGCAGGAAAATATACTTCAACAGCTGTAATAGAATCTAAAGGTCTCAAAATCATTGCAATCCCAATTCAAAAACTGTAGCAATCTATCTATATAAAAGCCTAAGTGACCATCACAACCAAACAGATGACTGAACAGGCTGCGTGGGGTGACCAGGCCAGCAGGGGGTTAGTGAGGGGTGACCAAATGACTGAGCAGCAGACTGTGTGGGGTGACCAGGCCAGCAGTGGGGGCAGTTGGGGACAACCAGGCTGGCATGGGGGGGCAGTTTGGGGTAATCAGGCTGGCAGGCAGAGGCAGTTGGGGGTGATCAGGCTGGCAGGGGGGCAGTTAGGGGTGACCAGTACGGCAGGGGGGGTCAGTGAGGGGCGACCAGGCCGGCAGGTAGATGTAGTTAGGGGTGATCAGGCAGGCAGGCAGGTAAGCAGTTAGGAGCCAGTGGTCTAGGATTGTGAGAGGGATGTCTGACTGCTGGTGTAGGCTTGATCCTGAGATCGGGCCTACACCAGCAGTCGGACATCCCCCGAGGGGTCCTGGATTGGAGATGGTGCAGGCTGGGCTGAGGGGACCCTCTCTCCCCCTGTGCACAAATTTTTTGCACCGGGCCTCTAGTTGTTTTATATGCTTTAGCAACTATAAATTGGATCAGCAAACTAAAGCCTATGGGCCAGAGTACCTGGTTTGTTTGTTTTTTTTAATATGTTTCATTGATTTTTTACAGAGAGGAAGGGAGAGGGATAAAAAGTTAGAAACATTGATGAGAGAGAAACATTGATCAGCTGTCTCCTGCACACCTCCTACTGGGAATGTGCCCGCAACCAAGGTACATGCCCTTGACCGGAATCAAACCTGGGACCCTTCAGTCCACAGGCCAATGCTCTGTCCACTGAGCCAAACCAGCCAGGGCCAGAGTACCTGTTTTTATAATTAAAATTTTATTGGAGTACAGCCATGCCCATTATTTGAGTATTTTCTATGGATCCTTTCTTGTTATAATGGCACAGTTAACTTATTTCTACAGTAACACATACATACAGACTGGCCCTTTAAAAAATGTTTAAGGAATCCTTCTCTAAAAGAAGACAACAGTCATTGGTTAAATAAATAACTCATTATGCTAAATATATCTTTTTTGTGTGAGTAGAGAGAGGGGGCAGGGAGGGTTGAACAATGTGGTGCCATCACTTTCTTTGTTTACTGTCCCTGGCACCCAGCTGATAGACCCTTACGCTCCAGGAGAGGCAGCACATTGTCTTCAGTGGTTTGCAAGCTCAGCTGCATGTTAGAATCACCTGGAGACCTTTAAAACTTTTGATGCTCAGGCCATGCTCCAGCCAGTGGTCGGAAACTCATTAGTCAACAGAGCCAAATATCAACAGTACAACGATTGAAATTTCTTTTGAGAGCCAAATTTTTTAAACTTAAACTATATAGGTAGGTACATTGTTATTAACTTAATTAGGGTACTCTTAAGGCTTAGGAAGAGCCACACTGAAGGGGCCAGAGAGCCGCAGTTTGCCGACCACGGCATCCAGACCAATCAAATCAGAAACTCTTGGGGTGTGATTAGACATTGGTAATTATTTTTTTATAATATATTTTATTGATATTTTACAGAGAGGAAGAGAGAGGGATAGAGAGTTAGAAACATCGATGAGAGAGAAACATCCATCAGCCGTCTCCTGCACACTCCCTACTGGGTATGTGCCCGCAACCAAGGTACATGCCCTTGGCCAGAATTGAACCTGGGATCCTTGAGTCCGCAGGCCGACGCTCTATCCACTGAGCCAAATCACTTAGGGCTAGACATTGGTAATTACTGAAGCTTTATAGGTGATTGCAATGTGTAGTCAAGATTGAGAATCATTAATGTAGTGGAAATAACCCTGGCCTGGGTTTCTAAAATATAGTTCTAACCCAAGCTCTGGCACTATTTTAAATAAATAGTGGAATATCTCAATGAGAAATAAATTGGTATTCTATGCTGTCTTCCTTCTAAAACAGAAATTTTTACTGTCTTCTTTGGGCTGGGAGAATGCGGGGGAGGCCCTGAAGTAATGACATTCTTATTTTGGATTTGCCCTTTGCTTTCAGAGATCGTTCTTGCTCCAGGCACAAAGGATTGTAGAGTTTATGGATTCTGGAAAGCATCAAATGGATATGGAAAAAGGAAATAGTCATGGAGCAAGTCCATTTGGAATTTAAGTTAGGCTAAGTAAAACAAAACAAAATAAACCTGTGTGTTTGAATAGGGTTCTTAAACATTATTCTGTATTTACTCGCAGCTGAGTAAGGCATGGCATCTCAATATTTATATTCCTTTTTCTTTCTAAAGCCTCTGTACTATCCCAAATTGAGAGGGAGTGAGTCTGTAAAGGTGGTTGAGGAGCTGTGAGAACAAACCAGGTCTTGGCAATTGGGCATGGTACTGTGGATATCCATTCGACACCAGAGGACTAATTATCTACTCCAGCACAGAGTAGGGCTTCTGAATCAATCAGTGATAGTATTCTGGTTAGTGGTTGGAGGGCTGGTCTAGCTCCACCCAAACTCTTATGACCCACTGGCTAGCACCAAGGTTAGAGAATTCAAGTTTTGGGGATATTTTCTGAAAGCATGATCAATATTCAAATATATTAATTGCGGTTATGAAGCCCTTAACTCTATTAGCTCATTACCTCCCATTAATATGGTTAATTTATTTGACTGACCTGAGGGATATAACATTGGTTTAGTGACTATAATTAATGCTCAAGAAACGGGTGAATAGCCTGGCTGGAGTGGCTCAGTTGGTTGAGTGTCATCCTATGCACCCGTGTTGTGGGTTCAGTCCCCAGTTGGGGCACATACAGAAGGCAACCCATCAACGTTTTTTTCTCTCTATTCCTCTCTAACTTCCTTTCTCTTAGCATGTCTTCCAGTGAGGATTTTAAAAAAAAAGGGTTGGATGCTAGACCAAAGAGAAGGGCAAGAATGCTGTTAATTAGAGGAGGCAGCTCTACTGACATATAAGGAGGAACCATGAGACTAGATAGCTAGGGGATTTTATTCAGTGAGCATTTCTTTATTTCCCCCCTAATTCTAAAAGGAATACCTGATCATCAGAAAAATAAAGAAATAAATCAGAGATCAGGGAAACATAAAAAAACAAACAAAAAACACAAAAGAAAACCCAAAATGAAACTAAAGTCATTCTGTAATCTTTCTTCTTAACAACATTTTCTAGTCCCCGCTTCTATTCATTTATTAATGCAAAATCCTTTGCCAACAGAAATAAATTTTATAATCAATACCAAAATCCAATAATTCTCAATTAGCTTGCTGATGTGTCTTCACAGGGGTGCTGATGAAATGTGAAGATTGTGTTAACTAAATTGTGTTATAACTGAGTGTGCACACTCTGATGATTGACATCTCTCTTGAAATAAGGGGAGAACAATGAGTAACTTACTGACAGGAAAGAGATATAACATAATCAAGCCTGTGCTTGCTTTCTAAAATATTCTCTAGAATATTTAAGATCACTGCCTTTCAAATATTTAAGAAAGCACTATCAGATCCATCAACATGTCAACAATAAAAATATAATAACACAGTGCTGTTCAATGACCCAGAAAAGTTCAATAGCTATGGGTAAATTTTAAACATTGAGACATTGTTATTCCTCAGAAGGGAGTGTTTTGTCATTAAAAGTGATTTTTTAAAGTCCACATATATATTTTTATTGATTTCAGAGAAGAAGGGAGAGGGAGAGAGATATCAATGATGCAAGAGAATCATTGACCAGCTGCCTCCTGTATGCCCCCTACTGGAGATTAAGCCCAAAACCCAGGCATGTGCCCTGACAGAGAATCAAGCCATGACCTTCTGGTTCATAGGTCAGTGCCAAACCATTGAACAACACCAGCCAGGCTAAAAGTGACTTTTTTCCCCTTAGATTTTTTAATTTTTATTTTTTTTAAATTTCTTTATTGGTTAAGGTATTACAAATGTGTCCTCATCCCCCCATTAACCCTCAACCCCCACCCCCCGCACTCATACTCTCATCCCCCTGTTGTCCATGTCCATTGGTTTGGCTTATATGCATGCATACAAGTCCTTTGTTTGATCTCTTCCCCTTACCCCCACCCTCCCCTACTTTCCCTCTGGGGATTGATAGTCTGATAACTGTTTCTCTGTCTTTGGGTCTGTCCCTGTTCATCAGTCTATGTTGTTCTCTATATTCCACAAATGAGTGAGATCATGTGGTATTTATCTTTCTCTGACTGGGCTTATTTCACTTAACATAATGCTCTCCAGTTCTATCCATTCTCTTGCAAATGGCAAGAATTCCTTCTTTTTTACCGCAGCGTAGTATTCCATTGTGTAGACGTACCACAGTTTTTTAATCCACTCATCTACTGATGGGCACTTAGGCTGTTTCTAAATCTTAGCTATGGTGAATTGTGCTGCTATGAACATAGGGTCAAATGGGAGTTCCATTTTTAGTTTTTTTGAGGAAACTCCATACTGTTCTCCACAGTGGCTGCACCAGTCTGCCTTCCACCAGCAGTGTAGAAGGGTTCCTTTTTCTCCACATCCTCTCCAACACTTGTTGTTTGTTGATTTGTTGATGATAGCCGTTCTGACAGGTGTGAGATGATACCGCATTGTCGTTTTGATTTACATCTCTCTTATAATTAGTGACTTTGAGCATGTTTTCATATGTCTCTTGGCTTCCTGTATGTCTTCTTTTGAAAAGTGCCTATTTAGGTCCGTTGCCCATTTTTTGATTGTATTGTTTATCTTCCTTTTGTTAAGTTGCATGAGTTCCCTGTAAATGTTGGAGATTAAACCCTTATCAGTGATATCATTGGCAAATTTGTTCTCCCATGCAGTGGGCTTTCTTGTTGTTTTGTTGATGGTTTCCTTTGCTGTGCAAAAGCTTTTTATTTTGATGTAGTCCCATTTGTTTATTTTCTCTTTAGTTTCCGTTGCCCTAGAAGCAGTATCAGAGAAGAAATTCCTTCGGCATATGTTTGCGATTTTGCTGCCTGTGGATTCCTCTAGTATTTTTATGGTTTCCCGTCTTACGATTAAGTACTTTATCCATTTTGAGTTTATTTTTGTGTATGGTGTGAGTTGGTGGTCTAGTTTCATCTTTTTGCATGTATCTGTCCAATTTTCCCAACACCATTTATTGAAGAGACTGTCTTGACTCCATTGTATACTCTTGCCTCCTTTGTCGAATATTAATTGTGCATAGTGGTTTGGGTTGATTTCTGGGTTCTCTATTCTATTCCATTGATCTATATGTCTGTTCTTGTGCCAGTACCAAGCTGTTTTAAGAACAGTGGCTTTGTAATACAATTTTATATCTGGTATTGTGATCCCACCCACTTTGTTCTTCTTTCTCAGAATTGCTGCAGCTATTTGAGGTCTTTTTTTATTCCAGATGAATTTTTGAAATGTTCGTTCTAGATCTGTGAAATATGCCGTTGGTAATTTAATGGGGATTGCATTGAATCTATAGATTGATTTGGGTAGTATGGACGTTTTGATGATGTTGATTCTACCAATCCATGAACACGGTATGTTCTTCCATCTGCTTATGTCTTCCTCTATCTCTTTTTTCAGTGTCCTGTAGTTTTTGGCATATAAGTCTTTTACCTCCTTATTTAAGTTTATTCCTAGATATCTTAATTTTTTTGGTGTGATGGTAAATGGGATTGCTTTTTTAGTCTCCCTTTCTGTAAGCTCACTATTGGTGTAAAGAAATGCCTTAGATTTCTTGGCATTAATTTTGTATCCTGCTACAGTGCCGAATTCATTTATTAAGTCTACTAAGTTTTGGATGGGGTCTTTAGGGTTTTCTATGTACAGTATCATGTCATCTGAAAATAAGGACAGTTTTACTTCTTCTTTTCCAATTTGGGTGCCCTTTATTTCTTCTTTTTGTCTGATCACAATGGCTAGTACTTCCAGTACTATGTTGAACAGGAGTGGTGAGAGGGGGCATACCTGTCTTGTTCCTGTTCTCAGGGGAAATGGTTTTAGTTTTTGCCCATTGATTATGATGTTGGCTGTGGGTTTGTCATATATGGCTTTTATCATGTTGAGGTATGATCCTTCTATTCCTACCTTGCTGAGAGTTTTTATCAAGAAAGGGTGTTGAATTTTGTCAAATGCTTTTTATGCATCAATTGATATGACTATGTGATTTTTATCTCTCAATTTGTTTATGTGATGTATCATGTTTATTGATTTGCGGATATTGTACCATCCTTGCATCCCCAGGATAAATCCTACTTGGTCATGGTGTATGATCTTTCTGATGTATTGCTTGATCCGATTTGCTAGAATTTTGTTGAGGATTTTGGCATCTATGTTCATGAGGGATATTGGCCTATAATTCTCTTTCATTGTGTTGTCTCTATCTGGTTTTGGTATTAGCATGATGCTGGCTTCATAGAATGAGCTGGGCAGTGTTCCTTCCTCTTGAATTTTTTGGAATAGTCTGAGGAGGATATGTTTTAGTTCTTCCTTGAATGTTTGGTAAAACTCCACTGTGAAGCCATCTGGCCCCGGGCTTTTGCTTGCTGGGAGCTTTTTGATGACTGCTTCAATTTCTTCCATAGTTATTGGCCTACTGAGATTTTTAGAATCTTCCGGATGAAATTTTGGAAGATTGTATTTTTCTAGGAATATGTCTATTTCCTCCAGGTTGTCTAGTTTGTTAGAGTAGAGTTATTCATAGTATTTTTTTAACAATTCTTTGAATTTCTGAGGGGTCTGTAGTTATTTCGCCTCTTTCATATCTGATTTTGTTTACTTGAGTCCTCTCTCTTTGTTTCTTGGTGAGCCTGGCTCGAGGCTCATCAATCTTATTTATCCTTTCAAAGAACCAGCTCTTGGTTTCATTGATCTTTTGTATTTTTTTTTTTTTGGTCTCTATGTCATTTATTTCTGCTCTGATCTTTATTATCTCCTTCCTTCTGCTCACTCTGGGCTTTTTTTGTTGTTCTCTTTCTAATTCTTTGAGTTGTAGAGTTAAATGATTTACTGTTATTTTTTCTTGTTTTTTGAGGTAGACCTGTAGTGCTATAAACTTCCCTCTCAGGACTGCTTTCATTGTGTTCCATAGATTTTGGATTGTTGTGCTGTTATTGTCATTAGTTTCCAGGGTGTTTTTAATTTCTTCTTTGATCTCGCTGGTAACCCAATCATTATTTAGTAACATGCTATTCAGCTTCCAAGTGTTTGAGTTTTTTGGATTGTTTTTATTGTGGTTTATTTCTAATATTATGCCATTGTGATCTAAGAAGATGCTTGGTATGATTTCAATATTCTTGAATTTGGGGAGACTTTGCTTGTGACCCAATATGTGGTCTATTTTTTAAAATGTCCCATGTGTACTTGAGAAGAACATATATTCCGTGGCTTTGGGGTGAAATGTTCTGAAGATGTCAATTAAGTCCATCTGATCTAGTGAATCATTTAGGATTGCTGTTTCTTTGCTGATTTTTTTTTTCTAGAGGATTTATCCAGTGATGTCAGTGGAGTGTTTAAGTCCCCTACTATGATTGTGTTGTTGTTGATCTCTCCCTTGTTATTTAAAAGTGATTTTTTATAGTGTTTTTTTCTTTCATTTTTTTTTAGTCCCTTACTAGCACATTATCAAAATTTGTAAGGCTCAGAAACAGTTATTAAAATACAAGACTGGAAATCCCTATCCTAAGGAATAAGGGAAAGTATATTAGTTTGGGTTACCATGACAAAATACCATAAAGTATGTGCTTTAAACAACAGACATTTATTTTTCTAAGTTGTGGAGGCTGGAAGTCCAAGATCAAGGTGCCAACAGGGTTGGTTTCTAGTGAGACCTCTCTCTTCCTGGCTTGCAAATGGCTACCTTCTAACTGTTGACTTTAAACAAATAACCAGGTAGTTCTTTCTTTAGCAAAATGGATTTATTTTTGAACAAGAAAGAATTGCAATTTGAGACATGCATCTAATGGCAAACCACAGGCAAGGCTAAAGAAACAAAGAAGAAAACTCTTTTATGGATTTAAGAGGATCTGTTGTAAATGAAGAGTCTGTTGAAGGAAACAAAGTTTGAAGTGTAGTGACTTTTTATTGATTAAGTTAAAGAAGTGTCATTGGCTGAGCTGTTTCTGAGCTAGGAGAAATCTTTTCTCCCTCCTGCTGACATAGTAATGTAGCATTACTTCCTGTTGTAGGTGCAAGTTTCATCTATTCCTGTTGGGGTCAGTGGTGTGACACCTGTGTGAGTTCTCTCCTCTAGTCTCCTGTTTCCATTGTAAATAAGATTTTTGTTATTAATTTTCACATTGTTATCCTCCCATGTATTTTCCTCTGTGCTTCCTGGTATCTTTCTTCTCTCATAGGGACACCAGTTACATTAAGACACTCTTATGACCTCATTTAACTTTAATTACCCCCTTAAAGGCCCTATGTCCAAATACAGTCACATTGGGGGCTAGGGCTTCAACATATACATTTTGGGGGGATAGAGAGAGCATGTGATTTTTGCTTGTTGGAAGGCAGATGAGGTTTATATTAGCCTTGGTATTGGGCAGGGTTTTCCATGCCCTGTAGAAAAGAGCAAAGTCAAAACCATGTTTTGAGAATAGCAAGTAGGGTGCAAATTTAGCCGGAACATAGGATTGTGGTGGGAGAAATTTGAAAATAGATCATAAAGGGAGATTGGGACAAAGTTGTGGAGTATGGTAAGAGCAGGCTGAGGATGGATCATTAGATTTGGGAGGATAGCTGTGAGCCACTGAAAAGTTTTGAGGTGGGGATAATATGGGTAAAATCTTTACTACAGAGAGATCACACTGATGAAGGATGAGTTGGAATGTGGGGGTATAAGATGGGAGGTAAGGAGGCCAGTTAGGAGGCTACTGGGATCAAAGACAGATACTCCAGAGGCAGCTTGGTACGGTGTTGTTGTTAAGAACATTGGCTCTAGAGCCAGGTTGCCCGGTTTATGCCACTCTTATAACTGAATGTCGTTAGGCAAATAACTTTACTTCCCTGGACTTTTGTTGATTTGTAAGTAATATGGGGTTGATGAAGGTGTTAAGAGTTTCAGATGGGTCAATATACATAAGGTGCTAATAAAACTACCTGAAATACAGTGCTGTATAACAGCTTATGCAGTGAAGATGGGAATGCACTACACAAAAATCCCAAATCAACACTTCCTATTTTTTTTTTGACCAACCTTAAAATTTTTTTTTTTTCACTTAATGACTCCTGTGGCTCCCACTACATTTATATCTCAGACCTACTTTTTTAAAAAATTAGATTTCCACTCAGCCTACCCAACTCTGCCTCCCGTGACTCTGCTAAAAGAAACCTAAAATATACCCTATCAAGATTCAGAATGCCTATAAGCAACCAATAAATCACTTGCATGAAGGGATCCAGCTGTTCTAAAAGTTTACATCTGGACTAAGGAAGGTATGTAAGTAAGAAGTTGGAACTATGCTAAAAAATCTAATTTTTTCTTTATTCACTTGAACAACCAGACTTAATGAACCAAAACACTCTAAACTCTGCCTAGGAATATTAACACAGGCAGGGTGCATGCGGATCTGCCCACAGAGGTAACGTTATTGTCATTAAAAATATTGTCTGTTGACATTCTTGACTGGGTTTTCAAGATGTACAGATTCACATCTTTTACATCCAGTGCAATGTTCCATGCTTCTGGTGGATGATACTTGAACTCAGTTTGAGTTAGTCTATGTTTAAGATGAATTATGTAAAATCCCCAAATCAACTGTTTTTGTAAACATAAGAAAGGAAGTGACTCCAATGAATGGGAAAAGTTGTTCCAAACTGCGAAAGTGAAAAATTAGGGCCAGATGGAAGTGTGATGGAAGGCTTAAAGTGCCAGCATTATGAACAATGAGCTTGTTTCCTCTCTCATGCCTTAAAGTGAAGGGACACCTTATTTAAGATTCCTGGGATTTGAGGTAGGGGTCATTTTTTATTGTTGTTCATTTATTTATTCATTATTTCATCAAGTATATATTATTGAGAACTTACTATGTGTGGGGTGCTGGGGTTTCTCAGAAATTCACATTCGAGTGGATTTTAGGAATCTATAGCTAGAAGAAAAGTTTGCCATATAGTTTAAATTCATGAATTTACATATGGGAAAAGTGAGAACCAACTCCAGCAATTCATGTGGCAGGAATAGGCTTCCAGCTCCCGGATCCCCATCCCAATGCCCTATTTGCCACATAACAATGGTGCTTGAGGTAGACCCTTAGGTATTCCTCATATTGCTCACTGTGGGGAAAGCAATGAAAGGTCAGATAATCAAGCCTTGGAAGATGACTAATGGTGTCACTTAATGATCACTTCTCCAGTGCCACACTGTCACTTTCTGCTGCCCTTGAAATAGCATGCATTGCTTATTTGTTCTTTGGTACTAAGCTGGGGATAAAGAGGATCATGATCAGGGTCTGTCACATCTTAGGTCTTCACTCATTATAGCTAATGGCCAGGAAAACAAGAAACTTCCAGTGCAACGATATTTAGATTTAAACTCCCCTTCCAGCATTTTCTAGATGTCTTTAATTACCCCTCTTTGTAAATTTCATTTTTTTTACCTGTATTTGAGGTATGCTAATAATATTTCTTACTACTCAGTACTGCTGTAATGTACTGGGGATAAGAAATGAGCACATCGCCTGAAGTGTGGTAGGCTTCATAAATGGTAGTTAGCATGATCATTTGTCTCAGTGAAATGCTAAAGAAGGTAGTAATTTATTGTTACTCTATGTGTTATGTGTTGGGGTTCAACATAGCCCCTACTTTCAGGGAGCTTCCAATCATGCAGACAAGGCAGACACCTGCATAAATAACTTGCCTATAGAGAAAATTATGATAAGCATTTTAATAAAAATACCAAGTGCCTTAAAATAGAGGGGCAAGTGAGATAAATTTAACTTTTTCCCTATCCTTAATCATGGTCTATTTCCTATTGAAGATAAAATTGAACAAGTGTTTTCAATGAAAAACAACAAAAGCAAAGTCAGGTAGTGGGTTGGATATGAGAATTTATTTTAGGTAAATTGAACCATTTTGGAAGAGGTTCAATGAAAATTGAGCCTTATTTTAACAAGAAATTGTGAATATGAAAATGTCCACTATCCTGTGCTAAGGGAGAGAGAAAAATTAATACCTTTTTTGAAATTTAAATTCATTTAAGGGCAAAGAATAAGGAATCAGTTTATGTGTGATATGTGATTTTCACAGCCAAATACAGCCACATCTAAATGCGGTCCATTTAGAGGTGCAATGTTTTATGATGTTGCTGCCTCTAACAAAAAGAGCAGGGAATAAACAGTATAAAGTGTCAATGTTATGAAACATTACATGTGAACTAATAACAGTAAAGATGAATAGTGCTTTGACATAATTAATGCCCACCTGCCTCTGTGCTGTCATTTGTTGTCCAACAGACAAAAGCAATTCAATAAGCTTTTCCAGACCAGGCACACACGATCTTAATGAATGGGTTAGTGATGTTCAGAACAAAAACAAAAATGTAATGAGTGCCACATAGGGCTTCATAAGTGACTTGGAAGCTGGATTCCAAATTTAAGAACTATATTTTTATGTAACTGGGTCAGAGAGAATAGAAACCAGAGATTTTTCTTCTCATTTACTATTTATTAATTTATTATTGTGGTTATTTTTATTTTTTTTACCTGAGTACTCTGACAACATTCTTTGTGTTTGAATTAAGAAAAGATATCATAAGATCTGAGTTTAACACTTGAGTTCCATTCACTAGATATAGGAGACTTCATTTCATCATCAATTTCATAGTTTCCCCATCATAAAATGAGGAAATTGGGAGAGATGATAACTCGGGTTTTTGAGTAGAGTTATTAGATTTAGCAAAAGATAAAAACAAAACAATCACACAGTTAAATTAAGATTTTACTGGGGCATTGTGTATTTTACCTGGCAATACTATCTCTGAAGTGTCAAGCATATCTCTTTCTAATACAAGTTTTGAATAGTCACTGGACTTAAGAATCAAAATATACTGGATTCAGCTTTCCATTTTACCTAATAAATTTGGATTGGACAATGTGATTTTGAGTTAAACCCAAATTCAGTTGCCCATTCTTCCAACCATTATTCCAAAATAAATTTACTAAAAATTAAATGCAGGCAATCTCTCTGAAGGGGAAGAAGTAAAGAGAGGAACTAGACTTGTTACTCTAGCCCTGCCCCCCTAACCCACCCCACTCCAGAGAGTTGAATGGGACTCCTAGAAGGAAGAAGTATTAATGGCAGATAACCATCTGTGACCATCTCTCTTGGGATGAGATGGATTTCATTTTGCTGCTGCTCCTACAAACTTCACAATAAAGTTTAAGGAAAAAAAGAGTTAAGTCATTTATTTAATCTTGTTAAAGATTGAAGGTTGTGCAAATGCCATGTTTTGCAAATGCCATTTTTTTTATTAATAACTAGCATATATAGAGCTATTTGCCAGAAAATAATTAAGAACTTTATGTTAGTAATGCATTTAATACACTCAGCAATCCTATGAATTAGCTACTGTTGTCATCATCCCATTTTACAGATGAGGATACTAAGATACAGATATGTTAAGCAATTTGCTTAAGATCACATAGCAAGTAAAAGAAAAAGTCAGCACCTGAACCCAGACTACCTGACTCCAGTGTCTGTGCCCTTAGCCAATATTTGAGGCCTCTTGTCATCAATGTCAGTCAGCACATTACCATCAACTGGAAAAAAATATTCAATAAACAATTAAAAGGGACCCTGAAAATTGTGTAAAGGTGAAAACTGGGCAAGATAATTTTTACCTACCATTCAGGATATATGGTACAGATATATCTGATATATGCATGATTAACGCTATATATATTTTATATCAAGCCTATTTTACATAGATGCAGATATTTCTGGAAGTCAAGACATGCAAGGTCGAGTGGTAGATGAATATTTTCTCTACTGTTTTTTTGCCATATCCCTAATGTTTTTGGCTTCTCCCTTTTTTGTTGTGGCTGTCACATAAAGAAAAATTCAGTGGTTCATTCAGCATACTTTTACTAAGTAGATACTGTGTTTTAGGCACACACACACACACACACACACACACACACACACACACACAGAGAGACAAGACAGGGTTCTTTAATAATACCATTGATGATTGGCTCTGTGGAAAGGTGGTTGAGATCAAGAGAGTGAATTTGAGGCAACTCTTGAAGTGGGGAGACAGTGAGTGTATATGACATTGAAAACAGTTTTCCAAACACAGACTCTTTTTGCAAGCACTTTTGGAGAAATAGCTCAACAAGAAAAGAAGCAATGAAAATAATAACATAAGCAATAAGAAGAAACTAAGAATATTTTTGGCGAAAAAGGAATATGAGAATTTAGGCCTAGCTATGTACTAGTATAAAGCTGACCCAAAGAACAGTTAGTTAAAGAAGGTGTTGTAGCTAAAATAATGGCCTTTCCAAAAATGTCCACATCCTAATCTCTGGAACTCATGATTATGGTGCCTTATATGGCAAAAGGGACTTTAGCAGGTGTGATTAAGTTAGATTTTTTAAGATAAAGAGATTACCCTGGATTATCTGGGTGAGTCCAATATAATAACAATTTCTTTTACAAGAAGGAGAGGGGGGCATCAGAGTAAGAAAAGGAGGTGCAATGATGGAAGAAGAGAATACAGTGATGTAATGAAGGGGCCATAACCCAAGAAATTCAGGTAACTTCTAGATACTGGAAAAGGCAAGGAAACAGATTCTTTCCTAGAGTAGCCAGAAGAGATATAGGCCCACAGTTTTAGGACTTCTGACTTCTAAAACTGTATAATGCATCCATTTAAGTGATTGTGATAGTTAGTTATAGGAGCAATAGAAAATTAGTATACAAGAGATGAGTTATTACTTTGCCTCCTAAGTATCAGTTGGTAAGCGGTCCCGGCCTGGTGGGAGGGCTTTGATCTAAGAAGTTGCCAAGAATCCGGGCTGTTTATATCTTGCTAATCTTCCCTTTTAAGAGTGTTGCTTTCATTGATGGTCAAAAATGTCTGGCAACTACAATATGTTCCAAGCAGCTGGATGAAGGAAGAGGAAAAAAAAGGTCATCTCCCTTCTCTTGAATAAATGTTTCAGAAATTGTACACATTGTTTCCCACATCTTTGGCCAGAATTTTATCACATGGCCATGCTGCAAAAGAGGCTGGAAAGTGGAGTCTTTATTTGTGTGCTAACCTAAAATCCAGGGGCTCCATCTCTATTGGGAAGAGAGAGAATGGATATTGGAGATGACTAAGCTAGTAACTTAGTAAAGTTATTTTCCCTCTTACTAAAAGGAAAAAGGTATAGAATCATCTATACTATAGATCATCAATGATACCAACAAAGCTTTGGAAACTACAGGGGAAGACAAAAGATACATGGGCACTTGTCTAGTTGAGAAAAAAAGTATAGGTATTGATTAGCTTTTAAAATACTGGTACGTTAAATATAGGTATGTATCTTGCTAATTTAAGAATAGCCCAAGGATATAAAAATAGATTGCATAATTTCCAAGCAACCAGAAGAAAATTTGATCTAATAAAAAGGTATATTTGGAGGGGAAAAAATTGATAAAATGTTTATAAATAAAACAAAATAATTTGGTAGAATTAACTTTTAACAAGTAACCATTAAACCACATACAATTGGATTATAATCACCAACTCAAAACAGACACTTTCAAGCTGGATTATAAACAAATGTCACCTGTATGTTACCTATGTGTATAAGCTACATTGAAACAATAGTATAAAGGATAATTAAAAATAAAGGCATAAGAAAGATACCAGACAACTATGATCTGATACTAAGTCAGAACAGCAATTTAAAAGTTGAACAAATTAGGAATGACAATAAAACATCATCAGGAAAACAAGATAGAGATAATATAGTGGTGACATGAACACCAGATCAAGAATACATAGTGATCACAAATGTATTTGCTTCCAAAGTATCAGTATATGTTCAAAAAGTACAAAATGACAATGGACAAAACCATGGCAGAATAAAGATAAATTAATATCAGGAGTTGGAGAATCCTGCAAAATGATTAATTCAAACAGATAAAAGGAAGCAAAGGCATAAATGATTTCAACAACATTTAGAGGAAATTTTGTGCTTTAAATACATCTTTAAGAATAAAGATTAATAAAGAAGCTTTTCACTGACAAAGGTAGAAAAACAGCAACAGTATAACATTATCTCAATTTTATGATGAAGAAAGAAATAAAGAAAATAAAATTAGTAGTGTAAGAAACAATCCTATATAATAAAAGTCTAATATGCAATTCAACCGAACGGCGGAACGACTGGTCTCTATGACACACACTGACCACCAGGGGCCAGATGCTCATTGCAGGTGTGATTAAGATTAGATACATTTTTGAAAGAAAATTCCAGAACCAGCAAAAGAAATAGAAAATTTGAAAATAAAATTTTTCAAATTCAAAAATAATAAAAGTAACTAAATGCTTATTAGAAAAGTCCTCAGCCCAAACCTTCCTCTTAAGCTATGCCAAAATCCCAGGCCCAAATGGTCTATAAGTGATTTTTATGAAAACATAGGGAAACTTTTAAGAAACAAATAATCTTCTTATTTAGGTTTTCTTAGACAATGACGCATAAAAGAGGCTGAAGTGCCTAAATCATTTTCTGAGGTTAGGATGACACTGATGTTAGACCATATAAAAAGGTTATCTATAAAGAAAAGTATTGGTCTTTTTTATTTTTAAACCTAGATGTGAATTTCTAAGATAACCACTAGAACACAAATTAAAACATTTTTTTTAAGAACAATGAATCATGATCTTACATGGTTCAAAACAAGAAGTTTTCCACATTAGAAAATGTATCAATGTAACATAGTACATTCATTTACTAAGGAAACAAATCATATGCTTAATTCAACAGGGATAAAAATAATTATAAAATTTAACTCCTATTAATAGTATAATTTTCACAAAAACAGGCATAGAGGAGAACCTCATTAACTAGTGAAAGGCTACATAGAGAAAATTTCCTGCAAACATCTATTTAAAGAAGAAACTTTTAATATATTTCATATAAGAATGTCATTACCACTACTGGTTAACCTAGTGCTAGAAAATATAACCAATATAATAAAATAAAATACATGAGGAATTACAAATATTAGAAGGGAAATGAGTTTCAGATGGCATAATTATTTAAGAAAACTATAATATTTGGTGCAAAACCTTCGTTCAGGATGAAATATGATCTTATAACAACCAACAGTATTATTCTGATAAGTAACAAGTTAAAGATATTTATCATTCATGATATAAACTGTAATATATAAATATACTAACTTAATAAAATATGATTTTGGAAAAATAAATATCTCTATAAAAGCCATACAAGGAGATATGAATAAACTAGAGGCCCAGTGGATGAATTTGTGCACTGGTGGGGTCCCTTGGCCTGGCCAGCAATTGGGGTTGATTGGGGCCAGCTAGTTGGGGGAAGGGACCACAGGAAGTTGGCTGGCAAAGAAGGTTGACTGTGAGAGCGCACTGACCACCAGGGGGCAGCTCCTGCATTGAGCATCTGCCCCCTGGTGGTCAGTGTGTGCCATAGAGATGGGTTGATTGGTCATTCGGTTGCTTAGACTTTTATATATGTAGATGTAGGATAAACTGTGTTCATGGACGGGACCATTTAGCACCTAAAAAAATGTCAAATATCCCCAAATTAAATAAACAATGCATGAAATTTCAATCAAAACTTCATCAGAGAAATCTGAAATACTGGATCCAAAACTGACAATTTTGGAAAAGAAGTGTAAAAAGGAATGTTTACTCTACCCTGTATTACTGTAAAACCACAAAAGAAAACAACGTGGCCTGTAACATGAACAGACAAATAGTGCAATGGGGCAGATTAAATAATCCCATATGGAGTATAATATAAATCTGAGGTGACTATTCCAATTTGCATGAGAAAGTTCTACCTTCTTTATACCTGTTTGCCTACCAAAATTTCAAATAATGTTCCCTGTCACTCTCAAATCTTTCCCAGTTTATATTATAAATTATATGATGTCTTTATATAAAATATATTGACATAATTCAGTGGAAGAAAGATGGATTTTTTAAGCATATAGAACTGTCAAAAGTGGCTTAATAAATATAGATAAATAAAAATGTGGAAAATTGATAAAATTTCTACTGCATTAAACACTTAAATGTTCAGGTAAACTATAAGCCAGTAAGAAAATATTGGAAAACACCTGAGTGACTTTGGGGTAGGAAATGACTTCTTGAACTGTATCCCAAATGTCCAAACTATCTGGGAAAAATGGTTGAATCTGAACACATAAAAATTAAGAATTTCTGTTTAATGAAGGGCACTGTAGGTTAAGGTAATAGTTGGAAGACAGACCAGAAGAATATAGTTACAACATTTAAAACTGACAAGGGGTTAATATCTAAAATAATTAAGCAATTCCTGCAAATCCACAAGAAAAAGAGATGATTTGGCAAAGAATATGAATAGACAATTATCAAAAGGGGAAACCCAAATTACCTACATGCTCATGACTAGATGCCCAACATCACAAGTAATCAGAGAGATATAAATTGAAACCAGAATGAGACTAATTTTACATGCATCAGATTGGTAAAATTAGAAAGTCAGATGGTACCATTGTTGACACAGATGTGGGGCAGTGAGAATCCTCATGCATTGTTGGTGGGAGTGTAAACTGGTGAGCCATTCTGGAGAGCGATTTGTCATGAAATTGAGTATATGTATATCCCATGACCCATACATTTCTCTCACGATCTATACCCTAGAGAAACTTAACACAGGGCCATTGGTGACATGTGCAAGGAGAGTCAGAGCATTACCGCTTAGGTAGGAAGATGTTGCTCTATAAAAACATGAAGAGAGAACCATAGTATAGCAAAGCTAGAGCGGACTCTCTGTTTCTGCAGCCTTGTATTCCTTGCTGAATCTTCACTGTGTAGAAAGTGATGATTGCATAACTCCACCTCTGTCCTAGGGCAGTGTCAAGGTCCAGATACTCCCCCATCCCTGGCACTCTCCAAAATTTTCAGTGCCATATTTAGAAATCTATCTAGGAAGTTAAATACATGAAAAGTGCTAGGAATTCAGTGGAACACTTAAAAAAGTGGATGTAAACACAGGATGAGAGTAATTCTTAACCAAGGCAAAAAATAGTAGAATATGGGTTTCAGTGACAGCAAAATCACTCAGTGTAGATATTTGGAGGTTTCATGGAAGGTTGGAGACAACTTTTGCTCTTTCCCTTCACACAGTGAAAGAAAAACAATTCTATAAGTGAATATGGCAGTAAAAATATGTAAATATGTACCAAGAGTCACAAAGTTTTAGCAATTTTAGCATAATTCTAGTTTTGAACACCAAGTTATTAATAGAGAATGTTTAGTTGTTTTCCTGTTGTTTCTAGAAAGCCAGGAAAATAGGTAAAGCTTGTCCTGATCCAGGTATCATCTCAGAAATATCATTCTCAGATATCTCACTCCAAGATTTCTTGAGGTTTTAAAGAACCACAAAACATTAGAGCTGAAGCAGTTTCCAAAAGTTGACTAGTAAAACTATAGCCTGCCTTGGAATTTTCTCTACAAAAGCATCCATTCCCTAAAAAGTTAAGTTCAAGAATCTATTGAAACCAGGTCATAGATCTATTGCTTTAAGACACATCACATCCTTAAGGGAGTTGTGAAAGCTCGTCCAGATAGAGGCTATGACTGGAAAGCTGCCTCCTGCTACTCTGGGGTCAGGTTATATAATTCTTGGATCTCAACTCCGTCCATGAAACTCAGAAGTGAGAGGTCATGTTTCTTATAAATCATGTCTTCTCCAAGATGTCCTCAATGTGGTGGATGAATGAAATAGCTTTTAATGGACATGAATTAATGTTAATGAAAATCAAATAGACTTTTCTCTCCCCTAAGCAATTAAAAAAATAAAAGTAAACTAGTGGACCTCTAGTTCTGGATAACCATCCCTTCAATTATTTTCAGGTTTTGCCAGAGGCACAACTATTGATACACAAACAAGCCTCCTTAATCTTGACTGCCAAAGTGTCTGTTTCCCTAGTAGTTTCATCTCTGTCCCTGATGCTGGTGTGCCCAGTGGGTGGTGCCAAGAGAGTTATACCAAGTGTTCTGTCTTTTCTTGCTCTCTTAATCCCACCTCAGGCCATGGCCACTGCTTTGCTTCCTGCTGTGCCTAAGGCCCTTGGCACCTGCCAATGGAAACACAGTGCCATTCACTCCACCATTGAGAACACTACCATATCTACCTGCTACAGTTGGTACCACAGCTGATAACTGGTGCTACGGCTGTGGATGTCTGTGAATTTGGCAAAAGTTCTTTTGCCATAGTCTGTTACACTGGTCTCACAGTGGTGTGTCCCCATGCTCCCAAAGCCTTAGAGAAACAATGGGTAAAAACACCCGATTCAGGTTTTAATGGCAGGCTTTCTTTCCCCAGGATTTGGGCATAAATCCCTAGGGACTGAGCTGGGTGGAATACAAAGGAAAAACACTGGTGAGTCTCAATATCATCTCTCCTTTCCAGCTCAGAGGCAGTTTCAGGTATCTCTGCCTGGGCTTTGGCAACTATTCCTTAGAGACTATTTCCCAGGAGACTTCTCAGTTCTGTTCAGTTCTAAGCACTCCCTCTACAGGTCCTCTGGGCTTCCCCAGACTTGTCTCAATTCTAGGCTGAGAGTGGCTTACAGCTTTCACAGGGACCCCTTTTCACTTTATTGGATAACATCCCAGCGCTAGATACTATAGATAGAAGAAAACAATCGGGGAATGCATGCAGTGCAGACCAGCCACAGCCATGTCAGGATAGCACTAGACTCCTCTAATTCTTCTCCCTTCCTTCTCCCTCTTTTATGCTCCCCTCTCACTTAGTTAAGGGGTGTCCACCTTCCCCTAGAAACTAGATAATTTCACAACCTGGATTCTCACTTAGCATGGTCCTTACATTCCTTAAACTCACTGCCAGGCTCAAGACAAAGAACAAAAAGCTGCTTGAGTTACCAGGTACCAGGGGAAATAGAGCATTGTGGCTAAGAATTTGAACTTTGAAATCAGGCAGTCTCAGGTTCAAATCCCACCTCTATCTCTTTCTGGCTGAGTGATTTGGCTAAATTGTTTAACCTGTTTCAGTTGCCGTTTTCTCTTCTGTAAAAGGAGAATGAAAATCATACCTATGTCATGGGACTATTGTGAGGATTAATCACCACCTTCAAGTCCACCTTCAAGTGGGGAGATGGAAGCTTCTTGGTCTGAGGCACTCACTCACATGACAGGAATTTTCTGCCCTATTACCTGGGGAGGGGCCCTCTAGTGGCAGAAGAGAGTATACTTTCTCTTGGACTGCCTGTGCTTATTCTGATCTGCTATCAAATGGGGGAAGAACCAACTGATTTAGCACCTGTCCTGCACAGAGTCCTCAAATTCGCACACTGAGCCATTTTGACCCTTTTGCTGCAGGTCTGTATTTCTATAGGATGCTTAATGTCAAATTAAAACCAGACATAAATCTCAAACTGGATAATTTGGAAAATCAATTTTCCCTCCCTCAAACTTGGGTTTCTTCTGGGCAGTTAAAACTAACTTAAAGGCCTGTTTCTGAGCAGGGGTATTTCAAAAACAAATGTTGAAGTGAATTGAGTTACTTGCTGGATATTGAGAGGTCCTAAATATTGAAATATTATAACAGAAATGTTTTATTTTAGAAATTGGAAAAAAATCTTAAGTCATAAAATAAGTATCAGAATGTCAAAGGAAGATGTTTTTCCTCATGAGGGCAACTTTAGTATATTTTTAAAATCACGAATGAATGTCTTTCCTAATTTTCTGCTTTTAAGTTGCATTCATTTTTCTACTGCTTTAGCATGTGCTTTATTCCCCTTTGGGTCATCCAAGTCTGCTAGACACATAAGGAGTTTTAAGTCGGAGATGAGTAAAAGGTATTGGTAATATTTTCAATCTATAATGCGTTTTATAATTTGTAGATTGCTGTTATATCTCAAAAATTTCCCATCAACTCTCGTCTACTTGAGATTTTTAAAAACTGGGCTCGGACTGAAGAGCAAGGAGGAAGGTGTTATCTTATCTCTGCAGGTGAGCAAGTAGAGTCCTGGAGAAGTTATGCCAGTCACTGGGCTAGCAGTGCTAGAACTGGCCCTCAGGTCCAGGTCTTCTGACTACTTCTTTATACTGTATCTCAAATGCTCAGGACACACTTGATGGCTTGATGATCCTGGTGAAAATAAACTGAGTCTTGCTTGGAAAAAAGTGTGCACTAAAATAGAAAATGATATTATTTCTCTAGGCATTTAGATAAAGCGTCATATCACATTATGTATTCTGCTAAAGGAACTTATTTTACAGATGAAAATACTGATTCTAGACTGGGGAGAGTTACTTGCATGAGATGCATGGTGGCTCATCAACAGGACAGGCACTGGATCCTGGTCTTGGCCCTAAGACCTACATAAACAAGCCACAGTAGGCTTGCTTCTGGGCAGCACTTATGACTGGTGACACTGGCCATACTGTTTATCCATTGGTTATTCTCTAAATATTTTGTAAAGCAAAGGAGAATACTGTGGCATCTACTAACCATAAGGCCCATATATATTCACCTGGCTTCTAAATTCACAAGTGAATGGGTCCTGTTCAGAAAACAGAGGAAAGTATATGCAGATTAAATCCAAACCAAGACATTAAGTAAATCTGAAGCATACAACACTAATAAACAGAAGGCCTAGTGGTGTCTGAGTTGTTATGAAAAAGACATTCTTTTTTTTTTTTTAAGAAAAAATATGGAGAGGGTACAGATAAAAAAGAGGCAAAAAAAAAAAAGGAGTACCACAAACACCCTGAGACTGGGAATTAAGGGTATCAGGCTGTTTAGTCTCCATCCCTACACTTCTCATTGGCTTTCTTTGTGAGCTGGTGAGAGCAATTTCTTTCTGAGCCTCAGTATTTCCATCTGCCAAAATGACGAGTTGCACCACATATCACACAGGCCCTTTATGGAACTTGACCTTCTGTGACATTAAGTGTTCTCTTTATTTTTCATATTTTCACCCCAGGTGAAAGAACAATTTGTTGATTTACTAAGAAGCAGACCATCACCAAAGTCAATCCTTTGCTTAGCGTGTTGAAATTTTTTTGGGTGACAACTGCCTCCAGGGACTGGCTTGTGTGTATTGAGAACATGCCATTCACCACCTCAATTTCAGGCTGTAATGGCACTGGAATTCTGTGACGCCCACTCTTTTGAATTGGAGAAGGGCACAGTGACATTGGCATTTCAGCTTGGGGCTAGTGGTTGAATCACCCTTTAAAACTAGTAGTTGGGTTGCGATCCAAAGATGGCTACTGAATGGAGCCAAAAGTTTCCACAGGGATATCATTAAGAGAAGTGACTTTTATTACCAGAGGAGAAAGCCGGCGCTCTCAAAATCATGAGGTCCACGAATGGCGAGTGCCATCTATAGTATTTGGCCCTTTGTGATGTGTGGGGACTTGTACAAGAAACTTGTTTTTTTTCATGTCTTTTTTTCTATCTAATAGTCTAATATTAATGTTTTACTGGTGTTTATGCCTCCTATCAATAGTAGGCATGAAGCAGATATTATGAAATGTTTGATAAGAAAATGATTCTTGATGTCTTCAGGTAAAATTGTTATTGTCTGAATTAACAATAAGGAAAGAGAGGAGATGTACATAAGTTAATAATACAAGGTAGCCTGTGACCTGTGCAATAAGAGAGAGGCTACGTCAACTATCATAGGGACTTCAGAGCTGGAGAGATTAGATGGGACATTATGAAAAAGAAGGAATTGAGCTGACCCTTGAAGGACAGGTATGGTTTTCATATGTAAGGATGGTAAAGAATAGTGATAGAATACCCAGGTTAAGAAGGGCATAAGCAAAGGCAGGAAAGAACTGTAGTGTGTAGAAAAGAGCCATGGTCTAGGACAGTGGTTGGCAAACTCATTAGTCAACAGAGCCAAATATCAACAGTACAACGATTGAAATTTCTTTTGAGAGCCAAATTTTTTAAACTTAAACTATATAGGTAGGTACATTGTTATTAATTTAATTAGGGTACTCCTAAGCTGGCCTTTGCTAAAAACGTCTTCAATCTGATTGAGATACTTTCGCTGAGGTTAACCCCTTCCAATTCTCCCATCCACACTCGTTTTGTATACTTGTTTCGTCTATCTCCTTTCTGAAAACCGACTTCTGCGCATGGGCCATGAAGTTTCAATTGCACTGTACGTGCGGACCCGCACGTAGTATTTTGTGGAAGAGCCACACTCAAGGGGCCAAAGAGCCGCATGTGGCTCGCGAGCTGCGGTTTGCCGACCACTGGTCTAGGATATGTGAAGTGGAGAAAAGGTTTGGAAATGTCAGTTGGTGGTCTTCTTGGCAAGAAACTAGAGTGACAAACTCTTTGGGATTTAGTAGAAAATAAAGAACCACTGGATATGTTTGCGAAGGAGCATGATATGATCAGAACAAAGGACTAGAGTTGATTTGTTTAACCTATAATAAATGTACACTGTGAAAAGGACATGATATTATATTTTATGTCAAAATGTGATTTGCTCTTTGAAAGTGTAATGCTCATCCTGGGTGAAGAAAATGAACTCTTTCAGGTGATCAGAGTACTCATTAGTATTCCTGGGAAATGATCAAATAAAACTCTTACTCTTCTCTCCTGGAAGATCTAATTTATCTAACATAAGCAAAATTGAGCCTTTAGAGAGTTATTTAACCATGTCCTGTATTGGCTAAGGTCTATTTTCAATCAATGCTCATATATATTTTTAAAGCAGTACACTAAACACCCTGTGTGTTAAACATGATTCTAAGAACACTTTAGAACTTTCCAAACAAATATTATTTTATTTTCAGGATTAACATAATCTAATTTCCAACTGCATAGCACTCTACTGCAAGAATTACAATAGATTTATCTATATCCTGGTCCAATTTTTTATTTCATCTACATGGGTGAATAACTTGTATATATAATTTTCTATTCATCACTAGGGTAAAAGAAAGACTATAAGTCTCAAAAAATTTTTCTAAATAATAAGATCAGGATTTATATATTTTACTAGAGGCCCGGTGCACAAATTCGTGCACCAGTGGGGTCCCTTGGCGTGGCCTGCGGGATCAGGCTAAAATTGGCTCTCCAACACCCCCTGAGGGGTCCTGGATTGTGAGAAGGTGCAGGTCAGGCTGAGGGACCCCACCAGTGCACAGTCAGGGCCAGGGAGGGATGTGAAAGTTGGCCAGCCAGAGAGGGACTGCAGGAGGGCTCCAGGGAGTGTCCAGCCTGACTCGCTCAGTCCTGATCAGCTGGACCCTAGCAGCAAGCTAACCTACCAGTCAGAGCGTCTGCCTCCTGGTGGTCAGTGCACATCATAGCGACTGGTCAACCGGTCGACTGTTTGCCCCTTGGTGGTCATTGCACATCATAGCGAGCAGTTGAGTGGCCTTAGCATATCATAAGCATATTATGCTTTGATTGGTTGAATGGACGAACAGACACTTAGCATAGTAGGCTGTTATTATATAGGATGGTCTAAGTGAGACAGAGGACAGATATTGCAGGTAGATGTTTGGATTCAATTTTGACTCTGCCAATTATTACTAGTGATACTGAAACAGGATAATTAACCTCCTTAAACCTCAGTTCTTAATCAGAAAAATGGGAAAATATCTGTATAGTGCATGTAATAGAAACTGGCACAGAATTTCCATTCAACTGTTGCTATTTTAATCATTTTCATTGGCATTCATACTATATATTCACCCTAGATTGTATATCTAAACAATAAAAAATTATATGTAGTATAACGGAAACAACGTTGGATTCCCAGGTATTCTTGGATCACAACAGCATGGACTGGAACAGAGGAAACAAGCCTGGGACTGAATGGGCTGGAGGGTGAGGAAACTTTTGGTGGTTAACATTCAAGGGTCTAATATCCACACCAAGCTCAGGTAGGGCCTAAAGCCAGAAAGGAAAGGCTAAGAAAGAGGGTAGGGAATAATAAGAGAAAATCCAGAGCAGCTGGGTGCTGCCCAAAATCAGAGGGAGGAGCAGGATCTAGAGTGCAGGGAAAGCTAGGGGGACAGCTCCTGGAAATGGAACTGGCAAGAGCTCAGCAGACTTCCAGAGCCTTGCAAGAGGCAGAGTGTGGGGACCAGGATGTGAGAAAATCAAGGCAAAAGCCCAGTTGAGTCTTGGTTGGGGTTCCATGCTTCATCCTGTGCAACTGAATTTCTAGGTCAATAAGAGCAAAATTTCCTTTCAGGTCCACTGGTTGGTAGACAGAGATTGTGGGTAGACTCTGTCCTTCTTAGGTGTTGAGTTATGCACAGTCTGTGTGGACTCAGAGGACACCATCATTCAGTAAAGCTCACGTTCAGGTCTGCTGCTCAGGGCTGCTGCACAGATCCAATGACTGAGTATGTGAGGCAGAGCTAGTTATTTCCCTGGGAAGTATCTAGGAAAATTTTCCTGGCCTAAGTTGTAAGGGATAGTTTTGCAGGGAATTCTTTATGTCAAAAACCCAGCAGGGAAATAGAGTGAAAGGGGAATGACTCATCTGACCAATCAGGGAATATTGAAAGATTGTGGAACAGAAACATCACAACAGGGTTGTTAAGGCTTCTCCATAAGATTTATTGGTTTCCTTTCCAAAAAGTTTTAAGATTAAAGATACTTTCCATTATATGTTTCCTGTAGTAGAAGCAACACAGAGAAGGTAATTTTTGTTTTATGACTATTAGCCAAGTATTTCAACGGCCTTCCTCATTACCACCTCAGACTATCACCAAGAAAAAACATGAATCTTTACTGTACCCAGAAGGGAAGAGGAAAAGTATTGGAACCAGTAAGACCCCTGCTTGAGGCAGAGGAAGACCTTGGAATTCAGGCAGCTTTATTTAATTTTTTTTCTGAAAATACAGATGGTTCTTTCTGTTAAGGCCAATTAGATGGAGAAAGATGCTATTAAAAATTAATAGGAAAGTAAGAGATTTACCAAGAAGTGTGTGTGTATGTGTATGTACTTAAAAATATATATCTATTTGCCCTGACAAAACTGTCATTTAAAATGAAATCATACTTGCCCTGGTAGGGTGGCTCAGTTGGTTGGAGCATCCTCCCATACACCAAAAAGTTTGCAGGTTTGATTCATGGTCAGGGCACATAGAGCACATACCTAAGTTGTGGGTTCCATCCCTTGTCAGGATGTGTAGCAGGGGCGGCAAATGATCAATCTCTCTCTCTCTCTCTCTCTCTCTCTCTCTCTCTCTCTCTCTCTCTCTCAAAAATAAGTAAAAATGAAATCATACTTAGAAAATAGTTATATAGTTCCTTGGAACTAAGTTAAAAGTTTGTGTATGGACACTTAGACCAGAAAAGGAGTTACTTTTCCAAGGTTACCATGTAGCTCCAGGATGACATCTCTTTACTCTCAGTCTAAAGCTCAGTCTAAAGGCATCACTGCCACAGTAGACTGCCTAGTTCAAATGTCATCTTACATTCCATATTCTTCTTTCTAAAGACTCTGTTATGTTTCCTACATACTTTGGGGTCCCTGAAGCGGACCCTGAGGCAAGAATTCATTTATAAGCCAGTTTTAAGGAAGTATTCCCAGGAACAACTGCAAAGGAGCAGGAAAGTGGGACCTGAAAGAGGAGACCAAGCCAGGGTATTGCATGCCTACTTCCGTTATTGTTTTATCAGACATATTCTTGCTGTTTTTTTTCTCATTTACCCTTATTTGGGTGCAACTCTTTCTCAGTGAAAAGTTGGGCACAATAAGTAGGCTTCAGTAAATGTTGAGCATATGAATGAATAGAGCTTCAAGCCTCCTCCCAGTCGCAGTAATCTTTCTCTCTTATGAGCCCTCTGTGATTATGTCATTTTCCTTTGAATCATAATTATTTATATGTATGTGCTAAATCCCCTGCTGGTTTATAAGCAACTTGTGGTCGAGAATCATCTTGGATTGCCATGACACAACCTAGTGTGTGTGTTTGAACGTGGTAGGAGCTCACAGAATGCTAATTGGAATGGTTGAAACATTCTACCGGTGTTGACAGATGAACAGCTTAAATACATAGTCCCAAACCAGAGTGGGATTTTTAGTTTTTATTCTGGTTCACACTTACTCCTTCAGGGCTACACTGTCTTGGGCTACTAATCAGAGTGATGGCAGAACCTTTGGAAAGCATCAGTGCCAAGTGAATATCAAAGATGTGTAATCCCAAGCGCTGGATATGTTTTACCCCCACTCATTCTTTTCTCTTCCAATGGCATCTTGAGTTTTCCCCCTTCCCAGGGGGATAATTTCTGATGTGTAAGAATTAATCACTCTTGCTTCCTCCTTGAAGCGTTGCTAAATTAACAGTTTGACATCACATCTATCATGCTTTCTCTAAGCTCTCTAAGGCCCATTAAGATTGGGTAGATGCTGGAAACACAGTACAGGCTAAGTAAGAAAATATTCCTTGGGAATCAGTGAGTGAATCAAAAACTGTTCCATCCACAGTGGCATTTGAGGCCCTGGGCTTATTACTGTTTGTGTTGCCAGCACATGATGTATGCTCCAGCCATGAGGTGCTTACTTGTGTTTGCACTGGTACCATATCTCTCCAGGTCTAATTCATTAAAGTGGAAAACATCCCCTCTGGGCTATAACATGAAAAAGATTTTTGGATTGGAAATCATTTTGTAAACCTCCAGCAGTTTTATTTTGTCTAGACAGAAGGCGATAAAAAGAGGGAAAGTCATCAGACATGATAATACAATGGCACGTGCAAGAGGGTGCCGTGATTCTTTCTTTCTTTCTTTTTTTTATAACACATTCTGTGGCCTTATTCCTACAATCTCATTATCTTCTGAGACTTCTTCAACCCCTCTTCTTTGTTGTCCAAGGGAAAACATCTTAATGACTATGAGCAAAACTTTCACTGAAAAAAAATTAAATAAAACACACACACACACACACACACACACACACACACACAAATGACCCACTAATAGAAGGTAAGGGGGGTATTCTTATTTCTGAAGTACAGTTCATATTGCTATATGTATATTAATAAGAGAATATATGTATGTCAAAAATTTCTTCTCAACCTCCAAAGTCTTCCTTTGCATTGCGAGTTAATTGAAACCAATTTAGTTTGGGCTACCTATTATCTGGATAGTGAGTTCTGTACCCACCGATGTTTGGCCAGAAAGGGGCCTTAGAGATTATCTAAGATCCCCTCACCTATGTGGCCCATACAAGAAGAATAATGCCCTAGAGATGACATTGATTTAAATATTCGCTAGAGTCCAGGTTTTAACCTAGTACCTTGGGATCTTTCTACCACCTGGTGTTTTGCTCCTGTTGAGGCCTTCTTTGGCCATTTAAAAAATAGATCCCTTCTATGTGACCAAGGACTGTAATCCTGGGAAAGAAAGCCTCCACAATATAGTCCTGATGGATGTGTAATAATGAGGTAGAAAGTGAAAAATTTAGCTGGTTACTACTACATGGCACCAAACACCCAACCTAACTGAATTATCTTTTATTCTGTATATTTATAAATGTGTATGTATTCCTTTGAGGGGCCCATAAAGCATCCCATTAGATGCATGGATTTGGAAGAGTCACGGCACTGTTAGGATTAATACAGTGTCCACAGGTAAGGAGCCCCAACAAAGAGGCATGCATCATAAAACTGTTTTAAGAATACAATCCTTAATGCTTGCTTCTTTAAGCTGATGCTTTCTGGGGAAAGCAGTAGGTTGTCTGTAAAGGTGATTTACCCAGGATGTGGCTAACTTACAACAGCTGTATTTAAAACACACACTCGGCCTTTATTCCTGAGGCTGGGGATGATTTATGCTTTTGCTTCTAAGACTGAATTGGTGAAATGGACCTCAAAATATATTAACTAGAAGGCACACTCAGAGTCATTGAGAAAGGTCCATATGCTCAGAGACTAGTTCATAAGCAAGATGGAGCAAGCCCAGGCTGAGGAAGTCTCATTTAGACAATGCTCCTTCTGTGAGTGCATCTAGTTTTGTTCCTCTGAGTCACACTGAGTTTCCTAGGGTCAGGAGGGTGTCCCAGGGCAGACAGGTACAAGTTTTGCCTTTATTAATTACTAGCTTTTTGATCTTGGGCAAGTTATTTAATCTCTTGAAGTCTCAGTTTCCTAATACCTAAAATGTGGATACTGATATTATCTAATTCATAGGATTGTTGTCAGTATTGTATAAGATAGTCCCAGGCATTCAGCACATAAGGAGCTCTCAATTATGGAAATATGAAAAATTAAGTTTTACCAAACACTTTCTATGTGTTGGGCATAGTTCTAAGTACTTCACATGGATTAACGCCACTAAATATTAAGTGTGTCATCTCACATTCCATCTTCTTTTTTCTAAAAAAGGAAGAGAGTGAAGGACCTCAGCTAGGGGCACAGCTTCTGGGAATTGCACTAGAAAGAGCCTTCACACACACACACACACACACACACACACACACACACACACACAAAACCACTACCACCACCACCACCACCACCACCACCACCACCACCACCACCACCACTATACCACCACACAAATAATCACAAGTAAAACTGGGAGAATCTGAATAAGATTGGTAGATTGTACCAATGTCAATATCCTGATTGTGATATTATACTATAATTTTGCAAAATGTTACCACTGTGGTAAATGGGAAAAGTGCCTGAGGGATATCTCAGTGTTATATCTTAGAATTGCATGTAAATCAACAATCATCTCAATAAAAATTTAAATTATAAAAACATGTAGTTTAAAGAGAGAGAGAGAAAGAGAGAATGACAATATAGTTTTGCTAAGAAAATCCTTTCTTGTTTTACCCTGAAATTTAAGATATCAGAACACCCAGTTATTCCACTCTTACAGTCTAAAAAAGCCGATTTCCCCCCAGTCTTCAGTTAAGTGTGAATAAAGGCAGTGACCCGAGAAACATGGCAGGAGATTGAATTAGGGCTTGGAGGTTTGATTCCCTGGGTGGCCATTGTTTCAAATTGGCCTTTGATACAGACCACAAAGCTGAGTGTGAAGTGGGTGAACAGAAGCCTGTTGCTAGGAAACAGAAATTCTCAGACAAGCTTCTGGGTTCAAACTCGTACGGTGACTTGATAAGACTTCTGGATTTATTATTTGCTCCTGGAATTGCTTGGAAGCAAAGAGACTCAAACTCAAAAAAGGAGAGTGCCTTGGAGAGAGCTCAGTGGAGGCACCCAGATCAGATGATCAAAGCAGGTATCCCAGTACATCACATCCTGGGCATTCCTGCTCAGCAGGGTTGATATGTGCTGAAGAGCAATTACTACCAGGTGTGATTCCCCTCTTCCCATTTCCCTTTCCCAAATGGAAATTTTCTTTTTTATTCAACTTTTTTATAAATGAAATTCTTGGGGGGTAACATTGTTAATAACATTATATGAATTTCAGGTGTACAATTTTATGACATCTGTATATTCTATTGTGTGCTCACCACCTGAAGTCTAGTCTCCTGTCACCATATATTTGACTCCCTTTACCCTCTTCACTCCCATACCCAATCCCTCTGATAACCTCCATTCTACTGTCTGTATCTATGAATTTGTTTGTTTTCTGCTTTTCATTTTATATCTCATATATGAGGGGCATAATACAGGTCTTATACTTTTCTGTATGACATTTTTCACTTAGGATAATAACTCAAGATTCTTCCAGGTTGTAGCAAATGGCAGTATTTCATTTTTTCTTATGGCTGAGTAGTACTCCATGGTGCATATGTACCACATCTTCTTTAACTTTATTGTATACCAGGGGCCCAGTGCACGAATTCATGTGCCTTGAAAGGAACTGTGGGTTGCTGTGGGCACAGGGGCGGGTTTCAGCCCATCCTCCATGCCCCCACCTGGCCCCTCCCACCACGGCCCCTGATCCCCTGTCTGCCTGCAACCCCGTTCCGGCGCAGCTGCTCCCACATGCTTATTGTGCAGAGCAATTGGGGCCAGAGCCAGCAGCAGGTGCGAGCGGCTGCTCCAGCACTGGCTGCAGGTGCGAGCGGGGCCATCACCAGCAGTGGAGCAGGGAGAGGTAGCGAAGCCCTCAGGGGTGATTGGAGCCAGCAGCCACCGCTCACACCTATTTGATCCAGACCGGTGTCAGGCACTGGCAGTGCATGTGAGCAGGGCAAGTGCCAGCAGTGGGTACGAGTGGTGGCTCGGGCACCAGCAGCAGGTGCAAGGGCCAAGCAGGACTGCAGCATGCAGGAATAAAGAATTTTCAGTAACCACCACAGGCTCGCCCCAAAGACAACAACTAGTGCCCCGCCTTAGTCTGATGCCCCTACTCACCTGCTCTATTATCCCAAAGTGGCCAATGCCTGCTGTGTTCTGTGCTCACCCCCCAGTGGCCAGCACAAGTCATAGGGACCAGTTGTTCATTTGTTCGGTTGTTCCGCCATTCAGTCTATTTGCATATTAGCCTTTTATTATATAGAACTAGTGGTCTGGTGCACAAAATTTGTGCTGGGGGCGGGGAGTCCCTCAGCCCAGCCTGCACCCTCTCCAATCAGGGACCCCTTAGGGGATGTCCAACTGCCAGTTTAGGCCTGATACCACAAGGATTGGGCCTAAACCGGCAATCAGACATCCCTCCCAATCTGGGATGGCCAGTAGACCTGGTCTAATTAGCATATTACCCTTTTAGTAGTATAGATAGATTATATAGGATAGGATTGCTTAAATTGGGGGGATAAACCTTTTTCAGCAGGAGAAGATGCTCTTGGCAGACAAAAGAACATAATCCCTATATCTGGATTGATAGCCAACCATATGCACTATACTGCAAAACTGGTCATTAAAAAATTGAACCGCTTTCTTACACCTTACACCAAACAGCTGTTGCCCTTAAAACTCCTCCTCAGCCCCCACCTTAGGTTCTGGCTTCGCAGTTCACAGAGATTAGGTTCTGATTGGTTGGTTTCTATGCCAGTCAGCATCTCTGGGCCTATCTCCGGGCCTGATCAGAGAGGCGGGGCTGATCAACAGCCACCCCAGGCTGCTGGAGAGCAGGCTGAACTGCTGATCTCTCAGAGAGAGAGAGGCACGGCTGCTGGCGAGGCCCAGAGAGAGAGAGAGAGAGAGAGAGAGAGAGAGAGAGAGAGAGAGAGAGAGAGAAGCAGGTTCTGGGCCTATCTCCAGGCCTCGCCAGCAGCCGTGGTAGCCGCTGATCAGCCCTGCCTCTCTCCCACCCCAAGAGGTCAGCAGTTCAGTCTGCTCCCTAGTCCCTGCCCACTGGAGCGTGCTGCGCACACAGCCTGGCATTCAGTTGAGCCTTTGGTTGTTTTGGTTGTTACGGACCCTGGGTTTTTATATATTAGGATATGTCAAAGGGCAGTTAAGGTTTTCCATGTCTTGCTATTGTACATAATGCTGCAATCAACATAGTGGCCCCTATATTTTTATGAATAAGGGTTTTCAAAATTTTCAGGTCAATAATCAGAAAAAGGATTGCTGGTAGCAATCCTTAAATTTTGAGGAACCTCATACCATTTTCCATAATGGTTGTACCAATTTACATTCCACCAACAGTGTATAAGGGTTCCCTTTTCTACATATTCTCTCCAACTCTCGTTATTTCTTGTCTTATTGATGATAGCTATTCTAACAGGTGTGATGTGGTATCTTATTGTGTTTTGTTTTGTTTTCATTGTGTTTTTAATTTGTATTTCCCTTATAGCTAGTAATGTTGAGAATTTTTTCAAATAAGAATTTAAATCTAACCCTGGACAATTCAGTTAAATGAGCCAATAAATTTCATTTTTGCTTAACAACTTTTAGTTCAGTTTTATGTCACTTGTAATTAAGAGATTCTTAACAGATATTTTGTTCATCTACCTTATACTCAACAGTGTGTAGGTTATATACATGCACACATAGAAGTATAGCAATGCAGAGGCATTATCAATACAGAGATGTCCACTTACCTCTACAGAGCCATGAACCTATGCCTATAAACACCAGTGTGCATCCATGCACACACACATGCACACTCCCACAAGCACACACACTACTGAAAGAGGCAATCACCCAGGTACAAAAAAAAAATCATTCACGGTGGCATATATGTGTGCATGCAGAGTAATCTCCCTAGAAGAAAAACTATTATGAGTCATCCTCTACATCACACTTTTGGGCATATCATTAGCCTCAGCATATTCAAAGGCAGAGATGATGAAGTTATTGTGATGAATTAATGAAGAGAGGGAGCTACTTTCTTGGAGCATTGGAAGATGATGTGGGATTATAACATAATGAAGGTTTCTAAAGTTCAAAATCTGCTAATTAGGTTGTGTGCTTAATTCAATACAGTTTCATAAATACAATTAGGACTTGGATGTCCATGAAGGAGTCTCCCTGGAGCTGGGTTCAGGCAAGTTGCAGAGCGTTTTTAGAGCCTGGTATTATTTCTCTTCTCCTTTGCATATGAATGAAGAATGAAGCTAAGCCTCAATTAGTTGAGGGGTAGTGATTAGGGAATGTGAAATATGGGCCATACTGGGCCCAGTCACCAGGTAGACTGGATAATGATGCAGAGGGAGAAACATATATTTAATGTTGTCATTTAACTTGGGTCCTAAAATATATGGAGGAAGAGGCATAACAAATGAGCCTGTCACTCAAGGATTATCTTTCTTTAATCAATGTCTTGAGGAAATATAATATTGATACAATACTTTTATCATCAGGTTATATTCCAAAATTATCAATTGCCCTATAACATTATCACTGTTATTCCCCCCAATTCAGAAGCTATGTCTCTTTATTTTCCTTTAATCATGAACAGATCTTCAGCTGTTCTTTGCTTTTTATGTCACTGATAATTTAGAAAAATCTGCTGTGTGGAAGATTGCCCCTCAATGTGGATTTGTCTGATATTTCCTTGGGATAAAATGCAGATATTATTTTTTGGCTTGTTTACTCCGTAAATAATATTGTGTCTTCCTTGGGGCATTACATACAGAGGCACATGCTCTGTGTTTGCTCTTCATTCGTAATGTTAATTTTGATCATTTGGTTAAGGTGTTCAGGTTTTTTTTCTTTTAAAATATATAAGTAATTTGTAGTTATATACCTCTAGACTTTGTAAATATCTTGTTTCTCCTAAAAGCTATCTTCCTCTAGCTGAGATCCATTGAGCTTTGTTTTGTTTTTTGCGTAAATTTATTTTTTAGTACAATGGTTGCTAATCATTATTTTCTAATTTCATCATCCCTTGTGTATTTATTAGTTAGCCTTCATCCATAAGGAAGCATTTCTTCTCTTTCCTCCCTCCCCAGATCTTCTATCTACCTATTTATTATCAGCAGTGACTCATGGATTTTTATTGTATTTAACTGGTTATAATCCACAATGGTCCTTATTAATCTTGACATTGAAATTACCTTACATTTTAAAGTGGGATCCTTTTCAACCAAGATTCTGTGTGTATGGTATTTGATTTCATATTTTAAGAGACATTTTAACTTCCTGGCACAACAAGATGTTCAATAAATATCTTAAGAACCTTCCTAACCAGTTTTTGAATCAACCATTTTCCCAAGGAGCACTCATTTCTTTAATGGGAATGGTATTTAGAAACCAAGACCTGGGTACTAGGTATGTTCATTTCTCTGGGAGTGTCATTATTTTAAGATCTTTTAGTGGATAGATTTAGGAAATTGATATCCATGTGAAAGCATGAGTTAAAACTGGTTGCTTCAATTCCTCTCCACCCCACAGAGCTCTTTGTCCTCCTCATCCCCCATTCCTCATTTGTATTTCCTTCTCTCAAGTAAGAATGCTAGCTTCCAACAGTATTAACATGTTTACCCTTTAGTTCAATCCTGTAACCCACAAAAATTATTTCAATATTGCTATACTCATAACACTCTGAAAACAAACAAATTCAAAAGAATTAAAGATTTCCTTATGGTTCTTTTTTTTTTTTTTTTTTTTTTTTTTTTGGTCTTTAGATGACAGTTACATAGACAAAGAACAATATTTAAAGTTACACTTGAATAGTTCTTTTTCTCCTCCATTTAGTGTGGTTATGTTATTTAGTTGATATACACTAATGCTCATTTGTTTCTGTTTGTACTTAGTTTTACTGTTCTTTTTCCCCATTCTTATTAATGTTTGTTTTTAATTTAAATATAATTGTCATGATCCCATATGTTAAAACATTACATGAAAGTATCCTCACAGAAGTATCACATTCTCCCCTATGCTTTAATAACCCATGCAGGTAAGCCATTCCATTACTTTCTGATTTATGTTTCTTTTAGTAAAAATAAACACAACAGTGTGTTATTTCTCCATTTTAATGCAAATGCACACAAAATTAATATGTATGTTTTTATGTACACTAAAAATAGGATATATGCTACCATTATTCCCTTTTGTATTTTCCTTTTTATACTTCCCAACACATTTTATTTAGATTCCATTTTACTTCATATAGTTTATCCTCATTTTGGAATAATAGATAATAGGGATTAAACTTGTGAATTAACAGTTAGTTTTCATCAGCACTTTTAATATATTACCCTGTTAGTTTTGAAATCTATTCACACTGATGAGAAACCTGCCATCAGTATCATTGCTATTTGTGGAATTTGGCCATTCTCTTAGTTCTTGAAGTTCTATAGATTCATTAAGATGTTCTATGGTATAGATTTGTCTTTATTAATTCACATTGGTATTTGAGTGTGTGTTTTTTTTTTCATTTTAAGGACTTATTTTTTAAGTCTGGAAACTTCTCTGGTGTTTTACTTGATTTTCTTCCATTCTCCTCTTCTGTAACTCCTATTAATTATGTTGAAATGTCTCAATTTATTCTCTATGGCTCTTATTTGTTCTTTCCTATTTCTATTTCTTTATTTCTGTGCTGTTCTATCTTCAACCGTGTTCATTTATTGATCCTACTGTCATATCTACCTATTCTTGCATTATTTATGCTTTTTTCATATCTTTGGATCATTTTAATTATTTTGTCATTTATCTCTGACTATGCTAACATTGTTATTTTAAAGTCTTTGTCATACTGTCTCTTAAAATTAATTTCACAAGGAATAAATTAGTATTCTAACTGTTGATTTTATCGATTGTCTTTCTAAGCTCTATGATTTTATAATTTGGGCAGATGGGCCCATTTTGAGTCAGAGGGATTCTCTCTCTTCCTCCGGGTCAGTAGTTTTGTAATTTTGCAGGCATTTTAAAGTATCTCCAGATACTCCAGTCTTGAGCTAATTTTATATTGGCATTTTGAGATTTCAGCTCTATAGTAATTTTAGAGACATTGAGATCCCATATTTGAGTCAATGGGTGTCTAACTCAGATCCACATCAGGCTCTGTTTTTGCAATCTTACTTCCTTGAGACAATAGTTTCCTAAAATTGGAAATCTTTTATTCTATCCCCCTTTATGCATGAGGATGCCCTCACCATAGCAGACCCCTAGCTTCAAGCAGTGAACCTAGTTTTTGTCACCCACCTTGCATAGAGTGCTTATACCTCATTATTTTATGACTACCACTTCTAGCTGCTAGTTCTGGAGGACAGCAGATGCTCTCTCTCAAACCCCCTTCCCAGTTTACACTTATGCTCTGTTTCTGAATATAATAATGTAATTATTATTTTCAACCACAATTTTCAGTTGGGTATATTAAAATAGTCAGTTGAAATGACTTGTCTAAAGCCACATGGTTAATGAGTGAAAGTGCTGGGACTCAAATTCAGTTTTCCTGGCTTCAAATTCCATATTTTTTTTTAGTGACTCCAAGTAACCTTTCTGTTAGCTTTTATTTTTCCATTTAGTATTTTTCTAAACTTCTATTGATTTTGGACTTTCTTTTCTAATTTAGACTGTAAATGAATGAGAGCACTTTTCCTCTCTAAAGACATCATGACTTGGTAGAAGGGATGCAATTAAAATTACCTGGGTTCTATTCTTAGCTGAAAAATTGTTTAAGTCTCTGGGCCTCAGTTTTATCTTTTAGAACATTAAGTGGTTTAGCTGAAATGAACTTTAGGTTCCTGCTCAGCTGTAATAGTCTTTCAGTGCACATTTTGTATGCCCCATTCTCAACAAACTATAGGTTGCTGATTGAACACCACTTATATTTTAAGATATTATTATGTATTTAAGTATTAAGTATTATTTTGTTATAGAGACTGTTCTTTACTCCTCCCCCCCCCCCCCAAAAAAAAATAAACACCCACTTCATAATAAAACAGAATGGGTTCATCACCATGAACAGCTGGTTATTAAGTGGTTTAATGATTCCATATAGAAATTTGCTATTAAGCCCTGGGCTTAATGGTCTCTCCTTTCCCTTTTTTAAGTGCATAGGTTATTCCTGGGAGTGATAAAGTCATGTGACGAAACAAAACATGCCTGATAGTTTTCGAGAAGACACTAATGAGTCTCCTAAGCAAATCTATCATTATTTATTCTGAAAATGATTGTTGAAACCTGAACTATAAAATTAATAGTCATATATTATGACATTGAATCAGTTTGGAAAATAAATTAAATTATTTTATGCAGACAAATGGGCAAACACTTCACAAAAGAATATATATAAACAGCTAGTAAGGACATAGGAAGGTGCTTATTGCAAAGTAAAACCACAATAAAATACACTATAAATGGCAAAAAGTAAGAAGACTGACACTCAATGTCAGTGATAATGTGGAGCAACTGGCATTGCTGATGGAAGTGTAAAATGATACATGGCTATGAAGATGTGTCTGCAATTTCTTAAAAATTAAACCTGCATGCAATTCATGACTGAGCAATTCCATTTCTAAGTATTTACCCGAGACATTTGAGAACATAAGTGCACAGAAGACTTAAACAATGTTTCCAACAGTTATTAATAAAAACTAAAATCTGGGAACAGTGCAAATGTCCACCACAGGATAATAAAAATTTTGTAGTAATTAACTCAATAGAATACTACTTAGCAATAAAAATTATAAACTATTGGTATATACAACATGGATAAATATTAAAATATTATATTAACTGAAAAAAATCTAGATATAAAAATACATGCTTATATAATTCAATTTATTCAAATTTTAAGAACCAGCAAAACTAATCTCTGGTGATAGAAGTCAGAAAGTTGTTGACTCTGTGAAAAGCATTTACTGAAAAGGAATACAAAAACTTCCCTGAGTCATGAAGACATTCCATATTTTGTTTGGGAGAGTGATTATACAGATGCATAAAATTGTAAAAACTTTTTTACACTCCTGCAGTTCGCACTCCCATGAACAGACCCCATGTCTACAGAGGGAGGCTGCACTGGGTTTGAGCCTGGGCACACAGACACGTGGAGTTTGTTTCCCGCAGTGAGCACTCACGCAACCAGACCCCAGGCCCACTCAGGGCAGCTGTGCCAACTGACTTTGATTCTTGGTGAGGGCACACAGAAGTGTGTCTCCCACAGCACAGGAGTGGACCTCCTGCCAACACAGGGTGGCTGTGCAACCCGGTCCGCCAAGCAGACCGGGGACCCTCATTCTCCACATAAGAGGCAGCACTGAGCACCAGTGACTTGACTCTGTTTCTCATTGTCTACGCGCAGGATCCCTGATTCCGAGTACATGCACACTAAGACCCAGTGACTCAGCGCATGTACACACAGGGCCCTGATTCTCAGCATGAGGCCTCACCAGTGACAGAAACTCAAATACCCGATTCTTGGTATGGGCACAGGGGGACACTGACTCCTGGCACAGGCTAGGGGACTCTGATTTTCGGCACACAACAGTGGGGTCTCTTTTTCAGCATGGCACAGGCAGGGTCAATGATTCTAGGTGTATGCACAAGGCCGTACTGAGCTCCAGTGACTCTGATCTGGGTGAACGGGGCTCCCACAGACCCACAGCAGCCACACATCTGGGTGACGCTTAGGTGGCACAAAGCTCCCACAGCACACAGCTCAGGTCACCACAACTCGGTGACTGGACCTTCTGGTGATAGTTAGAATGGGGAGACAATGAAACAATTTCCAGAGAAAAGAAAAAGAGGAATTGCCAAGAAAGGAAAGAAGTGAAACTTAGGTATGCAACATGAGAGAAAAAGAATTCAGAGTAATGGTCATATGGTTTATAAACCAGATGGACGAGAAAATCAAAAACCTATGCAAAAATCAGGAAGAAATCAAAAGTGATATAGCTACAATCAAAAATGCCATAGAAGGTTTCAACAGTAGACTAAAAGAAGCAGAGGACCAAATTAGAGAGTTAGAAGATAAGGTACAGAAACAAGCCCAATCTGAACAACAACTGGAGAAAAAAAATTAAAAAGCAGGAGGAGAGCCTAAGGGAGCTTTGGAACAACTCGAAACTAAGTAACATATGTATAATAGGGGTGCCAGAAGGACAAGAAGAGCAGCAGAGTTTAGACAATCTATTTGAAGAAATAATGACATAAAACTTCCCTGACATGGGCACAAGTACAGAGAGTTCCAAGGAAGATGAATCCCAAAAGATCCACACCAAGACATGTCATAATTATAATGGCAAATGTTAACAACAAAGAGAATCTTAAAGGCTGCAAGAGAGAGATAAAGAGTTACTTACAAAGGATTCCCCATCAGATTATCAAATGATTTCTCAACAGAAACACATCAAGCTAAAAGGGAATGGAATGAAGTATACAAAATGATGCAAAGCAAAGGTCTGAATCCAAGAATACTCTATCCAGCAAGACTATCAACCAAAATTTAATGGGAAATCAGGAGCTTCACAGGCAAAAAAAAGGCTAAGGGAGTTTATTACTACCAAGCCAGCGCTTCACGAAATGCTAAAGGGAATGCTGTAAAAAGAAGAAATAGCAAGGGAGGGAGGAACACAGGCATAAAGTACAGAAATGACTACAAACAAGTACCTATCAATAATAACATTAAACACAAATGAATTAAATGCTCCAATCAAAAGACATTGAGTAACTGAATGGATAAGAAAATATGAACCATATATATGCTGTCTACAAGAGACTCACCTCAGAACAAGGGACTCACACAGACTGAAAGTGAAGGGATGGAAAAATATCTATCAGGCAAATGAAAATGAAAAATAAGTGGGGGTAGCAATACTTATATCTGACAAAATAGACCTCAAAGTGAAGACCTTAACAAAAGACAAGGAAGGCCACTTCATAGTTCTAAAAGAATCAATAAAACAAGAGGATATAACTCTGGTAAACATTTATGCATTTATGCGCCCAATGCAGGAGCACCCAAATACATAAAATTAAAAACGAAAACAAAAACTTCTAGAAGACATCAGGGAAGAGATTGACAGCAACACAATCATAGTAAGAGACTTTTATACCCCATTAACATCACTGGATAAATCCTCTAGGCAAAAAATTAGCAAATAAACTTCAATCCTAAACAACTTACTAGGTCAGTTGTACTTAATCGACATCTTCAGAACATTCCCAAAACTACAGAATATACATTCTTCTCAAGTGCACATGGGACATTTTCAAAGGTAGACCACATATTGGGACACAGGAAAAGTCTCTCCAAATTCAAGAGGATTGAAATTATATCGAGCACCTTCTCAGAGCACAAAGGCATAAAATTAGAAATCAACTACAGTAAAAACAATCACAAAAATTCAAACACTGGAGACTGAATAGCATACTGTTAAATAATGAGTGGGTTACCAAAGAGATCAAAGAAGAAATAAAAAACATCCTGGAAACAAATGACAATGAAAACACAACAATCCAAAATCTTTGGGACACAGAGAAAGCAATCCTGAAAGGGAAGTTCATAGCATCATGGGCCTACCTCAAAAAACAACAAACTCTGGTAATAAACCATCTAACTCTGCAATTTGAATCATTAGAAAGAGAGCAACAAGAAAAGCCCAGTGTGAGCAGAAGAAAGGAAATAATAAATATCAGAGCAGAAATAAATGACATAGAGACAAAAAAATTATAAAAGATCAATGAAACCAAGAGCTGGTTCTCTGAAAGGATAAACAAAATTGATGTACCTCTAGCCAGGCTCATAAGAAGCAAAGAGAGGACCCAAATAAACAAAATCAGAAACAAAAGAGTTGAAATAATAACAGACCCCACAGAAATAAGAAGAATCGTAAAAATATTCTATGAGCAACTCTACTCCAACAAACTGGTCAACCTAGAAGAAATGGACATATTCTTAGAAAAATACAACCTTCCAAAACTCAACCAGGAGGAATAAAAAAATCTGAATAGGCCAATAACTATAGAGGAAATTGAAGCAGTAATCATAAAACTTCCAACAAACAAAAGCCCAGGACAGATGGCTTTACAGGGGAGTTTTATCAAACATACAAAGAAGAAATAAAACCTATCTTCCTCAGGCTATTCCAAAAAATTCAAGAGGCAGGAGCACTTCCAAGCTCTTTCTACAAAGCCAGCATTACCCTAATCCCAAAACCAGATAAAGACAATACAAAGAAAGAGAATTAGAGGCCAATATCCCTCATGAACATAGACACCAAAATTCTCAACCAAATTCTAGCAAATAGAATCAAGCATTACATTAGAAATATAATACACCACAACCAAGTGGGATTTATTCCGAGGATGCAAGGATGGTACAATATCCACAAATCAATAAATGTGATACTCCATATAAATAAACTGAGAGATAAAAAAACATATAATCATATCTATTGATGCAGAAAGAGCATTTGACAAAATCCAACACCCTTTCTTGGTAAAAACTCTCAGCAAGGTGGGAATAGAAGGATCATACCTCAATATAATAAAAGCCATATATGACAAACTCACAGCCAACATCATACTCAGTGGGCAAAAACTAAAACCATTTCTCCTAAGAACAGGAACAAGACAGGGATGCCCACTTTCACCACTCCTGTTCGACATAGTACTGGAAGTACTAGTCATTGTGATCAGACAAGAAGAAGAAATAAAAGGCATCTCAATTGGAAAAGAGGAAGTAAAACTGTTCTTATTCACAGATGACATGATATTGTACATAGAGAACACCAAAGACTCCATAAAAAAACTACTAGACTTAGTAAATGAATTTGGCAATGTAGCATGATATAATATTAACACCCAGAAGTCTATGGCTTTTCTATAACCAATAATGAACTCACAGAAAGAGAAATTTAAAAAAGCAATCCCATTTACCATTGCAACAAAAAATTAAGATACCTAGGAATAAACTTAACCAAGGAGATAAAGGACCTGTACTCAGAAAATTTCAGGATGCTGAAAAAAGAGATAGAGGAAGACATGAACAAATGCAAGAATATACCATGTTCATGGATTGGTAGAATCAACAACATTAAAATGTCAATACTACCCAAAGCAATCTATAAATTCAATGGAATCTCCCTTAAAATACCAATGGCATACTTCAAAGACTTAGAACAAATTCTCTGAAAATTCATCTGGAATAAAAAAGACTCCAAATAGCTGCAGCAATCATGATAAAGAAGAACAATATGGGAGGGATCACAATACCAGATATCAAACTATACTACAAAGCCATTGTTCTCAAACTGCCTGGTACTGGCACAAGAACAGACATATAGAACAGTGGAACAGAACAGAGAACCCAGAAATTGACACAAGCCATCATACTCAATTAATATTTGACAAAGGAAGCAAGAGCATACAATGGAGTCAAGACAGACTCTTCAATAAATGGTGTTGGGAAAACTGGACAGATACTTGCAAAAAAATGCAACTAGATCACTAACTTACACCATACACACAAATAAACTCAGAATGGATAAAGGACTTAAATGTAAGATGGGAAAGCATAAAAATCTTAGAAGAAGCCATAGGCAGCAAAATAGCAGACATTTGTCGTAGCAATATATTTAACAATACAGCTCCTAGGGCAATGGAAACTAAGCAGAAAAATAAACAAATGGGACTACGTCAAAATAAAAAGCTTCTGCACAGCAAAAGAAACCATCAACAAAACAACAAGAAAGCCCACTTCATGGGAGAACAATTTGCCAATGTTATCTCCGATAAGGGTTTAATCTCCAACATTTACAGGGAACTCATACAACTTAACAAAAGGAAGACAAACACTCCAATCAAAAAGTGGGCAAATGACCTAAATAGACACTTTTTGAAAGAGGACATTCAGAAAGCCAAGAGACATATGGAAACATGCTGAAAGTTACTAATCATCTGAGGGATGCAAATCAAAACAACAATGAAATACCACCTCACACTTGTCAGAATTGCTATCATCAACAAAGCAACAAACGACAAGTTCTGGAGAGGATGCGGAGAAAAAGGAACCCTCCTGCACTGCTGGTGGGAATGCAGACTGGTGCAGCCATTGTGGAAAACTGTATGGCGTTTCCTCAACAATTTAAAAATGGAACTTCCATTTGACTCAGTAATACCACTTCTAGGAATATATCCCAAGAAAACAGAAACACCAATCAGAAAGGATATATGCACTCCTATATTCATAGCAGCACAATTTACAATAGCTAAGATTTGGAAACAGCCTAAGTGCCCATCAGCAGATGAGTGGATCAGAAAACTATGGTACATCTACACAATGAAATACTAAGCTGCTATTAAAAAAAAAGGAATTCTTACCATTTGCAACAGCATGGATGGAACTGGAGAGCATTATGCTAAGTGAAATAAGCCAGTCAATGAAGGAAAAATACCACATGATCTCACTCATTCATGGATAATAAAGACCATTATAAACTTATGAACAAAAATAGATACAGAGGCAGAGCTGCCTCAAACAGACTGTCAAACTGCAGCGAGAAGGCCGGGGAAGGTAGGGGGGCAGAGGGGGGTGTAAGAAATCAACTGAAGGACTTATATGCATGCATATAAGCATAACCAATAGACATAAGACACTGGGGGGTAGGGGAGGCCAGGGGATTGTCAAGGGTGGGGGAAAAAAAGGAGACATATGTAATACCCTTTGTAATACTTTAAGCAATAAAACTAACTAAATAAATAAATATGTCAATAAAAAGAAAAAAAAAAGAAAAATACCACATGATCTCACTCATTTATGGATAATAAAGACCATTATAACCTGATGAACAAAAATAGATACAAAGGCAGAGAAGCATCGAACAGACTATCAAACTACAGCAGGAAGGCTGGGGAGAGTTTGGGAAGGAGGTAAGAGATCAACGGAAGGACTTGTATGCATGCATTAAGCATAACTAATGGACACAAGACGCGGGGGGTGGGAGGGGTGAGGGCATGTGCTGCGGGGTAGGGGAGGCCAGGGGGAGGTCAATGGGGGAAAAAAAGAGACATATGTACTACTATCTGTAACTTTAAACAATAAAATAAAAATTAAAAAAAATTGTAAAAACATATTTAATGGAACCCTTAAGATTTATGAATCTTATGTGTTAATTACACCTCAATTAAAATGTGACTATGGGGAAACTGCTATTTTCCAGGCCCTGAATCTAGTCATGCTTATCTATTACTAGGAAACTTTCACACCTCACACTTTTCAAGCACTCAATATTGGGTTAGATAGTTATCAATCTGCATAGAAAAACAAAGTATCTCCTACTAGATGTTGGACTTTTAGTTGAAGAACTGAGAAATGGCACTGTTGGCTTTGTACCTGAAGTTAACCAAAAGTATAGTGGCTCAAATTCAATGTAGTGAGCCTCAAGGCATATTCATGACAGTGTAGGGAGGCCAATCTGGGTAGATCAGGAAGTGCATGTTGAGTAGACCTGGGATTAAACTAGTCAAATGGGGTTAGATCATAGGTGTACTCTGAAAACCAGATAGAGAGCTTCAGAATTGTTAAGCGAAAATAGAATAAATGAAGACATTTGATAAAAATGGTGTTGAAGAAAGACTTCTGGTAGGAGTATGCAGGGTGGATTAAAGTGAGAAGAAACTAGGGACAGGGAAGCAACAAAGGAAGCCACTGCAATAATTCACTTGTGGACCAGGAAATCTTGTCAATGTCATGGCAGCAGGTATAGAGAAGAATAAACAGATTAAGTATTCAGCAAAAATTTAAAATTATAGGAGAGGAAGATGAGCAACAAGTTAAAAATGATGCCAATTTTTCAGCCTGGATAACTGGAATAATAATTGTTATTGAGATGGGCTGCTGAGAGATATTTAGTTCCTCTTGAAATGAGTTGTATTTGAGATAAAGGCAAGATATGAAAAGACAAATCTGGGAAAACAATAAAGACATAAAACTGGAATGTGGTTGAAAGAACAGAGATGGGAATGTGGTTTTGGAGGTAATCACCCAGCCATGAGAATGGATGAGAAGGAAGAACCCACAGGACAAGGATTGTGAGGGCAAAGGCCTAGTCTTGGCAAATGTCACTGAAGAGATAAGAGACAAAAGGAGGAAGAGGAGTCTGTGAAGGGAACAGAGTATAATTAAAAGGTGGAAAGGCAGGTAGACATATAAAAAGAAAAGAGAAAAGACAAGTCAGGTATGTTGGGAGTCAATGTCTTACAGGGTCAGGGGAGTCAATGTCTTACAGGGTCAGGAAATATCGCTCCATTGGCAGAGTCCACTCACAAAATGGGCAATCCAAAATTTGCACTTTAATTAAAGAATAGAAGAAAAAAGTATGGTCTAACGTGTTTAATGATAAGGAAAACACTGATGAAAATACAGACCAAGAAAACCCCTCCCTAGGTTCATTCTATCACTTAGTAACAAAGATTACTCTCTATTTTCAAGTTTTCTTAAAACAGAATGATGTTATTTCTTTCCATTAAAGATAAATTAATACACATGTACACTTAGTCAGTATAGTTAGCTTCTACTGTTTCTTTGCTCATGAAAATAGTATGTCACAATTTATGCCACGTCCTAGAATATGAATGGTATTAACCTTTTTCAGGTTCCTTTGTCTGTAATTCCACAGTGACGAAACTTTTTTTTTTTTGTAGTATTATTTATGTTGTGGAGGTTGGAATTTGCCTGTAAGTCATCTAGGTTCAACTCATCATTATTTTGAATTCAAAAGAGTTTTAGGAGAGTGTTAAACTCATTTATAAAAAGTTGGGTGCCATTTGATAATAGGTTATACATCTGGCCTCAGCTCTGTGGTAATAGCAGATCATATATCTATCTCTCTGGAGAGGAGCATGTCAATGATACATGCCCAAGAGGAGGATACACAGGGTGAAAATGAGAGGGCATGTCTTCTCATATGTGGAAAGATGGTTGGACCAAACAGTGGACCAAGAAAGTATGTGCACAGGAAAGACATGCTGTATAAAATGAGAAGACTGGGGTCCTTGCCTGGCTTTGCCATCCCTGGCTGCATGATTTTGGATAGATCATTAATTAATCTGGGCCTTACATGGATTTGGGGATGATTAACCAAGATAACATAAATTTCTGGAGTATGAAGCATGTACAGTTATTTATTTATTTATTTAATGTACTTCATCAAGGGAGACCAAAACCAAGAAGCATATTAAGCTTCTTGACAGAAGTCCAGACTGTTACCCATGGCTGAATTCTGTTGCCTAACTCCTTGAGGCTACAGGCAGTCTTCCAGACTATCTGTGTACACCTCTGCTAATGAAGTTCTACAACTGACTCCAAGTCCAGTTCAAGACCGTAACATTTTATACTTGAGCACAGAGACAGGTACTCTCAGGCACCTGCCATTAACAGTGATTTGGTTGGACTGATTTTGTTTCAAGCTTGACAATTTACCTTGACAATTTTTGAAGTCAGAGAGATGAATTCCAGTAGTTAGAACTTTTGTAAATGCAGTTGTAGCAGCCATTAAATGTGACTGACACTTAAAAATGGCAGCAAATTAATTCTAAGCACAGCAGAACTTTTGACTGCTTACAATACCTCTGCTGTATTTACACACACACACACACACACACACACACACACACACACACAGCAGATGTTTATCTGTATTTATGTTCAGTCATATGCATACATGGGGGAAGAGCGATGAAGTTTGGGTGGGCACAGAGCCTAGGACAAAGAAAGAAGAGAAACAGACAGAAGATGGCTCATTTCTAATATTTTTCCATTGACTGGGTTTGAGTGCCTATAATTAGTGTGGGTTGCGGTGGGGCGAGGGGCAGGCGGAGGCTGACAGATCTGTTTAAAAAATATTTTGTGAGATTCTTGGCATAAGCAGAGCCACTGGAGGCCAGTGACTAAGGGTGGCACTGAGCTGGGGAGGTGGCACTTCTAACTGGTGCTGCTTAGATGCCAACACAGCCATGGAGACAGAGGCCTGGAAAGTTGTACAAATCTGCCTTGGACGCCAGGTTCTGACAAGGGCGGGAGCAGCAGCGCGGAGGTTTCTGCTTGGCGATTTGTAAGCAGCAAACCTAGCAGAACCCAGAGAAGGAGAGAGAAGATCAGGGTAGATGTCTCATGGCCACTCTAGCTGGTTGACTAGTTCCTGGGCCTCGTGCCTGGTTGTCCAAAGCCCTTCAGGAGCAGCTGGAGTGGAAGTCAAGAGACTTACATTTTCACATCAGCTTTGCTGTAGACTTACTCTGTTGCCTTGGACAAGTCATCTTCCCCCCTCCAGATCTATATTTTGCAGTTTCTGAAATGAGGTTTTGAATTTGATCTGAAACATTCCTCTGGGTCTAACATTATTCATCTCCTAAATTTATGATTCGATTGTCAGTTAATTAAACAAATGCTTTCTAAGTGTCTGTGTCAAGTTTCTATTGATAAATCTAGACATGCAAATATAATGATGTTTTTACTTGTGATGTTTGGCAGATCCAGTTTCAAAATCTTCTTTTATCATTCACTGACAATGAGACTTTGAGCAAGTTACAATGAAGATAGTAACATCTCCTGTCAGGGTCATTAAAGAACAATGCACAATGCACTCAGAAAGTGGTGCTCACTATTATTCTGTTATTGATTAGGTATCCTAATAACAGTGTCATTTTATAAATAAAATATATATTTAAAATTTATATACTCATTTAATCATCACCACAATTGAGATATAAAACATGTTTATCACCCCAAAATGCCTTGGCACTTCCCATGCAATATATCTCCCTCTTTACACTCCCTACCTCTCTCCAACTCCAGGTTCCCATTGATATGCTTTCTGTCAATGTAGATTAGATTCATTTTTCTAGAGTTACACATAAATGGAATCATGCAGCATGCAGTTTTTTATGACATACCAGTATAAACATACTGGTATGTGTACAATTTATACATATTTTGCTATTATTATCTAGAGTTATTCAATACCTCTATTCTCCCCTAGATGACACAAGAACATGAATGGTTTTTCTCTCTCCCCCTCCATCCCTCCCATCTGTTGCCTGGCACTTTGATATTATCTGGGATTTTAGTTATAAATATTTAGTCATAAATACTTTAATATTATGCATCAAGAGTTATTTAAACCTACTCTAGGTTTTCTACTCCATTTAATCACCACTATTTCTTTCATCTTTTGTATTATTTATTCTTTGATTTGTTACCTTTGTGCTTCACGCAATTCTTTCAGATACCTCCATCCTCCATCCCCCATCCCACCCAACCCAGGCTTGAGGCTGGTAACTTTTCCTAAGTACGTATTTATTTTGCTCTCTTATTTCAGTGATAGTTTATATAATACGTATAGGATTCTAATAAAGTTATGTTTTCCTTCATTTTCTCCTAAAGCCCAGTTTTGCCAATGAGAGCTCAGATACAGTACCAAAGCAACCATCTCAAACAGGGCTTTTGACTAATTTTCAATTATATTACAACTTATTACACATATATTACTGCTTTTCTGTCCAGCAATTTTCTTTTTAATATTCAAATTTCAAGTGTCAAGGCCTATAGCACAGTGTTTCACTCATACTGTGGGCACACAAATCACCTATGGATCTTGTAAAAAAACAGGTCCTGCCGAAACCGGTTTGGCTCAGTGGATAGAGCGTCGGCCTGCGGACTGAAAGGTCCTAAGTTCGATTCCGGTCAAGGGCATGTACCTGGGTTGCGGGCACATCCCCAGTGGGAGATGTGCAGGAGGCGGCTGATCGATGTTTCTCTCTCATCGATGTTTCTGACTCTCTATCTCTCTCCCTTTCTCTCTGTAAAAAATCAATAAAATATATTTTAAAAAAAAATACAGGTCCTGTTTTAGTCATTCTGGGGTGAGGCCTGCGATTTTGCGATTTTGCATTTCTGGTGACATGGACCACACTTTGAAAAGCAAAGCTCTGGTTGCCACCTCTCCATGGACATGATGGCCTCTTTCAACTTTATGAAGATACTAATCATTAATCTTAAATGTCTGCCACTGTAGCCTCCATTCACTCACTCTGCTTCTTGAGTGTTAATATGTATATTTCTTAAGTTTGTGTCTTGTCTCTTTTGATACTGGTTTTCTCAAATATTTTTCTCCTTTGTCCCTTTCCTTTATTTTCCTTTTTGTCCTCCCCCGATCCCACCTTTTGAAATTTTTGGTTGTCAGTTACCTGTCGCTTATCTGCTGTTGTGACTGTGGAGAAGGAGTAGGTGTGCCGCTCAGAGTGCACAGTACTTGAATAGCCGCTGTGGAGGTTCTACATCTAGTCCCCCTAACTTCAGAGTTGACCTTCACTGCTTTTAGCTTCTGGGGAAAACCACAGCTATCAACTGTTTAGCACTAGCTGGGGCAAGGGAGGGAGTAGGGAAGTTAACTAGCATAGCTAATAATTATCATGATGATAGAAATGAAAGACCATTTTTTACATTGAGGATATTTTGCCCATTAAATTTTAGAGAGTGGAAGGGAGGGGGAGAGACACAGAGAGAGAAACATAGATGTGAGAAAGACACATCTACTGGTTGCCGCTGGTGCGTGCCCCAACCGGGGCCTAGGATCAAGCCTGCAACCGAGGTACATGCCCTTGACTGGAATCAAACCTGCAACCTTTCAATCTGTGGATTGATGCTAGCCACTGAGAAAAACTGGCTAGGGCATGAAATAACATTTTGAGTGCTTAGGACACGAAAGGAACTTTTTTAAGTATGGTGTGTATTAACTCATTTAATGGATAGAATGTGTCAAACTTTGAAAATCTAAAACACATCAACTCTTTCTTTGTGTTTTTAGTGACATCTAACTTACTTAGATTGGGGAGCACAATTTATTTCAATCACATCCTCTTTTCTTTCTTCACTACTGTGAGTAAATGGAAGGATGCTGAAGATACAGACATTTATCTGGATGAAATAGCCCAAATATTCCAGGAAAATTGGATAATACCCCAAAGCAAAACCCCGTGCAATGGGAAGGGAACAGAGTAAGAATAATAAGAGAGAGAGAGGAAGAGAAGAAATAATAAATAAAAAAGAGAAGTTGGGAGGGAGGGTGTGCATAAAGAAGAAACAGGGAAAAAGGGAAGGAGAATATGAGTGACGGTAAAACTTTCACAACAGTGGAAAATTTAGCTGCATTTTGTTTGGTGTTAGCTTTGACCCTTCCTTAAATGCTTTCAAACTTCTGCACACAAGAAGATTAATTGAGTAGCCTTTAACATTCAGAGAAGTTGAGAGAGACCTGGCTGTAGAGACCTTACAGACATCACTGAGGAGAACAGGCAGAATATTAATTTTGGCTCACAGAAAGGCAGATTTTCACAAGTTTATTGGAGAGACATTTTGTTCTGTGTTATATGCATTGTTTCTATGAGCTGAACAAAATGGTCTATTATTTTGTGGGCTTACAAGGATTGTTTTTGTTTTGTTTACAAGAATTTTATTGGCAAATTTACTTAGACACTAAAGAGGAAGCCATTTAAATCTTGAACCCTGACTGATTTGAATATGCAGCTTAATGTAATCTTCATCTCAAGGGTTTTTCCATCTACTTTTCAGAAAGTAAATGGACAATGGAAAGACAGGTGAAGCCATCAATTTTTTGGGTTCAGGCAACTACTTTTTTACAGGTTGGTATTTGGGACATTTGAAGCTGACATCCTTAAAATCATTCCCCCTCTTTTTAAAGGTTTTGCAAAGCAAAGACAACATTCCCAATTTTCTATATTTATCTGTTTTTGTTTTTTTAGAGTTTTATATTTAGTGTGCTTCCAGGAGCCACTCTAATTGTCTTTAATTAAGATCAGACCTTATTGCCCTAACCAGTTTGGCTCGGTGGATGGAGTGTCAGCCTGCAGACTGAAGGGTCCCGGGTTCGATTCTGGTCAAGGGCATGTACCTTGGTTGCGGTTGCTGAGGTCCAACCCCAGCGGGTCCAGGGGTCCCCAAAGGTGTGGACCGAGTCGGCGAAGAAGGAATGACACAGAGACAGTGTTCAGTTGATCAGCAGCCTAGCCAGGATCTCCAGCCAGGATCTCCAGCCAAGTTCTGGTCTGGATCACCAGCCAAGTTCTGGTCTGGATCTCCAGAGAGGTTCTGTGTCCATGTTCTCTTCCCTTTTGAGCTTCGGTATAGTGCCGGGGTCCAACCCCAGCAGGTCCAGGGGTCCCCAAAGGTGTGGACAGAGTCGGCGAGGAAGGAATGACACGGAGACAGTGTTCAGTTGATCAGCAGCCCAGCCAGGATCTCTAGCCAGGATCTCCAGCCAAGTTCCGGTCCGGACCCCCAGCGAAGCTCCGGCTAGGATCTCCAGCCAGGTTCTGTATCCATGTTGTCTCGCTAGGTTCTCCAGCCAGGTTCTGTCCAGGTTCTCCAGCCAGGTTCAGTCACCAGGTTCTAGTCAGGTTCTCTTGCCAATATCTGTAGTCAGGTTCAGTCCAGAATCTTTTGCCATGTTCTCTCGCTAGGTTCTGTCTCTAGGTTCTGAGGCCAGTTTCTGTTCAGGAACTTTTGCCATGTTCTCTCCAGCGAAGTTCTTCTGTCTCTAGTTCTGTGTAGGTTCTGTCTTCTTAGTTCTGTGTTCTAAGCTCTGTATTCTAAGTTCTGTGTCTTGCTGTTCTTGTTGCATCGGTATTTATACCAGTTGATTCAATCCTATCAATCTCTATTACAAAGGTTAGGGCGTTTCTTATCTTCATTCCAGGGAGTAAAGATTATGTAGCTTAAGCATGATTGTTCGTAGTTAAAGTGATTAATTACCCGCCTGGCACTTAGTTAAGGGGTTTTATTCCCTCCCTAACTTCAGGGGAAAATCCCTACCTGGGGAAACAACCTTTCTCAGAGACCTTGGTTAAAACACATAGTACCAAGAAGGTGAGCAAACATATTAAGAACAGTATGCCATATATGCCAGGTCCCTTAAAACAGCAAGGATGGACCGGCTCCCGGCATGCGGTCACATCCCCAGTTGGGGGTGTGCAGGAGGCAGATGACCAATGTTTCTCTCTCATCGATGTTTCTAACTCTCTATCCCTCTCCCTTCCTCTCTGTAAAAAATCAATAAGATATATTAAAAAAAAAACAAAAGATCAGACCTTATTATTCTTGTTAAAGAAAGCAGCTTAACAGAAAGGACAAGGTCAGAACAGCCCTTGGGACATTAGCTTTGTTCAGGTCTACCTTGCCTTTTATTTTCTTTACTAGTGGCCCAGTGAATGACATTTGTGCACAGTGGGGGCCCGGGGGGGGAGGTGTCCCTCAGCTTGGCCTGCACCCTATCCAATCTAGGACCCCTTGGGGGATGTCCTATTGCACAGTTTAGGATCGGGTTTAAACCAGCAGTCGGACATCCCTCTCACAATCCAGGACCACTGGCTCTTAACCACTCACCTGTCCGCTTGCCTGATCACCCCTAACCACTCTGCCTGCCTGCCAGATTGCCCCCAACTGCACCCCCTGTGCTGGCCTGCTCACCCCCAAATGCCCCCCCCCCCCATGGCCTGCTTGCCTCCAACTGACACACCTGCCGGCCTGCTCGCTCCCAACTGCACCCCTGCTGGCCTGCTTGCCCCCAATTGGCCCTCCTCCCGACCTGCTCAACCCAACTCCCCCCCCACCGGCCTGCTTGTCCCCAACTGCCACCCCTGCTGGCCTGCTTGCCCCCAACTGCCCTCCCCTGCTGACCTGATTGCCCCTAACCACCTCTGCCTCAGCCCTTCCACCATGGCTTTATCCAGAAGGACGTCCAGAAGGTCTCCCAGTCTAATTAGCATATTACCCTTTTATTAGTATAGATTGTTGAAAGTATTACAGATGCCCCATTTTAACCTCCCCCTGCCCCACCTCCAGGACTACCGGAACTATTTATTATCTGAGTTCATGGGTCATGCCTATATGCATATAAGTTCTTTTGTAAATCTCTCCCTGCTCTACCTCAGACGATTTGTCAGTCTGTTCCCTCTGAGATTTGTCAGTCTGTTCCATGCTTACAGGTCTCTGGATCTATTTTGTTTGTCAGTTTACTTTGTTCATTATATTCCACATATAAGTGAGATTATATGATACTTGTCTTTCTCTGACTGGCTTATTGTGCTTAGCATAATACTCTCCAGGTCCCTCCATGCTGTCTCAAAGGGTAAGAGATCCTTCTTTTTTACAGTTGCATAGTATTCCATTGTGTAAATGTGACATCTTTTTTATCCACTAATCAATTGTTCATGTTGCAGTTTGTCACTTGAGGCTCACACAAGTTATAGCCTCTGAAAAAAACTGAGCTCATATCATGTACAGTACTTAGTCCTAGGCTCTAACCCTGGGACACAAAGATAATTCCATCAAATTCCCAGGTTTAGGAGCCATCAGAGCTCTGTAGGGAGGCAGATTGGGAAACAGAATGCACATTACATATGCTGCAACAGGGCTATGTATAGGTTATCATATGAGTTAAGTAGACAGGAGCCTCATGCCATCTGAGTAAGTGCAAGTCCAGGATAGGCAACCCCCACTTGTATCTCACAAGATGAACAGATGCTTTCTAGTATAATTACTCCTTTCTTATAATTTCTCAAACACTCCATAGCTGCCCCCTCCTTCTCTTCCTCACTCTACAACCTTTCTAAATCCCCCAATTGTAAAGCTTTGCCTATAAACAACATAATCTACTCAAAGTGCTCTGATATTACCCTTTATTTTTTTAAAATATATTTTATTGATTTTTTACAGAGAGGAAATGAGAGGGATAGAGAGTTAGAAACATCGATCAGCTGCCTCCTGCACACTCCCCACTGGGGATGTGCCCACAACCAAGGTACATGCCCTTGACAGGAATCGAACCTGAGACCCTTGAGTCCTCAGGCTGATGCTCTATCCACTGAGCCAAACCGGTTAGGGCTGATATTACCCTTTAAATGGTGCTTAGGAAGTCTTAGGTTGACTTGACTGCTTCGAGTCCTTGGGTTTGGAGTTTGACTTGCTATTTATCCAGCAGAAATCCCTCTACCTCCTCAGTGACTCCCGTTTGCATCTTAAGCTTGCGTCATTCATTCTGATGAACATAGCTCTGTGAGTTATGACACCAATGTTTATCGCGGCGTAGTTAATTTTCTCATGGTATCACTTGCCTTGGCAGCCAGTCCCCAAAGGGGAAGTGCTTTAAATGTGGGCATTTTTAGAAATGATGGTTAGGAATGAATCTTGCATTCAGTACTGATAGGGGTGATGAGAGACTACATAACACCCCTGTTTTAGGGTTGATAATCTCCTTGTTGTCATCCATCACTGTAGCCTTGCACCTTGCTCTGGTTGAAGCAGGAAAGGGCCCATCCATCCTGGAAAAGTGTAGTGCCTGACCTTGGGAAATGATTGGCATTAATTTTGCAGATGTTTCCTCAGATCCAGGGCATCATATCAGTCTTTGTCATGTGTATTGATTGTAGTCTTTCTTTCGGAGATTCTGGTTCACGACCAGGATACCAATGCAATTTTTATGTCCCTAACTGTTGAGAGAGAGAAATGAGAGAGGCTGCATGAAGGTGAAACAGAGATTGGATCTGCAGTGGCTACCGTCTCATTTGTTTTGGATAGCTACAGGCTCTGTCCACCATGAAGCAGGACACCTTTTACCTTTTGATTACCAGTCCAGGGGAGGCTGTCTGCAAGTGGCAGCTTTGGGTACCAGTTACTGTTAAGATTTCTAAATGGTGGGAAAAGGGAGAGTGGGGAGTCACAGACCACAGAATATGTAACATATGGCTTATTCAAAATTGGGTCTTGAAAATGGCCATCAGGTACATGAAAAGATGTTCAACATCATTAACCATGAGGAAAATGCAAAACAAAACCATGATGAGATGTCACCTCCCACCTGTTACCATGGCTATTATAAAAAAAAACTAGAGGCCCAGTGCACAAAATTCATGCACTCAGGGGGGAGTTCCTCAGCCCAGCCTGTGCCCTCTTGCAGTCTGGGAGCCCGCTGGGGACGTCTGACTGATGGCTTAGGCCCGCTTCTTGCAGGATGTCAGTTGGACATCCTCAGTGCTGGCTGGGGGCAGGAGAGTCTCCAGCCACCATCACTGCACTGGCCAGCTGTGAGCCTGGCTTCTGGCTGAGTGATGCTCCCCCTGTGGGAGTGCACTGACCACTAGGGGGCAGGTCCTGCATTGAGCTTCTAGGATGAGAAACTAGTATCAGTGAGCCTGTGGAGAAAAGGTAACCCTTGTGCAGTGTTAATGGGAATGAAAATTGGAGCAGCCACTACGGAAAACAGTTCAATTCCTGGTCAGGGCACATACCCAACACATACCCAAGTTGCAAGTTTGATCCCTAGTAGAGAGCATACAGGAGGCAGCTAATCAATGTTTCCTTCTCACATCAATGTTCTCTCTCTAAAAAAATCAGTAAAAATAGTTTTTAAAAATAAAATCCTGCCATTTGCAACAACATGGGTGGACATTGAGGGCATTGTGCTAAATAAAGTAAGTAAAACAGAGAAAGACAAATTATGTATGTTCTCCCTTATATGTGACCTCTAAATAAAAATCTAACTCAAAGAAATAGAGAATATGGCTGTGGTTGCTCAGAGGCTGAGAGGTGGGCAAGTGGGGAGATGTTGGTCAAAGAGTACAAACTTGAGCTATGACAAAATTAGTACAGCATGGAGACTATAGTTAACGATACTCTAATCTATATATATGTAAAAGCCTAAGTGACTATCCGAACGTCCGGTAGCTATGATACACACTGACCACCAGGGGACAAACACTCAACACAGGAGCAGAAACCACAAGCATGGAAACATGGAACAGACTGATGAATCTCAGAGGAAAAGGGGGCAGGGAGAGGGTGGGAAGAGATTACCCAAAGATCTTATATGCATACTAGAGGCCCGGTGCACTGGTGGGGTCCCTTGGCCTGGCCTGCAGGGATCGGGCTGAAACTGGCTTTCCAACATCCCCCAAGGTGTCCCAGATTGCAAGAGGGAACAGGCCAGGTCGAGGGACCCCACCAGTGCACAAATCTGTGCACCAGGCCTTTAATATATATATACACATATATGGAAGTTTTATGAGAATGGATCTTAAATGTTGTCACCACACACAAAGAAAGGTAATTATGTGAGGGGATGGAGGTGTCAACTGGCCTTATTGTGCTAATCATTCTGTAACATGCACCTCTGTGAACATCACATTGTGTACCTTAAACTTATGTTAATCTCAATAAAGGTGAAAAAAATGGGCCTTAGCAGCATATCTCATCCCTGCATTCAGAGTAGCTCGTCAGATAATTGTGTAATGTTTTTAATGTGACAGGCACTGTGCTGGATGTTGGGGATCTAGAGACAAAGAAGATATATGAGGAGCCTCTAAATTCATAAATGAGTGTTCTGTATCTAATCAGTTTTCATGTTTAAAAATCTCTTGAATAACTTCCATTTTCTCCATCCCCTCTTGAAAGCCTTGCCATCCTTTCGGTGGAGCCCCTTTTGTGCTCTGTACTTAGGGCAGCACTATACTCTCTCAGTCATGGTCAGGTGGGTCTCTCTCCCTTGAACATCTTGTTTAAGAGATTGTGACTAAAAGACCAGCATCATTTTCTTTTCTGAATCTCCATTGCTCCTATCAGGGATTATGTGTTCAGAAGAAATACTTTAAATGATGACTCTCAAGGCTGGTGTCTGTCATACCCTTTTTTATTCAGTGTTCTTCCAAAGTTGGGGCAGAGGCTTGACTTCAGAAGGAATTGTCTGGTAATGGAGACCTTGAAGCCAGGAGAGGGATGTGTGGGCAGGGCCCCACTCTGCCTCTGATTGGTACTTGATGTGAAGCCGCTATCAGCTTTATCCACAAAATTGTCTCACATATAGTGTGGAAAGGGGGTGATAAGACACAGCTAAGCCCAACCATGATTTATTACTGTTTTCATACATAGATTCATCTGACAAGCATTTATTGACCATCAATGGTACAAGAAGCTTTTCCCATTAGGCTTTGCATACCATATCTCAGTGGTGCCTAATGAAATGCTCGTTTTCCACTCAATACACCCTCTGCTTTTCATCCCTGTGCTCTTCCCTCTTCTTGGCAGGCATCAACCCCTATCCATCTTTTCTACTTCCTTTTTGGTTTTGTTTCCTGAATGCTCAGGTTTTATTCAAACTTCTCAATTGTTATCTCCTCTGTAAAGACTTTTCTAGACCCTCTGCCCTCCAACTGAAGTAGAGCACTTCATTTCTTCTCTTCAGTGGCATTCCTTCAAATGTGCCACTATTGACCTGCAAGTCTCTCTTCCTACTAAGTGCCCAGGAGATCTGCAAGAGCTGGAGCTCCCATTGTACCTAGCTTTTGTTTTCTATTTTATTCAATTTGTAATATGTTGTTTAGTTAAAATAGACAAAAAAATTCTGCCTTATACAGATATATAGTTGGATAATGATGAAATATTTCAATAGCGTTTTCAGATAATTGTAGACATTTTTCTTTGCCACTACATTAAAACTCAATGCATGGTAGTCTCTTAAAGTTTAGTTGCATTTGGATTCAGGAACCAAATTAATAAACATTTTGTACTCAGTTATATCTTGTACTTTAAATGGATATTTTCCCCATGTATGGTTTTGTTACACCATGCATTGGCCATTTGGAACATATTGGTCCATTGACTTATATGGATATTTCAAATATTATCACATTTCGTTCCAAAATTCAAATAATCACATCAGTTATTATCACCACTAATCCAATCAGGAAAGAGTTATGTATTGAGAAGCTTTTAAACTTATGGTGGTGGACATTTTTCAATATTCTAATTTTTGATCAAAAGCTTGAATTTATGGCTGGCAAAAGGTATCAATTGTGCCCATGAAGTGACAGCTTCACTTCATTCATTATTAAGAAGGTATCTGCCAAACACACAGGTTAAAGTAACAGTAGTGTAAGCCATTCTTCCAGTAAAACTAGAAAAAGTAGCTGGTATAGCTTACAACTCAATTGCATAACTACTTTTCCTTGAGACAACAATTATACTTAAGTATATAGCAGAAACACTTTATGCACATCACCCATTCAGTCATGGAATAGAAAAAAATGTGTATTCAGGGTTTTAAACTTAATAAAGTAAAAAAAAAAATTACCAGATTCTTTAAGGGCTTTCTTAACTGAAGTTTACTTTTATTAAAACTTTGTTCATGGCAATAAAGATTATAATGACTATTGGTCCAATTTGGTTTCAATGGCTTGATATGTGAGGAGGCACCCAAAATTTTACTCACAGTGGTTTTGACACCATCAATCCAAATGTTAATATAGTGAAAATGGCAATAATATCTTAGCATTATGGTGAAAACAATTTTTATCTTGTGACCCTCTCAAAGGGTCTTAGAGATACCCAGGGGTCCTAGGATACTTTGAGAACCACTGATCTACAGGGTCTGTTTCTGTATTTATTTACCTTTATATATTCATCTTCACTAAGGGTGGAAAGATCTGTTTTACTATTTCTATACTGAAGATTTGGTGGGAGAGACCAAGATATTTTTCTTGATTTCACTACTTACTGCAATATCATTTTTTAAAATTAACTTTTAATTCAATAGAAGCCTGATAACTGTGGAGAGGACCACAGAGCTAACTGATTGATTGGGTGCCTGGGGCACAAGGAAGAAAGAGAGAAGAAACAAGAGTGGGGTGAGGACAAGCATTCTTTCAAAACAACAACAAAAAAAATATTAGAATGAAAGAGAGAAGAACTAGGGAGAAATATCAGGAAGGGGAAAAAAAGAAGAGACAATAAGAGTAAAGAAAATAAGATGAAGAGGAGAGGGGCTCCTGGGGTGAGAGAGGATGATGCATTCTGTTAGAAGGGCTCTGCGTCAGGAGATCTGGGTTCAGCAGGACCACATCTAGCCTTGATCTCTGCAAAAGTCAACATCCTCTCTGGGTCTCATGTTTTCCCTTCTGCAAAATGAGAGGGCTGAAGTGGAAGGAACGATACTGGAGGCAGACAAGAATATCCACAGATGGGCTCCAGAAGTCCCTGCACTTTCAAAATTTTGAGCAAAATTTTGTGTGCCCCTGGGTTTAAATTTTTTTTTTTAGGTCAGGGAGTGGGTTGTTTTTGTCAGTTACTCAAATGTCTCTTTACCACACTAGATGAAGAACCACTGACTTGGGTGGTTTACGATCTTTTCTAATCCTAAAACTTTATGATTCTTGCATGGAAGAAACCCTGTAAGCTGATACTAAAATCATTTTCTGGCCTCAGAGGTTCACTCTCATTGTCTTTGAGCAAATTCAACATGAAGTTATGGCCTCTATAATGATTGGTTTTTACCCCCCCTATATAGCAAAAAAATAAAAGGAGCAGCAATCCTTGGGAACCCTCCTGAACCCTGTCCCACTGCAGTGCCCAGGTGAGAAATCAGTCCCTGGGACCCCTGAGCAGAGCAGCATGGTGTGCATGCAAACAGAAAGGGCTTCCTGTGTGTGCCAGAGCCTCAGCTCCTCTGCTCTCAGCTTGTTGACTTGGTCCCGGGGAAGGAGCAAAGCAGGCCAAGTCCAATGAATGGCCGGCAGTGGAAAACCAGTGCTGCTGTCTGCTGGCAGACAGGGCGGCCGACGCCACACTTGGTCAGCTCCCCCCAAGCGGCGTTCCTTCCCCTGCCATGGCTGGCTTTGGCAGGCGCTACCAGGCCTGAGAATGCAGGAAGTTTTGGGTCACGGTGACATCTAGTGCTGATGCCAGATGAAATATGCTCTGGAGGCTCTCCAGGGTCACATGGGGTGTGGAGCAAGAGAAGGCAGGCCTGCTGTTGCATGCTGACAAAGTGGATTTTGGCTCCACAATGGCCCCCAGGGAGGAGGAGAGGAGGAGGAGGGAAAGGGGCAGGGAGGAGGCAAGGCAGTGGCATGAGAGCGGACAATAAGGAGAATCAGTCCTGCTTTATTTTAATCCCCTGTAGTCTTTCAGGAACCACTCGCTCCTGGAGGTGGAGGCAAACACCCAAATCTGTGGCACAGAAATGCAAGGAAAGGTTTTTGTGTTTTTGTTGTTTATATGGCAAGATGGGTATGTTTCTGGCTTGGTACATGCTGGGCCTCACAGCTGGATAAAAGGTCTATACAGTGGGGCCTTGACTTACGAGTTTAATTCGTTCCGAGACCGAGCTCATTAAGGAGCTCGTTAAGGAGATCGTTAACTCAAATTACTCTGTCAACTCAATGCAAAAAATCAGCCGAGAGACAGCTGGTATCTCAAAAAACTTGTTGGTCAGGACACTCGTTAGTCAAGGCCCCACTGTAATGTGTGTGGCTTGACTTGATGTTCCCTCAGTAGCGCAACAGTTCAAAAATCGAAAAAAAAGTAGACAGTGGATGCTCAGGGTTCTGCTACTTTTTGCCCCTTCAGCCACTCGCTGGGAAAATACGGTCTTTGCTCTTTCCTTCCTGCTGAAATCTCACTTCACTTTGTTCTTACAAGTTGGGTTATCTAGTCCTGTTCTTCTGATCCCCAAACTCCTAGAGGAGGCTCAGCTGTACCCAAATGAAGCCTCTACCAGAAGACCAATGATGGACACCTATCTTTTGTCCCACATAGATCCATGGTACCCTAAAACAACCCCTTTGCCTTGATCTGGGCAGAGGGAAGGGGCTTGGCTGCTTCTGCTTTCAAGAGTCAGGAACAGAGGCCTAAAATGGAAACAGCTGAGAAGAAAGAAGCCAAGTGAAAAACAAGATCCAGCTGGTGGAGGTCAGGCCTGATAAGCAGGCTGACCACAGGCTTGAAAAAGAGGTCAGGCCCCAAGAGCTGAGCTTGAGCAGTGAGGAGTGTTTTTGCCAAGGGAAGATGTTGGCCTGTGAGGTAAATGGGCTATGTTCCCTTATCCCACACCCGGCTTAAGTTAGCTTCGTGAGGCCTTGCCGGTTTCCCTTCCATTCTCTACTGAAGACCGAATTACTCAGGCTTAGCTGAAAGAGCGATGGGAAGGGTATGTCTGAGCGTCAACAGGAGAGGTGTTATCGGGGAAGGTAAAAAATAATTGGAAGGATAGCTCCAATTTCCCCTCCTCCAAGAACCTTTGCCAAATCGCTCCTCCTGAGTCTTGGCTCCACCTCTGCACCCCACTTTATTGACTTCATATTTTATTTCTAGTAGGTATCTCTAACTGTTTTATAATAAATTGCTTGGTAATGGTAGTGACTAATATTTGTATGGTGTATGTCCACGAGAAAATATTCTTGCTTTGCAAATATTAACTCAATTTTTCTTTCTCTATAATGACCTTGAGAAATAGCCAGAAGAGTTACTGATAGTCTGCTTAGATAGAGCCAGGTGGTACAGAGAGCAGAGACCTGCATTCCATCAGAGCTTGAATATAGCTCTGTCATTGGCTGAGTGTGTGAGCTGGGACAGCTCTGTGCCCTCTTATTTGTTGGTGGAGTCACTGTAATTTCCACCAAGAGCCATGTTTTTGGTAAAAGAAAATTCGGCCCTGCATACCCAGAAAAGAGATTATTTTGGTGGTACCATATTTTGACCAACATACTATTTGGAACTTTGAGCAAATGCCATGGATTTCTAGCATCAAAACAACTTTATTACAAAGTTTCTTTTAGACATTTGAAGGCAGTGAACTCTGCCAGGCTTCCCATCACAGCTCTCCTTGGCAACCATGCCTTTGGGTCATTACTGCTCCTCTAGGCACATCCCTGTCCGGCTTTGAATCCTCTCCCTTTTCCCTTCTGAGTATCGCCCCTTCCAGCCCTTTGTGGTGCCCTCTTGGAGCTTCCCCGTCCATGCCCACAGTCTCTCTCATTTTCAGGCTCTTTAGAGTCCTTTCCCTGTCTTCTGCCCTAACTGAAACCTGGTTTCCCAAGATAGGGCAAGAACTCTAAAGAGACTGAAAATAGGAGAGACTTCTCCAAAGGTTCCTTTACATGGGTTTCCAGAATATCTTTTAGCTTTTTTAAAAAAACCATCTTAATTATTTTTATTTATTTACTTTTCTTTCTTTTCTTAAGTTTTATTAAGAAATATTCAAAATACAACATTGTGTATGTTTAGGGTGTGTAGCATGATGGTTTGATTTACATATATCGTGAAATGATTATCACAATACGTTTAGCTAAGATCCATCATCCATATAGATAAAGTAAAAAGAAAAGAATACAAATATTCTCCTTATGAAGAAAAGTCTTGGAATCTACTCCCTTAACTTTCCTATATGTCATATAGCAGTGTTAGCTGTAGTTAATATGTTGTATATTATATCCCTTGTACTTATTTATCTTATAACTGGAAGTTTTTACCTTTTGACCACCTTCTTCCAATTAGCCTTCCTTCAACCCACCCACCTCTACTAACCACAAATCTGATATATTTTTTTTTTGGTATGGTTTTGGTGGTTATTATATATATATAATTTCACTTATATTCCAGAGATAAGTGAAATTATACAGTAATCTTTCTCTGACTTGCTTCACTTAGCATATAGCCTTCAAGGTCCATTTATGTTTTCACGAGTGGTAGAATTTCCTTGTTTTTTAATGACTAAATAATATTCCATTGTATATACCCTAACATTTTTATTCATTCAGTCACTGATAGACACTTAGGTTGTTTTAATGTCTTGGCTATGGTAAATAATGCTGTTCTGAACATGGGGTTCAAAAATATTTTTGAATTAGTGTTTTAATTTCCTTTGGTTATTTATCAGAAGTGAAATTGTTGGAGAATATGGCACTTCTATTTTTAAATATTTAAAAAATATATTTTTTCATTGATTTCAGAGAGGGAGAGAGAAAGTTAGAAATGTCAGTGATGAGAGAGAATCATTGATCAGCTGCCTCCTGCATACCCCCTCTGGGGATCAAACCTACAACCAGCCATATGTCCTGACCAGGAATCAAACCATGACCTCCTGGTTCATGCTCAGCCACTGAGCCACATCAGCTGGACCTATTTTTAAATTTTGAGAAATATCTATACCAACACATTTTTCTTGTCTTACACTGAAGTTAGAGTAATGTGACATTTCCCATATCTATACTATATTGCTTCCAATTCATTATTTCCCTTCAATTGCCTGTTTCTCTTAAAGAAGCACACTATTTGACTATACCATTTAATCCTCCACATTCTACTCCTACAACCCCCCTACCAACCATGACCCTCAGTCTCTACACATTTGCTGAACACTTAGGCACATGACTTGCAGTTCTCTTTCCTTCCCTATATCCCTAAATTCTGTGTGATCAATATCCAGAGTACCACTATCCAATTGCTTGACTTTCACAAATTTCAGATGTCATTTTTTGATCATAAATCTCTATCATATCATCTTTCATTACCTTCAAGTGTTGTTCTTACGTTTTTGAGATAGTTTGTGTTGTCTATGTCTCCCTTCCCTTACCTAACAGTCCTCTGTTTTCCTGTTCCTCCTGTTCAGCCTAGATGGCCATTCTGTTGGTATCATAAATCCCTCTCAGGTCATTCACATTCTGAATAAACTCCAGCCTCTATTTTTTCTGCTCCTGCAATTTGACCACTGAGTCAATTGGGGAAATTATGCCACCACATGTACTGGAGCCATTATTAATTCATGATTCCAATCTCAGTGTGGCCCTCAGTGAACCCTATACGATATACCTTTTATGTCTCCAAGCTCCAACAGACATTTAAGAATTTTCTAGCCCAGCTGGTGTTGCTCAGTGGTTGAGAATTGACCCATGCACCAAGAGGTCACAAGTTTGATTCCTGGTGAGGCCACATGCCTGGGTTGCAAGCTCAATCCCCAGTATTGAGGGGGGTATGCAGGAGGCAGCTGATAGATGATTCTCTCTAATCATTGATGTTTTTATTTCTCTCTCCCTCTTCCTCTCTCTGAAATCAATTAAAACATATTTTTAAAAATTAAAAATTCCCTCAAACATATCTTCTTTATTATTTATTTAATCAAATTTATTGGGGTGACATTGGTTAACAGGATCATATAGGTTTCAGGTGTACATTTCTATGATACATGATCTGTATATTGCAATGTATGCCCACCACACAAAGTCAAATCATCTTCTGTCACCATATTTTTGGCCCCCTTTTACTTTCTAATACGTCTATTACAAATATTGCTTTTTTTCTGTTGACTTACTTTATTAATCACTACCTTTGCAATAGCATGTAGACTTGAAAGCAAAGCAACATCCATTTTTTTTTTTTTAGACATTCCATGCATTAGCCTTTTCTTTCCTCTGCTGACTCATACTGCCTTTCTTTCATTATTTCAAATTAGTAAGGTCATTGTTCATTTTCCCACATTCAGAAATCATAAAATACCAGTGTGGTCATTTAACACAAACTTACTTTAAAGGAAAAAATGAGCATATTACTACAAAGATTTTACTACTAATATAATTTTAAGATATTCTCTAATTTGTTGACTATCTCTGATTTACAACTCAAGTTATATAATTTCTGAATATGGAAACATTTATTTTTATTTTTCTAAGGAATCAGCCAAACTTTGATTAACTGAGAAAGACAACGTTTTCATAATGTAGTATTCTTTTCTCACTTCCTTGAAAAAAAAAGGGGGGAATTTCATAGAATCATAAGGTCTTATGGTAGGAGGAGATTTTATAGGCCATTTATAGCAACTGCCCTGGAATCCCCTCTGCCATATGCTCTCCAAAGTCATCTATCCCCTGTTTGAATACTTTATGTGATGGGATGTCACCACCTCACTTCTACTGTATTCACCCAGGGGTAAACCTGGTTGTTGCCTGTTCATCTAAATGTGTCCCTCTAAGTCACCAGCAGGGTGCTGGCTTGTGAAATATGGGGCTTCATTTATGTCTGAACAGTAGTTTCCCTGAAAACTGAACCTCTGGAGAGTGTTCTCAGCAATCGGAGCCAGTGTGCGATTGTTTAGACTGTCTGGTAGCAAGTTGGGCTGACTTCATTTGAGGCTGGAGGCAGGGGCAAGTTGACAGCAGCTTTCAGAATATGAAGATTCCTGACCAGCTGCTTGCTAGAAAGAGAATTTTTAAAGTAGGCTTAGGTTTCCAGATGTCTACCTCAAAAGTATATAATTGCCATTGGGGAGGATTAAAAAAGGAAAATATGTAATATGTAAATCAATTATTCTTTTTCACTGATGACTTTTTACTTAACACTTGGCAGCACAGTTTTTATAAATTTTATTTCTTAGACTCTGTCTTTCTTTTTTTGTTTTAGAACAGCTGTCTGGAATGCTGATAGACTCACACGTTTTCTTAGTATAATTTTATGCACTTTCTTTTTCACTGGTTAGTTAACACATTATTCCTTATATTCAAAAATCTTTCTGTTTCTGCATTCTGTAGAATAACATAATTACAGACCATAATGTTAACAGTCAAATACTAAAAACCCAACATTTATGGTACCTTGTGAATGGCATAGTCTGCTTAGATATTTCCATATTATTATAAGAAAAACTTCCATAAAAAAATAGCACCTTTAAAAGTTTGAGTCTCAGAGAGGTGGATTAATATTTTAAGATATCAATATGTTTTTTCTTTCTCCCAGTGTTTCCATCTCCCGTCCCTTTCTCTGCACCCCCATAGTGTAGTTAACCCTTATGATGAGAAAGACAACTTTTTTTTATATATATATATATGAGTTGGTGCCTAGGCATTTTACAAGATGATAAACCTATTCACACCCAGAGTCTTGACAGTTATATAACTTTTATTATTTATTTATTTATTTATTTATTTATTTATTTATTTATTTATTATTGAATTTATTGGGATGACACTGGTTTGCAAAATCATACAGGTTTCAAGTGTACAACTCAATAAAACATCATCTCTATACTGCATTGTGTACTCATCGCCCCAAGAAAAGTCTCTTTCTGTCTGTTCCCATTTCCCCACTTTGTCTACTTCCACCTAACCTCCACCCCCTTTCCCTCTGGCAATTACCACACTGTTGTCTATGTCTATGTATTTATATATATACTAGAGGCCCGATGCATGAAATTCATGCAAGAGTAGGCCTTCCTTCCCCCAACTGCTTAGCACTGGCTTCCCTCTGGCACCCAGGACCCAAGCTTCCCTTACATCCCCTGCTTTGTCCGGAAGGACATAAGATCTATCAGCATATTACACTTTTATTATGATAGATGTGTGTGTGTGTGTGTGAGTGTGTGTGTGTGTGTGTGTGTGTGTGATGTGTATAGATATATACATATATACACATGTTCTTTTGCTTAATCCCTTCACCTTCTTTCACCCAGTCTCCCAACCCCCCTCCCCTCTGACAGTTTTCAGTCTATTCCATGTATCTATGCCTCAACTTAGAGTTAAGCCCCTGAAAATTTAGTGACCTTCACCCAACCACCTTGTAAGTCTTATATGCTCTCTCTTTCCTGCTTACTTGTGACCTGGGATGGAGGATGGCCCTCCACAGCACCTCCATCCCTCCTTTCTTGCCTCTGGAATCTATAAGTAATAAATCCTGTGATGCTTTGTGTGAGTGTGTGTGTGTGTGTGTGTGTGTGTGTGTGTGTGTGTGTATTGAAACTGCCTTCAATAAAAATGACCCTATAGGTTTCCATTTCCCAAAGTGGGAGCAGAATGCTGAGGAAACTACCTGCAGACCCCGCCTGAGTGAGTGGCTTGTGCCCCTCATCCAGCGGGTCATAATCTGCATATTCTTAATTCAGTACACCAGCTCCCTCTTCTCAACAGAACTCTGTATCTGATTGCCTCAGGGGAGGCAGTGAAGGGCTGAATTCAGAAATAGCCTACTTGTCTCTCTGACATTTGTCATGGAAAAGCCTGAGCCCTCAGGGGAATTTTGAGAATTTTGTGGAGAAGGTAAAAGGTTGGTATTTAAAGCTATAGACAAAGTGTGTTTGGCCAGAAGCAAGCAGAGAAAAGAGCAGAAGAGCAGAGTATTCCTCTGGGAACTGTGTGTGAGTGAGGGTAAGGGTTGGGGTAGGAGAGAGAGAGAGAGAGAGAGAGAGAGAGAGAGAGAGAGAGAGAGAGAGAGAGAGAGAGAGAGAGAGAATGAGAATGAATGTGACTCAGAGAGCTCTGTAGTCCAGAGAAGGATCTTAATCCCTGCTTCCCTGTAATGCTGATGCAGCAGTAACTAGCTCACACAGAGGAAATGGCTGCCTCGTGCATGGAATACAATGTGAAACTGATATGTAGCAGCCTTGCAGGAAAATTCCCTTTCCCCAAGAGTGACAAGGAAACCATGGGAAGTACCAGATATCTTGGGCCATGCAACACAGGAGAATGGACAGCAATTTGTGTGGAGCTATGACTAAGAATCATTGTAAATATGTTCCCACCTTGCTGCTGCATATGCAATCCTACCTTCGGCATAGCTTTGGAGGAATGGGGATAGGGCATGAGTCTTAGGAAGAACTCAGGATGTTTGTCCACCCATTCAGCAGAATGTAAACTTAGGATAGAAATATTACACTCAATTATAGAAAATAAATGTTTATAGTACATCAAAGTGTGTGATCTAAGGGGCATAATTGCTATACAGTCAAGAACTATTTTCCTCACTTCAAAATTAAGGAAACATCTATACTAATAAAAGGGTAATATGCTCATTAGACCAGGAGACTGGACATCTTCTGACTGTCTGACTTCCTTCCAGACAAAGCCACGGTGGTGGGGGCCAAGGCAGAGGCGATTAGGGGCCATGAGGCTGGCAGGGGAGGACAGTTGGGGGCCATGAGGTGGCAGGGGGGGCAGTTGGGGGCCATCAGTCTGGCAGGGGAGGGCAGTTGGGCACCATCAGGCCAGCAGGGGAGTGGTTAGGTGGCGATCAAACCGGTAGGCAGGCAAGCGGTTAAGAGCCAGCGGTCCGGATTGTGAGAGGGTTATCCGACTGCTGGTGTAGGCAGTCGGACATCCCCCAAGGGGTCCCAGATTGGAGAGGGTGCATGCCGGGCTGAAGTACCCCCCTCTCTCCCACATGAATTTCGTGTAACAGGCCTCTAGTTTACATATAATAAAATACATCCTTTTAGTACACGGTTCTGTGAGTCTGGGCAAACATTTTGTCTTAACAATAAAGAACAACTCTCTCCTATAAATTCCCCAGTGCTCCTTGTGCTTAATTCCTCTCCCCTGGTAACTATTGATCTGTTTTTCATCCCTATAACTTTGACTTTGCAAGAATATCACATAAATAGAATCATAAACTATTGAAGCCTTTTGAGTCTAGCTTCTTTGACTTAGAATAATGCATTTATGTTCATCCAAATTGTTGTATTAGTAGTTCAGGAATTTGTTCCTTTTTATTACTGAGTAATATCTGACTATAGTAATGTACCATGGTTGTTCCCATGGGATGATTGGAAATAAAACTCATATAAAAGTAACATACAGATTTCTGTGTGAACATAGGTTTTCATTTTACTTGGGTAAATACTTAGTAGTAGGATTGCTGCATTATGTTTAACTTTATAAGATATGCTAAATCCATTTTTAAAGTGGTTGTAACAACATGCAGACTTATCAGCACTGTTTGAGTTCTATTTGCTTTGCTTTAAATTGTCAGTTTTTATTTGTTATTCTAATAGGTATGCAATAGTATTACATCATGGCTTTAATTTACATGGCTTATTTGTCATTTTATATTTTTGATAAATTATCTGTTTAAATGTTTTTCTCACTTTTAATTTTTTATTCAGTTGTTGAGTTTTGAGAATTCTTTATATATTCTGGCTACAAGTACATAATCAAACATATTACTTGGAAACACCTTTTCCTAGTCTGTGCCTTAAATTATTTCTTACTAGGTGGCTTAAAGACCAAAAGTTCTTATATTTAATAGAGTCCAATAGATCAAATTGTCTTTTTTAAATATATATATATATATATATATATATATATATATATATATATATTATTGATTTTTTACAGAGAGGAAGGGAGAGAGATAGAGAGTTAGAAACATTGATGAGAGAGAAACATCGATCAGCTGCCTCCTGCACACCTCCTACTGGGGATGTGCCCGCAACCAAGATACATGCCCTTGACCCGAATCGAACCTGGGACCTTTCAGTCCACAGGCTGACACTCTATCCACTGAGCCAAACTGGTCAGGGCCAAATTGTCTTTTATGACTTATGCTTTTATGTAATATCTCAGAACTCTGCCTGTTCCATACAATCCCCCCCTCCCCCCTGCTCTTTACTTTTAGAAGTTTTATAGTTTTTATGGTTATGTTTATGGTCCATTTAGACTTAAGTTTTTTTTTTGTTTTTTGTTTTTTTGTTTTTTAATATATTTTATTGATTTTTTACAGAGAGGAAGGGAGAGAGATAGAGAGCCAGAAACATCGACGAGAGAGAAACATCGATCATCTGCCTCCTGCACACTCCCTACTGGGGATGTGCCCACAACCAAGGTACATGCCCTTGACCGGAATCAAACCTGAGACCCTTGAGTCCGAAGGCCGACGCTCTGTCCATTGAGCCAAACCGGCCAGGGTGGGATCTAGATTCTTTTCTGTTGTTTTTGCAGATAGATATATAACTTTTCGGTAATCGTTTTTAAAAAGGTTGCCCTTTCTCTGTTGAATGGACTTTGTACCTTTATTGAAACTCAATTGAGCACATATATGACTATTTTTGGATTTTCTATTATGTTCCAATGATCTGTATGTATAATCTTTCTCTAATACCAAACTCTTTTGACTATTATAGCTTTACAGTTAGTCTAGAAATTAGGAAGTATAAATCCTCCAGATTTTTTTTTCTCTTTCAATTTGTCAGCTTTTCTTGTTTTATTGCCTTTCTCTGTAAATTTTAGAATGAGCTTGTCAATTCAAAAATTTTCCTAATGGGATTTTGACTGGAATTGCAATAAATCTGCAGGCCAGTTTAGGGGAAATTGACATTTTAACAATGTTGAGTCATCTGGTGCATGAACATAATGTATATATTTACTTAAGCCTCCTCTGATTTTTCAATTAGTATTGTGTAGTTTTGAGCATAAAGGTCTTGCAGATAATTTGAAAGGTTTATATACATAAGTTTTTCATAATTTTTGCTGTGATTGTAAATAATAGTTTAAATATTTAAATTTTTAATTATTTATTGCTAGTATACAGAAATATGATTGAATATATATCTTGTTCTTTTGCTAAACTCACATACTGGCTCATTTTTGGTACATTTTTTAGATAGTCTCTTTAGACAATTATGTTACCTGTAAAAAGACTCTTTTGTTTCTTCATTTACATCTTGTTTGCCTTTATTTTTTCTTTACCTGTTGCCTTGTATTGTGCTTTCAGTACAATGTTGAATAGAAGTTATGAGGACAGACATTGACATTTTGCTCCCAGTCTTAGAGGAAAGCATTCAGTGTTTTACCATTAAGTATGATGTTAGCTTAGCTCTTTTGTTGGTACCCTTCATCAGCTTGTAGAAGTTCCCTTTTGTTCCTAGTTTTTTACAATAAAAAAATGCAGATATTTGTCTGTTTAAAATGTTCACTTACCTGGCAGTTGAAGTACCAAAAGCTCTTATTACATGAGGGAGCTTCTGTCAAGATAATTTTACTGTGCTGTATTTTGAGAGATGACTAGTGAATGCAGCTCCTATGGTGCCAGCTCTAAGGCAAGCTTTGATGATTCTGGAGGGAGAAACCAAATGGACCAGATTTTTAGAGAAGAAAGGAGTGCTATTTATTGCCTGTACTGCAAACTCCACACATTGGTACGTGGGCTGGGAGCCTTGAGAAATAGTCCCAAGTATTGATATTTGGAAGCTGACCTTTAAGAGAAATTGAATCTTACACAATAGATTGGCAATAGGTATAGGTATTTGATCTAGGTGCTTGGTAGTGGCTTATGTTTTATCCATAAAGCTGGTTTGTATTAGGAAGGATCTCAACAGCTCTCCTTGGACCAAAGAAGGCATACACATGTCCAATGCAGTTGTGCTTCATTATACAAGCCTCTGACATGTTAGTGGTTGAGCATTGGTTCCCTGATCTATGTAGTCTGCCAGGATGGCTTTAAAACTACAGAAATGAAAACTAAGTTCCACAAAGTTATAGTGGATGAGACATAGTTTCTAAATTATATTCAGTGTTAGCCGTTAATATTAGATCAACCTGCGTAAATTTTGTTCCTCTTTGAATGATCAGTTCTAAGGCAATAGAGAGAACAACAGAGTTCAAGTTCTTATCATCCTCCCTCTCTTTCTCTCTGAGACTTCCTTGGGCACATTACGTATTTAATCTCCTAACAACAAAATAATCTCTTTTAAAAATCCCTGTCAGGAAAATGCAAATCAAAACCACATGGAGATTCTGTCTCTTACCCATTAGAATGAATACTGTAATAAAACAACCAAGAATAAAACATAAAATAACAAGTTTAGGCAATAATGTGGAGAAATTGGGATGCTTGTGCACAGTGGTAGGAACATAAAATGAGGGCAAACACTACAAAAATTGGTATGACAGTTCCTCAAAAAATTAAAAATAGAATTAATACATGATCCCGCAATTTCACTCCTGGGTATATACCCAAAGAATTAAAAGTAAGGTCTCAGATATTTTTATACTCATGTTCATAATAGCATTATTCACAACAGCCAAATGGTGGAAGCAGCTTAAGTGTCCATAGACAGGTAAGTGAATAAACAACATGTGGTGTATATCATTCAGCCTTAAAAATAAGGAAATTCTGGCACATGCTACAACATACACACACCTTGGGAATATCTATATATATAAAAGCCTAAGCGACCTTTACAACTGGGGGACCAAACGACCAGTTGACCAGTTGCTATGACACACACTGACCATCAGGGGGCAGATGCTCAATGCAGAAGCTGCCCTCTGGTGGTCAGCGCGCTCCCATAGCCAACCTCCCACAGCTGGCCAACCTTCTGCGATCCCTCCCCCCAGTGGCTGGCCAGCCCGGATGAGCCCCGATCGGGACTGGGCAAGACAGCACCATTGGCCCTGATCTCAATCCAGGCCAAGGGGCTCCACCCATCCACAAATTCATGTACTGGGTCTCTAGTTATGTAATAAGCCAGTCACAAAAAGACAGATACTGTATAATTCCATTTATCTAAGCTCTCTAGTATAGTCAAATTCATAGAGGACAGAAAATACATGGTGGCTGCCAGAGGCTGCGGGGAGTGAGAGGTGGAGAGTTGTTTAATGAGTTTAGAGTTTCAGTTTTACAAGATGAAAAGAGTTCTGAAGATTGGTTGCACAACAACATGAATGTACTTAACACTACTGAGCTGTGCACTTAAAAATGGTAAATTTTATGCTATACATATTTTAACATAATTTAAAATAAAAATAATTTTTAAACCACTAAAAAGATTCCTTTCAAAGAGAAGTTAGACTTGGCTGTATTTCTTTTTGCTTTTTTTTTTTCATATCAGTTAATCTGTCCCCCAAGATCTCAAACTTTCTCTTAAGGAAATCTCTTTCTTCAGTTTAAACAGTCTTGCATCCTTTACTTAAAGCAAAGTTTAATACAAATACTTGATTGGGAGATACAGTCTTAGGCAAGGAGACAGGGAAAAGAGGATAAAGAGTAAAAGAGGGGTAAGCAAATACAAGATGATAGTTACTAAGCTGGCCACATCTTTATAAAAATCACCAATGGTTGTTCAGTCATGCTTGTGTTTTTATCTTATTTTTTATTTTTATACTAGAGGCCTGTTGCATGAAGAGATTCATGCAATAGGCCTTCCCTTTCCCTGGCTGCCGGCCGGTTTTCCTCCGGCATCTGGGACCCAGGCCTTCGCTCCAGCCGGAGCCTTCAGTCTTCGCTCTGCCGCTTCGCCCCTATGTATGCAAATTAACCGCCATCTTTGTTAGGTTAATTTGCATACTATCCTGATTGCTGGTGAGCATAGTGAAGGGATGGTTAATTTACATGTTTGTCTATTATTAGGTAAGATTTTAAGAGTGTGGAGTAGGCATTGTGATAACACTTGTGTGTACTAACATCCTGATATTTTTAACTAGTAGGACATAAAAAAACTTTTGGTTGGATTAGTTTAATTTGTAAAATGTTTAAAGAATTACCCCTAGTCTATTAGTTGAGAGTTCATGGTGGGGGTGATTCAGGAATGCAGGCTCTGTCAGAGTTCTGAGCCAACTAACCTCCTGGTTGAAATGAAAGATAAAAATAAATAGGAAAGATTTTGTTTCTTGTCATAGAACTTAGAATGGAAAAGGGCATTAATTTTTTGAACTCAACTTCTCTGAGAATTTGATAATGGGATGAGGTTTTGTTCAAATCTCAAACATTTTAATATTTGACATTTTTTTTGGAAATCTTTACTTTGATGTTTAAACTCATCATATAGATAGATAGATAGATAGATAGATAGATAGATAGATAGATATCCTATGTAATAAAAGAGTAATATGCAAATTAGTCATCACTCCGCAACAAAGATGGCAGCACCCATAGCAGCAGGGACAGGATGCTGGCTGTGTCACCCTGGCAACATGAGCCCAGTAGGCATTGCCGTGGTGACCCGGAGCAGGCAAGTGCCCAGCATGGACTGCTGGTGAGTCGCCCTGCGTGGTGGGTCAACATGGTGACCCACAAGCAGGCAAGCGCAGCCCGCAGGCAGTGCCCAGCAGGGCCTGCTTGCCTGTCGCCAGCTGCAGGCAGCGCCCAGCAGGGCCTGCTTGCCGTCGCCATGGTGTGGAGCAGGCAGGCCCCAAAGAGAGCAGAGAACCTTGGGGAGCGGGCCTAAGCCATCATTAGGACATCCCCTGAGGGCTCCCGGATTGGAGAGGGTGCAGGTTGGGCTGAGGTACCCCTCTCCCCCTACCCTCCCATACACAAATTTCGTGTACCGGGCCTCTAGTATATATATCTATATCTATATCTATATCTATATCTATATCTATATCTATATCTATATCTGTATCTATAGATATATATCTCTATAGATATAGATATATATCTATACCTAATAGATATATATCTCTATATCTATATCTATGTCTATATCTATATCTATATCTATATCTATATCTATATCTATATCTATCTATATCTATATCTATATCTATCTATATCATCTATATAGATATAGATATATAGCCAGGGTTGTCATGCCCGGAATGGACGACCAAACAGGAGGCAGTGTGGGGTGACCAGGCCATCAGGGGGGGCAGTGAGGGACGACCAAACTGGGCCCTGGCCTGGCTGGGCCAGTGGCCAAAGGGAGCTCTGGGCCCTGGCCAGGATGCCGCAGAGCTGCGATAGGGGCATGGCTAGCCTTCAAACCCGGGGCCCAGAGCTCCCTGTTGCGACTTCCCCCAGCAGGGGCTCAGAATTCCCTCCCTCAGGGGTGTGGCACCAAAGGGAGGTCTGGGTGGAACTCTGGGTCTCCTGTGATGGGGGCATGGCAGGCCTTCAAACCTGGGGTCCAGAGCTCCCTGCAGAAAGTGCTTCTGTTTGTTTAATCCATTTGTTTTAAATCAGATTACACTCCCACAAACGGGGTAAGAGGAAATTATTCAACGCGCCTTCGGCAAATCACAAAATCTTGCTGAACTTGAGAGAACCCTTCCTGGGATAGCTGTCTTTGCACTTGCGCTTTTCAGGGCACTTTTGAAGGAAGGAAAGGGATCCAGTGCCCCTATGCCTCTCCCATGGGGACAGAGCTGGAAAAGCAGTTTCCCAAGAAGGTGGAAGTGCAGTGGGGACCCTCCCAGCTGGGGGAGGGGTACGCCCAGATGACCCCTGCGCTCCAGGGCTTGGGCAGGGCACACGGGACAGGACATCAAGTAATAAAGGTCCAGCAGATGCCTGCCCTACAGGCCGCCTGAGGATAGGTGTCAGATGGATGAAGAAAAGGCTTAGCATCTCTGTCATCGCTTTGGTTTTCAGAATTCCCTGCTCCCCATCTGTTGGCTCCCTCTCTCTGAGGAGCGCTGTTGTCCTCACATGGGTGCAACTGGAATATTGTATCTTGAGAGGATTGCCCCAATGTATGAATCCTTTTATCTGATGATAAAAAATATTCCAAAGAACAAGAATGGAGACAGGCTACTGTCCTTTAGGCTTTAACTCAGAAATATCCTGCGAAGAGCCGAGACTTGGTTCTGTCCACACGCCTCAGAGAGATTGGAAGAGGAAAGTCAGGCTTGGCCCTGACTTTACCCACTTATGTTACTCTTGAAAGTGTCTTTGCCACAATGTAAATAAACTGCCATCTTTTGGAATAGGACCTCATATGAAAGTCTGCATTCCCAACTTTTCCTGAAACAGACCTATGTTCTACAGCTGTGGCCAACATCCTGAGATCAGGTCAAGTCAACCAGGTCCTATCACTAGGAATCAGGGTCACTGGAGTGGAGCCCTCCCCTCCCCCGCCCCCCTGTGCCCTTTTACATTCAGGGATTGAGCTGAACTCACTCTGGGGGAGGCCTGGCAAGGGTGACAGATGTCACAGATGGAAGGATGGAGAATGGAGAGGCGGACACCCTGCTTGGTACCTCCCTAGGTGGGGTCAGGCAGATGAAGGCCAGCCAGCCAGCCCTGTAATTGGGTGACATAGTGTCCTCTGTGTCCACCTCTCACCCTATGGGCCCGGCGACTTCCCTCAGCTCTGGGCAGTCCTCTGCCTTCCATGACAGCACACTCTGCCCTCACATGCTGCTCGCCCTAAATGAGAAGGAAGAGAACAGTTGCCCCACAGACGACTACACAGAAAGATAGGGCTCATGGCGGGTGAGCACAGTGGCAGTGGCAGGAGCCTCTCCTGCCTCCATAGCAGCACTAAGGAGCAGCAAGCCGAGTGGTAAGGAGAAGCATGCAGGTGGGTAGTAAGGATTAAGGGGTCCCAGACTTGGAGAGGGATTTCCAACTGTTGGATTTAAGCCAGTAGGCGGACATCCCCTGAGGGTTCCTGGACTGCAAGAGGGTGCAGGCTAGGCTGAGGGATCCCCACCACCCCAGTGCATGAATTTCGTGCACTGGGCCTCTAATATATATATATATATATATATATATATATATATATATATATATATCTAATTTAGAATAAATAGCATGTTTGGTTTGGAGTATTGTATGAATGACTCTTCTTACCCATTTGAGTATTTTATAGACAAAAGATAAACTGTACACCTTGGCCTTAGAAGGATACACAAAGGAACAGGTTGGTCATTTGGGGGAAACTACCGTTTGAATGAAGCTGTATTAACCCAAGAGTGTGCTGGTCTCTTCCCCCAAGGAGAATAGCTAGTCTGGCTTTCGGTGGCATGTAATGAAGATCATGAAATATTTCAAAGTCTTTCACACACTATATGTGTGATGATAAACAATATCCAATTTGCATTACATACCACCTTATGACTTAGCTAAGACAAGGTTTGCTATCCTCTACTTCCAAAAGAGAAAATAAGACATAGAGAGTAAGGATTTGCCCAAAGTGGTGTATTGATTTTATGCTCTGTACACTATTTGTCATTGATATTCCTAAACAAGAATATGAAATGGGAGATAGACCAGAGCAGACCTGAAGGTAAGATTTGAACCAATATGAACAAAAAAGGCAGATTTGAAGATGTAAAATTCTGTGTATGTTCAATTATAAATCTGCTGTATGTTGTTTCTATACCTATTTAAAATACATTTATATGGTATAATATCTACAATACATATCCAGGAGTCCTACTATACATACAGCGGTGAACTAAGTATTGAGAAATATACTGAGACAGACCAGTCCTTGTCTTCAAGAGTTCACTATCTAGTTAGAGCCATAATACAAAAATGCTATGACACAAAGTAACATATATTCAGTGCTATGAAAAAGGTCAAAGCATTACAGGTATTATGATTATGGAATATGAGTATATAATAATAATACCTACAATGCCTTGGACCTTTTTTATTATTTTAGATATTTATTAATTTTTTACTTACAGTTGACATTCAGTATCCTATCTAATAAAAGAGAAACATGGTAATTGGCGTATGACCGCTACCCTTCCCATTGGCTAATCAGGGCGATATGCAAATTAACTGCCAGCCAAGATGGCGGCTGGCAGCCAGGCAGCTTGAAACTAACATGAGGCTTGCTTGCTTCAGTAACGGAGGACTCCAACGTTCCCCGCCTGCCGCTGCAGGCCTCTGAGCTGGCAGTTTGAAACATAGCTACAAAAATAGAAGCTAAACAAAACCCCAGAAACCAGCTTTCAGCTAGCCGGGATCTCAGACCTGGAGTTGATACAGAGTTTCGATTGTAGAACCTAAACAAACCAGATACCTGCTTTCAGGAGCAGAGGCCTAAGAGCTGGAGCCGCAGAGCTAAAGCTGGCTCAGAATAAAAAAAAAAAAGAAAAAAAGGAGCAGTTGGGCGCTTCAGTCCCAGCCTGAAAACAGCCCTCAGCCCCTCACCCAGACTGGCCAGGCACCCCAGTGGGGACCCCCACCCTGAAGGGTGTGTGACCAGCTGCAAACAGCCATCATCCCCTCATCCAGGCTGGCCAGGCACCCCAGTAGGGACCCCAACCCTGATCCGGGACACCCTTCAGGGCAAACCAGCCAGCCCCCACCCAGGCACCAGGCCTCTATTCTATATAGTAAAAGGGTAATATGCCTCCCAGCACTGGGATCAGCAGAGCCTCGAAGTCTCCCAGCACTGGGATCAGCATAACAGGGGGCAGTGCCCAAACCTCCTAATCGCCCTGTGGCTTCATGTGTGACAGGGGGCGGGGCCACAACTTCCCTATCGGCCCTGCTCTGTTCCTGACAGGGTAAGGCGCCCCAACCCCCTCATCGGCCCCTGCTCTGTGCCTGATAGGGGGGAGCTCCCCAACCTCCTTATCACCCTGCGGCTCTGTGTGTGACAGGGTGCTGTGCCCCAACCCTCCCACCCCACGGGCCTTGCTCTGTGTGTGACGGGGTAGAGCCATAACCTCTCCATTGGCCCTGCCCTGAGTGTGACAGTGGCGGCGCCCCAACCCTCTGATCAGCCCTGCTCTGTGGGTTATAGAGGGTGGCGCCCCAAACCCCCCACCTCACGGTCCCTGCTCTGTGTGTGATGGAGTAGAGCCATAACCTCCCCATCGGCCCTGCCTTGAGTGTGACAGGGGGCGGTGCCCCAACCCCCCAATCGGCCCTACCCTGAGCGTGACTGAGGGTGGCATCGCAACCTCCCAATCCGCCCTGCTCTGTGCATGACAGGGGGCAGCGCCCCAACTCCCCAATCGGCCCTGCTCTGAGCCCGACCAGGGGCTGCACCTAGGGATTAGGCCTGCCCTCTGCCACCTGGGAGCAGGCCTAAGCCATCAGGTTGTTATCTCCCGAGTGGTCCCAGACTGTGAGAGGGCACAGGCTGGGCTGAGGGACCCCTCCTCCCCCCTGAGTGCACAAATTTTTGTGCACCGGGCCTCTAGTTATTTTATATTAGTTTCTGGTGTACAGCATAGTAGTTAGACAACATATAATTTACACAGTGATTTTTAGGCCCCCCTTCCCATTATTTTAAGTATCCATCTGGCACCATATATAGTTATTAAAATATTAATTATATTTCCTTCGCTATATTTTACACTCCTGTAACTATTTTGCAAGTACCAGTTTGTACTTATTGATCCCTTCACTTTTTTTCACTAGGTCCCCAATCCCTCTCCCATATGGCAACCATCAGCTTGCTCTCTACCTCTGGGAGTCTGTTTCTGTTTTATTTGTTTATTTGTTTATTTATTTATTTATTTATTTATTTATTTTGGATTCCACATTTAAGTGAAATCATATGGTATTTGTCCTTGACTGACTGATTTCACTTAGTATAATCCCTCTAATCTACCCATACTATTGCAAATGATAAGATTTCATTTTTTTAAATATATTTTATTGATTTTTTTTTTTTACAGAGAGGAAGGGAGAGGAATGGAGAGTTAGAAACATGTATGAGAGAGAAACATCGATTTAGCTGCCTCCTGCACACTCCCCACTGGGGATGTGCCTGCAACCAAGGTACATGCCCTTGACCGGAATTGAACCTGGGACCCTTTAGTGTGCAGGCTGATGCTCCATCCACTGAGCCAAACTGGTCAGGGAAGATTTCATTATTTTTTATGGCCTAGTAATATTTCACTATATATACACACCACTACATTTTTATCCACTCATTTATTGATGGGCACGTGGGTTGTTTCTAGTATATTCTTTATTTTAGTTTGTATACTTTATTTCTGACTGGTTCTTTTGTATGGTTTCTATGTCTTTTTTTATGCTTTCTATCTATCTCTTTTTTTTTTTTTTTTAAATATATTTTATTGATTTTTTACAGAGAGGAAGGGAGAGAGATAGAGAGTCAGAAACATCGATGAGAGAGAAACACCGACCAGCCGCCTCCTGCACATCCCCCACCGGGGATGTGCCCGCAACCCAGGTACATGCCCCTGACCGGAACTGAACCTGGGACCCTTCAGTCCGCAGGCCGACGCTCTATCCACTGAGCCAAACCGGTTTCGGCTCTATCTATCTCTTTGTTGAAATTCTCACTAAATTCCTTGAGAATTCTTATTACCATTCTTTTGAACTCTGTATCTGGTAGTTTGCTTTCCATTTTATTCAGTGTTTTGTGGTTTTTTTTCTGGAGATTTCTCCTATTCTTTATTTGTGGAATGTTTTTTGATCTCCCCATTTTGGGTGCCTCTCTATGTTTGTTTCTATATGTTAGATAGATCTGCTATGTGTCTCAGTCTTAGTAGTGTCGCCTTATGTAGTAGGTGTCCTATTGGGCCCAGTGGCACAGGCTCCCTGATCCCCTTAGCTGAGCGCTCCCAGAGTATCACTTGTGTTGATTCTGTGTGCTCTCCTGTTATAGATGAGCCTTGATTGCTGTTGGCACGTCCATGGGTGTGGTTGACCCTCAGGTTGGCTAGCTGTGAGGATTGACTATGATTCTGTTATACAAGCTGCTGTGTGTGGGTTGACCCCAGAAAGCTAAATTTGCCCCAGCAGGCTCTGGTTCTTGTTGAGACCTGTTGAGACCTCTGTTTTGGTGTGTACTTGTGAAGCTAATTGGGTGGTGCTCTGTTATGGTCTGAGGCCAGCCACTAGGTGTGTTGGTTCTGGGGACTTTTTGGAGGGATTCTGGTGCAGGTCAATGTCAGACACTGCCTATCACCAAACATGCACTAACTGGTAAGAGATACAAAATCTCCATGTTTGATATCTGTATGTGCTGGGCCTGCATACTTCTGGGATGGGCTAGCTACAAACCAAGACCAGCTTCTACCAGTGGTATATTGTAACTGTCACCACCTGCTAGCTGCCTGTTAGTCGTTAGTCTCAGCTACTAAAAATACTCAGGTGGTACATGATTTTCTTGAGGCAGGTTCTCAGGGAGTCATCCAGTAAAGGCTAGTGGTGTTTACCAAGTTGATACAGATTCAAACTCATTAACAGGCCTTGGTCTGAAGCCACTCAGCAAAAGGAACAGGGAGCACCAAGATCAGCAGCCACCCACCTAGGGCCGATGAACCTTTTCCGTGAGAATGGAGTTAGTAGAATTCATTAGGTAAAGCAGATTAAGATTTGGCTGTGTGAAGGGAGGAATGGTAGTACCTGTCATTCAACCCAGGTCTTGTTGAGATCTCTGTAGTTTCAAAGGAATGTGGAGAGAATGGAAAAACTTAGAAAATAGTAAAGCATTTTATTCTGTGATGGGAAAGGAGAATACTTGTGCAAAAGCTAAAGGCAAATTATTAGATTTATAGTATTTTATAGTATTTTATGAGCAAAAGTCTTTTCTCCCAGAATAAGTTAGTGACAATAAAGAGGCAGATCTATACATGTTTGTTTTCTTAGAGGATAAAACCACAAGAATCATTGGAAGAGTTTAATTATGAATTTATTTTGTCAGTTAAGCAGAGAACTCTGAGGGTTTGTGGATCTTAGTGCCAAAAAGTCGCTTTAAATATGGTTGATAATGCCAACCATAAAATTATTTTTGTTGCTACTTCATAACTGTAATGTTGCTACTGTTATGAATTGTAATGTAAATATCTGATATGCAGGATGGTCTTAGGCGACCCCTGTGAAAGGATCGTTCGACCCCCAAAGGGGTTGCGACCCACAGGTTGAGAACTGTATAACATGAGCAAAAAGCAAATGTTTGTTATGCTAAGCCGCTGATGGTTCAGGGATTATTTGTCATTGAGGCATAACCTGATTTATTCTCACACATGGACTCCTCCTCCTAAAGGCCTTTGCATGCCATCCTTTGTATTTTGTGGGAGTTGTTTATGAGAGTAGGTCTTCATAACTTACTGTCATAGAAAGTGAGAGAGCAGAAATTAAGAAAAGCTTTTGTGTTCTTTGGTTTGTGTACATAAACTGGTGAATTAAGATGGAATTTAGATAAGCCAATGGAGAAAAGTAGGCTTCAGGATTAAAAGTATGAAATTAATGTTATGCGATAAGGACTTAGCCTTGTATCATGGATGATTTTATAAATATATTTGAGGGCAAATCTTATTGTCTTATAAGTTTAATTCCCTGTAATATCTAGTATCTATATACCATTTATTCAGGGTGGGAAAACGTAGGTGTATAGTTGTGAGCATGCGAAACACAGAGTTTATTCCTATATTAGTATTTAGTAATTATTGTTTTATATTCCATATGAACAAATAAAATTTTAGATTGATTGGCTAATTCTCTTTTACTAGGAGAGGTAACTGCTTTAAAGAATTTCTCCTGTAAAGAATGCAAAATCTACTTTTCTTCACCCTGTATTTGTTGATGGGTTGGTTCCTTGACTGGATCAGCTGAATTCTGGAGGAAATTTTCATACTCCTTCAATCAATAAATTCCTCTGAGAATTCTGAAGATGCTTATTCTTTTTTTGTGTTTGGAATTGCCTTGAGTTGTCCACACACTCAAAGGAAGTAGCTTGCTTATATTACAATAGCATATTTATGCGGCTTCTTTTCTTGGCTTCCCCTTCCCTCCCAGATCTGCATTTTTCTGAACCCTTTTGTGCAGCACGTACTCACTCTTTGTAGAGATATTTCTCATTAGGTTGATTGTAAAAGCCAACACTGAATGTCAAGTCCAAGTTTGTTGCACAAGCAGTTTGGAAGGTCAGAATGATCTCCACAAGATGCATACCAGCAGCTAACTCAATTTTTTATTTCCCCAAATGACTTTTCTTGTGAAATCTGGTTTTCACATCTTCCCATGCTTTTCCCTAATGATAGCCTGCTCATATACTTCAAAAATAACCAGAAAGAGTATTTTAGAAAAGTTACTGTTTTTCTTTTTCTTTAAAAAATCTGATTATTCCTTGGTGTGTTTTTTCCTAGAAGAGCATTTTGCCTGCAATGGGCACTAAATCAGTTTTTTGTTGACTAGTTTAAGACCTTGGTCTGAGCTGGAAAGGAATCTGTGGATCCAATCCTTTGCATTTTTAGGTGCGGAAACAAAATAATAAAGAATGGCAATGTTGTGGCCAAGGTCACACAGCTGATTAAGTGCAGACCTGCTGCTATTTCTAATGATGCTACTCCTTTAATTATGTGCATAACTCAACAGTTTCACAAACCCATCATTTATCTCATCTGAACCTTACAAGAACTATGTGAGGGAGGAAACACAGACATTAGCAACCCTTTTGGTTTTTTAATAAACAAGGAAATTGAGTCCCCCCCCCAAAAAAAAAAAAAACACAACAACAACCAAAAACAAGTCAAATCCTTGAATTATCTTATTCATTTATTCCACAAATATCGATTGAGTCTCTATTGTGAGCTAAGCACTGTCCTCATTTTTTAAAAATATGAAGAAAACAGGCAAGAATCTGCCCTCCTTTATCAGGAACAAGAGAGAAAACAATATATAATAAACAATAATTGAAATGAGCAAGCTTGCCTCCTGCCTCCAATCCAGTGGTGTTTATCTTTACATTTTTGTTAATTAATTAAAACTAATAAAATTCTAGATTGATTGGCTAATTCTCTTTTACTAGGAGAAGTAACTGCTTTAAAGAATTTCTCTTATAAAGAATGCAAAACATTTCAGATGTAGCAATAAAAAGAGGGCTTCAGAGAGTTATATAATTTTATGTGCTCAAGAGAATATGGGGAAACATCAGTACATGTTCCCTTTCTCTCCAGCTTTGAGATTTATGATTGGTCTGTTACAATAATAATAACCGAATATTGGCGCAAGAGATATATTTGATTCAGTGGGTAACATTTGACAGCTTTAACTTGTGAAATGTAGAAAAGTTCTTGCAGGAAGCTCCAGCAGAATATGTAATACACAAGAGGTATTCAGGGAACAGGAAAATAAAATCAAAGGAACCTGCTACCCAATCTGTTTCATTAAATATAAAAATTAAAATGCTTTAACAAAATGCTTTTTCTTCCTCTCTCCTCCCAACAAACAAAAGCTTTGGTAGGCAGCCTGAAATTGCTCATCAAGGAAAAAGACCAGACTCAGAAGCTAAATGGCTTCTTTTGAATGAAGCAATTAATACTAAAAGGAACATGTTGTTTGTAAGGTAAAACATTCATTGTACTTCCTGGCACTCTATCAAGCCTCTCCTTGGCCTAAGCCAGTAGAGAAATGGTTTGCTGCATGATGTCTTGACGTCTGATAATCAGAAGGATTTGGCTAATAACTTGACAGTACCAGTTCTCTTTAGGAGTGGAAATGTGCCTGGGAACTATACTCCTGGGTCCTTCTCACTCAGACCCTGACTTTCTGGCTTTGGCAGGCTCATAAGGCTGACCTCTCCTCCATTTACAACATAGAGATGTTACCCTATGATTGTTTAGGTTTTGAAATGCATTAGAGTGATGCAACCAAGTATTATCTTAATTGTATTTGTTATGATCAGATTTTTCAAGAATATTGCCTTCTTAAAGATCCTTATTGTTCATATTCTCACCCACTAATTTATGCATTTATTCAGAACACATTAATTAATGAGTTCCAATGTGTTGGAAACAGTGCTGGGAAGGCTCTGGAGTGGAGATACAAAACTTTGTCCTTGTCTTCAAAGAGAGCTCAGTCCAGTCTGGGGGGCCATCAGGTGTGGTGAAGAAATTTTATGCTACCTTTTTAGGTTCTTTTGGTTGGTCTAGTAATTAAATCTTTATTTAAAAATATGTTTTTATTGATTTTAGAAAGAGGAGAAGAAAGAGGGAAAGAGAGACAGAAACATCAATGATGAGAGACAATCATTGATTAGCTGCCTCTTATATGCCACCTCCTGGGATGGAGCCCAAAACCCCAACATGTGCCCTGACGAGGAATTGAACCCGGGACCTCCTGGTGCATGTGTCGACACAACCACTGAGCTATACCAGCCCAGCTAATAATTAAATCTTGGTGGGACAGATTAACAAGAAAACAAATTTAATTACATATGGGAACTCCACATTCATGAGGGACTCAGAGACAGAAAGGTAAAATGAGGTATATATGGCATCCTGAACCAAGGAGTGAGGTAAGATGCCTTAGGGGGGCGATACCACAAGCAGATGTTTAGTAATTAGTAGTTTGCCCTGCCTTATAGATAGGTCATAAAAAATTATTTCTGGTGATAACTCTTAATATGAGCAAGGCCAAAGTTGGGATTCTTTATGGGAGAAATAAAAGTTTCTCTTGAGCCTGCAGGGTCTCCATAGCTTTCAGCTCCAAATAATCCACATGCCAAAGTGACACCTTTTGGGGAGGCCTATTCTAAACCCCTTCACAGGGAAATTGCTATGTCAATAAATCATGGCAGCTTAGGAAAAGGCATGTGCTCAGAGGGGGGTGAGAGCTCTCTCAGGTAAGTGAATAGAGCAGTGGCTCTCTAGCTGGGAAGGCTGGAGATATGGATGACTAGGATTACCCTTGTGCAACCCCTTACTACCCCCTCCCCTCAAGTAGAGACTTCTTATTTTACTTGTTTCATGTATGCATATTTCTTATGAGTTTTTTTTTTTGAATGAATGAAGGGTTTTACTAAAAAATACAGATAAACCATATAAATGGTCTTTATGAACTCCTTTAATGTTCCAATAAATAATCCTGGTAGCAAGAGGCAGTGCCCTCCCCAGTTTACATATAAGGAAAATATTTATCTTAAACACTTGTTCTTTCATGGTCAGTGCTGAAAACAGTCATCCTTATTTCTTCCTTCATGAGACCAACCTACGGAATTGAAGTATTTTTACATTCAATTTGGGAAGGTGAGCAAATGGCACACAGCAAGTTAAATATTTGTTGAAGGGGTAAATGATGACAGAGACTACACCTATCTTTGTATCAAATATCCATGTGAAAGAAATCATAACATTTAGTTTGTTATCCTGAAAGTCAAATAAATTTTCTATCTAAGCAATAATTCTACAATGAAATCCTAAAGGATTCACTTTAACTCAGTTTAGTAAGTGACCTTTTAGGTACCTGCCCACACTAGTGTGCTTATATTTTTGTTTTCCAATCTTGGATGTGAAGATAGATTTTATTCACTTAGTCAATTTCTATACAACCACACGAAGAAGCCTGCTGAGTGAACAACTCTCACAGAAATTATGCTGAGCTGGACACAAAGGAGTACATATTTCATGATTTCCTTTAAATTAAGTTCTAGAACAGGCAAAACTAATGTAAGCTGAAAAAATCAGTTGCATGGTGAGGGTGGCTTGAGTATGAAGGAACATGGAGGAACTTTCTGGGTTGTAGAAATGTCTTATATCTGAATCAGTTGGGTGTATCCATTAATAAACTTACACAGTTAGGAAAAAGAAGCCTTCTTATATTCAAACAATACATGTTATTGTTTCAACATTTACTTTATCATATTAATGTGGCATAATGGAGGGAAACTGTATTCTAGTCAGAAGCAGCAGTTCAAATACTTGTTCTGCTACTCACTAGCTGTGCAACCTTGGACAAGTTTCTTTCCATCCTTGGCTTTGGTTTGCTCAAGGATACTAATCCCAGCTGATCTCCCCTTACTGTCTTGAGGATCAAAAGAAATGATCTAATTGATATTGTACTGTGAACTATAAAGTGCCACATAAATGAAGGTGCTTATTATTCCTTGAGCCCTGGGCCTGTCAGACCATATGATCTTTTTCCAGGGTTGTTTGTTTATAGTTGATTAATTCCTGCCCCCACTCCCACCCTACCTCAGCCTGCTTTTTGAGGCCCACAGAGGTGGGAGACTGGCAAAGATATAAAAAGCCACAGCTTTCATGTCAACAGTTCCTCTCCCACGCAGTCCTTCTTCTGTCCCCCTATTCATATGGCTTCTTAATCACAAGCCATGAATGAAGCAACACCTTCCAGCCCCCCATTGGGATTCTGCCAGCTTGACGGCCTCAGACCTCAGAGAAGACCATCCTCCTTGGAAGAATTCTTCATGGCTGACTTAATTTTCTCAGGGAGAGATTTCATTGCCTGCTCAAAAAAAATAAATAAATAAAAAATGGAGTTTCTGTTTTGTTCTGTTTATATTGTGTTTTATTTTGAAAATGTCTTTAATGATCAGCAAAGTGCTCCTGCAAGAGCATCACCCTGATGGCATTCCATCTTTTTCATCTCATGTCACATTAACTGTCCTGACAAAGTGTAAGGTGGATTTCTCACCACCAGCATGATGAGCATTGCTGATGCTTGAAACAAAGCTTGGCGCTTTCCCTTAGTTCACAGCATCATTATAGACAATAAAAATTCTGGGAGCAGGACTTTCCTGGCAATTTTCGTTTGGGGGATGATGTATGAGACAGAGAAAAGTCCATTTTGGACTATGAGCTGCTGACATGGGGAAAACTACTTGTTCCAGATAAAATAAGTCAATTTAACTCAGAAGATACATGAAGGGTAGAACTATACTCTTGTAAGGTGGCATGACCTTCTTCTAGTGTTAAAAATAAACAAACATTCTGTGCTCAGACAGAACTGGAAGATTATGCTTCTTTTTTAAGTTGAGGGGATATCTGGTCACGGAAGTAGAAAACATGCTTGAATTTTAGTTTTACCATTTACTATCTGGACAACAATAGGTCTGATGTGTGTTTATTTATAAAGTGGGAATAAAAATACCTGCTGTATCACCTCCTGATGTGTTTTGAGGATTAAGGGGCAATTTATTTATTTATTTATTTATTTATTTATTTATTTATTTATTTATTTATTATTGATTTCAGAGGGAAAGAAAGATAGAAGCATCAGTGATGAGAGAGAATCATTGACTGGCTGCTTCCTGCACACTCCCTACTGGGAATCAAGCTCACAACAGAGCATGTTCTCTGACCAGGAATCAAACAAAGACCTACTGGTTAATAGGTTGACACTCAACCACTGAGCCACACTGCCCAGGCAAGGGATAATTTCTTTATGTGCAGGATACTTTCTGATTTTAAAGTATTTTCACATGAGAAGTTGAAAATATCCAATTAGGAACATGGGTTTGGGGGCAGCAATATGTGTCTGAATCCCATTCTGATTATTTTCTAGCTCTGTGACCTTGTACAAGTTTTTTTAAACTTGCTGAGTGTAGGTTTCATCATTGTTCAAAGGTGAATTGTAATATCAAATTTATAGGGCTGTTAGAAGGATTAAATGATACATGTGGTATGCACTCGATAAGTGGTTGCTCATTATATCTTACTAGAGGCCCAGTGCACAAAAATTTGTGCACGTGGGGGGTTCCATCAGCCTGGCCTGTGCCCTCTCGCAGTTTGGGACCCCTTGGGGGGTGTCCACCTGCTGGCTTAGGCCTGCTCCCTGGGGGATTGGGCCTAAGCTGGAAGTCAGACATCCCTCTGGAAACCCGGGAGCCCCCGAGGGATGTCCACTTGCCAGTGAGGAGCATGCCTAAGCTGCAGTTGGACATCCTTAGTGCTGCTGAGGAGGTGGGAGAGGCTCCTACCACCACTGCTGTACTGGCAGCCGTCAGCCTAGCTTGTGGGTGAGTAGAGCTCCCCCAGTGTGGGAGCGCACTGACCACCAGGGGGCAGCTCCTGCACTGAGCATCTGCCCCCTGGTGGTCAGTGTGTGTCATAGTGACCAGTCATTTCCAGTCATTCTGCTATTGGGGTCAATTTGCATATTACCCTTTTATTATATAGGATAGAGGCCTGGTGCATGGGTATGGGCCAGCTGGTTTGCCCTGAAGGGTGTCACAGATTGGGGTAGGTGTCCCTCTGGGGTGAGGGGCTGAGGGCCATTTTCAGACTGGCCACACCCTCTTCAGGGTGGGGGTCCCTGCTGGGGAGTCTGGCCAGCCTGCATGAGGGGCTGATGGCTGTTTGCAGGCAGGCCAAGCCCCCCCAGTGGGGACCCTCACCCCATGAGGGTGTGGCCAGCCTGGGTGAGGGGCTGATGGTTGTTTGCAGGTTGGCCACAGACCCTTCAGGGTGGGGGTCCCCGCTGGGCTGCCTGGTCAGCCTGGGTGAGGGGCTGAGGGATGTTTTCAGGCTGGTCACACCCCCTTCAAAGAGGAGGGCCCTGCTGGGATGCCTGGCCAGCCTGGGTGAGGGGCTAATGGCTGTTTTCAGGCTGGCCAAGCCCCTTCAGTGTGGGGGTCCCCACTTGGGTGCCTGGCCAGCCTGGGTGAGGGGCTGAGGGCTGTTTTCAGGCTGGCCACACCCCCTTCAGGGTGGGGGTTCTTGTTGGGGTGCCTGGCCAGTCTGAGTGAGGGGCTGATGGCTGTTTTCTGGCTGGCCAAGCCCCCAGTCACCCAAGCTCCCAGTGGAGGCTGGCTGGAAGCAGCTGTCTGGGATTTATTTATCTTCTATAATTGAAACTTTGTTGCATTGAGCATAGGCTACAGCGGGCCAGGGCAGGCGGGAAGCTTGGCTTCCTCCATTGCCGGGGCAACCAAGCCTCCTGCTTGCTCCAGCTCCCTGGCTGCTGGCCACCATCTTGGTTGGGTTAATTTGCATATAGTCACTCTGATTGGCTGGTGGGCGTGGCTGGTGGGCGTGGCTTGTGAGTGTAGTGGAGGTACAGTCAATTTGCATGTTTCTCTTTTATTAGATAAGATTTGCTTTCTACCAACCTGTGAGGAAAGAAGAGCAGCTCTTAATCACATGGTTTCCACTGAGAAGCAGTTGGTAACTGGGGGGCCCAGAAAGATGAAGTGTGTTAACTCTTCCTAAATCTAGCAGGAATATCCTGTAAAGCCACATCAGTACTTGTGACTGCTCTTTGTTAGAATAAAATTGTATCTTCCCTTTGAAGCAGAAAACATTCTTCCTGAAGGTTACATGGGGGATAAAATGCCCCAAGATTATATGCTGTTGATTCATAGAAATCCTGTTACTTCTGGCTCAGTGGAATCCCTGGAGTCTGAGACATCCTCTACAGAAGATCTTTGCTTTTAATATTTCTGATACACCTCCCACGTGGGGAGAAGGAAACAAGGATGTGTCAACCAAAAAGGAAACTGTGATACTCATGGTAAATTGCTTTCAGAAGCCACGATGGTCTTGGTACCACAAGACCATTACATAGATGCCTTCTCCCTCAGCTAGTGGGTCTTGGAGGGAAGAATGTTAGAATTGAGAGGCTCTTAGAAATCATCTAAGAAATTATATATGCGAATAAACATAAGCTATTTACCAATGTTAAAATATGTACTGTAACCAATGTGCCAAGTTAGTGATTAATTAGAACCAAGATTGGGCCTCTCAACTCCCAATGTACAAAGTTTCACCTTTGCACTGGAGGTACTGTAGGAAATCTTTAGATAAATACGACACCATCTTTGCCCTCAAAGCTGAAAATTGAGATAAAATATGGACATATGGCTTTATCCACAGGTAAAGATTATAGTTCTTTTCAAAGTAATGTGGGAGTCAGAGAAAATAAACTATATCTGGTTTAGAGAATCAGGTGTGGAAACCAAAAGATTGGCCTTTGAGCACAACCCCGATGACCAGATGCATGAAAAAGAAAAAAACAAGTAGATGCAATGAGTGACTATAGTAAAAAGATGATCATTTCTTTATGAGGTAGAGAGAGTGTAAGTTCTTCATCTTCCCTCAGATTCAGTGTCTCAGGAAAGTGAAAACAGGCATACTTTCCCTGTATGGTTAGCTGACGTACGTGAAAGTGGTGTGCTCAAATACTCTCTTTTTCTCTCTCATTCTCTCTGGTCTATCTTCTAGGCTGTTGATGGTTTTAAATTTTCCCTGAGTCTTAAAAATCTGCATTAGACTTATATCACTGAGCTGTTATCAGAAGTGGGTAATAAAAATACCCTAACAATTAAAAAATAAGTTTTGCACAATTGAAAGTCAGAAAGAGGACATTTTTCTGAGTACACATTCCCCATGAACACACTTTTGCAGAGTAGGAGCGCTGTTATTGACTAACCTTCATGTGTTTCTTCTGAAGCATGGGCAACCATTGTGTTTAGGTAGAATCCTGGTGACAGAGGGTTCTCAGACCTGAGAGCATCAACTTGTAGAAAGAGAGACTGAAAAGGGAAGGAAGGGGTGTCAAACAAAGGAATAGAGTACTGGAAGTTAGGAGGAGGTAGGACTGCCAGAATTAATTAATAAAAAATACAGAATACTTAGTTAAATTTGAATTTCAGATAAACAAAAATATGACTTTTAATATAAGTATGTCCTAAATATTATAGGGGACATACTTATCCTAAAAATAATTGTTTATCAGAAATTCAAATTTTACTGAGCATCCTGTATTTTATCTGGCTATCCTACGTGGATAGAGCAGGAAGGCCAAGGGGTTAAGTAGTAATAAAAATGATTGTTTAAAGAAAAAGATTATAGTTTTAAAAGTGCCTAAGGTTTTACATCTTATTTTGACCCCACATTAACAAAATATAAGTACTGTTCCTCTAACTGTAGAGATGATAAAAGTTGAGGTTCAGAGAGTTTGGGTGACTTACCTACGGACATGCCATAGGTAAGTGTTAAGCACTGATGCTCAGTTATTTTTTAAACTTCTTAGTTTGAGATAATTTTAGGCTTACAAAAATTATAAAAATCATGCAGAGCATTCCTATAAACTCTTCACCCATCTCCCTCTAATATTAGCATCTTATACCAGTATAATTATAGAACAATATCAAAACTAAAACGTTATCTTTGGTACAGAACTAGCCATTACAGTACAGGCTTTACTAAGATTTCTCCAATTTTCCCACTGGTGTCCCTTTTCTCTCTCAGGATTCAATTCTTATTCCCACATTATTGTCAGTTGTCATGTCTTCTTAGTCTCCTAAAATTTCACCATCTGGAACAGTTCCTCACAGTTTTTCCTTGTCTTTCATGATCCTAACACTTTTGAAGAATACTGATGAGTTATTTTGTAGAATATTCTTTAGTCCAAGTTTGTCTGATTTTTTTTAAATCATATTAAAGTCATTGGGAAGGCTACCAAAGAGATGATGTGTCCTTCTCAGAGCATATCAGATTATGTTGATACACACTATTGGTGAAACTAATCTTGATCACCTAGTAAAGATGGCATCTGCTGGGCTTTTCCACTGTAAATGGACTACTTTGCCCTTTGTGATTACTAATATTATGAGAGGAGATACTTTGAGACTATACAAATATTCAGCTTATACTTAAACTTGCACCTACTAATTTTGGCATCTATTGGCGAATCTTGCTTACTGCCATGATTATTGTGGTGTCCTAATTATTTTCTATTTTCTAATTTCTTCCACATTTATTAATTGGAATTCTTCTGTAGGAAAGAGTTGTAGCTCCACTCCCATTTGAAATCAGTTATTGTAATTCAAAGTTTACCATTCTTTTCCCTAAGCACAGGTGAAAATAAGTTACAAGTTTGAGTTACTGTGAGTGTATGATTGTGCAAAGGAAAGGGGATGGGGATAATTTGTTCATTTCCCAAGTATTGATCAAACACATATTTCTATACAAAGCACTATATGAGGCACTGTGAAAAAAATGCACAAAAAATTCCAAGGAGATTGATAAATCAAAGATTGATGCTTAAGTTCCTCTGTATAAAAGAGATAATGAAACTTCTCAACTGAATATTGAAATGATAAATGATTACATTGATGATTATGGCAAGGATAAATGCATCATAATGCAGTTATCAAGCTCTCTATGCAAGGTCAGTTCTGTGTAGTGTAGAATATCCCTCACCAGATGATCACATATATGTGAGATCCCGATGTCTCCTTCCACAAGGCTATAAGCATTATAGCCTCTTTCTCCTAATTCATACAGAGAAGAACTCAATTAGAAGATAACAATTTGACTGCACTCGGGACTCATGATTTCATTCCTGCCTGGAAGAGATTATGAGGATCAGAGAATTCAAGCATTGCTTCTCATGAGGAAATTGGGAATTAACTTGCACATAGTACCTAGAAAAGTTAAACTTCTATTCTTGATGCTTTCTTTCTTAACAGGTGACTGTAATAGACCATAGGGGTATAATCTCAGTAACCAAATATCATGAGAGGATAAAGGACTGGCATGTTCAAAAGATTTTCAGCCCCACCAGCATGCCTAAGTGCTTGAGCATCTACCTATGAACTAGGAGGTTATGAACTAGGAGCATCTACCTATGAATTAGAAGATTCGATTCCCAGTCAGGGCACTTGCCCAGGTTTCCGGCTTAATCCCCAGTGTGGGCATGCAGGAGGCAGCCGATCAATAATTCTTTCTCATGATTGATGTTTCTATCTCTCTCTCCTTCTCTTTTCCTCTCTGAAATCAATATATATATATATATATATATATATATATATATATATATATATATAAAAGATTTTCAAACTGTAGTCTATTATTTTAAGCAGTAGTCAATAAAGCTAAAAGCTTTAAGGAGAAAACTAATTGTTTCTTTGTGTGGAATGTAATGAGATCAAAGAGGGGCAAATGTAGATTTTCCTTGTGTGGTTCAGTGGTTTCCTAGGTTCTCTCCTATGTAGGAATCATTTGCAAATTCATGTAGCATGTGGATTTTGTAGGACACCCCCATGAGGAAGGCTGCTGTGAAGAGAACTTAGCTCCATTATACTAATACCACTAAAAAAATATTTTCCTAACAGTAGAGCTTTCATTAACATTCTTACTCAAGTGCAGGAAAGTTTGAGAAGAGGCAATAGCCTGCATTTTAAAGATGAGCAAAATGAGATTCATTGCCATTAATCCATTTTTGCTAACAATGCTGAATCTTCATCTTGGACCCAAGTGCTCTGATGCTAGAGTGTGGTTTTCACGTTATGCTATATGGACTCTGGTCAGCAATATTCCTGAAGTTTTTTATGAGTGTAACTAGCATGGTCATATGTCCATTTTGCCCAGGACAGTTAAGATTTATGCTTTTTGTTACAACCTAATTATCAAAAGTATGAATCTCTACTCTAAAAATATGCCATTTTGGACCAGAAAACATGTGATCACCCTATTTAGAGGAAGGTTCAGAGGAATTCCAACTTGGGCTGCATGCAATCTTTAAACTTATATTAAGGAAATCACTAATAACCCCCCTAAATGTTAAGAAATTATTATGTCATTTAATAATTATGTGAATTTTGATGTTGGAGTAGTATATAGATATATAATGACACACATTAACACACACACATGTATGTATAAAATATTTGATGACTGGTAAAAAGGCTCTCAAAAAAGGCAAAATTATTATTGGATTATATATATATATATATGATTACACTTGGGTAATGAGATTAAAGGTTATTTTAAAAAATATGTTTCTGGATTTCCAAGTAGTCTACAATGATCATGTAAAAAAATTATAACCAAAAAAAATCTTTAAAATATCTCAGAATTACAGGGACTCTATTAACATGAGAATATGAAATTGCTATCTTTGAGAAAAGGAGACCCCAAAAATAAGAGTCTAACAACATAATAATTCTCACAAGTAGATCAGAGCTTTATATTATCAAGAACTTTCTGACCGTATTTTCTCATTTAAACTTGGGAAGAGTGCTCACAGTTGTAAACGTATCCCCCATTTTGCAGGTGAAGCTAAAATGCAGATATGCAGTGAATGAGGCAGACCTGGGACTTCAGGTTGTTCAGACTAAAACCCTTTACCACTGACTCTTATCCTACATTAGCTTTTAAAGTGAACAGTGAGACGCTGAGCTTATAATGAGAGGCTAATTTCTTTGTGCTGCTAGTTTTTCACCTTGTTTGTTTTATTATAGTAGCCATCCTAACGAGTGTGAGGTAGAATCTCAGTGTGGTTTTGATTTTCATTTTCCTGATAGGGTTTTTAAAAGAGATTATTTTGTTGTTAGTGGATTAAACAGATAATGAGCCAAGGTATGAGGAAGGCCACTGAGAGAAGCTTTTCCTTTACTTAAACAGCCTTTTCGTCAGCTGTTGCTGTTAAATTTTCTCTTAAACCATTCAGGACAGTGACTACAACTTAGAAACCTAGGTTCCAAGCATGTATTTGTTGTGATGTGCCTGCTGTATGATTTATGGCGACTTGCTTTCTCCTCTGGCTCTGGGTTTCTCCAGCTGCAGAATGAAAACGTGTAGCCAGATCACCTCTCTGACTCTCTCCAGCTCTGACAATATGTGATTCCAGGCTTCTGAGCTTAGGGGAAGAGTAAATTCCAAAGCTGAGTTCCAGAAGCACCCTGTCTAACTTGGGCTCTACTTTTCTTTGCATTTGGAAAAAGCCCAATGAAAAGGTCATTTTTGCAGACATCTTGAGGTTGTGCCCCAGTGTCCTCATTAAATAACAGGAGCCTAGACTGGCAGGCCCAAGGGAATATTCGATCAAGGAGAAAAAGGCCAAGTCATTACTGGAACCCTATCATCAGAGCTGTAAACATAAGCATTCATTCCTAGGCTTTAGCTGAAAGCATGCACAATTGTGCTCTCCCTCCCTCTCCTTATACTGGTTCCGTTTGTCAAATGTGTCTGACTATTCCGATAAGTCACAAGAGGCAGCAAGGGAGAAAGAGAAAGAAAGAAAATTACAACCGTAAATAGACTCTGAACATACAAAGATCAAAATAGACAGCCTCTGGCTTTACTGGATGAGTCACCGTTGCAGCCCAGACCGCAAAAACAAGCGTGCATCCCTACTTAGTAGCAGTCTTCCTGTCTGGAAAGGAAATGTTGCTCTGATTGGAGATATTGGCCATTTTACAGACTTCAAAGCAACTGAACAGACAAGATGGGGAATTGGTAAAATGTTTCCAAGTGTTGTCTGGAGAACAGCTACTCAACTCTGATTTGAAGCTGCCTAGAAATACTTTCATCTTTAACCAATGCTGCCTTTGTTTCTTTTGTATAGTGGTCTTCAGTTCTGGTATAGTATATGTATTTATTTTTCCTCAAATAATGTAAGTTGTTTTTTTTGGTTAAGACTTGGATTATGAGCACTGGGCTGAGCACTGTGGGGGATGGAGTGATGAGTTGACATAAAGACCATTTAATGAAGAAGTAAGACTAGTCCACATATCACAATATTATGAAAGAAAAAAAAAAATGGCCCAGGCCAGGTAACTTAATTGGTTAGAGCAGGGGTCCTCAAACTTTTTAAACAGGAGGCCAGTTCACTGTCCCCCAGACCGTTGGAGGGCCGGACTAAAGTTTAAAAAAAAAGCTATGAACAAATTCCTATGCATACTGCACATATCTTATTTTGAAGTAAAAAAACAAAACGGGAACAAATACAATATTTGTATTTGCATGTGGCCCGCGGGCCGTAGTTTGAGGACCCCTGGGTTAGAGCATCATCCTGATATGCCAAGGCTGAGGGTTTGATCCCCAGTCAGGGCACACATAAGAATCAACAATGAATGCATAAATAAGTGGAACAACAAATCAATATTTCTCTCTCTCTCTCCCTCTCTCTCTCCCTCTTTTTCTCTCCTTTCTTCTCTCTCTAGGGTGCTTAGACAACAAAGGTGGACCTTGACAAATGTTCTACCAGATTAAGAGACTAATGTGGAGAAAGCCTACATGTATTCAGGATTTAGCAATGAGTCCAGGTTTAGTTTGGTGTGTAGTGAACGAGTAAGGGAGTAGAAGAAATAAAGCTTGGAAGAGAGATTGGGACAAAATATGGAAGGGATTTGAATGCAAAGATGAAGATTATAGGATTTGTTCAGTGAAGATGGGGAGGGAAGAGGCAGTTACTCTATGGGAAGATAATGCCAGCTGTGGGGAGAGAAAGATGAGGGATAAGTAAGATCCAGAAAGATCAATTAGGAGACTACTGTTAAGAAATATATATTTAATCATAAACCGCCGAAACCGGTTTGGCTCAGTGGATAGAGCGTCGGCTTGTGGACTGAAAGGTCCCAGGTTCGATTCCGGTCAAGGGCATGTACCTGGGTTGCGGGCATATCCCCAGTAGGAGATGTGCAGGAGGCAGCTGATCGATGTTTCTCGCTCATCGATGTTTCTGACTCTCTATCTCTCTCTCCCTTCCTCTCTTTAAAAAATCAATAAAATATATAAAAAAAAAATCATAAACCCTGGCTGTTGGCATAGAGCACACTTTCCTAAGTGATAGGCGTGAGAAGAGTGTCTTTCGATCTTCCAACAGAGCTCTTAAATCCCTTGGAATTCCCTGGGTAATAGGAATGTCTTTTTTTCTAATGAGATAACTGGGGGCCCATGATACCTTCAAGATGAGGGCAAGTCACTAAAAAGATCAAGATATGATTAGAGGGTTGGAACTTTTAACTGTATTTCCTAACTTCTAAAGTGGAGAGAGAAGAAAGTGGCTGGAGCTTGAGCCAATCACCAACAGCCAATGATGTAATCAACCATGTCAAAGGAGTAAAACTTCCATAATAACCCTTAAGCAATAGTGAGCTTCTGTGTTGATGAACACATTGAGGTATGGGGAGGAGACGTGTTCAAAGGGCATGGAAGCTCCATGCTCCTTCCCCTGTATGTTGCCCTCTGAATCTCTTCCATCTGGCTGTTTAAGCCGTGTATTCTGCAAAATAAACCAGTAATAGTAAGTAAAGTATTTTCCTGAGTCCTAAAAGTTGTTTTAGAAAATTAATAAACCTGAGGAGAGAGTTTTGGGAACCTCCTGAAGTTATAACCACTTGGTCAGAAGTAAAGGTAGCAGGTCTGGCCTCTGAAGTAGAGGTGGTCTTATGGAAACCAGCTCTGAACCTGTGGGGTCTACGCCAACTCTGAGTAGTTACTGTTAGAGTATTGGAGACTTCTTTGGTGTGGGAAACCTCCCACACACATTTGGTGTTAGAAATGTTGTGAATAAAAATAACCCACTGTCCCCCCACCTAGAACATTCTTTCTGGAGTTGGAGAGGAGAAGATCTACAGAAAAGGGTGAAGTTATTATGTCTGGACTTCTAGTTGAGTCAGAGAGGCTATTGATATAAACACATTCACCATCACAAAATGGTCCTGTGTCTGTTAAAGTTATTAAGCCAAAGGGTCAGAGAGATTCAGCTGTGGCCAACTCAGTTGGACACAAATAAAAGCAGATTGCCCACTTTATAGAGAAATTTGGGGCAAGTAGTTTCAGCTGGCTTATTTGCACTGCAGGCTGTATTTGCTACTTGAGGTTCTGAGTTCAATAGGTTGGCTCCTCAACCACATTTTCTCTCCAGTCTATGATTTCTTTCCAGCCATACTCCCACCTCGCAGTCTTTAGAATGAAGTGCTGCTTGGAAGGAAGAGCACCCACCTGTCTCTATGTTGGTTTCTCTGCTGCGTGTTTGACCTTGGGGAAATTACTTTCTCTCTCTGGGCCTTGGTTTTCTATCTGTAAAGTGAGCATGGTACATTTTTCACTATCCAGAGTCCCTTGCAGCTCCAACAGTGTAGGATGTATATTTAGAATAAGCAGTTTCCATTACTAATGTTATCTTTCACAAAACAAACCCATCTCATAGAATCCTCTTGACAGCCCTAAGAATAAGCAGTGCAGGTATCATTATTTAAACATATTGTACAGATGTGTAAATAGAGGCATAGAAACACATAGGAGGAAAGTAATCTTCACAAGGACCTACAGTGACTTAATGATATAGTCAGGACTAGATCAGGACATACAGTGATTTGCTAACATAGTCAGGACTAGATCCTCAGCCACCTGACTCCCAGCCCGAGTGCTCTCTCCACTCTCCCAGGCTGCACCAACACCTAGGAAGGATCAGTGAAGTACATTTAAGGAACATGCTCAGTTTCCATGATTGTTCTTAAATACTCTGTATTTCCATTTTTTCTCCTCCATGTGGCCAGGGCAAAGAAAGGGAACCATTTACCAGGATCACTGGAGTTTTACTTGTGAAAGACATTTCTTTAAAAACCATCTGCTTTCATTGGGATGTGCAGATGTCAGGCTCCCATTTGCAGCCATTACTTCCAGGACCAGCTGTAGGAGGTTATGCATTTGGATGTGGTCAGCAGGCAGAGGCTGGACCATCTACACTTCTTCGTGTGCATTATGGAGATTGTCATGGAGACTACTTAAGGGCCAAATGGGATGTTGGAGTTTATCTAATATTTATCTAGTGCTTGATCATTTCTATGCATTTATAATAGTTGTTTGCCACCTTCTTGAACTACAACATCACTTCTGGAACCTGAACCTAGATTGTCAGCCATCTGTTGACATCTTCACATGATTTCCCCATAGTCTACTCACATTCAATACACGAAAGCAAAACTTGTGTTATCTTCCCCAAATACTTCTCTTTTCTTCTCACATTGCATTGCCATCAATTCAGTCCAACAGCTGAAACCTGATCTTTTAAAACCTATTCTTCTGCATTTAGTAAGTCCTGATTAGGTTTCCTCTGACTCTCTCACATGCAACCCTTTGTGCACTCATGTCCACTTTCCCCTTTCAGGCCCTTCACCATACTTCCCTGGACTATCCAGGTAGCATCCTGATTCCTCAGAGTCTTCGATAGGCATATATGCATTTTAAATTTCTAAATGAAAATATAAGATGCATTTTCCCACACTTATTGACCATGAACATTTTTCCCCATATCATTTTCTGGGAAATACTATTCTAGCCATTCCAGATGAATTATAGTCCCTAATCATTGTTACATCTGTCCACCCCTCTTTGTCACTGCACTTGGTATTTCCTCTGCTTAGAATGCTCTTCTTCCTGACTCTTGCCATCTGGGGAAATCCCACATTTGTTTCACAACCCAATTCAAATGTCTCCTACTCTCTGAAGAGTTCTTTGATCCTAAGTCACAGCATAATCCCCAAGCTCTTAGAGAGCTGAGTACTTGTCACTATTATAACATTTAAATTATGTCCTACTTGTGTGTGCTTGTGTCTATCTCCCAACACATTCTAAATAAGGAACTGTATTCTAACTCTTCTTTCTGTTACAATCCTAGAATGGTGTTTCTGTTCTTTTTCACTTCCTTTCACATTAATAGAGTAACTTATGGTTGGTGCTTGATGAATCTGATGCACTAAACAAGCGTCAGTTCTAGTACAAGAGTCTCCAGCCTCTTCACCTCCCCGACTACCCAGGTCTAGAAGGGAACCACTGGGGGTTATACTGGAAATATTAGGAGAGAGAGAGAGAGAGAGAGAGAGAGAGAGAGAGAGAGAGAGAGAGAGAGAGAGAGAGATGAGACAAGTATATTTCCAATTACAGTAAAGATCCTTATGGGAGGGAATGTCAAGAAAAGGAAAGAAGTCACTTGTGGAGACCAGATATTAGGGAAGATTCCTGAAGCTTCAGTGTCAACATCTTACATTGACTGAGTACCCATTTTATGAAGGAAATTGGGCTGGGTGCTGTGGAAGCATATGAACCCTCAAGGAGCTTCTAATTTATAATGGGATTGCTTATAACTCCTGGTTCCCATGAAGAGAAACCAACTCTGCTAGCTAAATTTAGATAAATTTATTTTGAGGATGTGGGGTGTCTGAATCCAAGGGCAAATACCTAGATCTTGAACTGAACTAGAACCATGAGATGGAGAGCTACAAGAAATCCAAGTAGTTCTATTTGGCCATTACGCTCTCTATGCATCTGTTTTATATTTCTTTCTTGCTATAGGTGGATATTCTTAGTGTTTCCAGTTATTTATGATTCATAAAGCTCTAATAGGTATGTGGCTAGCACTGGATATCCCTTTAGCATACATAGTTACCTTAGACACATCATTTCTCTAATTCTCCCATCTGTGAGATGAAAGATTCAACCCACACAAATTTCAGCTGGGATGGTCTATTTTGACAAGTTCTGTCTTAAGTCATTTTTCAGACTTGATGGAATTATAAATAAATATAAAACACATGAGGAAATAATGACTCCCTGGGAAAATTCACATCCAACTCTGGATTCCAATGACCTTGGCCAGACAATAAAAGCTGTTTTGTTATAACAAGTGAGCAAAAGATTCCTCTCTGACGTGTAACTCTTCTGCCTAGGAATATTCCAGGCCTCTCTAACACCACTGCCTTCTCCTGTCCTTGTCTCTGTTAGGACAGCATTTACCTCTCTGCCCTATCTCCCATTTGAATTTCAACTCTGAGTTATCCCAAGGATATATGCATATTTGAAACGTATTTGACAAAGTATCTTCCAATACCTTTACTTAGCTAAGTAACTCTTCAGTTTTGGGACATACATTTCCCATCTGTTCAATAATAATACTATAGTATTTACAAAGTGTCTTTATATCTATTACCTTATTTGGTCTCCACAATAATTAGTCAGTCAACAATCTTTCATTCAATAAGTCAGTCAACAATTTTTATTGAAGGTCTACAGCATACCAGGTACCAGGTTATGTGTAGGGATATAATATTGAACAAAATGGATATGATCCCTGCTCTGGTGGAGCTTATAGTCTAGAGCAGCGGTTCTCAACCTGTGGGTTGCGACCCCTTTGGCAGTCGAACGACCCTTTCACAGGGGTCGCCTAAGACCATCCTGCATATCAGATATTTACATTATGATTCATAACAGTAGCAACATTATATAGTTATGGAGTAGCAATGAAAATAATTTTATGGTTGGGTCACAACATGAGGAACTGTATTTAAAGGGCCAGAAGGTTGAGAACCACTGGTCTAGCAGGACAGAGTTCATATTTTTCTTCCTATTTTAAGACAAAGAGACTAAGGTGAAATGATTTGTCCCAGATGGATGGTAGAGCTAGGACTCATGTGGGCTTTCCATTCACAATCCAGGTCTCTACTTTTGCCACTGTTCTGCTCACTGCCATTGGATAATCCCTGAACACTCTCTAGGAGTTAACTGAAAAGAATATTTAATACCAATGAGGATGTCAGAATGGCAAGTAGAGAAGCTCAAAGTGTCAAATGTGAAAAAGTAAGCAAATAAACCAGCTTCTGAAAACCCCCGACCTGGGGGAAGGGAACAGATCCCAAACCAAAACAGGAACAACAGAACAGCAGCCACCACTGGAAAACAAAAACAAAACTGTGTGTTGCCTAAAAGCTAGACCCCAGCAGGATGCCCTTACATTGTACAAAGTGGTGTGTGATGTGAGCATGGCAGTCCCGCTGTGAAAAGAACTAACTCTACATTTGTATCTTTCAAGCAGCAGTCCTGATTGACTGGCTGAGTTGGACTCAGAAGTGCATGGGCCACAGCTTTGCCTCTTGCCTGTTGAAGGATGCTCAGTAAGGGTTCCAGTGGGGTGGCAAGGAGGAATGGGGTGAGCAGGGAGAGGAAAGATACCTTCATGGGGTATCTGCCATACTAACAACACATTATGCGTGCATTTCCAAGGCCAACACCCTCCCCTTCTCATATCTCTGCATGTATCAAGTTCAGGCCTTGGTTGGTAGATGTGTAGAAAAATAGATGTGATTCCCCACTCCCTCCCCAACCCCCCGAGCAGTAATAAGAAATCTTCTAAACTTCAATGGGCATTTACATGTGCTTCTGTGTCCCTCCATCTTCAAGATAGAAAATATTTCTCACGCATTTCATAGCCCAGGGCAACTAATCCCACAAATAGTGGATGAACACAGAGGAAAAAGAAGAGAGAATACTTTCTCAGACTTTCATTAAGGGTTAAATAAGATAGGGACCATGCTTCAAGGGGAGAGAGACATATGTAAACCTTAATTCCATTATAATCAAATTAAGAGGCATGCACATGTTTTGTGAAATCCCAAAGGAAAAAATAATGGGTGGACCCTGGAGGTAGGAGTTTGCTCAGTAGGAAAGTGTAGTTGGAGCTGAGAAAAGTGGCGAGGCAGGGAAAAAAATCACCACGTATGCCATGGCTAGGAGGAGTGAAAATGCATGATGCGCCAGGGAGTGTTTGATAAGATACTGATTGGGTTTCTGGTAACAGCATACTTTGTGTAGTGAGATAAAATAGGTGATTGTTTTTTCTAAGGAAGGCTACTACTTTTTCAACCAACCAACTAACCTCAGTGGCTTAAGTGAGTAAACTTTCATTTCTCACTCACTTCATAGCCCAATGAAGGTTGGCAGGGGATAATGATCCAGACAGTCATTCAGGGGCCCGCATTCCTTCCATTCTGTCTTCCCATAGGTCCTTGAGTCTTTGCACTCAGCTGGTAGATGGAGAAAGAGAATAAGAATGGATCATGTACACATAGATTAAAGGAAGGCCAGGAAGCGTGTACTGCACTCCTACTAACATTTATTTGGCCAGAATCTAGCCACATGACCACACTTATCTGCAAAGCATCCTGGGATTTAGTGGGTAAGGGAAGACCATGTATTGTTGAGCAGAACATTCTCTACTCTAGTTTGGAGTCTGGAGAACAGGAGGATGGAAAGAATAAGGGCTCTATGTGTACCTGCTGGGATAAAAGCCTTCTAGCTTCCTGAGGGAGGAAAGGAATCAGGGAGGGCTTTATGTGAGAGGTGCCGGTTGCCAGACTCTTGAGAAAAAAGAAGGAAGAAGATGAAAGATACTTGTATCTAGACAGAAAACTTCTGCTCTAGCCATGAGTAAATAAACAAGAAATCATTTCAGCTGGGCTTTTAAAACCCTATCAAGTAGACAGTTCTAATATTTATAGAGTCCTCAGTGGTAACTGTTCTTAGCTGTGATCTTCACAATGATCTTGGGAGGAGGACCTGGTTGAGAATTATCACCCTCATTTTAGAAGTGGAGAAACCTATGCTCAGAGAGATTACATGACTAACCCAGGGTTGCACAGTAAGTAAGAGACAGACTTGCAACTCAAACCCATATTGTGTTCTTTCTACAATTCTAGGAATCCTTCTCTGCATAAGGGAGCTGCTGACCACTTTCTGGTAATCTGACCTAGATCAGACCCTAGACATGAGGCCAGGACCCTGAGAGAAATTCTCCTCAATCACCCTCCCTTCTGTCTGCCTGACTTTTGGAATCAGTGAACCAACTCCTCGTTCAGAGAGCATGTACATGTTAGCTGTCAAACAGCGCATGCAACATCTGACAGCCCTAATATCACTGTTTGTATTATCAGACAATTACCAATCGAGTTCATATTCATAATTTGACTAACAACTCGCGACAATGATTATTTTTCCTTTCCTGGTGAAACAAATATAGCAGCATTTTCTTTTCAGCATCAGCGCTGATGCTCCTTGGCATTCTATCAGCTGAAGGAATTTTTTTTTTCAAAAAAAAATGTTAGTTGTACTCCCCCACATCTCACTAACTTTACAGTCCCCCATGGCATCTGTGTGCAGTGAACTGAGCTGTTGAGACTAAATGTAATTTGCAATCAAGCTTCTGTTAACATGGAAATGTACCGGCTGGTCTGCTGCAATATGGGTTCTCATTCTGTCTAGCATATGGTTGCATTAAATCCAGTCTCCAGAATGTCTCTTGTTACCACATTGTCAATCCGTGCAGAGCGGAGAACCCTAAAAAACCACTAAAGAAACATATTTTTGGAATTGGCTCTTCTATTGGATCTTGACAAGAACTGTCCAAAGTCATACTTGGTTACTTGAAATGAACTAGCCCTGTCAGATCTTATGCTCACCTATACACAGAGACACACAGTAAACTTGAAACCCATTTAAATGCTCTGTACCCCCAAGCACAAAAATTACACTGGAGGACAAAGGAAAAGGATAAAGTGAAGCACCTAGTTCCTTTAGGTACTTTTCAGATGAATTTACTGTTTTCTTTTCTTGATATATCAATATTTAAAGAGTGCCAGAATATTAGATTTGCATGGAACTTTAGTAGTCTTTGCAGCTAAAAGCATAGGTTGTGGAATCAAATGAACTTGGGCTTGAATCCTGATGCTCTCCCTAGCTTGGTAACCTTGGGCACATTCTGAAGCTTTGTTTGCCTCCTTTTCTTCATCAATGAAATGGAGGGTAATAAAAGTACCCTCACAATTTAGGGTGTTGTGGGGGATTAAATGCCTAAGCACACCACCTGACTAAATCAACGGTAGTCATTATTATTCAGTACCTCTTCCCCACCATCCCTATTCCTCTATCAGAGACTTAAAAAGCCCCATAACATTGCCCACTATTGTTCTCTTGCTTTAGTTTTGTGTCCCTTGGTGTCTGGGATGTCAGTTCCTTCTAACACAGCCCATTCTCTCCTGTGCAACTCTGTTAAGCAGTTTTTCCTAATCTTAAACACAAATTTCACCCCACCTCGAGCCTTTCTTCTGGGGCACACAGAGAAAGTCTAATTGGGTGGTGGCCCTTCAGTTATTTGGAGGGGCTACATACACCCTGCAAGCACTCTCTATTCTCATTCAGGACTTCTTGTTCCTTCAACATCCACAGTTTATGTAGCAGTGAGTCCCTTTACTAGCCTGGACCCCCCATCTCAGAGTGGCTTGGGCATACCCATGCTGCATGGTGCACAGTGTTCAGAGGGGCATGCTACCAGCCAGATCCTTCCTGATGAGAGACAATTTGCTGGATTACATACATCAAGTCTTAAAAAAAAAGACCTCTCCTCGGGAAATGTATAAATAGCAGTTTTCAATAAATCATTTAGTACTTCAAGTTCAACGGGGGAAGGACCTTTATGCCTATAGGTTTCTGCATAATTTTTGTAGAGAGAAAAAAAATCTTTTTTTTTTTCAAATAAGCTAATGCCTTCTGTAAATCTGAAGTTGTACAGATTTTATTGGATGTGCTCCAAGCAGGAAATGTGTCCACAGAAGGTGTATGAGAATCCAGAGTCCTGGGACATAATATTCTTTCAACATTTGAAGAGCACTTTGGAGGATCAGGAAAAAATGGGAAAATAAATTTCATTCATTCATACTCTTAAAATCTATTTGTGTGCCAGATGCAGTGCTTGGTACATAGGGTGGAGTGATAAACAATCTGTTCTGCCACAAAGATACTGGCAGATAGATTGAAGCCGATGAAGATCCAGGGCAGTGAGATCTACAGTATTCCAAATGTGGGATGCTCTGGGAACCACCTCCCCCAGTCTTGAGTAGCTTAGAATCCAGAGACAATATATATGCAAGCAAGTAATTGTCTTACTTATATTTAAAGATTATGCAAAATGCTCTGAGCACTTTGAGGAAAGAATTTGTTCAACAAATATTTATTTAGCACCAGCATGTGCTGGAATCTTAAGTGAAGAACGAAAGAGACACCCCTTGAAGTTTGTCATTCTTGAGTATTTGTGGGCATGGATGTTAGACAAGTACACAGGGAATTTATTGTTTCATGATAAGTGTCATGAAGGGAGAAAACAGAATGTTATTAAAAATTCGATAAGGCCCTGATTAAATGTAGATGGGGTATCAAGGTATGCTTCTCTAAGTTGTAAGTAAGTGGAGACCTGAGAGATGAGTAGAAATAAGAATGAGTGAGATGAAGGAAAGTGAGTGTGCAAAGATGCCTAAGAGGGAATGAGCTTAGAGAGTTTGAAGAACCGAAAAAAAACAGAGTGACAGGAGGGAAGAGGCCAAGAAGTGCTTCACAGATCAGGGGTTCCCACAATGGGATGCTGGCCACATCCAGAGGGAAAGACAGGGCACTACAGGAAGAAAGGACAGCATAGTCAGAGGGTGGATGGCCAACAGGACACACTGGGTCTGAGAGAAGTTCCATCCGTGCTCCCTGTGCATGTGGATGAGAAGTTCAGGGTATGGCCAGAAATGAAGAGGGGGCCTAGGTTGTGTCATAAATGGATTCACAAACTATGTCAAGGGATTGATAATATCTGGAGACATCACAGAAGCACTGAGGAAGCTTTAAATAGTCTTTTAATTTTTAAACATTTTATCCATCACCTCAGCTTGTTCGTGAGCTTTATGAGGAGGGCAAGGGCATAATTTTGTGCCTCTGTATCCCACTCCTACCTCCTTCTCAATTACTGTTGGTTACATTAAATCCCATCTTCTCTTTGCCACTTTGTTCCAGCTCTGATTTGTGACCTATGGTGGCTTTCTCTTTGCAATTCTCTGTACCTCCTAAGGTCTCTTGACTCGGGAAACTGGCAGTTTCTGAAGATCCCAGAAGACTCTCGCTGCAACCCTGCATGTGCTTGTGACCCGCTTCTGTGTTCCGACAGAAAGGCTTCACTTAAAGGTGTAAAGGATGAATCATACCATGACGCAGATCCTTGCAACTGCCAGTTGTCCATCCCTTATTGAGATCACAGAAATCCCAGGCTTGTTAGACTATTTAGCCCAGCACTCAGGCTCGTTGGAGAAACTCATTAGCTCCATTTAATTAGGGAACCCAAACATTTCCAAACTGACTTTACTGTCAGCTCACTTCCCACAACCTCATTAATATATTTCTTAAAATTTTCGCACCTTTAATGTGGTAATGATTTTCTTAATTCTTTCAGCATCAGACTCCATAGATCCAAGCTATTTGCTAGAGAACAATTATACACATGGTAGTCACAATTCTTTGAACCAATATCTTTGGTATTATAGATATGAGATTTTCTCTCTCTCAAATTTTCTTTCTACAAGCTAGACATAGGAGGTCCTCGGGTTTAGTTCTGTAATATCACAGTTATTAAAACCATTTTTTTCATAACATTTTACAGTTTTCAAAAAGCTTTTACATCAATCAGTTGAATCTCCTAAAATGCTGAAATGAAGCAGGGCTGATGGTATCCCCATTAGACAGATGAGAATATTGGACTCTGAGCATTTAAAGATTTCTCTGGGTGACAGGTACATGCATGAAGTTCATTCCTTCCCCTGCCTTAGAAGTGATAGAATGGTTGACAATGACGACACAGATTTCAGGTTCAAGTGGCTTAAGATACTATTCTGTCAGTACCAGAAACAGGGGCTCTCTACAAAAGATGCTGAATTCTGTTTAGGATGTGCTGAGTTTTAGCTCACTAGAAAACCTGAAGCTTAATAAATATTTGTATGTCTCTCAGCTGCACCCATATTGCATAAACACTGTCTTCTCGATCTAGTAGAGGTCATTGTTTTTCTCAAGTCGGAATTTTAACTTTTCTAGAAAGTCCGCAGTTAGGAGACAGTCTCTTACTCCATCCTAAATATAGTCTTGCCATGCACTGTTCTTCTATTCTGATCTTCTATTCAAGCTGACCCCGACACAGATTGGGGTGTAGGTGATACTGACTTGACAACATGTTTTCACATTCTTTACCTCACAGCACTTCTGTGAGATGTGACTTCTTGTCTCTGTCATGTCACTTAGGAAATGGGGCTCCGTTAAGGCATGAGAGTTATTCAATGGCAAATACCTAATGGTGGTGGCTTGAACTTGGACCTCTGTCTCAAACTTCATGGCTGTTACACTGCATTCATCTCAGATCCTTGTCCTTTCAATGTTTCTCTTCCCCTTTTCCTCTCTCTGGCTTTTCTATCCTTCTTTAGGAATCTTCTGGGACTCTTCCTGCAATCTTCTGATTGGATCTGCTTTTTCAAAAGTTTGTCATATCAATTATACATGGTTTAATATGAATTTAAAACTTTGAGTCCCCTCTCTTAAACATACATATTTTCATGAACATCTTTTCCTTCTTCACTATGACAAATACTCCCTGAGCACTTACTATGCTCCTGGCACTGGGAATACAATGGTAGATAATCATGCATCACCATGTCCTCCTGGATTTAACATGTCTGTGACATGGGAGCTGATATCTGCAAGTAGACGTCTGAGATCCACGTATCTCATGGGCAGCCATTTGTTCCTACAATTCTAAATAGATTTTAACCTTTAAATTTGGAGTTAGGAATATTTAGCCAAACACTATTCCAGGTAACATATAGACAATGAACAGGAAAAGGTACAATAAAATACTGATGTGTCCCACACTCCAAAACAAAGAAGTGGAGGTCCTTCTGTCAGACTGAGCATTATAATGTAACTGGGGATGTGGGTGGGGATGCCTCCCAATAGCCCTAGGAACAGATCATATTTTGGTAGTTTCTTAATGGTTTCTCCTTTTAATAAAGGGACATACTTTGACTTTGCACCTTATCACAGTACTAAACACAGAGGCCAGGAAATACTGAGTTTTATCTTGGTTCCTGCTAAAATTTTGGAACGGATCATTACACAGTTGATCTGTGGGCCTTTTGAAGAAAAGGCACCGATCACCAGAAGTTAATGCAACTTTACCACAAACTGGTCTTTTCTTATCTTGCCACTAATTTGGTAAATCATCGACAGGATGAGGAAGTTTCATCAATGGACTTAACACAGCCTCCTGTGATGTGATTGTCACAAGATGGGGACATGTGAGCAGCATCATGTCTTAGCTACTTGGTTTCCCAGTTGGGTAACAAAAATGCCTCTTAAGGTCTCTGCCAACAGATCCACATACACTAAAGGAGATCTCTGGAGAGGATCAAAGCCTTGTTTCTGGTGAATATCTTTTTTTTATTCTGGTCAATATTTTTTTATTCATGATTTGAAAGGTTATCCAGAAGAAGGAACATCCAAATTTGCAGATAACGACAAATTAAATGAAGAGCAAACACCACAGACTGGCTCAAAGAGATGGCCTTGTGTAGTGAGCCAGCCCTGCAGGAAGACTGGCCTGCCCTTTCTCTTGTCTCTGCTGCTTGTCTTCAGGGTAACATTGAAAAGGGGTAATCTCTCTGACAATTGGGTCTCAGCACCTTTGAAAAGAAGCAGTATGGTTGCTTTTGCTTTTAGTTCGCTATGAGAATTTTTATAAAAGAGCTAGTATCATGCTTGGCATAGGTTTTCAATAAATTAATGCAATATTAATAACAACAATGAAGGATTGATATCTAAAATGATCTAGAGCTTCCAGAACACGGAACTAAAACCAACACGAAAAGACAAATCAAAACTTAAAGTATGTGTATCTGGGTGATGCTGGAGGTATCATGACTACATTTACAACACTTGAAGCTTCTACAAAGTATTCAGCACATGTCAGGCACTTAAAATATGTGTTGATGATGGCTTAATGAGCTGTTTTTGTTTGAAAAGAAGAAACACAAAGGAGGATCTTGTATTTGTATTATACTACCTGATGCATTTATATACTAGTATATGAAGGACTGCTATGTTAAAGAGAATATGGACATATTTATTCTGCATTGTTCTAAAGAGCAAATTGCAGCCCAAATTAGTGGGAGATAAAAAGAAAGACATTTTGGAGGACATTAGAAAAGTTCTGCAGCAGTTGAGCTGTCTTATAATTGATCTGTGTGACCTGAGGGATGAGGTCCCGTCTGTCTGCTCAGCTGGTTTTCTGACTGACACCTGGGCATTGCTGGTGGCGGAGGGGTGCATGGAAGCAGGCTTCATCAGTACATCACCATTATCGAACGTCAGTTTTGTGTTGGGCACTGAGTCAAGTGTCAGGGCCAAAGTAAAAGTATGTGGTTCCCACTTTTTTTTTTATTAGTTAAGGTATTACAAATGTGTCCTCATCCCCCCCCCCCAGTAACCCTCAACCTCCCCCCCACACACAAACTCATGCTCCCATCCCCCTGTTGTCCATGTCCATTGGTTTGGCTTATATACATGTATACAAGTCCTTCGGTTGATCTCTTCCCCTTACCCCCACCCTCCCCTACTTTCCTTCTGGGGATTGATAACCTGATCACTGTTTCTCAGGCTTTGGATCTGTCCCTTTTCATCAGCCTATGTTGTTCTCTATAATCCACAAGTGAGTGAGATCATGTGGTATTTATCTTTCTCTGACTGGCTTATTTCACTTAGCATAATGCTCTCCAGTTCCATCCATGCTGTTGCAAAAGGCAAGAGTTCCTTCTTTTTTACCGCAGCATAGTATTCCATTGTGTAGATGTACCACAGTTTTCTAATCCACTCATCTGCTGATGGGCATTTAGGCTGTTTCCAAATCTTAGCTATGGTGAATTGTGCTGCTATGAACATAGGGGTGGTTCCCACTTTTAATGAGATCACAGTCTGTGGGAAGAAGGAACCCCTAAGTCTCCTTGGAGGAGCTGAGAAAGATTTCTCATAGCTGCCACTTTTAGGCAGAGACCACCAACTGGGCATTTTTTATTTATCTTTATTGTTGAAAGTATTACAGATATCCCCCTCCCTCTCCATTCCTTCAATATCGATTTTAAAGCATAGATCCTGTTGTATTGTAATTACTTGTGGGTGGGCCTCCTCCCAGCACTGTGAGCTCCTTGAGGCAGAGACCATGACTTGCACATCCTTATATCTTCATAACCTTCCCTGAGATTGCCACAGTTTAGATACTCAGTAAGTTCTACTGAATGAAAAAACAAATAGATGAAAGCAGTACGGATCTTCTTTAACATTTGGGTCCCAGAATGATTTATGAAGAGGTTTTGGGTTCTTAGAAGTTTCTGAATCTGTGCTGAGTGTAACACTGAGAATTACTTCTAGGGAGCTGTGCCTTCTCCAGGATATTTCTGCTAATGCTGACAGTAATTGCTAACATTTATTTTTATGTGCACTGGAACTGTGCTAAATACTTTGCGTGCCTTATCATGTAATCAGTACAACATCCCTCTGAGGATATATATATATATATATATATATATATATATATTCCCTATTTTATGGACAAGGAAGCTAGGCTTTAGAAAGGCTAAGTAACTCACCCAAGGTCACATAGATAGGATGTGACAGAACCAGAATTTGACCAAGTTGTGCTGACTTCAGAGCCTGTGTCTAAACCACTTTGCTATCTACTGAGTGAGGCATTTTGCCCAGAATGGGGCAGAGTTAGCCAGTGAGTCTCATCTCCAGGGTAGATCCCCTTATAACTGAGAGCCCTATTTGATTAAAAGAAGTTGAACTCTCCAGCATCTTCTTCCCTCTTATCCCATTATAGCTTCTTCTCTAGCAGTGGAGAAAGGAGAAGTCCATGGGAACAGGACAAGCTCAGAGCAGCTAGTGCATGGTGCATGGTGCATGGTGGAGAAGGCAAGGCAAGAGATTACCAAGTACCAAGAGGTGATGGCTCCTGCCTGCCAGACTGCAGGGAGGAGAGAGACACACAGAAATGGAAAGAAGTGGAAAGGTCAGGCCCTTTTGCCTTTTTTTTTTTTTTTTAAATCTGGGAAGTCCTTTGGGAGAGGTTTCTCTTTGTTTTTCATTTGGACTGGGGATGTCTTCCATTTGGGAGCCCTTTGCTCCTCTGGAGCTCCAGATCTGAGCATAGGGTCCCAGGTAAAGCCGAAAGGGGCTCTATGCTTGGTGCACCTGTAGGTCTACTGGCCTGACCAGCTCAGAGCTCTCAAGAGGGAAAGGAGAAAGGAACCCAGGAAAGATGCTCTTCTCAAAAGGCATAATTGGCTGACTTTTCTTCCTTCCTAGCTCTGACAGATGGAGGTGGGCAGGAGGTTAAGGAACCTCAACAGATGGCAGCAATCAGTGGGTGTTAGTGTCCGTTTTTCATAAGTGCTGAAAAGATGGTCACCTTGTGCCTGATGATCAAACTCAACTCTGAGTTCCTCTGTCCTAGAACATAGAACAGTATGATCCTTCCTCAGCTTCCATGAGGAATGTTTCCAGAAAATGATCATTACCTAGGGAATGAAATGGCTTCCCGGTGTTCTGATTCAGTGGTGGAATTCTACTGCCCAGTCCGATGTCCTGGTGTCTGCAGAGATTTGTTTGTCTGTCTGCAAGGACAGACCTGAAAGTCAACTTGCTATAAATCCTTCCCTTGCCTTCTGATTGGTAAGAGAAAAAATGTCCACATACTGCCATCTGGTGGTTACTACTGGTCACTGATGTTTGAATGAAAAAGTTCACTAAACACTTAGAAGGGTCCAGGCTTTCTGCCAGTTTAACAAAGTAGCAATGAACAAAGCATGGCTTCTGACCTTAAGGGAATCCAGGACTAATGGAAGAAATTGACATCTTAGCAAGTAATTAAAACTTAAAAAACACTATTTTAAGAAAAAGTTGCCAAATGTTACCAAAGTGAAGGACCTCTCTCTTGGGGCCTTGGAGCATGTATGAAAATAAGTAAAGGAAATCTCATTTTAAATGGAACCCGAAGCGCTGAATTGGGAACATCTCCCACAAGGACCACTGTTTGCAGTCTGCATAATCAGCAGGAAGAAGGAAGATAGGAATTATTTTAACAAGGGAGGGCATTAGTCACATGGGAATTTCATCTCCTGCTTTTAAGAAAAAGGAGGTAGATCACTCCCTGCCCCAGGAACAACGCACTGACCACCGTTTGCAGCCAATGAGAAATGGTAACAACCTTGCACTCTGTGCTTCTCCAATGAACTTTTGTCCAAAGCATCCCTCCCTTATTTCCCCCTAAAACCTAATAAAAACAAGTCCCTCTCCTTTGTTCTTCAGACTTGCTTGCTTGTCCTGAAATGCAATTCTCTGTTATTTCCAAATAAACACACTTGCTAATAAAATAACTGGCAATTTTACTTTTAAAGTTGAAGTATGCCTTATAGTTAACAAAGCAGGCAGGAGCAGGAGCACAGGGAACAGCATGGGCAAGTGTGGGTTATAAGTTGTTAGTCTGGTTGGTAAATTAGAAACATGAGAAAGAAGCTGTAGACAAAAGCTGGAAGGAGGTGGAGGCCAGACTGTGAAGGGCCATGAATGTCTGACCAAGGCTACAATGACACTATTCAAGACCAGCAGGAAAAAGATGGGGTCAGATTTTGGTGGTAAAGGAATATGGACAACAAGTGGCTGCACATAGCTTTCCAGTATTCTGAATCCTCTCATTATTTGAAATCTCCTATGCAAAGAAACCTATTATGTGAAGTAGGTGAAACCATACTATTCCAATTGAAGCAGAACTACTGGAGGTCCTGTGTCTGATGAATTGTCTCCCATCCCACTTCTCCCATCCTGGGTACCTGGGGATGCTTTGCAGTGGTTAGCAAACTGCGGCTCGCGAGCCACATACGGCTCTTTGGCCCCTTGAGTGTGGCTCTTCCTAAGCCTTAGGAGTACCCTAATTAAGTTAATAACAATGCACCTACCTATATAGTTTAAGTTTAAAAAATTTGGCTCTCAAAAGAAATTTCAGTCGTTGTACTGTTATATTTGGCTCTGTTGACTAATGAGTTTGCCGACCACTGGTTCAGGGCAATATTGATGGCTCAGCAGAACCTACCACTGTGGAGGACTCCTTACCTAACCTGACTACCCCTGCTTTGTTTTAGAGGCAACGACAGTCTGTCCCTCCCAAGACATGGGTGTTCATAAATTAGGTACTAGATCTTTTCCTATTTTTAAAATTAATTAATTGACTTTGAAGCATTTTTATGTTATTTTTTATTTTTTAAGACGTTAAGAGTACTTTCAGATTCACAGCAAAATTAAGAGGTAGGTACAGACATTTCTCATATGCTCCCTGCTATCACCCATGCATAACTTCCCTCATAATCAACATTCCCCCACCAGAGTGGTACATTTGTTACAAATGATGAGCCTGCATTGACACAATATCATGCAAAGTCCATAGTTAATGGTAGGTTCACCCTTGGTATTGCTGTACATTCTATGAGTTTGGACAAATGTATAACAGCATGAATCCGTCATTATATCATACATAGTATTTTCACTGCCCTAAATAATTTTCTGTGCTCTGTCTATTCATACCCCCTCCCGTACCCTACTTCCTGGCAACCACTGATCTTTTTATTGTCTCCATAGTTTTGCCTTTTCCAAAATGTCATATAGTTGGAATCATATAGGATATAGCCTGTTCATATTGACATCTTTTTTATCCCTTTTGCTAGAGTGGCTTACAGTTCTGGTGACCCCCATTTTATGGTAACCCCCATTTTATAGATAAATTAACTTTCTTAAATACACAAGCTACATTGCCTGGGCCCTGGCCCCCAGCTTTATATTGCTCAAGGCATATATAGGGAGGTGGATAGAGACCATTTATCCCTGCAGTGTTTATGAAGCATCTCTTGTCTGTCTCTAACACACTGGGTACCAGTATATTAATTCACATTCAGTATCTACAGCATGGGTGCCATTCTCAATCCACAGATCATCAATGATGGAGTTCTGAGAATTCTTTCACTCTTACTAAAAACATGAAAATTATTGCTTTCATGTCAAGAACTGAACTCTGGGAAAGTATTCAAGAACCTTCTGATGAGTGGCCGAATTATCAAGGTCTGCTGGTCTTTCTGTTCTGTGAAGATTATAGCCTCGGGGTGGCAAACTGATCAAGAGTGACTGGTCCCCTGGAGGCAAAGGCTGTCTGTTCCACCAACAGGGTTATCTTCCTGCTCTTTTAGATCCACACTTTCAGATGCAACACACAAATTCCACCCACCCATGGCATTTCCTCTATTTCCTTTTATGCTTCTTGTCTTTTCTCATGCCTTGCCCACTCTCTACATGTAGGGTCAGTTAACTCTCACTTTCTTACAGTCACTTTTCTGCTTCAAGCCTGTGTCCAAAACTGCCTCCTTCTTGCCATCTGGCAGCTAATATCTGCATATCCTTTCAACTAGGGCCACCACCTTCTCTTGGAAGCCTTCACAAAACACAGTTAGCTTTCACTCAAAGACTTTCCCCAGTACTTGATTATATACACAGTGTTTCCACATGGGTGAACAGCTACTTCAACATCAACGACTCTCCACTCTCTCATCTGCATTACTTAGGTTAATTGCTCTTTTCTTGAGGGCACACTGGTCAGTGTCTTTTTATGTCCCTGGTGCCAAGTTCAATAAACATTAACTGAGTGAATATCACACGTTAGAATGAATGGGCTGGGCCATTCTGTGTTTTATTACAGAAAATGAAAATGTAACGTAGCTCACTGACTGTGAGGAAGGACAGTGAGGTAGGAGTGTCTTTGCACAGTTTGTATGATATCTCGGGCTCTCTTACCCCATTTACTTGTAACTATTGGTTTCTGTGGTTTCCAAAATGTCATATATTGAACATGTCATTGTCTTTCTTTGTTAAATTGTAAACTTTTGAAGGAAAAAAAAAATCATTGCATGCTTAGCTTGGGACCTGGCTAATAACTACTTTTTCAATTGCTTTTCAATGTAAAAAAAAAGAAAAAAGAAAAAAGAAAAAAAAGCCTTACCCATCAGGCCTCATAGCTCCTGGAATGGGACGGTAGTCTAAATCCAACATATCTACCTGGATCTGCTCTAGGGCCTGAGGAAGCCAGAGCACAGGAGCACAGCAGCCTGTGTTTCACCTTCAGTGCAGCTCAGCTACTCTTGTCAGTTTCCGTTCCTGGAGGCTATAATTTTCTCGTCATGCTGCCACCCTGCGCCATTTACTCTATATTATAAAATCTGAGAGCTAGATCCTGATTGCTGTGGTTAATTACCATAGCCTCTGAGTGGGTAGATTTTCCCTTCAAGACATGCCGTAGTTTCTGATCAGCCTATGTTTTGGTAATCCTTGCACCATGGTACTTCCTGGTCCAGTAAACTTTGACCAGAAGCAAGGTTTAGCCCAGTGGCTCCCAAAGTGGGGCACATGCCCTACAAGGGAGCAATTTGATTTTAAGGGGGGGGGGGGAGTGATTTGAGGATGAGTTATTAACAGTGAATTTTTTGCACTTCTTATGGTTCTAGGGGCCTCATATACAGTATATAAATATATATTGTGACATATTTATGCATTTCAGTCCTCTATTATATGTTTTGAAACTTTATTTGTTATTTTTTTATATCACTTCATATTATTTTTAATAATTTCTTAGTGATTTCTTCCTCAGTACTTAAACTGTTTTTTCATTCTTTTATTTTTCTCTTTCATGGATGCCATGTTCCTTGGAAACTTGTTTAGACCAAGTTAATGGCCTGTTAGGCTTCCTCCACATGAATAGGAGTTCACTTTTTGAATAATAAGAATTATATGTCACAGGGGGGACATTAGGATTTTAGAGGTGCTTAGGGGGGACATGGCCAGAAAAAGTTGGGATCCACTGGTCTAGGCTATAAACATGGCTACTCTTAACCTGGAGGAAACCTCAGGTCCTGATGAAGACTGTGCATGGGCAGTTTCCTCTACAGAGGAATGTGTGACGGTGGGACTGTCACATCTGCTCCACTGAGAATGTTTCATTTGCTGAGGGAAAAACCCGAGAAGGAATAAGATTAGTACTTTCTATTATTTACACAGCTATTTTATGAAAGGGGTATCAGATGTTCTTAGATCACGCTAGAGGAGAGAAATAGAACAAATATGGAAAAACATGTAGGTTGTCAAATGGAGATAAATACCAGAAATCAAAATAATTAAGAAAGGAGAGTAGTAAAGTGATTGTATTATGGAGATGTTTCAATTTTAGTTGGGGCAGTCAAATTGGTCTCTCTAAGACATTTGACATTTGATCAAAGTCCTGAAAGAGATAAGAGGTGGGGTTCTTTGGCATGTGAGCATCTGGGAAAGAATGTCACAAGCAGAGGGACCAGCAAGTGCAAAAACTGTGAGGCATGAGTGTACTCAGCATATTCAAGGACCCATATGGTGGACAGTGTGGTTGGAGGCCAAGTGAGAAAGGGGGTGAGCAGCAAAAAGAGGTAAGGGCCAGATGGAACTGGGTCCAGATCATGAGGCCTTGGAGGTCAGAAGACATTTTAAGGAGAGGATTGATATGATATACCTTACATTTCTAATAAATCACTCTGACTGTTGTATTTAGAAGAGACCATGTATGTGGTGGGAGGGAGGTGTTGGTAGAAGGATTGCAGAGCATACTGGTTAGGAGATTATTGCAGTAGAACAGGTGAATGATAATGGAGGCTGAGATTAAAGCAGTAGCTGTGGAATTCCTGAAAAAATAGTCATGTTTTGGCTGTGTGGTAGGCTGAACAATGACCCCCAAACAAATGTTCATGTTCTAATCCCTGGAACTAATCTTATGGCAAACAGGACTGTGTGGATGTGATTAAACCAAAGATGTTGAGATGGGAGGTTATTCTAGTCCTTATAAGAGGGAGGCAGTAGACTTAGAAAGAGGGGCAAATATGTGCCCTGGGAAGAAGAAGAGAGAGAAGATGCTAGGCTCTTGCTTTGATGAGAGAAGAAAGGGCCATGAGCCTAGGAGTGTAGCTGGCTTCTAGAAGCTGGAAAAGTCAAGGAAAAGGTTTTCCCCTTGAGCTTCCATAAGGAATGCAGCCTACAGACATCTGACCCCCCAAACTATATGACAAATAATATGTGTTGCTTTAAGCCACCACATCTGTGGTGATTTGTTATAGCAGTATTAACAAATACAGGCCCTGTTAGGGAGTTAGGGCCACTGATGTTTACTGATGAATGGGTACAAAGTGTGAAAAAAGAGCATCAGGGATAACTTTAAGAGTTTGTGATGGAACAACTGGAAGAATGGTGTGTGCTTCATTATAATGGGGAAGATGTGCTCTGGGTGACACTGAGTCCTCATCTACCAGGCTATGGCCTTTCCGCTCTTACTATGCCTAGGAGCTGAGCCAGGATAACGTTCACAGGAGATGCACCCAGCTCGGCTAGTCATATGCTTTCTTCGCTGCCATCGCCTCCCCCTGTTTCCCCAGCAGAGTTTCACACTCTCTGAAGCCTTTTCTATCAGCACTTCCTCACTGTTCTGTGACGGCAGCAGGCAGCACCGAGCTGGATGAGATTAGACACATCGATTTTATTTTAAGGCACAGCTGAGAAAACACTCAGGAAATAAAAGTTGTTTTGACATAAACTGTATTATCTGGAGGCCTGCTGATGGTCTGCTGATGGGGTTCTTTGGCTGTGGAATAGATTCCTTACTCTGAGCTACGGGATGGATTTCTTACTCTGAGCATGGCTGAGCGTCACTTAAGCCACTGCACTTCTCTGCCTGTTCTCAGCCAGGGAAGAGTCACCAGTGTAGTGAAAAGGGCTGTAAGACAGGGGCATGGAATGCCCGATTCTGCCTCTGGCTTTGCGGCTCATCTGCTGCCACTTTCTCTTTTTGAGCCTCAGTTTCCTCACCTGTACATTGAGGGTGCTTGAACCAGTGTTTGCCACGAGCCCCCTTGAGCCTGCTTCTCTGGCTCTCACTGAAGAAGCTGGAATGAGTATAGAGCCAGCCAGGGTCTCAGCACCCGCCTTCTGTTCTGGGTCCTGAGGAGCAGGCACTGAGCTATCTCTCTCATCTTCCCTTCCCCGCCATCCCACCGGGCCGTATTCTGACCCTAGAGCTGTCGTAGCTCAAGCTGCATTAGACGGCTTGTTTCTATTTCAATTGGTCCATGATTCACATGTCCACAGGATGGAGCGGTGAGGACAGACTCCATTTGCTAGAGTCCAAGGCAGATGGCCACGTTTCCTTTCCAGAGTGAACATCAAATGCCAGGCACTCAGTGAGGGGCGCCCTCTTTCTGGCTCAGAGCTCTGCGAGGCGGACACACAGGCCAGGTTCCGGCCACCTTCTGTTCTGGTTTGTCTAATGATGCTTTTGGCAAAAAACTAGGAAGAACAGAAAAAGAAAAGAAGGACCTGATTAGTCTGTTAAGGGAGTGTGGTTGGCATTCTTTATCCTTTGGGAGGAAGTTTCCATGAAAAGGAAAATACACAGACACAAATAAAGCCCCATACAAATCTGCTTTGTGACTATGCTCCATCTTCCTCCCTGGGCAGGTTAACAAGTGGAAACCTGCCGAGTCTATGTGAAAGGAGTCCTCATAAGTTCTGCCGCTCTCTCTCCTTTCTGGTTGTAGGGAACCTGACCTGTCTCATAGCACCAAAGACTGAGTTACCGGTACCATGTATTGTGCAATGCATGGTATATAGACTAATAAAGGCTTGAATAAATAAGCAAATGGGTGAAAATATTATCTATTTACTGGGGGACTTTATAAATGCTACATCACTCCTGGTTCTCAGGGGTCACATTTATAAAACAAAGACTCTGGCCAAACCTAATATAATAAAAAATATATTGAATGTCAACATCATAGTCATTCACCATCCACACTGGAGCATCCTTCTCACCATCTCCTATGGGACATAAATAATAACCATCACTATGGTTTTCAAACTGGTCTTACACCCATTTTTATCACCCAGGTCCCCAAACAGACCTGTGAACTAAGTTTCATTATCATGTTCTTTGTTCAGTTGAGGAAACTGAGGCTCTAAGACCTTTTAAGACCTTTAAATGGGAAGAGCAGGCATCACCTTTTTAAACATACTTTCGGCTTTCCCGCCAACATCTCAGGGGTGGGCAAACTTTTTGACTCGAGGGCCACAATGGGTTCTTAAACTGGACCGGAGCGCCGGAACAAAAGCATGGATGGAGTGTTTGTGTGAACTAATATAAATTCAAAGTAAACATCATTACATAAAAGGGTACGGTCTTTTTTTCCAATAGTTTTATTCATTTCAAACGGGCCGGATCCGGCCCGCGGGCTGTAGTTTGCCCACGGCTGATAGTTTCACGGATATCATCGCATTTAATTCTGTTTGTCTTCATCTGGTTGGATATCTCTTTCATTTCCCTTCACAGCTCAGTTGTCTTCTTTTCACACTCTCTCTTCTAAGGAATGAAACCAAATTACTCTCATTTTCACCAGAGATGTTTGCCCACTTCTCTGAAGCTGTCCTCAAAAACACATTTTCTATCCCAAGAGCTTATCAAGGTATTTTTTTTTTCTTTTTACCCTAGACAAAGGCAATTTTCTTCTTAAAAAGAATCATTGTGAAAGCTGTTAAGATAGTAATGTTTATTGCCTCCAGAATTTTCTTCTAAGTAGCTGGCAGTTATTCCTATGATGACAAAAATGTGCTCCTCTCACACTTCATTCACACCCTGCTGCCCTGGGTTTGTGTCATGCTGTACTCACAAATTTTTATTTCAATGCTACATCATAGCATACTCTTTAAAAATACTTAAAATGGTAATTAATCTGAGAAATGCACTTGAAAAAGATAGTTTCTTTCTGGATTTTTTTTAAAAAATAAAGAGATGAGCATTACAAAAAGTTTCCCAAAGAATTGCTGTTAGGAGGATGCCATATTCTACTAGGTGAAGGAAGAGATTAAGGTAGTGTTTCAGGTAGAGAGAATGGGGCAGAAAAAAGTGGAGGAGCATATACAAGAATGGTTTGTGAAGGTAATAGAGAGAGGTAAGCAATAGAAAATTCTTAAAGAGTAGTTTGGGAAGAGGGAAGGACAGAGTGATAGCTCCTGTCCTGGTGATTTCTTAAAACTGACTGGAGGCCCAATGGCTAGGAGAGGCGGGAAGCATTCATAAATTGGAGAACACTGCTCTAATGTGAGGCAGCAGTGTTTGTTAATGTTGATATTGTTATTTTTGTGTTCTTGTCATTATCACCAACAACCTGATGTCAGCTGTGAGTCCCAAACAAGAATGATCTGATTCAGTGGCTGGTGTGGTTGAATTGTCTTGTATGTTGTTCCTGGTCTTCAGAGTGCAGTGTGGGATGGGAAATGAGAAATAGGACATCTATTTTACTCTGATCCTGCCCACTCATACCCACATGCTCTCTTAAGGGCAGGTGATGTTTGATGGAGTGTTTTACCGGGGGTTTCATGAGCTGCAAAGGTCTCCTGTCCTCAGCCTTGGCTTGTAGAAGAATATAGAATGTGGCCTTCTCAGAGATTGCCACGCTATGTTTAGTGTCAAAATTAATATTACAGTTCAAACTCCAAAGAAATACCTCTTGGTGGATGATGGGTGGATGGTTGTGGGGGTCAATTGAATGCTCAGGAGGAAGTGGGCAGAGATGTGAATCTGAGCTGAGATGGGCTGCAGACCTCACTGGGACTTAATGGATGTCAGTTAGCAACTCTTGGCAAATGACCTATTAGTTGAATTTTCTGAAAGTAAAGTGTAATTGAGTGGAAGGAACCTAAGCTGTCTGCAAGTTGACTCTGGTGATCTGACTGGGTGATTTCTTTTTCATGGTGGAAAGATGATTCCACACGGAGGTCAAGATGCTCCCCTGCAAGGTGCTTGTAAATTGTTTAAGATAACCTCTGGCTGCAGAAATGTGATAGAATTTGGTGCTCAGGAATTCCCTTCTCTAATTAAAAGTCTTAGGGTCAGTCATCCATTTTGTGCTTTTTTTGAGCATGAGGGTAAGTAATATGACAAAGAAGATACAAGTTGTATCAGAAGTGGTGTTTACATCTGGCTCTCCAATGGACAGATAATGGCATGGACTAGGTTTTTGGTGTCTGATATGGGAGAGAAGGGCAGTGTTCCAAGTTCTAAGTTGAGAGAAATATAAGAACATAGAGGTAGGAAATTCTCAAAAATAATTTGAAAACATGCTATTGTAGGCTGCCATGAGCATTAGATACGAGTAGGAAATTTGGGGAAAGTTATTTTAAAGGAAACATCATGGCAGGATCCCATTGTTTATATCAGGGATGCTGGTTTCCATTTGTAAGGAGATCAGAGTACTTGTAAAGCTGTCAAGCAGTCTAAATGAGTTTACTTTGATTACTGTTTCTCTGAAGTCTGGTTTCTTAGAAGGTTTGTGTATTATTAAAGTATTTTTTATTGTGGTAAATACATGTAACATAAAAATACCATTTTAACTTTTAAGTACATTCACATGTTGGGCAATCATCACCACTGTGTAGTTCCAGAACCTTTTCATCACCTCCAAAGGAAACCTGTAACTGTAAGCAGTCACTCCCCACTCTTCCCTTCCTCAGCCCATGGCAACCACAGATGAATGGACAAACAACATGTAATATAGCCATGCAATGGAATATTATTTGGCCATAAAAAGAAGTGATGTACTGATACATGCTACAACTAGATGAACCTTGAAAGCATCATGCTATTTAAGTTTTTAATTTTGTTTTTATTTCAATGGCAATAAAAAGTTAACAGTTGAGATCTCTTTTTTTTGTATAAACAATGATAACTTTTAGTTAAAAATATTCATAGGTCACAATAATTACATTTTAAATTAATGATTCTTGAATAGGGCTCTGCAAAATCTCAGAGGTTTTTGACATATTTCAGAGGTTCATGACACTATTTTTTGTCATGTAAAAGGTATCCACAAATTTCTCAGGTTTGGAAAACTCTCAGCCTACTACCAGGTTCACTTGCTACTGCAAGATATTCATGGAATATCCTGACAAACACCTCAAGTGCTTTCAGGAGCCAGCCTAGTCACATAAACCCATGATGAGGCTGGGTGTGAAACAATGGGGAGAGGTGGGAACTCTGGCACCTTGGAAAAGTTCATGCCTCATGTAAAGAGAGGAAAAATCAAACTCTAGAATTTTCATTGAAATCTCTCAATTATTAATTTTTAGCATCTTGTTAAAAAATGGTAAAACATTGTGGACAAAACAAACAAATCTGCGGGAGTTGATTAAAGACTTCTGTCAATTAAAGAATATTCATGGTGTATGTTTGACTGCCAACTCCACCCTTTGCACAAGATTCTTTTTTAAAAATCCTCACCCAAGATTATGTTTTATTGATTTTAGAGGAAGTGGAAGGAAAAGGGGAGAGAGAAAGAGAGATTTATGTGAGAGAGAAACCTCAGTCAGTGTCTCCTATATGTGCCCTGACAGGGATCAAACCTGAAACCTGGGTATGTGCTCTGACCAAAAATTGAACCTGCAACCCTTCGGTGCATGGGACAACACTCCAAAGAACTGAGGTACAGTGGCCAGGGCCCAAAACCACCCTTTAGATTACCATGATTTTCAGCATATTCTGTCACCTCTCGGAACCTCTTCTCTCATCTACAAAATGTGTCTGACAGTCTCTCCCTAATAGAATTGTCATGTATGTGAAGTGTTAACACAGTGTTGGCAGAGAACAAGGCAATAATCCTATATAATAAAAGCCTAATATGCATATTGACCAAATGGCGGAATGACCAGTGGAATGACCAGTTGCTATGATGCACACTGACCACCAGGGGACAGACACTCAATGCAGGAGCTTCCTCCAGCCAGCAGGCCCCAGGCCAGCCAAGGCAGCCCCCAATTGCCCCGCCAGTTGCCATGCAGATTCAGCCCTGATTGCTGGCCAGGCCTACTGACCCTACCCATGCACGAGTTTCATGCACCAGGCCTCTAGTCTATATATATATAAAAGCCTAAGCGACCACTATGATGGAATGACTAGAATGAGTGGTCATTATTACACGCACTAGGCCATCAGGAGCAGACACTCAATGCAGGAGCTTCCTCCTGGTGGTCAGTGCACTCCCACAGCATGAGTGCCACTCAGCCAGAAGTCGGGCTCATGGCTGGTGAGCACAGCAGTGGTGGCAGGAGCCTCTCCTGCCTCCGCAGCAGTGCTAAGGAGCAGCAAGCCAAGTAGTAAGGAACGAACAGGTGGGCGGTGAGGAGTGGCAAGCTAAGTGATAAGGAGAGAGCAGGTGGGCAGTTAGGAGCGAGCAGGAGGGCGGTTAGGAGTGAGGCATCCCGGCTTGCGAGAGGGATGTCCGACTGCCAGTTTAGGTCTGATAGGGCCTAAACTGGCAGTCGGACATCTCCCGAGGGGTCCCAGATTGCGAGAGGGCACAGGCCAGGCTGAGGGTCCCCCACCGCCATCCTTCCATGCACGAATTTCGTGCATTAGGACTTTAGTCCTATATAATAAAAGGCTAATATGCAAATTGCCCCCTTGGGAGTTCAACTGACCCAGAGTTCAACTGCTCACTATGACATGTGCTGACCACCAGGGGACAGTGAGAAACAAAGGAAGGCCCCAGCTGGCAGCTGGCAGCCAGGGGAAGGAAGGCCCTGATCGGCCCTGATCGCTGGCCAGGCCAAGGCACAAATTTTGTGCACTGGGCCTCTAGTACTAGATAATATTAGGTAATGTTATCTGATTGTTAATAATGAAATTAATGGCACAGTTTCTAACTGGTTTTCCTTCCTGGAGGTCTTGGAGTAATTTCAGGGGAGTTTGGTGAAATAATCCTGATAGTGATTCAACACCCTTTATGCTGAATATGATCTAGGATAGTGTCTTTGAAATTTATCACAAAAAAATAGCTTTGTGATAGTCATCAAGTCTCCTTGTGCCATTTTCCCACCTGTAAAATGGTAATAATATATAGTACCTTCCCCATATGGTTGTTTGGGGATTAAATAATTAATATTTGTATGGCACTTTACAACAGCTCCTGGCACACAGTAAGGGTTACATAGATAATTAGGAAAAAATAAATATTAAGACACAAGTTGATCCAGCATAGACTTCTTATGGATCCTTTTTCCTCTAAGTGACTACTTCTCACTGAAGCACTGATTCAGCTTGACACCTTGCTTTAGTTGATATTTTAAATACAATTTTAGAATGTGCTAGCCCAACTTAACTGTGTAATGATTCAAGACGGAGCTGTGATCAACAATGACATTTTTCAGCGAATCTGGAGACCTTTGAGAATGTCAGACCTACTCATGAAGCACAAAGGTTGGCATCTTACCTTCAGTTTATGATTATTTCATAGACAGTTGTCCTGGTTATTTTCATGATTTACCAGTTCTAGGCTCAAGCCATAACATTTCTAGGCGATAAACAAGCTTCTTTAATACAATTATGAGAGTTCCGTGAGGCACCAAGGTACAATGAGAAAGTAAATATTGGACTCAAGATAAAGCTCATTACATGACTTTGGGAGAGTCACTCTTCCCTGTGTCTTCTTCTTTTCTCTAAAATGTAAAGTTAAGGAAACAGACTTCTGTGTGTTCTACTGGGGCCTCCCTTCAACAACTTCTTACAAATGAGATACTATGGGAACCTCTAATATGTCCCCAGGTAGCAGGAGAGTTGTTCTGGTTGAATTGGGTTAAGTGCCTGTTTATTCTCTTGGGCTCAGCCTGACTCACATGGTAATCCCTCAGGCATCTCTGTGGGAGCCGCAGGGCTCCCTAAAACTCATTCTGAAAGCAACTGGGTAAGATGAGACTATTAACTCTTAGCTAATTATCTATGATTCTAAGTATTTCTAAAAATACTTTATTTTTTTTTCAAATAAATTTTTTTTAGCATAATAAATAAGTAAACCCTATCTACCTACATACATTTACTTGTATTTCACCCAGAACTCGAGACTCTGCTATTCAAATGGACCTTGCTATAAAATGAAAAATAATTTTTCTGTGTAAACAACATTTAGAATGTTTTCTAAATTCTGTGCTTTACTCTCCTTAATGTGGGGGACACTTTGGGCTTGAGGCACAATTGTGAAAACTTAGGATGCTAGCTTTGTGTTCAGTTTCTACTTTTTGAGTCACTGGAATTTGTCACTCTTTTACCCCTCTTCAAAATCGGGATAATCAGAAAGAAAAGAAAAAGCTTCCCTTTTTTTTTTTTTTTTAAAAAAAAAAAAAAGGTATCTGAAATTTCACAAAGTATGCTGGCATCACAGCATTCCATGCATATTTAATCATCATCTTCAAGACAGGAGGTTGGAGAAAAAATCAGGTTGTGATATTTGGCAACAGCAGGTGTGGGAAGGAGGGTGTTGACACCCTCTGAAAACGGATATGGCATGTTGTGTGGCAGGTTCCCTGTGCAGTTCCCACATCACCTGGGGTCCCAAACATGCTTTAAGAAAACTCTAGGGCAGGAATGGGGAGCCTTTTCTCTGCCAAGGGCTATTTGTATATTTATAACATCATTTTCAGGCCATATAAAATTATCAACTTAAAAATCAGCCTGCTATATTTGGACAAACGTTTAATTAACTCACCCCAATGCATTGGCAGGGCCAGATGAAATGATTTCGAGGACTTTATGTGTGGTCCACAGGGCAGATGTTCCCCACTCCTGCTCTAGGGAGTGGGGCTTGTCCTTCACATGACGGGATTTCTCTGGGAGTGAGGATGGCCTTTGCCAACCCCTTCTCTTCATAAAAACCTTAATGCTTTCTCTTTTGTGGGCCTTTGCATAGGGCAGCTAGCTCGAGTCTAGCCCCTGTCCCTGTGCATATTCCCCCTACACCCCCGCCATTGTTGTTAAGTGAGTATCTTGCTTATGTGTATGTAAGTCAGTGAGAGTACAGGGATACAGTTCTTGGCATTTGGGATGGAAACTATTAAAACTCAGAGTTAACTTAGGAACTCTCATATCCTACCATCAGGAGCAAGGCAGCAATAAAAGGGTCACGTATGTGCAAATTATGTTTTCTAACTTTATCACACACTCCACTCTGTCTGCCACCCATTGTTCTATCTAGACACACAGGTTTCACCACTGCCTCCCTGTGGCTGGGCTGATTCATCCAACAAGCTCCTGCCCCTGGGTTTTTTTACAGCCTCTTCCATATTGACAGTAGATTGAGAAAGTGTGACACCCAAGTTTTCAAACTTTTATGTTCAAAAAACTCATCTGGAAGGGCTTCTTAACATGTAGATTCCTGAACCTCCCCCAGAGATTCTAACCTAGTAAATAAAGAATGGGGCCGGGTGCCAGGTTCTCTAGGCTGGACCCCCAGTGTGGGGCATGCAGGAGGTAGCCGATTAATGATTTCTTTCTCATCATTGATGTTTTTATCTCTCTGTCCCTCTCCCTTCCTCTCTGAACTCAATAAAATTATATATTTTAAAAAATAATGGGGCCTGGGAATATGCATTTTAAATAAGAGGTTTTCTCGGGCTGGTGATTCAGGAAGTGCCCGCACATCAAATACTGTCTTCAGGTTGTCTTTTCTGGACACTGCACTAAAGGATGCCCTGGCATAAAGGTTGGGCTGAGACTGGAGTCACAAAGCCCCAACTGTGGGCAGAGCTTTGGTTCAGAGGGTCTCAGAGTGCCAGCGATGTGCAAAACTCCTTATGTTGCGACAGCAAAGGCAGGAGGGAGTGTGGCTGAGTCAGGAAGTAAGAAAGACAAAAAAATATATATACTCTCATCCTCTCCCATGTGTTCTGGGCAACTATCTGAGGCTGTCTGTCTGCAGTCTGATTACAGTGCACAGGAACTCATCAGATGTCAAGACAGATTCTTCAAGCACAGTCCCCAGCATATAATAAAGCTGAAAATGAAGCATAAATTTCATGGCTTAGTTTTTTAGACCCTCAAGTAATATGGCCTTCGCCTTGAGTCCACCATCCCAACAGAGTGGAATGACTATTCAAGTGACTGTGCTTAAGGGTGGGGTTCAGTCTAAATTGAGTTCTTGGAAATGCATTGTTCCAGTGCCCCTTCTTGGATACCTAGGACAGACCCACCCTGATGTGTTTCTGGCTCCTCCGAGTTATAGTCCTGTCTACTTGGCATCAGAAAAATTCTATAGTAGCTTCCTCTTTGGGTCACCTCCTATTTAGAACTAACAATTAATTAAATTTTTTCTTAGGTTATAAAATATAATTTTACCCTGAAAATTGGTCTTTTCGTCATGACGCTGATCTGAAGACAATAACAATTTGGTACTAGAAGCACAGAATGCCAGTGCCAACCCCAAAAAGGACCTTACTTTGAACACATCCAAACTGCTTCACTTGGTTGACAAGAAAGCCAAAGGCTGAAGAGGGAAGCTTTCCCAAATGTCTGCTTGTCCAATTACACCCAGAGAGTTAGTGAATGAGGGATAAGAAATAAGTCCCCATACCTACCAGATGGGTACCACCTTTCATCCTAACTAGTGTTCTTCATATTTGCTTGGGGTTTCAATGTTTCAAAAGCTTGTCTTATTTGCATTGCAGTTTATGATATACTCTTTTATTCTGTTCTCTTTTTTTTTTTAATGATATACTCTTTATTCACATGCTTAAATGTTGTCGAGGTGACTTTCCTCCTTTGATTTTGTCCCTACTGAGACATGTGAAATGACTCAGGCTATTAGAAGAAGAACTTTGGATAGGAGAAAAGAGCCAATGGTGATGATTTCATCATGTGGTGGCTTTAAAATATCAGCGTTATCTTCTATTTAATTTGACCAACATATATTGAGCATCAGAATCTACTGGTGATGGCATTGGGTGTGGGACTATATTACCTGTGGGTTCTTCCCTTGTGGACCCCAAATATATAAAAAGGGGAAGAAAATTCCTGCTGAGAGGTGCATGGGAAACTGGCTCACTGTGAACTTGGGTCAGGCCATTCTCTAATCTGGAGAGGTGGCTTGACTGATAAGGAAGATGGACTGTGATGGCTGCCTGAGGTCTGCTTGAAGAACCTGTCCAGCTCTGTGATGTGGGGTGGTGACTGGATGGTTTCCACATCCACTCCAGGGCAACCTACATTTTCTCCTCAGCTCCATGAGCAAGGACACGCCCAGTGCTTAGCAGGAATGGTGAGCCACACCCTGGATGTGAGTCAGGCCTCTAATCCATCCAAGATGGGGAAGGCTGATAGGGGTGGGACTGTGACAAGTTTCATATTCTCCCACCTTGACCTTTCTTTGGTTTTATATTTATAAGGAAGGGTGTTGCATGACAAGGCTGTGCCATGGAGGTGCCCTTCATTAGTGACTGGCAAGCTGCACCATTGTTTTCCTCTGCCTAATGCTTCTTAGTTCTGGATTGCTTTGGGTGTATAAGCAAAGTGTGGGTGTAAAAGGAGAGTCAAGACTGACTATGTGGTTTGTGAATCCTTGTGAAAATGAAAATGCAAGTTCTTTTTTCAATAATTATTAAGAATGTCAAGACAGTGACAGCAAAGCAAAACAAAGCACGGGGCCTTTCAGTATTCAGGGCCCTGTGGCACTGCACACATTGCACATGCATAAAGTGAACCTGGTGGGGGTACATTAGGGAATCTGGTATGGAGAGTGATGTGGGGCTTCACTTGGCCAATGGACACCAGACCATTGCTACTAAGCAAAGCCAGAAATGATGAAAATTCTTCTCCAGATGCACTGAATGTGAAAAATAGTGCATGTATTATTGATGCTTGGTGCCCAGACAATATCAAGCTATTGCACTTAGATTTGGTGGCAGTAAAGAGCAGACTGTGTATTTTGCAAAGGAGAAGCAGACCAAGGTAGGAAAGGTGATCAACAGACCATCACACAGCTTTTTAGTGTCAGATGAGGACTAAATCTCGGGCCTTCTAACTGCCATGCCTTTGCTAGCCCTCAGTAAAGCTAAGTAACAATGAAATTGTTCTCCGTCATTGTGGGTTAAATTGGAACTTGGGAATAAGAGTGAAATGCAGGAAGGAAAATAAGATAAATGATAATTGAATGGAGAAAACAAAACAGCTTAGAAAGCCAAAGCAGTTTGTTGGAGTCCAATCTGATATACAACATACAGCAAAGCAGACAAATGTCTGGGCAGCAAAACAAAACTACACAAAGAAGATATTTTCAAATAAAATACGCATATTTCCAACCAGCCTTGAGCTCATATGATAAGGGACAGATTGTCCAGAGTAAATAGAGAGAGAAAAGAAAGATGCTCTGGGCTGAATTTAGTCCCCTGTCAAAATCTCAGAGAAACTAATTGCTTCTTCTCCTGCTTGCCATCGCTCCAGTGGCCAGGCCTGAGGGGCAGTGAAGGGAGACAGCATAGTTCATATATTTGTGTGTTTGTTCATTCATCCATCCATCCAACATTTCTTGAGCACCTCTATTAGCATTGTTCTATTCTAGATCCTAAAAAGAATGTTTAAAACATGGCCCTACATTTAAGGAGAGTAGACAGATATGTATCAGGGGAGAAAACAAATCACAATAAATAGAATACTAGTGATGCATGCTGTGCTCAAAAGAAGGACTGGACTGGCTATATAGTTTGTGAAGGCTATTCACACTGCTTACATCTCTCAGTTGATAACCTGCCTACAGGTTCTTATTTGCTTCCAAACAGTGGTCAGTATTTATTCATCAATACTGTGCTTCTCTTTCTTAAAGACTCTAGGGGAGGGGGCATAGCTGGTGAGTTGGGATGTGGTGTTCTTATAGATTGTGTCCATTTACCCTTGATTAGGCATGTCTATGAACAGTTGTTCTTTGCATGATCCTCTAGGGGGAAAACCTGGATTGAAGATGGTTCGAGTTCAGACCTGGTGAGGATCTGTGCCTACTGGCACTTTCTCCTCCCCATCTGCTGCCTTAGGCATGTGGGTAAGAAAACAGTTCTGCTCAGGACAGGGAGAGGGCCAGCTGTGTGATCATTGGGGTGTTACTCAGTGCCCATCTGAAAAATGTCAGGATAGGAGGAGGTCTCATAAACAGTGCTTTCTAATTCAAATAAGTAACACCTCCATTCTCTCTTAGTGACAGCAGGATTGAAGTAGAAGAGGAAGTGAAATATGTTACAAAGGCTGTCACAGAAAAGAGAAGCTACAAGACAATAAGAGAAATAATCTTGAGGTACCTATGTAATAATTTCCCAAGATTTTCTGCTCCTTACCTGTTGAGCATGTCACTCACCAGAAGATGTATACATAGTCTCTGAAATGACTGGAAATAATAGACAGAAGGTGAGTCCCATGTGTTAGCATTGGTCTCATCAGAACAGTGTTGCACATTCATGCTAATACTTAACATTTACAAAGCTCATAGCACATCCAGTATCTCATTTGCTCCCTCAGAAGCCCAGGAAGGTAGGTGGAGTCTGTACTATAATTCCCACTACACAGAAGAAGCAACTGAGGTTTGGAAAAGACTAAGCTACTAGCTGCAGATCCCAGTGAGTGGAAGACGAGGGCCTAGGGCCAGGTTTTCTGTGTGACATTCGTTCTATCACTGGTCCTCTCCTGGATGCATTGTTCCTTGTTCCAGTTATTGCTGGGTACAGTATGACAGGAGCACAGCATGAGCGGGGAGAAGCATTCAGGAGCCACTGGAGATGTAGCGATAATGAGAGAGCTGCTATGTGGACATGTGATGTCTTTTCACAGAGCCTCTTGCCTTTTAAAATAACACACTTCAAACAGCAATGTACCCGTCGGTCCCACTCTTAAGAGACCAGGCTGGGATCCAGCATCTCTCAGCTCTCCCCCCACTTTTTTGCCCCCATTCTGAGCATAAAGACACTTGGAGCTGAGTGGGAACAGTATTTGTCTCGCAATTACTTCTAATTGCACTGTAGTTTTGTGGTGCATAAGTGGAGTGACCTAGATACCAGTTATGTGAAACTCTCTTTTCATGCTTGGGTCTGTATTAAGGAGGAGGTATATTAGAAAATAGTGGCTCAGTGCATCTCCCAGTTAACATTTATATGTAACTGCACATCTCCACTTGTCAAATGGCCAGGTCCCCTTAACAGGCCAGATCTAAGGCTGCCTCTTTCTCTGTAAGGCCTCTCTGGATTACTCCATTCTTTAGATTCCCACAGCAATTTTCTGATCCTATCTTTGGTGCTCATCATTTTCCTTTTTTAAAATTGACTTTAGAGAGGGAGGAAGGGGGAGAGAGAAAGAAACATCGATGTGAAAGTCATACATTGATTGGTTGCCTCTGTATGTGCCCCAACTGGTGATGGATCCTGCAACCTAGATAGGCTCACTGACCAGAAATCAAACTGGAGACCTGCAGGTACAAGGGTGATGCTCGATGAACTGAACCACTCTGGCAGGGGTTGGCACTCATCATTTTCTACATATTTAATCTTCCTGAATTCCTCATGCCAGCAGCAGTGTCTAAATCATTTTTCTCTTTTTGTCTACTCTGAGAAATGAGAATAGCTAAGGTAGTTGCTCAATTAAGTACTGTGAAATGAAAGCATAAACGGATTATATTCTAGACATTGTGGAGGCATGCAAATAGACCATTTATTCACTGGACCCTCTTCTAGATGGCCCGAAGTGATTTACCAGTTTAACCTTATTTCCTGTGGAATATCTTCATGACCAACCTCAGTGTGCCTGGAACTGTGCATATCATTTTTTTGAGAGGTGAGTGTCAGGTTTTTTTAAAGAGGAAAATAACAACCTGTAATCCAACCAGAATAGTTCCCTGGTACACCCCAGTTTCTTCGGTCATCACATAACTACAATCTGACTGGCCAGAGTCTGCTGAATAGAATAGAGAATTTGGGATGAAACATTGAAAAATTCACTCATAAAGATCCAGCACTTTATATTTTGTCTTCTCCTTTCTTCCAAAAATCAGTCCTCTACCAGAGAGTATGTCTTATTTATTTTGTTAAATCCTTATCAATTTTGAAAACTGAGAATGGTCCAGATAGTTACTCACTTGAATGAAAGCACCAACTGATTATGTTCTAGACATTGTGGAGGTAGCAAAAGACAGGTGGATGCATTTTTTTTTAAATATATTTTTTATTGATTTCAGAGAGAAAGGGAGAGGGAGAGAGAGATAGAAACATCAATGATGAGAGAGAATCATTGATCGGCTGCCTCCTGCACACCCCCCACTGGGAATCGAGCCCACAACCCAGGCATGTGCCCTTGACTGGAATCGAACCTGGGACCCTTCAGTCCCCAGGCTGACACTCTATCCACTAAGCCAAACCAGCTAGTGCAGTGGATGCATTTTCACAGTTTATACTGACTCTCTATATAGAAAACTCTTATTTGGGTTTTGAATCAATTCATTAAGATTCAATTACATTTTCTAGCAATTGTTGCTATGCCAAGTGTTATTCTAGATTCATTCTCAAATGCTTCCTTTCAAATTCAACATACCTAAAAGAGTGATGATACCCCCCAATTTACAGATGACCAAAAATATCAGCTCAGAATAGTCAAAATATGACTTGCCATAGGGTGCAAAGGCATTAAATGGCAGATTGAGATTCATTAAGTAGATATTAATTAATTATCATTAATTCAATATGTATTTATTTGGTACCTACTACATGTTAATCTTTATGGGAGAATATGATGTAGTTATTAACTTCAAGGAGCTCAAAGTATAGTGAGAGAGACATACACTTAAATGGAAAACAATAGCATGTGGCAAATACTCTAATAGGATTACTGCCCAGAGATTCCAAGTATATGTGTAGTGTTTCTGTTTGTCTCAGAGATATACTACCCTACATGTCCGCTATACCTGATACAAAAGTGGTGATAATGCTCAAAATCACAAATATCCCGTAAGTCAAATCATCATCAAAGAATTTTAATAATAGGATTGTAAGCTTCAGACTTAAACTTTCTTACAGTTAACTGGGGGCACATACATCCCATGGGGGAATGGACAGAAGGCTACTCCTGCTCACTCCATCAAAATATTTTAATGAAAGAGGAAGCTGTCAGAAAAACCCAGGACTTCTTGAAGGAGAGGACAGGAGAGAGAGGTGTGTCACTGTAGAACGAGAAAAGCCCCACCCACAAGCCCAGTTCCTTGTCTCTGACAGATTGAGTTCCACCCTGTAAACATCCTCAGTCCTTTCATTGACCATTTGTGACTGAGCACTTCACACTCAGCCCACTCGGTGAGGTGAGATTCACTCTGAGTGGGTGACAGCGCCAGGGCACTCTCCTCTTTGGCTTCATCTGTGCCAACCACACCTCTACCAGCCACTGCCTGTTGTCAGAGTCCCTTCGTCCAAGAAGAGAAAGAAGAGTCTTGAGGACCAGCCACAACCTAGTCAGGTAAGGCCAGATGGCTTGTCACCAGTTCTGCAAAGAGATCAGGTTTCTCTCTATAAACTGATTGCTCCTGTCTCTTAGCCTGTATTTCTTGTCACCCCTGCCATTGCCTTGCAGTTCCAAGTAGGCCTATAGTTTTCCATGACCATATGACTGTCCACTCTTCTGCACTGCCCACGGTTGACGAGATTTGTAGACCAGCATTTCTAAGCCTATTCAATCACTTGGCACACTTATCTATAAGTTGATTTTTAATCTTAAAAGCAGTGCAATCGGTATAATTTTCTCTATTCAGTTGCTTACTGAACTGCTTGGTGAATTAGAGTCCCTTTTTTTTAAGTTTGATTAGCAGTCTAAGGCCAAGATTAGGTTTAATTCTTCCTTCTCTCTCTACTATATCACTCAGCAGGTCATACCTTATCTCAAAAAGCCAAAAGAAGGGAAAGGGGCTTCCTGAACTGTCAAATGACAAACAAAAGGTATTATTTCCTTGCAGGCAGGTTAGAAGGGATATTTTTGAATTCATCTGAGATTTTATAATGATATATAGGCTCCATCAACTAGGGCTATTTTTAAAGAACAAATGAGAATATGTATGTAAAGGAGCCCTGTAAGTTGAAATGTGATATGCAAATGCAGGAAGATGACTCCATGGAGCCTGAAACATGCTCCGGCTCTCTGTGTAAGATGGCTTTCATTTGGGCTGAATGACACTCTCCTAATGTCAGCAGCTGCATTATGAGGCATAGATCACAAAGGCCCTGAGGAAATATTTAGCTTTTCAGTCTTACTGTGATATGTGGAAAAGCAAATCTCAACAGGAGGGAACAAAACACCCCCTGAATCTCTTCAAATTGACTCTGGCAATTTCCCCTTTTATGACAGCTATCATTATATAGTATTGTTCTACTATATAAGAAGAAAATGTCATCTTCAGTGATTATGTAGTTTATTTTTTAAGGTACTAATTTTAGCAATCATTTTTTCCTTCATTCTCAAAAGGTTGTATCATTCTTAGTTGTGGAAGGAAATGTTTCGTGTGTGTGTGTGTGTGTGTGTGTGTGTGTGTGTGTATGTGTGTGTGTGTGTGTGTGTGTGTGTGTGTGTGTATTTGAGTTTGTTATGACAGTGCTAATATTCATCCCCTGGGTTGAAATGCTTTGCAATCTTTGGCAGACTTCTGGATATTCTTAGTGTCTGTCTAGCTCTAATGAACTTACAGGAATTACATACTCAATTACCTAATTCAAAATAGAGAAAGTGAAGCCCAGAAAGATGACATAATGTGAACAAGGCCACCAGCCAGTGATCATTAGATCTGTAGGTCAAATGCAAGTCTCTGATTCTTTTACTGTTTATGGCATGGAGCAAATGGTGCAGGCATCCTTGGACAGAAGCATTAGCCGTGTCATTTTAAGGATTGTACTGACTATCCTTTAAGAGTCCTTTTAATTAAAAGTTTTGGGGCACTTTGACCTTTTCTTGGCATCTAGTGGAAATATTACACCCTGTAGAATAGGGGCGTTATTCACAAAAGCATCTTTCCTTATTATCTTGGTTCTTGTGGAATATTTGTTTCAGACAAATTTTGGAACTTCTCCTTAGATGTAATGTTGAAAGATGAACAAGCGGTGGTGATGTCTTCATTTTATTCAACCAATCTAGATCTTTCCTTGTATCTTCTAGGATCCTTCTAAGGAGGTTTCACTCATTTTAGAACTTGTAATGCTAGTTGGTCTTTTATTCAGAGTTGTAGAATCTAATGGCATGGTTGAACTTGAGAGTTTCTTTAATCCAGGGTCTGCAGACCAGCAGCCATAGGTGAATCCAGCATACAGATGTGTGTATGTGTTTTTCTGTTTTTATTTTTGTTTGTTTTTTTTTTGTGTGTGTGTGTTTGTTTTTTGTTTTGTTTTGTTTTGTCCTTCAGTGGTAAACAAAAATGAGGTAGTTGCAAATATTTAACATTCAAGACATTTCTTATAAAAATCAGTTATTTCATTTTTTCAGAAAAATGAGATCAAGTAATAATGGATCCATATTCCCACATAGAAAACAAACACTAGGTCTGGGCAGCATATATTTCCTCTAAATGGAGCATGTATTCTCAAATTTTTCATAGTCCCTGTAGGATTTGAGTTTGTCAATACTGATCACTTTCAACCTCATACGTGTTCAAACCATTCTCTTTCAAGGGAAACCTAGGTCTATATAATGCTAGGCCATGCCACAGATCAATGGTACCAGGGAGCAGATGAAATTAATTCTTTGGCCTTAACCTCTCATTATTTAAGAGGCAGGAGGAGAAATGACTTCAGCAGGATATAGGGATAAAGAGCAATGACCCTTCTCCAAAGGGGCTTATTAGTATTGAAAATATGTACACAGGGCAAAATATGATAAATAATGCATGAAGTTAAAAGCAAATATTGTTGGTTTTACTGATTAGAGATATATTCATGGCAACTAGGTAGGTTGCCATCAGGGATGGTTGTAAGGAGGAGAGGATGTTTGACCTGGGCTTTGAACAGGTAGAGGTGAAATGAATTTACAGCAAAAGAAGAATTTAAGCAAATGCATAAGATAGTACTTGCAATATAGAATGAATTCTCAAGCTGTTTATGGGACTAGTGGGACTGAAGGGAGGATAAAGCTGGGAATTTTGGTCTGCAGCAGATCCTGGGTATTGAGTGACAGGCTGAGTTTCAGATCAGGCACAGCGTTGCAAACTTGAGGAGCATTACAACTATTCACTGAACATTTATCCAAGCTCATGACCATCCAAGTCTACAACTTGGTAGTGACAGAAAATCTTTGTAGATATCACTTAGCTCTCTGCTTTAAGTTTTTCAGAAGAATTAAGAGAGAAGAAAACACTTCTAAACACAGAGGACAGTATCAGATGCTTAGTGAGGGAGATAAGGTGGTAATATACAATGGAATTAAAAAGATGGATGAGCCCTAACCAGTTTGGCTCAGTGGACTGAGCATTGGCCTGCAGACTGAGGGGTCCCGGATTTGATTCCAGTTAAGGGCAAGTACCTTATACTTCGGTTGCAAGCTCCTCCCTGGCCAGGGTCCTGGTTGGGGCTCCTGCAGGAGGCAACCAATTGATGTGAGAAAAACACATCAATATTCTATCTGTCTTTTCCTCTCTTTTCTACTCTCTCTAAAAAACAATGGAAAAATATCCTCCGGTGAGGATTAAAAAAAAGAAAGATTGATGACAATATTTTTAAAATACATTGAGCAAATGTAAGAAATATTTGGATAAAAATATGGCAATATTTTTAAAAATAAAGTCTATTCCTTTGGTTACAAAAGTGATGTTACATAAATTCTAACTTGTGGGATATAGAGCGTTATGTTTAATTGATAAGCTTTGTCCTTTGTCCTGGGAATCAGTCATCCTTGTATAGGTATAGAAGGTCCTTGAATGTCCTGGCCCTCAACTCTTCCATAATAAACACAGCTGGAGCATTCCACAAGTATCTGAATGCTCCACTGTAGCTTACAGAATTCCTCATGGGTTGAACAGAAAGTTCTAGTCTTGTGAAAGGCTGTATCAGTCACCTCAAAAATGTTTCACACATACCCCAAGATGTTTGTGTAATTAACCAAACTCCTCTCATTTTCACATGGTTGTATGTGAGATTGGTTCAGAATTATACATATATCTCAAAGGCCTCTGCTTCAAGGGATGTAGGTAGGTGATGTGCCACAGAGTAAAATGAGGTATGTGAACAAGATTCATTCATTTAAAACTATTTCACATCTATTCAATACAAACATCTTTTCAAAAATTATTCATTCAAATTGTTTATTAAATATGTGTTCTAAAGTTTGGAAAAACAACATCAGTGAACAAAAAGAAATAATTTCTGCCCTCAAGCAGTTTACATTTCTAATGAGACAGATGGAAAATAAAACTAGCCAGTAAAATATTATATAATTAAAGGGTAATATGCAAATTGACCTAATGGTGGAATGACCAGAATGCCCATGGCCCCTCACCTGGCTGGCCTCAACCCCCACCTGGCACCACCACCCCGATCGGTGGTGGGGCTGGCCAGCATCCTGGCCAACCCTGCCCCTGATCAGCTCCCCGCCCCAGCCAGCCTGCTCCCAATGGCCCCCATCAGGGGCAGGCTGGCTGGACCCCACCAGTGCATGAATTGGTGCACTGGGCCTCTAGTATATAATATATGAGACATAGAAAGAAATAGAACAGAAAAGGGGATAGGAAGTCTTAAAGAGTTGAGATTTTACAGAGGGTGCTTAGGGAGGAATGAATTGTTGCCTGAGTAAAGAGCCTAACGATACAAGGAAGTGAGCCAGGTAAATACCTGGAAAAAAAGCATCCCAGGCAGTTGCAACAGCTAGTGCAAATGTCCTGAGGCTAGGAGCATGGCTTCTTGGCACCTTTAAGAAATAAGGCATAGATTGAATTGAGTGGAAAACTCTTTGGAAATAAAGTTAGAATAAATGATGGTGGAGAGGGATGGGGGAAGCCATAATGAAGGACTCTGAAAGACATAGTAAGAACTTTGACTTTCTTTTTTTATTGTTTAAAGTATTACAAATAGTAATACATATGTCACTCTGAATAAAATAGGAGCCATTTTAAAATGATATAGTCTGACTTACATTTCAAAGGGATCCCTCTGTTTGTGTGTTAAGAATAGATGAGGGTGGGGTGGGGAAAGAGCAGGCAGAAGCAGGAAGTTCATTAGGGAGTTATTGCTATAGAACAGATGAGTGATGTGGAAACTTGGACAAGCAGGTAGTGGTGGAAGTGATGACAAGTGATTGGATCTTGTGATTTACTAATTGTTATGGGGAAGACAGCTAAGGATGACTCCAAGATTTTTTGCTGAGTGACCAGTAGAAAAAGGTGGCATTTATCCTAGATAGAGAGGACTATGAGAGAAAAGGTTTTATGGGAACAGCAGGAGCTTACTTTTGCACAGGTTAAATTGGAGATGTCAAGTGTGAGCTAATATATGAATCCGGGATCCAGTGAGGGTTTATGAGCTGAAGATAAAAAATGGGAGTCATCAATATACATGATATTTACAGTGATGACATTAAATTAGATCATCAAAGAAATTATTCTAGACAGAAAAGATAAGAGGTAATGGCTGACATGAGGTTCTATAATGTTTTTGGGTTAGGATGGCGAGGAGAATTTAGTTAATAGTGTACCAAAGAGGAAGGGGCATGGTGGGTGGAGGTGGTCCATGCCAGAAGAGAGGAGGATTTTATCACTACAATTGTTTAAGATCCCCAGCACATGGTATAATGAAAAGCATTTTTCATTTGCATTTTCTATAAACAATGCACCCCTTTATCATTATCTGCATCCTGGAGCAGGACACAACTATTACTCCCACCACCCTCTCTGTCTCTGGTTCCACAGGAACCACAAAAGGAGATGGAGAAGGAGCAGCTGGAGTGGTGGGCGAACTCCAGGTGAGTGTTGGTGTGTTCTGGTATCCAAGTGAAGAAATCATCAAGGAGGAGAGAGTGGTCAGGCAGCACAGATGCACTGAGAAGTAGAATGAATTGTTGTCAGAGATCTGAATGCAGCAAAGTTGGTGTGGGTTCAAGAGAGAATGGGAGAAAAGGAATTGGGGCTGGTGACTGTACACATTCTTTTTAATGAGATTATTTGTAAAGGGACCCAGAGAAATGGGTGCAAGCTGGCTTTTTTCCCCTTAAGATAGGAGAAAGAGAATAGAATAAACTTTTGTAGAAACTGTAACTTGATTGATACACATAGATATTTTATTTATCTGTTCTACCCCTGTGAAGTTGTCCTGCTAAGAGTTATGCTCTTACATTTTTTCAGGGAAGAAAAATAAGGCTCAAGAGGTTGGAGATATCTGCCCCAAATCACATAACATATTAATAATAAATGGGATTCAAACCTTGGTTCTAAAGGTCAAGTTCATTTTCTCTTCACTGCCACTGCCTTAGACTAGACAATTTTAGAGATCACTTACAGCTTTAGAATTCTCTATAAAGTTCTCTGAAACGTTCACCTTGTTATTAAGGACCTTTAATAAACCCATGGGCATTCACAGTTCTCAGCAATGTCTCCTGAATCAAGTACTATTTACTAGATGAAGATGTTTGGGATCTTGGGAGAAAAATAGAACTCAGCATCTGCATCAATGAAAACTTGCAAGTACGGCCAATACAGGCCTCCAGGTTGAACCTCTACATGCCAGAGGATGGGAATGCAATTTCTTAGGCCTATAATCATGACTGAGTTTCATATTAACCTCTTCCTCTAGTGGTGGATTTGTATCTATTACTAACATTATGCTACACCCTCAATACTATCTGCTGCTTTCTGTCCAAGTTCTTTCCATTTACATGGAGCTCCAAACCTACATTTCTGGGTCATCAACCCTACCTTGTTCTGAATTGGGACATTGCTACTCTTTAAGCAAGGGTACATTGAAATAGATATTTAATCCAGTCCTGGACAATATATGCAGGATAGAAAGCTTTGAACACCATTTGTCAACCCTCCCCCCACCCTATCCCTGTGGTTACCATAGAAAGGCAACTCGGAATAAAATATTACCATTGTTTTTCAGCACCAAATCACACTGTGACTGTTTAGTTGGTTTTGTGCAAGAGCTCTTAGATGCATATATATCCAGACAGCTCAGTCTGTCCCCATGGTGTCCTTATAATGCTCCTATTTTCCTTTGTACAGATTCCTATACAGATTCCTTTATCCAGATTTCTGTAATTACCTATTTGCAGAACAAATTCTTTCACAGACAATATACTTCTTAAGGGTAGAAATTGTATTTGCTGGTTTTCTCCTACTCTCTAACTGTTCTTTTTCCCTAGCATAGTGCTTGGCACAGAGACGGTTCCCCCAAAATGTGTTTGAATCATTAAATTAAATTGAGCATTTTGTACCATGTAGAGATAATCTGTCACAGGAGCAAAAGTGGAGTACCCAAGTTCAAGATATTCTTAGATGCAGAATTAATGAATTAGGGAAATAAAATTTATAACCATAGAAGCCAACTGGTGTGGCTCATTTTGCTCTATAATCAGAGGTACACAAGCCTGTGTAGTGGATATGTCCATTTTGAAAATTTCACACCAGCATTACTCATGCCTATAATCCTTCGGTGGTGTCGGTATAATTAACAGCTGTTGATATAGTAAACATTGGTTTAATTGTTGATGTTTTAATAAATGAATAACTCTTGTGAATAAGTAAGACAAAGATGAAAGTAATAAAAATTCCCAAACAGACATGCACACCCCAACCTTTCAATTTTACAACTAAAAAAATATTACAAATTAAAACATATATTAGACTCATTTAAACCATTAACTATGATTTTTTAAAATTATAAAATCCTCTTCTGACCTAAAGGAAAATGAGCTTTATATAGATATACTTTAATTTTTTATTGAAGTATAGAGAGGGAGGTTGATGTCTGAAACCACAGGTAGTACTGAACCACATAGGTATGTATGTTTTTCCATACATGCCTATAAAGTTTAATTTATAAATTAGGCACAATAAGAGATTAAGAATAATGTAAACAATAATAACTAATAATAAAATAAAACAACTATAATAATATACTGTAATAAAGGTTTTGTGAATGGCTTTGAGGCTATTATTAAGTAATCCCTGGACGAAGGAATGATTCATGTCCTGGGCAGGACAGAGCAGGAATACACAATATTTTATCATGCTACTCAGAATAGCACAAAATTTAAAATTTATAAATTGTTTATTTATGGAATTTTCTATTTAATAATTTTGGACTGTGGTTGACTGCATAACTAAAACTGCAGAAGTTAAAACCATCGATATATTTTTGGAAGCACATGCTGCAATGATTTGATATATGCATATATTACAAAATGATCACCACATTACACCACAGTAAGTCTAGTTGATACCCATCATTACCATAGTTACATTTTATTTTTGTGTGTGATGCAAACTTTTAAGATCTACGCTATTAGCAACTTTAAAATATGCAAAACCGTATTATTAACTATGATTTTCATGCTGTACATTCCATTCCGTGACTTACTTATTTTATAACTGGAAATTTGTACCTTTTGACTTCCTCCACCCATTTCCCCACACTTTATCCCCTGCCTCTAGCAACCACCAATCTGTTCTCTGTACCCATGAGCTTAAGGTTTTGCGTTTGTTTGTTTTAGATTTCACATATAAATGAGCTTCATATTTTACTGAGACTTAAATTGCTACATTTCTGGGAGGACCATATGTACAAATTTGGCCATATGTACCAAGAACCTTAAATTTGCAAACTTTTTGACCCAACATTTCCATTTTAGGAATTTTTACTAAGAAAAAAAAATAAGGATTATGAAAAATTTTCCCTACATGGATCTTCAATGCATATTCGATATAAAAGCAAAGTAAAAAGGAAGCAACATGAATAGGGGCTGAGTTAAATAAATATGACTTATTGTATAATGGAGCCCTACTCAGCCACTAATATGCTGTTGTAGAAAATTATTTATGTACTGTGCAGTGTAGCACAGTGGTGGAAACAGGCTTGAAGTCCAAGAGAACTTTGATCAATGTAGAGCTCTCATCACTTACTAACTATGTGATCTTGAACAAATTTCTCAACTTTTCTAAGCTGCAGTGTCCTAACATGTAAAATGAGGCAAATTATAACACGTTTGAAGTTAGCCAATGCAGTTAAAGCCAAGTATTTGGCAAGCAGTAAGTTCTTAATAAGCAGTATCCTTCTCAATATTTTAATTGTAAAGAGGAAATTTTGAAATAATATTTACAGCATAACTCCATTTTTGAAGTAGAAAAATCATATTATCTTATATAATAAAAGCCCAGCGACCAAAATGGTGGAACAACCAGAAAAACTAGAGACCAGGGCGATCAGGCAGGCAGGTGAGTGGCTAAGGGCGATGAGACAGGCAGGCGAGTGGTTAGGGCAGTGGTCGGCAAACTGCGGCTCGTGAGCCACATGTGGCTCTTTGGCCCCTTGAATGTGGCTCTTCCACAAAATACCACGTGCAGGCACACACGTACAGTGAGATTGAAACTTCGTGGCCCATGCACAGAAGTCAGTATTTTGTGGAAGAGCCACACTCAAGGGGCCAAAGAGCTGCATGTGGCTCGCGAGCCGCAGTTTGCCACCCACTGGGTTAGGGGCAATGATGCAGGCAGGCAAGTGGTTAGGGGTGATCAGGCAGGCAGGCAGAGTGGTTAGGGGCAATCAGGCAGGCAGGCGAGCAATTGGGAGCCAGTGGTCCTGGATTGTGAGAGGGTGCAGGCCAGGCTGAGAGACACCCCCCCCCAACCCCCCCCCTCCCCCCCCAATGCAAGAATTTCATGCACTGGTCCTCTAGTCCACAGATAAATGTAGAAGTCTGAAAGGATATACATCAAAATTTTTTACTTTCTTTTTCTCATTTCTTTTCCTTCTTTTGCTTTTAATGCATGGTCTACAACATAGTTGGGAAAGTTAAATGTGTCCAAATAATCATTAACATCAATCCCAATCAATTAACATTTGTTGATGCAGTAATTCTTTGCCTGTTATCACTCTTTTCCTCATTGCCAAGTCATGAAAATCTCACTATACCATTGTCTCTCAAGACCGTACATCCAGTGGCTGGCAGTGCTAGGCTAATTACCTCCAGTTTCCCTTGTACCTCTTCCCTTGTCCTTCTGTCATAACATATGTGTTATACATAATAAACATTTATTAAGCTTCTGTTCTGTTCAGAACACTCAGTGTTGGCAGTGGGAGTGAGATGCAAAGCAGCACAGAGGATGGTTTCTGACCTGGGGTTGCTTAGAGTTCCCCTGGAAGGAAAGGACTCCTGCCTGTGGTGCATGCAATGCTTCATCTTGTTGAAGAGGCTCTTCTGTCTCAGTCCTGATTTGGTGGCTAAGGAGAGCTTCCTTAAGCAGAGAGGACTGAGCTATTAGGTGGACTTGACAATGAAGTGTATTTCCATGGCCTACAGTTATTGTGGTCTCTGACTAGGATGGAGACTTTCCAAACTCCTGTGTCACCACAACCTGTGTATGTGAATACCGCATCCATTTACAGCTAGGGTTCAGGGTCTGAAGAAGGGGCCGCACACAAATGAATACACTAGACAAGAAATATAAATTTAGAAGGCATGGGGGGGCCAGGTGAAAAACATTCCTCTAGTGGAGAAGCTCCCCCAAAACTCGGTCCAGTCTGGTTTTTATGCACTTGAATACACATTTGCCCTTTAGGAATGAATAGGCATATCAAAGATAAAGTTTGGTAAACAGTAAAAGGATTATCAGGTTAGGGAATTGCCTTGAGCCATTTGGCCAATGGCAGAGCAATATTATGCTGATTTCCAGCCCTGCTGAATATCACATTAATATGCTAACTACTGTTGGTCTTAGCCTCTGGCATGTGTATAGGTTTCTTATATGATTGTCTCTTTACTCACTACTTTCTGAGTTATTAGAATGTTATTCTTATTTCAATCAATTCCTCTTGTACCCATAGCCCTAGGACTAGGACATATTGACTTAGTACACTTACTTGAAGCATTATGTTAACAAATTTTTCCTCAATCATAAGTATAATGTATATTCAATGCAAAATAATCAGAAATTAAAAAAAATTAAAGATTATCCATAAGTCAGTCATTCAGAGATAATCATAACATTTTGGTGCATGTGGCTCCAATGCAAATGTGGGTTGTTGTTTTTTAGTATAATATTTTATAATCATTATTTATTCTTCATAATAACATAACTTTTATGTCAATTAATATTAGTCTACAGGATTATTTTCTGACATCTTTTACACCCTCCCTCTCTCAGAGATAAACTTCTTTTTTAACACTTTAGCATGTTAATTTGTCATATTTTTATTTTCTTATTTATATACTGGAGGCCCGGTGCACAAAAATTTGTGCACTTGGGGGGGAGGGGGGTCCCTCAGCCCGGCCTCTGCCCTCTCGCAGTCTGGGACCCCTCGGGAGATAACGACCTGCTGGCTTAGGCCTGCTCCTGGGTGGCAGAGGGAAGACCCAATTCCTAGGTGCAGCCCCTGTTCGGGCTCAGAGCAGGGCCGATTGGGGAGTTGGGGCGCCTTCCCCTGTCATGCACAGAGCAGGGCAGATTGGGAGGTTGTGATGCCACCCTCAGTCACGCTCAGGGTAGGGCCGACTGGGGGATTGGGGCACCGCCCCGTCACACTCAAGGCAGGGTCGATGAGGAGGTTGCGGCGCCACCCCCTGTCATGCACAGAGCAAGGCTCATCAGGGGGGTTGGGGATCCGTACACTGTCACACACAGAGCAGGGTCGATCAGGGGGGTTGGGGAGCTCCCCCCTGTCACTCACAGAGTAGGGCCGATAGGGGAGTTGGGGCACCACCCCCTGTCACACACAGAGCTGGGCTGATCAGGGGGTTGGGGTGCCACCACTCTCACACTCAGGGCAGGGCCGATGGGGAGGTTATGGCTCTACCCTGTCACACACAGAGCAGGGTCCGTGGGGGGGGGGGGCACCACAGCCTGTCACACACAGAGCCGCAGGGTGATCAGGGGGTTGGGGAGCTCCCCCGTATCAGGCACAGAGCAGGGCTGATCAGGAGGTTGGGGCGCCTTCCCCTGTTAGGAACAGAGCAGGGCGGATAGGGAGGTTGTGGACCCGCCCCCTGTCACACACAGAGCTGCAGGGCGATCAGGGGGTTTGGGCGCTGCCCCCTGTCACGCTGATCCCAGTGCCAGGAGGCCTCTCGGCTCCACTGATCCCGGTGCTGGGAGGCATATTACCCTTTTACTATATAGGATAGAAGCCTGGTGCATGGGTGGGGGCTGGCTGGTTTGCCCTGAAGGGTGTCCTGGATCAGGGTGGGGGTCCCCACTGGGGTGCCTGGCCAGCCTGGGTGAGGGGATGATGGCTGTTTGCAGCTGGTCACACACCCTTCAGGGTGGGTGTCCCCACTGGGGTGCCTGGCCAGTCTGGGTGAGGGGCTGAGGGCTATTTTCAGGCTGGCGGGTGACTGAAGCTCCCAACTGCTCCTTTTTTTCTTTTTTCTTTTTTATTCTGGTCCAGCTTTAGCTCTGAGGCTTGGCCCCAGCTCTGAGGCCTCAGCTGCTGAAAGAAGGTATCTGGTTTTTTTGGGTTCTATAATCGAAACAATGTATAACTCCAGCTCTGAGATCCTGGCTCGCTGAAAGCAGGTGTCTGGGGTTTTGTTTAGCTTCTATATTTGTTACAATGTTTCAAACTGCAAGCTCAGAGGCCGGCAAGGCAGGAGGGGAACGTTGGAGTCCTCCGTCACTGAAGCAAGCAAGCCCCATGTTAGCTTGAAGCTGCCTGGCTGCCGGCCGCCATCTTGGCTGGCAGTTAATTTGCATATCTCGCTGATTAGCCAATGGGAAGTGTAGCAGTCGTACGCTAATTACCATGTTTCTCTTTTATTACATAGGATACTTTAAGTTGTAAATAAAACCATTTTGTATGTGTCACTTCAGACCCTGCTTTTTCACTTAGCATTATCTGTCATTTAATTGTCTTCAAAAATATGATTTTTAAGCGTTGCATTATATTCCGCTATGGGTGTGTACACACAGTGTGATACAATAAGTACTTTTAAAAAAAATACATTTTTATTGATTTCAGAGAGTAAGAGAGGAGAGAGAGATAGAAATATCAATGATGAGAGAGACTCATTGATTGGCTGCCTCCTGCACACCCCACACTGGGGAAGGAGCCTGCAACCAAGGCATGTACCCTGACTGGGAATCAAACCCAGGACCCTTCATTCCACAGGCCCACACTCTATCCACTTAGCCAAACCAGCTAGGGCACAATAAATACTTTTAAGTTTAAATATCTCTAATTTAGGATTGATGCTTAAATTATTATCCCCTCTTCTTGTCTCTAACCTTCATGCAAGAAGGTCTACTTTTGATTCATCTTTGAGTTGTAGTTGCAGTCAATTAACAAAATCATTCATTCTAGGTGAGATGAACTCTAAGAGGTAGCTTTTACTAGTGGAGGAATCTGGAAGATATGGCTGGGTTGTTTCAGAGGCTGGAGAAGAAGCCTTGGTCTACAATGTTATGGTTGGTCCAGGTGGAAGAGAGAATTTCATTTTGCATGGACCAGGTCTAGCTGGATGGAACCTCATGTTAGGAAGGTCAGCGCTCTCTGAAGTGCAGCTCTCATTGTTTGACAGTAACAGCTAATAACAGAGAAGTTCCAACCATTCAGTGTATTCTTGCTTGTTAAATTAAAAATAAAAAAATAAGCTAATGACTTATTCTTACTGATTTTTTTTTTATCCCTGATGCTATTAAAGATGTAATTTTAAAAAGTTTAAAATTATTTTTTAATCATCACCTGAGGACATGTTTTTATTGATTTTAGAGAGATAGGAAGGGAGAGAGACATCCATGTGAGAGAGAAATATTGATTGGTTGCCTCCTGTACACACCCCAACCAGGGATCAAACCCTCAACCTTTTTTTTTTTCATTTTAGAGAACATTTATTAAAGCCGGGGACAGTAAAACTCTCCACTTTGATGTAGAATGAGGGCTCCACACCAGGCCCATGTGGAGTCCTAGACTAGGAGAGCTGAAAGGAAATTTGGGGACCAAGTGGCTCAATACCCTCCTAGACCTCATGAAAAATAAAAAAAAAAATGCCCAAAGAGAAGAAATGACTTACATCTGAACCCAGATTTCCTCACTCCTACTACCTCAAGGCTTTCTCCACCATTGCTAGTTGTCATATACTCTATTCTTACTTATGTACATTCATCTTAAAAAGATTCAGTTGATTATTAGACTTCTCTAGCCTTCCTTTTACTCCAATCTTTAAAATTATGTTTTGAAATTCTACTATATTTTAGGTACTTTGCTAGGCCCTTAGATTCATTAGCTCCTCTAATTCTTATACTGTCCTGAAAGGTAAATATTGCATCCACTACCTACACACTGGAGGAAACTGAGGCTAAGGATTTTTAAATTGTTACCCAACCTCAGGCAGCTGGTGACTTGTGGAGTCTGGATCAAAACCCTGTATCTCCCTGACTCCAATGTTTCTCTACTATGTCAGTTTTATTCCTGATACAGGAATTGATTACATGAAATGAATCAATTTATGTCTTTACCATTCCTGTTCATTATCTTGTGGAAGGCTTGGCTTAATTTTCCAAATACGTGTGCCTCTGAGTTGTAGGTGAGTGATCTTGATACATCACCCATAAAGTTGTGTTTAAACTAAAAGGACATATTTCCATCCCTAATGGAGGAAACTAAATGGCATGGCTCAGCTATCTCTACTGTTTGGCTAAGGTCCTAAATAGGATTGAAGTTTCACAACTGAAAACAAACAAAATTTAAAGTTTTGCAAAAATTGGAAAAAAAATGCATGAAAGGAAAAGAAAACAGAAAAACTTCTTCAATACCATGTAAGTAATGTTTTCCTACTCAGAGAGAGAATACATTTCAGGCAGAAGCACTGAGGTCAGAAAAATTATTCAAGAGTTTATGGGGATGAAGGACATTTAGGACAATGTTTTAGTATATGAATTCGCTTGGTCAGGCCTTTTCTCTTTATTACTTCTCAAAAAGAGATGGGCTATATTATGACTTTGGAGTCAGCATAATACAAGATGGAAGAAGGAAAGTATTTTACTCTAGTTAGACCAATGTTTTTTTTTTTAATCTTGCCTATGCCAAGGTCAGGCTGATATAGAGAGGCTCCTGTTGACAGTCCCCCCTCACTACCCTTCTCCCTTTAAAATGGGGGCAGTGCCACCTCTTCCTTATCCAACTTCACATCACTTGCTGGGAACTTTTGTGGAGGAAACTAGAACTTCTGTCAAATGACTCTGGCCAATCCATCTGTAACTAAAGGCTTTGTCCTCAGAATATCTAAACATTGGAAGTATCTTGGACACATCACTCTAAGACAAGTATTTCCTCCACCTTTATTCCTTATGTAATTTACATAACAAGTTTGTAACTTCTTGGCCAATATAGCAGTTTCATAACTGTGATAAAAGTTGCTCAATAGACACTATCTTTCTCAATCACACAAACACAACTTTGTGGGTGATGTATCAAGATCACTCACCTACAACTCAGAGGCACACGTATTTGGAAAATTTGCTTTTGTTTCCTGCATGCAGTCTTTGCACATTAGTGGGGAGATAAAAGTCATTGCCCAATAGCCTAACTATCTGTGTGTAGAAATAGTCTCCATTCGGTACACATTCTAGTTTTTTTCTGACTAATTATTGGAGAATCCCTGAAGGCCAAATTTTGGTATATTTTCTGCATAAAACAGAATCTTTTTTTTTCCTTTGATAATGGGTACTGGAAAATGAGGAATCAGGGATGAAAGTGTAAGAGCTAAAATAAAAACCTTTATGATTTCAATGGTTTGAATAGAACTAATACTTTATTTTATCATCTTTATAATGTTTCTAATGTAGAAAATTAGAAAATATAATTAGGCATGAAAACACAATAATCCACCCTAACTGGTTTGGCTCAATGGATAGAGTGTTGGCCTGCGGACTGAAGGGGCCTGCTTTCAATTCTGGTCAAGGGCACATGCCCGGGTTGTGGGCTCGATCCCTAGTAGGAGGGTGTGCAGGAGGCATCCAATCAATGTTGCTCTCTCATCATTGATGTTTCTATCTCTCTCTCCCTGTTCCGTCCTCTCTGAAATCCATAAAAACATGTATATTAAAGACAAACAAACAAAAACACAATAATCCCATTCTCTCCCACTACCCCACCTAAAAAAGAGGCAGTGCTAACATTTTGGTGGCTATCCTTATAAACATTTATATATATACTAGAAGCCCGAAGCCCGGTGCACAAAAATTTGTGCACTCGAGGGGGTCCCTCAGCCTGGCCTGTGCCCTCTTGCAGTCTGGGACCCCTCGGGGGATAACCACCTGCTGGCAAAGACCCACTCCCCAGGGGATTGGGCCTAAGCTGGCAGTCAGACGTCCATCTGGAAGCCTGGGAGCCCTCGGGGGATGTCCACTTGCCAGTGGGGAGCAGGCCTAAGCTGCAGTCGGACATCCTTAGCGCTGCTGAGGAAGCGGGAGAGGCTCCCACCACCACTGCTGTACTGGCAGCCATCAGCCTGGCTTGTGGCTGAGCATAGCTTCCCCTGTGGGAGCGCTCTGACCACCAGGGGGCAGCTCCTGTATTGTGTGTGTCATAGTGACCAGTCATTCCCAGTCATTCTGCTGTTAGGGTCAATTTGCATATTACCCTTTTATTATATAGGAGTGCCTGGCCAGCCTGGGTGAGGGGCTGATGGCTGTTTGCAGGCTGGTCACAGCCCCTTCAGGGTGGGGGTCCTGCTGGGGTTCCTGGCCAGTCTGGGTGAGGGGCTGATGGCCGTTTGCAGGCTGGCCACAGTCCCCAGCCACCCAAGGTCCCAGTGGAGGCTGGCTGGAAGCAGGTATCTGGGATTTATTTGTCTTCTATAATTGAAACTTTGTTGCCATGAGCGGAGGCCTCAGCTGGCTCAGGGCTGGTGGGAAGCTTGGCTTCCTCTATCGCTCAGGCAACCAAGCCTCCTGCTTGCTCCAGCTCCATGGCTGCTGGCCGCCATCTTGGTTGGGATAATTTGCATATAGTCACTCTGATTGGCTGGTGGGCATGGCTTAGTGTGTAGCGAAGGTATGGTCAATTAGCATCTTTGTCTTTTATTAGTGTAGACTTTTAAAAATATATTTTATTGATTTTTTACAAAGAGGAAGGGAGAGGGATAGAGAGTTAGAAACATCGATGAGAGAGAAACATTGATCAGCTGCTCCCTGCATGCCCCCCACTGGGAATATGCCTGCAACCAAGGCACATGCCCTTGACCAGAATCGAACCCGGGACCCTTCAGTCTGCAGGCCGACACTCTATCCACTGAGCCAAACTGGTTAGGGCTATTAGTATAGATTTTATTTGTAGGAAAACTAAGGTCAATCTATGTCCTATTTTATATGTATATACACACATACCATGGATGTATTTCTATTATATTTGTACAATGTTAATAGCAATGTCTACATAATATTCTATCTAAACTACACTTGGGTAGTCTAGTTAAAAAACAGTTTTGCTATTTTTAAAGGGGCATTGGCATAAGGGATGCACTTGGATTTTCTACTAGAAGAGGAGTTAAAATAATAGCTGGCAATATCACTTATTTTAAATGATCTCTTTATTTCATATGTTCAAATATACCAATGCATTTCTAATGATGTACTGGTTAATTCCACTTTCTTTATCATAAGACCTAAATCTATAAATAGGAAACATTATTAGTGAACTAAAGTAGCAATCTTAGAGATACCTATACTGGATATGCTGTTGAACTAGCATAAGTAAGATCCCTTCTAAATTAAAGATTCTATGTTCAGTCACTCCCAACAGATCTCCCAAAGATAGTCACTGGTCTTTGGTGGAAGAATTACAGATCTTCCATGATCAAACATTACTGGCATTTGTAGCCTGACATTGCCTATTTAAGTGGGATAATATTAACTAGAAATAGTATTGGGCAGTATAGATTGGTGCCTGCACATTAAAAAGGAAAGATAATTAGCAGGGAATATATTTTGGGGACATATCAAACATTTCAGTGATTTCTTTAAATACAATAAACTGTCACAGCTGAAGTTCTTAGCTGCAGAGATACTGCCAAACAGTATTACTCTGGGCTAACCTACTTTTGGTGACACTTATCTCAAAAGAAAAGCTCTAAGGAGTGGTCAGATTTACCCATTCCCTCCAATTTCTCCATTCATAGGACATATTATATAAGTCACAGATGTTCTTTCACTGCTTTTATATTCTGAAAAGATACTTGAGAGGCAGGAATGACACAGGAAGTGTGTGTACAGGTGACTAGGGGAGCATCAAAATCTGGCCCTGTGGGCTTCAGTTTCCTCTATCTGGGCCCCTGGGCTAGGCGGAACAATTGCCTGCAGGAAGATTTGGCACACCCCTGGCCCAGACACATTTCCTCTCCTCACTATCACCCCCACATCTTCCCAGTAGTTGTGACTTCATCGAGATAGGAATCAGCTTTTCTAAAGGCTTTGGGCAGTGGCACTTTCTCTCTGGAATCCTTCAAGGACTGCTAAGAACCTCTGTTCAAATATTATTTTACTGCCTGTTCCTTCTTCTATTATAATATGCTAATAGCTCTTCTAAAGATGCAAGAACAAAGCACTCCATCATGTACAATGTACTTTCACAACTTTTTCATTTGATCTTCACAAAATATCTTATAGAATAAGCAGAGCAGGCATCAACATGTACATTTTCACAGATAAAGAAGTTGACAGGTATTACTACACATATGTGTGTACATTTGATATATGAAGATGAAATTACTAACCTTACTTAATGATGCCTGTTTTGATTGATCTTTCTCTGCTCTATACCCCTACTCCCTCTTGATTGTTTTATGAGTAAAACTGTCCATTTATTGATCAAGACCAACATTATACCACCCCCAGGAAGCCAGCCTTGAGATGCACATTCATAGAACAAGAAAAGATTAATATCACAGGCAGCATTTTTATTTCCTCAGTGTAATTACTATCTATTCTTGTATTGTTATTCAATGCTTTAACAGTAGCTGTAGTGAGTCACACATAAATACATATACACTTATTCTTATTTTTATACTGGAGGCCTGGTGCACAAAATTTTTGCACTGGAGGGGGGGGTCCCTCATCCTGCCCTGTGCCCTCTCCCAGTTCTAGAGCCCTCGGGGGATGTCCAACTGATGGCTTAGGCCCGCTCCCCTATGCCGGCAGTCAGACATCCTTAGCGCTGCCACGGAGGCAGGAGAGGCTTCTGCCACCACTACTGCACTTGCCAGCTGTGAGCCTGGCTTCTGGCTGAGCAACACTCCCCCTGTGGGATCAGGCCAAAACAGGTTCTCCCCCAAGGGGTCCTGGATTGCGAGAAGGTGCAGGCCAGGCCGAGGCACCCCACAGGTGCACAATCAGGGCCAGGGAGAGATGCTGGAGGTTGGCCAGCTGAGAAGGGACCATGGGAGGGCTCCAGAGCATGTCAGCTCATCTCGCTCAGTCCTGATCAGCCAGACCTCAGCAGCAAGCTAACCTACCGGTTAGAGCATCTTCCCCCGGTGGTCAGTGCATGTTATAGTGAGCGGTTGAGCGGCCTTAGCATATCATTAACATATTATGCTTTGATGGTTGAATGGCCAACCGGTCAACCGGACACTCAGCATATTAGGCTTTTATTATATAGGATTCTAGACTGATTTACGTACCTATGTGCATATATAATTATATTTCTTAGACACATATAGTTTTTGTTTTGTTCTCTTACTGAAATACAGAAAAAGAAAAGGCCTTTTGTTAGAGATGTTATTGTTTCTTATCTGTGTCTCTTATCTAACAACCTCACAAGCTAATATAAACATTTTTTTTTTAAAGTTTTCATTCTTTGGCAATCTGAACTCTCCATTTTTCTTAAATCATCTCAGATGAATTTGAATGTCATTCTTAAAACAAAAATGCTCTTATTTCTCCATACTTCTACTCTGATCTCCAATATTTCATGTGAAATATCCTTTGCCTTTGCTCTCTCTCTGGGTGGAGCTCTCTGGACCTATTTAAATCCTCTTAGAATCTTGTAGAACAGGCTGAATTTCAGTTGTTAACATTCTAACCTATGTGGAGTGGAAATGGGACAAAGTTGTGTTAGAATGATATTAGTCCAACACTGTCTCATATTTAATTGTAATGTCCAATTCGGTATCTTGTTTAGCATTCATTATTTTAAAAGCTCAATGTATAATTCATTGTTAAAACACAAATTGCCCTTTAGTTATGGTGACCTGATGAGAAGTTGGCCTGCTTTTAAGATTCTTGGTTCCCCTTTCTGATCTTTTTTTTCATCCTTTTCAAGTGCCTGCTACTGAATACTGCCCTTTGGTTTCAGGATAAGCCTCTCCACTCTCCCCTTGATCCCTAGACCTGGTCTCAGGAAAGGGTCTCATATTCATCACTTAGTCCTCAGGGAAGTGTTAGGCAGAAGTGAGTTTTTCCTCCTTCTGCCCATCTCCAGTGGTGCGGACACCTTCTGTGACATGGGCTGTGACCGAGCTCATTGTACTGCACAAAGGTTTCAGTATTCTGTGGGCATCTGAGAGGATAAATGAGGGCATGGTTCCTTCCCTCACAGAGCTCACAATCTACTCATGGAGCTCAATCACAGGCAGTGACTAAAGAACTGGTTGAATAAAGATTATGGTGCTTGAGAACATAGAAAAATTGTATTTTTAAATTGCCATCCATATTAAGCTTGTGGAAACTGGTGAGTGTGGATCCTGATTTATAAGAAAGTGTTTCAAATCTCTAGTCAGGTCTGATTCCATCACACCCTAGGGGAGAGATTCACTCAGCTATATCTCCTTGCATTTTCTGTCATGAGTACTCCATGGAGTGAGTATATTTTATACCAATCCATGTATCTAGCTAATATATATATATACTAGAGGCCCGGTGCACAAAAATTTGTGCACTCAGTGGGGAAAGGGGGGTCCCTCAGCCCGGCCTGTGCCCTCTCGCAGTCTGGGACCCCTCGGGAGATAATGACCTGCTGGCTTAGGCCTGCTCCTGGTGGCAGAGGGCAGGCCCAATCCCTAGGTGCAGCCCCTGGTCGGGCTCAGAGCAGGGCTGATTGGGGAGTTGGGGCGTTGCCCCCTGTCATGCACAGAGCAGGGCGGATTGGGAGGTTGCGATGCCACCCTCAGTCACGCTCAGGGTAGGGCCGATTGGGGGGTTGGGGCACCGCCCCCTGTCACACTCAAGGCAGGGTCGATAGGGAGGTTGTGGAGCCACCCCCTGTCACGCACAGAGCAGGGCCGATCAGGGGGTTGGGGCGCTGCCCCCTGTCTCGCACATAGTAGGACCCATCAGGGGGGTTGAGGCTGTGTACCCTGTCACGCACAGAGCAGGGCCCATCAGGGGGTTGGAGAGCCCCCCCCTGTCACTCACAGAGTAGGGGCGATAGGGGAGTTGGGGCACCGCCCCCTGTCACTCACAGAGCAGGGCTGATCAGGGGGTTGGGGCGCTGCCACTGTCACACTCAGTGCAGGACCGATGGGGAGGTTATGGCTCTATCCCATCACACACAGAGTAGGGCCTGTGGGGGGGGGGGTTGGGGCACCTTCCCCTGTCAGAAACAGAGCAGGGCCGATAGGGAGGTTGTGGCCCCACCCCCTGTCACACACAGAGCCGCAGGGCGATCAGGGGGTTTGGGCACTTCCCCCTGTCATGCTGATCCCGGTGCCGGGAGGCCTTGCGGCTCCGCTGATCCCAGTGCTGGGAGGCATATTACTCTTTTACTATATAGGATAGAGGCCTGGTGCACGTTTGGGGCTGGCTGGTTTGCCCTGAAGGGTGTCCTGGATCAGGGTGGGGGTCCCCACTGGGATGCCTGGCCAGCCTGGGTGAGGGGCTGAGGGCTGTTTGCAGCTGGTCCCACACCCTTCAGGGTGGGGGTCCCCACTGGGTTGCCTGGCCAGCCTGGGTGAGGGGATGATGGCTGTTTGCAGCTGGTCACACACCCTTCAGGGTGGGGGTCCCCACTGGGGTGCCTGGCCAGTCTGGGTGAGGGGCTGAGGGCTGTTTTCAGGCTGGCAGGTGACGGAAGCTCCCAACCGCTCCTTTTTTTCTTTTTTTTTTTTTTTATTCTGGGCCAGCTTTAGCTCTGAGGCTCCTGCTCTTAGGCCTCCGCTGCTGAAAGCAGGTATCTGGTTTGTTTCGGTTCTATAATCGAAACTCTGTATCAACTCCAGGTTTGAGATCCCGGCTCACTGAAAGCAGGTTTCTGGGGTTTTGTTTAGCTTCTATATTTGTTACAATGTTTCTTAAACTGCAGGCTCAGAGGCTGGCAAGGCAGGCGGGGAACGTTGGAGTCCTCCGTCACTGAAGCAAGCAAGCCTCATGTTAGTTTCAAGCTGCCTGGCTGCCGGCCGCCATCTTGGCTGGCAGTTAATTTGCATATCTCGCTGATTAGCCAATGGGAAGGGTAGCGGTTGTAAGCCAATTACCATGTTCCTCTTTTATTAGATAGGAGATATATATATATATATATATATATATATATATATATATATATATAATGAATGCTTTCTATGTGTTATCCTTGGTACTGAGGATACCACAGTAAACAATACTCAGTCCCTATCAACAGACCTTATGTACTAGTGGGGAGAATGTGAAAGGTAAGGCAAGCTAATAAATAGCTGCAATATAGTATGATAAATACTTTCATAAGTATAAGCAAAGTCTACAAGGAGAAAGAGTAGGAGCCATGAGTCAAGGTTAGTCAGGTAAGCCTGCAGCTTTTTTTCTAAGTTGAGAGCAGTGGGAGTTATCAGGTAAAGGAAATGAGAAGGGGCTTGGTGAATTTTGGGGACTACAGGTAGAGTAGAATTGCTGAAGCATAGATGAAAGAAGAAGAGGGAGGGAAGAGAAGGTGAGATGTGAACTTTTATATGAGTTCAAACCATGAAAGTCTTGCCTGCCATGCTCAAGAGTTTAGATTTTATTTAGAGTGCAATGGGGTTTTATTGAAGTTGAAGTGATAAGTGACACAATTCAATTTGTATTTTAGGAAGACTAGCATTTCTGCAATATGCTGAATAAATATGAGAGAGTAATATTGGAGAGAGACCAGTTAGAAGGCCTTTATAATAATCCTCAAGACATCTGTTAAGGCTGTGGCAATAAGAGTGGAGCAAAGTAGAGATTCCAGTAGATATTAAGGACTTAAAAGCTATAGGATGCGGTGCCTGATTTGATAGTATTGGGCAAGAAGAGGGAATCAGGTCTGGGAACCAAATAGCTGTGATCTCATTTACAAGAGGAGCAAGTTTATGGGGGAAAGTAAAAAGATGGTAAGTTCATCGTTGGATATGATGAGCTGGAAATAAATGTGGTTAAACTAAGATGGCATGGCTAGCAGACAGTTGAGTAGGTGAATTTATGGCTTGGGAGAGGGATCTGGCTGGGGATACAACATGGGAGTCACAGATCTATAGATTATTGCTTAACAATGAAAGCATCCAGAGTGCTCTGATAAATATCAATATATGAGCATAACCAATGGACACAGACAGGGGTAAAAGGGTGAGAGCATATGCTGGGGGGTGGGGGCAGCTGGGGAGAGGTCAGTGAGGGAAAAAGGAGACTTATGTAATACTTTAAACAATAAAGAATTTAAATAGGAAAAAAAATCAGTATATGAGGAATTGAGAGTCTCTGTGAGGAAACTATAAGCCATGAACATGAAAGTAGAAATATGGGAATCTGTAACTCCAAGGAAAATAAGAAAACTAAAATTTTGAGAAGGATAATGTCAGCAATCAGCAGTGCCAAAAAGATCAAGGAAGATGAAGAATGAAAAGTGCCCATTAGATTCAGTCACGAGAGCTTTGTTGATAATATTTCAAAGATATACTGACACTAAAAAGGAGATTTCTGTGGACTAAGGTGTGAATGAGTTAAAATTAAACTGAGACAGCAAGGGTGGACCCTTTTTTGAGAAGCTTGGTCATGAAAAACAAGATATCCAATCATCCATTCCCTTGTGCTTTCTAAAATCAAATGGAATAAATGTGCCCCTTTCATTATGGAAACTTTAAATATCTGAAAAGAGTTATCAGTGTTCTCCACACTTTCTCCCTCCTCAACTGCATGTCTCCAGTTTTATGTACTGTTCCTCATGTGACACAGTTGGCAGTCACTCACCATCCAAGTGATGACTTCTTCAGAAGAGCACAGTCATCTCACAAGCCCCAAGTCAAAAAGACCAGTCAGATAATAGAAAGAGAAGAGGGTGGGGGGCGGGAGTGGCGGGGGATTTGAAAAGCATCTGTTCATACCATAATACAGAAGGAAGGTGATTGTTTGTGTGATCTTTAGAGCTGTGTCTTTGGGACAGCTTCTGAGAGCCTGGCTTTATGGAGACAGGAGAGAACTAACCTCAGAATCTAGTAGAAAGAAGTCCCCGTGAAGAGCTGGTTTATCTTGGTTCATAGGCCAGCTAAGCCTTCCTAGAACTTTGGGGCAACAAGAAACAGAAGAAAGAGAAGCCTAAAAAACTGGCACTTCCTTTGACTTGCTTTGTGACCTGAGGTAAGTCTAAGTCATTTCCCTGCTCCCATCTGAACATCTTGTTTCTTATTTGTAAAGTGAGGGTGTTGAGTTAGAAGATATTCAAAATGCCTGGCAGCACTCTCAGATCCTATCATGTGAAACCAACTGAACATTCACTTTGAGAAAAATAATCCTGTCAGGGTGCCAGTAACATGATATCTCTGGACCTATGTGATCATTACATGGGCGTGCTTATTTTATACTTCATTGATCTACACATTTATAATTTTTTGAGTGTATGTCATACTTCAATAAAAATGTTTATAATAAAAATTCCATTAAAATAATAAAGGGTGATGTTTTATTTTAATTTTTTGAGAGGGGATGGGGAATGCTGTTGTCAGAATTTGGAAGTATTTTTCTGAATGTCATGAAATCTGTACATGAGAGTCACAGTTGGTGCAGCAGGAAACCCAGGCTCTGGTGTGACTTCCTTAAACAAAGCTCCCAGCAGGAACTTCTGGCTGTGGAGTGTATAAAAGTATTCCTGCCCAGCACCAGGAGTAATGCTCGGTAGGTAGGCAGTAATCCCTGCTGGACAGAATCCACACACTCCCCTGGGTTGTCCCAATACCTGGGAAAGGGGCTTGTTCTAATGCCTGAGCATTGTCACCATCTGGTTTAGCAGATTCAAACTCAGGGATCCGTTTATCTCAGAGAGAGAAGAAAGGTGAGAACTGTAGTAAGGATTGTTGGCCTGGGTTGATTCTTTGATTTCTCTGCTCCTTTCTTTTTCACTTGTTCATAGGAAAAAATATTTGTAGGCTTATAGGCCCCCCACCTCAATGTACTTCCTCAGGACTAACCTCTTTATCCTGTGCAGTTCCTTGCATGTTGCCTTTCTTTCTTTCTTTCTTTCTTTCTTTCTTTCTTTCTTTCTTTCTTTCTTTCTTTCTTTCTTCTTTCTTTCTTTCTTTCTTTTCCTCTCTTCCTTTTCCTTCCTTCCTTCCTTCTTTCCTTCCTTCCTTCCTTCCTTCCTTCCTTCCTTCCTTCCTTCCTTCCTTCCTTCCTTCCTTCCTTCCTTCCTTCTTCCCTTCCTTCCTTTCTTCCATCCTTCCTTTCATTCTGTCCTTTGGAAGGTAGTTGGGAGGCTGGTGATTTAACCTCATTATTGCCTTCCCTCAAATGCCACCACTTTTCTTTTTCCTCCCTGCCAATTTGCTACTGCCTGAGATAAGTCACTGCATGGATGCAGCCTTACAGGTTGGCTTCTTTCTACTTTTAGATACATCTCCAGCCAGCACTCCCCTGACTCACACATCCTGGTACAAGTTCACATTAATAGCTACCTCCAGGACTTACCTTTGAGGGGGATCTCCATTTATTTGGGAAGTTGAAGGAGAGGATCTGTGATACCTGGATATATGAGTAAAATTATATATTATTTAAAATAATAACCACAGACACAAACAAAAAAAAAATTAGTACCCTGGAAAGAGAGAAGAGAGAAGCATATGGATGGTGCCAATCTGGACTACACACAGTGTGACTCACCTCTCCATGACATTTCTAAATCATGAATGAAGTTGTTGATCTCATGACATTCTTGAGGCAAGTGAATGTACAGTGTGAGCCCATATTCTGCATCTGGAGAGAACTGTACCAGCAGGGAAGGAGGTGTGGCAGAAGGGAATACAGAGGAGGTGAGAGGAGGATTTCAGACTTTCACTGTGTTAGAGAGTGATAGTTTTGAGCAAGTGTTACCAGGTCTTCAAGGGATGGGGGCTGGAGGTGGGCAGGGGACATCTCAGTTACGCACACCATATTACCTGCTATCTTTTGAACACACCCTCCTCTTCACATCTCACACCTTTGCCTGGAATGTCCTTGCCCATCCTCTAATATGCAGTCAGATCTGAGGCGCCTTTATTCACATCTCTACCTCTCCATACTCTCAACGCCCGATCTCCAGCCTGTTATTCCCATCTCCTGTTTCCACCGTGTTTTGTGCACATTCTCCTGTTATGTCTCCATCACATAAGCCTGTAATTATCTGCTCATGTTTCCATCACCTCCACTAGACTTTGCACTTGGATAGATGAAAGACTGTGGCATGTGTTTCTGTGTGTGTCTGAGTGAGGGTAAGTGTGGGTGTGTACAGAAGATGTTTCCCTTCACGCCTCACACAGAGCTTTATTACTCAGTCCACAGACATTTACTGAGCACTCATGTCTGAGGGATGAGGTAATGTGCAAGCAACAATGGATCAGCCATAAGCCTTGGCCTTCAGATCTCAGAATTAACAGAGAGACAGCAGGACATCCATTCATCTGTTCAAGAACTTGTACTGAGTCCTATTCTGTACCAGGCCCATGACAAGTACTGGCTAAAGATAAATGCAGCACAGTTTATGCTCTGGAGTTGCTCATGGCCTGGGAGTAAAGATAGGGAAGTAAATACAGAACAGTGTGACAAAGCTACAGGAGTCATGGACTCAAGTGCTACCATAATCCCTACAGGGTGAGCAGTGGAAATGTTAATGGAAATGTGTAAGAGAATTAATCTCCAGGAGTCACAAGATTTCTGTAGTCTCACAAGGTACTCTAGTTAATATTCTTATTTTTATTAACTAGAGGCATGGTGCACAAAATTCATGCACTCGGGGAGATTCCCTCAGCCCAGCCTGTGCCATCTCGCAGTCCAGGAGTCCTCAAGGGATGCCCAGGGGGAAGCGAGCCTAAGCCGTCAGTCAGACATCCTTAGCACTGCTGCGGAGGCAGGAGAGGCTCCCACCACCACCACTGTGCTTGCCAGCAGTGAGCCCTTTCAGGGCTTCTGACTGAGTGGTGCTCCCCCTATGGGAGCACACTGACCACCAGGTGGCAGCTTCTGCATTCCATTGTTCAGTAGATTTGCATATTAGCCTTTTATTATATAGGATTATTTTTCATATACATTTTCATGAAACTACTCTAAAAATTAACATCTTGTGTGAGGAGCTCAGCTAACCTCTAATTGTTTCCCTTCTTTAATGCAAGGATAGTTACTGAGACTCTAGCATGTCTCTGGCCCTGGCCTCACCTGGGTGAGGTACTCACTGCTCTGCTATTAATGTCCCTAGTAGCTCTCATCAAGGTGGAAAAGCATTTGTGTTAGCAAAAGTCAGAAGCCAAATGCCCCAGAATTTTAGCAATGGGTGCCCAAATTTGTGACTACCATTGTAAGTCTCCTCCTCTGACCCCACAGAATTTGAATCACAAGGGAGCTATTTTTGTCCGTTGAAGTCCCTTAATGAAGATGAGATGAGGGAAACCATATATGAGCAACCTCTATAGGCTTAGATCTAGAATATTCTGGGCACTGAAGAAAAAATAAGCTTTGGAATGCTCTGGCTGGTGTGGTTCAGTTGGTTGGGTGCCTTCTCCTACACCTTTTGGTAAGGGTATGGGGCATGCAGGTGGTAGCCAATTAATGTTGTGCCATCTTATAGATGTTTCTCTTTCTCTCTCCATTTCCCTTCCTCTCTCTCTAAAAATCAATAAAACTATTTTTTTAAAAACCTTATGGATTGAGGATTGAGTTAGAAGTAAACTTAGGAATAATTTAGTCCAATAGTTTTCAAATGTTAATACATTTCACTCTCACCCCCCATGGAAACTTCAGAAGATGTCCAGAAACAGATAAATGGATCTCTATTGATTAAAAAGGATTAGTCATTTCTAGGAGTATAATTTGCTAACCATAAAGTCTGGCTTCTCATTTTGTGGATGAGGGACCTGAGTTGCAGAGAGGGGAAGCCATTGCCCAGGGTGACCCAGTGAGTGAGGGAGAGAGTGGGGACCCACATTTATTTATCTTGGCCCTGTATTCTCCCCTACTCCCTGCTGAGTGATAGCACTTATAGCAGACCAGAGGGCCCTGCATGGCAGGGGAGAAGCTGGAAGCAAAGAGACTATCCATCAATTCCACTTCACCCTGGACACAGAGCAGCCCTGCAGGCTTGTTATCACTAATGCACAAAATGTGAAATGGTGATGAATTGTTTGCCAATTTTCTTATCTGAGCTGGCACAGAGGAGGGCTTGTTGGAGGGTTTCAAGGCGTTAGAGTATTGTTGTTTATCCACTGCACATCCCGTAACTGTTCGCACAGAGACTCGGAAAGGCTGCACACATAAATTCACATAAATTACCTTTACAAAATGTCAAAATTAAAAGTGGATTTTTATTTTGGGGATATGCCTGGAGAATGTTAACCCCTTCAGTTGGATGGAGATGTCATCATCAGAAAAACACAGTTGCCAGCTTTGAATATAACACAAGCCACGGGAATTAACTCCCACACTCCCTCCCCCTGCCCAGCACTGCCCCACCTGCAAGAAGGTAGCAGTTCTTGTTAACAAACCATAGAGTTTCCTAAGCTCCTGGTCTGCCCACAAGTGTTTCTCTGGAGACAATATTTTTAATCCTACAGTGGCCATAACTTCCTTCTTTATTGTCTTTAATTAAATTTTAAATGGCTAAACTGAGAGTTCAAGGCAGACACATAACCCATCCCGGCCTCAGTTTCCTCATTTATACAATGTGGAAGTTAGGATATATGAGTGTTTTCTTACTGGAAATTTTGTCTTCCTAAGGAGCCAGATAGGTAGTAATGAGGACCCTGAAGGAGTTGTTAATACTCTAAAAGCTCCGTGCAAGTCATAGACCCCACAATAGGATTGCAGAGGGCTAAAACAAATTTCGTGGAGACTTATGGAGACGTCAGGAGACAAACTCGGCAAATGAAGAAAGCAAAGGACAGCCTGGCTGTGTGAGGTTGCCAGGGAGGCAGACAGAGCAAGAATCTAAGAAAAACTTCTTAAAGCTAGATGGGGAAGGAGGAAGCAGTGCTGAAGAAAAGAAGAATGGCATGGCCTTTAAGAAGAGGTTCAACATGAAATAGCCCTGAGTTTCACCAGTGTCTCTGTTTAATGTCAATCCTGTTTTCTTGGTCAAAACTATGAAACTTTTTGTTATGTCCAAACTGTTTTTATTTTTTACTCCTGGGAGAGGGGGAAAAAAACACACACACACACACAAAACTATCCCCAGAAAACCCCAGAGTGAGCAGAAGGAAGGAGATAATAAAGATTAGAGCAGAAATAAATGACATAGAGACCAAAAAAACAATACAGAAAATCAATGAAACCAAGAGCTGGTTCTTTGAAAGGATAAACAAGATTGACAAACCTCTAGCCAGACTCACCAAGAAGCAAAGAGAGAGGACCCAAATAAACAAAATCAGAAACGATAGAGGCGAAATAACAACAGACCCCACAGAAATACAAATGATTGTTAAAAAATACTATGGACAGCTCTACTCCAACAAACTAGACAACCTGGAGGAAATGGACAAATTCCTAGAAAAATACAACATTCCAAAACTCAATCAGGAAGAATCTAAAAATCTCAACAGGCCAATAACTATGGAAGAAATTGAAGCAGTCATCAAAAAGCTTCCAGCAAACAAAAGCCCAGGACCAGACGGCTTCACAGGGGAGTTTTACCAAACATTCAAGGAAGAACTAAAACCTATCCTCCTCAGACTACTACAAAAAATTCAAGAGGAAGGAACACTTCCAAGCTCATTCTATGAAGCCAGCATCACCCTAATACCAAAACCAGGTAAAGACAACACAATGAAAGAGAATTACAGGCCAATATCCCTCATGAACATAGATGCCAAAAGCCTCAACAAAATCTTAGCAAATCGGATCCAGCAGTACATCAGAAAGATCATACACCATGACCAAGTAGGATTTATCCCAGGGATGCAAGGATGGTACAATATCCGCAAATCAATAAACGTGATACATCACATAAACAAATTGAAAGAAAAAAACCACATGGTCATATCAATTGATGCAGAAAAAGCATTTGACAAAATTCAACACCCATTTTTGATAAAAGCTCTCAGCAAGGTGGGAGTAGAAGGATCATACCTCAACATAATAAAAGCCATATATGACAGGCCCACAGCCAACATCATACTCAATGGACAAAAACTAACATCATTTCCCCTAAGAACAGGAACAAGACAGGGATGCCCCCTCTCACCACTCCTGTTCAACATAGTACTGGAAGTGTTAGCCATTGCAATTCGGCAAGAAGAAGAAATAAAAGGCATCCAAATTGGAAAAGAGGAAGTAAAACTGTCCTTATTTGCAGACGACATGATATTATACATACAAAACCCTAGAGACTCCATCCAAAAGCTACTGGACTTAATACATGAATTTGGCAATGTAGCAGGATACAAAATTAACCCCAAGAAATCCGAGGCATTTCTATACACCAATAGTGAACTTTCAGAAAGAGAGATTATAAAAACAATCCCGTTTACCATCGCACCAAAAAAATTAAGCTACCTAGGAATAAACTTAACTAAAGAGGTAAAAGACCTCTACTCAGAAAACTACAGGACGTTGAAAAAAGAGATAGAGGAAGACATAAACAGATGGAAGAACATACCGTGTTCATGGATTGGTAGAATCAACATCATTAAAATGTCCATACTACCCAAAGCAATCTATAAATTCAACGCACTTCCCATTAAAATACCAACGGCATACTTCAGAGATCTAGAACGAACTCTCCAAAAATTCATCTGGAATAAAAAAAGACCTCGAATAGCTGCAGCAATCCTGAAAAAGACCAAAGTAGGTGGGATCTCAATACCAGATATCAAGATGTATTACAAAGCCACTGTTCTCAAAACTGCCTGGTACTGGCACAAGAATAGGCATATAGATCAATGGAATAGAATAGAGAGCCCAGAAATCGGCCCGAACCAATATGCTCAATTAATATTTGACAAAGGAGGCAAGAACATACAATGGAGCCAAGATAGTCTCTTCAATAAATGGTGCTGGGAAAATTGGACAGATATATGCAAGAAAATGAAACTAGACCACCAACTTACACCATACACAAAAATAAACTCAAAATGGATAAAGGACTTAAATGTACGACAGGAAACTATAAAAATTCTAGAAGAATCCAAAGGCAACAAAATCTCAGACATATGCCGAAGCAATTTCTTCACTGATACAGCTCCTAGGGCACTTGAAACTAAAGAGAAAATGAACAAATGGGACTACATCAAAATAAAAAGCTTCTGCACAGCAAAAGAAACCATCAACAAAACAACGAGAAAACCCACTGTGTGGGAAAACATATTTGCCAATGTCATATCCGATAAGGGCCTAATCTCCAAAATTTATAGGGAACTCATACAACTTAACAAAAGGAAGATAAACAATCCAATCAAAAAATGGGCAAAGGACCTAAATAGACACCTTTCAAAAGAGGACATTCAGAAAGCCAAGAGACATATGAAAACATGCTCAAAGTCACTAATCATCCGAGAGATGCAAATCAAAACAACAATGAGGTACCATCTCACACCTGTCAGACTGGCTATCATCAACAAATCAACAAACGACAAGTGCTGGAGAGGATGTGGAGAAAAAGGAACACTTGTGCACTGCTGGTGGGAATGCAGACTGGTGCAGCCACTATGGAAGACAGTATGGAGTTTCCTTAAAAAACTGAAAATGGAACTCCCATTTGACCCTGTGATCCCACTTCTAGGAATATATCCCAAGAAACCAGAAACACCAATCAGAAAGGATATATGCACCCCTATGTTCATAGCAGCACAATTCACCATAGCTAAGATCTGGAAACAGCCTAAGTGCCCATCAGTAGATGAATGGATTAGAAAACTGTGGTACATCTACACGATGGAATACTATGCTGCTCTAAAAAGGAAGGAACTCTTACCATTTGCAACGTCATGGATGGAACTGGAGAGCATTATGCTAAGTGAAATAAGCCAGTCAATGAAGGAAAAATACCACATGATCTCACTCATTCATGGATAATAGAGACCATTATAAACTTTCGAACAATAATAGATACAGAGGCAGAGCTGCCTCAAACAGATTGTCAAACTGCAGCAGGAAGGCCGGGGAGGGTTGCGGGGCAGGAGGTAGGGGGGTAAGAGATCAACTAAAGGACTTGTATGCATGCATAGAAGCATAACCAGTGGACATAAGACATTGGGGGATAGGGGAGGCTAGGGGACTGTCTAGGGCGGGGGGATAAAATGGACACATATGTAATACCCTTTGTAATACTTTAAGCAATAAAAAAAAAAAAAAAAAAAAAAAAAGAAGGTGAAGAGATTAGCCAAAGAAAATCTTATATCATAAAAGGCTAATATGCAAATCAACCAAACAGTGTAATGACAGGTCGCTATGATACGCACTGACCACCAGGGGGCAGACGCTCAATGCAGGAGCTGCCCCCTGGTGGTCAGTGCCCTTCCACAGGGGGATTGCCACTCAGCCAGAAGCCGGGCTCATGACTGGCGAGCCCAGCAGCAGTGGTGAGAGCCTCTGCTGCAGGTGGAAAAAAAAAAAAAAAAAAAAAAAAAAAAAAAAAAAAACTATCCCCTACCTCCCCCTTCTTTTACCTCTGGCTGGAACTGTGGCCACATAGTGAAGCCAGCTACTCCTTTTAAGCTGATTAGATCTCAAGGTAGTTATTTATCCACCTGGGGATCAATTACACTAGATCTCTCTTTGATTTTTAAGAAAGCAAAGTTTCTGTTGAAAAATCGGCTGACAGTCTCATGGAAGCTACCTTGTAGGTAACAGTCTTTCTCTTACAGCTTTTAAGAATCTCTCTTTTTCTTTAACCTTTGCCATTTTAATTATGATGTGTATTAGTGAGTCCTCTTTAGGTTCATCTTGTTTGGGACTCCCTACATTTCCTGGACTTATGTGTCTTTTTCCTTCAGTAAGTATTTCTTCATACAGGTTCTTGATCCCTTCATATAGGTTCTCAATCCCTTGCACTCTTTCTTCTCTTTCTGTTACCCCTATGATGCAGATGTTGTTATACTTCAAGTGTCCTGAAGGGTCTTAAACTATCCTCATTTTTTAAAGTTATATTTTCTTTCTGCTGCTCTAATTGGGTGTTTTGTTTTTTTCTCTACTTTGTCTTCCAAATAGCTGATTTGATCCTCTGCTTCATCCAATCAACTTCCAGGGTATTCTTCATTTCAGATATTATATTCTTACTTATGACTATTTTAATGCTTTCTATGTCCTTTTTCATGCTATTGAGCATCCTTATAACCATTACTTTGAACTTTATATCTGATAAATTGCTTGCCTCCATTTCACTTAGCACTTTTTTGGGGAGATTTCTTTCCTGTTCTTTCATTTGGGGTCTGTTTCTTTGTGTCCCCATTTTGTTCACCTCTTTGTGTTTGTTTCTATGTATTATATAGATCTGCTATGACTACCAGTATTTGTAGGGTGGCCTTATGTAGAAGGTGTCCTTTGGGATGCAGTGGTACAATCTCCTTGATCACTTGATCTGGATGCTCCCAGAATATCCCTTGTGTGGGTTATTCTTGATTGCCATTGGCCCATTGGTATTTGGGATTAACCAGTTTGGCTCACTCTGGGGTTCAACCCCAATCATGGCATATGAGCTTCTATGCAGGTGCTGACTACACAAAGCAGAATTTGCCTTATGAGGGGTTGGTGCTTTCTGAGATCTCCCTTTGGCTATGCTTGCTTGTGAAGTTCACTGGATCCTGCTCTGAAGTTGTCTGAAGTTGGCCACTGGATGTATTGGTTCTGGGTCTCTTGAGAGGGACTCTGGTGCAGGCCAATGTCAGACACTGCCTGTGACTGGTCTTGGGCAACTTGTTTGAAGCTACAAGTGATTCACAGTTTGTGGTTGCCTCTGCTAGGCCTGGGTGTGTAAGGGAAATACCAAGCTATGCACCAAGGCCATTTTTACCAGTATCAGAACTAGGGCAGGTTGGCAGAAGTTCTAAAACACCCAAGATCCACCTGTCTTCCTCCATCTGTTGGCTGCCTATTAGGCTCAGTCACTGGAAGAGCCTCCAGTGCAGTGTTTCTCAACCTGTGGGTCGCGACCCTTCGGGGGTTGAATGACCCTTTCACAGGGGTCACCTAAATACATCCTGCATATCAGATATTTATATTATGATTCATAACAGTAGCAAAATTACAGTTATGAAGTAGCAACGAAAATAATTTTATGGTTGCAGGTCACCACAACATGAGGAACTGTATTAAAGGGTCATGGCATTAGAAAGGTTGAGAACCACTGCTCTAGTGGGACTTGAGTTTCATGAGGTAGATTCATAGTGAGTCACCAGATAGAAGTGAGTGGCTGTCCCATCAGTGGGAGGTTCTGGTCAGGTTTCAGAGAAGGTGGGGAATGTGGTCTCTACCCCAGAGCTATACCACTCAGTCTGTCCTGGATTTTGCACAGCCCTTGGAAGGGTGGAGCCAGTAGGAATTAGGTGGGTGGTGTCTCTGGAGACTGGAGGGTGGGTCTTCCAGGAAGCCTGGAGTGTGTTTCTATCAGATCTCCCATAAGGAGGAAGCACCAGTCAGGTTCATGGGAAAGGGAGGGAATGGACCCCAACTAAAAACCACTAAGCTCAGTCAGACACCTCCTCAGTCTGCCCTGATCTCTACACTCTGGCAAAGGCAACTGACTCCTTACCAGGGTATAAGCTCCACAAGGTAGGGTGAAAGGTAGTCCAGACGGTGGGTCTATTGTATTCTCCTAGGCCAGTGGTCAGCAAACTCATTAGTCAACAGAGCCAAATATCAACTAGTATAATAATTGAAATTTCTTTTGAGAGCCAAATTTTTTAAACTTAAACTATATAGGTAGGTACATTGTTATTAACTTAATTAGGGTACTCCTAAGGCTTAGGAAGAGCCATACTCAAGGGGCCAAAGAGCCGCATGTGGCTTGCGAGCCGCAGTTTGCCGACCATGGTCCTAGGCTAATGCCACACAGAGGGAAGTGCTCCACTAAGGAAAAATGGCATCTGCTGTATGGAAGAATGATTCAGCATAGGGATCCTAGCAGCTGTCCCCCAAGGTCCCTCCCCAGAGCCACAAACACCAGACTCTTCACAGGACTCTAGTCCTCTCCACCTTCCCTCTGCCAGAGTCCAGGGTGAGTGGCTGCAAACAAAATTTTGTGTGTTGGCCTTTGAAGAGGGGTCTCTGGCAGACGTCTATCTCTCCCTGATGGACCAAAACCCTGTTGCTTTTCACAACCAGATGTTACTAGTATATGGTAAACTTTTCCTGGCTCTGGTGCTCTGGGCTGGGGAGCCCATCTTGGGGTTTAAACCCCACACTTCTCAGGGGGAACCCCCCTGCAGCTGAAATATACCCCAGAACCTCAGCCACCATGAGAGTGAGCCCAGCCCTTTTTGTGTCTCTGCCCTTCCTACAATCTCAATTTGGCTTCTTCTGTAAATCCTTGCTTATAAGACTTCTCTTCAGCTGGTCTTCAGTTGGTGATTCAGGATGATTGTGCTATAATCTAGCTGTAATTTTAGTTTGGTTCTGGAAGGAGATGAGTGTAGCTTCTACCTAATCTGCTGCCATCTTAGATTATCCCACTCACATTATTTTAGGTATTTACACAATATTGATTGCATAGAATTAGAAATTTTTTGGCCATTAGGTATTAACTGGTCTTCAATTTTTCATTAACAAATATAATAAGAAATATTGTAGTCTTTTCCTTTTTCTAGAATAATATTCATTACATGAATTCCCTGGAATGAAAAAAAAAGGTAAAAAAGTATGAACATAATTATCTTTCTAAGGCTTGACCCTTTGCTTCTGTTAGAAATTGTACTCTCTTTAGCACTACTCGCTAAGGTAAATTTACTGGGCAATCTTAGGGAACAATGATTTTCAATTGTAAATGGCTCTCGATGGGTCTGTTGTAAGGCATACTAGTAATTATTCATGTAAAGCAATAGAAACATTTGGATTTGGCTGGATTTGTTACCAGTATTAATATGCTTTTAGTACTTGAATGTATATGATCAATTTACACAGCAGTAGCAGGGGTTTTAATTGAATTGGGAATAAAGACTATCTGGGCAGGTGGAGATGAAGAATGGAGTGGGCAGCTTAGGTGCATGTTGCTCCTCTGCTATGGGGGAGGTTGTTGAAGAAATTACAAGTCCTTACAAAGATGTCCCCATGGCTGGAAGGGAGCTGGAATCATTTTGAATTGAGGTGGTTGGGTTCAACTTTCCCATTAGTCATGGCTATTCAAATTTAACTAAAGCTCAGTTTCCTGCTTTCCTGGATCTCAAACTCCTCAGCCTCCAAAGTGCTCTGCTTCTCTTCAAGTGTTTCCAGAGGAGACAGCCTGAGGGAGAGGAAGTGGTGCTAATTAAATCCTCCCTCTGTTTTCCAGGCACAGGAGTCTTTAGCAGATGTCTGTTGTTAGGAGCTTGTTCACAGAGTGCAGCAAATACAGAAGCAGGCTTTCCTTCCCCAAAGGCACAAACTTTCCTTCACAGGTTACAGGGAACTCTAGACATGCACTTCCTTCCAACACCTACTCTGACAGAGGTGGCAGACCCACATAATAGAGCCTGTAACTGCCAGGGAGGCCATTACATGGTAAAGGGAGGGAATGGCCCCCCCCTGAAAACCACTAAACTCAGTCAGACACCTCCTCTCATGATCTCTCTCATATTCTGTCTTCTCTCTCTCTCTCTCAGGCACACAAAATGTTTTTCTGCTTCTTCCTGTGTGTTTTGTATTTCCCATAAGCCAATCTCTCTGCCTTTTGTACACCCCACTTTTCAAAAAAAATACCTGAAAATCCAGCAAATCCCCTCCTGATGTAAAATAGTGTGTATCATGGTGGGCATGCTGAAATCAAAGCATGTTTGGGAGTCCTGGGTGGGAGTTCAAGCGCTGCCACAATTTTACAAGTGTTTCTGAAATAATCCAACTCTGTGCTTTCCACATGGAGGTGAAATCATCCTCCAATGCTTGCTGGGTGGATCAGGTGAAATAACCTGTAATGTGACCTGCGGAGGGCTTTTCACTCATGAGTTCTAACTGTGTTTTCTCCTACACTCAAACCCTCTCAGGATGAGTCTATGTCCACATTTGCCTAAGACAATCCCAGCTGCTCCCATCATCCTGGCATAATTGTTAATAGCACACTTTCACCTTCAAAAGTGTCCAGGTTAGGCAACAAATGATATGTTCATAGTATTTTTACCTCTCTTGAATACTCTAATTAACCCCTATTTTAAGAATGTAAAGTTGCTGGTAATAGGGGCTGTTTCTCACTTTCTGATATTTCACAAGAACTGAGGAAAATAAGTTTGTCTGATTAAGAACACGTGGCAGCGCTGAGAATAAGATGGCACTCCTGATTATAGAGTGAAGCTGAGTGTGAGACCCTCCTTCCATGTGGCACTGGTTGTGTGCTTACTCTATGATAACTACGTGGCCTCAGATTGAAAATGGAGACCTTATTTAGGGGCACTTATTATAGGTTAGCATGTGCCTTTTGTTTTGCATTGTGTTGCTTTTTTATTTACAAAATAGAAATAAATTTATTGTGTTTTTATTTATATACTAGAGGCCCAGTGCATGAAATTCATGCATGGGGTGTCCCCTCAGCTCAGCCTGCACTCTCTCCAATCTGGGACCCCTCGGGGGATGTCCAACTGCCAGTTTAGGCCCAATCACCAGGACATCCCTCTCACAATCCAGGACCTCTGGCTCCTAATTGCTCACCTGCCTGCCTGCCTGATTGCCCCTAACTGGCCCCCCTGCCAGCCTGATCACCCCTAACCACCTCTGACTGCTGACCTGATTGCCCCTAACTGCCCCTCCGCTGCCAGCATGGTCACCCCTTACTGCTCCCCCTGCAGACCTGGTCAAACCCAATTGCCCCACCTGCCTGCCTGGTTGCCCCTCACTGGCCCCACTGCCAGCCTAACAACTGCTGCTCTGCTGGCCTGGTCACCCCCAACTCCCCCTCCTGCCAGTCTGGTCACCCCTCACTGCCCCATCAGCTGGCCTGGTCGCCCCTAATGCCCCCCTGCCAGTCTAGTCACCCCCAATTGCCCCCCCTGCCAGCTTGATCACCCCTCACAGCCCCCCTCTGCCAGCCTGGTTGCCCCTCATTTTCCCTCCTGCCAGCCTGGTCACCCATGCAGCCTGTTGTTTGGTCATTTGGTCACCCCTCACTGCCCCTCCTGCTGGCCTGGTCACCCCCAACTGTCCCCCCTCCCGCCAGCCTGGTCACCCCTCACAGCCCCCCTCAGCCAGCCTGGTCAACCCCAACTGCCCTCCTCTGCTGCCCTGATCTCGCCCCCAACTGCCCTCCCCTGCCAGCCATATATCTTGTGGCAGCCATCTTGTGAGGACATGAAGGTGGCCATCTTGTGGCGGCCATCTTGTGATGATGTGAGGGTGTTGTGCAAAGGCCGAGGACCACTGAGGCTTTTATTAGCATAGAAGATCACATGGGCAAAAGTAGGTTTACAGTTTATTTTTGTATTTTTATCTATTCATTATTATATTATTTACCTGTATTATTTGCCTTTTTTCATATAAACAACTATAAACCTGCTTTTTCCCATTCCTGTAAAATCATTTTAAGCACCTAGAAACTTCTCAAAACAAAAAATAAAAATTATTTAAAGCACTATCATCCAGGGATAATCATTATTAATGTTTAATTTTACATCTTTTTGGGCTTTTTCCAGCCCCTCTCATACCATACATGCATATACATAAGTCCAAGTACCCTTTTATTCTTATTTTCTCTTTCTTTCTTTCTTTCTTTCTTTCTTTCTTTCTTTCTTTCTTTCTTTCTTTCTTTCTTTCTGAATTATTTTACCAATTTGAATAACATTATTCCTAATATTTTATAACTTACTTTTCACATTTATAATATATTTTCAACATCTTTCCATGATAAAAATATACACTTACATTTTCAATGACTACATTATATTTCACTGCATGTTATAACATATCTTATTTAGCAAATTTCCAACTGATAATACTTAGTTTCTTTTGGTATTAGATAAAATGTTGTGTGAGTATATGATGTTGCTATTATATCCAATGTTTTGCTGCTAAACCTAAAGTTGTATTTTTTTCTGCTATTAGACATAATAGACATTGTGATGTACAACCTTCTATATTTATGTCTTTGAGCATTTGTCTAAATTATTTCCTTAGGATACATTTTTAGAATTGCAATATTTCAGCTGAAAAATGTGCTCAGTTTTAAGTGCTTGTGTGCCTTATTGTTACCCCAAAAGCACAAAAGAAGTTGCATTATCATTGCTTTTAACTCTTAAATAAGCTTGCAGGCTGGTGGATTGTTTGGTAAAAATGTTATGAAATCTTGAACAAAAATGTTTGATAATTATTTCACACAATTTTTCCCTTATTCAGTTGTCTGTATGGGGGGATTGAAGATGAAAAACAAAAGTACTTGCAACCTCCATTTCTTTCTTTAAAAACAAAATTGATATCGGAGAGGAAGTGTGAGGGAGAGATAGGAACATCAATGATGAGAGAGAATCATTGATTGGCTGACTCCTGCACACCCCACACTGTGGGGGGATCGAGCCCACAACCCAGGCATGTGCCCTGACCAGGAATGGAGCCATGACCTCCTGGTTCATAGGTTGACGCTCAACTGCTGAGCAACACCAGCTGGGCACAACCTCCATTTCTCTGTCCAGAGAATAGCTCTCCAGGATTGTGGAGTCTGAGTTATTGAATTGTATCCATCAATGCCTCTGTTTAGTTAATGTTTGTGGGTGGGTGGAGGTAGGGAAGGGGGAATTGTCAGTTTCAGGAGCATCATATGCTCAAGTACCTATTTTGCCAGAGCCAGGTGACTTGTTTTTGTTTTTTTTTATTGACAAGATTGTTTCTCCCTTTATTTTAAGCTAAAGAAATGTCAACGATTGGGAGTTTTGAAGGATTCCAGCCCGTGTCTCTGAAACAAGAGGGAGATGACCAACCCTCAGAGACTGATCGACTCTCCATGGAGGAGGGAGACCCAGGCAAGGACCCAATACCAAAGCAGATTTCAAGGCAGCCAAGTGTCACCGAATCAACACTCTACCCCAATCCTTATCACAGGGCTAATGTCTCCCGGAAGTACTTCGTTACACGGGTAAAGTCACTGGTGCTCTTAAATGCTACATAAGACTTCTTTAAAAAATCCTAATGTCTTTCTGTATACCACATATTTTACCAAGTGTTTTCACATTTGTTATCTCATCTAAAAAATGTGAAAGAGCCCAGCCAGCATGGCTCAGTGGTTGAGCATCGGTCTTTGAACCAAGAGGTCATGGGTTTGATTCCCAGTCAGGGCACATGCCCAGGTTGCAGGCTTGATCCTCAGTAGGGGGTGTGCAGGAGTCAGCCAATCAATTGATGTTTCTATCATCCCCTCCCTCTCACTTCCTCTCTAAAATCAATAAAAATGTATTTAAAAATAAATAAAAAATAAAATTGTGAAGGAGATATCTTTTGTTTTGCAGACATTGCCAAATAACTTTATTGTAATAATTACTACAACATCTCAATAGCATTCATTCTTTTCCTTCTAATTCACAGATGGCTAGTTGTTCACTCTGTTACCATCCTCAAATCACTGGTACCTATTTTATGATGTTTGAGAAGGAGATATCTTAATCCCCGTTTTTCAGATGAAGGTCTGAATTTCAGAGAAATTAAGAGAGTTTATTTTTGATCACCAGGTAGGACTAAAGAGAAGCAGGTCCTCCAGTCTCCATGGATCTTTGCCTCCTCAGTCTTGTGTTTATGCTAAACCTGACCTCAAGGAATTAATGTCCTATGGAGAGAAAACCAGGGCAGCTAGAATTTAAAGCTGTGAGCCCAGAGTGTTTATTTGTTATATTCTGTAAACATGGGTGGCAGAGTGGAAAGGCATGGTGAGAATATGCTGAACTTCAAGGGTCTACGGAGATGCTGGTATTATAGTGTGGGAGCAGGAACTTTTAAATCTTAACCCTATCACTGCAATCTGGAGCCGGGCTCTCATTCCTATGCATTGGATTTAGGAAAGTAAATGGATGGGTGAGGAATGAGGGTGGGGTTTGTATATACATGTGATAAAAATGATTTTAAACTTCTACCATTTGAATCAATAGAGACTATGTCATTGGTGTCTAGTACCTATCTCTGTCTTGAACTCTCCTTCCTACTTAGAGATCTTTTGCAATTTTTTAACATTCTTGTCAACACAGTCCTGGAGAGCTCATAGGCTACAACAAATGGGGTCAAAAATCAGGGATTGTATACCGTGGCAAAAGAGACCATCTCATTTTTTAAGTGTACATGGAGACTCTCATCAGCTTAGATAACATTTTTTCTTCTGTGGTAGTTCATCTGCTATTATTGCTCAGCCATATCTAAAAAAGGCCTCAAGGCTAACAAAAGTACTCCTCAAGACTAATAACTTGAGGTATATTATGATAATCACTTTATTGTGGAGATATATTCAAAAGCAACTTCTTATGAAAGAAACAATATTTGATCCACTTGAGGAAAGATATTTTTAAGCTCCCTGTAGGACTCTATATTTGAAGATATCTTATCAGAAAGTTGAAGTGATTAGGGATGGAAAATTATCTCTAAATTTATACTTGAGAATGTAAATTAAATATAAACTACTGGGACTAAAACTATTTGAACTTTTAATATTTAATTAATGGTTCCCCATGGCCTTTTTATAGCCTGTGTTCTATTGTAGGCAAGGAGACTTTAATAAGCAGGTTTGGGACTTCCCATTGTGTAGCAAGATGTCGTTGCTTTCATGATACTAATTTGGCTTTCATGCTCTCTCTTTTTCTTTCTCCTCTTACTATAGGGTTCCCCGTGTCTTGCTCTTGCATCGGGAAAAGCTAAATATATTCGTTGTATTATTATTGTCTGTGTTAGATTTTTTTCTGATCTGGAAATTACATATATCTCATTGGGCAAAAGATTTCTCAACACCCCTCCTTACAATAAAATCCCTTGAAGATTATAATAAAGATGATGTTTCTTTCTAAGGGCAGACGCTTCAAAATAATAAAATAAGATGCATTTCCTTTATTTTCAGGGAAAGACACATTTTCTCAGACTTTACAAATCACATTACAATTTAGAGATGGATTTCTTATCTTATATATTTATCACAAAGTAATCCTATCTGGGCATGATGACAGCCAGAAGACAGATCTTCTTGTATCTGAGTCTCTAGGAGCATTCCCTTCTATTCCTTACTCTCAGTATCTAGTTAAGGAGTTCAGTATATGGGGAAAATTTAGCAGCAGATATGAGTATTGTTTGTGTGACAACTGACCCCAGGCTAGTCCAGATCAAGAAAAAGCAAGGACACAAAATGCATAGGTCTTTGAAATTCTCTTAGTAGATGTATTTCGATTGAAGATATTAGTGCTAGACTATTAGAGAAAATGTTGCCCATTATGTTATTTGTGACTTGAAAATAAGGGTCCCCTCCAGTGAGATGTTTGTTAAAATTTAGAATTAGAACTGTATCTGAATTGCCTTGATAAGCTTTTTTTCACAGGATGATGAGGACATATTATTTTGTCATTACTTTCTATTAGGTTATAAGGAATCTCAGAATGACTTATTCCATTGCAGTAACCATTTAATCCCCATATCCTGATATAACTATTTACATTCTAGGTATTTAAAGATCATTTTAAAATGCCTTGCAGCCCTAGTAGGTTTGGCTAAGTGGATGCAGTGGTTCTCAACCTTCCTAATGCCGCGACCCTTTAATATAGTTCCTCATGTTGTGGTGACACCCAACCATAAAATTATTTTTGTTGCTACTTCATAACTGTAATTTTGCTACTGTTATGAATTATAATGTAAATATCTGATATGCAGGATGTATTTTCATTGTTACAAATTGAACATAATTAAAGCATAGTGATTAATCACAAAAACAATATGTAATTATATATTGTGAAATATTTATTTCTAATTACAAATAAATGAAATTTTGTCTTGAAGCATGGTGTAGCATGGGTAACAGTCTTAATATAACAACAGTAAACTACATTGCTACATTTTGCGACAGTATGCATAAAAAGCCAACGTCAGTGTGAAGGTTGAGATTGCTTCTTTCTCACCAGATCAGAAATTCTCGGGGCAGTCTTTGCAAGAGCACAATGTAGATCATCTTCCACAACAAGTCTACTTCTATACTTAGACTGATAACCAACAAGCTGAAAAGCCCTGTTTCACAAAGATATGTTGTTGGAAATGGAAGAAGGCGCAACACAGTCTCACACAGAACAGGATATGACTGCAAACACTTGATCCAGAATTTTGTAACTGGCATTGTAGAGAAATCAGTTCTCACTGCATCATTGTTAATAAGTTCAATGAATTCTTCTTGTGCTGTCTCAAAAACATCTTCAACTTTGACTGTGAACGGGCTTCAGGCAAGTGCAAATGGGGTGTCAGGTAGATTTGGAAAGTACGATGAAATTTCGTCTGCAAGCATGTGCAAGTGTTCTTTCACAGAAATTATCATCGTAATCCTTTTGTCTGGTTCAATGTCATGTTCCTCAAAGAAAGCAGATAAGGTAGGCAACATGTAAATTTTATTTTCATCCAATTTTTTTTGCCAAGCTGAAGTTTCATTTGGAATGATCGTATCTTTTCAGACAAATCGAGGCATGTTGCATTTGGTCCTTGCAGTGATAAATTTAACTCATTCAAGATGGCAAAGATGTCAACCAAGTAAGCTATTTTCTGCAGTTCACTTTTATCACTGAAAAGTGCTTCGAACTGCGGTCTTGCTTTCTGATTAGAAAATGTTTTGAGTTCATCACGAAGCTCAAAAAAAACCACATTTTAAAATTTTTCCTCTCGACAACCATCTCACTTCAGTGTGAAATAGCAGAGCATTGTTCGGCGCATCCAACTCATTGCACAGTTGCGAAAACAGTCGACTGTTTAAAGTGCTTGCCTTTACAAAATTGACATAACTTATGATGCTTTTCATTACTTCTTGTAACTCTTGTGGCAGCGTCTTCATTGCTAATATTTGCCAATGAATCACAAAGTGAATTCCAATGACTTTTGGTGGCTCATTCAGTACCAAATATTGAAATCCAGAACGACATCCTAGCATAACTGGAGCACCATCTGTGCAAATACCACAAACCTTTTCCAAAGAGATCTTATGCTCCTTCATAAATGAACCAACTGTGTCAAATACATCACATGCCGTAGTTGTTGTTTCAAAAGGTTTGCAAAAACGAAACTCATCTTTAAAGTCGCCATCATTAATATACCTCATGTAAACCAGTAATCGTGAACAGTTTGCAACGTCTGTAGATTCATCAAGCTGGATACTAAATATTGGAAGTGGAGCATATTTAATTTCCTGGATTACCTGATCAAGAATATCAGCAGCCATAACTGGTTTGGCTCAGTGAATAGAGCGTCAGCTTGTGGACTCAAGGGTCCTGGGTTCAATTCCGGTCAAGGGCATGTACCTTGGTTGCAGGCACATCCCCAGTGGGGGTGTGTGCAGGAGGCACCTGGTCGATGTTTCTCTCTCATTGATGTTTCTAGCTCTCTATCCCTCTTCCTTCCTCTCTGTAAAAAAATCAATAAAATATATTTAAAAAAAAAAAGAATATCAGCAGACATGTCATCTATTCTTCTGCGGACAGTATCATTAGAGAAGGAAATTGCACTCAATTTCATAACAAATTCGTCTCTGATCATAACTTGAACAATGTCTTTGGTTGCTGGCAACAGTAAAACCTCAGCAATGGTGTGAGGTTTCATAGCTCTGGCGATTCTGAGTGTCACCAAATATGAAGCTTCAACGGTTGCTGCGTTTTGTTTGTGGTACTTGCCACCAGAGTCAAGTCTGGCTTTCTTGAGTCCATCAGCTTTGCTTCTAAAATAGTTGGTATTCTTGCCGGCAAAGCTCGGATGCTTGCTATCAAAATGGCATTTTAGTTTTTTCGGCTTCATAGATTCGGCTGATAGAACTTCACAACAAATAACACATTGCAGTTTCTCAATTCCTGCTGTAATTATTGAGGTAAAACCATACTGTAAAAAATCCTCACTATATTTTCTTTTCTTAACATTCTTCTCTACACGATCCATTGTCATGGGATGGTTTGCTAATGAAAATAATATATAACAATAGCTTTAATAATACAAAAGATGATACATGGCATAGTTCAGTCAATAGTTCATTAAAGTTTCCTATGATTTACCATTCTCTGTGTTGTTTTTGTTACATACCTGTTACTATCACAAGGGGGCAGTATTCACATCAACCACAGCTGAATATAAAAAGACCGATCAGCATCCAGATTAAGTTCCCATCATACAGATTTTTTTTTTTGCAGTAGTTGCTGATTTTACAGTACATGATTTTACATTTACCCAGTAATTATAATTCATGAAGTGTCGTTTTACCTCCAATACTGCTGCTTTCAACACAGCAGCTGCTTTTAACAGAGTAGCTGCTTTCAACACAGCAGCTGCTTTCTACACAGTAGCTGCTCTCTACACATGTGTGACTGGTCCGCATAAGTACATTATGGTGCCAACCCTGTCACATACACCTGTATTTGTATGGGGTGTATATGATGGGGTTGGCGCAATGATGTCATCATGCCGGGTACTTATATGTGGACGTATCTGCATGTGGGTGGACCCGCCTGGAGACGGATAGAGGAGCCGTGTCTCGGTTCCTAAGACCATTGAAAATATGTGTTTTCTCATGGTCTTTGGCGACCCCTGTGAAAAGGTCGTTCAACCCCCAAAGGGGTCGCAACCCATAGGTTGAGAACTGCTGACTTATATTATCAGTAAGGATGATAATAAAGTATTTTATTATTCAGTGTTACCAAATTACCAAATGTTCTTGGCCTTTCTCAATAGCTCCACTATAACTAATACTAGAGGCCTGGTGCACGAATTTTTGCACAGGGGATGGGGGGCCCTCAGCCTGGTCTGCTCACTCTTGCAATCTGGGACCCTTGGAGGATGTAGCAGTGCAACAAGTGGCAGGCGGCCAGGGAGGAGACTGAGCCAAGGTGGGGCACTGTGCCTCTGGTGCTCATCCTTGCTTGCTACGCCTGCTGCTGCTGCTTGGCAGTGCTGCTGTGGAGTCAGGAACAGCTCCCGCCACTGCAGCTGCGCTCACCAGCCATGAGCCCAGCTTCTGGCTGAGTGGTGCTCTTCCTGTGTGAGCACACTGACCATCAGGGGACAGCTCCTGCATTGAGCATCTGCCCCCTGGTAGTCAGTGCACGTCATAGTGACTGGTAGACTGGTCTTTCTGGTCATTCCAGTTGTTCAGCATAAAAGTTGCTTAGGCTTTTATATATATAGATTATCCACCCAACAAATGAGTAAACTAATATATAGAATGACAAAATGACTTGATACAGGTCTCACAGCAAGTGGAAGGGCTGAGATTTATACCATATCCTCAACACAAGTCACAGTGTTCACACATTTTTATTTCATTTCCAACACTAAATGGCTGAAGTTTATTATAATACCAACTAGAGGCCTGGTGCATGAAATTAATGCACTGGGGGGGTGTCTCTCAGCCCAGCCTGTGCCCTCTCGCAATCCAGGACCCTTTGGGGGATGTCCAACTGCTGGTTTAGGCCCCCAAGGGGTCCCAGATTGAGAGAGGGATGTAGTAGTGTGCCAAGTGTCAGGCAGCCATGGAGGAGCCAGAACCAGGGCCAGGTGCCATGCTGCTCACTTGCGCACATCATAGATTGCTGTGCCTGCTGCTGCCACTCAGTATTGCTGCCACAGAGTCAGGAGAGGCTCTTGCTGCTGCAGCTGTGCTTGCCAGCCATGAGCCTGCTTCTGGCTGAGTGGAGCTCCCTCTGTGGGAGCTCACTGACCATCAGGGGGCAGCTCCTGCATTAAGCACCTGCCCCCTGGTGGTCAGTGAGCATCATAGCGACTGGTCGACTGGTTGTTCCAGCTTAACAGTTGCTTAGGCTTTTGATAGATAGATAGATAGATAGATAGATAGATAGATAGATAGATAGATAGATAGATAGATAGATGATAGATAGACAATAACAAATGGAAGAGAGTAAAATACTTCATTGGAAAACATGTATAACTGTTCTGTCAGGGCATGGCCAGTGTTTCTACTGAAGGAATAACATCACAGACAGTGAGCATATTGACAGGACTGCAGAGACTTCCAAACCATTCGGTAACAAGCGTACTTTATTTTTACCATTTAACTTTTGAAAAAGTGTACAGCAAAACATCATCTCTATCCACTGTCTCCACCCATTGGATTCTTTCCCCATCCTTAAGGAATCATTGCTAACATTTCTATATATTCTTTTAGAGTTACTTTAGGCATACATAAGCAAATACAAATATTTATTCTTACTCCTTCTTCTCCTTTTTACATGAAAGGTGGCATATTTACCATCTCTTCTGAAAAATATTTTCTTTCTCTTAATAATCTATGTTGAAATCTTTCCAAGTTAATATGAGTTCCTCATTTTTTAATATATTCAATATATTTAATTGTATAGATGTTTCCCATGATATATGTAACTAGTCTCCTATTGATATATATTTGGATTGCTTCTAAATTTTTGCTATTCACAGATAAGACTGCAAAGAACATTTTATACATGTCATTTTCATATATATGCAAGAATATCTATAGTATAATATCGCAGAGGTGGAATGTGTAAATCAAAGTAAAGAGTATTTTGATAAATTTTGCCAATTGCTTTTTATAAAGAAGACAACTAAGGTTTTGAAAAATTCTACATTAATATATTAAATTTCAAAAATTTTTGGTAAAGTGCCTGGCATAAAATCATTCAACAAAATACTTATTTTAGGATTATTTCATAATTCTCCAATTCCAGTTGTGTGTGTGTTTTTCTCTTGAAAAGTATTAATTTCAATACCAAATTATATTAGCTGCAGCAGAAATTATGTGACTATAGGAAGAAAGTCAGGAAAAATACCCATGATGATTCATCACAGAAAATATCATGTTGTAGAGATTTGACCAGTGGGCCTGATAGTCTGGCTGCATCACAGGGAGCCAAGGTTGTGTGATGGAAGAATTGTCATGGGATCATAGGAAATTTCCCTCCATGGTAGTCCAGTCTTTCCAGTAGAGTCACTGGAAACCAGTGATGTTGGCACAGCCTCCATCAGTGGGAGCTCAAGGAATATTTGATTAATGTCCCAGAATTTAACTGATCTCATGACATGCAGGTTTCATGGGGTGCCATGTTAGCTTTCTGACAACCTTTTAACCAGCAGTAGGGGATGGGAAGAGAGTCAGAAATCACTCAGTTTACTGTCTGACCATCCAATTCAACAGAAAACCCGTTAAAGACATAGAATCAGAATATTTGTGTTAGGCCATAATCAGGTATTCTTAAAGATGTCAAGGAAGTTTTAATCATCAGCTTGACTCAGAAAGCTTTGGCTTGATCTACTACTTAGATAAGGAAACAGAGGCCAAGGAAAGTCAAATTCTTGTCTAAAAGTCAGAATCCATTCATGACACATCGGAAATATAAACCCAGGCCACTCAACTCTTCAGGAGTTGACCAGTCCCTTTTCTGCATAACTTGGGCTGTGTGCAGTAAATCAGAGGAAGGGGGGAGCCAAGTAGGCAAAACTCTATACCTTTACCCCCACTTATCTGAGGCAGCTCCATTCTGGTCCCGTTTTTCATATATGGATTTTCCCTCAGGGGATGTCCACTGATGGGTCCTTAGCACTGCCACGGAGGCAGAAGAGGCTCCCACCACCCCTGTTGTGCTTGCCAGCGGTGAGCCCAGCTTCTGGATGAGCAGGGTTCCCCCTGTGGAAGTGCACTGACCACCAGAGAGCAGCTCCTGCATTGAGTGTCTGCCCCCTGGTGGTCGGTGCTTGTCATAGTGACTGGTTGTTCCACTGTTCAGTCGATTTGCATATTACCCTTTTATTATATAGAATTTTTTCTTGACCAATGGATTCTGTGGCCAAAATGTTGAAAAGCCTTTTATCATAGACTGAGAAGACAAGCAAACCAAGATCCTACCACCATCCAGTCTCTGGGAGGAAAAGATATTTGAATGGATCATAGCCAGGCCACTGTCCCTGTTTTCTTTTGTGAGAGAAGGGTCTTAGGCTGGGAGTATTAAGAATGTTAATACATAGACAAAATAAGACATTAAAGCCATATTGCATAGAGAATATATGAAATTTTCAAGCTACTTGTCAGGAGCCAAGTCTTAGGAATGAGGTCAGCACTACATTGTAGGCCCAGAAATTGAAGGTCTGGGTTTCTTGTATCTGCCACTTCCTAGCTGAGTGAACTTGACAAGTTACTTCCCCTCACTGAACCTGTTTCTACACCTATAAAATGAAATGGCTTAGACTAAATAAGCCCTAGGCTATAGTCATTCTCAACCTTGGCTACACATGGGAGTCATCTGGGATGCTTTAAAAAAATACTAATATATTGATGTATGAGTTCCATCCACTGAGCGTCTGATATAATTGTCCTGATGCACAACATGGACATTAGGATTTTTTAAAGCTTCCCTGGTTTTTCTGATGTGCAGCCTAGGTTTAGAATAACTGTCTAGAGGTCAATGGCTCTCATAGTCGTGTCCCACACCAACAGTATCACCTGGGAACTTGACGAAAATGCCAGTTCTCAAGCTCATTTCAGACCCAATGAATCGAAACTCTGGGGTCAGTGCCCAGGCATCTGTGTTTTAAAATACATTTCAGGTAGTTCTGATGTGCACTGCTGTTTAAAAAATCACTGAGCTGGAAGGTCTACACATTTCCAATTTGGACAGGGATTCATTCATCAATTTCCAAGCTAGAGGTAGGCCCATAAGTAGGAACACCTGCTCAAAGAAGAGTGAAGAAAGTGATGTAAGGAGACAAAAGAGTTTATTTTCTAGAGACAGCTACAGTTATGGTCAGAATTTTGGAAGGTTTCTCTCTGGTGTTTCATTGCCATGTGCTCTTTGAAGAGAGAAAGGTTTGATTTAAAAAATACACACATTACTAAATGCTTTGAACTTCCTGATAAACATGTTTGTTCAGAAAAACTGATTCTCTGAAAATGGCTGTCTTTATTTCTATGAGAAAATGTGAGTAAGATTATGGAAGACAGAAATTGGATCACTTTTATCTCACTCGAGCAAAGCAACTTAGTAAGTACAGAGTTCAAGGCTAAGCTTTCCAGGAGGAAGTGCCTAGAGCAAATAGGCAAATGTAAGAACTATCTTTCCTGCTCAGCTTTTTGGAGAAGCTGTAGAAACATAATAACTAATCACAAACACAAAGAGGATTCAGTCTTCTCTAAACTAGGTATTTTCTTTTTCCCACTCAGCCGGGGACCATTGAGACTGCCATGGAAGACTTGAAAGGCCACATAGCCAAGACTTCTGGAGAGAAAATTCAAGGCTTCTGGCTCTTGACAGAGTGAGTAGTTATGACTCAGTGAAGGGAATTGGAAATCTAGCATTTTCCTTGACACCTCTATAACAGAATAGGAAATGGATCTGTGGAAGAATTTCTTCTGGTTGTCATGCAAGATAATTGACATATCCAGTTAGAAAGTAAAGTTTCATAGTGCCCCATGGATGATGGTATGACAACTGTTTCCCAGGCTCATCACTTCACTCAGCCATCACTATTGCTACCTTAGGTCAGGCTCTCATAATTGATCTCAAGGACTATTGCATTTACTTCCTAACTGAACTCTCTGGTTCCAATCTCTGACTCTCTTCAACCACATAAGGCTAACCATCTCACTCTGGGTAGAATTAAAAGGAAGATTAGGAAAGAGGATAAATGAGGTCAACATATACAGTTTGAATTTTATCTTGTGTACAATATCAGCAGAAAAAAAAACACACAGGAAAATCATGCAGAATAGAAAAACAGGCCACCTGTCCAATTAGAATTAAACAAACAAACAAACAAACAAACAAACTAAGGTTGCCCTATCTGGTTTGGCTCAGTGGATAGAGCATCGGCCTGCAGACTGAAGGGTCCCGGACTTGATTCTGGTCAAGGGCACATGCCTGGGTTGCAGGCTCGATCCCCAGTAGGGGGTGTGCAGGAGGCAGCCAATCAATGATTCTCTCTCATCATTGATTTTTCTATCTCTCTCTCCCTCTGCCTTCCTCTCTGAAATCAATAAAAAATATATTAAAGCAAAACAAAAACTAAGGTTAAAACTTAAGTCCTTATCACTTTAATATCTGCTCCATTTGCTCTAAATCTTAAAGTATCTCTAAGGGCTTTCATTGCAGATGACACCACGAAGGTGGTTACTTCGCTGTGCTGCCCTGAAACTCTAGTGTCTGAGTGACCTTTTCTTCACCCACCAGGAAAATATTAGGAACACCATTGCTTTTACAATGATATGTAAAATCTATACTAATAATAGAGGAATGTGCAAATTGGTTGTGATACCCTCACGCAATGACTCAAGAGCAAGCTGTGTGGGGTGACCAGGCCAGCAAGGGGTGCAGTGAAGGGCAAACAAACGACTGAACAGCAGGCTGCGTGGGGTGACCAGGCTTGCAGGGGGGCAGTGAGGGGTGACCAGGCCAGCAGTGGGAGGCAGTTGGGGGCAACTAAGCCAGCAGGGGGCAGTTAGGGGCAAATCAGGCCAGCAGAAGGGACAGTTAGGGGCAATCAGGCAAACAGGCAGAGGACATTAGGGGTGATCAGGCAGGCAGGGAGATGAGCAGTTAGGAGCCAGCAGTTCTGGATTGTAAGAGGGATGTCCAATTGCCTGTTTAGGCCTGGGGATCAGGCCTAAACCGGCATTCAGACATCCCTGAGGGATCCCAGTTTGGAGAGGGTACAGGCTGGGCTGAGGGGAGCCCTCCTACTGTGCAAAAATTTTGTGCACCGGGCCTCTAGTATTCATATAATAAGGGAAAGAGGCACCTCTTTTCTGCTGCAGAATCCATAATATTAAATGGAGAATGAAATTAGAACTCCATTTCAGATGATTAATTGGTTCAGTGAGTTTCCTGTCTTGGTAACATGATCACTGGCGATTCCAGCAGAACAGCTCAGTAATCCCTGTACCTGGAGTGAAGAAGGTCTGATCCAGTGGCATGCTGGGGCTGGTTCACAGTGGCTCACAAGAGGTGAATGGTACAGTTTCAGGAATTTTGAGAGTCAGTTATTAATTATTAATATTAAATTATATAAAGTTTCCAACCAAATAAATTAAATTTAAAACAAAGGTAATATACTCAAAACTCCTCACTTTCTGATTTTTTTACTTCATTTTACTGTTACATATGCTCTTTGTGTTATTTCTGCCTATAACATTTGTGTGATGGAAATACTATATGATGGTACAACTGCACAACTTTTCCCAACTGCAATTCAGTGATGTCATGTTGGCAGCTTGGAATTAAACCTGGTGGCAGTGATTACACAAAGGGAATAAGCAAATTCCAGAAAGCAGAGCTTGATTTACTTTTTTGATTGTCTAAACTTAAGAGAGTAATGAGAATATGTCAAGAATGCAGATTAAGTATACAAGTGTGTCATCTCTGTGGCTATGATATTGTAGCAGCACAAAAAATATTAAGGAAATATTCCCCCACCATTCAAAAATAATTATCAACTATTATCCAATTCAGCAAAAAAAAAAAAAAAAATCACCCTTTTCACTAATGCATGGATGAACACTGGGCAAGTGGCCGAGGAAAGCAGAGGCCAAGCAGAGGCAGCAAAGTTGTAAAGGGGCAGTAGTCTGGACCCTTGGCTGGGGCAGAAGCCATTGACTGTTCTCAAAACTACACTGTGGACACCCAGCCCAAGCTGGAAATGACAAATGTATCTTCTTCCTTCTCCATCTGTCTAGCACTCTCTACTAAAAAAACATGACATGGTTCACACTTTAAAGAAAACATGCTTAAAAGAATTAAGTGGTTTATCACAGAACATGTACAATGGATGCATTTAGAACTGAGAGGAAATCAGCTGATAACTGACATATCTAGGCTTGGTGGGTCTTTGTATTTAATCATAGAGGATAAAGGAATCCAGGGCAACTCCTGGGCTTTGACTTGGGGAACTTGTGGGTTGACTGGGCCACCATTCCCAGGTGTAGAATAAAATATTTCTTCTTTGTTTAGAAACGACCATATGCCAAACATTGTAAAAGAAACTTGGTGTACACAATTTCACTTTATCCTTCCAATAATCTTATCATTCACTTTTTACAGAACTTGTTGAGTACAATTTTGGGAAAAATGTGTCTGAGGTATCCATTAAAGCATCCACAGAGGTGATTAATAGATTGTTTTAGATATGGGTCCAAATACTATCTTCATAAGTAACTTTTCAAAAAGGAGAGTAATCCTGACATGCTTGTTTCCTATAGGCTTGCCTTTTATAGTAGCTTAAATAACATTGCGCCAGTAAAGGCATTTTTTTTTTTCATGGAATGGCATGTGAATTAGTTCAGGTGAGCTGATTCGTGATGTTCTAAATTGACCAGATATATTATTCAGTAAAGTTAGAAAAATGAGTTTGAAGGCACTTGGTCAGAGGACCTGGAGAATATGAATAGAGAGACCAGAAGGAGAAAGATTCAACCATTAATGCCAGCTGGGTCCCAGAAAGCTGAAAACATTAAGAATACCCTAAATAGACCCAGTTAAGACCCAGGCCTCCATCCCAGCTTATCCAGGAGCTTTATTTGTCTCAACAGCTATAAACACAGGATTGTGTTTATCTCAATTTTGTCTCCTCTTCTCACTGTCTTTCTTTCCTGAACCTCTGGGAAAGGACTTTTTAAAGAAATTGTATGTACCCTTTTAGAAGTGATCCATTAAGCCAGAACCAAAGAGAACATCTTGACACTCTATGGAGTCTCAAAAATGTATGCTATGATGAAAATGAAGTGGCTTCTTAGTGGAATGTACTCAAGATGTCTTTGTTTATAGTTGTTAAGAGGGTAGGTGGAGATGGGATCTTCCCTCCATACATGTTAGTGGGGGTTGTTGTATTTATTACTCTTATTCATAAACAGGAAGGCTTGTCTCTAGTGTCTGGGTTCAGGTAACTCCAGCTCTTCATCTTTGTGGAAAATACTTACAACATGCTTCATTGCCTACCTTCCTCTAAACCCATCGATGTTTCTATCTGAGGGCTTTGGTATAATAAATACATGAAATTGAATTAAGTATCTACATTAAGCATCTAGACCAGGGGTGGGCAAACTTTTTGACTCGAGGGCCACAATGGGTTCTTAAACTGGACTCAAAAGAAGGAGCTGCAGCCGTCTTTCCCGACATTGCCATGTTAACACTGCTGCTGGTGAAGGAGCGGAGGCGAGAGCAAGAGAACCCTCTGCTCTTTCGGCTCCGTGGGCTGGATAGAACAGCTGAATGGGCCAGATCCAGCCCGCGGGCCGTAGTTTGCCCACGGCTGATCTAGACAGTAAACAAAAGTGAAGTCAATGAGGCAGTCTGATGTCATACAAAGAATCCTGAATTTGGAATCAGGAAACTTGGATTTGAAAACTTGCTCCACTATTTACCAGCAGTGCAGCTGGGTGAACTTGAGTAGGCTTTGTCTTTCTTTCTTTTTTTTTAATTAGTGAATTTGTTTAAAAATTCACTATTCTTTAAAGAAGTACAAACCACTGTTAATTTTTGCTACATCTTCTTACAGATTTTCTTTATGCACTTTGTCAGAGATTGTTATAATATAATAGATAACATTTATTGAGCACTTAAATTGTACCAAGTATTGTGATAAGTGCCTTCTGTGCATTTGCCATTATATTAGTTTAATACATATAATTGTGATTATCTCTAAATGGCACTTCTCTCAGGTTTTTCCTTGGATTGTTCCTGGTTATCATGTAGTTTTTGTAAAGTGAGTCAATCATTCACGTATTATTGGACAATTACTTCCCCAATTGTCAACGGCTACACACATTTAAGAGCTTATATTATTCTTTTAAACTTGAAGCACAAAGTAAGGGATATTTACAAGTGGGGTAGAATAAATCTTTATGATTAGGAAGAGAAATAAAAAATATATAAGGCATTGACCATTTATTTTTGAGAAACACAATAAATCATAGTTCTATTGCACTTTATAGTTTAAAAAGTGCTCTTCTTCATTTAAGTCCATCTTCATAGCAATCATCTGAGGTAGGAAAGGTTACCTACAGTTTACACATGAGGAAATCAAGATTCAGAAGAGTAACACAGCTCTTAAGTAGCACAGGTAGGGCTGTAATGCATTATACTGGCCCGACTTTTGCTAAAATAGTCCTTTAGCAATTGTGCAAAGATTTCATGTGTGCCTTCTATTAAATTGTAGTGTGTGGTTCCTCTGACAGAAGCATGTTGTATAAGCTCAGAACTCTGTTTCTTGGGCTTGTTGGGGTAAGGAGCAGTATGCCGAGCATCTCTGCTTAATTTATAAAGATCCCCAGAATAAGAGTTCCATCTTAGATGTTTAAGTAAAAAGAAAGGCATTCTGGGAGATAAAGGGACAATGAGGAACAGGTGACTGTGAACTATTTTTCAGGTATGGGGAGAGGCCTCTTTGGAGTACACTGATCCCTAAAGCAGCACTGCATGTGATTGCTTTCACACCTGCTCTCACATGTGATCCTCATACAGACCCACAGGAGAAGGCAAGGAGAAACTATTGGCTTCATTTTATGGATGAAGAAACCCAGGGATGAAATGACCTGTGTAAGGGCAACCGCTTATTAAGGGTCACAGGAGGGCTTGACTCCTGTGACCTCCCAACCAGTCTGGTTGTCATCTCATTGCACTGTTCTTGCTGCCTTTTGTGATGATTTCATCCCCCGACATAGTGATCAGGGCAGTTTGAATTGGGTAAATGATCTTTGTGCCTGTGTCTGGTTTCTTTGTTGATTGTCTATTGTTTGCAAAGAGGAGGGTCAGAGATTCACTGGACAGGTTCAGACACCTTTTTCTCTCCAGAGCATGCTCTGCCTTTGGCTGTTTATTTGACTTCATTCAGTCTTTTTCTAGAATTAACTAAAAAGTCAGATACGTGTAAGGGATGGTGGATGTCACTAATGGGTAAGGCCAATCGCACTTATCTTGTCATAGTCCAATTCTGTTATAAGGAACACTGACCTATATTTGTAATGAAAAATATTACTACTTATAATTTTAAAAAATAATTATTAAAAAAACCAGAAATCAGGGATTTTTATCCTTTTAGTCATGAATAATAAACATCTACGAAAATTAAGTTAACACTCTAAATTGTTTTTGCATACTTTTATTTACGTATTGTAGATGCTTGTGACTCAACATGTGAGAATCAGCAACACTAGCAGCATGTAGGAACCTATTAGCAATGCTGACCCTCAGGACGCACCCAGACATACTGAGCCTGAAGCTGAATTTTCACAAAATCTCCAGTTAATTCCTATGTGCACTAAAATGTGAGAAGCACTTTCCAGATCACTCTCATGCATCGAGGACTTCAGTGTGTTCTCATTGCCTGCATACCCTTTTGGTTCATCTGCAAGACCCTGCATGTCATGGAGTGACAATTGAACTTCCTACTGTTTCCCAGAAGTTCCTGACACAATTTCTTGACCCCATCACTGCACTTGCCCCATTTGCTCTGTTTTATATGCCTTTCTCTCTTTTCTGTTCATCCAGATCTTTCCTGTCCTTCAAGAATGTTATATCCAGAAAGCCTTTCAATAATAATTCAACCAAAACAATTGTCTCTCCCTTCTTGTGCTCCTGCTTTACTTTATAGTATAGTTCATATGCACATTGTGAGGAAGGTATTTCTTGAGCCAGGGCCTGATTTTGTCCAGGCCCATTTCTGCCCATCTCCCAGTGCTCTTAGTACAGTGGTAGGTTTCAGAACCTATCATGGACTTGACTTGAATTTAATTCTGAGAGAGTCATCTACTGTTTGAAGCCCTTCACTGACATGAGTAGGATCTATCCATGAAGTTCTGCCTCTGTTTCCCTGGTCCTCCAAGCAGCCCAAAGAGACTTTCTCTGTCCTTGGGTGAAAGCACTCAGGCTGAGGAGTGCCTCAGATCTATCAAGATGTTAATGACCTGTGGCAGGACTCTGGCAGCCAGAAAAGCACATTCACTGCCAGAATCCATTTATACTGGGTGGGTGTTTTCGACAACCACTTAATTAAACACATTGCTTTTCTCTATAAATTCCCCATGGCAGCAGCTTCATCCAGATAGCTAATGGTCCCTGAGTGACCTGAGTTATAGGACAGTGAGGGCATTTAGTTACTGCAGTCACAGACGTACTTGGAAGTGTTTGTTTTCCCAAGACTGCTACCAATTAGGGAAGAGTTAGAAAGATCCAAGACGTGAAAAAAGTCTAATGCAGCTAAATGCCCAGTTTCGTCATTTATTAGCTATGTGACCTTGATTGTGTAAATATCTTATATCCTCTGGGCCTCCATTTTGTCATTTATTAAATGGGGATATAAAGAGGGTTATTAATTTAAGAATTAAATTTAGTATATATGTAAAATACTTAGCAATAAAACAGCTTTTGCCACATTGTACGTGCCACATAAGAGTTAGCTTTTATTATTATTATTTATTCACATTTACTCATCATGCATTCATTTAAATATTTGCCAAGCTTCTTGCATAAGCCAGACTCCACCCTCACTGATGAAAATACAGATGCAAATAAGATAAGATTTCTGTCTTCAAGGAGTGTTCAGTCTTGTGGGAAGGAGGACATGTAAATGGATTCACAACATAATGTAATACATGCTGATAAACAGTCCTGCAAATGACTCTATGGGAACACAGAACTCACTGGGTCTGTACTGTTGAGTTAGACAAAGGGTATAGACAGATTTACAGGCAGAAGAGAAATTTCTAAAAAGATATGAAAAAGAGCATTCTATGCAGAGGGAAGAATATATTGTGCAGAGTAATGGACACAGGCTCAGGGAACCATAAGTAGTTCAGTGTGGCTAGATCATGGTGATCAAGAGTAAGAGACCTAGCCCTGACCTGTGTGGCTCAGTTGATTGTCTTTCCATGCACCAAAATGTTTCTGGTTCTATTATCTGTCAGGGCATATGCCCGGGTTGCAGGCTTGATCTGGTAGGGGGCGTGCAGGAGGCAGTTGACCCATGTTTCTCTCTCACATCAATGTTTCTCTTTCTCTCTCTTCCCCTCTCTAAAATCAATAGAAACATTTTTTTTTTTTAAGTGAGAGGCCTAGCAACAAGCTAGAAAGGTAGAAAAGAGCCAGAAAGATAAGAATTTTGAATTCCAGGCTAAAGAACTTAGATCATTTTTTTTCCTGGAATCACAAATTGGGGGTCTATAGGCCATTTGAATACTTTTAGATAGGGTGTGTCTTCTTGTTTTGCCAATATCTTGCCAGTCCTTGTTGCCTTGTATGGGCCCCTCTTCACTCCCATGATGCAGTGCTGTATGGTGAGCTCACCTGCATGTAAGAGCCAACTATATACATTGCTTCCAACCACATGTCCAGTGACCTCACACTGGTATATTGAATTCAGTTATGGTAGGGAACTTTATGCCAAAGAAATGAAATCAGGGCATTGGCATCCTTACCATTATTTTAGAATGTGTTTACCATTTACAGCACACCACTCCCTTTATGTTTTCTTCATAACCACTATAGGCATTTTTTTCTTAAGTTACTGAAAGGTATCAAATAGAATATTGACATTTTTAGAAAATCAGTCAGTCCTGGAAAGAGTTTGCTATAGTTTAAACTTAATCTTGATTATTTAGGGATCTGCCAATGTGCGTTTTATTAAAGAAAACAAATAAGACCTCAATCTTAATATTGAGGCTATCAACACATTTTAGCCACTACAACTATTATACAAATGACTATTATAAACTCTTATGAATAAACATGCCGCCTGATTCACAAACAGTAAACTATCTCAACTCTATGGGCTTCTTATGTTGTCCCAAAATACCTGTTGTGGGAAGGTAAGGTGTGTCTAGAAGGAGTAATGGATGTGAAAAGGAGGGTGCCTCTTGGCCTGTTTAGTAGAAAGAATTACAAAGTCTAGGAATTGCTGTGGCTTCTGAAATGATATGCTATGTGAATGTAGACTTCCTAAGCCAAGAAAATTACCAGACAAAGAGGGGGAATTGTATACTAACAAAGGGATCAATCCACCATAAAGACAGAGACATTCTGAAGGTGTAGGCACGAAACAACAGAGCTATAAAATTGTAAAATAAAAATTGATAAAACTGAAAGGAGAAATAGAGAAATCCATGATTGTAGTTGGAAACTTCAACACCATTATGTCAATATGACAAATAGGCAGAAAGTGAGCAAGGATTTAAAAGAACTCAACAAGACCCAATTAACATTCACAGGGAACTTTATCCTATATCAGCAGAATATATGCTCTTTTCAAGCACGCACAGAACATAAACAAAGATCCAACATATCCTGAGCCACAAAACAAACCTCACCAAATTGGAACAAACTGAAATCATACAGAATGTGTTCTTTGACTATACTGGGAGCAAACAGGAAATTAATAACAGAAAGATAAAGGGAAAATCTCCAAACACTTAGAAACAAAGCAGCATACTCTTAAATAACCCAGGGGTCAAAGAAGGAGTTTTAAAAGAAATAAAAAGTATGCTGAACTAAATAAACTAAATCAAAATTCAAAATATTATAATGTGTGGGATACAGCTAAAGCAGTCCTGAGTGATAAATTTATAGCACTAAAGGAAAAGTACTCAAATCAATCAAGAAAAAGTCAAAAAAACAACAATCTAAGCTCTTGCTTCAAGAAGCTAGAAAAAGAATAACAAAGAAACCCACAGTGAGAAGAGAGGGAATAATAAAAATAAGAGTAGAAATCAATGAAAAAACAATACAGAAAATTAATGAAACAAAAAGCTAGTTCTCTAAAAAGTTTAATAAAATTGACAAGCTTTTATCAAGGTTGCCAAAAAAGACAAGGGAACATACAAATTCCCAATATTAGAAATGAATAGGGGTATCACCACCGTCCCCACAAACAACAAAGAGATAAGTGATTATAGCTAACAACTCTACACACATAAGGTGGACAACTTAGATGTAATGGACCTATTTCTCAAAACACAAAACTACCACAACACACCTAACGTGAAGAAGATAATTTGAATAGCCCTATAACTATTCTGAAATTGAATTTGTAATTAAAACCTACTCCCAGAAGAATTCTCCAGGCCCAGATGGTTTCACTGGAAAATGCTGCGAGCATAAATGAAGTAATCCATATGAAGCACTTAGAGAAAAAAAACACAAAAAAGAACTCATACAAAGTAAGCATTAAATGTTAGCCATTAATTGTGACTTCCATAGCACTGTGTACAAATTTATGATGCTATACCATAATTTTCAACCCTATATAATAAAAGGCCAATATGCAAATTGTCCCCTGGACTGAGAGTTCAATTGGGAGTTTGACCAGGGGACAGGGCTGGCCGGCCAACCTCCCATGTTCCCTCACCCTGGCCTGCCTGGCCCGATTGGCTCCGATAGGGGCAGGCTGGCCAGACCCTACCTGTGCACAAATTCATGTACTCAGTCTCTAGTTTACTTATATTCTCCCATATTAGACTATAAGTTTTTTAAAGACAGAGACAATTGTAGATAATTTCATAGCATGAGAAGCTATATAATATCTTTAATAGGCACTCAGCAATATTATTGATGACTTGAAGAGAATTCATTACCTTCCTAAGAGATGGTAATTTGGTAAAGTAGAAAGCTCTAGTGTCTAAAGTGAAATTTACCTTGAATGAATCCTGGCTAAGTTATTTAGAATAATTTAATGTCCGGTATCAGTCAGCTGATGTTGCTATAACAAAATACCATAGACTTGGTGGCTTAAGCAAGAGATATTTATTTCTCACAGTTCTCGAGGCTGGGAAGTCCAAGATCAAGAGGGCTCGCTTCCTAGCTTGTCTTCTTATTGTGTCCTCACATCTTGAAGAGAGGAAGCTCTGGTGTCTCTTTTTCTTCTTATAAGGGTACTAATCCCATCATTTAAACCTAATCACCTCCCAAAGACCCCACCTCTTAGTACCATCACATGGATAGCTTTTAAGAGAATATAGATGTCTGGAACCCCATCTTAGCAATCCTGAATCGGAATCTTCCTGGGTGCTACCCTCCTTTTAAAGGGTAACTTTAAATATATGTATTTAAATTCATAAACCCCTTTGAGAGAGCACTGACCATTTTTTAAAAAATTTGCAATCAACTGGAACAGTAAGAAATTTCATGATAACATTTCTTTTTCCTGAAAAAAATATTCTTTATGGATATATAAATGGATGTTTCCAGGTTCATCCTATCTATGTTTTATGGGAACATTTTATCTGTCCTATAGAGGTACACATTACAGAAGTGTTGAATAAATTAATAAATCATACTGAGACATATTTTTGATGTATATTCCAAAGAATCATTTGTACTTTGTAATTTGTGTTTTTCCAACACTCACCAGACAGCAGAAAATGAAGTGCTGATGAGTACTTTATTCAAGGGCATCAACTAGGTAGGTGCCTGGGGTTCCTTTGCTTCAGCTCTGTGAACAATGGACTGGAAACCTAGAGACCTGAGTCTGTGGACTTGTCTTACCATTATCAAGTCTCATCTCACCTTTGGGTGCAACAGTAGCTCTTCCCTATGGGATTTCATCTCACATCTTAAAGAATTATGTATCCTTTAAGTGTAGAATGTTCTTCTCAGTACCTAGCACAGAATCTGGCACGTGACTGGCTACTTGGGGGAGTAGGGAGCAAAAATAAACCACAGGAAGTCAAGTCAGGGGACCTGGGAACAGGGAAGGTTTATGGACATCATGTTTTTATTAGAATACTGTTTACTTGAAAGTCCTCTATTTTAAATAAATCAGAGAGGCTTAGGGAAAGAGTAACTAAATGACTGAAAGAATTGCATGTGGATTATTTAGCCAAAGGTTTTATAAGTCGTCGCTTAACACAGACAGGGGGAGGGAAATTGTTTTGCTTTAATACCATGCATTTTTCATTAGTTAGTGTTTGAAGAGCAAACCCAAATTGGATTCTCTTCAGGGCTTGGAACCCAATGGGTAGTCAGGGAATATGTGTGGAGTGAATGATTCAGTGTTTTTCTCCTGGGTTGCTAATTCCTGGCTAGCCAAGATACTGTCTTCCTCTATCAAGAGCTAGACTATGCTAACAGGCTGGAGGGGCACACAAAGGGAGGTTGATTTGTCAATCAGGTAGTCCCTCCAGTCAATATCAGGGAAGATGTCTCTATTGAGTGGTGTGTGTGTGTTTGTGTGCACCCATGTGTATGTGTGTGCATGTGTGTATGTGTGGGGGAGAATAATACTAGAAAAACATATTTTTGGAAGAAAATAATTTCCAAACCACAAATTGATTTGACAGCCTTAAAAGAGCAGCTGAAAGTATTGTTAGGTGTAAAGCTGGAACCTCTGGGAAGGCATCTGGGATGGTTAGAGAAACTGGGTGGAGGTTCTGGAAACTTGCTCATAAGTCCTTCTGTCATTGTTAGTTCGCTGTTGCCCTCTGCTGGCGAAACTGTTGTCATTCCAGGAAGCTACAAATTTCACAGAGATCCTAGGTTCCTTGTATATAAAGGAAATGGGGTCCCTTCCTTGTCAAGAAGGGAAATGACACCAGTGCTGAGGAACACCGGTGGGGAGAGGAGATGTGGCAAGCCCTATGCCAGGAGAGATTGGATCTTGCAACAGAGCGAATGAATCTTATAGTTCTAGTTTTTATTCCATGCTCTGCTCACTTGCTAAGACCCTGTTCTCTCTTTTGCTCTGTACTGAGCACAGTGAGAGGACCCAGATAAGACTAAGGTGCCATATGGATATCAAATGTGGGGAAAATGATAGGACAAGCACAGAAATCACTATCATATAGACAAGATTGTGATTAGAATCACAACTGAGGCACTGATGAAAGCATGTGTATTTAAAGGAAAAGACAGGCTACATCTAGTTGGTGGGGGTATGGGGAGAAGGTGAGGGTGAGGTTTCATGAAAAAGCAATTATTTAAGCTGAGAACTTGAAGGTTAGCTGAAATTTATTATTTTAAAAAATATATTTTTATCATAAAAGTAGTATATGTTTATTGTAAAAAAAATAAACTGGATCATAAAAGCATGAAAAGAAATAAATCATTTGAAATCTTATCACACAGAAAATGTGTATTTTGTGGTTGTTGTTACAAAATTGAAAGTAACTGAAGGTAACATTTTGTATCCTGTTTCTCATTATTAGGGACTGAGCATTTCCCCAATGTTACTGATTTTTTTTATTTTATTTTATTGATTTTTTACAGAGAGGAAGGGAGAGAGATAGAGAGTTAGAAACATCGATGAGAGAGAAACATCGATCAGCTGCCTCCTGCACATCTCCCACTGGGGATGTGCCCGCAACCCAGGTACATGCCCTTGACTGGAATCAAACCTGGGACCCTTCAGCCCGCAAGCCGACGCTCTATCCACTGAGCCAAACCGGTTTCGGCGATACTGATTTTTTTAATGTGCTATTTTATGGGGGAGTATTTTAGTGTGTAATCCTCAGGAAAAGATTCCCCTATGAGCCAAGGCTTATAGGTTGCATAGCACAAGGATTGTTCATTCTATTTTTGGTTCATTTCAGAAATATTTTTTGAACACCTACTACACAATGGTAAGAAATGATTCCGTCTTTGTGGAGTTTACAATATAGAAGGGGACATGGACATTACTTAATCATATAGATAACTATAAAACTGAATCTGGGATAAGTACTATGAAGGAGAAATGTGAGGTGGCATGAAAGTGTATATTAGAAAGAAGAGAGGTAGTCACAGAGGTCTGGGAACACTTGCCTGAGTAAGTGATAATTGAGCTCACCACTACAGGAGTTAGCTAGGGAAAGACCAGAAGTAAAATTATTGCTAGCAGAGGGAACATCTTGTTTCAAAGCCCTTTAGCAGGAGTAGGCATGTGAAATACAAGATTGAAACAAAATCAAGGAGAATGGAGTGAAGAGGCTTGGCCTATAATGAGGTTGTAGAAGTAGGTAGGGCCTGACCCTGCAGAGCCTCTTAGACCAGGGTAAGAATTTTTTTCTTTTTCCATAAGAATCCGGGGAATCAGTTGAAGTGTGTTTGCATAGCTGTTGAAATGTTGAAGCCAGAATGGGGAGGTAAAGACCAGATGTGGCTTTTCAAAAGGTCCACCTCATTGCAGTATGCTGAAGAAGTTGGAAGGGAACAAGAGCGGAGGCAGGTAAAGCAGGTCTAGGAGCTTGGTGGCCCAAGCCTAGAGAGAGGTCAGACAGGGGATGAAGGAAGACTAGATCAGGATGGGGAAGGCAGAGGAGTGAAATGTGTGGTTTTGAGAGATATTTTAGGAGTAAAATGTTTACGACTTGGCATGTGAGGTGAGGAAATGGGATCAATCCAGAATGACTCCTACATCTCCAGCTTGCATAACTGAATGGAAGGAGGGTTCCTCCCCAAGACAGAAAACATTGGATGAGGACAAGTTTTGGGAAAGACAGTCATGAGTGTTGTCCTGGGGAGAAGTTTCCCAGAGAGAACAATTCTAGGAGTGATACATATCATCACACCAGCTCTTTCAGAGGTGGATTTTCCTGCATTTTTACATCATAGTGAAGGGTCATCTATTTGGAAGTGAGCAATCCTGGAGAAAAAGCAACATTATGGCTAAATTTGGTATCTCAATACCTATTTAAGGTCCCCGTACTACTGCTTGCTAGGTGTAAAACACTGGGCAAGTCACTTTGGACCTTAGTTTCATTGTGTTTAAAATGAGGGTTATAACATCTACCTAAAGGGTTGTTGTGGGAATTAAATGAGAGCATTGTTATTTAAGGACTTTGCAAATCCCCAGATGCTGTACAAACAAAGTATATTATTGTTATTTCTACTATATTTGTGCTGGATATTACCACCAGCAAAACTTCAGTTATGTTAATATTAGGAATATGAAATTCAATGTTTTCCTCATGAGTTCTTTGGAAAAAAACTGGTGTGTTAAAGTATAAATAAATACGTACACCACCTAGGAGCAAGAGATGGTGGCCCCAAACTATTTATAAGCTTGCGTGTTTACTTGAATTCAGACTTTCCCGACATGTAAATTACGCAGTCTGTGTCAAAGCAGAGCACTCTGTGTTCCTAAAAAGAATTCTCTTTTTCCCCTAAATCCTTTACCTTTTAAAATAAATCTCATTATGGAGTGCTGACATTTTCAATAAAACCATTCAACCAAAAGCTGTGTTTTTTTAGACTAAAAACAAGTCTGGTTTATTAAGTAGCAGCTCATAACTTACTGCTAAATAGATTCAATTTATTTACAGAACTTTATGTAGATATCTGATAACACAGTTCAGAGTCCCCTTCTCCTTCTGACTAAGATGAGAGTGTTAAAAAGATTATTAAGAATTCTCTCCTTCACTCAGTGAATAGAGGTTGAATATTGTAGTATTGTTGGAGTGGATGGAAACTTTTGAACCAAGATTTAAACCAGATCTCTCAGACTGCACCACTAAGTCTACTAGCATGTTCTAGCTAAGTGACTTTAGATAATAACTTCCTTCAAAGGGTTATAGGGAGGTGTAGAGGTAATACTTATGCATACATAACAGCCAACACATGATAGGACCTCCATCAATGATCTTATCCTTTTACCTTCCTTCTTCTGCTTCTTCTTTTCTTTAAATTTATTTATTGACTAAAGTTTTACATATAACTTCTTTTTCCCCCGCTAGACCCCCGCCCCCCCCCAACCCCCAAGCCATTCCCACCCCGGGCAAATTCCCACTTCCCCAGTGTCTGTGTCCATTGGTTACACTAATATGCATACATACCAGTTCTTTGGTTGCTCTATAACCCACCCCCTCCCTGCCTTTTGTCTCTGGATCTATTCTTGTTCATCAAATTATGTTGAACATTATATCCCACATATGAGTGAGATCATGTGATATTTATCTTTCTCCGACTGGCTTATTTCGCTTAGCATAATGCTCTCCAGTTCCATCCATGCTGTTACAAATGGTAAAAGTTCCTTCTTTTTTATAGTGGCATAGTATTTCATCTGCTAGTGGGCACTTAGACTGTTTCCAAATCTTAGCTGTTGTAAATTGTGCTGCTATGAACGTAGGGGTGCATATATCCTTTCTGATTGGTGTTTCTGGTTTCTTGGGATATAGTCCTAGAAGCGGGATTACTGGGTCAAATGCGAGTTACATTTTTAACTTTTTGAGGAAACTCCATACTGTCTTCCACAGCGGCTGCACCAGTCTGCATTCCCACCAGCAGTGCATGAGGGTTCCTTTTTCTCCACATCCTCATGAGCACTTGTCCTTTGTTGATTTGTTAATAATAGCCATTCTGACAGGTGTGAGATGGTATCTCATTGTAGTTTTGATTTGCATCTCTCAGATGATTAGTGACTTTGAGCATGTTTTCATATGTCTCTCCGCCTTCTGTATGTCCTCTTTCAAAAAGTGTCTATTTAGATCCTTTTCCATTTTTTGATTGGATCATTTATCTTCTTTTGGTTAAGTTGTATAAGTACTATGTAAATTTTGGAGATTAAACCCTTATCTGAAATATCATTGGCAAATATGTTCTCCCATGTAGTGGGCTTTCTTGTTGTTTTGTTGATGGTTTCTTTTGCTGTGCAGAAGCTTTTTATTTTGACATAGTCCCATTTATTTATTTTCTCCTTAGTCTCCATTGCCTTAGGAGCTATGTCAGTAAAGATATTGTGACTACATATGTCTGCTATTTTGCTGCCTATGGAGTCTTGTAGGATTTTGATGGTTTCCTGTCTTACATTTAAGTCCTTTATCCATTTTGAGTTTGTTTTTATGTATGGTGTAAGTTGGTGATCTAGTTTCTTTCTTTTTGCTTTTTTTTTTTTTTTGCATGTATCTGACCAAATTTTCCAGCACCATTTATTGAAGAGACTGTCTTGACTCCATTGTATGCTCTTGCCTCCTTTGTCAAATATTAATTGAGCATAATATTTGGCTTGGGTCGATTTCTGGGTTCTCTGTTCTGTTCTATTGGTCTATATGTCTGTTCTTGTGCCAGTACCAGGCAGTTTTGAGAATCGTGGCTTAGTAATATAGCTTGAAATCTGGTATTGTGATCTCTCCAACTTTGTTCTTCTTTCTCAGGATTGCTGTGGCTTTTCGGGGTCATTTTTTATTCCAGATGAATTTTTGGAGAGTTTGTTCTAGGTCTTTGAAGTATGCCATCGGTATTTTAATGGGGATTGCATTGAATATGTAGATTGCTTTGGGTAGTATGGGCTTTTTAATAATGCTGATTCTACCAATCCATGAACATGGTATGCTCTTCCATTTGTTTATGTCTTCCTCTATTTCTTTTTTCAATTTCCTGTAGTTTTCCAAGTAGAGGTCTTTTACCTCCTTAGTTAAGTTTATTCGTAGGTATCTTAATTTTTTTTTCTTTGGTGCAATGGTAATTGGGATTGTATTTTTTTTTTTTCATTTTTCTTTCTGTGAATTCATTATTGGTGTATAAAAAAGCCATAGGTTTCTGAGTGTTAATTTTGTATCCTGCTACATTGCTGAATTAATTTATTAGGTCTAGTAGTTTTTTGATGGATTCTTTGCAGTTTTATATGTATAGTATCATGTCATCTGCAAATAAGGACAGTTTTACTTCTTCTTTTCCAATTTGGATGCTTTTTATTTCTTCTTCTTGTCTGATCACTATGGATAGCACTTCCAGTATTATATTGAACAGGAGTGTTGAAAATGGGCATCCCTGTCTTGTTCCTGTTCTCAGGGGAAATGAGTTTAGTTTTTGCCAATTGAGTATGATGTTGGCTGTAGGTTTGTCATATAAGGATTTTATTATGTTGAGGTATGATCCCTCTATTCCCACTTTGCTGAGAGTTTTTATCAAGAAAGGATGTTGAGCCGAAACTGGTTTGGCTCAGTATGTATAGAGTGTCGGCCTGCGGACTGAAAGGTCCCAGGTTCGATTCCGGTCAAGGGCATGTACCTGGGTTGCGGGCACATCCCCAGTAGGAGATGTGCAGGAGGCAGCTGATCGATGTTTCTCTCTCATCGATGTTTCTAACTCTCTATCCCTCTCCCTTCCTCTCTGTAAAATATCAATAAAATATATTTTTTTTTAAAAAAAGAAAGGATGTTGGATTTTGTCAAATGCTTTTACTGCATCTATTGATATGATTATGTGATTTTTGTCTCTCAATTTGTTTATGTGATGTATCACATTTATTGATTTGCAGACATTGTACCATCCTTGCATCCCCAGAATAAATCTCATTTGGTCATGGTGTATGATGTTTCTAATGTAATGCTGGATCCAATTTGCTAGAATTTTGTTAAGGATTTTAGTGTCTATGTTCATCAAGGATATTGGCCTGTAGTTCTCTTTTTTTGTGGTATCTTTATCTGGTTTTGGAATAAGTGTAATGCTGACTTCATAGAAAGAGCTTTTAAGTGTGCCTACCTCTTGAATTTTTTGGAATAGTATGAGGAGGATAGGGTTTAGTTCTTCTTTGAATGCTTGGAAGAACTCCCCTGTATAGCCATCCAGACCAGGGCTTTTGTTTGCTCGAAGATTTTTGACACTGCTTCAATTTTTTTTTTTTGGTAGTTATGTGCCTACTCAGGTTTTTTTTTATTATTATTATTATCCCTGACTGAGTTTTGGGAGCTTGTATTTTTCTAAGAATATGCCCATTTCGTCTAGGTTGTCCATTTTGTTGGAATAGAGTTATTCATAGTATTTTTTCATAATCCTTTGTATTTCTGTGGGATTGGTTGTTACTTCACCTCTTTCATTTCTGATTTTGCTAATTTGGGTCCCCTCTCTTTGCTTCTTTGTGAGACTGGCTAGAGGTTTATCAATCTTGTTTATCCTTTCAAAGAACCAGTTCTTGGTGATCTTTTGTATTGTTTTATTTGTCTTTATGTCATTTATCTCCACTCTGATCTTTATTATTTCCTTCCTTCTGCTTATGCTGGGCTTTTCTTGTTGCTCTCTTTCTAACCCTTTGAGTTGTAGGTTAGATAATTTATTACCATTTTTTCTTGTTTTTAGAGGCAGGCCTGTAGAACTATGAACTTTCCTCTCAAGACTGCTTTCACTGTGTCCCATAGATTTTGGATTGTTGCGTTTTCATTGTCGTTTGTTGCCATGATGCTTTTTATTTCTTCTTTGATCTCTTTGGTAACCCAATCATTGTGTAATAGCATGCTATTTAGTCTCCATGTGTTTGATTTTTTAAATTGTTTTTATTGTAGTTGATTTCTACTTTATGCCATTGTGATCTGAGAAGATGCTTGATATTATTTCTATCTTCTTGAATTTGAAGAGACTTTGCTTGTGTCCCAATATGTGGTCTATCTTTGAAAATGAACCATGTGCACTTGAGAAGAATGTGTATTTTGTGGCTTTGGGGTGAAATGTTCTGAAGATGTCAATCAATTCTGTCTGATCTAGTGAGTCACTTAGGATTGATATTTATTTGTTGATTTTTTGTTTAGAGTATTTATCCAGTGGTGTTAATGGGGTATTAAAGTCCCCTACTATGACTGTATTGCTATCAATCTCTCCCTTGATATTCTCCAGGAGTTTTTTTGTTTGTTTTTTTGTTTTTTGTTTTATGTATTTGGATGCTCCTGTATTGGGTGCATATATGTTTACTAGAGTTATATATTCTTAGTGAATTTCTCCCTTTAGAATTATGATGTGGCCTTCCTTATTTCTTGTTATGGCCTTCACTTTGAGGTCTATTTTGTCAGATATAAGTATTGCAACTCCAATTTTTTTTTTCATTTTCATTCACCTGAGAAGTTTTTTCCATCCCTTCACTATCAGTCTGTGTGAGTCCTTTTTTCTGAGGTGGGTTTCCTGTAGATAACAGATATAGGGTCATGTTTTCTTATCCACTCAGCTACCCTATGTCTTTTGATTGGGGCATTTAATCAATTTAATTTAAGTTTATTATTGATAGGTAATTAATTGTTGCCATTTTTATTCTTTATGCCGGTGTTCCTTCTTCCCTTCCTATTTCTTCTTTTTACAGCAGCCCCTTTAGCATTGCTTGCATTGCTGAATTGGAGGTAATAAACTCCCTTAGTCTTTTATTGTCTGTGAAGCTCCTGATTTCACCCTAAACTTTGATTAACAGCCTTGCTGGGTACAATATTCTTGGATTCAGACTGGACTCCGGCAAGACTCCTGCTTTGCATGACTTTGTATATTTCATTCTCTTCTCGCCTGATGTGTCTCTGTTGAGAAATCAGTTGATAGTTTGATGGGAGAGACCTTGTAGATAAATTTCCGTCTCTCTCTGGCAGCCTTTAAGATTCTTACTTTGTCATTGGTGTTTGCCAATTTAATTATAATGTGTCTTGGTGTTGGTCTTTTGGGGTTCATCTTGTTTGGGATTCTGTGTGCTTCTTGAACTTGTGTGAGTTTTTTCTTCTTCCCAATATCAGGGAAGTTTTCTGTCATTATTTCTTCAAACATGTTTCCTATTCCTTGCTCAGTTTTCTCTCCTTCTGGTACCCCTATGATGTTGATGTTGTTTCTTTTCATGTTGTCTGAAAGTTCCCTTAGGCTCTCCTGTTTTTTAATTTCTTTTTTTTTCCAGTCGCTGCTCTGCTTGGGTATGTTCTCCTACCTTGTCTTCTAGCTCACTGATGTGGTCCTCCACTTCTTATAGTCTATTGTTGATGCTTTCTATTGTGTTCTTTATTGTGGCAATGTCATTTTTCATTTCTTCTTTGTTCTTCATTTCCTCTTGATTTTTACACATGTTGTTGAATTTGTCTTCTATCCTTTTCAGCATCCTTATGACCATTGCTCTGAATTCTTTTTCTGACATATTGCTTGCCTCCATTTTGTTTACTTCCTTTTCAGGTGGTTCCTCCTTTTCTTTCATATGAAAGGGGGCTGTTTCTTTGTCTCCCCATGTTTGCTCCTCTCGGGGTGTCTGGTTTTGTAGCTCTCTTTCCTGCATTGACTTAAAGGCACAAAATACAACATGACAAGACACAATGCACAGGGCACCAAACAAATATATTCACAATACCAATGACCCCAAACAAGGTGACCACCAGAGAAAAGAGAATTAAGGGAGAGAAAACAGTGCAAAAATGATATTGAGAAAAGAAAAAAATGTAAGAGAAGAGACAGAGAAGAAAAAAGAAGGGGAAAATATATGTATATGGGGAGAAAATTCCAAAAAACAACTAATTCAAAAAATGCAAACAACAAACACCCTGAGATGAATGCAAACAACAAACAACAACTAATCCAAAAAGTGAAAACAACAAACACCCAAACAACAAACACCCAGCTGAATCTAAAGAGGCAGAGCTTATTTCCAGAAAGTAAGGTCAAGGAATTGAATGAATGGGGAAATGGCCAAAATTCAGTATAGAGGAGGTAGAAAGAGAATGAGTGTATGAGAAGAAATGTAAAAAAAAAAATCCAAAAAAAAGAGAAAAGAAATTTATATATATATATATATATATATGAAAATTATATATATGTTAAAATATATAAAATAAAATTATATATAAAATTATATATATATATATGTGTGTGTGTGTATATATATATATGTCCCCTTTCTTTAATCTATGTATTCATCTATTATTGGAAAAGGATAATAGAGAATAGATAGGCCTGAGTTGGTGATTAGAATTAATTAAGCTATTAGTAGAAGAAGAGAACAAGTGAGGAGTGGAAAAACAGAAGAAAAAAAAGAAGAAAAGTAAAAAACAAAAACAAAACTAACAATCAAAAAAAGAACAATAACAAGATAGAAAGAAAGAAAAAGGGAAAAAATGGCTATTGAAGAAAGAGAAGAGAGAATTGTGCCTGGACTTGGAGCAGGGGAGAGGAAATTAGATATATGAGTAAGATCAATTTTTAACAGGGAGTAAAAAGAAAGGATAGAGAAAAATGAAAGCAGAAACAGGGTAAAAGAAACAGGATGAAAAGAGGGAAAAGTGAGAAAGAGAGTGTTGGCATAAAAGAAAAATTGATATAGAGTAAAATATTGCTAAAATAAAAATGAAAATAGAATGTAGAACACTAATCCAAAAATAAAATAAAACTTTAAAAAGGTAAAATAATAGTAGTAATAATAATAATTAAAAACATAAATGTCATAATAAAAAAATCAAGTGAAAAAAATATTAGTTTCTTAAGTAAAAGATAAAAAAAATTAAAAAGTGAGGTAGTGAAGGTCGTTCACTTCCTCTACTGTTTTGCCTGGCATACCTGTTTCCTGTCAGGTAGTCAGCACAGTGTTGAAGTTCCCTGTGATCCACTGCTCCTCTGCGTCATAAGCCACAACCCTGTTTTCAAGCAGACAGGATCTCTTTGCTCACTTTGTTTCTCTGTCTGCCTTCAGTTGTATTTACACAAGAGTCAATTTCTGACACATCCCCTGGGTGGTGGTGTTTCTGTATTATTTTCTGGGACTAAATGGCCCCTCTATGCAGTGTTTAGACTCTTCTTTCCCTGCCACACTTAATATTGGGCTGGAGCGACGGACTGACCCAGAACTAGTTTCCTGCTAATCTCTCCTTATTCTGATCCCCAGTTTCCACAAAAACAACTTTCCCCTGCAGTCTCGGTGTGTGTTTTTAATTGTAAGATCCTATGTACTAGACTTAGCAAGCAAAAGGAAGGAGGTTAAAAAAACAAAGGTGCTGCACTGACTCCAAGGGCCGCAGATTTGGTGGTGCGCTGTTTCCCTCTGAGGTTCTAGTCCCCACTGCACGAGTTTCTCCCTCCAGCCTGGATCCCAGATCTCACCTCTCTCCAGGAGATCTCTGACCTTTCCAGCCAAGGATTGCCTCACCAGCTGTGTTTAATTTGCCAGTTCCAGGTGGGTGTTATTTGATTCAGCTGTTCCTTTTATCTGCTCTGTGAGAAGGCACAGGGCCTGTCCGCATATTCAGCACCACTTTGTCTCCCCCTGAACAAACTTTTTAGGTGCCCATGGCCTGGGAGACTGGAGTCTGTGTTCATGGGTTCACAGCTTAGGCAGCTGGTCCCTTGGCATTATGGTTGCAGGATCCTAGGAGGTATCCAAAGTCTCCTCAGTTGAATGTAAGGCTGGGCTTCCAATCACAGCCACTCTCCCCTTCAAGATGGCGTGGTCTCTGAGGCAGAGCTAGCCTCTCTGGGAATGATTTCAGTAGTAGAGGCTGCCCAGCCAGGGGAGCCTGGTCCCCCAGTCCCCAACAGTTCTGTGGAATATAGGTCTCTCTCACTCCCAAATACAGACATTCCCCTCACATCCACGCACTCTCCTTTCTCTCTCTCACTCACACACTATCTTGCAGCCTGCCATCCCGTTGGCCACCATCTTGGCTCTTTGCTTCTTCTTTTTCTTTTTCTTTTTCTTTTTCTTTTTCTTTTTCTTTTTCTTTTTCTTTTTCTTTTTCTTTATCCTTATCCTTTTTTCTCTCTTTCATATCTCCTCCTATTACTCCCCCCCCATTGACTTAATTCCTCAATTTTTCCTGCTCATCTTTCCTTAAAATATACCGAGGAATGGCATATATTTCAGTTACCCAAAATTATTTAGTGACTTAGTTCCGTGCCAGTGATAATAACAGTTAACTTTTAGGACACCGATTGAGAATCAGGTCCCTTAATTATCTCCCCAAACTAATGAGATTAATACTAGTCATGTCTCCATTTGCCCTCATGAAAAGTACACACACACACACACACACACACACACACACACACGTGATACTCAGACCTTCTCACGGCCATTGCTCTACTGTCTGTACTATGGTGTCCATTCTGATTTGTCAGTGTCCATGTGGTACCTGTTACTAAAACTTTTACATAGAATTCCTTCTTATAAATGGTAGTATGTACCATAAAGAAAAAAAGATCAGGATGCTTCAAGAGAGTGTAATAGGGGGCCAAGTTTATATAGGAGTTTGTGAAATCATCTTTGGATGAGGCATGTGAACCATGACTTGGACAAAGAGTTTTCTCATCCTGCTGTGAGATGATGCTGGGCAGGGGCCAGACCATTCAGGGATCTGCAGTCCAATTAGATAACTTGGATTTGATCCTAGGATAGAAAAGAGATTATTTAATAAGGTGAACAGGGAGTGATTTTTTTTCCTTCTGTGTTTTATGAATAGCACTGTGGTTACTGTGGATGGGAGTGGGGTGCTCATACTATCTTTTATTAGATTGATTCTGTGTACGGGGGATTTAGATGTAAATCAATTACAAATCACTTTTTTTAGTATCTTAAGGAAGACAAAACATGTGTTAAAACAATTCTAATAAAAGTCATGAAGTGCTATGTACTAAAGGCTATAGTTAACATACAGCAAAGGGGCTGTGGGTGAGAGAAATTTTTGACCATGTCATTTTCTTTTAACCAGATGCCATTGCTTTGATTACTTCTTGTTCTCTTTTTGACAGATTTTTAACACTCAGAATTTTCCATGCATGCCCTGAAAGCAAAGTCTGAAGCAAATCAACTCAATAAATAGTTATCTAGTGTCTAGTTTGTCCTTGGTTCATAAGTATCCCACTTCACTCATTTTACTCTGTTTCTACTATAAGATATGATAGGATGGATGACCTTAAAATAGTGATGGGGATCAGTGGACCTATGTTCAAGTTCCCATTTTATTTCCAGTCAGCAATATGATCTTTGGAGATTAGCATAAACTAGTGCCTAGTGAGTAATATTTGTAGTGCAGATTGTGTTAGAACAAGGGGATATGTTTGGTGTCCTTGAAGGAAGATGTGCTTTCATGAAGGTTTCCTACAGAACTGGAAAGATAAAGAGGAGCATGAATCAGTTGACTGCCAACATGATACAAACTTATTATTCCCCTAATGGATCCCATCATTGATAACCATCTCTAAGTCCGGTGGCCATAAAAAATTTCCCTGAGCTCTTCCACCTTTCTTCTGACCTTGGTCATGGAGCCAGACTGAGGGAGAGAGGAGATGTTATTCCTCTTTTTACTGAATGATCAAACTTTACTATCTTCTGTGTTACTAAAGATGTTTCAGTTAATGCCAGTATATTTAACTTGGAAAGCTTATGCAATCAACTATATACTCTCTGTGATGACTCTTACAGGATAGATCACTGGAACAATGAGAAGGAGAGGATTTTGGTGATCACAGATAAGACTCTCTTGATCTGCAAGTATGACTTCATCATGCTCAGCTGTGTGCAGTTGCAGCGAATTCCCCTGAATGCTGTCTATCGCATCTGCTTAGGCAAGTTTGCCTTTCCTGGGATGTCCCTGGACAAGTGAGTATGATGTCTTAAAACTTGGGAAAGTGGTGCAGTGGTGGTGGGACATTTAGGGAAAACAATTATAAGTTCAATTCAGCTCTGTAAGTTGGAAGAATCCAGGGGAGAACAGTGAAACTCTCAGTTGAATTCATCAAACAATCATTGAATTCCTAATCTATGTCAGTCAGGAATAAATTTTTTAGTAAATTTTTACTTAATTTTGAAAAACTGACAAGTAAATAGTTAAATATGAGGTGGAAAGAGCTGTGGGAGCATGGTAGGAGAGCTTCTCAACCAATTTGTTTGGCAGAGAATCAGCATGTGTCCTCTAAGAGGAACTGCCTGGGACTCTAGTAACCCTTCATCTTACTCAGCCTCAATTGCTACTGGTTTTTACAGCTGGAAGCTATTGGAACTTCTCTTTCCAGCACTGAAACCCTAGGTTTAGGGGCCAAGTGTGGGGCTGGGACCCCTTGCTCCTCAGGAGGAACCTCTGCAGCCAGAGGTATCCCTTTTGATTTTTATCCACAACACATCAGCGTGGGACCAGTCTGTTCCTATCTTTCCCCTCCTACCAGTCTCCATATGGCTTCTTCTTTAAATCTCTAGTTGTAGGACTTCCATTCAGCCAGATTTCAGGCATTTCTGAATGATGATTATTCTTTAGTTTAGTTGTAATTTTGATATGGTTGTGGGAAGATGCAAGTTTTGTGTCTAAACTATGCAGCCATCTTGACTGGAAGTCGTAACATAGAATTCTTATTCCTATCTTTCTTGAATGTTATCTACTGACTCCCTAATATAAACCGATTTACACTGATGAGAGCCCACTTCTTTCATCTTCTTGAAAAAAAGATGAAAACTCCTACATCACTCATTTTTTAAAGTTGTTTATAATTATCATTATAGTTACTTCAATGGTTACTTATTTAAATAATATACTTCCTCTGATGTTTTTCTTAATAGTGTATATTAAGCTTCCACTCTAAAAAGTAAGAAATGTGACTCTTCACACTATTCCCACATTCTCAAATCCTTCACTTCCCTTTCTGCATTAGTTTTGCCAGACAAATTTCATTTTTATGGTATATTTTATTTTATTTCCCATGAGGCACCCAATTATTACCACAGAGAGTTGATGTAATTCCATCCCTCCTAATTAACTTGTGCGGCTTTATCCAGATCTGCATTCTGGGGTTAGAATGAGAAAGCCTGTGCCAGCAGCTGGCATACTGTTAAATGTTAAAGGCTGTCTCTGAGCCCCTGGAGGTAGGAACATAGTGTGGTGAAGGGGTGTTTTTTTTATGTTCTGCTCAGTTTTTTAGCAAACTTTCATAGTAGCGTTTTGCACTAGGATTAGAGTCCTGGATTTCAGTCACAATTTTACAACAGTTAACTTCTCTTCCTCATCTATCAAAGAGTCATTCATATTAGTTGTCATTCTGCTTCATTAACAGTCTTATTGTAAGGCTCTAATGAGATAGCTTGAAAGCACTTTGTAATATGCCTCAAAGATATCAGGTGTTAACAAGTTCTGATCTTCTCCCAGATAAAAGCTTTTGTTAACAAGAAACTAAGTAGATTAATTTGATTATTATCTTTATTTCCAAGTCAGTTGGCCCTTCCTGGTTGCATATTAAGTCACTATTATAAGGTCAAAGGTCAGAAAAAGGAGGAAGAGGCAAGGGAAAAATCAGCTGCTAAATAATCGTAAACTGACTTCAGAGGAAAGCCTGGACACAGTCTGAGCAAATCCACTTGTTATGAGAAAATGCAATGATTTAGCATTAGCACCCGCTAGCTGTGGATGGTAATACTGGCAGTGTTTGCCAAGAGCTTTTTACCTCCCCTGTACCATTGATCTTCAACATGCAAGAATTAGTAGGGCTGATTGACTACATGTTAGAGATGAGACAAGTGAGGCCAAAAGGGGTTCAGGGATTCAGAACCATCAGCTAATTAGTATTAAAGCTGGGTTTTAAAAGCAGTTTTTCCAATTCTTTGTTCAGTATTCTTTCTTTTGAATAAATAATATGTTATCTCTGTCTCTCCCTTTCCCTTATCTTCCCTTCCTCTCTCTTCATTTCCCTTCCCTCTTTTGCTCTATGATCCCACCTGTTTTGTCACCCTCTTTCCTCTTCTCTGTCTCTCTGGGTGAAGATAACTTCTGATAATGTAGCTTGTGCTTCTCTTAAGAAGCCACGAAGAAGACTATTGGAACTTAGTAGAACATGTGCCAGCTTATCCCACATACTGGTGCTTACAAAACAGAGTTGTTTTGTTTTATTCACTGTTTGCCTTTGGCTCAGTGTAAAGAGAGAGAGAGACAATGGCAAGAGACAACTAAAGGCTGTGGATTATTTATTTGTGCGATGAAGGCAGATTCTCCTAGAATTAGAACATTCCCTAGAGACAAAACCGGGAAATGGTAAAAGGCCTGTTTTATCCACCAGTGTAACTAGTTGCTGGTATCTATCTTTTGTTATCTTTCCTTATCTGAGATGCAAACCATAAATCTTATTTCTATTATAATTATACTCATTCCCAGATTTTAATTAAAAATTAATTTCATAATCCAAACTGTGGGACAGAGAGAAGAAAATGAGGCTTCTATGAGAATTAAGCATAAGGGTAGAGCTATAACTAATTGTAACCACATCAATATCTTGCTGTTTAAATTTGGACAAGTCACTTTACTTGAGCTCTCAATATTCAATCTATAAAATGTCAATAATAGAACATCTCTGCCAGATCTATCATACAGTTCATTGTAGATTTAAACGATGGATGTGAAAGTGTTTTATAAATTGCAAATTGAGAAAATAAAGTAAGTTTTCACTTAGAGTTCTAAAAATTCCTATTTACTTGTCAAATCACCCTTGCCCCCTATTTTTTTAATATGCCCACACTAGATAATGATGAGAAAGCTATGACTCTGAGTCATCTGGTGACTTGTCAGTAATCATGTAAATAGATGGTGGTGGGGTCTGAAACAGGAGATTATCTGATTTCAGATCCTCCCTTTGTCATGCACCTAATTCCCAAATCCTCAAATGCATTGTAATTTTTCAGAGTAAATGGGCCCCCCTCTCTTTAGCTCTGTTCCCATCTGAACTCTGTGATGAGGAGGTAGTCTTATGTTTAGAGAGCAGGTCTGAAGGCCTCCTGGGAGCCAGTCCTAGATTTGCTTCTAGTGACCTAGAACAATCAGACCACAGTCCTGGCTTCAGTCCCCTCTGTAAACTGGAGAGGGTAACGGTATCTGTCTCAGTCTGTGTTGAGGATTAAATGAGATAATACATATAAAATGCTTAGAAAAGTGTCTGGTATGTAGTAAGTATTTAGAGGAGGCAAGGTTTTATCATAGGTTTGTTAGAAAGACACTGGTTTACTGATGTAAGCACCAGGGACCTAGATCCTCATCCACTTTCTTAATATAATTCTCCTCTCCTTGCTGAATCTCTCAGCTTCCTTATTTTAAAAATTTCTAAGGGTTTTATTGGACTTCAAACTCTGTGCTTTTGTGGTACTCCTCTATTGGTATAGCAATTTTCCAAAAGTCATTCATCTTAGAGGGCTAAATGATTTACCTAATCAATTACTCCTATGGAAAAAAAAATGTCTCTAAAGAGGTTTTCTGCTGGAAAATATTGCTATTTGCACACTGATTTGCTAACAAAAGCTGAGAGCGAAGATTAGGCCAAGAAATGTCTTCCTGTGAGATGTCACACACTTATCTTTCCATTTTAAAATTTGCATTCTGCAAATTTAATGGACAGGCAATGCTGCAAAAGTGAGGCCTCAGAAACTGCTTGTGGTGGTCACCACCAGCCTCTCTGTAGAGATGCTGGCGAAAACAGCAGCTAGGAGCCTCCCCCTGTTGACACCTGAAGGTGGGAAGGAGGGCATTCCAGACATTACTCCATAGTCTCAGCCTTGCTCCCTGGGATCCAAAGGCCAGGAAGCTGCTCTGTGCCCCCAAGAGTTCTAATTTGGCCTCTGATCCTCAGACAAGAGCTTCAAAGGGCCTCTGCTTTGCTCTGGGTGAAATCGGCTCGTGGCCCAGGCTGATTCTGCTGGCTTCGCGTCTGTCAGTGTGTTCTAATCACTGTTATAAGAGTGCTTCTGCAGAACACCTTGTAAAATATTTTCTATCACTCCAGCAACATCTCCTGTCTAGACAATCTAATTATGAGCGCAGAGCAAACAGTTGAAATGTATGCCGCCCCCAAGGGTTGCCTAACTCCAGGAATGGGGATGGGAAGACAGGGGAGGAGGTGGATGGCATTGGTTCCTTTTTGTTGACTTGACCAGAAAATTAAGCCCTTTAAAAGAATCCGGCTAACTTTTAATTAAAAAGAAATGATCTGGTGGAAGCGGGCATTTTGTTGTTTTTCCAAACTCAGTGGAGGATTAAAGGTACTGATTTATTTGCCTCCAATCACATCTTTTTCTTGGCTTCAAAAGTGGTTTGTGGTCTTTGCTTAAAAAAGAAAAGCCACTGATTTAATAATCCGCCCTCCCGGCACCATTCTGAAAATGAAAAGTGGCTCCCTACAGGTACGTTCTTTCCAAGTAGTGATCTGATTAATTCACAAGTCTTTTCTGAGCTTGGCCAGGTGGCTGGTCTTGTACATGACAAGGTCAGGAAACATGGATTCTATCCCTGAGATGTTCACAAGCTTAAGGAATCACACACACACACACACACACACACACACACACACACACACACACTCATGCTTTGACCAGGATTTGGTTAGTGCTTTGGTGGAAAGTCAACAGTGTCATGGGCACATGAGAAGGAGAAATAATTTCTACTGGGAGGTGTTGGAAGATATAATGGAGAAGGGGTGATAGGAGCAGGTTTTTATAGAATGAGCAGAATTTGGAAAGAGAAATTGGAAGGAGCAGTGAGGTCCATATAAAAGTAGACAAATGCCCAGGCAGTATGATCATGCCAGGCCTCCAAGGGGCTGGGTCCTAGTTGCTGGGAAAGTATGGTGGATGTTTCTGAATGGTTTTGAAGAATAATAATATGAGGATTTGGGGGTTTAGTTATACTAGGGCATGAGATGTTGAAAGTTTTGGGGGAGTTGCCTAAAAGAATTAGCATTTTGCTTCAGGAAGATAAGGGTAGTAACACTATTAGAAATGTGTTGGAGAAAATAGAAACTGTGGGAAAGAGCTGACCAGGGAAGAGATTTTCTAATAGTAAAGTTGGGAAATCATAACAACCTGAATAGGGCCAATGGGTGAGTAAAGGAGGGCATGGTGGGTGCGAGAAGACTTGGCTGAAGTAGAATTTCTGGCATGTGATGACTGTATTGGGTTTTCTAGTATGGGAGGGGGAGGGATGGATAGGGAGCCTCCAAGTGGAAGGTGAACTTTGTTTTATTGTGTAGTGTGCCTGATAGGCTATGGGAAAAGATGATGGTTGGGAGAAACTACTCATACAACCAACATTTATTAAGCATTTGAATCACCAGTTGCTGTGCTGAGTATTGTGATACAATTGTGCTAAAGAGAGTTGTGTTAAAGAGAGTTTATTCTATCATGGAGCTCACCGTCAGGAGGGCAAAGAAAACAATCAAATAATCATACTAATATGTATAAAATTACAACAGCCCTAACTGGTTTGGCTCAGTGGATAGAGCGTCAGCCTGCAGACTCAAGGGTCCCAGGTTCGATTCCGGTCAAGGGCATGTACCTTGGTTGCGCACACATCCCCATTGGGGGGTGTGCAGGAGGCAGCTGATTGATGTTTCTCTCTCATCAATGTTTCTAACTCTCTATCCCTCTCCCTTCCTCTCTGTAAAAAATCAATAAAATATATTTAAAAAAATAAAAATAAAATAAAATTACAACAATGATGGTGTTTTGAAGAAGAGATATAGGAAGTGTGTGAATTATCTATTGCCACGTAACAAGTTACCTCAAAACGTAGTACTGTAAAATAACATTTATTGTTTCTGTTTCAGAGTCAGGAATATGGATGGGTATGACTGAACTGCATTCTTTGGTTCGGGATCTCTCCAAAACTTCAATGAAGGTGTCACTGAGGCTGTGGCATCTCAAAACTCAACCAAGGGAGGATCACTTTTAAGCTCACTGGTGTAGTTGCGGGCAGGCTCAGGTCCTCACTGGAGTTTGGCCAAACATATCCCTTCCCTAAGGCTACTGACAGCATGGCTACTGGCTTCTCTAAGAGGGAGCAAAGGAGAAATCAAGAAATAGCAAGAAAAGTTGAGAAAGGTAGAAGCCACAATCTTCAGTTAACCTAATTGTGGAAGTGAAAGCTCATCACCTCTGCCACTTCTGTTCACTAGATGCACCTCATACTAAGGGAGGCTATCACCAAAGGGCATGACATTCAGAAAGTAGACATTATTGGAGGTCATCTGAGAGGTAGCCTACCACATGCGAGATATCAGAATATTTATTACGGGATTTAGACCCAAATTCGAGGGTGAAGATCAAGGCAGTTTTCTATGAGGGAGGGATTCTGGAGCTGGAATTGGAAGGATGAGTGAGAGCTGACAAAGTGAAGGAGGTTATGGAGAGAATATCTTGGGTAGAGGAGGGATATGCACAAAGGAAGGAGGGAACCTGGTACCTCTGAGGAACTATAAACAAGCTAACACAGTCTGAGCCACTGACGAGATTAATTCTGTATTTAAATGTAGATGAGTTATGGTATTTTGGAGAAGTTAGAGTTATCTGTCACTGCACTGGCATTCATTAGAGAATGAAGGGGTTCATAGTTAAAATTAGTTTGAAAGCTTTTACTCTAAACTAAAGACTGTCTCTGGAATTGCTGGGGAATGAGTCTGATTCAGTGTATAAAGCAAATAAAATTGCCCACTTATCTCTTAGGGTAATTACTTATTGTGTAATGAGATAATGTTCATAAATCACCCTTGGCTTATTGGGGAAAGGTATTATATAAACACAAGGCTTTATCAGTGATGATGGAAATAGCTCTAGGGGATTAAAATCATATGTACATCTTGACGCTATAGCATTTTACTCCAAACTAAGAGACCGGCAAAGTTCACCTGAGTTCTTGAGAAATATTTTAGGTTAAGAAGTGGAGGCAGCAGAGTGCTGGGAGGTGCTTGGAATGGGTGTGGGCATGGAGAGGCAGGGTGGGATTGGAAAACTCTTTTTTTAGTTCATTCACTCTAATAAAGAAGAGCATTGGCCCTTGGTAATCCTGGTTAAGTGAATATGACTCCTTAAAAATGCAACATGAAGACTCTATTTTGAGCTAGGAATGGGAAAATCTGAATTCTACTCTTTATCCTGGCTTCTGTTTTTTGTGCATCCTTGAAAGTTGTTTTCCCTCTCAGAGCCTCAATTGATCCCATGAAACATGAAAGGGGTTAAAATATGTGATCTTTAAGGTCTCTAGGCCAATGATTCATGATAATTTTATAATGTTCTTTCCAGTTTTGCTCCCATGAAATAAGAACCATAGAACTCATTATCAGCAGTCAACGGGCACTATAAGCAATGTTTTGGAAATGTTTAACATTGGCAGCAGACCTATAACTGTGGTGCATTTATTTTGCAGACTAATAGGAAGATGGACCAGGAGAAGAGAAAATAGGCCAGTTAGTGTTTGATCCACATTTTTCCAACTTCAACTGACATATTCTTCTCCTTTCCTCCACCGCCTTGCTCTTCTCTTATTCCAAACTCTCTTGACTTAGCCATGTATTTCTTATTTTTATATTATCTCATTCCTCATTTCCCTGTTAAAAACATCCAGTTAGTTATGAAGTGAGTTAAATTATTCTTCATTTAGGTATGCCTGATTACTTTATTATCCAGCCAACAGAGTGTTTACCTCACTAAATAAAGTATAGTTTTAAACACACAAGGAAAATATTTTCATTAGGTGGAAGTGAGGTGAGAGGTTATTAAGAGTCCAGTGTGTTGTCTTTCTTAAAGAGTAACTTCCTAGTTTCTCATCCTTCCTTCCCCAAATGTTCTCTCAGTAAATAAGATGATATGGCACAGTATCTGTCTCCCCAAATTAAACATTATTGCACTGCATAGGACTTTGTGCTGTAAGTTTAACAGGGAAGGAGTGTTAATCATTCACTTAACTCAAGGCCTGTTACTCAGAGACAAACTAACAGAGAGCTAGAGCCTGTTTTCTGATGGGAATAGGAACTGGATGAATTGGTTTGGGAGAGCCTAAGCCCTAATTAATTGGAGATAGAGGATCTGTTTCTGTGAGCAGAGAATGCACATGGTAAAATGCTTCCAGGAACAAGATGGTATCCATCAATTCAGACCAAGCACAAAGCGTGTAGAGTCAAAAGGAATGACTCTACAGGTATGCATAGAGAAGTGACCTTAAACCCAATACATAGCCACCTGAAACACCTAGGGTTATATTTTGTGCCATTTGATGATGGGCCGGCAGGCCGAGGAAGCTAGTTCTAATGTAAAACCTAATGTATAATTAAGAACAGTAGGTAATTAATATTTATTGACTTTTTAAATTAAAAAGTTGTTTTAACTATTTTATGCAGTTCCAGTCATCGTGTGTTTTTGTTGCATTTTTTTTTCTTTTTGGGGTGAATTTGATATTGCTGTGTCCAGATTCTGCAAACAAGTTTTAATTCTAATAGTTTTAATGAGCTGATTCAACAAATGGAGGACAATGGTCTCATAACCTCTGTAGGGAAAGAGAGGTGAATTATATATTGGTCTTGCCCTCAAATAGCCTGAGATCATATAACACATAGCATGACAAACCTTAAAGGAAGTATATAAACAACATATTAGGGGAGCACAGATGAGCCAATTATTTTTTTAAGGGTGGGAATTGTTGCTAAAGAGACAACAGACTGATAAACTTTGGTAGAAAATGGGAAGATGACTCATAGGTTCGGGGAAGAGTATTTTCAAAATAGGTGTTAATACAAAAGTATGAAAAGTTATTTTCAGAAATTATGAGGAGTCTCCTGATTGACTGGGGAATAGGGAGAATGGAGGGAAAGAGAAGAGAGAGAGGGTAACCTATTCACAGGCAGTGTTAAATGGCAAGATATGGAAGTTTTATATATTTTTATTGGCTAATGAGATTCATAAAGGTTTCAAAGCATTGAGGCCTTGTGCATCTTTGTGTCCCTACAGCCGGTAGCACAACACTTACATGTGACAGGCACACTGCTGTGTACTCAATAAATGGTGAGTAAATGATTAAAGCAGGTAGTGGTGTGTGAGATGGATTGGAGCAGAGTAGTTTGATCAGACCTTTGAGTCAGTGCTAGAGAGAGGTATTGGATGCTTGACCTGAGTGTGGAAAGGAGAGGTCATATATGAGATTCTGAGTATCACCCTCTTGTGTGCAATACTGACTAATGCCCCCAAACTCCAATAGTGCAAAGTCATTTCAGATTTGCTTGGATGGAGATAAAGTCTGAGAACAGAACTGCCTTGGGGTTTATGGCCCTACCATCTTTAGCAAGGATCAAGTTACATCACAGACTCTGATGAACTGGGCAGCAGGCAAGGATTTTGTCATGCATGCTCTTGACTTTGCCTTTGGGGATCTGTGCCAAGAATGCCCTGTATTTGATCTTGGGTGTGGTGCTGTCCACTCATTCATAATGCCCAGGGAGGCGTGTTGACAAGGATGGGTCGATGGCGGGGAATTACTGAGCTATTTCTTGGCAAATCTCTGGGAGGAGGCGTTCCCCAAATGCCTCAATCCTGTTATTTTTGAGTAATGGACTGAACCCAGGTGCCTGATTGGACAAGGCCACTCCCAATTTCTTCTAGATAAATATTTGGTTGCCAGGAGGTTATATTTAAATGAGAAATACCTCCTTAGGAAGTTATTGCCTAAGAATTCCTGCAGAGGGCAGGATCCCATCCTAGCTGGGAAATGCTTGAGAATTACCCCCAAACTGACACTGCGCTCACTATGTACTTACTGTGAGGGCATCCAGTTTGAGGTTCTACAAAAATCTGTTGCTCTGAATAACAAGAAAACCTATCAGTGTTAGATCCACTGCATTTCTTTAAGGAAGTGCCCTGGTCTTTAGTGTCATTATGACAGGATTCTGAAGCACAAATGGAATCCAAGTCAGGGATTTGGCTTTAAAGAGAGAAATTGGTTCTCTGAAAAAGAACTAATCCTTTCTGGAATCTAAAGCACAGAGTCTGGGATGCTAGGGAATTTGGATATTTTAGACAAAGGGCATCTTAACTTTGCCCTTCTATTGTAATTAATATTTAAATGTTGGCTTTTGGGGCCCAATCAACTTAACTTTTCTGTTCTCTCTATGGGGAGAACCCTCTTATATATTTTCTTTCTGTATCTTCACTAAATAAGATTATTAGGATTTAGCAATTAAATCTCATAATTATTTTTTTGAGTCCTCTGTCTTTAGAAATAACCCAACATCCTCAGTTTGTTTGTTTATTAAGAAAAGAATAGAAGTGTGTCAGGATGGTCGAGTGGTCTAAGGCGCCAGACTCAAGAAAAGAATAGAGGACAAAACACAAAAATACAGCAAAAAAGACAGCAAACAAACAAACACAAAGAAAGACTGGGCATAAGACAAGTAAAAAGACTAACCTAACTTTCGGGGTCAAAATTCAGTGTTTTTGATCCTCTTATTAACATCCATTCTAATAATTTTCCATAACAATATGTGGCATTGAAGTCCTATGCTGTGACTATCCCCATGGTTTTCTGAATCATCTCTTAATCACCAGCTATACATTATTTCGGTTATGTTTTTAACTCTTTGGACCCCTTTTACTTAGGGTTGTATTATTATCCACTGACATAGGTTGCCTCAGAAAGGGGAGACCTTACCCATGTGCAGCAGCTTAAATTTAAGTGATAAAAGGCCTGTTCAACAGATTGGGTTGGGCCCAGGGGCTGTGTAGGACATGTTTCAGTGAGAAGCTATCTGGAGGAATGGCGTGGCGACCGGGGGACACTTGTCAGAGAGTCAAAGTTCAGGATTTGTTTCTGCTAATTTCTTGCAGGAAAAAGCCCTCTTAGTTATGATGTGTTTAAATTCTTCCAAGGTGTTGTTATTATACTTTAACAAATGACAGTATATGATAAGAAACAGAAGCTGGAAGGGATCTTAGTGTCTGATCCAATCTCCCTGGTTTCGTAGATATAAAATGTGGTCTTGCCCTGACTGGTTTGGCTCAGTGGATAGAGCGTCGGCCTGCGGACTGAAGGGTCCCAGGTTCGATTCTGATCAAAGGCACCAAAATAAATAAATAAATAAATAAATAAATAAATAAATAAATAAACAAATAAATAAATATGAAAAAATGAAATGTGCTCTTGGGGGACTCTGTTCAAGACATCCAATGACAAGGCTGAGAGTAGAACTTAAAGATGGGTAAATAAGTAAGGAGGCTGTGCATTGACCTAAATGTTTATGTTCTAGCATGTTTATGTTTTCTTCTCCTTATGTCATCAGAGAACTGGGAGCCTGCTCTTTAGGAGCATCTAGGCAACGGAGCATTGGTTATGCAGATAGCAGATGTGGAATTAGGGTTTTGATTTTCCATAAGTGAACTCCCTACAAATTGGTTATTGACTATCTTCTTTCTTCTCTGTGTATATATTTTTTAACATTTGTAGAGCAATGAAAACAAAGTTTATGATCTTCTGGTGTCCTTCGAAATATATGATATTTTTATCTGGGTACTCTTAAAAATAATAATAAATGATATCATGAGGAGAAAAGAAGGGTATAAGTGGTTTTTACAGAAATTATACCATATGAAAGAAAATATGCCTGAATATCAGTGTCAGGAGTTTTGAACTGGACCTAGTTCAAGCATTTAACCCTTCATATGTTTGTATATTGTCATTGTTGGGGAAGAGACTTTCAAGAAAGGTTTCCCTCATTGCTTCTTAGAATTTTTTTAAATATATATTTTATTGATTTTTTACAGAGAGAAAGGGAGAGGGATAGAGAGTTAGAAACATCGATGTGAGAGAAACATCGATCAGCTGCCTCCTGCACACCTCCTACTGGGGATGTTCCCGCAACCAAGGTTCATGCCCTTGACCAGAATTGAACCCAGGACCCTTCAGTCCGCAGGCCGACGCTCTATCCACTGAGCCAAACCGGTCAGGGCGCTTCTTAGAATTTTTAAACAACTATCCTTTACAATTCTACTCATCTGAAATCCATGCAGTTCCCCTGGGTAGTTGCTGGGTGGCAGAAGTGTTAAAGTGGTGGCCCAGGGGCTAACCAGGATGTCAAAGGGGTAGTATTCATGTTCAATCAGCACTGAATATGTGTCCTAGTCCCCACTAGTGACACAACTGAGATTAGGTTTGGAGTGGCAGGTAGTGGGAGATATCTTTCTTTTCCCACTGTTTGTCATTGGTCATTTGAAAAGGGTGGTAAGTAATTATGATAGCCATTCCAATTTATGAAACAGACACTCTTTAAATATGTTACTGTGAATTCCAATATCACCACGAGTGAGGTGTTATTATCCCCATTTCACAGATGAGGACACTGACGAAGAGAAAGATCAACAAACAGACTCCAGGGCATAAAGCCAGCCAGTGCTTTACCTGGGATGAAACATAGATCCTTATACACCAAATCCATTCTTTTCTACCAAAGAACTGCTAAATAAGTAAAAATAAAGCCAATGACAAAAACCTCATCTCTGCTTTTGAGGGGAATAAATCAAAGGGAGTGAGTGTCAAGCACATTTAGGCTAGAGAGAGAATAAGAATGCCAGCTCCTAGTTCTTAGTGTCCTGGATTCTACAAAACCTTTGCACACTCCTTATTTTTATTAGATTCACACACACACACACACACACACACACACACACACACACACACTTACATAGTAAATACAGGAGGCTGATTAATTTTGAATTTTACAAATGAAGAAACTGAGGCTTGCTTGAAGGTGAAGTCATTTTAAAGTTCTTGTTAAATAGTGTAAAATTGGGTTACCGGATTACCCTGGCTAAGACATTCCCACTATATCATTCAGCCTTAAAGAAATGGGTTGTTTTCTCTACACAGGCAGTTCCCTTAGGCCTTAGTGCACAGTGTTGTGATAGTCCTCATTGACTTGATGGCCCTCATCTTTCAGCACTGGCTAATTCCTGCCTACACTTAGGATAATGCCTGTTTAAGCTGCAGCTGTTTACAGAGTCCTGCACACGGGAGATACCTCCCTCAGCTGGCCCATCATGCACATAATGAAACTGTGAATCTGTTGCTTCTTCACTGAAAGCCCTCCGTGGTTGCCAATGTTCAGACAAACCTTGCTAAATGATCCTAGTAGGAAATACAAAAAGGGTAATCTAGACATCTCAGATATTGTGCATGCTTATGTTTTACACTATTTATTTTTTGGATAGAATATAGATAAGAAATTCTTTTCAAATCTTGAATATCTGAGGTTGTGTAATAGAACATCTGGAGCTAGAATGGACCTTAGGAATTATCTAAGACCCAAAGAGGAAGAGTTACTTACATAAAGTCAAACTTATTTACAGAGGCATGGATGTCTGGGATGTCCTGATCCCCGAGAAAGAAGTTTGGCCTTGGCTTGGGAACCAAATATATGTGGATTTGAATCCTGACTGTCATTTACTAGTAGTAGATGACAGCAGTTCGATGTCTCTGAACTCTACTCTCATTTTTTAAAAATATACTTTTATTGATATTTTTACAGAGAGGAAGGGAGAGGGATAGAGAGTTAGAAACATCGATGAGAGAGAAACATCGATCAGCTGCCTCCTGCACACTCCCCACTGGGGATGTGCCCACAACCAAGGTACATGCCCTTGACCAGAATCGAACCTGGGACCCTTGAGTCTGCAGGTAGACGCTCTATCCACTGAGCAAAACCGGCCAGGGCTCTATTCTCATTTTAAAAAGGATGTAATAATACCTACCTACTTTGATGGGCAATGGGTCAGTCTAAAAGAGCTAGTATATTCAAAAGCCTAATGTACTGCTTGTGTATTTGCCTTTCTTACACACCCTGATGCCCTGATGTCTCTCATTTGGTTTGAATTTTAATGAGATCATGTGTTACAGAGTTTACAGCACAGATTAGTCACATGATATAGAAGTACAACTCAGTCCTCAATGGGAAAATACTGTGCAATCAATCCCTTTATAATTTATTCACGTCATATGTTAACCACATTATAGCATGCTTTTGCCATATGTAGTTTTAGCATCTATTATTACATTTGGGATCTGCTTTGACTTGTATTCCTGAACCTGTATAATTAAGTGTTATATTATAGTGGGCTTCACAGCATTGAGTAATGAAAAGAATTCTGGCCTTGTAATCAGGGGAATTTTGTGCCAACTCTGCCTGGCACCAGCTGGGTGATTATAGATGCCTCCTTTTGAGGCTTAAATGTGAGCATTTTAGTTCAGATAATTTATAATTCCTGATTAGTTTTAAGGTTTTGATTGTTTTTTTCTTTTAGTATATATTGAGATCCCAGTTTATTATGTCTGTATCACGCTTCTAGTGTAGGGCAAACTGTTATTCTTCTAAGTCAAGTCAATTCAATAGTGGAAGATGAAGCTGGATTCCTAACCATAGACCTCTCCTGCTAAGTTGGGTGTCTTTTGTTTTTATACTGCAAGGGCTCAATACTAAATAGGATCAGCATGTTGATTAGCCAACTCTGGCAAGGATAGATCTTTATAAATTACCCCAGGTTACAGGAAGGTGGCACTAGAGACTCTTCTCTCAGATAAATGAGGCCTGGGGTCTGGAATGGAATAGTCATAGATCTTTAATTGGAGACCACCTGATGGTGACTATCCAGCTTCTGTTTAAAGGCTTCTAGTAAAAGAGAATTCAATACTTCTCGCCTTGCCTTTCCCACTCAGGGAGTTTGTGGTTAGAATGGTTTTTCCTGTATTGAGTTAAAATAAGTTCCCTTGAAGCGGTCAATTCTTGGTTCTAATATTTTTCTCTGTTGCTACACAGAATCAAGAGTCAGTTTAATAATTCAACAACTATTTAGTTCCTCTTATATGCCAAATCCTGTGCTGAGCTCTGGAGAGAAGACATATGACATCTTTCTAAGGGCTTACAGTGTGGTTGGAGACACAGAAGAGTGAAATGTCAGTTGCAGAATGATGTGGCCAGTTCTGCTGGAAGTAGACATGGGGTGCCCAGGGGAGGAGGAGAGTAGGAAGGATATCCTACAATGTTTGAAAATCCAAGTATTCGTGTCCTCCTTCATCTGTAATTCTGGAAGCCATAGCAAGACTCAGGTACCTTGAGCTCTAATCCCAGTTTTGTTCCCATTGTCCCTAATGAACAATTCAGTCCATTTCCCATAGCAGAGACTGAAGGTAGCATCCTCTTATGTGATTAGTCTTTCACATTTTAAAATAAATAGGTGACACACTCATCTGATGAATCTGACCCCATATTTCCCACCCCCCCGCTTTTACTCTGCTCCTCACTGATCAGCCTACAGAAGAAAATCAGTACTTAATTCTCCCTGCACCTGAGCCTTGTCAAGTCTCACTGAGCCCCCACTTCCATACTATGTGTCTGCATTGTGGTCACCTTTAGCTTTTGCCTGCAATGTTCTTAACAATCACTGAATTAAAAGCACACGTAGAGAAAACCCACAGAAATGTTGAGCATGCCCAGGCAAATTGAAAGTTGCCCCTGGGATCTTTGCATTGACCAGCACAAAAAAGATGACTAAGATAATGTCTGCCCACTCCTATGTGGAAATAATGCGTTTGTCTGGAAGCCAGTAAAAAAAAAATGTGTGTTGAAAAAATGGCCTTATGACAAGTTATTTTGTACTCCAATTGCCTTGATTCTTCACATCGTTTATTTATAAAATTTTTGCACTCCAATATTTTTCACTGATCCTTTAAGGATTTTCAGTAAAAGGCTGAAAGAACCAGACTCAGGAGTCTGTTAGAACTGAGATGGGCATCATTCCACCTACTTCTGTCACACTCTGATCATTTATTTTTCCCCCAAATAAAGTGAAATGAAAATATTGAGGGAATGGGGCATCTCACAATCACTGGAGGGGAATCCCTTAATGATGGGATATGAAATCCAGTTTCTAAGTCCCATTACATAAAATAATTTCTCTGGAAAAGGAAAAAATCTAATTGCTATTTATACAGCCTGTCTAGATAAATTTCAATGTTAGTGTCAATCTTTCTTGGGAGTATTTTATATTATGTAGAACTTAAATCAGAACATGTGTTCAAAGGGATAGTAAACTCACTGATTCTCATGTGTGATGAGAAGAGTGGAAATTGAAGCATGGGGCCAGGGAGTAGCACTGGGAATTCTCTAAGACCATAATATCAGAGTATAAATTCCCTAATGTAAATGTAATTTCAGTAAACTTTAAGCAATGATTTAATTTTTTTGCAAAAGAATCTCCACTTTCTGGTGTTTTTTTTTTTTTTTTTTTTTTTTTTTTTTTTTTTCTAGACTAAAGGGAATGAGGCATGTTCTTCAACTTGGCAATAGGTATTTCTCATCAGTTTAAAAAAATTTAGAAAGAGTTGACTGATTTTTACCATATTTAAAAGCATGCAAATAGTTATCAATTTTTACTTTAATTTTTGATCTATTCTTTTTATAAAACAAATAAGAACCACTAAGTTTTCCCAAGAGAATATCTTGGGAATTCAGTGAATTTTGATACATGTATAAAAATAAAAGTTCATTATTGACTGCAATAATTATAATACACAAACCCTCTTGTCAAATATTTATTGAGGTTAAGGTACTGCTTGCATTTATGCTTTTTGATTGTTCTCAGAAGAACGGAATAAAAAATGTATCCCTTCTAAGGAGGTCTGAGGCCTTTTTCTTTTTGACTGAACTCCTCCAAATCAAGCTTCTGCTTGACAAACTTGGTTTTGACACCAAGCAGTACGCATAAAGGTAACATTTCAAGTCAGGTTCAAACAATCTGTTCAAATAGAATAAGCATGCATTGGGTGTGAATACATGTACATCACTATGCTAGGTGTTATGATATAGAACTAAGCAACACAGTTAGTGCTATAAATAATGCATATTTCATTAGCAGAGATAAGTCAAGTATACGAACAGCTATGCTTTAAAGTGCAGTAAGCTTATGTCATTGCAGAGGAGTTGACACTAAAGAGAATTCATATAACTGTGGCTGTATCTGGGAAATATAAGGAAGTGGTATATGACATGACTTTTAAAGAAAGGATACCAGGATATGGTGAGGAGTAGTGTTGTAGCAATATATAGAAATGTTTAAAAATCTTTAAAAACATTTAAAAAGGTTAAAAAAGTTTTAAAATGTTTGAATTAACTTTTCTGAAGTTTGAAGTGTGATGATAAGCACATATACCTTCCTATCTTGAACATGTATGGATGTAAAGAGAGGGACAGGGAAAAAAAACCTGGTTTAGGTAGAAGGTGTAGCAAGAATAGAGGCACGTGGTCAAGAAATACCGGGGAAATGCAGAGGATAGTGAGTGGGTACAGTTTTGCTTGAGTGTAATGAATGCATATTGAATGATAAGGCTAGTAATGGGGCCAGATGAAGGATGGAGAAATGTTTGTACATTCTTAGTAGCATGGAAGCTACAGTTGAATTTTAAATGGGGAAGTGAATCCATTTGATATTATTTCCCTAGATCAGGTTTTATGTAAACTATTGAGAATTCAAAGAAAAACATAGAAAACCTCATACTTTAAAGTCTTGTGTGGGACAAAGAGTCAAATTTAATTATTTTAATATAGTTATGTGTCCTGAAAGCTTCATCTTGTCCCAAAAGCTACGGGAATCATGGAAAGTTCTTTAAAGGAATTGAGCCTTAAGAATTGACTAAGGACTTTTGAGGTGGAAGAAATGAGAGATGCTGCTCCAATAAGACCCTGGAAATAGTCTGTGTGATTGCTAATACAAGGAACCCTGGGAGGAGAGATTCCTGCAGAAGGAGGGGAGCAGGACATTGAGGGAGGAAGGGAGACCAGTTAGGAAGCTGCTGCAGTAGAACAGGGAAGACAGTGAGAACCTGAACTACTCAGATGTCTATGAGGATAAAGAGATAGTTATTTCTACAGAAGAGGCAGTAGCAGCAGATGTTGATTTGATGCTGTAACTGGAGACTGGGGTGGGAATTGCAAAGAGGGAAAAGCATGAGAAAAGGCGTTAAAAATGGCTATAATTGGAAGTCTGGGAGGCAAGGAGAATGGTGCTGCTATTAGGAGGGATACAGCCATCAGGAGAAAATAGTTTCAGGGGAAATGTGTGGAATTCAGTGTTGGGTCACTACTAGAAAGCCAAATTTCCATAAAACCAGGCCAGGAGCAACATTTCTTGATGTAATTATTTCTACCTTTTATCTTTTGGAAAATTTCAGGCCATAGCACAAGTGCTGAAATATTGCCTCAAACTCATATTAAATAAAGTATTGACATCTAAGGCAAAAAAGACCATGTGTGTTAACTACAAACTGTGCAAACCAGTTGTCAGCTCCTATATAGATGCTCCTGGAATTATGGTGGGGTTATGTCCTGATAAAACCATCTCAAGTTGAAAAATATCATCAGTCAAAAGCACATTTAATACACCTAATCTACTGAGCATCACAGCTTAGCCTAGCTGACCTTAAGTGTGCTCAGAACACATACATCGGCCTTCAGTTGGACAATTTTCTTGAGTTTTATCTCAAGAGAATAATCACCTTCCTCTTCTCACCAGGGGCAGGAGACATAGTCAGATGGACATTTTGTAGATGAGATGGGATACAAAAACACATAAGAATAAAAAAAAAAACAAAAACAAAAACACAAAAATGCTGGCAGCACAGTAAACTGCAGAGTGTGGTTGTTTACCCTCATGACTGCAAGGCTGACCAGGAGCTGCTAATCTCCACAGCTCCCTGCTGCTATCACGCCTCATATCACTAGCCCAGGAAAAGGTCAAAATTCAAAATTTGAAGTATGGTTTCTACTGAATGAGTATTGTCTTTATACCATTGTATAGTTGAATTATGCTAAGTAGAGAACATTGTACTCTTTCTGGTCTTGGCTTATGGATGTTCTAAATAATAACATGGGATTATTTATGATGATAGGTTGGCACTTTTCAGCAAGCTGCTTTCTCAGAAAGGGACCAACAGATACAAGGTTTTCTCAAAACACCTAATTTTCATTTCTTCCTTCTTTCTTTCAGTTAGTGGCTAAAATTAGGGACTAGTGGACCACATGTATAGATTTAATGACCCCACATGCTTTTGAGATGAATCATGGTGGCCTCCTCTCTGTGCTTCCTCATTACTTCATTTCCAACTCCATTTCTGTCTCCACTATAATTGCAGCACTGGGTGAGACGCTGCTCGAGGAGGAATTAGCTGAACTGTGGTGGTTTGGCAGCAGAAGGATAGAGAGGAAATAACGTGGAACAGGAGGTTTGTGTGAAACATGTAGCCTTGTGGCTTTCTGCCCAACCAAGGCAGCTTCCGCTACAGTTTCCCGCCCTCCTAAGGCTTTCAAGGCATTAAGTGCAAGGTAGAGGTAAGTCTACATGAGGCATTTGCCCCAAACATGATTATCTAGATATGCAGAGGCACTTTAAGCACACACATTCACAGAGCTATTACCCTGAGATCTCAGGGGAAATGTAAAACTACACTGTTTCAAAAAAACAGTAAATACAAAGCAATAAGAGGAATTGATTTGAGTGCTCTGATGGTTTGGTGGAGAAAAGAATGCAAATAGTAGAATGAAGGTAAGAGTGGGAAAACAACATAGCTCAATTCTATTAGAAGCAAGAGCTTTTTAAAAAATGTCTTTTTTTTTTTTATTTGTGATTGAAACCTCCAAAAATCAAAATGTGTCACTCATCAGGACTTTGCAGTGGGTAAACCAGTATATAGAACATAGAAGACTAAATAAATGAAAGTGTATGGGCTTAAAGTGCTAACAGCTAATTAATTAAGGAGATCAGTTGTTGGAAAACAATTGAATGTATAGGAAAGTTAAAAAACAACAACAACATATTGAGGAGCATAGATAGCATTGATCCATGAACTAGAATGTATTTTACAGCTTTACTAGTTCAATCCCACATTCTACATTGGAATCACTAATATATTAGCTTGGAACTGGGTCACTGGTGTGTGCCCCAACATGCTCAGAAATGGGGATCTCACTGGAACCACATAGAGCCTAATTCTTCATATCCATAAATATGTTTCAGACTTATGAACTTTAAATCATGTGCTTTTTCAGATGTGTGTCTCCAGGCTGATTGACCCTCTTCACAGAGGGCATTCGCTTATATCCAAGATCTCTATCATCATGCCCTTCCTTGTACCCTTGGTTGCTTGATTTAGAGTCGGAGACTCTTCTTTTCATGACACCTTGTCTTTGTGGAGTTGAAATAGTGCTATGACCCCAAGGCTCAGGAGCAGTGAAGGACCTGGATAACCTGCTGCCTGGATCATTAGGTCTAGTTCCTGGGGTGAACATTTGGGTAGTGGTTGCTGCTCCCCTGTATTGGGAGAGAGCCTCAGGGGTCCAGAGGTTGGTAGGAGTTTGCATTGTCATAGCTCTTGGTCTTCTAGCCCAGTATGAGGTGTAGAAGCTGGTGCTGAAAAGTAGATCACACTTCCAGATCCATCATATCACACTTTAGTACTAAACATGGTAAATGATGCTATGAACAATGCCTGTTTCTATCCATCTTGTTACAGTCCATGTGCTCACTATATAAGGTTGGATGTGGTATCATGGAAAGAGACAAGTGCCAAGCACCTATGCTCTGTGCTCTTAAGAAGTATGTACGGGGTATGATATAATAAAATTTCACAAGTCACACCTTTCAAAATGAATTTGAGGTTAGGTATGTTTTAGGCTGGAAGTCAGCAGACTTTTTCTCTGAAGGAATAGATAGTAAACATATTAGACTTTTGGGACCATATAATATCTATTACAATTACTCAACTCGGCTGTTATAGAGTGAAAATAACAATAGACAATACATAAGTGAATGGATGGGGTTGTTTTCCAATATAGCTTTTAAAAAAAACAACAGGCAGTGGGCCAGATTTGGCCACAGGCCCTAGTTTGCCAATCACTGCCCCAGAGGGTGGACAGTTAGCATAGTGGAGAACAGTCCTTGGCCACCTACAGTGAGGCCCTGTTCTGACCTGTTCAACATTCCTACGTATGATTCAGTTGATGGCAGAAGACACACCTGGTAAATCTGCAAGTTTCAGGAAATCAATGTTCTGTCATATATTTTGCAATGTGATTATGGTGCAGAAAGCGGCAGCTATAGTCTATTGGCAAAGAGCGTTGCCTTCTGAGTTAGGTGAACCTACTTAAAATTACAGGTTTGCCGCTTTCTACTTGGGGGAATTCTTCCTAACTTGCGTAAGTTATTCAGCCTCTCTAAGTTTTATATTTTTCACCTATAAAATAGACAAAATTTTACTTGTGTCAAGAGTTATTGCAAGGATTAAATTGCATGATGTATATAAAATATTTAATGCAATGTCTGACACATAGTAAGCTCTCAGTGAAAGGTAATATAAAAAACCTGACTGGAGTGCTGTGCCCCTAGCCAGCCGGCTACTGAAGCTTGCAGGATGAATGTGGGGGTGGCACACCGTGAAGTAAACCCCAGCCCTGGAATGATGAATAGCCTGGGCCTCTGGCTGGCCACGTCATCTTGGTAAGACTGCTGCCTGTTGTTCTACTTTCATCCCTTTCATCAGCATTCCTGTTGTCTGGAAACAAGGATTATTTTAATGTTACAGCACTGAAAAAAAAAGTATTATAGTGTGTTATTTACCAGAATATTTACAAGTTTCTGTTGACCTTGTTGATTGAGCATGACTGCTAAATATTACATAATAATAAAAAGCATTTATCAAGACAGTCTTGCAAAGAAATACTTTGAATTACAGAAACTTGCATAATTTAGCCCATCAGCATTCATATTGAACAACATCATCCATAATTTGGCTATGTATGTCTTCCAACATGTGGTGAAAAGAACACCCTTTGAGACCACTGATCAAGAGAAGGCTCAGCTACTGACACACTGGGAACAGGTGGACTACGGGCTCCAATTTACTTCTTTCTGCAAATTCCTCAACATCTCTTCTATTGCACTCTACCTCCTAGCCAGCTTCTATGCCATGTCTGATGCTGCTCACTTCCTCATCAACATAGCCTCATTGCTCATCATATTGCTGCCTAAGTTGACCCAATTTCAAGGGGTTCATCTCTTTGGCATCAATATGTACTGAAGGATGGGGCTGGGGATGACGTTGGAACAAAACATCTTTGCCTTTTCCATGCTGTCTTCTATATCATGAAAGACTGAGAAATATATAATTTCCCCCAAATTTCCAGAGAACTAGCTAGAAATGTGGCTCCCTGGGCCTAGCCCTGCTAGGAACAGGCTTCTATGAATCAGAAAAGGCAGGTGAGGTAAGGGATACATCACAGCAGGAGGCCATGTTTGGACAGCTTATTTGGTGATTAAGTTTTTCTATATCTTCCATCCCCATTACCTTCCAGTTCTGTTTCGCTGTGTATTTTCCTTATAACAAGGGCAATCGTTTTTTCAAAAAAAAAAAAAAAGTAAAAGAAAAAGAAAAACTTCACTGAATCAAGAACAAAAACAAAGGAAGCCATCTTGTTTGGGGGAGAAATACATAAGCTGATTCCTCACACAGAGGCAGACTTTCCAGACTACTACTGCAGGTTGTGTTAGAGACTTGTTATAAAGTGTAGGTTATGACTTTGGATAGAACAGTGCAGAGAGGTGATTCCCTCTCTAATGAGGCTTTTATGGAAAGTTACAGAGGTGGAAATCTGAATGAGAAATTAAACAGTATTCAGCCCTTCAAATAGGCAGATGAATTAGAGGACGAGGTCTCAAACATAGAGTAAGAATACTCCAGTAGATCACAGATCTTTATCCAGAAGATCTTTGAGCTGGATCTATAACCATTCCTCTTATTAGTATCTCTTTGGTTGGATGGGATTCCTATTGTAGAGAAGGGTAGGGAGTAGTGACATTATTACACCTTGTCTCTTGCTACTTAGGGATTTTGCTGTTAATGTAAATCCCACATCAGTACCAGTTATATACAGGACTGTCTTCATGCTAGACTAGAGGATATTTCATATGATGAACTAGGTCTTACTTAGTTTTGGGTCCTAGCCTAGGAGTAAAAGGTTTTTAAAAGTATGAGTGTCATACTTGAAATAATAGATTAGCTAAGAAAAGGGATATAATAGCCCATGAGATAGAGTAAATATTAAAAGGGACTGTGGTCTAGTCAGCAGAGGTTTTTACATGTTCATTACAAAAAAGAAACTATTTTAAAACTACCTATTACTCATATTTATAAAATAGAGAAAGAACATCAAAATAAAATGAAAAATGAGGAAATATAAATGAGTAAAATAATAAAAGTAAAGGTTAGTGCAATGAACAAATCATCTAAAATCTGACTCATTTTAAGACAAAACAAGGAAGATAAAGCTATTTTTACTACAAATAGCAGAATATTAGTAGTCACTAATATCACTAATATTACACAGAAGGAGGTAAAATTAGGAATGGGGAAAAGGTAAAACCACTGTTTGAGAAGAATTTAAAATAATAACAAAAGAATACCACATATAATTTTGTGTAAAAATATTTGACATCTGAGAGGAAACAGATGATTTCTTGGTAAAATACAAAATATAAACACTAATACAAAAAGAAGAAAGCTTTATAAGACATATTTTCATGGAAAATGTTAGAAAAAAAAATAAAGATGTACCAAAAGTGCATCCAAATCCATATCATCACTTTCTTATTTGTAAGCAACTAAGATTCTTTTAATATCCTTTAAACTATTAGAAAAACAAGCATGAGCATCATGAGTGAGAAGAGACTCAGACACTTCATTTAATACATGTATTATAATAAGAACTGAAGAACTCATAGCTCTTCTTGTCTTTCTCACCTACTTCTTCCATTTTTCCACTCCCCTGAGCTGTGGTATAGAGACAAGCTCCTAAATCTTTCCCAGCTGCAACTCTATAAGGCTAAAGGAAAGCTGTGCAGATGGAGACATGGAGAAGCCTTGGCTCTTCCATTAAATGTGTTGTCCTAATGGGAAGAACACAGGACCTGCAAACAGCCTGGTTTAAAGCACCAACCTTACCATTGCTGTTTCCATTACATGTAGGCAAGTTAACTCTTTTGAATCTTCGATTTTCTCTGTAACATAAGGATGATTGGATTGTAATAAAGACTAATGGATAGGGTACATGTAGCAGACAGTGTTGATTACCTACCCAACAACAACTTACTCCTTTTTCAATTCTAGTTAGAACTAGTTTTACTTATGTAACAACTCTTTTCTGGAAAGTCATGTGATTCAGGGAAGGTGATCCTCAGGTTCAACAGATGTAAGCAATTGGTAAACTCCCTCCCTGGTGAGCTAATGCTTTAGGCATGAGTAAACCCAATTCAGTCCCGATAGTTAACATGTAATGGGACTTACTATGATCCAGATGCTATTATGATTCAGCATCCTGTGACATAAATATTATTATTAACTTCAATTTATAAATGAGGAAACTAATGAACAGAGAGGTTAAGTAACTGGTCCAAAGAAACACAGCTAATTAGTGATAGAGCTGGATTCAAACCCAGGAGACTAGCCCAGAGGTTCTCAACTTGTGGGTCACAGCCCCTTTGGCAATCAAATGACCCTTTCACAGGGGTCTCCTAAGACCATCCTGCGTATCAGATATTTACATTACGATTCATAACAGTAGCAACATTACAGTTATGAAGTAGCAACGAAAATAATTTTATGGTTGGGTCACAACATGAGGAACTGTATTTAAAGGGCCAGAAGGTTGAGAACCACTGGTCTAGCCCCATAGTGCCTCTTTTATAAGTGAAGATCTTCTAGAGCAGTGGTCGGCAAACTCATTAGTCAACAGAGCCAAATATCAACAGTACGATTGAAATTTCTTTTGAGAGCCAAATTTTTTAAACTTGAACTATATAGGTAGGTACATTGTTATTAACTTAATTAGGGTACTCCTAAACTGGCCTTTGCTAAAAACGTCCTCAATGTGAGGGGTCGACCTCAGCGAATGTACCCCCACTTCTTCTAACGCCACTTTTTCAAAATAGACTCACCCAGGCTGAAAACCGACTTCTGCGCATGGGCCACGAAGTTTCAATCTCACTGTACATGCGTGCCCGCACATGGTATTTTGTGGAAGAGCCACACTCAAGGGGCCAAAGAGCCGCATGTGCTCGCTAGCCGTGAATTGCCGACTACTGTTCTAGGGGAATTCAAGGGAAACTTTTCTTTCTTTTCTTTTTCTTTGTTTTTTTTTTTTTTTTTTTTTTTTTAATGGAAAGAAAGAGCTCTATGTTATTGAGTCTACATGTAAAGCCTGGTACAACTTTAGCTCTCTTGTTACCATGAAAGGAACTAAGGTGAAATGTGGAGGACAGCAAAGCAGAGAGATTGAAAGAACTTGGTGTTTAAAAATGACACTTAGCTCCTGAGCCAAACAACCCTAGAGCTGTGTTATTGTGGATTTATGTGTGCATGCATGTGTGTGTGTCTGTATGTGTGTTATTGGTATACTGCATAATTATCTAAATTATGCAACACATATAATTTTATAAATATAAAATCAAAATGTAATTGGCATTTTTTCATCTTCCGTAATTTCTAATACAAACTAAATTATGCTTGGGTTTCACATGGACTAAGGGCGAGCTGAACAGGTAAATTTTTTCTCAGTGACTTTAGTTTTCTGGTTTGACTCTCATTTCTTCTCAGGAAACTACTACTGTCTTTATATTTTTTTCCTCTTATCCCAGGATACAAACCAGTACCCAGGAGAGACCTTAAAAGGCACACACAGATTATAAATGGTTGCAAAAAGGCTGAAAGAGTTCCCTAACTCAGGGCAATGTCAGCAGGCATCATAACCCTTTCCAAAATAAATGAAGCACAAACAGTGGAATTTCAGCATCAGCCAGTGGGTGAAGTTGGTGTTATTTTGGGCAGTGGGTGATCCTGGCGCTCCTGAAATCATATCTTGTAGGAGTTTGTGTGTTTTTTCAGCATGCCAGGCCAGCTCTGCTTGCTGCTTCTACGCACTCTCCTAACACCTTTATCTGCCTGGACATGCAGCTCAGAAGGCAGAGAGGCAGAGAGAGTGGGGGAGAGGGCATTCAACATGTGGTTTTGTGCCTCGTTTTGTTTTTGTCTTGCTTTTCCTTTATCTCTCCTCTCTCTCATTAGTTTTCTCTCTCCCTCTCTTTCTCTTCTGTCCCGTCTGTCTGTCTGTCTGTCTGTCTGTCTCAGTCTCTGTCTTCCTCTTCCCTTTCCCCCTCTTTCTCTTTGCCTTTCTTTTGTAGGTGCTTTAATGAAATCATATGTTCTGGATTTTTTACGAAACTGTCTGGGGGGCACTTCAAAGAATACCTCTCCCATCTCCTTGTTTTGATTACTTCGAATAGGCATACACAGCTGCCTCCCACTCCCCCCCCCCCTTTTTTTTTTTTAGTAAAACCACAATCTACTCGGCAAATCACTGCCTTTCATTTTGCTGGCTGGAGGGAGAAAGGATGAGATAGGCAGGATGAGAATGTGGAGAGGGGGATGGGGAGATAATGACAGATTTGATGATAATTAATATTTTCTGTCTCTGAATAGTGAAAGTCTCATCCAAGTCCCCCAGCCAAGCTCAAGTTAAACTCTTGGTGTGTGGGTTTAAGCTCTGCAACCTGGCATGCTGGGGCTGGTTTAGAGGGAGTGATCCTATATATGTGGAATTCTGTGGTTCTCTTTTATTATTATTACTGAGTAAACCATGCATATCTAAAAAGGAAACTTTATGTCAACCCACTCTCAAGGTGAATTAATGTATTCGTTCTGAGTACCTCGCCCATAATTTAAATTACCAGAAGGCTTATGTATTAATTATCAAAGGCTTTGGAGTTCCTCGACCATTAATTTTCATTTCTCTATCAAACTTCAGTTATTTGTGCCTCATGTTTGTGCCTATCTTTTAATGTAATGGGACAACTTAGATCTAATGGACTGGTAATAATCTTTCAGATCCATTAAATAGGTATTCAGCTTCCTTCAGAGTTTAGTACTGGGAATGTCTCCAAGGTAACTTCCTGGTTTTATTTTGTTGTTTTTCTTCAAAATAGCCAATTAATAATTTACTTTATAGCAATAATGGAAATGAATAAACAAAATAATATTTTTTTAATGATGCGATTTGTTGGAAATTTTGATGCTATAAAATTAGAGTACTTAATTTTTTTAAAGGATATGTTTTAATAGAGTAACTGCATGCAGTTAGAGGTGACTGACCATGAAATTGATATCTTTAACCATTTCCTTAACGATAATATTAGATAGAATCATGGAAGCCAAGAGAGAAGGTATTTCCATGACAGGGAATGGTCAGGGCCACCAGTCCAGCACTCATTTAACAAATGTTTGTTAAACTGAGAGAGACATGGGAACGTCACATCCATTGTTGCATTTAATCCTCATGAGAATCCTGGGAAGTAAAAAAAAAATTTTTTCTTTTAAAGAAACAAAAAGTAAGGCATGAGAAGATGAAATTATTTGTCCAGATCACATAGTAAAGTTAGTAAGTTGCAGAGCCAAGATCCAAAGCTAAACCTTGAGTTACATAAAGCAAAGATATGGACTGAGGGATTAACACTTTAAATTTACTTTCCTATTTTCATGTTTGCAATAAACAGAAGATTGGACACTTCCCTACTTCTATAATCAGAATTGCATTAAAAGCAAGGGCAGACCAATGATATTTAACAAAAAATGGATGCACAGATATTATAAGGACAGGCATCTGTGTAGTCCCACTATTGTTCCCTAACTCTTGGTCAATGTTTCTCCATTAACTCCTGGAGGACAGCTTCCTGTCTGTTATCCAACCCCAAATTTTCTTTCTCTTTTAAATTCCTCACTTTTTCTTAAGATGATCTTGGTTATTTTTCTACAATACTGCTTGCCACATTGTTGGGAGAAGACAGGTGCTGAGAGTAGTTTGGAAAGTTTTCTGCACTTTGTCTTATGAATCTTCCTTTTTAGGATCTGCCAGACCTGTGAAAGGTGGACCCTCAGTGCTGAGTGCTACAAGGCTCCACTTAATGATAGTGTGAAAGCCTTTCTGTGTCAGAGAGGCAAGGACCCTTTGACAACATCAGGCCCAAAGTGTTCTGTGGAATCGCACACATCAGAAGGACATTCAGTGCTCCAAGCACATGAAGAAATATTTGATTGCACAGAGACAAATAGATTTATTGCTCATGCACTTCCAGAATGCTTTGGACTAATGTGCATTGAGAATGTCTAAAAAAAGTGTTTCCCAAAGTTATTGATTACAAATGTGATTACGGATCTTAATTTGGTATGAAAATCTTATTTTTTATAAAGGAAAACTCAACTCTAACTCATTTTTTTTTCATTTCCTTCCTGATGAATTTAACTTTTTAAAAATTTTAATACTTTTAATGTTGACAGTATAACAGATATAAATTATCCTCCTTACTCCCCTCTGCCAAGCCCCTATATCCCCCAGGCCTAGCCCATGGACGCACTATTGTCTGTGCCCATGGGTTATGCATGTAAGTATGTAAGTTCTCTGGTTTATCTCTTCTCATGCCCTCACCCCTAAGATAGGTCAGTCTGTTCCATGCCTCCATGCCTAGGGACTTACTTTGATTTTGTTTATAAATTCATTTTATTCATTAGATACCACAAAATAAGTGAGATGATGTGATATTTGTCTTTCTATGATTGGCTTATTTCACTTAGCATAATAATCTCTAGTTCCATCCATGTTATCTCAAAGGGTAAGAGATCCTTCTTTTCTACACCTGCACAGTATTCCATTATGTAACTGTACCACTGTTTTTTATCCACTCATCTACTGATGGGCACTTGGGCTATTTCCAAATCTTAACTATTGTAAATAATGCTGCTATGAACAGAGGGGTACATTATTAATTGCCATCTTCTTTGAATCTAATAGCATTTCTTGTCTAACTTTATGTCCTAATCCCATTGTAGCACTTTGCTCCTAACACAAGGCTATCTTCACAGTCAGGGCACAATGAATCTACAGGTGAATAGACATGTCACTGAATACTAGATCTCAGAACTCTCTGTGTCAGAGGACAGAGCTTTTCTTATTTATTGAAAAAAATCAATTTGTTTGCATATTTTTCTAGATTTAAAATAAAAGTACTGTGTATTATTTTCCTATAAATGTCCCAACCACTTAAGATTCTCTGAAAGAGCAAGACAATATTTTGCTGAGAGTTATTAAAATGCTTGTTTTAGTAGTAATCTGCAAATGTTGTGATAATAGACCGACATGAATAGGAATAAGAGGGAAAGTGGAAGGCAGTAGAGGGGATGAGAAAGGAAACAAGAAATACCTTAGAGCCCCTGCCAGTTCAAAGGGCAATAATTTTTCTGGAGAAATGTTTCTAATATCTGAGTACTTTGCTCTGGGTGCTGATGATTTCAGAGAGGAAGTAGTCAGAACTGCTTCTAGTACTGCTTGACTGTTCTAAGTGCTGAACGCATCACGATATCTACCATTACAAATGTTATTTTGATTGAAGATGCTCAGTTGATGTTGCCCAGAAAAACCACTGGGCTTTTGTAATGACTGCTTAAATATCAGCATTTTCAATGAGTATTCAATTCTTGAAACATAAATATAACTGAAATGAGTTTATCTTTGATATTCCCCCCTCCTCAATTTATGGTATGATTTTTAAAAGAGAAAAATTTCAGGTGGGAGTGTGGGAGAAAATTTAGAGAAACAGAGTCCACAATGATGAAGTATGACTTTATCACCCAACTATGGAATCATGTAAATTAGCATTTTTATTTTTTAACAAAAAGTTTATATCGGAAGCAGTGGCAAAGGGGGGGAAAGAGAGAGAGAGAGAGAGAGAGAGAGAGAGAGAGAGAGAGAGAGAGAGAAGAGACAGAGAGATATATCTGGGTGTGTGTGCATATGTATGTACTCACTAAAAGTTCAGCTAAATAAAATTAAATTTCAAAATTTTTAAATTTGGACCAATAATGTAGCTGCTTCCCTTTTTAAAATGAGTAATATATTATATGTAAGGAGCAGACCCTGCTATTTGTGATAAACTGAGATAGCAAAGCCTATATATTCTGGTTAATTCTTCCTGGAATCTGTAGTGACATGGCAGCTGGAAGTCAGAGCAAAACTCCAAAGGTCAACATGTAGTGCAAGAGGAAAGAAATGACTAGTATACCGTATAGGACTAACATGAAAAGTTATATATATTCACCATATCATTTTGGGATGATTTGCTCATTTTTTAGAAGGTGCAAACCCATTCAATGTCATGACCATAAATCCCAAGTAACAGACACAGAATCAGCTGTGTAAAGGAACTTGGGACTCTCTACTCTACCTCTTTTTTCCTCCACCACCATTGAACTTTTCTTCATTGTCCCCTTCTGTCTTTCTTGTCTCTTCCCACCTCAGCCAGGTTGAGGATCCTCGTAGGCCTAACTTGGGCAGAGGAAAACATTTTGAGCCAACCTTCACTGTCATAAATCCTGAGTAGAGACTTCATTATCATACAGAAGCAAATTCACCTTCACAAGGGCAGCGTACTGTGGAAAGGAAAGAATTACTCAGCTGTTACTGCATCTATCCTCTAGCCTCTGATTTGTGTGCCTAATACCTTAAGTTGGGAAAATAAGTAGCTTAAGATGGTTTTGCACAAGAATCCAACTTGTTAAGAGGTGGCTGAGTTTATGAGTGCTTGGGCCTGTGGGTGAGCATTTATTTTCCAAATCTAAGCATTTAGGGAAAATTCTATCCTGTGTCATTCAGCAATGTGCCAGGAAAGTCTAAGACTGAAAATCTAGGCTGAAGGTAGCTAATTAGACCTGTAGCAAGTCTGGGGGCTCAATGACGGGAAACACGCCACACCTGCATTTCTTCCCTTTGGCTGTCTCCACCTGTGTACCCCACAGGCATCTCAAACTCAACCTGTCATCTTCCTCCTATCTCATGTTCCCCAACAAACCTGCTTCTCTTCTGCAGGCCTTTATTTATGAGGATGGCCTTTTTGTCCTCATAATTATTCAGGCTTGAAAATTCTGTCATTTTTGGCTCTTTTTTCTTATTCAAACCACTCTACCCCTCGAATCTAATCAGGTTGTTAAATTCTGTCAAGTTTTTTTTTTTTTTTTTAATATGTTCTTATTGATTTCAGAGAGAGGAAGGGATAGGGAGAGATAGAAACATCAATGATGAGAGAGAGAATCACCCATCGGTTGCCCCCTGCATACCTCCTACTGGGGATGGAGCCCACAACCCTTTAACGTGCCCTGACTTGACCAGTAATGGAACCCGTCACCTCCTGGTTCATGGGTTGATGCTCAACCACTGAGCATGCCAGCCAGGCCTGTCAAGTCTATCTTTGCCACGTTTCTCACTAACCCTTTCCATTTATACTATTGTGTTCTTACTTTGTTTTTTTAATACCTCTCACTTCAGTGATAATGATGGTTTCCTGGAATTTGCTTAAATGTAGTGGTTAGGAGTGTGGACTATCCAGACTTTCTTTGTTGGTTTAAGGTCAGGTTCAGCCACTTACTGACTGTATAATCTTTGGAATGCCTCTTATATTCTCTTTCCTTTTTTTTTTTTTTTATCTATAAAATGAAGATGATGATCATCTGTACTTTAGGTCCTCAAATAATGCGATTTTGTTTAATGTCATTTCATTATAACATTGATGAGGTGCCTTAGGAACTTAACTCTTGTTTATATCAATTAGCCTATGGTAAAATTGGGTTTGTTATACCTTGTCTTACTTAAAGTTGCCGAACCTATTGACAATGTTAAGTGGATACTTACTGTACTTTCATAGGATTGTGAGGATTGAGATTATTTAGTGTCTAATAAAATTCTAAATAAATAATAAGTACTATGAGATTATTAGATCTTACTGCCTCCAGTGTTCAACAGTCCTCAGATCCATTCAATGTAACACTGTCAGATTATCTTAAGATATTGCTCTGATCAATTCATCTCTTTGTTCAAAATTTTATTAGTGATGGCCTATTATCACCTTGTCTTTCACAGATTCAATTACAGAAGAGGTTTGAGATGAAGCCACTTTGGAGAACCTTTGCAGATGTCTTTTGAGTTCCAAAGGCTGAAACTAAGTCAGATAAACCCCCTCTTAAAATAGAGAGCACGTGTGCTGATCTTGGGCTACCTGAGGAGTTAACTGGATGAATCTGGGGAATTTTTCTCTGAATTTGTGACTAGACACCAAGACAGTTGAATTTTAGTTGGAAAAACCCTAAGTAGTCCAGTTTTAGACCAAGATCTGACCTGTAAAAAAATTTGTGAACTTAGGCAAATTGACTTTCTAGGTCATAGTTCCTTCATCCAACAAAACAGAAATCATAATGGGAATATACTAGTATGAGTTAAATGAGATGATTGGTTTATATGTAAAAACACTTTGTAAATTTTCATGGAGTTTCTTTATCTGTGGAATTGAGATAATATATCCCTGCATAAGGTTATTCTGAGGATTATATAAAACATCTATGCAAATAATTTACAAACTGTTTGAAAATATGATGCCAAAGGAAATAAGTATTTGGCATCATCATAATTATTACTATTCATATTCTACACCTATAAAAGGTATGACTTTATTATGGTAGCATTTTCATTGGGATTTTGCTACTAACTTATTGTTAGGGTTGCAAAGGGGTCCTATCCATGATTCCTTTAACCCCTTGGCAAAACTTTCATCTCAGAAGTTGAGTCCTTAATTACAATAAATTTTGAAAATTATATTTTGTTGGCATAGTGCTTTGTTTATTTTAAAGGGGGTTCATTAATATGTATATAATTAATCCTGGATAAAACCTTGATAATTAATCAGAGTAAGAATGATAAACATAAATTGGGATGTAGACATATTGAAGCCATGGTTTTAGGCTGTGGTAACAAAGTAAGCTTACGATGGATTTGGTGGATGCATCTGGCTGCTCCGGCAGAGACCTCCCAGACTTTTGGTTATGCCTCTGCTATTCCATGGCTGCCATTCCAGGTGAGCTTCTGGAAGGCAGATATTAAAAGAACACAGATGACTTCTAATTCTCCAGACACCAAACAGTGTGCAAACACATAGTAGACCTTGATGACTACTTCTCAAATTCATGTTTTAAAATATGTGAAAACATCTTTCCTGCTTTTTTCTTCATAATTCTCAATATAACAAGAAGATGTAATTTGTCCAAAAGCTTTCTGCAGCATCAGTGTAGGAGCTTCAAAAAGGGAGTTAAACTTCGGTAATTGCAGGATTTACAACAGAATATTAATGGTGATTATCTCTGGGTGGTGGTATTAGATGTAATTTTCCTTATTTGAGGATTTTTTCTGCTTCTCTATACTTGCCACCAGTTTTCCTCCTGTTACATTTTATGTTAAAACTAGAGGCCTGGTGCATGAAAATTCGTGCAAGAGTTGGCCTTTCTTCCCCTGGCTTCCGGCACAGGCTTCCCTCCAGCACCCAGGACCCGGGACCCGGGACCTGGGCTTTCCTTCTCTGGCTTCCAGCAGGCACCTGAGACCCGGGCTGGCTTCCCATGGGCCCCAACTTTGTCAGGAAGGATGTCTGGAATGACGTCCAGTCTAATTAGCATATTATTCTTTTATTATTAGAGATAGTGATTATATTAGACTGACAACAGTGCCACATTTTGGAGCTGGTATATTTCTCCTCCACTTGTGCCTTGAAAACTACCTGATTCTCTATAAAATAGGGATAATAAAAAAATAATAATAACACAGTTTATAGGATTGTGGAGGGATTAAAAGAAATTACATAATGTAAAGATCCTGGCATATGTTAGATGATCAATTACTCTATGTCTGCCACTACCCTTATTCGTCTTCCCTTTCTTCAAACATATAATGGTTTCAGAGCTAGAAAAAATTTTCATCATAACTCTAGATGTTATATAGAACTAAATGTACATATTGCAAAAACAACTAAGCAAAAGCTTTACGGTGACATTATTCCAAATCTCAATTTTTTTCTCACATGTATTTGGTGACAGGTTCTTACAAGATAATTAAATGCTACATAGCAATGAGCAGGGAAGCAGGGGCCAGATTCTCAGAGAAGGAAGGTTGGAAAACACTGTTTGCAAAGACATCCTTAGGTGTGAGGAGATGGATGAGAGTGGCCTCGACAGGATGGAAGACCACCTGCCTTCTGGGACAGGCCAGGATTCAGACATTCCAGGTCCTACATCTGCTTGTTTTGGCTCTTATGCAGATCACTCCATCTAATAGGAACTTGCAACCTCTGTTTTAGAGCTTGGGCTCAGTTTAGGCAGCTCTCTAATTGGTTTGTGTCATTCATTAAGGATTTCTTTTCTTTAACACTAGAGACTTAAAGTCAGATTTTGAGGAGAAATTCAATGCCACCCTGTCAGAATAAGAACACTGTTGCTCTGAGTCTGTATATCCTTCTGAATTCTGCTTGACTATGCCAAGGGTCAGGGTAGGTTTCTTCTTGAACCCTGCTTGCTACACTAACTGTTGGGTCCGAATCTCTCTGCCAAGGGCTGGACCTTCTTGGATGCCTGGTCTTACACAAAGAAGCCATGAGCATAGGTATATAAGAATGAGTCTTTATTGTAGAAGCCAGTGGCCATATAGCCATCAGACAAAACATTTCTTCACAGCAAAGTTCTATACAGGCAGCCACACACTGGCTGGTGAACAAATACATCTTTCCCACAAAAGCAGCATTAGTCTCTGTACCCACAGCTATTATCTGTGCAGCCACACGCTGCCTTAGAACTCACCACCTCACATAGTAGCAACACCTGAACTCTCTGCCTCAGCAGCTTCCCCAACCTCTCCAGCCTTTCCTGCACACATTGTAGCTACATCCTCTGAGCCTGCCTTTTCTCCCCAGCCTTTCTCCTGTCTCCAGTATACTGGCTGGTTAACAACATGTTTTATAATACTTAGACAAAAGAGGACTCTAACCAACAGTGACATGATATTTGCGTTATAGAAGGTCACAGTGTAACGTGAGATTGCTGTGGCCTTGCAGCTGTGTACACCCTGATTAAAATTCTCATGTTCAGAGTGGCCTTGGCCATCCGGTGTACTATCAACAAGGCCTCCACACTCTAATTATCCTTGGCTATCTGGCAACTCTGGTATGGTTCCCACGTACCCCTATCTGTTTTGTTATTCCCCAGGTTATAAATGAGGGGACATGGGCCTCCTCTGGCAGTGTCCTTTGCTTGGCTCTCAGTGTCTACAGAGTTGGAGGCCTTGTCTGTTTGGATGGGAGGCCCTCCCCTTCCATCTCCACCTTCACACACTGCAAAGGGCACCAGAGGCAACGAGCCTGTGGGAGCCAGCCACTTTCTTCTCTCCTTCTGCTCTTAAAGCTGAGGGCCTCCTGCTCTGGGGTATGGATAATTAAAGAGTTCGTTCACTCCTGGAGAGGGTTTGCTAGAGGGGAGGTGGGGAAAAATGTGGCAGGAAGAGGAACAAAGAAACATCCAGTATGGTTTGCTATGCCTCAGACTCCTCAAACTCAGCAAGTTCAGGAAAAGCTCATTTCCCTCCCAGGCCTGCACTGACTGCTCTGGTAAAGGGAATTGCAGTCTTCTTGCTCACTGAGGATACAAACCTCAAGATCATAGAATAGTTAAGAGAAGGATTTACTAAATAGTTTTTCAGAATGTTTACAACTTGAGGCCAAGGTCTTATTGTCTTTGACTCTGAAGTCTACCTCATTCTCCATATAGAGCAGTGATTCTCAACCTTCCTAATGCCGCGACCCTCTAATACAATTCCTCATGTTGTTGTGACCCCCAATTTCATTGTTACAAATTGAACATAATTAAAGCATAGTGATTAATCACAAAAACAATATATAATTATATATGTGTTTTCTGATGGTCTTAGGCGACCCCTGTGAAAGGGTCGTTCGACCCTCAAAGGGGTCGTGACCCTCAGGTTGAGAACCACTGATATAGAGGCTCTTCACTAGTCTCCCTTATTTTATACTCTCAAAAATCCATCCTGCCCTTCAAGTTCTGACTACTTAAGCTTCTTAATTCAAAGCTGTAGACAAGTCCATATTTCTCCTCTTATTAAAAGTTTTCCTCAGCTCCCAATTGTTTATAGGATAATGCCTTATAGGATAAGGATAAACTCTTTAGCCTAGTTTTCAATATCTTCTATTACTTGCCCCCAATCTACTTACTGCAGAAGTCAACCTTTTTGCTGACTTTTTCCTTGTGTAGTAGGCTTAAGTCACACAGAAACATTCAGCAGTTTCTGTACAATTCTTTGTAATTTTTTATGGAACTACCGTATGAAGTTATAAGAATAAAAAGGTGGCTGAACATCTAATGCATGTCTCTTTATCAGTTTAACCTTCCTACTAGATGATTCTGTGCCTGGGGGACTGACTGCTGGTTTTGAAGGCTGGAGTTTCAGTTTCTAGACAATGAACAAAGTAAAGCAGACTCGAAATACAGTATTTAGATACTGTGTTACCTCTACAGTGATATGTAAGATGCTATAGGTGAGGGGAAAAAAGAAAAAGAAAAACCAAGTTCTTTCTTAGAACCAGTTCTAAATTATGTAATAATCATATTGATGGCATAATATCACCATATATGATAGTAAAATGTGCTCTTGGAGCCCACTTTGCTTCATGGGGTAAGAGAATAAACAAAGGCAGAACTGGAATGTTAAGTTACCGTGACTGAAATACTCTGTTCCCTACAAGACTTTTGTAAGGAGTTTTGTAAGGAAAAACATACTACCAGCCTCTAAACCCTTTGGAGACATGAGAGTGGACTGTGTATCACAGGAAGAAATATATAGGCCTTGAGGTCAAGCAAACCAAAGAGAATGCTTCACTATTGTTAAGTAGGCTCTTTGAATAGTTTGGTTTCCATTTCCTCATAAATATAGAAAATAATATCTGCTTTGGAAGCTTGCTATAAGATATAGATATGTAGGTAATAAATACCAAGTGTCTATTAATAAATAGCAGCTACATTTCTTATCATACCAGGCCATAAATTATCAGAGAGAATTTGCTATATGCAAACTGTGTGCTTCCATGCAGATATGAATGCTCCCTTTTCTAGGCAACCTCCAATTACCCAGCACACACACATACACACACACACACACACACACACACACAGAGCGGGGGGGGGGGTGGTAATTTCTTCCTCATTCTAGAGTGGAAAGGAACTAGTTAAAGACTGAGCTCAAGGACAATACTCAGTATCTACCTCATTTAGGATGAGAGATAGAGGCACTCCAATACTTTCCCACTCTCATGATGCATGCCTTTGTATTATGTCCTTCTATTTGGAGTAACTTTACTTTTCATCTTTGTATGTGCATGTCTTATTATACTTTTATGTTCCAATTGCCACTTCTTTCAGGATTCACTGATCCTTGAGTCAGTAATGGAGTCTCCCTCTCTGTAATTATAGCTTCTCCTTTCGTGGTTTTCTCCTACTACTTTTTTTGAACACTTATTCTTTCCTGGTAGAATGTGAAATACAGAGGAATTTCCTTATCTCAGATTAATGTTGCCTGGGGTAGTGTTTTGAGCATAGTTCCATTGAGCACACATTTATTAAATGCTTAATATTATTGCTAAGATAGAGTTCAATACTTTATATCTTTAAAACTACATTGTCTCTGTGGCTTAAAATGATAACTCATTTTGTTTAGTATACAGTACTTAGTTAACATAAACTCTTTTGGGCACACTCAGATTGCAAAAAAGGCCAACATGGTCTCCTTGACCTTTAAATAATTATGAAGAAGCTACTTTGATATTCTGACTCGTTTCTTCTCACTCTCTATAGAAATGTATGATGATATGGTAGGAGGCTGAAGTTGTACCCGAAGCATCTTCAGAGGATTGTATATAAGTGCAAATTTTAATTATAATGATCAAAAGTTCCCAAGGGTGCACACTGCTATACTAAGCATGGTACAGGATTAATTAAAGACCATGTTCAAAATCTAGCTTTTACAGCCTTTTGGATAATCTTATAATGCAAATAGAATTAATTTTGCCAGACACAGAAGTGTTCTGCCACCTCTTAATTATGTTGTGGAAAGATAATTTATTTGGTTTTGTTTTTAGATGATTTTTTTTTTTTTGCACAAGCAATTTCTTAAGCTTTGGCCAGGATAGGGGATTATCTCTCTCTCTCTCTATCATCTATCTATCCATTCATTTATTTATTATATGCTTGGGCTCTCCCTCCCTTGACTCAGAAACTATTTCTAAAATGAATACATTTTATGATGAGCTGGTAATTTAATGCCTGTCTTACCAGGATATAACACATTTAATTGCTTTTGCCTTAAGCATTTAAAGAAGGCATCAGGAGGGTGTGGGGTTTTTTTTCTCCTGCCTTCTAGTTTCTGATCAAACGCTTCTTTATGAAAGATCAGGTGCCAAAGGTGGAATTTAACACTGAACTACATTTTTCATGTCTACTCTCTTCAAAAGTCAATTGGAAAATTAACTCCTCACAATGTATTCAAGCAGTGAGAGGAGTGAAAAAGACTTACTAGTACAAATTAGAAACTGTATATGCACGTAAACTCCAGGTGAGTCAGCAGTTTGGTAAGTCATCAATACATCTAGTGCAGTGATGGTGAACCTTTTGAGCTTGGCGTGTCAGCATTTTGAAAAACCCTAACTTAACACTGGTGCCGTGTCACATATATAAATTTTTTGATATTTGCAACCATAGTAAAACAAAGACTTATATTTTTGATATTTATTTTATATATTTAAATGCCATTTAACAAAGAAAAATCAACCAAAAAAATGAGTTCGCGTGTCACCTCTGACACGCGTGTCATAGGTTTGCCATCACTGATCTATTGTTTTGGGGTAAATTAGCAGATATGCAGCCTCTGGAAGGAAGGAGGGTGTTTACACGGCATATTTCACAGTGATTGGATCACTGCTGGAGTGTTGTTTTCATTTCCAATGAGGACACTGGAAAACTGGAACATATTCAGAAGAGGATAACCTGGCTTGTCAGGGGCTTTAACCTAGTCCAATGAGGAATGTTTGAAGAAACTAGGTGTTTATTGTTGTTGTTTAAATAAAGAGAGAGAACTAGATCGAAAGAGATATTCTATGATAAAAAATTATCACTGCAAACATTTGAATAATTTTAATCAAACTTAACAATCTATATTTTCTTCATAAAAAATAAATTTGGGGGGGAACTGCTTTTTGGTAATTCAACCATATAACAGGAAAGCCATTTGAATTGAATGCTTGGGATTTTTTCCTTTCATTGTCCTGATAGAACCCTCTTTTTCTAGCATCCTACCTTGCAGCAGGTACAAACCATTGTGCCTTCCACTCAGCAACCAAGACCCCTCTCCTAGACCCACTCAGCAACCAAGACAACTCTGCTTTGATCCTTATCTAACTGTCTCCATCCCCATAGGGTGAGGATCTCTCAAGGCCAAGACATGTGCCCAACAACAGCCCATGCCCCTTTCCAGGCTACTTGTTAATAGGACCAGTGGCAGACTCATCTGATTGCTTGTTAGAAGTACAGAGTTCAGAACCTCAGGACCCACTCTACCAACTGAATCAGAATCTGATTTTAAATAACATCCCCAGGTAATTCAAATACACATAAAGTTTTGCACTGTTCTAGCCCATCCTCTGGGTACCTGAGACCCTAGACTTCTCTGTCCAAATGGCCTTGCTTTTGCTTTCAGAGCCTGTCCTTCCAATAGCATGCCATGCTGCCAATGGACATGCACTTAGGCATGAAGGGTGACTAAGAAGTTGCCATTTGGAAAGTGGACCTGTGGATGGAACTTGCAGATGTGGGCTGCTTGTTCTCACTTATGTATACAAAGCTGCCCCACAAAAGAACTGAGCACCAGGACTGAGAAATAAGAGGGAGGATCCAAGGTCTCTATCTGTACTGTTGCTCTGGACCTCGGTGGAAATAGAAAGCACTGCAGTAGAAGCAAATCTTAAGTAAAAACATAATCATAAAAGTCCAAGCTCATGTATGCAAAACAGTATTATTCCAACACGAAGATAAATCAAAATATCCCCAAGTAAATTCTAGTTCACTTACCCCAAAGTAAATATGCTCTGGAATGTAGGTAAATCAGTGGCATTTCAGGAAATGTTTGGAGTATCTTAACTTTGTACATAGTTTAGTATTTCACACCATCTTCTTTCTTTATTTCCTCCACCTCCTCACCACTCCACCAAATTTATAATTTGGCAGTTTTGGGTGAATGCAAAAGAAACTAGCAGGAATGCAAGAGAATTCAGAAATTTCTTCTCTTCTGATTTACTTTTCAGAGCTCTGCTTTAAACCTCTGATGAGAGGCACCAGACACTCTGCATACAGTCTTACTATAGTTCCTCTAATTAGGCATCCTTACTTCCATTTTGCAAATGAGGAAACAGATTATGAGGGTTAAAGTGCCTTCCCCAAAATCATGTAGTAAATAAAGGCACTGAGGTTTGAACCCAGGTCTGCATCCTCTAAACTCTATTGCTTTTTTCAAGTGCCCAAAAAATAACATGGTTTTTGTTGTCTGGATTTTACTTGTGATAGGTAGAATATCACCACTTTGGGCAGAGACGGAGAGGATCACTGAACATGCAATCTTGCTGAACACTGAATGGTCGCACAGATTGTGGCCAAGAGGGAAAATGATGTTAGTTTGTAGACTACATCTGTGTGTGGAAGTTAGATAGAAATTTCTGCTTGTCCACATAATGTATTATATGAAATATGTAAATAAATTTCCCCAGAAAATGCTTTCATAAAACATAAAGAGAAAAAATGTGCATCATGTTTTATCTTTTGAAATTTTTTCATTTAAAATTTTTCCAAAGTTGAGAAAGCAAAATGATCACAGTCTTAGGAGCATGACCCCAGGGGAGTATTAGGAGAAAATAGCTGGGTTCTTGCTCTGTCAATCAGAGAGGTCTCTATGCCCTTTGCCTTCTTGGACAGCTCAGGCTGTTTACCAATGGGCCATAGAGAGTTGGGCCAAATGTTTGTGGTAACTGGTCTCTCTGATTGCCCATGTATGTACTCCAGATCTTCTATTCTCATTCTCCCTTGAGAAGAAATAGAAAGAGATGAGATTCAGAAAAATGTTTTTCTCAGAAGCTTTTTTTCTTTCTTTCTTTTTTTTTCTTTTTTTTTTTTTTAACTCAGTTACTCTGTGCCTGTTGAAACTTGGTTATTTGGAATGCTTAAAAGTAACTTCCTTTTAAGAGGGGACATGAAAACTCTCACAAATTCTAGGCCAATATGGTTTGCCAAATATCCTAGTTGATAATAGAGGGAGTTGCCTCAAAATTGTTTCCTTTGTAGTGTGGCATTTTCCCGGGTAGCTTCCCTCTCCTCTCTACACGTAGCAGCCTCTTGGCACTGAAGGGCCCTGATGTAGACCTGTTAGGCCAACATCTTCAGCGCAATTTTTTCAGAGCAGAATTGCAGACATCCTACAAGCAAAACTACAACTCCACTGTCCTGGCTGTTTCTCTAAAAATCTCATGTACACCTCAAAATTGATCAAGGATTCCTCATCCCCCTTAAACAAACATTTTAAAGAGCTCAGTTGTAAACAGTGCAATTCAGAAATGTAGACTAATGATAAACAAGTGCAGCAGCCGGATCAATCTGGTCTAAGGACTGAGTAATTTTGTTTTGTTTGACTATATTTTTTATAGTAAAGACCCTGGGAAAACTGTTTGACCATGTACTACCAGATAGATATTGTGAGGGAAATTCATATCACTTAGACATGAACCCTATTTGTGAACAACTCACTGTTCATTTGGTGGTAGAAAACAAGTATACAGAATTATTTCTTGTGGAAATTATCACTAATGCTGTCAGACAGGCTCAGCAAATTGAGTGGTTTGTTTGGAGCCCTGAGGAGTCATGGTTTTGAATATTGGAAGTGAATGCCTGAACTGCACATGAAAAGCCTGGAATGTCAGGCCGGGAAAGTTTCTGAGTTTTATAAGCAACTGGAAGCCCCTGTAGGTTTCTGAGCTCTTGGATCAGCACTATGGAGAAAGGCAGAGGGTAGACTAGTTCAGGTGAAGAGAGAGACTAAAATACAAATGTGATCTCTAGAATTGTTGTCTCTACATAGACTCACTGGGAAACAAATAAGTGGTTGGTATAAACAAGTGGTGGGTTCCCTTTCTTCCTGGTCCTGTCCATCCATAGGGTTGATGGAATTAGGAGGGGCTGTAGACCGGAGAGACCTAAATCTTAATCCCAGCAACACCACTTACTGCTTCTTGGCTTGTGACCGTGGTTTCCTCATCTATAAAACAGACTATAAGTCTACCTTGTGTGTTTATGGTAAAGACAGGAGATAACAAATGTGGAGGTCTTAGCACACTGCTTGGTACAAATTAGTCTTTGCTCTGATTATGATGGATTATAATATCTTAAATATGCAGTTTATCGTTTCCATGTAAAAATAATACATGCTTATTACAGAACGCAAGAATGTTTAAAACAAAAGTAATCTTATTGTATCAATAGTATTAATATCCTAGTGTATTTCTTTTAATCCGTTTATATGATTTCCACACAGGTTTAGTGCTAGTGTAAGTGAACTGGCATAGAGCAGTAGGCATAATGTTACTTTCCTTGAGACAACTTTTTCCTGTTGCCAGATTTTCATTGATATTTGTAAGGAGGAAAACTGGTGCTTGATCTCTCCTTTCTCTCCCATCATTGCAGACACAGTCCTGCTCCAGCTCTCTACTCTGAGCAACCTCCACCCGCAATGCCGCTAAATGGCCCCTTTGTTAGCCAGCCCTCAGGTCTCCTATGCATTCATATTGTTTGAGTAGCACTCAGGGCTTTGGACAAGGAGACCTAGGTCAGAGTCCTACCTCTGGACCAGAAATCTCTAGGTAAAAACCCTGGCTTTCCCTAGCTCTCTGTCTATGGGCATTTCATACCACCTTTCTAATTTTCATGAAAACAATAATTTTATGAATAACAATGGGCCTATGGATGAGAAATTGTTTTGTGTGCTGTAAGGCACTGTCCAACTAGCAAATATAGAGTATCTACTATTTATCAGACACTGTTAGAGACTTTACATTTTAAATTTTCCTTAACCCTTATAATGCCCTTTTAAGACAATGTCACTAGTTTTATTTAACAGAAGAGAAAATGGAGGTGCTATAAGATTAGAAAGGCTGATAATTTAAATAGCAACTACACTTTGAATCTGTTGAAGGTGAAGTGTATATTCCATTTAAAGTTTCTCTTTCCCCTTTCTTCTGCTGTCATCACCACTGCACCCAACTTTTGATATTATCCTCTTTTTTTTTTTGGCCTCTAGGCTTCTTCATGATACCTAGTAGGAAGCCCACACATGGTCAAAATTCAGCCCATTTATGGCCTGGGAATCAAGGGGGGCATCTGCCTGAGCCATATGCCCTACTCACCTCTACATTCAGTTCCCCTTATTTCTCTAGTTTTGAGTATGGCAGTCAGAAACTAATTTCCTTAGGTAATTAAACTTCTCCCCACTGATTTCCCAGTGGCTTTTCACTAGGTTCCATGTTAGGGGTAGGCTGCTCTAGACCTTTTACTGCACTACCCAAACAACACAAACCCCCACCAAGTTCTACAGCTTTCTTCTGACCTACCTCCCATCACCCTGTCTACTACTCACATGTAGCCCAACTGAGAATGAATAAGATCATCATAAAAATAGAAATCATGGCACATACAATACATTTTATATGTCTCTCCTCTCCCTTTCCCCAGCTAGGTCTTCGTTCTCATGATTTCTTCTGTCTTCAGTGCAAGATACTTGGTACAAGTAAACATGTAGTGAATGAATGAAGCCGTCTTTGATACCCTCAACTTTAAGGGATTGTTTCTGCCTGTGAATTCTCATTACAAGTTTATCCAGAGAAATTTCTCTGGACTTCATGAAGGAATGCTAAGGAATATTTGCTGATAATGTTGCTACTCAGAGCAATTGTTGCACATAACTGGGAGTTACATGCTGAAAGGTTTGAAGGGGGATGAGAATATGAGGCTTCTTGTACAGAATTTGACAATACCAGTCTACTGGAATATGACTCTAAGGCTGACATAATTTTATGTCATCCCCATCAGTGGAGATAAGGTTATTATTTTTCATCTTGGGATCATGGTTGTTTCACTTTGACAGGTGTAGTTTCAAATGTGTAGTTCCAAATGAATCTTCTAAAATATGAGCACTTACATGCTTCAAACTAAAAGAACCATAGAGATTCTTCTCTTTTATCTAAAAATTGTTTACTGTCAACCTCATTGGATTAGCTCTTCATTTAATTAGCATCTGTGCAACCAAAGCTTTTTTCTATAAAATGGATACATTTCTCTTACAGGAATGGGTATGAGCAAGAGGATTTGTTGTTGTTGTTTAATTATTTTCTTATGATTCCAAGAGTAACTTATTCCTACTCTCCCTGTCAATAAGAATTTAGAAAAAAACAAATGAGAGGAAGAGCTACTGGAGTGTTGTAATTGAATATTGATAGCAGCAAACAATCACAGAATGATGGTGAGGAAAGAAGCAGCTGATGTAAGAACTAATGCATTTAGCAGTCAAGAATATTTCCTTGGCTGTGATGAGTCATAAGAGTTAGATTTGTGCCTAGTTGGAGTGTCTTTTAGAGAATAATTAATCCAATGCCTCCATTATTTTATAAAAAGGGTGTCTTTGTCTATTTGGGCTGCTATAACAAAATACTCGAGACCTAGTAGCTTATAAGCAACAGAAATTTATTTCTTACAGTTCCGGAGACTCTGAAGTCCAGGATCAAGGTGCTGACAGATTCAGTGTCTAGTGAGGACCCGATTTCTGGTTCACATATAGCACCTTCTTGCTGTGTCCTCACATAGTAAAAGGGGTGATGGTCTCTGGAGTCTCTTCTGTTTATTTATTTATTTTATTTTTATTATTTTTAATCCTCGCTGGAGGATATGTTTTCATTGATTTCACAGAGAGAGGAAGGGAGAGGGAAAGAGAGAAACATCAATGTGAGAGAGAAATATCTATAGGTTGCCTCTCATCCACATCCTGATCAGGGATCAAGCCTGCAACCTGCGTATGCGCCCTGACTAGGAATCAAACCTATGACCCTTCAGTGTACAGGGTGCTGCTGCTCTTACCAACTGAACCACACAGACCAGGGCTGGAGTCACTTTTATAAATGCACTAATTTCATCATGAGGACTCTGCCCTCATGACCAAATCACTTCTCAAAAACTTTACTTCCTAATTCCATCACCTGGGGCATTGAGATTTCAGCATATAAATTTTGGGGTACACAACATTTAGACCATAGCAAAAGGAAATTAAATCCTAGAGATGCTATGCCTAGCTGTAAGCCACACAGAAAGTTAGTATCAATGGTAGGATTAGATCCAACTTTCATTTTTGAACTTTCAGTTCAAGGATCTTACTACCATAACATGTAACATTTTAAGAATGAAATAATGTAGCATCCAATCTTACAGGCATTCTAACTTATTCTGTGAATTTATTTATTCATTCACTGTCATAAAAGAAGGATTCATTAAGTGATTACTATGTACCTAGTAGTATTAGAGCCATATTTTAGTCTAAGTATTTGCTGTGTGCACACACACACACACACACATACACACACACACACACACATATCCTAACACTGTGATTCACAAAAATCTTAGGTTGTATCTTTGGTTTGACACTTAGTCTTTACCTCAGCCCGAAATATGACCACTTACTTTTAGGACAAGCACAACTGAAGTTTTCTAAGAAGATAAGCATCTGTTTTAGATTAGGTGATTCCATAACATTTTCTGTAATCCTTTTCTTAATTTTTCACCCCCATTTTTTCTGCATTCTGCTTTTGGCTCAATCCTAGGTCTTTCATTCTTCAGTTTAAGTTATTTATTCTTTTAGAGAAAATAATAAAGTCAGCCACCCTCTGAGAATTTCCCATATTCATTAAGTTATCCTAAGGCTTTAGCTATAACCAGTATAATAAAACATTATTTTGGTCTTTCACCACAGACATTAATTTATTGGGACATACAAGGACCTTAGAGGTGATCTAGTTCAACTACCTGGTTTTACTGATGGACTACAAGAACCCAGAGATAAGTAAATGGTTCAAATTATTCATCAAGCTAGTAGCAGATATAGCCATTGAACTCCTCACTGTTACTCAAGATTCTTACCATGGTACCAAGTGCCCCTGGATTTTCTCTTTATGAACACTGCTGAGCTAGGTTTACTTTATCACTTACCTCTCCCTCAAGTAATATACACATAGAATTTCTTGGTTACCCATGTCAGTAAACAGTTAATCTCACTGAGCCCAAGGCCCTGGAAACTTCTGGGAGGGAGCCAGGTGAGCAAAGAGAACAGATAAAGGCAGCACCTGCCGATGGGTTTGGAACAGCCTGGGGACATGGAGAGAATGTAAACACATTCTGCAAATCTTATTGTCTGACTCTGTGCCAGCGTCTTTTGGGTTCCTGTCATGGAAAATATTTCGTCTGAGGTCATTCAATGAGCAAAGGAGCACTGAATCCCTTCCAGGGTGCCAACTCAGTCCCCCCTTTTGTACAGATTAAATAAGCAAGGGACTAACATTTCATGGGCCTAGAAGGCCCACCTTTCAACAATACAGCCTGAAAGGAGACATTAAGAAAATATATTGTGTTGTTCTGAACTGCTGTCTCCCCTTCCCTGCCCTCCCTCCTCCTGCACCGCCTCCCTCTGTTTGCTCACCCATACTTACAAGCACACGCCCTGCATTTAGAGCAAGAGTTAATGTCTGTGCTTCCTCATAAATCTTGCTTTGGGGCCTTGAGCTATGTTTTTAATTCTGTGGTGGAGCTTTGAGATTTGAGATGTGTAGAAAAGAGGGGGCAGCTGACAGAGGTAATAATGGCAACTGCCATTTTTCCTCCTGGGGAGCCTGGACTCTTCATTCAATTCTTCTAATAGGTAGTTTAAAACTTCAGCCCAGTATCTGTGAAGGCCAAGAGGGACATAGAGTAGAAAGTCAAAGGGAAGGAAGTTGGCTATATTGTGCTATGAGAAAGGATGTGTGGCTTCTCTCCAAAGAAAGAAGAATGTGTGGAATGAGCAAATTAACCCAGACTGGTGACTAGCTGTCAGATTTTTCTAGTTTGGCTAAAAAATTCTTCAAGGAGAGGAGTCTTTCCTGATAGAAATACGTTCTTGTATTACAAATCTTCTTATTGAAGAAAATCTCACCTCTGTTCAACTTGCAGCTCTCTCTCTCTGTTGTTAAACTGCATTTATTTTTCATGATTGGTTCTTCAGCACTTCTATGATAGTTTCTTCTGTGTAAACCTTATCTTTTCAACATGCCTTTCCATTTATTATTTATTTATTTATTTTTGATGAAAAAGGCAAATTGTCTTTAGGATGTTATGATGATTTAAAGTGTAATTGCTTAGGCCTTCCACCATGCCAACAATTGTATTTGAGTAGAATTCTGAGCCTTAGTCACTAAGTAGAATATATAATTAATGTGACTAAAGGAAGAACTCTGATCTGTGAAAATTCTGGTCTTCAGTTTATATATCTATAAAACGAAAGAATTGGAAACACACCTCTGAGGGGCCTTCCAACTTGTTCATGACAAGAACCCAGAAGATGTTGGCACAGAGTCACACAATAAGATTTTTAGAATGTGTTTACATTCTCTCCATGTCCCTAGGCTGTTCCAAACCCATCAGCAGCCTAGGATACTAAAAAATATGTCATAAATCCCCTTCTTCCATCAAGTTCTGATTTGTCTTTATAGACCCCTTCCTCTACTCCTATACCATCCTGTGAGATTTTGATGTTTACTAAAAATGAAGAGTAAGAAGTGGGAATGGAGGCCAAATACAGCTGGTTTCCTTGAGTTTAGAAAGTGGGAACAAATAGGTTATAATTGTAAGAGAGTGAAATGCTCAACCTCTCTGACTCCATCTTGTTCAAACCTGCTTTGCTCCCATGGCCTTCAGGTAAATAACTTCTTGCATATAGACCTGATAATCACTGGAGAAACTGTGCTTGCAGCTTGAGTTTTACAAAAATAGCCCCTTACCAGAAAGTGCCTCTCCTAAGGAGATAAAGGAAATATGTACTGTTTATCAAAGATTTGCAGGTACCTCTTGACCACACTTACACCATCCAGGGTCAACAAACTAAGCACGATCTTTCTTGAACCCCTGCTGGAGCCCAGATATCTGCGGTCATCAGTCACCTCTTTCTCCTTCCATTTGCCTTTCCCTTGACATAAAAGAAGCCTGAACTCTGTACTTTCTTAAGATGGATTTGAGAAACCACTAAGTCTCCTATTTTCTTGATTGATGCTTTCTCAATCAATAAGCCTTTTCTTACTCCAAACTCTGACATTTTGAGTTTAGCCTTTGAAGCATGGCATACATGAGCTTTGGACCAGTAACACAGGGATAATGCTGTTTCTCTTCCCCCTTTTTATTTTATTCCACTAGTAGTTCTTGATTCGGTGATCTGATGACACCTGGTTAAAGTCTTTATCCTATTTCCTATTAACTTCATCTATTTCTACAAAAGAAGTTTTAAAAAATTGCTATGAGAGTTAAATAAATTTTAAAAATATGAAATCTCTAACAGTACACAATATGCATTATAATACACACTACCACTCAATATTTGCTAGTTGGACAGTGCCTTACAGAATAAAAACACTTTTATTAGTTATTCTCTTGCTTCTTATGAAATTACTACTATCTAAAGATCAGAAAGTTGGTGTGAAATGCTCAAAGACAAAGAGCTAGTGAAATCCATGGTTTATACTCAGAGCATAATTTTGAGAAGAAAGCTACCAAATTTTTCTTTGCTTAAATTTTGACACCTTCTATACCTGGGATTGTACCCCAACTTTGAAAATTCAGCCATAATAGCTCAGTGAGAGATACACAGTCTTCTTACCCTGATGACATAACGGTTTTATAATTCCCCTCTTATTTCTTGTAATACCTTGTTTTCCTACAATCTCAGAATTGCTAATATTGAGTATATATAAAAATCTACAGTTCCACTTGAGATAGAGGTTTTCTTCCTGACCTTTAACTAGAATTCCTGAGCAGGCTTTTTGCCCACAAAAGATGGCAGGCTCCTTGGGGCAATTCTTCTAACTCTGTGTCTAATTGGAAACAAGGCTATGTTGTGTAATGGCAGAACTTTAACTTGGAATGTATTTTGTAACTATAGAGCAGAATGGTGAAAATACCCCTAAACAAGGTTTTAGGAAACTATGGCTCTCACCAACTCGGGCCTGTGTATAGTGATGCATTGGAAAAAGCTCTAGTCCTTTCTGAGTCTCAGTTTTCCCATCTCCAGAAAAAAGAGACTGGGTTATAGCTTCCAAGAGCCTTTCTAGTTCTGACATTCTATAGTTTATAAGCCTTAAACTACTATTCCTCTATACTGGCCAATTGCTGTTTTTACATGTTTGTGAAATAATGTGGTAGATGCTAAAGTTCCCTAGAAGTCATGGGACAACACTTGGTGTAGACTTTGCAGTAGAGGATATGTTCTGCTGGGGAAAGGAGGGCTAATTTGATGCCTCTAAATCGAAGAAGCCATAACTCAGAGGCTTCTTATGCATCCCAAATCCTTGACTTTGTGAATGCTAGTAGCATCATGACCATAGCTGTCTACGTCATTCACCCAGAGTTAGTGAAGCCTTGAATGTCACCATATGGAGATACTCTAAAGAACATATGGGGAAACAGATTCAGAAAAAGAAATAAGCTTTCCCATGTTTACACAGCATTAAGTGTCAAGACCAAGATTCTAACACTGGACTACCTGCCATCCTGTTCACTGAACTTTTTACTCTACCTTACATAACTTTCCTCATGGTAAGCACAAGGAATTCTTTAACAAAGCATCCCTGGTCATAAAGACATCATATTCTCCACAATTGCCCTACTGACATTTGACAGAAGAGGAGATGATAGATTTTCATAGTACTCTGGTACTCAAGGCTTTTTTGAGAAGTAACACCTTAGTTTTACCTTTGGAGAGACTATTCAGTTCTAGATTTATCTTTCCATCTATCACCTCTGGAGCTCAGGTGAGAAGGTTGGCTGAACTTGTATGTTTATGCTATGTCTCTGAAAAAGGTCATTGCCATACTCAAATTGATTGTCTTTTTAGAAATAGGTTCTCTCTTGAATTTCATGCTTAAGGGGTTTCTCTAAGGTGAAGGAATATAAAGTGTACTCATTAGATAAGCTATCTTGGCAGATTTTCATCCCTTTTGGATAAAAGCAAAATTGCACCCAGTACATAAATTGACATATGAAGCAGTAAATAATTGCATTGTGCAAGTTGTTTTAATGGACTCAAGTCAGAATGTTCCATTAACCAGCATATAGGATATTCATTGAGCTTTGGGTTTATTACCAGGCAAGGGGAAACAAATGAAGGAAAGTACAAGGGGGATGATAAAAGTCAGTAAGCACCTGAGAAGGTGAGGGGTTAGGAAGGGAACTTCAGAGGTATGTACAATATTTTTCTTTTTTTGTTCTCTTCTTCATCTTCTTTTTTTCTTTTCCTTTGCTTTTCTTTCTGAGCAAAGAATTAAGTATAAGAAAATGTTGGTGTCAGCTTCCAAATCATCAAAAATCCGAAAACTAGACAGCAGAATGTGCCAGGCTCTCTTCTAACTTTCCTTTTGTAAGAAGCAGCTGAAGGACAAGCCAACTGAATGAAGGGTGCTATATGTTTATGTGTGAGATGTTGTTTATACACATCTCTACATGAATAAATATTCAGAAACCACAATAGCATTCCCAAAGGAATTCATCCTTAATACAGGAAGTCACAATTAAGGGACCACAATTAAGCTCCAGTTTTTCATTCTAGATCCCAGGATTTAATTTCTAGAAGAAACAAGACCTCTGTGATATTCCATGGGGCTGTTTAGAATTACAGATAACTTAGCTTGCCGAATGCCAAGCTCCTGAGCTTGGCTTAACCTCTAGGGATCTCTTTGCCATCAGAGATGCCTAAAACCATAAACCATGAATTTTGATGGGCATATGCAAAAGTAGAGGCCACAGAACTTACAAATTTGTCAATCATTTTGGCCATACTCCCCTGCCACAACTTTCTTCCCACCACTCCCAAGATGGCTTTTTCTTGCTCCTCATTTGAATTTATTAGATGAACAGGCCTGGGCTATACCAGAGACTGGCTACCTCCTACATACTGTGGACCAGAACTGTGAGTTTTATGGAAAAGGGCAAGGGCAGTCTCCCTGTGAGCTTTGACATGTTTATTGCTGAAATTTTGCTTCTCAAAGATCAGATATATCTTCATATTTGGGAAGTTCCCATTTTTGTTTTTATTTTCCTCTCAGTTCTTGTTTATATTTATGGCTCTGTGGAAATCTTTGTCATTTCCTTTTTCTTTGAAATCATCTCTCACCTTCACTGTTTCAGTTCCTGTCCCACTACCTTGACTCTTCCTTCTTTCTTTCTCTTTTAACTCTTACCATCAGAATGTTGTCATGAGGTCAGGGTTCAAATGTCCGTCCCTAACATCTGTCCAACCAGGCATTTCCATATAGAATTCTCAACAACACTTTGAACTCATCATGTTTGGAAGCAAATTCATTCTTTTATTCTTCTATATTTTTGGAACAATTCAACTGTTTGATAGTTAAGCCACTTATCTCAGCAACAATATAAAGGCTAACTGAGTTAGTACATCCTTTTCCCACCCTTGATTTTTATTTTAATCTAATGGAATGGCTAATCTAAAGGGAAACTCCTTTTTTTTGTAGGAGACAAGGAGAAGGCCTTAGGATCTACTGGGGGAGTCTGGAGCAGCAGTCTCTCTTATCCCGTTGGAATCCATGGTCCACTGAGGTGCCTTATGCTACCTTCACTGAGCATCCTATGAGATATACCAGTGAGCAGTTCCTGGAAATTTGCAAGGTAAGAATTCACTCTTGGGTTAGCTTTGTCGCTACAGTTTTGTGCTTCTAAAGCATGTACAGTAAAAAAAATAAATAACATAAGATATTACATGGGGTTTATATAGGTAAAACCTCAAAGAGGTTTATATAAGTTCTTAGTAAACAATGGAGCTGTTTTATATATTTTAAAAATATATAATATTTATATTATCCATACCATGCTATTTCTGTCTTGCTAATTTCTTAGCAGAAAATCATAGTGTAATATTGTTTAAAAATTGCAATAGTTGTTTGTCTAACTGGGCTTGTTACTCATAGGGTGCATATAATTTTCTATACATAATTAAATTCTATTTTATTCAGAGGAGTGTGGATAGTGTGAAGTATGAAGTATGCTTCTGTAGTTATATTTAAGTCAGTTTTTTTCTCTGCACCTTGGTTGTCTTATCTCTAAGTGGAAATAATGAACACTGACCTTCCCAAACTCATTGGATCATTGTAAGGTTAAATGAGATAATGTGTAAAAAAAATGTTCTATAAGCTATAAAGCAATTCACAGTATTTTATGCCCTTAAATCTCATCTCACCAAGTAGATTATAAATGTATATTATAAATGTATTGGTGGCAGGTAGAATTACTGTTACTATTCTTTCTTCTTCCCCAGGGAAACATAAGCTAAAATACTCTAAATAAAATTATTGGAGCCATACATGCAGTGAAGATCAACCTTGACATTTTCAACAAAACCTGATAGACATATACAAGTTCATTATAGGCCTAGACATTCTTGCCTTCACTATCCTTTCTATGTTTACCTTCATGTGCTGGCATCCATCTCAAATATCACAACTCATTTGATATAAATTCAGAACATGACAACCTGCATGTAAAGTCTTCTGTGGTTGGATGGTATCAATTGCATTTCTTGCATTATTTTAAACTAACTTATTCATATAAGTTTATATGTATATCATAAAAAATATTTTAAATTGATGCCCCCCTATCCTAAAAAGGATGTGAGGCAAAATGTATATGATGAGAGATTGGATGGGGTCTTCAGCATCCTTTAAGTTGATTGAATTCCATTCTGCTCTCAGGAAAAGTCAATGGTCCTCTCCAGATTTAGGCAATCATCTCAGGGATTTATGGTCTACTGCTTAATCTGGCTCCAAGCTATTGTAGGACTAAATTAGTTCATTGTATGGATAATGTTTATACTCTTCCTGCTATAATCCTATTTCACAATACCTCAACCCAAGCATCAACAGAAGCCCAGAAGCTCCTAGCCTCACTCTTTACCACCCAACATCAACAAAACAAAATAAAATGAAAACCAATAAGAACAACATAGCACATATGCAAAGGCATTTATGTGAAAGTAGACTCACCGGGGGCATCAGGGAGAGAGTTTGGGAGTTTACATCATTATAACACCCCAAACTTCAAATGGAATATCAGATATTCATGTTTTTAAAAGACCTTATGAATAATAACACCCTAATGAATTGCTCCATAGTCCTCTTTCCTCTTCTCTGTATCTTGCTCTTGCCACACCCCCAAGTCTTGTTTTATTTTTTCTTATTAACAGCATAAAGTAGTTTATCTGTTTCCTTTTTTTTTTCTTTTTGTTAATCCTCATCCACGGATATTTTCCCATTGATTTTTAGAGAGAGTGGAATGCAGAGGGAGAGACAAAAAGAGAGGGAGAGAGGGAGAGAAAGAGTCATCAATGTGAGAGAGACATATTGATTGGTTGCCTCCCAGGCATGCCCCTACCAGGGCCTGATCAAACCTGCAAATGAGGTACATGTCCTTGACTGGAATTGAACCCTGGACTCGTCAATGTGTGAGCTGATGCTATATCCACTGAGCCAAACCAGCTAGGGCTAACTGTTTCTTTTTTAACACCAGCTATTCCAACTCAAGAACTTAATAATGTAACTTACCAAAGCCATTTCCTACCTCTAAAGAGAATCAAGTTCTAGCCATTAAAATAATATATATATTTTTAATGAATAATAGTTGTATTTTATTTTAAGTCAAAATAAATACCAACTTAATAAATAAATAACAGCAATGACCTTTGTGATTATATTCATCACTTCCTGGACCAAGACTTCTTTTATTCCTCATACCTTGTGCATCAAGTACTTATTCTTTGAGTGTCCTTTGCTAGAAGAGATTTTGGGTGAAGGATTAAAAAACAAGCTCTATTTATTACAGAGAAATGCCACTGTATTACTCTAATTTCTGTTAGTGTTTTGTTTTATTCTGTTAATAAATAAACACAATCAAATAATTTAAGAAGGAAGTTGAAAACTAAAATATTGAAAGGGGTATGGAATAATTATTTCCCAAATACCCATGGATGTAATTAGTAAACTGGAACATTAAATTTTCCTCAGGCCTTTCTAATAGTCAATGCTACAAAGGAAATTTAATGTTTATATAGCTCTTGTTGGATAAAAGTAAGAACAACAGAGAGAGTAAGTGAGTGTGTGTGTGTGTGTGTGTGTGTGTGTGCGCGCGCAGTCCCCTACATGTGTGGGCTTGAGCATAAGGAATGGTTGGCCAGTTGGTTTGTTGGTTTTCTGTTGATCAAACTACTTTGTGGATCTGTTAGGTGTGTTGCTTTTAAGGCTTTTCTTCGTTATTCTTCCAAACTCTTTTTTTTTTTTTTTAATTCCTGGCAACAGTTTGGTTCTCTCTTTTGTCAAGCCATTTCTTAATTTAAAGACCACCCAACTCCCAACTCTGTAGGAAAAAAAGTGATCTCCATCTGGGATGTGTGATGATGAGTATTCTGATCCAGTTCTTAGAATCTTAGTTTTTCTTTTGTTGTTGGTTTTTATGTCACAATATTATTTATGTTTAGGACATTTTCCAAGACTGGCTTTGATTAAGACCTAATTATCTTAACATAAAAGAATAAATAAGAGAAAGATAATTCTGGGGATATAGAATACCTTTTATATGAATATTTTGGCATAACATAAGATATTAAAAGGATAATGTAAATTAATTTTTCCATTTTCCTTATGAATGAAACAGTAAAAAGTAGAAGAATATGGGGGAAATTGCCTAACTAAATCAAATAGCTGAAATAATGAAAAACAACAACAACTATGGCACAGGAAAGGGAATCATATAGAGCCGAGTTATATGCAGTCAAAATTTTTAACTTATTTACACTCTAATGGAATAACTTAATATTTTTAAAAATCCAAATTTATTTTTACTCAGAATCTTTTCTTCTAGGTTCTCTTTATTCAACACTTATTTTCTCACACCTACAAAGCACAGGTATTGTAATTATTGTTAAGGATACAAAAATCAATGAGATAATATTCTTCCCTTTGTAGAATGTATTGCTTAATAGAGGAGGCAGATAAAAATACAAAGCCTTTTAAATGAATACTGATTGACTTAAACAGAAGTTTGTATCAAATGAAGAGGAGTGGAGGCACATGAAGGTACAAAGAGTGTTCTTAGACACAGAATAATTCAATTGAGCTGGAGTTTAATCTTATATATTTGCCATGATAATTCTCATAGTTCAAAAAATATGGGGTAGGATAAAAGTAAGTTTATAATTGTTCATATGGAAAATAATACAATATTTAATAAATAATAAATACAAAAATAAACTCTGAATACTCATTACTATAAACCTAGTTTTGCCTCATCTTATAGGTATGTGTGTTTAAACTAAGGTAGAAGTAGTAGGATGAAAAGAAGATGAAGACATTTTGAGTTGTTCAGAATATAGAATCAATGAAAGAAGATAACTGGCAGTATATATAGGTGAAGAAGAAGATTTCAAATATTTCTGGCTGAGTAGATGGTGATTCCATTAATTTAAATGGAGAAATCTAAAAGAAGAGTAGGTTTGGAGGTTCACTTTAAGACATGAATTTGATGTCCATGGAACATGGAGTAGAGTTGATGGTCAATCAGTTAGAAATTTAGGTCTGAAGCTCAGGAGAAAAAGCTGAGCTGGTAACATAGGTTTCAGCATTGGGTCAAAGCTAAGTCTTGGGGATGCTTGGTTAGGAAGTTACCCTAGCAAAGAACATGAATGGACACAATTTAAAGTATCTCTAAGTCTCACTGATCAAAAAATCTCAATCACATTTATGCAATACTATGTCAAAATACATTTTCTAAAATCCATCTCGCTACAGCATTCTACATCTGGCAAATATGATGGTCAAATGGTCTCTTTGCAGACATTCTTGCTTATTTCAGAACCTCACCAACATTTTCCAATCTGTGTAGATACTATGCATTATTCATATAAAACAGTTGTGAATATAGGAAATAATAGTTTTTGGCATTGATTACATTATTATAAGATATAAACATATTATGTAATCTATATACATAAAAAGCTAATATGCAAATTGTCCCTGCATGAGTTTGAACAAGAGACCAGGAGTTTAATTGCTCGCTGTGATGTGTGCAGACCCACCAGGAGCGGTATGGAATGAAGGAAGGCCCCAGCCAGCAGTCAGAAGGCCCCGATCAGCCCTGATCACCAGCCAGACCTAAGGACCCTACCCGTGCACGAATTTCGTGCACTGGGCCTCTAGTATTATATAATTATATATTTTATATTTATTGATTACAGTTTGCATATTTTCATGTAATTCACTAACAAAAACCCTGTGTGAAAAGGTAGCGATCTCAGTTTTAAAAACGAGGGCACTTAGAGTGATTAAGTTGACCAAGGTATTACAATGAAATAGTTATATTTCTACACCAAAACAACTTGCTAATATGCAGAGAAATGTGTTTAAATTTGAAGGAACTCTGTGTATGTGTATTCATATTTATTGATATGATATGATATAATATGATATGATATGATATAATATTATACATTATGACCAGGCTAAACTATACTCCATTGTTTGATTAACTTAACATTTGTAACTTGTAGTGTTATCTCCCCTCTTTTAACTATTGCCTGGCTGGGTTTTTGTAGTGTGTGGAGACTAGTGACTAGTGAGAGCTCAGTGCTGGTGAATAATAGTGAATGGATCAGGGAAGCTTTACAGCCAAATTAAAGTGATTGCATTTTCTTTTTATTCTTTTTCTGACATCTTTACCTTTCTTTGTAAGGAAATTATGAAAGAGAATCAATATTTTAGCAATTAAATGTGACTTTTATCCTTAGCCCCAATAAGAACAAAACAGATTTTGCCCTCCAGATACTTATAGTAGAAAGAGAGAAGGTTAAAAAAAAAAAGGAATTAACAAATTATAACTGAATGTGCTAAGACTGTTCATAGAGAAATTCCCAAGGTTTTATAGGAGCCCAGAAGAGGGAACAGATAAATCCAAAAGTTAACAGGTGACATAACATTTGATATCATCTCAAGGCGAGTGATTTAAGCATCAAAGAAGATGGGGAAGACATTTTAAGTAAAAGGAACATGGTTAGAAGCTGCAAATTAGAAAGGTATATGAAATGTTCTTGGACAAAGAGTAGTTTGTTTTAGCTCGAGTTTAAAGTGGGTGTGTGTTGATGGGAAGGTTGAAGGAATGAAATAGGATGAGTATGCAAATTAGAATGTGTACAGACCTCACTTTTTTAGGAAAGGAACTTCTGCCTTATCTTCCTTTTCTCTCTACATACCTGGTCATACTCATAGTCACAGTGTCTCCATAAAGATAGCTCCAAGTAAAATGTGCAAGAAAGATATAGACATTTTGTCCAGCTGTGTAACTTCCCAAGTGGTTTCCAGTGTTGGGTATTGGATGGACTTAGTCTGTATCCTAGCATGCTTCACTTTCTGCATAGGAAGACTGAAACTTATAGCCTGCAGGCTTGGAAAACCTGCTCAGCTGAGAAATGTGGGAGTGCAGGCATGAAACCACGTCTCTTTACCCAGTGTAAACAGGAAGCAAAAGATGGTTGTAATAAGGAAAACTGAGACTCTGGGCAGTGGACTGCTGGCAGAAAGCACTTGAAGCAAACCAGGTGCCCAGTCACTCAGCTGGTAAGCTGGTAAATAATAGTTGTAAAGTCAAAAACATTCAACACTCCCCACCCAACACACACACACACACACACACACACACACACACACACACACACACACACACACTGCTATACCTTATCCTACCAACACATAGCCCCTATGTAATCGGAGTTGTTAAAATTTGACCCTATGTTTTTGAGACTGGAATAAAAGAAGGAGGCAGGGGTGGGTGTATAAAAGCTTTTAGAGGAAAGTATGTGGCTGGTGGCTTTCATATCAGATGACACTGTGTTTTTGTCACACAGATTGAGTTCGGGTGCTTGAAACACTCAAAAGGCAGCTTGGGGACTTGGCCTTTTATCTGCCTCTCCTTCAATATACTGCTTGTTCTGTTTTCCAGGCCCCTCCTCCTTTTAGAGGGTTCATAGAAATGACTACAAATAAAGTGCATCTGGCTCTTTGTCAGTTCACTGAGTATAAAATAGTGTCATCTTTTTCTTTACAGCGCTTAGATTCTGAGCCTCAAAGGATTCTCATGCAATGAAGCTTATGATGAGAACTGAGGAGGCACTTAGTAATCTCATTTGACAAACATTTCTTAATGTATAAAAAGGCATCTTGACTATCCAGAGGGTGCTGGCAATGGAAATGTTGAGGTGAATTGTACCTTGGTATTTAGGAAATCATAATTTGATGATGATGATGATGATGATGATGACGACGACAATGATTTATTGACAATGTTTATTGGTTATTAGCTGTAGACTTCCTTTATGGCCCTTTGCAATATGATTCCAAATTTTAGCCTCATCGCATTTTACTTCCCCAACCCTTCATGAAGTGCATGAGCACGTGTGTACACACACAAAGAGCTTATATACAAACCCTTTATTTCAGTTAGTTTAATCCTTACAAATTATGAGTTTGATCCTATTAGTAGCCTTATTTTATAGAAAAAAGATACTATAAATTTCAGAGAGGGTCTAGAAAAATTAACACCGCTAGTGATTGCCATATTTATAACTTAAGACCAGAACTATTTGATTTCAATACTCACATTGCATCATGCTATACTTTCTTTAGGTAAGTGGTTCTCAACAGAAGATGATTTTGCCCCCAGGGGACATTGGACAATGTGTGGAGACAATTTTGGTTGTCATACCTGGGGTGGGGTGCCATTGGGATCTAGTGAGTGGAGGCTAAGGATTCTTCCTAACTTTCTACAATAGAGTATCCTCTCCGTAAGCAAAGAGTTATCTGGCTCTAAATAACAATGGTCTCAAGGTAGAGAACCTTGGTTTAGTTGTATAGATAGGCATACATGCTTGTTATTCTAGTTCTTAGAAAAGTGGATGAAATATTTGAGTGGAGGTATAAGTGAAATATAATAGAATAAAAAATAACTTTTGCCATGACTATGTGGGAAAGCATTGTGGGCAAGATAGCATTTAAGCTTGGTTTTTATGATGAATAGAAATGTGGGCACTATAGATGTTGTGGATGGAATAGCCAGAACTAAAGGTTCCTAGGCAAGATTAGTACTCTATTTTCTTAAAAGACAAAAAACATTTCAAGATAAAATCTTACTTAGACCCCAAATATATAAAACTAATAAAAACAGAGCAGGTCTAATTGATTCTATTGTAGGAACTTAAGCAGGTTACCTGCTTGGCTTCTTTTCTTCCACACCCTCTCCCCAAACCCTCAGGATTCTATCCCAACATTATTAATAAGAGAACTTCCTTTTTTCTCAAAATAATCCTGGTTTTATGATAAACTATATTGTCACCCACTCAATGATGGAATCCAGTGTTCTAAGGAATGTGGTTTGAAAATTATTGAGTCTGATTTTTTCTCTCTCTACCTTTAGAAAATAAGGAACATAAATTCTTGCCTAAACATTAGAATTTTATTGCTATTAATAACAGTGTTTTATAGGAGAGAGGGCTTTAGGGCTTAAGTTAAGTGACCTGAGTCCAAGACCTTTCTCAGCTGCTTTCTAATTATTTGGCATTCGATAAATCTCTAGAACTCTTGGGCCCTCAGTTTACCTATTAGACTCCTTTGCATTGTCCCCAGTGCTGAGCGTATTTTCCAACAGAAGTTCATTGACTTTGTTTATTTCTAACCCCTGCGCTTTATCCTATCTTGTTTAGGCTACTAACTTCACTTATGGGTATTGTTCTTGACTTCTGGGTCTATAATCATTGTTATGGAATTTTTAACTATAGACATGGACTTTTCATCTGCATATCTCTTCATGCTTTAGGCTCAAGTATCCAGCTGGCTATTGTAAATCTCTAAAGGGCTTACTGGTTAAACACTTCAAAAACACATCTAAAACAGAATCCTTGAGCACTCACCACCTCCAACCCCTACTCTCACAGGCTTCTCCAACTCAGTAATGATAGTACTACCATTTGATAGACCAAAAATGCTAGATGTCATCTTTGATTCCTCTAGTCTCTCTTCACCTCCTATATTCAATGATATCAGCAAGTACTATGACTCTACCTTGAAGAATATCCCCAATTCAACCAGTTCTCATGTTCTTAACTGTTATCTGGTCCAAGCCACAATCATCTCTTGCCTGGACTGCTGAAGTGACCTCCAAACCCATTTTTTAGATTATTATTGTATCACTTGTTTAAGAGCAGAGACTATATCTTCTTTGTTTTTACATTTTTAGAAGCACCCAACAGGTATCTCGTTCATAATAGACTATCAGAAAACATGGGTTAAACTGACTTCTTAATGTTGCACAAATTATCCTATATAATAAAAGGCTAACATACAAATTGTCCCCTCAACTGGAAGTTGAACTGGGAGTTGAACCAGGAGTTCGACCAGGGGGCAAGGCCAGCCTATAAACTGCCCACGGCCCCTCCCTCTGACCAGCCCAGCCCAAATTGGCCCTGATTGGGCAGGGCCAGCCAGACCCTGTACATGAATTTGTGCATCAAGCCTCTAGTGAATAATAAAAATAAACAAGATAAGGCAGATGATTTTATGTACATAACTTGTTAAGTGATTAATTACTTAGTGATAAATTAGTGATTAATTTACTAAAAGACTAACAGAAGCAACATTAACAATTCTAAGAAATGATTCTTGTTTAAGAAGTAAGAATCACTGTAGCTCCCAAGAGTGGTCAACTTTTGTAAGAATTGTTTGGGGCAGGGATTCATCTGGACCTAATCTGCATTCACTAACTCTGTGCCTTCTTTTCCTCTTCAGCTGTCTGGGTTCATGTCTAAGCTTGTTCCAGCTATCCAGAATGCCCTCAAGAGTTCCAGTGGATCTGGAGGAGGAAAAGGACTGATGGTGTTAACTGAACCCATTTTGATTGAGACCTACATGGGACTGATGTCATTCATTGGAAACCGCAACAAACTTGGCTATTCCCTTGCCCGTGGGAGTATTGGTTTTTGAGATTCTTTTTGATGTATAAGTACATCATTCATAGATATATAATTATTGAAGATTCTTGTTCAGCCCACCATATTTTTGGACTGAAATAATTAACTACTTTTAAATAATAGTACATGATTTTAAATATTTAGTATCTTAGAAAATCTAAAATCTTGATTATACCGATAGAGGTACCCTTCAGATCTTATGTGAGGATAATCAAGTTTCCTAAAATGAGAAAATAAATTCTCCTAAACCTATTAAATAATGTTATCAAGTGAATACCTGATCATAAACTCAGGGCAGATGCTCTGGGTTCCTGTTCCTCTCTCCTCTAAATGAAGGCATTTTTCTAGGCCTTGATCTTTAGCCCTCTGATTCTGATCTTCTCTCTCATTGGGTACTCACTATTATATTAAATACCCTTCTTATGAGAGTGACTTCCAAATCTACATTTGCATCCCTTATATTTCTTTAAGATTCAGTTTTGCATTTGTGTCTGCTGATCATCTATATCACTGTTCCAATGGCCTCTCATATTCAACATCTTCAAATGCCTGGATTTCTCTGTGGCATTTTCAGGGACCCAGTCATTATTCTTGAAATCCATGAGCTTTGATTTCTTTAAACTCCTTGCCAAATACATCCCATATAGTATTTGTCTTAGTCAGTCTGAGCCACTATAACAAAATACCACAAATTGGATGGCTTATAAACAACTGAAATTTATTTGTCACAGTTCTGGAGGCTAGAAGTCTGAGATTAAGATGCCAGCATGGTCAGCTGAGGGACTCTCCTGAGGTTTCAGACTTCATTATATATGGCAAAGGGGCAAAGCTGTCCTCTTGTGCTGCTTTTATAAGGGCATTAATATATGCCCTCGTGACCTAATCACTGCCTACTGGCCCCACATCAGGCTTTAAGATTTCAACATATGAAATTTGGGGTGGGGGATGGGAGACACAAACATTCAGGCCATAAAAGTACCACATCTGTATGTGACTTAGCATTATACCCCAATTCCCAGATGTCAGACTGTTCATTTTTCTTTAAAAATTGTACATATACTTCTCCTTTCCATCCCCACAGGTATATTATTAGATCAACATTTTCACATTTTTGAATTCTGCTCACTTAGAGAATGGCCATAGTCTGTTTTTTGTTTTTGTTTTGCTTTTTACAAGTCATAGCCTTTTAATTGGGATCCTCAATTCATGGCTAGCTTCTGATCCAATCTGCTCTTGGTTGCCAGATTCATAAAGCACAATTTGATCATATCAGTCTCTGCTCAAGAATTTTCAATGGCTCATTTCTGTTTGTAGTTTTTTGTTCAAACATTTTTTTTTTAATAGCAGGCCCTTCTGTTTTAATGGATGTCCAATATGAAAAACAGATAGAAGTAGGGCCACAATGATTAAAGTAGAAGTGGTGATGCCACTAGCCTCCTTCTTTTGGAGTCTTAGAGGGAGGTCCCTGTGGAATGTTTATGGATCCCAAAGGTTTTTGAGGTGCATCCTAACTCATTTTGTTTCCATTGTTCTTTTTCCTTTTATTTCCTCTTCGTATTTCCTTGACTTGTGTCTCATTTTGAACAACTTGAGAGATTATCTTATCTTTTCTCAATTCTTCAAGTTTCTTGTATTTTTTAAAATTCCAATTTTACCTTATTTTTAATTCATTTTGAATGTTGAACACCAGATACATTATTATAATCAGCTTTTTACCTGTCGTAAGACTCAAAGTTGAGAAACTTTGGTAGGAATTCAAATAAAAAAAATTCAGGCATATTTTGTGTGTGTGTTTTGCTTAAGTGGTATCTATTTTTTAAGTTTTTAAAAAACTTACTTCCTCAATTCCTAAGATTTGTCCTCTGATACATTCACAAACATCAATTTGATGGAGGTATTCAGAACCCAAGCCTTGAATAAACCTCATTTCATTTTATCTTTGTTTACTTCCATTAGTATTTCCCTCCCTCTTCTCCCCCTTCCCAGCATCCACTTCCCCACCATGATAGCAAATATTGTTACAATCCCCAAGGCAGGGGACTTCTATTCAGACTGTAAAAGGAAATGTTGAAATTTTTAGCTGTCCTGTCAACAGTAGTGGAAAGAAAAGTCGTTGGATTATTTTGGCAGTGGTTCTGAAGTCCTCATAATTGGCAAATTAATATGACACTGTTGCCTGAAAATCCCCATTTGCCTCAAGATAGTGGCATTTGTTGGCAGAAGCATCTGAAATGTCCAGCCCTTTCTCTTCAGTTACCATTTAAGGATCAGCCTGACAATTGACTTCTCTCTGCATAGTTGTCCTCTTTGTAACCTAAGCTGGACTGTTCCCAAATGACCTTCTAAAGGACGCATTGTAACATTGTCAATGGAATTAAATCAGAAAAGATGAGAGGAGGTAGAGTCTCTGAGCCTTGAGATCCAGTCTGTAACAATAGAATATGCATTTAATCTCACTGAAGCTGTTCAGTATGCAGAACTCGGAGATGATAACAGGAGAACTGTCTTCACATTTCACAAAGACTCTCGAGAGATATGCTATAAAATACTAAATGTGGCCTAGGAAGCAGGACTATGATCAGAGGATGAGAGAATACAGGAATTTGGATAGTAATGTAAAACAAGAATAAACTTCTTAAAGTTAGAAATGTCCAAAAATAGAATGGGTTGCTCCTAGAAAGAGTGAGACCCCTATCACTTGATGTGTTCAAGTAGAGACAGATAAAGTGGATATTGTGAAAGGGATTGCTGAAGAGACAATTGATGTAATCCTTTAACCTACGATTTTTATGATCCTCCAAATCATTGTTGCTATTGATTAGATAATTAAACTCCTTTTTGTTTGAAAAGAGTTAAATCAGTCAGGTGAGACCTTGGAAAAGTATTTTAACTTTCCTAAGGTTTAATTTTCTCATCTGCAAAGTGGAGGCAATAATAACTCTGCCTTTTTCATAAAGATCTTATGAGGACTTAATGGAATGAGGTAAGTTATTTTATTAAAGAAAAGGCATTAAGTACTTGCCTGCAGAATGATGTGACTTTTGCAGCAGAAAGTAGGGTAACATCCAAAAACATTAAATTCAGTTCTCCCTTAGAATGATTTCTTGGTCATGGTAGACCCATTGGCCATCTTTTTCTCTGGCGACACTTGATGTTCTCACTTGGGCTCCCCAGGAAACTTCCCAAATCATTGGACCTAATGGACACTTGGGCTTTTCCTTCAGATTATCATCAGGACTTTCCCAATGAAGTTTCCAAAAGGGACATCATAGGTTTAATTGGGAATAGGTTTAGTTACAAAAGTCATTTATTATGAAGCATATGATCATTCAAATGTCGTAGTTGGCTACCTTCTTTATCTGATCTTTATCCCATTCAGGAATTCCCACTAGAAAATCCCAGAAAGTCTCTATTGACAGCTTACTCACAGTCTTCTAATACATTTTGGCCAGTTCTGATGGTTAGAAATTTCTCTTTTTGTTTACTTAGATCCTGTAATGTCCATCTGCCATCTCTTTTATTTAAAAACTAGAGGCCAGGTGCATGAATTTGTGCACTGTTGGGGTCTGGTCGCCTGCCCCAATGGGGGCTGATCAGGGCTGGGCTGGCGGGCAGGAGGGGACACAGGAGGTTGACTGGCTGGCTCTAACCCCAATCAGGGTTGGGGGGGCTGATTGGGGGCCCGGGCCAACCAGGAGGAGGGGCCACCGGAGGTTGGGAGGGGCCGATCAGGGCCCCAATTGGGCTGGTTGGCCGCTGCAGTGTGCATCATAGTGACCAGCCATTCCAGTCATTCTGGTCGCTTGGCTTTTATATATATAGATAGTCTTATGCTGGAGTAGGCTCAGCTTGGATTTCCACATCAGGATGTGGGACATTGGGTACAGAGTAAGGGCTGACTGATGCTCTGCTATTTACAACAAAGTGGATGGTCAAGAATCACTATCCCTTACCTCCCACATTTGGCCAGCCTCAAAAGTAGAAAAAAGAGACAATTTATGAGTTTGGGGTATTTTACCTTGAGCCCTTTCTCATTGCCTTTACTGAAGCATTACTAAGGAATCCAGTGCTCAGGGCTGTGGAGCCAAAGAAGCATAGGAACCATCTAATCCAAAACTTTTACTTCACAGAGTAAAGACCTAGAAATTGGGAAGAAATTGCTAAAAAAGCAGATGGTGAGTTTTGGGCAATACTAAGATTAGAGTGTAAAGCTTCCAGTTTCCTATTCCTGATCTACTGCTCTTTCCATATATCTCCATTCCCAGAGAAAGGCATGCCGTGTAAATCAGTGTATATTAGTTGCTGGTTTAATTCAGAGGTGAGAGGAAAAAATGGATCACTGTTGTGTAGAGGGAACTTCCAGAAATTACCTGAATTTTCTTGAAGGCTAAGGTCACTCATAGAGCTCTCTGATTTCCTCTCTGATCAAAAAGCCCAAACAAAACTGCGGAAGCCAACACAGCCAGCAGATATTTTTTTAAGTAGGGTTTACCTCTGCCTGGTATGCTGTGGGGCAGGAGAGGGGAGGACAAAAGTATTAAATTTTGCTTTAAAAGCTCCTCAGAAATTCTTTGCACATAAGAGACCAAGTCGAAGAAAAGAAGGTGACTGTGCCAAAGGGAAGAAAGAGAGAGGCTAATGCCTGTGGTTTTCAAAGGTTAACAGCAACAACCAAAAAAAGCCCCAGTATTTGCACAGGGATGAATACTTATTGGCTCTTGGCCAACAATTATACAAGGGCTTGTGCCCACATCCTGTAGCTGTGGTTTAGGGACGCTGCTCTTGAGTGACTTCTTATGCTTAGTGGCAGGAAACTTTAGTCACTCATGTGTAAATTCAACTTTGGTCTGCACCTCCCACAACGTGCTCCTTAGGCAGGTAGGGGGCCAGGTCTCCTGATTTCCTTGGAGATACCAGTTCTTCAGAGGTTCAGGAAGAACTCCATTTGTGGCCTGAGGAGTGTCGGAGACTTGATCAATACTTATCTTATTCCACTCAATTGTAGCAGCAACCCCTTAGTACAATTCTGTCACCACAAAGAGGAATTATGATATCCTTCGCTAAGCCCTTGTTTTAGTATCAAAACCCAAGACCCCCCCCCAAAAAAAAAAGTGAATTATATTTCATTTTAGGGCTGCAACCATTGTGAAATCTGAGAAGCAAATACATGAGGTTGCTCCTGAGTCCAGATCTTTTACCTGATGAACTATTTTATACTCAATTATAAAATGTTCTTAGTAAACATCTTGCAAGTCTCCTTTTTTAGTGAAGCCAAATAGAATTTGCAATAAACTGTTCAAAGAGCAGATGGTGAATACCTGGCAATACTGGGATTATATTCTAAAACCCCCAATTTCCTATTTATTTCTGGTCCACTGCTCTTTACAAATATCTCCATTCCCAGGGAAAAGCAAATCATCAGAATCAGCATATCATAGCTGCTGAGTTAATTTGAGGTGATAACATAATGGGTCCAGTTTAATTAACTCTTATGTTTTTAGATATATATGAGAGATCCTGATGCTACACTATGTATGGAACATATATTGGGGTCAAGTTCTCTAAGTCACCACCTTCTTGCTCACATCTAATGCTTACTGCATGCGCTGCAGAATTCCTTCTTTCCTTTAACATTCTCTGCTCACTCTTCATGGGTTCATTTAAATTGAGATTAGAAGGGACCTTAAAGGACATCTAGGTTAGCCTCCTACCTATTGCAGGAATCTACTCCACCAAAACACAGCCAAGGCAGACTCAGCTTATGCAAAAACATTCCAAGATAGAGAACCCCTTACTTTCTACAGCAACTAATTCTACTGCTTTTTATCTGTTGGTACCAGTAGTATACTCAGAGTTATATCAACCTTCCAAGCCTATGTCATATTCTAGTCAACAGGGAATTGGACCAAGTCTCTGATCCACAATTCTATTTCACTGATGATGTCATTTTGATTTAACCATGTGAACAGGAAATAGAAGGTATTCTAACAATTGTGTGACACTAGCATGGAAATGTATCCCCCAAAATTCTGGGGCTTGTGTCACCAAAAGTCACACTGGAGACTTTTCTAGTGTATCAGTGGACTGGAACATGTCAAGATATACCTTCTAAGGCAGCTGTAAAGTTTCTGCTCTTATATTACGAAGAAAGAGCCACAATGCCTAATGAGGTTCTTTAGATTTTGGAGGCAACATAGACTATTTCAACCCATTGATCAAATGATTCAAAAGATTGCTAATTTTGAGTGAGACACAGAACAAGAGAAGGATCTGGAGCAGTTTCAGGCTGCTGTGCAAGCTGCTTTATCACTTGGGCTACATCCTATATACCCAGCAGACCCAGTGGTGCTTGGAGTATCTGTGGCAAATGGAGGTCCTGCATGGAACATTTGGCCAGCCATTATAGGTGAATCACTGAGTAGACATTAGGATTTTAAGCAAAAATATCCCATTCTGTTAGATAACATTTCTTTTTTTTTTTTTTTTTTGATTTCTACTGGGTTCTAGTAGAGACTGAGCACTTGACTATTGGCCACCAAATAGTAATACAGTCTAAGCTGCCCATACCTGGGGTTTCATGGAGAGTTCCCTACACTCAATGGATTGAGGAAACAATTTTGAACTTCATTTTTAAATGATTCTGTGTGATATGCTGCATTACCTGAATGTGGAGAGTGAGGGCACCTACTCCATGGTTATCCTGAAAGACACTGTGATGGAAATTCCTGCTAAGAGGCAGAATAAATGGAATGCCATTCCTACATCCTGCTTCAAGACTACTTTTTTTTTTTTTTTTTTTTTTTTAGGAAAGCAGATCTGGGTGGTGATATGGCCCAGTTACTGTCACACATACCTCATGAAGACACCTCAGCTCGCTAGTTGCAGAGCCATGATGCCACTTCTTCCATTCTGTCTCTGTCAGGTTGGGTTCAGTTTCACATAATATAAACCAGTGGTTCTCAACCTTCTGGCCCTTTAAATACAGTTCCTCATGTTGTGACCCAACCATAAAATTATTTTCGTTGCTACTTCATAACTGTAATGTTGCTACTGTTATGAATCGTAATGTAAATATCTGATATGTAGGATGGTCTTAGGCGACCCCTGTGAAAGGATCATTCGACCACCAAAGGGGTCGCGACCCACAGGTTGAGAACCGCTGAATTCCACTATTTTAAACAGAAAGTGTTTAACATTTGGAATGAAGTATTTACGATGTTGTTAGAAAGGCTGGAGCACAAGCTTGAGACTGTGACTCCAGAGCTGATTCCCTGGACAGCACTGCAAAACTGGCCCACCAAAAGATCTTTACAATCAGGAAGTTGTTATCCCCATAGCAGGTACCTGGATAACACCACACCTAAGTTACAATCTAAGTATCAGGAGCTACTGGGTCTAGAGCCACATTGCATCTGCTAGGTCTATAAGAGCAAAATGAATGTGACATATTCTGCCCCCTTCCTCCTTATTTATTCTGAAGCAGGATATTGGAAGAGCATTCCATTTCTTTCTCTTAATAGTAATTGCAAAGTTTTTTTTGAGGGTTTATAGGTACCAGAAAGTGTGGTACAGTCTTTGCATTCACTATATCAATGAATCAATCCTCAGATACCTCTGAAGAATACATTAATGTCATTGTCACAAACTCTATTGAAACAAAGGAAAGCAAAGTGCAAAGAGGCTTGAAACTTGGCTAAGATTGTGCACTCATGGGTAGAAGGCATGGATTAAGTTAGAATTTAAACACATCCAGACCCTAGCTAAAAAGAAATCTGAGAATTATAGTATTTTTCTAATTGGTGCAGTACCAAAGACTTACTAGAACGAGATGGGAATAGATGTTAAGCCAGTCATTCTACTGGATCCACAATTTGACTTATATTAAAGATAGCTGTTAAGCTATTTTCTCCCCTGATTGACTATAAACTTTTTGAAGGTATTCTAATTTCTCCTCTAACATAGATCTTTACACATTTTAGGCAATCAATCCATAATGTATTTTATGAACCTGATGTCATAGTCATTTTTATTTCAACCCATTTTGTAGCATATGTTTAAACTTCTGTGAAACCACTGCCTTTTTGTGGTCTGGTTTTACAAAGTGGCAAACCAAGTTAAGCCTTCTCCCTGACTTTAGAAAGAAATAGCATTTTGATTTTACCAAACGCTTTTTATTCCCCAGACTTTGTTGTGGTTACATCAAAACACATAGCAACATTCAGAATGTACCATAGTTACAGAAAGTGAGGAATGACATTTTATTGGGGTTAAAGAAAATAATAAAGAAGACTAGTTGAGTGATGCCCAGAGCATCAGTCAGAAGCTTGTCAGTTTTAAAACAGGGTTCAGTTAGCAGAAGTGTAGGCCACACCTAGAATAATCAGAACATGATGGCCTGGTAGGTGCTCTGGCCAGAAGCGGTTTGTCAGAAAGAAGTGATGAGCTGAGGCAACCATCATTGGTATAGAGACAAAGGTCAGGTTGTCACCCAGTAATGAGTGATTGGTAAAACCTCAACTGTGTATAGATTCCTTAGAGGGTTCATGCCTTTTTGCAATAATGGGAAATTCCATAATCTTTTGCTGCCCAACACAGTAGCCAATAACCATGAAATATGGCAGATGAGACTTAGGAACTGAAATTTTTATCTAATTTTGTTTTAACTAATGTAATTTCATATAGCCACATGTCTAGTGGCTATCTTTCTAGACAATAAAGGTGTAGAATAAAAAAGATGGTTAAAAATAAAATCCTTAGTAGTAACAATCTTGTCTGAGGTTATCTGATGCCACTAAAGATAAACAAGGTGATCTTGTTTAGTAGTTTATTTTTGCTTCCATAGTCTATCAAATGGTAAAGAAAATCAAATGATACAGAAGAGCTTGTGGTGGACACCAACAGCTTCCTAACTCCTTTCTATTTCCAACTTAGTGGTAGCTTATTTTGAGTCTTTGTTTCTGGTTCTGTTGGTAGTTACCTTCATAACTCTGAAAAATATATTTTCATTTGTTTGTATTGATTTATCATCATCAGATATCACCTACCGACATATGTTTATGAAATAACCAGACTAAGTTCACATACACTGTACTTCCCACTTCCTTTTCCTCCTTAAGTGTTTATTATTTTCACTACTTTATTGATTACATTTGTTTTTTAAATAATATTTTATACTTTTATTTTTCTTAAATATATTTTTATTGATTTTAGAGAAGAAGGGAGAGAGATAGAAACATCAATAATAAGAGGAAATTATTCCTTGGCTGACTCCTGCACACACATTCCCCCCCCCCCCCCCAATGGGGATTGAGCACACAATCCGAGCATATGCCTTTAACTGGAATCAAATCTGGGACCCTTCAGTCTGCAGACCAATGATTTATCCACTGAACCAAACAAGCTAAGGTTGCACTTGTATTTTTTAATCATCTTTGGGTATTAGCTCAATATCAATAAAGATATTGATGAGATATCCCTGCTTTTCTCCAGCAACTCTTATTTTTCATCTTTTGTCAAATATGTATTTAATCCTATATTATCCAGGTTGCAAATATGTACAAATTAAGTGTGTCCCACTTGTTTTTACTTAATAATTCTGAGGAGAGTAGTGATGGGGTTGTAGAAGAAGGAATGTGAGACAAATTACCTGCTGGTTTGTTTTAGTTCTCCCTCTTAAATTCCTGGTGCAAAATAATAACTCATCATCTATACATCTTCAAACTTATCAAATATTTTATTACTTTTGTTTTCTTATAAGCCATAAGTTATTACTATTCTTGTTTTGCAGATAAAGAAATCAAAATAGAAATATATAGAATGACTTGACCAACGTCGTGTAACTGGGAAATAGGTAAGCTGAGAGGTTTTCTGATGACCAATCACCTCACAAATCTGTTCTCAATAAGTGTCCTTACTACTGAAGTTTGCAAAAATGTTATAAGTTGGGTTTCTTGCTTCAGGTCTACAATCCATGGTTCATGTTGGAGCAGAGAAATTTGAAGCTTGTGTACTGCGACCACATTTCTTTCAAGGAACTGTAGAAATGCCTCCAGGCATCTGGGTGTTTCATGAACCAAATTGGCAAATATTTACCATGGGTAAAGAATCATCTAACATTAAACTAACATTTACCAAATAATCATATGCTAATGTATAGGTTAGGATATCCTATATAATAAAGAGGTAATATGCAAATTGACCATCACACCCTCACACAAGATGACCACCCCCATGTGGTCACAAGATGGCTGGCAGGAGAAGGCATTTGTGGGTGATCAGGCCAGCAGGGGAGGGCAGTTTTGGGCAATTGGGCCAAAAAGGGAGGGCACTTGTGGGAGACTGGGCTGGTAGGGGAGGGCAGTTGGGGGCAATTGGGCCTACAGGGGAGAGAAGTTGAGTGCAATTGAGCAAGCAGGGGAGGGCACTTGGGGATGGTTGGGCTGGCAGGTGAGGGCAGTTGGGGGTAATTGGGCCAGCAAGGGAGGGCAGTTAGGGGTGACCAGGTTGGCAGGGTAGGGCAGTTGGGGCTATCGGGCCAGCAGGGGAGCAGTTAGGTGTCGATCAGACCGGCAGGGGAGTGGTTAGGGCAGTGGTTCTCAACCTTGGCTGCACATTAGAATCACCTTGGAATCTTTTTAAAATCCTGATTTCTGGGCCTCATCCCCCGGAAATTCTGTTTCTTTATTACTAATGTTGTGGCCTCATCCAATAACAAAGAACCAGAATTTCTGGAGGATGAAACCCAGAAATCAGGATTTTAAAAGATTCCCAGGTGATTCTAATGTGCAGCCAAGGTTGAGAACCACTGGGTTAGGGGATGATTAGGCTGGCAGGCAGAAGCAGTTAGGGGCAATAAGACAGGCAGGCAGGCGAGCAGTTGGGAGCCAGCAGTCCCAGATTCTGAGAGGGATGTCCAACTGTTGGTTTAGGCCCAATCCCTGTAAATTAATATCTAATCTAATAAAAGAGAAATGTGGAAATTGACCATAACTTCACTACGCCCCAAGCCATGCCCACCAGACAATCAGAGCAACTATATGCAAATTAACCCAACCAAGATGGTGGCCAGCATCCACGGAGCTGGAGCAAGCAGGAGGCTTGGTTGCCCCAGCGATGGAGGAAGCCAAGCTTCCCGCCTGCACTGGCTGGCTGTAGCCTCCGCCGAAGGCAACAAAGTTTCAATTATAGAAGACAAATAAATCCCAGATACCTGCTTCCAGCCAGCCTCCACTGGGAGCTTGGTTGGCTAGGGGCCATGGACAGCCTGAAAACAGCCATGAGCCCCTCACCCGAGCTGGCCATACCCTCATGGGGTGAGGGTCCCTGCTGAGGGTCTTGGCCAGCCTGAAAACAGCCATCAGCCCCCTCACCCAGGCAGGCCAGGCACCCCAGGGGACCCACACCTTGAAGGGGCTGTGGCCAGCCAGCAAAGAGTCATCAGCCTCTCACCCAGGCTGGCCAGGCATCCCAGTGGGGACCCCCACCCTGAAGGGGCTGTGGCCAGCCTGCAAACAGCCATCAGTCCCTCACCCAAGCTGGCCAGGCACTCCAGCAGGGACCCCCATCTTAAAGGGGGTGTGGCCAGTCTGAAAAAGGCCCTCAACCCCTCACCCAGGCTGGCCAGGCACCCCAGCGGGACCCCCACCTGATCCAGGACACCCTTCAGGGCAAACCAGCCAGCCCCCATCCCATGCACCAGGCATATAATAGAAGGGTAATATGAAAATTGACCATAACAGCAGAACGACTGGGAATGACTGGTCACTATGACACACACTGACCACCAGGGTGCAGACGCTCAATGCAGGAGCTGCCGCCTGGTGGTCAGTGCGCTCCCACAGGGGGAGCTCTGCTTGGCCACAAGCCAGGCTGATGGCTGCCAGCACAGCAGTGATGGCGGAGCCTCTCCAGCCTCCTCTGCAGCACTAAGGATGTCAGACTGCAGCTTAGGCCTGGTCCCCTGGGGAGTGGGCCTAAGCCAGCAGGTGGATATCCCCCGAGGTGTCCCAGACCGTGAGAGGGCACAGGCCGGGCTGAGGGACCCCTCCGAGTGCACAAATTTTTGTGCACTGGGCCTCTAGTTACATTATAAAAACAAAGTTAGACACACAAACCTGTGGGATGAGGCCTAAACCAGAAGTCAGATATCCCCCAAGGGGTCCCAGATTGGAGAGGGTGCTGGCTGGGCTGAGGGACACCCTCCTCCCCCAGTGCACAAATTTCGTGCACCGGGCCTATAGTTTAATATATATTATCTTATTTAATCCTTGCAGCAATTCTCTAAGTAAAGAAGATATTAGAGAGAAAATTGAATAGTTCAAATTTTAACAATTCATCAATATGATTGAATTCTCTCCTTCTGTAAATAGGTTACAGGGGTGGGCAAACTTTTTGACTTGAGGGCCACAATGGGTTCTTAAACTGGACCGGAGGGCCGGAACAAAAGCATGGATGGAGTGTTTGTGTGAACTAATATAAATTCAAAGTAAACATCATTACATAAAAGGGTACAGTCTTTTTTTTTTTTTTTTTTTTTTTTAGTTTTATTCATTTCAAACGGGCCGGATCCAGCCCGCTGGCCGTAGTTTGCCCACAGCTGGGTTAGAATAACCAGTCCTCCAGACATATTTCACAAATGTGCATATTTTCCAGATAAACTAAATTTGGAAAAATCAAATGAGATTAAAAGGTTTGGTTGCTTTGGGGATAGGTACTATACAAACATAACACTGATGAGTAATAACAAAGCATTATATAAGGCTTTTCTTCTGTTACCAGCAATGGAGATGACCCAACTGGATTGGCATTGGAGAACAGTTCCTGTGTACAAAACAAAAGACTAAACACTCTTTCAAATTGCTAAATTTCAATAAAGATAGTGCTGGAGTGATTATATAGTAAGAATGGATTCTTGATTCAGCAAACACACCCAGAACATATCTTGTCATTCTCAGTAATCATATGACTAATATAAAATCATTAAAGAGGTTTCTTAGGCAGGGGACAGATCCAGTTTTTATGTGGCTTATATGACATGGGGGATCTCTTTATGAAAAAATAATATTACATTATAAGAACAAAATTAGACACACAAACCTATATTTTTGAATGACAAATTACATCTCCATCAACTACAAAAAATTATAGGTATTACAAATCATGCTGTAACTGGTTTGGTTCAGTGGATAGAGCGTCGGCCTGTGGACTCAAGGGTCCCAGGTTCTATTCTGGTCAAGGGCATGTACCTTGGTTGTGGGCACATCCTCAGTAGGGAGTGTGCAGGAGGCAGCTGATCGATGTTTTTCTCTCATCAATAACTCTAACTCTCTATCCCTATCCCTTCCTCTCTGTAAAAAAAATCAATAAATGCTAAGAAATCCATGGCATTTCTTTACACCAATAGTGAACTTACAGAAAGTGAAACTACAGAAGCAATCCCATTTACCATTGCACCAAAAAAATTAAAATACCTAGGAATAAACTTAACTAAGGAGGTAAAAGACTTATATGCTGAAAACTACAGGACACTGAAAAAAGAGATAGAGGAAGACATAAACAGATGGAAGAATATACCGTGTTCATGGATTGGTAGAATCAACATCATCAAAATGTCCATACTACCCAAAGCAATTTATAGATTCAATGCAATCCCCATTAAATTACCAACAGCATATTTCACAGATCTAGAACGAACGTTCAAAAAATTCATCTGGAATAAAAAAAGACCCCGAATAGCTGCAACAATCCTCAGAAAGAACAAAGTAGGTGGGATCTCAATACCAGATATCAAACTGTATTACAAAGCCACTGTTCTTAAAACAGCTTGGTACTGGCACAAGAACAGACATATAGATCAATGGAATAGAATAGAGACCCCAGAAATCAACCCAAACCACTATGCCCAATTAATATTCGACAAAGGAGGCAAGAACATACAATGGAGTCAAGACAGTCTTTTCAATAAATGGTGTTGGGAAAATTGGACAGATACATGCAAAAGGATGAAACTAGATCACCAACTCACACCATACACAAAAATAAACTCAAAATGGATAAAAGACTTAAACATAAGACGGGAAACCATAAAAATACTAGAGGAATCCACAGGCAGCGAAATTGCAAACATATGCCGAAGAAATTTCTTCTCTGATAATGCTCCTAGGGCAATGGAAACTAAAGAGAAAATAAAAAAATGGGACTACATCAAAATAAAAAGCTTTTGCACAGCAAAGGAAACCATCAACAAAACAACAAGAAGACCCACTACATGGGAGAACATATTTGCCAATGATACCACCGATAAGGGTTTAATTTCCAACATTTACAGGGATCTCATGAAACTTAACAAAAGGAAGATAAACAATCCAATAAAAAAATGGGCAATGGACCTAGATAGACACTTTTCGAAAGAGGACATACAGAAGGCCGAAAGACATATGAAAACCTGCTCAAAGTCACTAATTATACGAGAGATGCAAATCAAAACGACAATGCATTATCATCTCACACCTGTCAGAATGGCTATCATCAACAAATCAACAAACAACAAGTGTTGGAGAGGATGTGGAGAAAAAGGAACCCTTCTGCACTGCTGGTGGGAATGCAGACTGGTGCAGCCACTGTGGAGAACAGTATGGAGCTACCTCAGAAGACTAAAAATGGAACTCCCATTTGACCCAGTGATCCCACTACTAGGAATATATCCCAAGAAACCAGAAACGCCAATCAGAAAGGATATATGCACCCCTATGTTCATAGCAGCACAATTCACCATAGCTAAGATTTGGAAACAGCCTAAGTGCCCATCAGCAGATGAGTGGATTAGAAAACTGTGGTACATATACACAATGGAATACTATGCTGCGGTAAAAAAAAAGGAACTCTTGCCTTTTGCAAAGTCATGGATGGAACTGGAGAGCATTATGCTTAGTGAAATAAGCCAGTCAGAGAAAGATAAATACCACATGATCTCACTCATTTGTGGATTATAGAGAACAACATAGACTGATGAAAAGGGACAGACTCAAAGACTGAGAAACAGCAATCAGGCTATCAATCCCCAGAAGGAAAGTAGGGGAGGGCGGGGGTAAGGGGAAGAGATCAACCGAAGGACTTGTATACATGTATATAAGCCATACCAATGGACATGGACAACAGGGGGATGGGAGCATGAGTGTGTGTGGGGGGGAGGTTGGGGGTTAATGGGGGGGATGAGGACACATTTGTAATACCTTAACTAATAAAAAAAAAAAATCAATAAAATATATTTAAAATAAAATCAGACTAATACTACAAAATTTTTTAAAATTCAGAAAAAAACATAATACCTTTGTTAACACACATATATAATACTTTATACCCATTATTGACTATATATTGGCTGATCACTACTGCTTATGACAATATATTTTAAAAATTATTTTCTGTAGAAAGAATAATTCAATTTCTCTTCAGTTGCTTGAAATGTATTTTTATAAAATTATTATTGATAGTTTATAAAAGTTTCATTCAATTTCACAATTAATTATCCATAATGGAAAATGTTGATCAAGTTTCTGCTACACATGAGATATGGGATTTGAAAGAATTTTGACAGATTACCTCCAGGCTCTGCATATTTTAAACCTTGTTCTCCTCTGCTACCCTCATGTTTCCTGTGCAGATGCCTCAGGGACCATTTGTATCTCCATAGGACATACATTTGGCCCTGCCATTTCTTTGAATCTTGGTGCTGGTTGTAGAAGTGTTCTTGGAACTTAGTCCTACATCAAGATAATCAATAATTTAACTTTTCCAAAGAGTGCCTGGGAACTAATTAAGTATATCTTATTAAATCCCAACTAAATTAATAGTTAACCTACCTCAAATTCCCCTTAGCCAGATCTCACAAACACCTAAGGCCATTCTAACTCCCAACCTGGAGGGAAGAGTGGAGGAGAGGGGACAGAATAGAAAGAAACAGAATTCTTAACCAATTGCCATTAAGGTATTTTACTTTTGAATGTTAAACAGAAAGAAAAAAAAAAAAGAAAGAAAAGACCATGAGGATACATTATTAAGGCTCCTCAAAGCCTTGAAAGGAACCATTAAAGGAGGTATTTTAAAATGTAATCTTCTTTAGTTCACTGTAAAATCCACCCTGACCCTTGGATTGTGGAAGGTGTGACAGATTTGGAGTGGGAGACCTTGATTCTAGCCCTAGCTCTCTCACTGATCCAGGATGTGGAACTTGACAAATTACAAGGTTGTTTCTCCCTCTGACATTGAGTTGTATCAAACAGAATTGTTTGCAAAAACAAAATCCACAGATGGGGGCCTTCACAGGCTCAGAGCACCATAGCATCTAGGCCTAAATTCCGGAGACAAAAGCAACCCTTGCCATTTTCACTCCGTTTTTGGAAGTGGCTGCCTGGTTTTTCAAGAATGCAGTCAGTTAGCTTAAAAAAAAAAAAAAGTGTAGTTTTTCCAGGGACTCTAGTCCCCCTTGCATCCTAGTCATTTTCTTGTGAGTCACTGCATGATTGATGAGGGGCTTGTTTCTATGGTGACTACTTCTGCCCTTCCCAGCAGCTGGGGAGCTTAACCGGACCCTGACATAGCTTCTTCATTTGGGCTGGGCATCCACTTAAACGGAGCATTTGGGGCAGGACTTGACAGCTCTGCACTTTGGGCACTGGAAGGGATTCCAGAAGGGAGAAGGGTGGGAGCACGGTGAAAACACTCATCTGTGCTCTCATTTTTTCCATGGGTGAAGGTCTCAAGAGGTTATGGCCTAGCTAGAAAGGAAGGTTAATAGCTAAGTAGTTTTGAGGGGCTCTCAAATGTTGAAAGAAATACGTCTTGCTGGTGGGACTGTCCAGTAAGACTTCCCATACCATTTGCTTGTGGCCTTCATAGAGAAATCTTCTCTTGTCTCTGGTCCATTGGGCTAAGTTTGCTACATCTCAATTCAATGAAGTCCACTTCTTTTGCCACCAATAAGCTTTATGACGGTTTCTATGTCTGTCCTCCTCTAGCTGCCATTCCCCTAGGTCTGTAAATATAAGACCAAGAGTCATTTGCTTGAATGGAGAGCCATTCTAAAAGTTAACAGACAGTCACAGCTGTGTTAGAGGATCCAGACCCAAATACATTCTAAAATAGCTCTCAGCCACAGAGGGCATGGAAGCATGCCGGGCTCCATGCTGCCAGGGAATGCTGCCCTGAAGCTTGAATTTTTCACGCCTCAAACTCATTAAACCCCCAGCCTTTATTTCACACATCATGTCCCTCCAGAATCTCTGGCTTCCTTCCTTCAAACATAACACCCTCTTCTTCCTTAGGTGGCTTCAACTGGTCCTTTACCAATTTGTTATTAATAACACTATTCATCCAAAATTTTCCGAATGCCAAGGCTATAACAGTAGGGAACAGAATGTCCCTGTGCAAAAAAAATAAAAAAATATTGCTCTAATCATTAGAATTATTGGACTATAGGCATGTAGAGCTGGAGGAAGTCCTAGAAATCATGTAATTCTACCAATATCGTGCAACAGTTTGAGCGAAACCAAGACCAAAGGTCACACAGTGAGTTTGGGTCAGAAATAAGAGAGTGGAAACTGACTCCCTACCCCATATGTATTTCTATTAAACCATCTTAAAACTATTATTCTTGGCACCAAATAATTTTGTGAAAATACTTAAGGTAAGTTTTATAGAAGTAGGTAACTAAAATAAACATCTATCCAATTGCCTTAATCTTTTGCTTTAGTTTTAGAGTAGAGCCTGACCTAGAAGGGCCAAAGAAATTATCCCCTGACATACACAAACATTCTGGATATCTGTTTCATCATCCAAATCTCCATGTACAAATAGCATAGTTCATAATGAAATATATTGATACATACCCATATTCATTCAACAAGCCACCTGAATTACTGATTGCATATACAGCGCCCCCCTGGTAAAGCCAGAGAGGTGATAGGGTAAAGCCTAATTGGGTTCACAGCATAGCAAGATATCAAGGACCCATTCCTCTCCCACTCCTGCACCGGTGACTCTAGAATAAGGCAGATTAGATACCTATTTTAAAAGGGTAAATTATTTTTAGGGAAAGAAGATGAGTATTATTAAATTAAACTAGGATGTCCCTGGAAGGCTTTTAGGGAAGTAATATTTCAACTGGTCTTAAAGGATGGATAGGAGTTTTACATAAACAAAACTGTAGAGGAGGAATGATCTAAGTCAGTGATTTCCAATCTTTTTTATATCATGGCACACATAAACTAATTACTAAAATTATGTGGCACAACAAAAAAATATATTTTTGTGATCTGACAAAAATAGGTACAATTGTGATTCATTCACACTGGATGGTTATTATTGTGTCGGCTGTTGTCATTTTTTAATTTGGCAACCTAAGGGAAAAGAGGTCAGTGCCTCTTACTAAATAGTCAGGTATTGCATGTTATAAAAATTCTTGCACACTGATTGGAAATCTCTGGCCTACGTGGAAGAAACAGTGTGGACATAGCATGGAGATAGGGAGAGCACCAACAATTGGCCAACTTATACTATACCTCATGGCAAAGAGGCAGAAGCTCAAAGCTTTACTCAGAAAAAGGGAATTCTCAAAGAGTTATACTTAAATTTCCTTAGGTGTGAGTTCCCATATCTGTAAACAACGACAACACAAAACAGAAAACAACACAACAGGTAGGTTTCTATATTTTGAGACTTCCTCATTTTAGTTATTTCACTACAAAGAAGTTTCAAATCCTGGCTTTATACTTTCTGACTCTGAGATGTTAAGCAACTGACCCAATCTTCTCTTAGCCTCTGTTTTCTTATCTGGATACCTCAACCAGGGTGTGTGTGAAAATTAAAAAAAAAAAAACACCACAAACCATAAAGCCTTATGATTTCTTGGTATAGTACTTGGAACATATTGATATTTAAGTTCTTCCTGTGAGCTCAGTCTTCCGAGGGGGACAAAGACTGCTATGGCATCCCAAATGACCAGACCTCTTCAGGCCTGGGTATGATTGTTGATAAACAAAAGAGTCAGTATAGTAATCTATAGGATGATCAACTATCCAGGTTTATCCAGGACTGGTGAATTACGTAGGTCAGGAGACTTTTGCTAAAACTGGAACAGTCCCAGGCAAATCAAGATGGTTGGTCCCCCTACTCTTGTTGGTTAAGAGTAAGGTTCTTGAGCCAAATCATCCAGGTTCAAATCTTAGTTTGCCATACCGTGTGCATAACCTGAGCAAGTTATGCAATACTCTGTGCTTTCGTTTCCTTGTCTGTAAAATAAAGACTAAATAATTATGCTAACCTCATAAAGCTGTCATGAGAGTTAAATAAGCCAGTATATAATGTTATCTATTATTATTAGTAGAAGATACTACTAAACTGTTTGTCTTTACCCACCCAACTCTAACTTCCTTAGACAACTATTAAAAAATATCTTGTTGGAAGGAATCAAATTAATTTCTACTTGTGTACTTACATATTCTCTATCTTCAGAGGAGGTTTGATGTGGAATGAGACCCTTCTCTAGGTATCTCTGTCATCATGTGCTTGTCCTCACACTTATTGCACTATGTGGCTTTGTCTTTTGCATCATGGGGTGCCGTGGAAAACTAAGAAGAGAATTTGGATGAAAGATGTGGTTTATTTCACTGGTCTTTTCCACCTCCCCTGCAGGGGGCAGTGTGGTCAGGTGGGAAGAGCAAAGGGCTAGGAGTCTGAACACTGGGCTCTGTCACAGGTTTGAGTTTGGCCATGGCCTTCCCCTTCTTGGGATCTCAGTTTCCTAATCCTTTAAATGAGGGTGTTGGGTGGCATGATCCCCAAGATTCTTCTAGTCTGAGTGGAAACATTGCACAGACACAATTTCTTCTTTCCTGTTCCTTTCTCTCCAGCTCAGGAAACAGAGACATGAAAAGCAGACAACAGTCTTCCTGAATCTCCCAAAATGTCTCCCAATCCTAAGGAGCAGAATTCTGAAGCCTCACATAAAGGCTATTGTAGCTCTGCCCCCTCTAATTATGTCCCATTGAGGCCCCAGTTCCCTCCTGTCTGTAAAATGTGCTATTTAACATTCTCTCTGGCTGTGCCTCAGCCAAGGACACAAGCCATTGAACTCACTTCTGTTGATGTTTATGTTGAGAAAGTAGATAATCCTCACTGCAGTGACAAGTTGATTGAAGCAAGTAAAACCCAAATAGGGTTTAGAAGTCTAATTGCTGACAGATTCATAATGGCGTGTGAGCCTGGTGTCTGCCTGGCTGCCCTGCTGTTCAGAACAAAGTGTGAAGTTAAAGCGTATATTGTTTCTGGTAGGAGATTTCCCAGCCCCAGAATTGTTTCTTTTCTGAATGGAAGTGTAGGGGAGACATGTGGCTTTCTAAATATTACATGGCACTTAAAATAGGAGAAAAAAGACAATCAAGTGGGATTTTCTAGTGAAAAGACAATGTGGAGATGGGTGCTGGATAGAGGACTTTGGGTTCTTGTTGAATGTTGATGCCACTCCCAGTGAGGCAAGTTACTTAACCTCTCTGACCTGTCTGTTAAATTGATGTGTTAGATCAATTGTTTATAATTTTGTTTTCTTATAGTAATTGTCTACTAAATATTTCTAAAAAGAATAATATACAATCAGATAAAAATCTGAATAGTTTTGATTGCAGGGTCCCTAACCTCCAGCTCTAATAGAAGTTATGTATTATCGATTGATATCTGTATTTGTATATGAAATTATACAAAGTACATTGCAAGGATTCTCAAACAAATTTCTAATACTAGCTGTCCCTATTTTGATAAGGAGGAAAGTGAGACTAAGTGTTGGCAAAAAGATTATTTCACCTGCATCTGCATAGTTTTATTTATTATGTTAATATGTTTGAAGTAAACATGACAAAACATGAGCAGCCATTAATTATAGGTGGTGGAAAACACAGGTATTATAACAGTTAAATACTTTTTTGTACTTTTACTTCTCTAAATTAAAAATAAAGTTGACTAAATATCTGTTGCCCCTTCAAATTCTAATATTTTGTGAGTTTCGTAAGACATCTCTTTGAACATCAGCTTTTTAATTTATAAGATAATGAAGTAGGTATTGGTGATTCCCAAAATCATTTGAATCCCTAAATTCCATTTCTGGTAATAAAATAATTACAGGATTGTTAATTGACAGAGCAGACAGAACCTATTATTTTAAGCCAGTATTCAGGAAGATTGTATTGAGACCCCTTTGAAAAGAAATGTGATATTATCTTCTTACCAATTATTTATAAATATATATAGTTCCCAAATGCTAATTTTAAAATCTAGCATGCGAATCATCTCCAGCATTTCTCTAACTTTGCAGAAATCACCACTATGATTAAGAGGAAAGTATTGATTATTTGAGAGGAAGAATGGACTCTTGGAATAAAGTATGATTTGGGAATGAGGAGATCCAGGATTTTAGTCCTGCCTGTGGTACTCTCTACCTGGATGACTTTGGGCAATTTACTTTAACCTCTGGTGTCTTCACTTGTACAATGAATGAGTTGTACAATGAATGAGTTGGACCAGGTAATCTTTAAAATATCTTCTCTCAGAAATAAAAAAGTAAACGTTTACTTGCTATTAAAACAAGTCTGGGGAGAAAGATCAGAGGCAAGTAGCAAGAGCTCAAGAACGTCATAGGAAGATCTCAGAGTGATTATCGTGATTATACTAGCTGTGGCCAATCTTAAGCTAATCTACAAGCCAAGGATACTGCAGTTTTATTTTAAGTGGAGTCATTCTTTTAGTCCTTCCTCTCTGGACTCTGATGCCACCTTCTCTTTAGCATGTGTCCTATATACAATTTTGGTCTCGTGCTGTCCTGGGTTCCCATATCCCTGTATCGTGAACATTATTTTTTCTTGATGCTCTGATTGTTCTCTAGGAATTTTTTCATTTTATTTATATATTTACTTATTTATTTACTTATTTACTTGCTTGTTTTATAGTTCGTGATCTTTGTCTGGTTTCTTAATTACTTTGTTTTCAGAAGCATCTCTCAAATGTGCACTTAAGTAACTTCCCAGAATTTTGATGCTGAAAACCCTTTGGAATGGATAATTTCAAGTTTATCAGAAATAATACTTTTACTCAACTCATCAATTGTTATTGTTGGCTGGAGTTAACATGGTGTTATTCCACTTAAAGCAAAATATGGAATGTCTTTTTTCAAAAATAAACTTCAAGTGTGTTCTATAGTTGTTATATTACTTTGTCTTTTCATATCTTAATCTCACATCAATCTGACTTTGTTGGAATTCTCTTTTGAATTTATACTACTCTCTCTCCAGTAAGATGGTGAAAAGCTTCAGGCACGTTATGAGCTAATAAATTGACAGTTTCTAGATTAAAGCAAATGCAGAGACAGTGATTAAAGAGCTTCTACACCAGTAAAGTAAATAATAAGCACTCAGAGATTGTCCTTGGATAAAGGAACCCTGTGGGCATATTTCAAAGTCCATTCAGTGTCCAGGGGTTGGAGGGCTCTTCCAGAAGAAGAACATACCATAAATCACTTGCTCTTCAGATTTTTTTTTGTAAGGAGACAGAGACTTACAGCCATGACTCAAGCTTGCCAAGACTTTAAACTTTTGGTTCCAGGAAGTCTAAGGATTCTGAAGCTGAGACCACTGAGTTATGTTTCCACTATCAAAAGCCAACTGGACATTGATACTCCCCTGGCAACCTGAGGGCACTAAAATGGATGGTTCTCTACCATTCTCTATCAAGCATGTCAAACTCTTGGCCTATGGGCTGCATGCCACGTTTATTGCATGATTTTGGCCAGCCACTATATTATGGATAACATTGTACACTCAAAGGCATATGGTGGTCACTCCAAATCCAGTAAATACAATTTAGCCATTTTCAACATTGACTCCTTTTGTTAGCTTTTAACACTTGCCTTTTCAGAGCTGTTGATTTTTCTTTAATGAAAAGTCTCACCTTGATCAGTTTAAAGTGTAATGGACAGAAAATGGAGCCTGAATTATTGTCACTGTCGATGGACCATAAAGAAGACAAAACCTGCTGACAATGACATGTGCTGGGGGAAGTTCCAGTGATATTGTATTTTCTGATACACTGACAGTCAACACGTGTTTATGGATCAAACCTCAGGAAAGAAGATTGTGTTGGTGAGGGCGAGGAGGAGAGATGTGGTATTATCTTTGAGAGAGTCCACAAGTCCCTTACAGGGCCAACTTCTTGTAACTCTGCTCTACTGGGCTGCACACTTGTTCCTTTAACCTGACAAATGCCTCCTCTAGCCTCTTTTCCTTGTTAATTCCTTTTTTTAATTCAAATTGCTTAGCACCTAGACAGCCCTGAACAATCTGTACTTATTTTTGTCCTATCCCTTATGATATACATTTGAACTTTTTCTTTTCAGTCTACCTGGTTTGATTAGACATAAGTCATTAGGCCAGGGACTATATGTGTTTTTTTCACTGTTTAATCCACAGCTTCTAGAATAATGTCAGCCACGTGATAGCTGCTCAATACAGGGTTCCTTTCTCCTTACACAAAGAGTCTTGAAGCCTGAACATAATGAAAGCTTTTGTTCTACTACTAGATGCCGGTAAACGGGAGCTGACAGGTCAGTATCAAAATCACTGAAGTAGCAGTTTCCCAAGAAGGACCCATCCAAACCTCTGACTTCACATGAACAGGGTTTAAGGGAGAACATTGCTTTGTCCTGAGAGAGGCCTGGAATATCAACAATTAGACCATGGGAAAGAGAGGAGAATGGTGATTAGGTCTCTGTGCTAAGTGAGGGACTCGAAGAAGTATGATTTTCATTGTCTCTCTGGGTAATCCTCCCTTACATTTTCTCATGATTGCCTGCAATAAGATTTCTTAATCTTTTAAAGGGTTTAGAGTATGATCCCTTGAACGTATAATTATCTCCATTATTCAAAACAAAAAAGACACGTGTCAGTCAGAAAAAAAATAAAATAAAATGTAGCCTCCAGCAGAAAACTCAGCTCAACTTCTCCCCCACTCTAAGATTCTTTCTCACACCTCACCTCCCTTCCTCGTATGAAGTGTTCCACATCCCTGTTTCTGTGGGCTCGTAAATTGCAGCAGGAATAAAAAGAATAACGACAAATAGCCTATGGGTACCTTGGCCAAAAAAGCAGGCAGCATTCAGTTCAGACCAGAAGGTGACATGGTCCCATCATACAGTCGGGCACATGCTGAGCCAAAATGAGTTTGCCACACATGTCTTCATAATCAATTTCCATGTTAGTTTTGATTTTTCTTCTCCTCTCCCTAGGGTACATTATTTGTTTATGCTCCTAAGACCCTCACACAGTGGCTTTGGTTCTGATGGCCTGTTCAGTCACTGGCTTGCAGAGTCCCTTCAACTCCTGGGCCACGAGTATAATGAGAAAAGATGCCAGGTGAGGTTCAAATGACTGGGTTTCAGTGTTGCCTCTGCCACATACCAGCTGTGCAGCATTGAGATGTTACTTCCTCTTGGGTTTTAATTTCCTTGTCTTAAAAAGAAGGAATTGGTTTATACCAGGGATAAATAACTTATTATTTTTTTTTTTTATTGCTTAAAGTATTACAAAGGGTATTACATATGTGTCCATTTTATCCCCCCGCCCTAGACAGTCCCCTAGCCTCCCCTATCCCCCAATGTCTTATGTCCACTGAATAACTTATTTTTTTCCAAAAGGTCAAATAATACATATGTAAGGCCTTATAGGCCATCTGATCTATGTTGTATACACTCTACTGCTTAGTGCAAAAGCAAGACACAGACAATATGGATGAGTGTGGTGGGGCTCCAATAAAATTTAATTTGAAGACAACTGAAATTGGAGTTTTATATAATTTTAACATATCATGAAGTGTTATTCTTCTTTTGAAATTTTTCAACCTTTTAAGAATCATAAACCATTTTTAGGTAACCTGCCATACAAAGGCTTTTGCCAATTTCTGACGAACACGTTATTTCTCAAAGGAAGGTCTACAAAAGTCAAAGGGAGACCTGTGGCATAAATTCATAGCAGCATACTTGTTCCAATGATCTGATTTGCCTTTTTGTACCAGTATTAATTTACTTTGCATTTCAAATGCAATTAAATGTAGGTGTGTAATTTTTTTTGTTTATCAAAGGCAGTTTGAAAAGACTAAGATTTTGATTATCTCCAAAACCTTCACTTTCACACTCTGTGAGACTCTGAAATGGGTTGCAGCTAATCTTCAGCTTCTAGGATGATTCTGGGACACTATGGACCACACAACACTTGTTAAATTTTATTTATTCATGGCCATGACAGGGAGCTGAGGCATGAATAATACAAAAGAGTGGATAAAAAATCATTTATACTGCATTCAGCTTTCAAATACACCATGGATATTTTTTTCCTCTGAAGATTTACCATTCTAATCCCTTTTGCTGATATGAAAATGAGTTTGTATTACCTAAGCTCACAGTGGATTATGATAAAATTGGGATGGATTCAGAGGAGAGATGTGCTAGAAATGCAATAAAAGCATCACCTCAGGTTAAATCTTCCTCCTTGATGTCTCTTAACTTTCCCAGTTACTGAGATGTTTCTTTTTCACCAGTTCCTCCATTGCACCCTCTCATCAGAGCCATAATGCAGTCTTTTCCACTCTGACCATGTATCCTTTGCCTGACCCCAGTCCTGGGATTTCCCTGGCATTTCCCAGTGGCAACATACTCTCTTGCTCACCTTGGTTTGAGACAAGAACCTAAAAAACATTATGTAATTTGCATAGTTTATCAATCCATAGGAAATGATTAATAATTATGCATTAATATTATTATTATTTAAGCCACTTTTACAATGGAGATCTTCCTTGGCTTCCCCATGATAGAGATGGAATAGCCTTGTATTCTGATATGCATTTTTTCATAGCATCCCATTTTTCACCCAGGAGGACATCAACACTCTCTAATTTGGCAGAGCACTATGACAGATGAATGCATTCTCAACTTGTCTAGCTGCCCCCTTCCTCATCTTTCTGGGCCTGCCAGTATTCCTTCCTAGTGTGTATCTCTTGGAAGGCTTGATGTCCTTTATGATAAGATGATTCTGCACAGGGCACGGTAATCACTACCTGAAAACCTGGGGGCCAAAAGGAGTTCTTGTGACTTGCACATGATTGGACAGGAGATAAATCAGATAGAAACAAGTCCTATTATTTTGCCTGGATGGGAGATTAATAATATAGGAATAAAGTATCCTGCAGGGTCTTCTGAGCATGTTTCTTCAAAACCTATAGCAAAAGAACCTGGAAGATTTCAAGGCTATGGAAATTCTGGATTATACTAGTAAATGCTTTTAACCCCTCCTTTCTGGGAAGGAATTCATTCCATTTTAATTTATGAAAAACTGAATAATATTTTAAAAATTAATTGATGTGTGTACCTCCTTCTAATTTCTTGGATCCTAGGGGTATTCTCTTTAGCTTCACACCCTCAGGATAAATTATTACTACAGGGACTCCTGTGCAAGAAAGGAGGGAAGGTTCAACTTTTTAGTTTCATAATAGGTTTTCAAAGACCATGGCAGAGATGAAAACCTTGAGAGAAAATGCTGTGGGACTTGTAAGAGCCTAGGTTTTTTAGAAATTTATAATGAAGGTTCTGGCATGAATTGGTATTGACATAGCCACAATAAGCCTAGAATGGTTTTCATATTGAGCATGATAAGATTAAACTCTGGAGATAGAAAAGACATGTAAACAAACTTGTGAGAAGCTGAAGAAAGTTTCTGAGGAAGTGACTCACCCCATTCAGCAGTTAACTTGAAAGAGTTCAGAAGTAAGTGGTTAAGTTTTACAATTCCCTAAAAAGAAGTGAACTGAGATTATGATGACCAAGAGGATGGATTCTGTCAAGTTCTAGGTACTTTATTCAGCACAGGAGAGCAGCACTGAACAAAAAATGGTACTGCATCACGTCTAGGCAGGAAAGACCAAAGACTTGACTCAGAAGTGTTTGCAGCCTCAGAATGGCATGGACAGTATCACAAAATGCTCATGTATCTATTTGGAGAGCTCAGAGACAAGAGCTTATGGACTGGAAAAGCCTCATGGTCAGAAAAAGGCAATGTCAAAGCAGAATATTACGTGGAACATATGGTAAGAGACTTGTGGGATTCCAATCACAGACTATTGAGTTCTAATTGTGTGCCAGATAGTGTTCTAGCAATTTGGAATACACTAATTAAAAAAAAAAAAGATGAAAATCCCTTCCTTCATTATGCATTTTGGTGATGAAAAGCAGAAAAGAGAAGAAAGAAAAATAAAAAAAAAAAAGCACTTAGGAAGTTGAAAAAAATCATAGGGGAAAAATAAAATTGAGTGGAGAGTGTTAGAGGGAGGTGATCAAGTTTGAATATGGAAATCAAGGAAGGTGTCACTTAGCAAAGACCAGAAGAGGGTGAGAAAAAGAACCATGGAAATACCTCAAAACACCCAGAGCAAAGCCTTTGAGGCAGGAGTATATTTAAAGTGTTTGAGGAACCAAGAAGGCCAGCATCTGCATGCAGTGCGATGAGTTAGCAGTGGGCAGGGGAAGTCAGGGTCAGGCAGACCACATCATTCAGATCTTTGATGTAAGTTTTAACTCTTACTTTTAGTGAGATGGGAAGCCTTTCACTATTTTGTGCAGAGGGTTACATGGTCTGACTTAATTTTTAACAGGATCACCTTAGCTGTTCTGAGTAAAATAGTTTATAGTCTCAGAAGGAAGCAGAGACAGCAATAAGGTGACTCTTGCAATAATCCAGGTGAGATAATGGTGGTGGCTTGAATCAGGGAGTGACAGTGTATATTAATATAAGTAGTTGGATTCTTGATGTATTGGGAAGATAGAAGCACACATTTTGTAATAGAATAAATGTTGTTATGAGAAAAAGAGAGAAAAAGTCAAAGATAAGTTCTTGGTTTTTGTCTTGTGCAACTAAAAAGGATAGAGTTGCCATTTCCTGAGTTTCAGAAGGCTGAAAGAGGAGAAGGTTCGGGGTTATGGATATCAGGAATTGATCTGGGATAGGTTAAGGGTGGATGTCTTTTCACTTTCAAGAGGAGGTGGACTATAGTGTACAAGTGGAGGGGTTGGTAAGGAGAGAAGGCAATGGAACACATGGCATTGACATTGTTAGATAGAAATACAAACATCTTGCAATGATATAGATTTGGCCTGATGTTTTCTCATGACATAAGCCTTCTCAGAGCTTAGATACATTCTTTCAAAGAAGACAGAAATGTGAATTGGAAAAGTTAAAATGCAAAATGACCAAGGTTCCCAAGGATGACAAAAAATAAGTATTCTTCTAGCCACCATGCAGAATGGGGGCATCAATAAATATTATATACAAATATATTACACTTTATTTATCTGTTATCTCTGTTTTCTGTGTTGGACATATTCTGTGTGATACACATTTTGACAGCATGGGGAAAAGAAAGGTAATGTAATGACTGTATGAGCTTAATATAAGAGTACACTGAAAGTTAAATTTAGAAACAGAATGGAAAATACAAGACCAAGGAAAGAGATGTGGAGCTCAAGTCAATTGATGAAGGAGCTATACAGTGGTCTTGATCTTGCTGTTTCTTCAGAAAACATCTAGATGGAAGCTCTTGAATCTAGGGACCAGACTCTTGAGTGTCATTGATAATTCTAGGAATCTCCAGGGGACATGACTGAAACTCTTTCCTATGAAGGAGTTACCTCCAGAAAATCAATAAAATTGCCTTATCATCTTCACATATCTGAAAGGATGGCATGCAGAATGGATTATCATTGTGCTCTGTGGCCCTATGTGATAGATTAGGACTAATGTTATGGGAACTCTAGATAAAATGATTTCAGAAGGTGAAAGCCAGTGTTGTTCAAAGATAGGATGAGCTGCTTTTAGGAGTTAGTGAGTTCTCTGTTAAAGGTGTTTTCAAACAGAAATTCCACAGCCATTTGGCAGAGCACTTTATAGAAAGGATGCAACATCAAGGTCCCACGCAAACCTGAAATTCAATTAGCCAATAATGGCACTGTGAAAATATCAACTGAAACAAATGCTGTCCATAAAGGCTCAGCAAGATATGGGAAGACCAAAAATAAGAACAAAATACATGAAGTCATTTTCTGTTTATATGCATTTGGCAAAGAAGAATAGTGACTGGCCACACAGTCTACCATACACTTTCATTGGCTGATTTGATAGAAGGAATTTATGTTTATTTTAAACACAGAGACTTGACTATTGCCTAAATAAATACTGGATAATTTGGCCGGTAAAGCTAGTTTCAAAAGAGAATTCTTAGTCTCACTTTTTTGTAAACATACGTAAGAAAAGAAAAAGAAAGTTTCTAAAGGAGGTTTTAAAGGATCAGAAGCTGGGATTGAAGAAGGGGCCACAAAGCTCCATTTTACTGTGGGGTGTCACTTTTCAAATGGTTCCTAATCACATTCCCAAGCCGTCTGGAAGGGCCAAATTGTTAGTGTTCTTAGGAGCAAGGCAGCTAAGTGATGACTGTCTCATGCAAACACACCTTGGTTTCAGCTGAGATCGACACAGCAAAATTATAGTCTCTGTGTCCTTAAGTTGCCTTCATATTTTTGAAAAACAAAAAGACTACAGTGATGCCACTAGGGCAGTGATGGCAAACCTTTTGAGCTTGGCATGTCAGCATTTTGAAAAACCCTAACTTAACTCTGGTGCAATGTCACATATAGAATTTTTTTGATATTTGCAACCATAGTAAAACAAAGATTTATATTTTTGATATTTATTTTATATATTTAAATGCCATTTAACGAAGAAAAAATCAACCAAAAAAGATGAGTTCACATGTCACCTGACACGCGTGTCATAGATTCGCCATCACTGCTCTAGGGCATGTGTAGAACTTAGAATCAGGCTATAATCTCAGCTGCATGGCATCCCCCTTTGTGTCTGTAACTCAGAGTTTAGAAGTGGGGCATCATCTTTTTGGTCCAGAAAGTTTACATTTATTCATTCAGCAAGTTCTATTTTAGTACTTACTATGTTTCAGCTGCTATGTTAGTTGTTGTGGGGATAGAAATTAATATGGGCAATGTTCAGGCCTCAAGGAGCTTCATGGGAATGGAAATCCAGGAAAACAATGAGAAGAGTGCCATGCTATGTGCTACAATAGAGGTGGAAATGGTAGTAGAGGTGGACTTCAGAAAGTTGATACAGGCCAACATTTAGAGGTAATTAGAAAGACTGTGTCTGGCAGAAAGAGTAGCATGTATTACGTTCTAGGAGCATGGCAGAGTACCTTATGCTGGTTGTTATCTTATACTGGCTGGAGGAAAGTTTGGGTAGATGTAAGGAATCAGGGGTTAGAGATGAGGCCATAGGCCCTGCAGGTAGAATGGAGCCAGATCCTAAAGGACTTAGTGTGCTAACCCACAAAGATAGAATTTCAGCCTAAAAGTAATGAGAGACATTCCAATGTTATAGGGTTGTTAAAAATTAAATAAGATAATACATATGCAAATGTTTCAAATTCATAGGTGCTATAGAGGGCAGTGTGAAAGTGGGAGTCCTTTGGAGGCACTGGGAATGTCAGCAACCCATTATGGTCTCATTAACTGCTCTTACTTTTCCACATGCATCACACATGTTTTCACGCTTTAAAAATATGTTTATTGATTTTTTATAGAGAGGAATGGAGAGAGATAGAGAAAGAGAGAAAGGAAGAGAGAGAGAGAGAGAGAGAGAGAGAGAGAGAGAGAGAGAGAGAGAGAGAGAGAGAGAGAGAGAGAGATTAGAGAAATATCAATTAGTTGCCTCCCATATACATCCCACCTGGGTACTAAACCCACAACCTAGGTACATGCACTGACTGGGAATCAAACTCATGACCTTTGGCTGTAGGAAGATGCTCTAACCAACCAATCCACACCAGCCAGGGCTCACACCCTTTTTTAAATTTAAATATTTTGTTGTTGACATTATTACAAATGTCCCCTATTCCCCTCCCTGCCTTTGCCCACATCCAACCAGCCCCCATGCCCCTCCCTTGGCCTTCACCACACTATTGTCTGTATTCATGGGCTGTGCATATATGTTCTTTAGTTAATCCCTTCAAATTTCTTTATCCAATCCTCACCCCACTCCACCCTACCCCACCCCTGCCTCATATCCATGTATCCATGCCTCTGGCTCTATCATTAGATTCCACTTATAAGTGAGATTGTGTGATATTTGTCTTTCTCTGACTGGCTTATTTCACTCAGCATAATACCCTCCAGGTCCATCCATTCTGTCACAAAGGGTAAGATTTCCTTTTTTTTTTCTTTACAGCTGCATAGTATTCCATTATGTTTTCTTTCATTGTTACTTTGATTTCTTCTTGAAATGAGTTCACCCCATATTCACCTTATCAAAACCTGCCTGTCCTTTAAGGTTTAAGTGTAATGGCACTGATTTCATGAAGGCCTTCCTAAAACCTACAGCCAGAATTAATTGTTTGTGTATGCTCTGCATTTCATCATCTGCTCTTTGTAATCTGTACTTTGTTTTGCCTAATATCAGAGTTCACTTTTTCATCTATTTATTCTGTGTGTGTGTGTGTGTGTGTGTGTGTTTTATTTTTAGTACAAAGTGTATGGTTCATCTCTTATGCTTAAGACAAGGCATGGTAGTTGCTCACTGAATAAATTAATGCATTCATTTGTCATTTTGTTCAGAAGTAGGTATGCAATGGCCTGCCAAACTACTAAGGGCTAAAGGTTTCCAGGAAGAAACTAGGCATGAAGTAGTTATATTTTTCTGAAACAATTACTATTTACCCATCTGTTTTCAGGTCATGTGCTTCTCCATCCTGGCATGTCCAGAAGAACATTTTTCTTGGATCCAGCTTTCTTCCTTTTCTCCATCACAGGAAAGAAGAGCCAAGTTGAAGCAGGTTGTGCAAAAACAGTTGAGGTGACAAAACCGGGTCATAAACATCACAAACCAATTGTTTCCCGATTGTAACTTCCAAAACTCAGGAACTTCCTCATGGTCTGGTGTAAAAAGAATTCCTTTCTCAACAACAACCTGCTCCCATTACATTAAATAATAAAACCACCCAGAATCTTCCCAGATCTGTGTTCTCAGTCAGGAAGACTCAGAAATCCCTAGAGCTCAATCATGCAAGGCTTATACAACCTCCCCACTTCATGAGCCTGGATGAGGCTCTTGTCATCTCTTTTCTGATGTTTGCACACCATCTCAGAGAGGTTAGTCCATTTGTTCAAGATCTCAGAGCTACTTATTAGGACATTTAAAACTAACTCCCTCAAATCACATGGAGCTAAAGTAAAGTTACGAGGCATTGTCTATTATTTTAGAATTTCAATCATAATCAATTTCTTCTTTCTTCTCACTCAAGAGACCTAGAGAATGCACGTGAACTTTTAAAAATGAATAAAGGGAAATTTTTATGAATCAAGGGGTTAAGAAAATAAAAGAAGACATCGTTTCTGGTTTCCCTATCACCTAAAGTCCTGTTGGGTCAGGCTATGTCTCATCCCAGCTAGAGTATTAAGTTAACTGCAAGCTGTTCAGAAAGTTGTATCTATTTCAAGGTCACAGCCTTGGCTGTGCCTTTATTTTTTTCATTTTCTTTTCTTTCTTTCTTCCTTTCTTTTTTTAAAAATATGAATTATTGGATGGGAGAGGGGTCCAGGAAGGTGGGGAGACAGAGGTAGAAGAGAGCGGGGTTATTTCAGGCTTTGCTTCTCTAAGCTTCCAGTGTCTGAACTACAGGACAGACCTTCCTGTTGTGAAACACTGGACCAGTTGTTGTGGTCTGAAGATAAACAACATTCCAGTAGTTCCCCTAGAGGCTGCCTGAGGGCTTGTGCTTTTTAACATTTGCCTGGCTCTCTGAGGATCCAGGAGCTGAGGGTTATTGAAGTACCTGCTGCAGCACACACAGCCATAGTGCTGTGGTCTCTGTGCTCTTAAACTGGATTATGGTAATGAGCCCAGGGTGAGTTCTCTATGCCTTTGCCTGGTTGTTAAAATGATGAAACACTAGCTTCTTTTGTGTAGCTTTGGCTACCCCAGCTGTGCTGATTGGAGTTTGGTGAGCACAAGGGCACTTTGCCCTGATGTGCAAGCTTTCTGTCATTAAAGTTTGAGGCTGTATTAGGACTCACTTGGGTCATATGAGGGCAAGTTTGAAAATCAGATACCAGTTGTTGACAGAATCAACCTGAGCTTATCGTGAAAGAGTTGGACCTAACGTTGCTATACCCAATAGAACAAACATTTCAAAAGAATTTCTCAAAAGTTCTTGGTTCTTATATAGGTAGGTATGGCTTGAAAGGGCATAAAACCACAACAAATGAAAGAATAGCTCAGACTTGCCTTTCATTTTATGACAGAGGATTTGAGGGATGATTCATGGACTGTGAATGCTAGCCCTGGTCCCTGGCTTAGGTCTACCTGCATACACCATCAGGGCCAATGAATTCATGACACCACATTCTCTTCGTTCTGGATCACTTTTTACAGGTCATCAATTGCACTTGTATCCATTGTTATCATTGTTCTCTACAGTCACCTACAAGACATACGAAGTGGGTATTAACCTCATTTTAATGATAAGAAATGGAGACTCAGGGAGCTAAAATAACTTTCTTGAAATCTTACAGCTGCTACTATTGTATAAATAACACAATTTTAGTTTTTGTTGTCATTAAGTGTTATTGTACCTTGTGTATATGTATATATGAATTGCTAATTCAGTATGTTTAGAACGGCTATGACAGGCAGAAATCTAAAGTGGACCCTAGTGATACCTGTCCCCTATATTCTTATTTTTTGTTGTTCTTGTTGTGACAACAACTTTACTATCAGGTTATGGAGAGTGCAATATGAAACAGTTTGAACAAATATTCTGATTAAAAGTTTGAATGTGATATTTTCAATAATAGTCAAAAATCATAAAATAGAAAGATAAATAAAAAATACTTTTCAATCATTAAAAAATAAACACAACATTAACACCTACATCATCTTAAGAAAGCTTGGCACCTGGCAATGTTCAATTGTTGAACAGTGACATAATGGTAACAAATTACAGGAAACGGAGAAAATCAATAATAATGATCAATAGATTTATGCATGATCAAGTCATGTATTCCAATTAAAGAGAGCAGCATATTTAAGGTTAAAAAGAGAAGTAAATGTAATCATGGTAAAAATGCCTCCCATGTATCAAATAGTTTACAGTGCTGTTAAAACATAAATGATTCCTTTTAATCTTTATAAAAATTCTGTGGTATAGTGAGGGAGGCAACATGGAGACTATTATTTTCATTTTACAGGCATAAAAACTGAGGACCAGTCCTAGCTGGTTTGGCTCAATGGATAGAGCATTGGCCTGCGGACTAAAGGGTCCCAGGTTCAATTCTGGTCAAGGGCACATACCAGGGTTGCAGACTCAATCCCCAGTGAGGGAGGTGCAGGAGGCAGCCAATCAATGATTCTTTCTCATCATTGATGTTTCTATCTCTCTCTCCCTCTCCCTCTCTGAAATCAATAAAAATATATTTAAAAACAAACAAACAAACAAAACAACAACAGCAAAAAAAACACCTGAGTACCAGAGATAAAAGTGTTGCTCAAGGTTATGTACATGAAAAAGAGTAGAGGTTGATAATCAACTCTTGCATTTGTAACCTTTCATTAGTGCTTGTGAATAAATAGTTTAGCTTAGCATTTTATGACAATTTGAATGTCAAATTGTGTTTACAAATATATAATTTCACTTTTGGTGGCCAATAAGTATGGACAGATGGGAAAAAAAGTAAAAGATGGACTCCAGATATTTTAGAGCAGTAGTGAAATAATTGCAAAATAATTTTACTTTCCATAAAAAAATCAATGACATAATTCAAGGTCTGTGTTCATAAAAACCATTATTTTCTCTTTTGTTTTGTGTTTGTTAGTTTTTTGCTTGTGTTATTTTCAGGAAATAGAAGTTCAGCATCTGTAAAATTTTCTTACGAAAAAGGGACTTTTCATTGATTTAAAAGTCAATGTCATTTAATGATTAAATTTAACATAATTATGTATATTCTGTTTTGAAATCTTACTTTAATGTGTGACATGGACTCACTTTTTGCTTTGCTTTGCCTTTAGCAAAGACAGCTAGAAGGAGTGTGGCATTCAGGGAACCAGCAGTGAGGGCAGTCATGACCCTCTAACTGAGGAAGCTGTGATAAAGGAGAAACAGGCATCCTCACTCCCCCCTTTAAACTGGCTAACCAGGGCCAATGGAATTAGCAGATGTCAGAGTTAAAGATCCCTCTGGGCCATATATAGACAGAAAAGCAAAAAGCCCAAGAAAAAGAGATACTTGTAGATTGTTCGGAAGAACAGTCACTCTGTGATTTCCACTCTTGGCCCCCACTGGCTGTTCCAATATATATGGGATGCAGTGGTGAGAAGAGAGAGCATTGGGTATTACTCTATGGCCCTGAGCATAGAGAATTACCCCCATCCATTTCCTCAAGGGACAGGGGATTCTTCTATGACTCTCTATGTAATGACTCTCTATGTAAATCCATTTCCACGACCCTCCACTGGCTTAGCCTAAGGGAAACTTCAGTGCATTAGGGCTCAGAAGTTCTGTTTCTATACTTTTCACCTGTAAGACCAGCTCCTCACTCTTACATGGTCTCAGTTTTATCATCCTTTACCCTTACATGGAGTTTAACAGTTGCTACCATGACATATTTATGAGGGTTAAATAAGATGGGGGTATTAAGATTTATAAACCCTGAAGGACAGCATAGGTATTAATGATCACCATCTGTTCAGAGGGGGGTATAGAATAGTGGTCAGAAGCTCAGGATCTGAAATTACACCAAACTTCTTTAAATGTTGCTTTTGACACTTACAAGCTGTTTGAATTCAGGCCTGTTCTATGACCTTGCTAAGCTTCAGTTTCCTCATTCTGAAATGGCATTAATATTATTTCCTACCTTCCTAATGGATTATTTTGAGAATTAAAATAGGCAGTGCCACAGTACTTGACACATAGTAAACAATCAACCCATTTTTCTATAACTGTTATTTTACTAACTGTGACTACTGTTCTCAAAGTTTGAAATAACTAGGTCTTTTTGGAAGTCCACCCTAGAATTCCTGACACTGAAGCAATTGCCTGGGTGCTCTTTTGAGTCAATCCTTAACTAGTTTTGAGAATTTCATTAATCCCAAGGTTTAAAATGCAGTTATTTTTATAGTGGGCAGTAGGAGTAAAAATAGTCAAAAGGTTATTTTTTAGGTTTTTTTTTTAATGTTTTCTTCTGTGTTACCTCTAAAATTATCTGGGAGAATAATGAGCTTTTGGAGGGATCAGAACAGTTTGACATGTCACTACATTGGGGGTCTGTCTAGTCCTGGGTCTACTCCTAAGTCATTGTATCACCTGTCACCTTACATGTCTTTTCTGAGGATTCCAGTTCCCTATTTGGCAAAATGAGAAGGTAGGACTAGATTTCCTCTCTGAATAAAATGGAATTGTAGTCATGTTAAAGCATCTAACGTAGTTTCTGGCACAGGATTAGTACTAAATAAATAATTATTATCACCCAATTTCCCTTTTAAAGACTTTTTAGTTGTAACATTCTGTAATTTTAGAATTGTGTCTTTTGGCAAAGTGAGACTTCACCTAGACATGCTGAAGTGTTTAATTCAGAGACAGAACCTAGTAGAAAAGTTCCCAGGAAATAAGGAGAGGGTCTCTTGAACTTTTACAAACTTTTTTCTAGGCTACCTCTAAGATAGCTTCTTTGATAATAATTTTCTGACTTCCGTCCAGGGGAGGCCAAAACACTATTGCGTACAAAGGAGTACGTACTTTGAGTCATTTCCCCCAAAGTAGTGATCAATATCTTGGTGTCATGTAATGCAGAGTGAGCTATCAGAGTCCTTTGGAAACCAATGTGTATTAAAGATGGATTGATCTTCTTACTGAGCCATCCTTTCAAATCACGTAGAGAACTGAACTTATAACCATCACCTAATTAATTTCTGTAATTGGCTCTACAACCAGATAGCCCCACTACAAATGGTATCTTTTAGAGCTGAAAAAGGACTTTCAGTATTCTTTCTAATCAAGATCCTCATTATATAGGAGAGAAAACTCAGGATGAAAGAATAAGAGTGATTACCAGGGGGTCAGAAATCTTAGAAGAGGTAGCACTGGAAGCTAGCTCTCTCTGCTCATAGACACTATATCACCAACACCTAAAAACAATGTCAAAGGATAGAGAATAAGTTTTTCTTCATGATAAACTAAACTTTCTCCCACCAAATTTTCAAAATCTCCTCTATTTATTGATGTCCTAAGGTTCAGAAAATTAATGAAAAATGTCTTGCATTTCTTAAATGAAAGGCACTGCAGAAAGCTAATGAAAATGAACCTGAGACTGAGGCTAATGTCCTTGCACTGAGTCAATCTCTGGTTGGGAGTGGGGGGTATTAGACACCATTTACTAACTGGACGCTCAATGAATGGATTTCAGAATTTTTGTCCTGTGTGTTTAGTTGGTCTGTTGCCCCAGGTGTTGGCAGTGCATGCTATACAGTTTCTTGCCTTCGTTGCCCCTGTGAGGATATTACTAGTTCTTGGTAATATCATGGAATGGATCCTTAAGAACCCATAGGAACCAAGGTGCAAGGTTGAGAGGAGGCCTGTTGACTGAATGAAGGTGATGGGATTATAGAGAATCCTAAGGACGCTGAGCAGTGTCATGCACATAGAACCCAGGTTCTCAGTCTTGAGCATACATCAAAATTACCTGGAAGATTTGTTAAAATACAGATGTCAGTCCCTACCCTCAGAATTTCTGATTTAGTAGGTCTGATTGGGTCCAGAAAATTTGCCTTTCTATCAGTTTCCTTAGTGGTGCTGATGCTACTGGCCTGGGGACTACACTTTGAGAGCCACTGGTGTACTGCATAGTGTGTTGATGCACACAGCTGATATCCAGCAGCTCACAGCTGATATCCAGTCATTTGAATGGAATATAAAGAATCCTGGAGACTCTCTCTGTAATGGGCTCTTTGGGCAAGGACTTCAGCTTTTTTCCTTTGGGTCAACTTGGGTCTTCCATGAGCTGGCTAGCATTTAGGAAGGCATTTGATATTCTGGTTTTAATGTAAACACTTCCCACCTGTCCCAAGTATGTGTATCCTTTTCCAAGAGCCTCAACATTTCTGACATTGATAGAACCCTAATCTCTCCTAGCCTTCTCTCTCTCTCCCTCTCTCGTGTCCAGCATCTGTTCTTTTCACAGCTGTGGCTGTTTCATTCTGTCTGCCTTTCTCTTCTTGTCCTCAACCTTTCACTACCCCTCCCCCCATTAGGATCAAAATACTCTGTTTTTATTTATTTACACCACAGCTGTCAGTGTTGTGTCTGGGTCACTGCAGTGCAACTTGCAAGGAAATGCGATCCATTGAGAGTCCTTAAAACTGCAGATACTTGTAGTAACCAATGTACACACACTCAATAACAGACACCTTCCTCAGGCCCGGGGCTGATCTGAAAATGGATGGCTTAGGGTTGTGTGTTGGGGTGACCCCAGGAGGAATGAAGCCTCGTGGTGCTTGGAATTTACACCAGGCCATTTAAAGGTATTGAACAAACCTTAGTTCTAGAAAAGGAGATATAATTGTTCAGTGGAAAGAGTTCTAAATTAAGAGTCCAAAAACTAAAGTTCTAATTCTAGTTCTGCCACTAATAAGCTGAGTGAAAAAAACCTCCTCCATCCTTAAATTGAAAATAGTAGACTTGATAATTTCCAAAGTCTCATCCCTAAGGGGTATAAGTTATAGACATATGGCAACTCCATTGAATAATTCCTAATTGGTGGTTCCACAAACTAAGAGATCCCAGGTTGGGTTCTAGGGAGTTTCCAATCTTTCATTGAGTTAACTGTAAAACTAGAAAGTATAAGGATTTAAGGCAGAGTTACTGGAACACTGGAAGCAATGCAAATCAATAAATTTATCAATGAGAATTTATATAGCAAGTAATATGTTTAAAGGCAACTTGAGACAAACAACCTGACAGCCACTACTTTTACCAGTTAAGGAAAAAAAATAAAGATAATGATATGAGATAAGAATGTATGTGATGCAGAATGAAAGTGACCAGACTCTGTGAGTCTCGCTCTCATGTATCTTTCATGTCCATGTTCCAGACTAAACCAGACTGAAGAATAAGTAGTACAGAGTCATGGCAATAGCAGTGGGGAAATGACCTAAAGTGTGAAATGAATGAACTGCCTGGTAAAAGTTTTACTTTATTTGCACTGATTTCTCAGATTTACTAGGTAATCATTCTGGCAAGTGGTCAGTGTCATGTTGGTTAAAGAAAAAAAAAAATCATTAATCCTTACCTGAAGATATGTTTCTTTAATTGATTTTGAGAGAGAGAGAAAAAAGAGAGAAAGAGAAATATCCATTGGTTTCCTCCCCTATGCACCCCAACAGGGGATTAAATCTACAACCTATCCCCTGACCAGGAATTGATTCCGCAACCTTTTGATGCATGGGACTTTACTCCAACCAACTAAGCCACCTAGCCAGAGCAAAATCATTTTTCTTAATATCCAAAGTACAACCCTGTGTAAACCTATTCATTTTTGTTCTTAGTGCCTTCATATTTTTGTTAATAAATGATAACACCAAAAAAGATTAAAAATCGCATTGGGTCATAATTCATTTTTAGAGCCAATTAAAATTATAATACACAATCACACCCTCTTTTTCATTTCATTAATACAATAAACGTAGATGGTGGGGAAGTAATCACTGTTATTCTCATTCTTAACATTAGAGAATCAGATTGGATAATGGATTTTGCTAAGTTTATACATGTGTGTCACCCGAATGTAATGAGACATGTCACCAAAATACAGACCTTAATTTTCATTAATTACTTTAAAAACACTTAATATGTCTAGCAAACAGACTTACCTGGGTATGTAAGATAACTGAGATATATTTCAGTCCTAAAAGATAAATTCAATAGAGGAGGTCAAGTGTGTAAACAAGTGGGTGCAATAATGAGTTACAGGTGCTGTGATAAAGGTACTTAATATAGGTGCACAAAATTGGAAACTTCAGGAGGGGAAGTCAGATTTTATTCTCTTAATCTCTAAATATGAAGGGTTTCTGACAGATATATACAATGCATTTTATTATAATCTTATTTCTTAATATCAAACAATTCAATATTTATGGTACATACAAGAATTTATGTGAATAAATGCCTTCCAGAAATATTGACTATGATGCCCATTTTTGTGAAACAAATGCTACTTATCACCTCACATGAGTTATAAATCAAAAGTATTTCCATAGTGATAAACATCTTAAAATATGATTTTGAAAACATATGCTGACGAAAGAGTAAGGGTGTTGCCTGTTTCAAGCATCTGTGCAATATTAAGATTATTGGTTTATAGCAAGCAGGCACCTTTCCTTCACAGGACCTTCACTATATTACAAAAACTTTTCAACTTAAGGGTTTCTCACAACATTTTAGTCATTATCCCCCCTTAATTGTTTACCCTTCATTTTGTGATTTCCATGTTGGTAAACTCCCGGCCCAGGAATTCTGCTGTGAATAGAGGACATTTCAATAGGGGGTTATTTACTTTTAATATTATTTTTAAGTTTTTTTACTTCTTTCAGAACTGAATGTGTATAATTGTTATTCTAGAGCATTAGGGAATAATCTCACAAAGGTTATATAGAGTCTAGTTGTTTGTAAAATAAATCAATAAGCCTGGCTAACATTTCCTCGTTAATTTCTTCCAATGAAAGATTTGTTCTAAACTTTGGTGACAAAAAAATCTTTCACTGAGCATATACTGGTATGCAAAATTCCTTTAATAAATACTGATTGAGAAAAAAACAGCTATGCTGGGTAAACTACTGGAGCTCTCACAGAGGACTTAGGAATTATTAATTAAGTCCCTTAATTTTAGAGAAGTTCAGTAGTTACCATAACTCACCCTACAATTTCTAGGCAGAGATGGTACTAATATACTGATGATTTCCCTACTTAGAGACTAGTTTTCTATAACTGACATAAGGTCAATGGCCTTTTCAAGCAGGTAATTTTCTTAAATACAAACATTTTACCACAGATGTGGTTTAATCATTGGTGTTTTTTTTAAAATATGTTTTTATTGATTTTTATAGAAGAGAAGAACGGAAAGGGAGAAAGACATAGAAACATCGTTGAGAGAGAAACATCTATCCACTGCCTTCTGCATGCTTCCTATAGGAGATTGAGCCCACAGCCTGGGCATGTGCTCTGATTGGGAATTGAACCAGCGACCTCTTGGTGCATCGGATGAAGCTCCACCAACTGAGCTACACCAGCCAGGCATCATAGGTCTTTTAGAGACTTCTAATTCACCTGATGTTGTACCAAACCTGCTGAAGCTACTAAGTAACAATGATACTCATGAACTTCAAACAGCTATTTGCAGAGTTCCTAAGCAGTACATTTTTCTATAATGTAAGTCATTCCCCATTAGTTTGATGCTGATACTGTAGATCAAGTTTCTATACATAGATATCTATAGCACAAAAATCCCTGATTTGTAGATCAGTGAAAAATCCTACAAATAATTTTCTAGGAACCCTTAAGCAAGTCCCTCAATTTCTCTAGGTCCTCATTTTATCTTTAGTAAAATTATTAAACTAGTTTAAGGATCAATTATTCCTGATATTTTGATTCTATAGCTCAAATTTGGCTACTGTATTTTCAGGATAATAATGATAAGATAAATTACATTTATCTTAAAGGGAATTTCCTGTCATACATATTTTAAATGGCTGTGTCTCATTGTTTATTGATTTAAGAGCTTTATGTTGAATTCTTGTTTTGTTTTAACATCTATAATAATAAAAGCATAATATGCTAATTAGATTGGACATCCTTCTGGACATCCTTCCCAGGCTGCTGCTGTGAGGGAAAATTTTATGCATTGGACCTCTAGTGTTTATATATTCTCATGTATATATAGTAATTTGGGGTTTTGTTTACCAAAAACTAACTGTCCTGTGAAAGAAAATGGCAATAGAAAGTAGTCTTTTTAATAAGAAGCCAATCCATTTAAATCTAACTATGAATAGATTGTTAACACCTCCATGTTTTTGTTTATGAAACTGACAGAATTTTAGCCTTGGGTGAAATCAGCTCAACACAAAGGGAGAGGAATGTGGTGGCCTACACCAACCTTGGAGAACGAACTAAAAATTCTTAAGTGGCCTGAAGCTGGAATGGATTGCTTTGTGAATTCTTTCCATATCCAATTCTCATGATTGTACAATAACTCTACTTCCTGAACATAAAAATAGGCTGCTAGCAGAACTGTGGAATGGTGACTCCCTTTCACTCCAAGAAGGATGATTCTCTGTGAGGTGAGCAGCCCACAAAGCTGGACAGGTCCATTTCCCAACTGGATTTACCTTTTCTCAACTCAAGTGAAACACCACCATCTAACTTAAAAAAAAAAAATCATATAAAAGTTGAAGGACTGATATGACTGCGAATACTGAGACATAGTGGACACATTCTTGGAAGTGAAAGGTACTCTAAAAATACAAATATCATTGACCTGGCATCAAGAGGCTCTTGCTCCATCCCTTCCTTCCCCTCCCCCTGCAGTCTGTCTTCAGTAAAAGTAGCATCCAAATATAAAGTAGATGGGTCGTGTCCCATTCCATGGGATCTTGAAATGTCTGTACTTAAAACGGGATAAAGCTAAAGCTGTGTTTTAAGTGTCCTAAACTAGGGCACCAAAAGCAGCTGCTCTTATTTCCAGCTGGATCTCTCAGCCTGGCAGTGAGGAAGGGCAAAACAAGAGTTACCGTGACAAATTCTCATTTCCAGGCGTTTGGAGATTCATCTGTGTACATTGCTGAAGGCAAAAAGCGGACAAGTTCAAAGCAAAACAAAACAGAAGCGACTCAGAACAGTAATAAAAAAATCATTCCAACGTGATTCATTTGTAAAGGAAATCATCCATTTAAAAGTGTGAGTAATAACATAGTATGATCTGTACTATTCAAAATGACAATTTTTTTATAGCTCATTCAACTCTGCTGCTCCTGATTTTTACAGTGTTTTATACTCAGGATGAGGAGACACACAGGCTAACCTTTGCAGGTAGATTTTGTTGACTATATTTAAAAACTAGGTACGTATATCTCTATAGAGGATTGGACCAAAATATCAGCTTTTACGTAATGAGGAATGGCTTATATTAGGGAAAAAATTCATCATTTTCTTTATTATCAGTGCCTACCACTTATTAAGATTATACTTTATATTAGGTATTGTACTAAAATCTTTGTTTATGTATTTCATTTTTACCCCAAGCATAGAAATAAGGCAGGATTAGTGTCATTTTATAAATGTGGGAAGCAAAACTCAGAAACATTAAATTAATCATGTTTACACAACTAAATAGTGGTAGATCAAGGATCCAAACTCAATCCAAGTATGCTATAAGTCTGTCTTAAGAAATTGAAATTATAGCTGATTTTTTCTACCTCAACCTCAGTACTTCCTCAAACACTATGATGCTACTCACCCAAAGTAGGCACATCTGAATTTATTGACTAAAAGAGATAACAGAACAACATGAGCAAAAAAAAACCTATTATTTTGATTTTTGAACTTCAAAATTATAGTTCTTGACTAGTGGCAGACACTATCAGGGGTGGGCAAACTTTTTGACTCGAGGGCCACAATGGGTTCTTAAACTGGACCGGAGGGCTGGAACAAAAGCATGGATGGAATGTTTGTGTGAACTAATATAAATTCAAAGTAAACATCATTACATAAAAGGGTACGGTCTTTTTTTTTCAATAGTTTTATTCATTTCAAAAGGGCCAGATCCGGCCCGCGGGCCGTAGTTTGCCCAAGGCTGCACTAGCTGATTGTACTAACCCCATTCCCTTTTCCTCCTAGTACACAGCCCAATGTTATTTCCCAGCCTTCTTTGCAGTTAGGTGTTGCCTGTGAGTGGAAGTGATGTGTACCATATCCAGGCTGGGGCATCCTATACAATAAAGAGGTAATATGCAAATTGACTTTCATACCCTCACACAAGATGGCCACCCCCATGTGGTCACAAGATGGCCACCACAGGATGGCTGGCAGGGGAGGGCAGCTGTGGGCGATCAGACCTGCAGGCGAGGGCAGTTAGGGGGGACCAGGCCTGCAGTGGAGGGAAGTTGGGGGCAATTGCGCGAGCAGGAGAGCAGTTAGGCATTGGTCATCAGGCTGGCAGGCAGAAGCAGTTAGGGGCAATCAAGCAGGCAGGCAGGCAGGCAGGCAGGCAGGCGAGCAGTTGGGAGCCAGCAGTCCCAGATTATGAGAGGGATGTCTGACTGCCCTTGTGGGATTGGGCCTAAACCAGCAGTCAGCCATCCCCTGAGGGGTCCCAGATTGGAGAGGGTGCATGCTGGGGTAAGGGACCCCCCCCCCCCCCCCGCTCAGTGCACGAATTTCATGCACTGGGCCTCTAGTTGAAGAAATGAACACCTCACATAAGATAACCCATGCTCCATTTCCCTCCAAGCTGGCTGGCTCACTGGAATGAGTAGACTTTGCTTGACAAATTGAAAGGTACAGGATATGTTAGACACCATAAAGACACAAAGATAAAGATCCTCGTATTTGTATCACTGAATGAATATATATATTGCACACTTGAAATGTCTAATAACTATTTTGTTTTTCAATAATTTGTTTGAATTGGGATCCAAACAGGAAGGATTCATTGTTATTGAGTGTGGTGTTAGAAAATCAGATCTTTTGGTCTTAGAAAATTTTGGTTTTTTATACTCATTACAGTATTATTATATTTTGCTTTTTAAAAGAATTCTTATAATTTAGAGATTACCTAAATGATCACAAAGGAAATGATATAACTTTTGGGATTTTCTTAAAAATGACATTGGTAGAGAAAGGGCAGAAATATAACCTTAAAAGAAAAATTGGTTTTGAGTAGATTATTGCTGAAGTTGGGTAGTGGATATATGAGTGAAACTTTTTTTTTTTTTATTTTTGTATATGCTTAAAATTTTCTATAATTAAAAAGTTTTATTTTTTTGTTTTTTACAAATATGTTTTTACTGATATCAAAGAGGGAGGGAGAGACAGAAACATCAATGAGAGATAATCATTGATCAGCAGCTGCCTCCTGCTTGCCCCCCACTGGGGATCAAGCCCACAACCAGGGCATGTGCCCTGGCCTGAAATCAAACCATGACCTCCAGGTTCATAGTTCAATGTTCAACCACTGAGGAACACTGGCTGAGCATGAATACAAAGTTTTTCTTTTAAAGGAGAAACAATTTCTTAGGTTGAGGAGAGAACTGAGTCACAAAACAATATATATGCAGATATCAGACCCTGAAAAAATTGTGCTGCCACTTTTTCTACCCCAGACCAAAACCTTACGGAAGATAATAAAATCCTCATGTAGATTTGTAGAATTGGAGAACTGAGAAGCCTGTGCCTTGCTTTCCAGGAAAGTATGGACAAAAAACACACACAACAAAATCCATTGTGGAAATAACTGCATGGTGTATAACTGCAAGGCAAATAAGGCCTTGTCCTCACAGAGTCCCTGTGTGGCCCAGGGACAAAGGAAACACACAGAGAGAAACCGATCTCTTGGTTATGAGAATGAGGGATGACTGAGCAGTGATCTGTGTGGATCTATGGACATAAATCAAGTTTATGTGGGTAACTCAGTGAATGGTTAAATGACATCAGAGGACCAGATGCTTCTTGATACCATAGCATAAATTCAATCTTTAGCACTTAGTCAGTGGTTCTCAACCTTCCTAATGCCGCGACCCTTTAATACAGTTCCTCAAGTTGTGGCGATCCCCAACCATAAAATTGTTTTCGTTTTCGTTGCTACTTCATACCTCTAATTTTGCTACTGTTATGAATCATAATGTAAATATCTGATATGCAGGATGTATTTTCATTGTTCATGACCCACAGATTGAGAATCGCTGACTTAGATGGAAACCAGGAATTAGGAGAGGCACCCTAAAGTGACTAAGATTAAGTTTTCACCACCTAGTAGAACAGGAATCCAACATATACAATAGGTTAAATTACATAAAAATAAAGAAAATATAAAATTTTTCCCATCTGCATGTTTGAATTACAATTAACATGCACTACAATTATAGTGCCTTCCAAAAACCCAATGATTACTTCCACCACATATAAATACCCCAGATGAAGCTCTAAACACACTCCTTGTTTCTTTATTTTTCCTCTTCATTACCTTCAACTCAGCCATTTAAATCAGTTGAGCATTGAAATTCTTAATTCCTAGGGAAAATTCTCTTCCTGGGAGATGAGAACTCTGTGTTCTGCTAATGACAATTTGTGTGACAGGCTGAAATAATTTACCTTTCTTAACCTAAGTTACTTCTTCAGTGAAAGGAGTCTTTGGCTCTAAATCTACATTCAAATTTTCTTTTTAAGACTGCAGTTTTGTTTTGTTTTGTTTTTTGGGGGGAATGTTGTTTGCTTATTTTGTTTAGTTTTTGTCCTCCAGGTTGCCCAAAATGGCAGACTGTACAGTATGGATTCACTAGTTGACACCATATAATGAGGTTGAGAGGATCCTAGTCTCAGAATTTCTCAAGTTGGATTAGGGGTTGGGACAGAAGTTATCAGTATTTTATGTCTATAATTTACTGGAAAAACCATAGAGTGACAAATTTTAAATATTACAAAGAATCTCATCTAACACATTCTCCTTTGACTCAGAGAGACAAAGTTATTTTTCTGTTCTTACAAGAGATAGTAATAGATCCAGGATTTGAACCCAAGTTTTTGGATTTCTGGTTCAGTTATCTTTTCACTAGTCCTTCCCCTCAAATATAAAGCCAGAGGTTTCAGCACATCTATTTTGTTATTTTATTACAGATCATATATACAAAGCACTGTGAAAGCTTCTGTACAGACGATGTGAGCTACTGAAAGGGGTGGGGTTCCTATTTGGGAGAAGGGAAGGACACTCATGTTAGTTAATTATACCAGATAATGCAATTACAAGTGAGTTTTGATGAGAGCTTTCTTAGAGGCCTTAAAAAAGTGTTTGGAGCCCTGACCAGTTTGGCTCAGTGGATAGAGCATTGGCCTGCGGACTGAAGGGTCCCAGGTTCGATTCCAGTCAAGGGCATGTACCTTGGTTGTGGGCACATCCCCAGTAGGAGATGTGCAGGAGGCAGCTGATGGATGTTTCTCTCTCATCTATGTTTCTAGCTCTCTATCCCTCTCCCTTCCTCTCTGTAAAAAAAATCAATAAAATATATTTTTAAAAAAGTGTTTGGATATAAAGTTGAAAAATAACATAATTCTGGGAGAATAGGGTATTTGAGTTGTGCTTTGCAATTTGGGTAGAAATTTGTGAAACGGGATGGGAAGAATTGGGAGATATATATATATATATATATATATATATATATATATATATATATATATAGAGAGAGAGAGAGAGAGAGAGAGAGAGAGAGGAAAGCATCGGGAAAGTCTGAAAGAAAAAAAAAAATGTAGAGTATTTGAAGGGAAATCTCCATTCCACCATTAGAGCCAGAACCATGGAAAGGCTAGAGATTAGACCTAGGGTTTGGACTTTCCCATGGAAGAGGCAATCTGAGTTATCAGTAAGCAGCTAAAGGGAGCAGGCAATTATGTCAGTGAGCTCTGTGGACACAGTTTCTTACAGTCCATCTTGTAGTTTTAAAGAGACTTGCAGTGGACAAAGTTTACTGGATCCCAGTTTGGAAAAACATGTATGTTGTTTGCATCTTTCCATGCAGCACACCCAAGGCTGGGAAAGTTATAGGGAGGAGCTTTCTCTGAGTCCCTGAAGTTAGCTTAGCTTCATTGGAAACATGAAGGTTAAAATTTGAATTCAACTGGGGACCAATTTAGAACTGGGAAGATGCTGGCTTCAGGCCAGAACTCAGAAATATGATGGTAAATTAGCGTAAAGTGGTTTAAATAGTTTTAAATAAAAACACTTGCCCATAAGAGCTCCAGGGCTCTGTAAGGCCTGAAATAATTCACAGGTTTGCATTTCTCCACTGACAGGAGCAGCTGACATTGTATATTCTGCTTTTTCTCCTGAGGGCTCATTTTAAACCTGTCTAACTTTTACAGCCTGTAAAGTTTAGCTATTCATAAGGAAAACCAATGCTCAATTCTAAAGAAAAGGAGAATAGGTTCACCAGGCTGTAGGGTTCTTGTCAGTTCCCAGCTGGATTGCCTGGCCTTTACATGTGATGGTACTTACAAATAACTATTGTCCTAGGGGAATCATTTAGGTCAAGGAAATATAAAAATAAATGAAGTCTGTTCACTTTCTGGTGATAACAGCTGATTCTGTAAAAGTTTCCTCCATATGCTGTCACTTGAAATACTAAGTTTTTCAGAGCTCTCTCTGTGGATCCTAATACCTAGATGCTAGCGCCTTTTCTACTACTTTCTCCTTGGCAAACTTTTAACTTCTCTAGATTTCAGTCCCTTCATCTATGATATGGAGATAGTAATAGCTACATCATAAAGTTGTTTTAAGGCTTAAATGATTTATTATATTAAATAACTTAGAATGGTAGTGACACTAAGCATCTAATGTCTTATATATGTATTTAATATAATAATTATTAATTAATGTATTTGCATTAAACACGCTTTTCTCCTTGCCCCTCATACTGCAACTACACTGATTATCACCTCCTTTCTTCTTCCCAGTTTACCCAGGCATGTTCCCATCTCTCTTATATATATATTCTTTAAAATCTGCTTTATTGATTTTAGAGAGAGAGGAAGGGAGAGGAATAGAGAGATAGAAACATCAATGAGAGAGAGAAGCATTAATAAGCTGCCTTTTGCCTGACCCCTACTGTGGATCGAGCCTGAAACCCTGTGCATGTGCCCTGACCAGGATTAGAACCAGGGCTTCCTGGTTCATGGGTCAATGCTTAACCACTGAGCCACATCAACCGGGCATGTTCCTATCTCTTCTGCTTGAATAAGTTATTCTGATGAAACAAAATTCCCTCATTTACCCTCTTGTTGAAATGTTTTCATTCTTTTTTTATTTTTCTGTTAATCCTCACCCAAGGATATTTTCCATTGATTTTAGAGAGTGTGAAAAGGAGGGGGAGAGACAGAAAGAGAGAAACATCGATTTGAGAGAGATACATCCATTGGTTGCCTCCCACACCCATTCTGATTAGGGCCGGGATGGAGCAGGCAACCCAGGTACCTGTCCTTGAACGGAATAGAACCTGGGACCCTTCAGTGTACAGGCTGACGTTCACTCCACTGAGCCAAACTGGCTAGGGCAGAAATGTTCTCATTCTTTAACCTTTGGTTCCTGTGACATTTAATTTATGGAGTTCTCTCACACAAAGCCCTCTCCTAACAAACCCTAGCAGACTTAACTACAATTTTCTCACATAACATTTTCCGCATTGCATCATCCTTATTTGTTTTCACTACTTCAGTTTGAGCTTCTGAAGTCACAAAATTGTGCCCTTTAGTCTCCTCTTTCCAGAGCCTTAGGGAGGGTTCTGCTTCAAAAACATACTATATGTATAGTCATTGAGTTAATTAGTTAGATATCACTGTGCATATGGATACCAGAATAAGTAAAATCATCAGAAATCATAAACATTTCAACAAATGAGTTAATGTATGTGCCATTAACCAGGAATTGAACCTGTAACCCTGTGGTGCTCTGGCCAACTCGCTAACTACCGAGAAACACCAGCCTGGGCTCTTTTCATTTCTTAAAGTTTTATAGTTTCTAGCAACAAATGCCCTTTATTAAACTTCCAAATGTTGAGGTGCTTGTTTCAGGAGAGAAGGAAAAGATCTATGGGACATCAGAGAGAAGCAAAACATAGCCGTATACCTGAGGAATATGAAAGGGTTTACTGACGAAAAGGAAGGATAGATGGCTATGCGGATTGCAGGGTTGAGAGGTGTCCCTGAGGGATTGGTTCTAGAAGTGATTCTCTGCTCTGCGCTTTCTGGGTCCTCAGTGCCTCTTGGCCACATTCTTTGCATTCTTACTCCCTGTCCTCCTGACCCTGTCAGTAGGGTCTTGAAGTCTCCATCTCTTATATCAGGAGGGTAAAGGTGAGGTTTTTCCAAGCATTCCAAATTTAAGCACATTTCCCCACACAAACTTGTTTGTACTTGACTGTCTGTTACTGTAACTATTTTTTAAAAATATGCTCATTGAATTTAGAGGGAAGAGAGAGGGATAGAGAGAGAAACATCGATGAAAGAGAAACATCAATTGGTTGACTCCTGCACACACCCCCCCACTGGGGATTGAACCAGCAATCCTGGCATGTGCCCTAATTGGGAACCATAGCAGTGACCTCATGGTTCATGGGTGGATGTTCCACTACTGTGCCACACAGGTCATGTCGTTATTGGAACTATTTTGATACAATGTTATGGTTGCATTATAAATTAGCATTTTGTGGGATAAACCTGGGTCCTTAACCAACATATATGCCATGGTTTCCATAAGAAAATGATAACTCAGTTGCAAATTACTGCTCAGTCTCTCCAGTGAGAAAGACTTGAAAATACTTTTCTTCAAATATGACCTTTCAAATCTAGGATAAGAGGCAGAAAAATAATGAAGGCCCAACCTAATCTTGTTTTGGTGCTTGATATCTCCTGAGTCTTAATGGCTTAATCTCCCCAGCTTCAGTTTGCCCAATAGCAATGGGAGATAGAATATTTCCCTAATGAGTTGACAGGGACATGACAAACTTCTTCTAATAATTCTTATGTTTGATTCTGAACTCAGGCCATGTTGAATTACCAATTCTCCAAGAGAGTCATGCTGTCTCACACCTCTGTTGTTATAATCCCTCTGTATCTTTCAAGATTTAGCTCAAACACCATTTTCAGGAAAACCTTTCTAAGTAACATGCACAAGAGTCACCCTGGAGCTTTCACATGCCTTGTCCTTACAACTATTACAGCACATATCTCACTACATAACATGTGCCAATATACTTGCCATCTCTCACTTTTTGAGAACAGGAGCCTTGTTATTTGCTGTTGTATACTTGAACATTTGCACATCTCCTGGCATGTGGTATGTGGTATCAATAAATATATCTTGCATAAATGAATAAATGTAAAACAATAATAAGTTTAGGATTTTTTTTTCTGCAAAAGCAGCTCTCTTTTTTTCACTCTGTTCATGTAAAGTGATGCACAGCTTACCTGGGCCAAGCATGCCTTGAGCTGGGTGAGTAATCAAAGCTGTTTCATGTCCCAGAACTCATTAGCAGGAGTCCTGTAGGGTGAGACCATACTCCTTCTCCCTCCTCCCCTCCCTGCAGTCATGTTGACAGAACTTGGGAGCTATGGGGAAGCGCCCAGAGCCCACACCCTTCTTTCAGACTGCTGCTCACCCCTTAGGCGCAAAGTGTTCCGATGTCTGAGTCAGCCACCCCTGCCCATCCACATGCCTGGCTACTGTCCAAGACTCCGATAAGAAACCACCCAGGTGCTCAGCCTCAGAAGGCTAACAGAGACCACATTAACTAATTGCAGAATAGAACAGGAAGCAAGCCCTCGCTGAGAATTGGAAGACCCTGCCGAGTCTCTTCACCTATAAGCTGTACAGCCTTTGGCAAGTCACCTCTCTCTGGCACTAGTCTCATTATCTGGGGAATAAGTGGGTTAGGGCTAAATGATCTCTAGGTTCTTGTCCAATTCTCAAGTTCTATGATCTAAAATAAAGGGCAAGTTAAGCATTTATAATACCTGAAAAGCTATTTCTACTTGCCTGCAGCAACCCTATCTCCATGGGCTTGTCCAAAAAGGACAACTCATTGGGCTGGTGTGGCTCAGTGCTTGAGCATGAACCAGGAGTTCACAGTTCCATTCCTGGTCAGTGTATATACCCGGGTTTCAAGCTTCATACCCAGTAGGAGGTGTGCAGGAGACAGCAGATCAGTGATTCTCCCTCATCATTGATGTTTCTATCTCTCTCTCCCTCTTTCTTCCTCTCTGAAATATATATATATATATATATATATATATATATATATATATATATATATATATATTTGAACAACTCAGACTCACTGCTGATAAAGGGTTAAATGCACACAGGAGGATTGCTTTTAAGGAAACTTAGACTCACTGTATCATCAAGCCCTATTTATTAGCAGTGGATAATGCAGTACTAATACCAAGCAAGGGCCATGGACTGGGCTATAACTACTACTTAAACAAGCAATGCAATACTACATCCTGCACACCATGTGTGATTGTGCCATCCCCTCTGCACAGTTTGCCTGCATAGTCCCCACCAAGGACTGCATTTGTACCTTGTAAAAAAGGCAAGGATCAAATACTGATTTCTTTGGGATGAATCAAAAAGAGTAGTACTAACAACAGCAATACTTCTACAGGGCTACCACTTTTATTCCATGTTTAGTACTTCCAGACTTGTGTCATAAAGTCTACATGTTTGCTCATTTTGTTCTTATACCCATTCTGCTAAGGCACTGTTCTTATCCTCATAACACAAAAGAGGAAAATGAAGTTTATTGTCAATGCAATTCAGACAAAATGTATAAACTGGCTGAGAAAATTTAGATGGTAATTAAAATCCCTGACATTCAGTATATGCATAGCATTTCTAGCTCACAAAGAATATTTTTCATCATTCTATGTGATTTTACCTATGATGAAGTGGCTGAGTCATGACTGTTTCCACTTTAAGGAATAGAAACTTGAAGTGAGGTGAGGTGAGGTAGTTCATTAAACCACTAATTTGTGCTGGAATTTCAAATGTATACAGAGGGGCCAAGGACAGGGGATTTCTTGGAAAACTGGCCTGAGGTCAGACATAGGGTATGAAGCTGAATTTCCAGAGCTTAGTTGAGATTGTAGATGAAATCACAGTATGAACAAATGTGGAGATGGAGGGAGGAATGATCTCTCTGTTCATAGTAGCTTGGTCCATATGCAAATAATGTCAACAGGGTACAGTCATATCTATGCTTAACTCATATTCAGCAGCACAAAATATGATCCCAGAGAGTGGTAAGAAGAGAGATCATTCTGGGTGGAGATGTTTTAGTTTCCGTTGGGGCTTTTGGTGCTTATTCAACTTGAAATTTCTAAAATAACTCATTATGCGTGGAATAGCAGGTGTTACATTCAACATATTTTGTTGGCCTCACCTTTGTCTGTTCTGTGGCAATTTCTTCTCTTCTTTTCTTTTACTTACTGTCAGGTAATTAGTCAGACAGGGTGAATCATGCACAATGTTTAGAAAGGAATTATGTGTCTGAGTCCTTATGACCAGGAAATTTGACATCTGTTTCCAGATAAAAGTAGAATTGCCAGACAAAGTTTTTGGTGGTCATTCTGTTATTTGATGAAAGTCAAAGCTTAGAAAATTCAAGGTTATTTTTGCTTTGTCAAAGCTTAATTCACAAAAGATATATGGGTGAAATTCCCATTTGGATACTATTGGTTGTATTTATTGTTTGGTCTCTCTTACTTTAGTCCTAGAAGACTATAATTGGAAGGATGATCAAAGTCATGCTTTAGCAATGTGTATGTTTATCTCCCTATCTGTTCCACATTCTCTGAATCAGTCTCTCTTCTGCAGTCCCTGCTCATTCAACTGTTTGCTCACTTCTATTAATTCTGTTTGCTAACGCTCTCAGATTCACTTTTCAATCCTATTTCTATGTCTTTAGTTTTGGTTCATGTCATATTTCCTGTGAACTATTACAATAGCCTTTTCATCATCAAACTCCAATGTAGGCCAGAGCAGCAATACATTACAAAGACATTACCCAATATGTGAAATCTCCCATTGCTCTATAACCTCAGGATAAATTTCCAAATTCTGCAATTCTGCCCCTGAGTCCTATTGCCCATCCATCTACTACATATTTATGTAGTCATATGGAATTGCTTGCAGTTCCCTGAATATGCTATGCTCTTTTAAGCCAGTACGTCTCTGATTTTGATGATCCTTTATTTAGAATGTGTTTCCTCTCCTTGCCCCATTATCAATTTATCACACATCCTTCCTAACTTTCTTCTTCTTGCATACTCATTGACTGCTCTCTTCTCTGGGCCCCCACAAACCATTAATATGGTTGTAATTTATACAATATTATCAATTCCGATATCACTGTACTTTTAGTTGTTGGCATAAGCATTTGTTTACTCCACAAAGCTGAATTTCTCAAATGAAATAGCTGTACTTTTATAAATCTTTTTCTTCCTATAGGAAGACTCAACAAATATTATTAGAACATTAGAATATTTTAGTTTTTTCCACTGCAAACAGGGAAGTTATTCCTATTCTGTTTTAAAATTCTTTTTGAGTAATACAGGGAAAGCTTACCTATTGATTATTTTATTTTCTAAGAATAATCCTTGTATAATAAGAAAGAATTGTTCCTTCAAAATATTTTTAACTCAGAGCTCCACACTGCTGGAATGAATTAAAAACTAAGACTATCCATGTCTATTCTCTTTACTGCATAACTTCAGGAATAATCGCTTAGGATTTATCCTGACCCTAGCATCTCTCAATATCATTCCTAGTTTCGTGTCCTCATCCAATCTTCACTCTGCACATCAGCATATTGTTCATCCAACCATTTTGAGAGATTTTAGCAAGAAATACAGGAAGAGCAAGGTGCAATGTTATAATGACACATCAGTTCTTATTTAGAGGTATTAATAATACATTGGAAAGGTAAACAGTTTCAGTTGGTTTATATTGTATATGGAATGTAAATGCCATTTATCTGTTCCTTTTTAAGTATGGATTAGATCTGTAATGTGAAAGACCTTAAGTTGTATTCTGGGTCTGCCATGCAATAGATTTATGACTTCAGACAAGTTAACTTAGCACATTTGTTTTATCTATAGAGGTTTTAATTATGGCTGCCTCATAGGACTATTATAGGGACTAAAAAGTATAATACAGTATATACCAAATGCCTACATAGTGTCTGTAAACTAGTAAGCAGATATCTACTAATTTTTATTTTAAATTCCTCTTCAAGGCCTTCCTTATCTTAGATCATTGTGATAACTGTCTCTTTCTTATGCTAGAGTCTTCTAAATGCTTCAGGGTATAAATATTAAATTGTTTCTATCATCTAGATACCTTACATACCTATATAAATTTTATAATCATCTTGCCAATTTCTTCAAAGAGCCTGCTGAGATTTTTATTGAGAGTGCAGTGAATTTAGAGATCAATTTGGAGAGAGGGGACGTTAATAATATTGAGTCTTTCAAATAATGAATATTGTATATCTCCCCAATATAGTTTTAGGTTTTATTTATTTATGTACTTATTTTTAATACTCACCTGAGAATATGTTTTATTGATTTCAGAGAGAGAGGAAGCAAGAGACATCAATCATATGCCTTCCATATATGCCTCGACCTAGAATCAAACCCCTAACCTGGGATTCAAACCCACTACCCTCTGTAGTACAAGATGATGTACCAACCAACTGAATCACACCAACAAGGGCTATTTATTTATTTTTATTTCAGCAATATTTTGTAGTTTTCAGCAAAAGTGTCTTATTAGATTTACTTCTAGATAGTTGATAGATTTGATAATATATTTAGTGATATTTTTAAATTTTTATTTTCCAATTGTTGCTTATATATAGAAAGACAATTCATTTTTTAATAGTAATTTTATGTTCTGTAAACTTGGTAAATACATTTATTCTAGGAGTATTTTATTGGGCTCTTTATATTAACAATTATGCCACCTATGAATAATCATAATTTTACCTCTTATTTTTTAATCTTTATTTATTCTTTTCTTTTTCTTGCTTTATTGCACTGGTTAAAATTCATTTAAAAAGTTGAAAGCCTTAGCCAGCATGGCTCAGTGGTTGAGCATCAACCTATGAACCAGAAGGTCATGGTTTGATTCCCAGTCAAGGCACATACCTGAGTTGCAGGCTTAATCCCAATGTGGGATGTGCAGGAAGCAGCCAATCAATGATTCTCTCTCGTCATTGATGTTTCTGTATCTCTCTTTATGGTGGAACATTAGAACATTGATGTTATACCTTTTCCCCCTAATATAGGCATTTAAAATGATAAATAAATTGTTCTCTTTTTCCTTTTTCTCTTCTCTTCCAGAATGCTTCAGTGCAGGGCAAATTTGTTGTACATTGTGGAAAGAGGAGAAAATTATGGTGGTCCAGAGTGAGATTTCACAGCCCAGCTAATGTAAGAGAGGTGTCCAAGTGCATTTTTGGAGCCCAGAACAGGGTGTTGGAGCCCAAGAGGAGTGTGGAGATTTCCTGTGTTGTGGAATCTACTGGCATATGAAGGTATGTGTGTGTCGGGGGGCGGGGGGGGGTGATGGAGGGCAGTGAGGGAGACTTTTAACATACAGGGTGTTAATCAAATGAGCGAAACTAGTAAGTTTAATGGTAGTTAAGTGTTTCACTGTTAGAGAAATGTTTCACTGTTAGTGATTTAAACACATATGTTTAAATAGGTGTGTTTGAGTGCATTCTCTATCTCACTGCTTGGGAGCAGTAATACATTCATATCAATAAGCATAATTATCACTTAGATTTTGGTTTTGAAATCAAATTATCAACTAAAAAGAGCCAGGGATTCTTGAGGAAATGGCTGTTTTCAGGGTTTGGGCAGAGAAAGCACAAGAAGAGCCTGGGGCATTTTGTAATGCTGGAAAGTGAGGGGCTACTTTAGAACGATCATGACACATCAAAAGGATAGAAGCCAGCTTAAAGGGGTCCCCTTTGAACAAATCTGAGATACTATAAGTGCCCCCAAAAATAATGATAAAATAATATTATAGCCCTAGAATAAGATAAAAATCTGTGACTCCATACATACATAGATAAATCATAAACGGAAAGTTTAATAAGACACATAAAGTATAAATTTTTTAAAAGGTAAAATGTACTAAGGCACATGCTATAAATGTTATACCAGCAGTTTTCAACCTGTGGGTCACGACCCCTTTGGGGGTCGAACAACCCTTTCACAGGGGTCGCCTAACACCATCGGAAAACATATATAATTACATATTGTTTTTGTGATTAATCACTATGCTTTAATTATGTTCAATTTGTAACAATGAAAATACATCCTGCATATCAGATACTTACATTATGATTCATAACAGTAGCAAAATTACAGTTATGAAGTAGTAATGAAAATAATTTTATGGTTGGGAGTCACCACAACATGAGGAACTATATTAAAGGGTCGCAACATTAGGAAGGTTGAGAACCACTGTATTATACTTATCAAAGGTATGGTGAAGAAATATGTATTGGTAAATCATTGAATTCCCTTTCATTATACTTTAAATATCTTAGATCTAAACTCCATTTATTTAGTACTCTTTATAAGAAATTATAATTAATATCATTTTAAATGTTTTCTATCAATTTGTCCACCTACATTTTTATTTATCTTGATTACCTATCTATCTAGAGAGATCTGAAATGATTTTAAATAATGCATAAACAATGATTATTTCTGAGTAATAATAATTATTTTTTAGTTTTACTTTTCCAACTTTTCTGTATTAAAAATTATTGGGTTTCTTTTTAGTCTTCTATGTGTCGTCCAATGCAACTTTAACATGTTCAAGATTCCCATATTAGTGAATATCTGTGCTGGAATTTTCTGTGCTCTACTGACTCCATTACCCACCATTCTCCACCCTGCAATGTGACCTGGGAGGCTGACCTCTGAATGTCACTGTCCAGGTTCCCATGCCCTGTATCTTCCAAATGGGTTGACCGATGTTATCAACAAGAGATTAAAGTAGGGGAGGGTATTTGTCCCACTGGCTAGCTTTCTGTTGGGTGATGGCTGCACATTGGCTCCCATCTATGGCTACAACTCCTGTCAGCCCCAATTCCTGTGAGTAAACTTTCCATGCAGCTATAGAGCATTCCTGATACTGCTAATTGCTTCTTTCCCCCATCCCCTGATAGAATCTGAGTACTTTATCATCTCATACTGTTTTACCTAAGCATAGTCCACAGCTTTGTAAATTACTTTTTATTAAACACTCTTCAACAACAGTGTGGCACCTATTTTCTGCTCAGATCCCAACTGACATAGTATTTAAGGACTTCCTCTTATAAAAATTATACTTCCTGTCAACACTGGCTCGCAGATTTATGAATAATAATTTTGTTGTTCTGCTAGATACTTTTATAATTCTAAGTAAGAGACTGCAATTCCTATTTCTTTTCTTATACATTTTATATATCCATTGACTTCCCAATAGGAAAGATGAATAATGTAATCCCCCTACATTTCCTAAGGGAAGGAATTTATCAGCCAGAAAGGAGCTGTGCATTCTTACAATTATTAATAGAAAAATAATTGCTTTAAGAAGATTTTAAAATAATGCACCAATAACTAGGTAGTTTTAGAAGGATTAGACATTTTAAACATGTGAAAATGTTTTTACCATGGTTCTTTAATCACTAAATTCTCCAGGATGGATTTTTTTTCTTCTGATTATGTCTAAAAGTCTATGACATTTAAAAAAAACAAACAGTATTTTAGATATGATTTCCAATACAAAATAATCATTTATCTCCCTACACATATAGAATGTATTAAATAATGAAATAATTAGGAAATGCAAGTATTCCATGAAATAGAGTCTATCACTTAGATAACTGTGATTCACTTTTCTGCAGGTAATATTATTTGGAGATAAAGAACTTTCTTAGAAATAGGCTCTTATCATATTGATATATCTTGAGCAGCCACTTACTCCTATGTGTTAGGCCTGAGCTAAATAATGGATTGCACAGAACTCTGACTCCTTCAAATTTCTAGGCTTTCTCTGTTAAATGCGGTCAATGAGCTGGGCCAAGTGTCTGCTGGAGGAGTGTGTATCTCAGACCTGCTCCCCCACAGGCTTTCCCAACTCACATGATGAAAATGCCATTCTTCCAGACCCTCTCAACCTAAATTCCTTGTAGTTATTTCTGACATCTCTCTTTCTCTTACCTTTAAGTCTTATCTTTTAAGAAATTCTGTTGGCCTTTTTTTCAAAATGTATACCTAATGACAAGAAAGGTTGATATTGTTTCAATTTTATTTTGAGATTGGATAGGATGAAGAAGGTTAAGTGATAAAACCAAATTCACACAGCGAAATGTATTTGGAAAAATTGTAAGATGTAAACACAACAAAAATAGCCACTCAGTTCCTCCCTGCCCTGCAAATTCTCTGCTGTGTTGTCTCATCAAAAAAAAAAAAAAAAAAAAAAAATTAAAATGTTTATTCTTCATGCTGATAAAAGCATATTCTTATTCAGAAAACAAAAAGCATTATCTTTTCCAAATCACAACTCTTGTAGTGTCAGGAGCTGAGTTTATGGTGCTTGAACCTGTTTCTGAGTTTCACTGTTGGCATTTCACTTGTTCTGTTACTGTACTTTCACCAGGATACTGATACTCAGAGTTTTGTGTTTTGTCCTTAAGTCTGTTTATATGAATTCTAAATGGGTGGGGTTTAATTTTCAAAAAATCTTTATAAAAGTACATTAGCTTCAGCTTATATTAGCTATTATAAAATTGACGTGACTGGTTTGAGAATAGATTTCAGGTGTGTCTATGATAAAAGCCATTCTCACTGTCCTTCTGTTCTGTGTGTTTACCTAGTAGTGTGGTGTCTTTGTGATTGAGATTGTTTAGGTAAAAATTCCATTATTATCTCTGAATCACTCCTGCATTTGTTTATTTTTATCTTTTCAATTTGTATAAGTAAAGGAACTGATCAGAAAATGAGTCTTCTTTATTTTAGTAATAGGTTGAAATTCTGGGAAAGCAACCAGTTTTCTTTCTTTTTTTCCCCCTCTTAATTAGGATATGGACAAATAAAAATGAAACAAATGCCAAAGAAGTAGAATTGTGGGAGTACAGTAAAGCAAAAATCATTGCTTTGAGAAGATTTTAAAATAATGTGTCAGTAGCTAGGTAGTTTTAGAAGACATTGGAAATTTTATAAAAGGGCTTATGGAAATAAGGAATCTATTGGCAAGAAGCTTGGGGCAGTCAGATCTGTCTCTTGTAATCTGTGGTTTGTTCGTGTGGAGTGCGTCTGAAGAGTTATACAAGGTTACTTGCAGTTCATCTGATAGTTGATATAGGATGTAGTATGAAGGCAGAGAAAGAGTGCGGATTACTTTTAGGCTTGAGATTTATATTTCCTAACTGTTAACTTACAAATGGATGGAGAGTGTAATGGGACACAGTTTAGACACCTGAGTTTTAGGATTCTTAACCTAACTCTGTAAGGGCCAAGTTTGTTACCTTGAGAAAGTAATTTTCCCCATTACAGGGGTGTTTTCTTATGTGAAAAAAATACTAGACATTTAAACCATGTTTTATATTCTTCTCCTTTTCAACTGACAACTATTCTGACTAGCTGAATTGTTTGAATTAAATGTCAGAAAATCCTGTATGGTAATGTTTCAATGATTCTAATTTCAGGCATACTCTTTAGAAGTGAATTATAGAGGTTCAAAAGTATTTTGATTTAATTTTGCCTGTTAGGGGATAGTCTAGTATTCAAAATAGCATATTATTCAACTTTATTTAAATATCTAGCTATCATCTGTTGCCTATACAATTATATAACAATATATAACTATAAATATAAAATGATAGTATTTTGCTACATACCATAGCTATGAATTATTAAGAATCTAGTATGTACCAAGAATTTCAATACTTCACATATTTTGATTACAACTAATTTACAAAGTTTAATATTATCCTCACTTACAGATTACCCTCACAGATGTTTAATAGTTGTCAAAGATCACACATGTTAATAAATAACAAAATTTATTAATTTAATATTCTAATTTTAAAAAATCCCTTTCAGTTATAAATTAAAATATAAATTTGACTAAAAGTAAAGTCTGTATTCTTTACTGTAAACTGAATTGATAAGAATAAGAGTGCAAAAACCCCATTTCTCCCCAATAACTTACATTGTCACATTGAGCAAGTCACTTTCTCTCTCTGGATCATAATTATCTCCCACAGTAAATGGAACAATAAGCAAGGTGATCTCTGTTTGCCTCCATAGTCTTAAAATAACAAACTACTAATGCACTTCTCTAAGCTTAATCTCTTTTTTCTCTTTCTGTGCATACACCAGTTATCATGAGATAATATTTTGACTTATTACAATGTGATGTTCACTCCTAATGTTTTCCCTTTGACTCCACCATTGATCCAAGTAGACATTCTTTGTTTTGCTTCAAAGAAGGGATGACATTGCAGAATTAAAAGAAAAAACAGAGCTACTCCATGGCTTTTCAGTTTTGAAAGTCTTAATTTCAGAGGAGTTGAGGAATATTCATATGCTTAAAATCAGATTAGAAAGAATATGGCTAGAGGAAGGAAGACAAATGCTTTCCATTCTGGGTATTTGAACAACTCCCTTGAGTGGTGCAGAAAAAGAGAGACTATGTTGATGTGGTGAGCAGGGAGCTAGTAGGTCTTGGGAAGAGAGGAATTGTTCTTGAGTGGCACAAAAAGTAGCAACACCAGCAGCCAAAGACCTCCACACACTTTTCAGACAAATCCTTTGCTGGCCTGGGCTCAGAAGCCACATGGGAATAAAATCAGAGCCACAGCCACTCACTAGATATTTGTTAGAATAAGGAACATACATTGCCTGGATAGAAGAATTTTCTTACCTGTTTTTTTTCTTGGCTTCTAGCTGACAAGACAGCAGCCAGCAAGTTGCCCCACAGGCTGTTCAACAGAAGTGTTATTCTGTCCTGACAAATTGCTTGGTCACCATCTGACTTGGCCCATGTTTGGACACTTAATGTGACAGAATATTAGAAGCACTCTCAATTGAGAATTAGTCAGGACAATTAGAGAGGAAAAAATCAATGTGGAAGGCAAAATTCCTACCCTCCCCAACAAAACACCCAAATTTGTATGTGGGTAGGAATGAACACAACAGCTCTTGGTTTCCTCCACACTCTAGTTCAGTGGAAAACACATTTTGTAAAAAATGAGTCCTGCATGTTAAACTAGAATATATTAAGAATCTGAAATAGGGGAGATCCCTTTTAAGAAATAAGACAAAATATTAAAAGTGCATTCTTCGATTAAAAAAAAAAATATTTTGGATGGTGAAAAAACACCCAAGGCACTGTTAACTACCCAGATAAGTATAACCAAGTTGAAGTTACTTTTTATAGTTTTAATTAAGCTACATTGCATCTCAAAACCCTGAATTTTGTTTTAATTTTGTTATATTTCTTAAAGTATTACAAAGAGTATTACATATGTCTCCTCCCCCCCCCCCACCTCCCTTGACATTCCCCGGCTTCCCCTACCCCCCTCCCCTCAGTGTCTTGTGTCTATTGGTTATGCTTATATGCATGCATACAAGTCCTGAAATTTATTTAACCTCAGGATTAATTCATTTGTACCTCTACCCAGGATAGTATGTGGTTAAAAGATAAAGTTTTTAACTCTTATTTCTACAAGAAGATGTAATCAGATGGAAATGTGGGATGAGTTTCATCATTCAGCCATGGATTTTAAAAGAGATGTCTATGTGTAGCTAGGTGTAATAGTTTTACCCAAGCACATTTATTAAACAGCCTTTGATTACTTAAGTGCATGAATGTTGTTTTTCCTGAAAATATCCCATGGCTCATTATTCCTAGATGCCATTTGTTAATAGATTGATATCCCGGGTAAACATAAATATATGTACACCAAACACAACCAGCACCAACAAGTATCAGAGAACTTAGCTATAGTTATAAGTGCTCCTTATATAATGTATAATTCCTTCTGATAATGAGTACTTATTTTATCCTAGAAGGAACAGGAAGAGATGTTTTAAATAGAGAAACCTCTGTGTCTTTATTAATACTCTTGGATTAGTATGCTGACGAATAAAGATATTTGGATGCCAGCTCCTGGTACAATCTATTGTACATACAATGAGTTTTTATCCAAGGTCGCTGTTCCAAGTGGCTAGTTGAGGGTTATAACTTTGGCAATAACTCACACTAACTTTTATTTTCCAATGAAGAAATATTACCATTACATTCTTGCATCAGTAACATGTAAACAAGTGATCTCTATCTTCATACAAATTCATACCCACTGTTCCATTATTCAATCATTTATTGAATATCTAGGAGAGTTATCTTTCTATACACTAACTAGAGGCCTGATGCATGAAAATTCATGCACTGGAAGGGGGGTGACCCAGCGATCAGGGGAAGGCGAAGCCCCATCACACTGCTGGCTGCTGCCACTGCCGGCAGTGCAAGCCTTGGCCAGCCCTGGTTACCTGAGCCTCGGGCAGCCCTGAGCGGCTGGGAAGCAGCCATCTAAGGTTTGCCTGCACCTCGGGCCGGCCCTGGGCAGCTGTGGGGCTGAGTGGACTGGGGGACTCTGGAGGCAGGTGCACAGAACAGACAGCTCCACCTGGGGGCGGGCCCAGCCTTGCCCCATGCCTGCCACCCTGGAGGGGATGAAGGGACTGGGTGCTGTCATCTTGTGGCTGTGAGTGCCTCCATCTTTGAGGGTGAGGTAGTCAATTAGCATATTCCCTCCTTATTGTCTGTGGGCACTGCCATCTTTGAGGGCAGGGTAGTCAATTAGCATATTCACTCTTTATTTGATAGGATTAGGAGTGGTGCTGTGAGGTTTTGAGGTGAATATATGGTCTCTGTGCTAGAATTACACTGTGGGGGAGAGTCAGGGACTCTGAGTAATATGATGCAGAATATCCAACTCAACAAGTGACTTTATGTACTTGATTTTTTTTCTTATAATACTGGATATCTCTAGTAGTAAAATCTTCCATCAAAAGATAAAGATTGACAAGTTGTATTCAAAAAATATTTGTGATGACCTATCATGTGCCAAGTATTATGCTAAGTGCTAGAGAGACAAGCAAAATTAAACAAATTGAGCCCTTAATGAACTAGCAGTCTGGTAGTTAAAGAAATTATTAATAATGTACCCAAACTAGGTATAATGCCCAAAAAGGATTTCTAAATACATTTTGAATAATAGTAGCATATCTGAAAATGTCTAAGAAGACTATTTTAAATAGACAAAAAGTGAATCTACATTTATTTGCATATGTAATCTCTAGCTTAAAATACATGAAAACTGTAGCATGGTGCAAAAGACACTGTCCTTGAAATCTTGAGATCTGGTTTCTCTGTGATTTTGGGGAATTCTTTTACCCAGTCTAGGCCTTTGGTTTCTGTGCTGTATAATTAAGAAGTTTAAAAGATTAGGATCTACTGACTGGGCCAATCCAGTGACTGTAACTGTATAGAAAGTGCAGACTTGACTTACTCTATTGTCTATCTTCAAGGTCAATGATGAAAAAAAAAACTGACTATGGTGGTTCAAAATGACAGGGCCAGCTGTATTAAGAGCTTCATAAAATGAACTGAGAAACAGACTTAGAAACCAGAGGGACTTCCCAGTGAGCTGGTGAAAATCCCTTCTTTCCCAGAGCCCAGTTTCTAGCTTCCATTTCAGATGTAACAGTTTTAATGAATAGTAGGCTCCTGACATGAGCCTGTTTGTGATGACAAATACATTCTTTAAGGTCCAGGACATTCTAATCCCTTGACCTGAAGTTGTTCTGAATAGGGGGATTAGGGCATTTGGTGTGAAAGGTGAGATGTCCTGAGGTTAGAGTCTGGAGGTGATATCACTGGTTTGGCCTCTTACTTACGGGACTCAAGCAAGTTCTATGCCAATGCAGAGACCTTCTTATTTTGCTTGTGATAAGTACTGGGCAATCACAGTAATACTTATAAAAATACAAACAAGGAGAAAACAAACAGCTACTTGTTTGCCTAATATTTTCCCTTGAACCACATTGGACTATTGCAGAAGGAATGGTACAAATACAAATGATGCCATTTCTACCAGAGTTCTTGGGGTGACTTATAGTCCTCAAAGATGAATTGTCTTCTCTATGGCTTATCTTACTTCTCAAAGTATTTATTTGGAATTAACCTTGGCTATTATTAATTTCTTTTATAAATGTATGTTATTGGCTTAGATTTTGTATTCCTGATATTTTTATTTCATTAGTATTAAAAATATTCAAAGCAGCTTCAATCAGAACCGGTTTTGTGGGAATGATACACAGAATGAATATAATTTTTTTTGTATATTTGCAGTGGAGATTATCCTATCATATATTTATGTGAGACTTTGATTGACAGTGATCTGGTGCATTATATTTATGGGGCAAATTCCTAAATATTTGGTTCTCAGATGCACTCAGAAAAATTCCTCTTGAGTGTTAGTTCTCTCAATGCAAAGTGGAATACATGATGAACTTTGCTACTCCCATAAAGCAACAATGAGACTGTCCTTTGAATTATCAGAGGGTTATTATATTATCATTTTATTTATATCTTGTTGTCAAATTTTTTTTTCATGTGCCACAAAATGCTTTGCATTATGCTAAGGTTGTAGTCACTAGAGGGAGATGTAATCACAAAGTCTGTGTAATTGGTTGGAATCCATGGAACAGATGGAAAGGCAAAGTATCCAGGAAATGACATGGTCCTATATCCTGCCAGAAATCTCGATGGTAAGAGAGCACCAATGGGTATCTTATGTTAAGCTCACTCACTGGTATTTTGATACCAGAAAACAGCTCATCCATCCAAACCTGCAAGGACATCTCTACTGAAAATTTGGCAGCCTTAAGGGACCACAATTTCAATCTGTGTTTGAGTAAACACCTGTTAGTGTTAGATGTCATAGATTGTTGAAAGACTATGCTTCATAATATGATCATGCAATACAAATATTTTAAATAATATTTATGGACCCCATAAATACTTTTTTTTTAAGAATCAGAGAGCCTGGAATGTCAGAGGAGGTAGGAATTTTAGATTATAGGTCATCTAATCCCCTTTTCTCCATTTTCAGAATAAAAGACTGAGTCTTAGAAGAAATTTATTCAAATTTGCTACTTACTGAATTAGAACCTAGGTCTCCTCACTCCTAATTTAATGTTCACTTCACCACCTTCATTTCTACATTTCTTAAGCATGGCCTATTTGCTTGATCCAAATAGGAATACAAAGATGAATGAGATCTGTCCATACCTAAAGCGGTATATGGTTCAGTGAAGGAAGTAGACATATGTGTAACAATTGCTAGGAAGATTATATAAGTTTCCACAATGGAGGGGCACATAGAGACCATGAAAAAAAAATTGCTAATTGGTGTACTTGTTTTGGGTTGCATATTTTACAAATTCATACTGCAAAGGAAAATTCTCATGCAAATTCCCTCTTGCAAATCTTGCATCTCTAGATTCTCAGCCTCAACCCCTCTTTTTTGTGAATTACTATAGTTTTATTCAAATATTAAGTGATATTCAATAAAAAATGTGTATAAAGATAGGTAATGTATAATCTCACGTATATAACAAAAGGATTTTCGTACAGAAATAAAACTAGAATAGAATAAATATTAACAGTAATTGGTTTCTGGGGGCTAAGATTATGCATAATTTTTACTTTTTTGTCCCTTTGAAAGTGGTATTAATCATAGAAATAAGAAATAAAAATATTTTATAAAAATCCAAATATGAAACTCAGAACTTTAAAAAATTAGGAAAAAAGAATATATTAATGATATGAGAATTCAGAAGGAAATCATAAACCCCCAAAAGCATAATCTGTGAAAGAATAATATTGATAACGTTGACTACGTAAAACTTTAAAACTTTTTTTAAAAATTGAGGTATATTGACATGTAATATATTAGTTTCAGCTGTACAATGTAATGACATGACACACATTTACACTGAAATGATCACCACCCATCATCATAAAAATTACAAAAAGTTTATTTTTCTTGTGATGGGAACTTTTAAGATCTACTCTACCAGCAACCTTCAAATATGTTATACAATACCATTTACTGTAGTCACCATGCCACAGAATTGGAAGTCTGTTATCTCCTGGTGCTCTTCACCCATTTTTCTCTTCCTTCAACCCCTCTCCCCACTTTTCTCCACGCCCATGACTTTAAAAAAATTTTGTTTTTAGATTCCATATATAAGAGTACATCTGTATGAGACTTTCTCTGTCTGACTTATTTCACATGGTATTATACTATCTTTATGACAGGACACTGTGAATTTAAGAGCAAGTAAAAACCTGGAAGAAGATTCTTGCAACTCAAATAAATAAATAAATAATAATAAAAATTTTTTCAGAATTTATAAAGAACTAAAATTTACGAGAAAATCTCATATAACTCAATAGAAATAGAAATAGATGTTAACTACTGGAATTTTGAAGAAAGGGAAATCTGAGAGGCCAATAAATACTATATGAACCCTTCAATCAATCAGAAAAATAGTAATTAAAATCACAGGCATAAGACTAGCAAATTAAAAACTATGAAAATATCAAAGCTTGATGAGGATACAGTAAAAGGCTGTAGAGAGTAAATTGGGAAAATCACTTAGGAGCACAATTTGACATCAAGTAAATTTGAAAATGCCATATCTTATGACTAGAAATCCATTTTTAAGAATATTACTTAGAGTAACTCTCATATCTACATGAATAAATATGCTCAGAAAGGATCATTCTGCTAGAATTTGTAAGACGAAAGTTGGGATAATTTAAATATCCACCAATAGGAGAATAGGTATATGAACACAGTGAAGTTCTAGGCAGCAATTAAAATAAATGAATTTAATCTTCATGTATCAAGATAAGTAAGTATCAGAAACATAATTTTGAAGGTAAAATATATATATATTAGAAGCCCAGTGCATGCAATTTGTGCACTCGAAGAGGGCATCCCTCAACCCGGCCTGCACCCTCTCACAGTCCAAGAGCCCTCAGGGGATGTCCAACTGATGGCTTAGGCATGGGGAGTGGGCCTAAACCAGCAGTTGGACATCCTTAGCTCTGCTGAGAAGGCGGGAGAGGCTCCCGTCACTGCCGCTGCGCTCGCCAGCAGTGAGCCCGGCTTCTGGCTGAGCAGCGCTTCCCCTGGGGGAGGGCACTGACCACCGGGGACAACTCCTGTGTTGAGCATCTGCCCCCTAGTGATCAGTGAGTGTCCTAGCAACCGGTCATTCCGTTTTTCAGTTAATTTGCATATTAGCCTTTTTTTATATAGGATAATTGAATTTATACAATACAATTTAAAAATTTAAAAATAATTCGCACAAAGTAATGTTTTTATTTATTTTTTTACTTTTTAAATGCTTATGGATATATTAAACTTATAGAGCATATAATGAGGAAGATATATGTGGACAACAGATATAATCTTTGGGGAGAAGGAGAATAGAATTTTAGAAAGGTATACGATACATTTGTATTATGAACTTTTTATTTCTTAGTATTTTATGTGTGTTTTTAAAATATTTAGTATTGAAAAGTATTACTTTGTTCCCTTTTCCCCCCATTGATCTCTTCTAGCCTGCTTCCTACCCCTACCTCAGGCCTTCACCACCCTATTGTATGTGTCCATGGGTTATGCATATATGCATACAAGTTCTTTGGTTAACCTCTTCCCTCCCAACCACCCACCCCCATCTTTCTTCTGAGATTCAACAGTGTTTCCCATGCATCTATGTCTCTGGATCTTTTTAGTTCATCAGTTTATTTTGTTCATTATATTTCACACATGAGTGAGACCATGGGATACTTGTCTTCTTTGACTGGGCTTAGTTCTCTAGCTATTGGATACATTTGTATCATGAAATTTTCATTTTTAAGTGTTTTTATGTTTAAAAAATCATTTTTTATTACCTAAAGAATGATTGTACCTTTTCTTACAAAGTATGTTGTTTTTCAGTTTTATTGAAAAATAATTGACATACATCACTGTAAAAGTTTAAAGCATACAGCATGATGGTTTCATTTATATATATTGTGAAGTAATTACCACAATAGATTCAGTAATATTCATCTTCTCATATAGGTATAATAAATAGAAAAGGAAGAAGAACAAGTAAAGTAAAAATATTTTATTTTTATGAAGAAATACTTTTGGATCTACTCTCTTAACTTTCCTATATATCATACAGTGAACAGTGTTTGCTATAGTCACCATGTTGTACATTATATCACTAGTATTCATTTATCTTATAATTGGAAATTTGTACCTTTGGACCACTTTCCTCTAGTTTTCTCTCCCTCAAGTCTGCCCTCTTTTTCAGTTTTTATTTTATTTTTTAAGATTTCATGTATAAGTGAGATCATACAGTATTTGTCTTTCTCCAACTTATTTTACTTTTCTTAGTATAAGCCCTTTAATTTCCATCCAAGTTGTTTCAAATGATAGGGTTTCATCCTTTTTAATGGCTTAATAATATTACAAATATATTATTCATCCATTGGTGGGAACTTGATTTGTTTTTTTTCTTGCTTGACTATTTTAAATAAAGCTGTGATGAACATGGGGTTGCAGATGTCTTTTTAAGTTTTCATTACCTTGGAATATATCCTCAGAAATGGAATTGCTAGATTATATGGTGGTTCTATCTTTAATTTTTTTGAAGATCATTCATGTTATACTGTTTTCCATAGTGACTGCACCAATTTACATTCCCACCAACAGCACACAAGTGTTCTCTTTTCTCCACATCCATGCCAGAATTTGTTATCTCTTGTCTCCAAAACTATGTATATTAAAATTCTGAAGCCAATATGGCAAAATATAAACAACATATAAATCTGGTTGGTATATATTTATATGAACATCTGTAATATTTATTTTTTTTACTCCTCCCCCATGGATATTTTTTGCACTGATTATTTTTTTTAAGAGACAGAGTGAATAGGAGGAAGGAGGGGAGGAGAGAGAAAAACATTGATGTGAGAAAGACACATCGATTGGTGGCCTTCCACAAGTGCCCCAACTGGGGCTGGGAATCGAGCCTGTGACCAAGGTACATGCATGCCCTTGACTTGACTGTTTTGGTGTATTTTAAATACTTTATGACACAAATTCAACAGTGAAAAATCTATGTATTTTGTAGCAACAGTAAACTAACAGCTTCTCAGAATATAGAATTCTATGTTAATGTTAAAATAACCTTCCCTTACAACTTTGAAGTTATAATTCTGTAGTTTCTTTAATATTTTGCTCCCATTATTTATTTCCTTTTTAATTTAATTCTTTATTGTTTAAAGTATTACATAAATCACCTTTTCCCCCTATTGACCTCTCCCCAGCTACTCCCACCCCCAGCACATGCCCTCACCCTCGCCCCCCATTGGTTATGTGCATGTGCATGCATACAAGTCCTTTATTTTCTCTTTCTGAAAATTCTTTGGAGGATATCATACATCCTGATTGTTTTGCTATGTCACTAGTATTTTCTTTCATATTTTCTATCTCTAATTCTTTACTTTTGCATCTTGATATTTTTTTTCAAACTATTCTTCAAATACTTTTATTAAGCTTTAATTCCCACAAATGAATTTTTAATTTGTTTGATTGTTGACTTATTTTTTGCCTTCATTCTTATTTCATAGATTAAAATATCTCCTCAGATCACTCTGGCAATATAGTTTTAATATAAAAATTATACTTATTTCCTACTAGTGGCTCAGTGCATGAAATTTGTGCACTTGGGGAGGGGGCGGGTGCTCATCCACTTGTAAGAAATTTGTTAAAATAACCCATCCCTCAGCATTTGTCTTGCTATTGAGACTTTGTCATATCTTTTCATTGCTGTGCTATAATTGAACTGAATCTCAAGAGAAAGCGAGATGTGCATGTGTCCTGGTGACTGTTGAACAGGAAGCTGAGTTAAACTACCAGAGGCTTTCAGGATCCTTTTATGGTACTATTTGTAGAGTGAGGAGTAGAGAAGGTGCTATTTCATTTTTTAAATATTTTATATTAAAAAATCAGACTACTTAAAAGAATTTTTTGTTTAATAAATAAATACACACTCAGATATTTGTGTAGTCATACTGAAACTGAGCCTGAAAATATGGTTCAGAATATATATATAGTTCAAGTGTTTTTCTTTTTTCCTCCAATCTTATTGAAAACTAATTGATATGTGTTTTTTCTTCAAGCATTGTCAGTTACAGTTGAGACCAGTCCACTGTCATCTTTTCCTATCCTGATGGAAATTTCTCTTTGTGTGCCTCTGCTCTTTGGGGGTCATGAACATTACTTAGTTCATCATTAGACTTCATGTAATGGAAAACTCTCTTCACATTATAAAAAATCATTTCTGTAAGTAAGAAATTCCTAAATGCAATGTAGTGTCCTAAGTTAGATTTGGAACAGAACACAGATATTAATGTAAAATTCAATAATATCAGAAGTATAGCTGATAGTAATATAATAAATGTTGGTTTTCAGCTTTGACAAATATGTAAGATATTAACATTAGCAGAACCTAGGTGAGAGGTGTATGGCAACTCTATACTATTGTTGCAACTTTTTAATCTAAAATTACTTCATCAAAATAAAGTTTAACACACACACACACACACACACACATTTCAATTTCCTTTGCTTTATTCCTTGAGCCTGGCCATTTTATCAGTATTGTCAACTCCTTCCACAAATATTTGTGAAGCATTTACTATCCAGACATGGTAGTAGATACTTGAGGATATCAACAATAATATGTTTCAATTTACATTTAAAGATAGTTACATTTTTTAAAAGGCAAGAATGCCATTTATAATTTCCAATTTACATCTGCTAAATTGGTAGGCTTGCCTTTGCAGAATTGAATAAATGAAACAGCCCACCTTCTAGGTGAAAACTAAAACTTACATCTTACCTTTGAAATCTTACCTAGCTGAGTAGTTTATTGCTCATAGAGGATAAACACAAAAGGTGAAAATGGTGCTGTATCTGTGAGGGTAAGGGCAGTCTGTGATTCTGCTTGTGTCCAGCACAGTGTTGTAGGTAGAGTAGGTCTTTGAAGATGTTGAGTGGGAAATCAGTTTATTTATTCAATAATCAAATATTGAATGCCTACCTTATGTTAGGCATAGTTTTCACATTTGAAGGAGATATTTGCATGTCAAAGACAAAAGTGATCTACCAGGGTAAATGTTGAGGGCAAATGTGTAGCAAATGTAGTGATGTGGAAAATGCCTGGGATTTAGAGTCAGCAAGCTTAGGTTTGAAACTGGCTCTGTCAATTACTCTCTACACCTCAGATCTTTCTTGTGTCAAATGGGATTTATAATATTTCCTTCAAAATGTTTAAATAAGACAATAATGTCTTAAAGCATTTCGGAAATAAGAAAATGTTCAAGTAGACATTTTAATATGTATAGATCCCAAATAAAGTAAATACAAAAGTCATCTCCACTCCACTGATTTTCTTTAACAATTTTGTTTTTCAGAAAATTATTCATAAATACCTTTAGAACATATTATAAAATATTTTCAACAAACTGGTAGGCAACTTTCAAATTTTTCTAATGCTGTGTAGAATGAGTATAAAAAAGTCCAATTTTGTTAAGAAAAGTGTTGACAATTAATTACTTCATCTCAAGGTAAAAGCAACTTCTGCTATTTTAATTGCTACACATATTTATCAGAGTTGTTCTTTTTGTCTTAGAGTATACTTTACATTGACATATAATAGCAAAGTGCAGGCTTTGACAGTGCTGTTCTCATAAAGGATTTGGAAATGAAGTGGTCAATAATCCCTTCTAGCTCATAAGGTTCAATGCTGAAAAATTTCCACTCACTTCTTTTAGTGAAGGTGGTATTCAGGGACTCAGTGCTTTCCTTTCCTTAAACAACTCAGTTCACCCTTTGCAAGGCATGTTTCTTCTCTATATATTGATTAGGAGCCGGAAACATAATAAAGACAGACAGTAGCAAAATCATTTAACAAATATTTCTTGAAAACCTTCAGTGTTCAAGGTCCCCCAGTAAACAGTTATGTAATGTTTCATAATGCAATATAGCAAAAAAAAAAAAAAAAAATCTCAATAAAGACTCAGAAAAATCCTAAATGCTAACAGATGGAGGTTAACAGCATTTCACAAAGTGGAAACTTCTTTTGCAATATCTCCTAAGTTTTACATCATAAACCCAGGATTTAAAGTCAAAACTCTTGAGGGGAAATCCCTGTATTCTTGTACGATACCACAACTGACTCCCAAGATAGCTGCTGTGATAAAGCAGAGACACAGATTTTATCCTCAAGATGTCTGCAAGATAAGACTTGACCTAAACTATGACCACATAGAGTAGAAATTAAAAGCTACAGAAAGACAAATATAATTAAAAAATATGAAGAGCAATCAAAAGAGGGAGGGAAAATATCAGTGAAGTAAGGAGGGACTCAATGAAACAGGAAATAATTAATTTGGGCGTTTTGAAGATCAGAGAAATTGGGTGGGGGTATTTTGTCCCATTTGTATGCACTTTCTAAATTAAAATTTATTATACATACAAAGACTATAAGAATTTTATAGCTTAAAGAATATCAGTATATAACTAATGCTCATGTATCTATTATATGCTCAATACACTTGAAATTTCCCCAGTGTTCTTCCTCTATAAAATAATCTCATTCCCACACTCTCAGAGGTAACCAATATCCTGAATTTTAATTAAATTCTTTATTCTCTGGCTTTTCTTAAAGTTTGCCATATATATATCCCTAATCATATATTGCTTAGTTTTGACTCTCTTGACTTTATATAAATGAAATCACATTATACATGGTCTTCTTTGACTTTTTTTTACAATTTTTATTTTTTACTTTTAAATTTTTATTATTGACAGTATTACAAATGTCCCCTATTTTCTCCCCTTTGCCCCCCTTCACTAGCCCCCACCCCACCCCAGGCTTTCACCACATTATTATTGTCTATTTCCATGGACTATATGTATATGTATATATGTTCTTCAGTTATTTTCTTCCTTTCTCCCAACCCCCATCCACTGTGAGGTCTATCAGTCTTTTCCAAGTATCCCTGCCTCTGCACCCATTTTGTTCATCAATTTATTTTGTTCATTAGATTCCACATAGAAGTGAGATAATTTGTCTTTCTCTGACTGGCTTATTTTGCTTAGCATAATAATCTCCAGGTCCTGTGACTTATTTTCCACTCAATATTATGATGTTGAAATTCATTAATATTGATCTACATAGCTGTAGTTCATTCATATGTATGTTTGGGTGTTTCTATTCATTTCTATTACAAACAATGCTGCTATGAACATGCTTGTATGTGAGTGCTAGTTGTCTACATGCAATACTTACATGTATTAAAAAGCTTCATTTAGGTGTGAAAATGCTGAATCCTAAAAAATGCAATCACATCTTAAGTGTAACAACTAAACAAACTGTTTTTCCAAAATGGGAATGCCAACTTATTCTCCCACAGCAGTGTGTGACAATGTCCATTACTTCATATCCTTGAAAACAGAAGCCATTTTATTTATTTACTAGAGGCCCAGTGCATGAAATTCGTGCATGGGGGGTGGTGGTGTCCCTCAACCCAGCCTGCACCCTCTCCAATCTGGGACCTCTTGGAGATGTCCCACAGGGATCAGGCTTAAACCAACAGCCGGACATCCCTCTCACAATCCGGGACTACTGGCTCCTAACCACTCCCCTGCCTACCTGCCTGATTGCCCCTAATCCCTGCCTGCCAGCCAGATAGCCCCCTAACTGCTCCCCTCCCTGCCTGTTTGATGGCTAACTGCTCCCCTGCAGACATGATTGTCACCAAATGCCCTCCCCTGCCAGCCCGATACCCTCCAACTGCCCTCCCCTGTGGGCCTAAGGGGACTGGGAAACTCTGGCTGGATGAGGTGGGCTGAGGGGACTGGGGGACTGAGGCTGGATGAGGCAGGGCTGAGTGGACTGGGAGCTGCCATCTTGTGGCTGTGAGCACCACCATCTTGTGAGGGCATGGCAGTCAATTAGCATATTCCCTCTTTATTAGCTGTGGGCACTGCCATCTTGTGAGGGTGTGACAGCCAATTAGCATATCTCCTCTTTATTAGATAGGATGTGTCCTAATCCCATAGCACAACACTTGGCACATGGTGGGTACTCTGTAATTCATACAGATGAATGAATGAGGAGATCTTATGCTAAGCAAATCTAGAGAAAAAGAATGCAGATTTTTTTTAGGGATTGATATAGAACACACATATTTTTTCTTGCAATGGGAGGAGACAGATGACCTTATTAATAAAGAATGCATTCAGAGGCAAAATTACATTTGCACCCAATGCAAATGTAATTTATCATCCTATATAAAAAGAGGTAATATGCAAATTGACTATCACTCCCTCGCACAAGATGGCTGCCCCCATGTGGTCAAAGATGGTCACCACAAGATGGCCAGAAGGGGAGGGCAGTTGAGGGGGACCAGGCCAGAAGGAGAGGGCAGTTGGGGGTGACGAGACCTGCAGGGGAGGGCAGTTAGGGGCAACTGGGCCGGCAGGGAAGGACAGTTGAGGGCAATTGGGTTGGCAGGGGAGAAGTTAGGCATCGATCAGGCTGGCAAGGAAGTGGTTAGGGGGTCATCAAGCTGGCAGGCAGAAGTGGTTAGGGGCAATCAGGCAGGCAGGCAGGCAGGCGAGTGGTTGGGAGCCAGCAGTCCCAGATTGTGAGAGGGATGTCTGACTTCTGGTTTAGGCCCGATCCCTTTGGCAGTTGGACATCTCTCAAGGTGTCCCAAATTGGAGAGGGGGGTGCAGGCTGGTCTGAAGGACCCCCCCCGTCAGTGCACGAATTTCATGCACTGGGCCTCTAGTTAGTATATAAGGGATTACGTTTTTGAAAGATGAATAATAAACTGTAGTAAAGGATATTTTTAAAAAAATTATCAGACATAGCCCTGGCCGATTTGGCTCAGTGGATAGAGCATTGGACTGTGGACTGAAGGGTCCTGGGTTCGATTCCAGTCAAGGGCATGTACCTTGGTTGGGGGCACATCCCCGGGGGGAGTGTGCAGGAGGCAACTGATCGATGTTTCTCTCTCATCGATGTTTCTAACTCTCTATCCCTCTCCCTTCCTCTCTGTAAAAAAAATATATATATATATATATATATATATATATATATATATATATATATATTTATATATATATATTAAACAAATTATCAGACATAAAAAGTTAAGTTCCATATGATTTCACTCATATGTAAGATATAAAACTGAAAGCAACAAATGAACAAATAAGAAAAACAAACAAAAACTTATAGACATAGACAACAGTATGGTGGTTACTTGAGGGAAAGGAGTGAGGGGACTAAAGGGTAAAAGGGGTCAAATATATGGTGAAGGAAGGTGATTTTAGTTTGGGTGGTGGGCACACAATGCATTATGAAGGTCATGTGTCATGGAAATGTACACTTCAAACCTGTATGATCTTATTTAAAATGTCACACTAATAAATTTAATAAATATATCATCTGAATTTGTTCCATTATGAAATAACCACTACAAGCATTGTATGGCTGTACCAAAATACGTCTATTACTGAGATCATTTTGATGTTCTTGACATCAATGTTAGAGGAAGTAGCTTTTGGGAGTGTGCTTATTCACACAGAAAGCATATGTAATAACACAACATAAATGGATTTTCAGAATATCAGTTCAAAGAGAGAATTTCAGAACATTTAAACAATTACCTCATCTATATATATAAGATCCTAAGTGACCTAACGACTGGTCACAATGATGCACACTGACCACCAGAGGGCTAACTCTTAACACAGGAGCTGGCCGGGTGGTCAGTGCGCTCCCACAATGGGAGTGCCACTCAGCTGACTGATCCATCCAGGCGACCCACCAGCCACTTACTCCCTCAGTAGTCCTGCAGGTCCAGTCTCCAGAGAACGGGCCAGGCACTGAGGGACTGACACTGCCGGAAAGATCCTGACAGTGATGCCAGCCTCCTGGAAGTTGGACGTGGGCACTGCAGCCGCTTCCCCTCCCTAGATGCTCCACAAGGAAGAAATGATATAAAAGCAGCAGCCAGGTGGCTCCTGACAACTGGCACAAGCATCAGCGGGACAGATCCAGATCCCAGGCTGGCAAGGGCATCCCACCACCTGCCTGGAGGGCTGATAACATCCTCACTCACCCCTGACCCCCTTGAGAAGGGTGCCAGATGCAGGGCTCATGGCTGGTGAGCACCGCTGTGGCAGTGCGAGCCTTTCCTGATCAGGAATGATTGGGCGCAAGCCAGTGACAGGCGCAGCAGGGCCAGGATGAACAGGAGAGGCAGGCTGGAGAATTGAAATGCTGGTTTCTGCCCAATCCCCACAGGCCATGCTGAGGGACCCCACCTGTGCACGATTTTGTGCACCAGGCCTCTAGTTTTCTATAAGAGGAAACAGAGCCAAGAATATGATCCCCAACTCTGATTATGGCCTTCTCTTGCTCTGAAACTTCACATCATTCTTAATGAGCTGAAAGGCTAAAGTCCTCAGTTGAACATGCTTGAACTTCTTAGTATAGTGTTTGTTCCAGTGTACCAGATTCAGAGTCAATAAAAAGTTTGCTACTTGCCTTAGCTGGTTTGGCTCAGTGGATAGATCATTGGCCTGTGGACTGAAGTGTCCAGGGTTCAATTCTGGTCAAGGGCAAATGTCTGAATTGTGGGCTCGATCCCCAGTAGGGGGTGTGCAGGAGGCAGCTGATCAATGATGCTTTATCATCATTGATGTTTCTATCTCTCTCTCCCTCTCTCTTCCTCTCTAAAATCAATAAAAATATATGTTTTTAGAAAGTTTGCTGCTCACTATGTGCCAAGCCCTGTCAGAAATTTTTTTACGTAACCTAATGACAACTGTGATATAGATGTTTATTGCTGCCACCAAATAAAAACCTATTTTACAAATGAGGAAATAGGCTGAATATTCAGCTTTTTTTTTTTTCCCCAAAGTCTCAGAACAAATCACTGCATGTTTGGTTAATTCTCCTCTAGGGAGTAACAATCACATATCACATTCTATTTCATGGAACCAAGGGCAAGTGGCACCTGGAGTTTCTACCTGGCATTATTGTTACCCATTAAGTTTGTCTGTTCTCTTCAGTCCCTCATGGATGGCTTTAATTTATTATATATATATATATATATATATATATATATATATATATATATATATATATATATTGATTTCCAAGAGGAAGAGAGAAGGAGAGGAAGAGAGAGAAAGATCAATGATGAGAGAGAATCATTGATTGGCTGCCTCCAGCTCGCCCCCCACTGGGTATTGACCAGAATCGAACCATGACTGCCTGGTTCATAGGTTGACGCTCAACCACTGAGCCATGCGGGCTGGGCAGCTTTGATGTCTTACCTTCAGCTTGTGCCCAACCTGACTTGTGGCTATGACACATGAGGCAAAGAACGATAGGAGCAGAGATGGGTAGACTATGTGGGGTATGGTTGGGGGAATGAAAAGTTAGATGACTGGGTGCTGTCTTTCCTGGGATAATATTGTCTAGTTAAGATCCAAGGTGCTGTCCCTCTCTTGTTGCTGTGTACTCTTTGCTTTGTAACTCAGAAGTGTTTATCATGACAAGCTGTGAGCAGATGGACTGGACAGAGAAGAGAAATTTGACCCAAGAAGATGTCACCTAAACAGCTGAGGCTAGTATTTCACCAGATGTCCAAGCATTTAACCCACTAAGGGCTCTAGGAAGATCAGCAGCAATGGTTTTACTTGCTGAAATATTAACTTTTCCTACTTAGTTAATGGTACTATTTGCTTATTTTAAAACATAGTGTGTATTTAGAATTCCATTTGATGCATTTATAAGTCTAGAAAGATAATCATGATAAATATTATTACCCTTAGTTTATAGATGAGGCAATTAAAACCCAACATGTTAAAAAATCACATGAAAAGAGAGGAAGAGCTCAGACCTGTAAAGGAGGTGGGAAGTTTGAAGTCACCTCAATAATTACTTAGTCCAAAGCTTAACAGATGAGAGAACTGAGGCTTAAAGACGTGATTTCCTGAGGCTCCTCCAGTGTGTCCTGAATTCATATGGGACTTGAACCCAGGTCCCCATCTTGCAGCCCCAGAGTTTTCCCTACCAAACTTTCAGTTCCTGCCTTTACACTGTCTCAACATGCCTGCCTCACTAACTGGCAAAGGAGTAATTCAATGTTTTGGCTGAAGATGAAGGGCGAAAAGGGACTGCCATGTTCTACCCAGTCATCCTGTACAGTGTGTCAAGCTTCAAAAGCCCTCCTGCTTCTTAATAAGTAAATGGGTTACCTGAAAAGATTGAAATCAAACATTCCTAGTAATTTTGAGGATTGCTTAATGTTCAGCGTTGTTTGTTTCTTTCTAAAAGTTCATCTCTTTGATTTAATCACCTAATCACCCTACCAATCTTGGGAGGGAATGAAAAGGGGGAAAAAAGTCTTATTTTAAATTCTCCCTAAGGGAAAATAGAGAATTGAGAAAACTAGTGGGGAGTGAAGGAAAGAATAATGGATAGTAGTCAGATAACTAGGATCTGAACTTCAGATATGTCTTCCCCTATTACTTTTATTCTCTGAGCCTCAATTTCTTCTTATGTAAAATGAGAATTAATAATAGTTTTCTCTGCTTCCTGGGACTATGGTGAAAATCTGTGGCTAACCACTGTGAGTGCTTCATGTAAATTTAAAATGAAACTGTACTTGTGTAAAGTGGTATTAAATATAATATTAATTTGGCATCTCTCCCTTGGTATGGTGAGAGAGTCAGGTGAGCTTAGCAGCTCAAAGAACAGATTTAGGAGTTGTACATCTGGGTTGGAATTAGATTTTTAGCACTCATATCTGAGTGGCTCTGGACAAGGAACTAAGCGCATCCTTAAAATGTGGGTAATATCCCTCCTGGTTTGATATGAGGGTTAAGTGGGTTAATGTGTATAGCTTTTTTAGAGCAATACCTTTTGCATACTAAATGCTGTACAAATGGTTATTAAATAAAACATTTTCAAAAAAGACATTGATTACTTCATGGCAAATATATCTTCTGGACAATAGGGATGTTATATTAAGGTTCCATTTTAGTTGTATTCTTATCTCAATTCATAGCCACACGCCTTTATTTATATAAATAATGTCTTACCTTCAGGGAGTTTGGGTAGATTGACACCCAAACTCCCTGGACAGCTACAATCAGAGATGACCTTTATTTTGTTCCCTGGAGGTACCAGAGTGATTGGTCTTCCCAGGCCTATGGTCACCAGATATCCTTCCGAGGATCTGCAGAACAGGGTCCATGCCACTGGGAACACTGCCTCATGACCTGAACACTGTTGTCCTGACTTTTCAGGAGCAGGGATATGATGCCCCCGGGAAGGCTGGGTCTCCTTTAGTTTGAGACCCATGGCCCACCTATGGAGGAAGGGCAGACAACATCTGCTCCAGGGTGAAACTTTATGTTGGCATTCCTTATGGATTTGCTAATGCTTATACTTCTCTGACCTACTGGTGCCCTGACACTGGCCAAGGAATTTAGTGTGTTCTAACTCATTTTTAACTCTGACATGTTGATGTAGTTCCAATGCCATTTCCAGTTTTAATATCTTTAAAGTGAAGAAAAGAAATTATAAAACACTTGCAAAGCACATTTGTAAAAAATAAGGTGAGCTCCCAAATTCAGGGGTCCTGGTAGAATGCAAAGCAAACTCAGGGGCCAGGCAGCAAGGCAAATATCTTTACTTCTGCAGAAGGGTGCACAAGCACATGGTCTGGGAACACATGCACACCCACCAGGCGGTCTGCTTGGCTTGTTAATCCTGATGCACATGACCTGTCCCTTGCTCTTGATTGGAGCTCGGGCTCACAGTCTTTCGTGATTAGCTAATTCAAAGGGAGGGGTTGGCCTTTGCCATTTCAAGATGGTGGCCCCCAGGGGAGCTGCAAGTCATAAGGCCAATATGGCGGCTGTCTAAACTGTTTTTTGATAGAAAAGATGACTTGTTTATTCTCACACACTGAATACAGAAGTTCTCTATTCCCACCCCCAACATCAATCTTTCACATTCTCACCTGAATGCAATTAGTTGAAAAACATTTTTTAATTACTTAATCCTTACCCAAGGATATATTTATTGATTTGAGAGAAAAACATCAATGTGAGAGGTAAACATCAATCAATTGCCTCCTGTATGCACCCCTACCAGGGATTGAACCCACAACCTAGGTATGGTCCCTGACTGGGAATTGAACCCGCACGCTTTTGGTGTATGGCATGACACTCCAACCAACTGAGCCACTGGCAGGGTGACATTTTTTAAAAGCAACACTCCTTATGGGATTTTACAAAATATCCTACTTAGCTATCAGAGGAAAACAGAACAAACCCTTATTTGCATTTGAATATTGTTAGGTACCTAGTATTTGATTAAATTACATTAAAAATAATAAAAAAACAGATCTGGGAGCAAACATCATCATCTTGATTGTTCTGTGGAGGGAGCTCTGCTGTGCTAGAAGAGCAAGTCTCAAAGTGTGGTCCTCAGACCAGCAGACCAGCCTTCATCCGAGGACATGGACTTGTTGGAAGTACAAATTATTGAGCCCTCCACAGACCTACTGAACCAGGAATTCTGAGGTAAGACTCAGAGTCTATAATTAATTTGAATTTTTACATTTCTCCGTGCTCATATTTTACATTGTGTTGTTTAACATTATCTTTTTTATTTCTGCCTTTAAAAATTTATTAAGCTAATCGCTATGGGTTATGGGGAATTATCAGTCTCCCATGTAGTTGTGATGCACACTACGTCTGAGCACCCCTTTGTGGAGAGTAGTCCAGCGGCTGGGAGACAGAGTCTGTGGCACAGGAAGAGGTCTGTTCTCCAGTCTCCTGCTTTCCCTTCAAATCCTCTCAATTCTATTGAGAGCTGGCTGCATCCCCTTCACTGGCCGACCTGGAAGGCCTACTCACAGGCATGTGTTTAGCACAATTCTCAGCACCTAATGAACATTCACAAAACATTTGTTCCCTTTCTGAATATGAAATGCTTTTCCAGGCCTCCAGGGAAAAGGAAACGCTTCTTGCCAGAGGTCAGTGTTTGAAGAAAGGCAGGTGGGGTAGCAGTTCTTAGCCTTTTGCTGCTCTTCACAGGGTTTTACCCCCACCCATAGAGCGAAGGATCGTCGCCTTCCTTACTCTGATTCTCATAGTCTTTTCTCAGGTTAATAAAGCTTTGCTAGTCAGAAGTGGACATGCCCCTCTCCACCCATTCTAATGCCTTCAACAGGCCGACTAAGGAGCCTCTTACCTAACTCTATGTGCTGTGTGCTAGGTCTGTGTGAAGAGCTGTGCACTGAAGGCTTATATCTGGTTTATTCTGTACTGTTTCCCTCAGATGCAGTTGGGGTGGCTTGTTTTAAGGCCATAGCTATCCGCTATGCTTAGATATTTGAATCCCTTGGGGAAGTTTGAGGGGAAATACCAATGCCCTAGTCCAGTGGTCGGCAAACTGCAGCTCGTGAGCCACATGCGTCTCTTTGGCCCCTTGAGTGTGGCCACGAAGTTTCAATCGCACTGTATATACACGCCTGCACGTGGTATTTTGTGGAAGAGCCACACTCAAGGGGCCGCAGTTTGCCGACCACTGCCGTAGTCCATTAAATCAGAATCTCTGAAGATGGGGACCTGTGAAAGGTCTTTAAAAAACGCTTTTCCAAGTCATTCTAATGTCTGGGGTGGACCAAAAATAATTTGTTAAATGAACACAGATCACCCCATCAGAGCCTTTGTGTCACAGATTCACAGATGAGCAAATTGAGACCCATTGAGGTTCTATTGCCTCTCGCCACCAGGATTGTAAAGTCCCTCTGACTAAAATTTCATGTTTCTTATAATTTACAGAAATGTCAATGATTAGTGTATTCACAACCCCCTGCATTAAGACAGACACAAAAATTGGCTGTGAAAAAGTGCTACATGAGCCCCAAGACAGGAGCAGTTCATGATCACTATAAAAGTCAAGTCCAAGGGGAAGTGGGTGAAGGTAGAGAAGAGTACATATTCAGTGGAACTAGGTTTTTAATGCATCCTGGACTTTAAATCTGAAATCTTTCTTAATGGCTGCCCAAATGGAGTCACTTCTAACTGAGGGCTAATTACCAAGTACATTCAGCAATCCAATTTATTTCATTTTTTTCTGAGAGGTGTCTCTTAGCAAAGCGTTGCCCCTGATTTAAGTAATATGTGTGTGATTTTGTACAGAACTGAATCACAGTGCTCCGGCTCAGGAGAATTTCCTTAGAGTGCTTCTTTGTCCCTTTTTCTAAATGGATATTCTGTTTCCCAAGACAACTCATCACTGAAGTAAATTATACCCTTTGCCTCTGTAATCAGGGCCTGATTTTCCAAAAATCTAAAGTTATCTCCTTTCCCCATAAAAAAGTAACACACACACACACACACACACACACACACACACACACTCAAAAAGTGAAGGTGGTTTTTTTTTTCTTTCTTTCTTTCTCTTTCCCAAAAGAACAGTTGGCTCTGAACTTGAAGTATTACACTGAAATTTCGCCAGAAGGCTATAAATCTTCTGAAGATATGGGCTTGTTGCCAAAAGAAGGATTTTTCTTTTCTGAATGGGCTGAGGACAAGGTACACAAGAATGGATGTCCTCAGTTTAATTTGCTCAGTACACATGGAACAGCTTCATTCTCTTGATTAAAACCCTTTGATGACTTCCTACTGCCTCCAGGCATCTGTGGCATTAAAGGCTTCTGCTTTGTTTTCTGTCTGCCACTACACCCTGACCTTCTGGCACATTCCTTTCCCTCTGCAACTCCATTCCGCTTACTGGAATTAGAAGTCTGTACATCGCCTAGTCTTCATGTAAGTTTCTATGCCTTTGACCTAAATGACTTTCCCCCACACGTATGCCTGATTAACTGCTTTCTTTCCTGCAAAATCCAATTCCATCATTACCTCTCCCTGAAAGTATTCTCTGCCATTCCTAATTCTCTTTGAATCCTTTCTCATCCTTGACCATAATAAATAAATAAATAAATAAATAAATAAATAAATAACTATAAATAAACACACACATCTAAATAAATAATACATCTATTTGATGTAGGAGCCTCTTCATGCTTTCATAACTATACTACTATTATTATTAATACACTGTGAGAGATGGTATCTTCTGTGTCTAACATTTCTTTCATATAGCAACCTGTCGGACACTAAACAGAATCTCTAGACTTACAGAGATTAATGCTGCAGAGACTTAAGCACAAATTCCCCAAGTGTGTCACTGACATTGATGCTGAGTGAGATCACTCTTACTTCCACTCCGTGGTTCCTATGCTGTGTATTCTACCTACTGGAGACAGTACCATGCAATGGTCATTTATTTAGGTGTACTTCTTCCTGAAAGATGCCATCCCCCAACTTTAGAGATATCATCTCTAAATTGATGTATCAGCCTTGTCTTCAAAACACTTTCATTATCCCATCATGCCTTCAGTGTTTGGGTCATGCAGTGCGTCATAGGAGCATTGACCATGTGCCCATTGCGGCACTTCATTTGCTACAAATATGTATCCTTGGGTCCTTAATAATTTGATACTATGAGGGATCCTGTATCAGTGTATCAGATGCTCTGTAAGCCCCTGGTTAGTGGTGCTGATGGAAAACAAACGAATAACATATACTTGCACATATGTCCATTCCAACCAATATGAAATTCTGACCTTTCCAAATGAATCACCACTAAGTGATGACTTGGCCTCCTGAAGGGATGCAGTTATATTTAGAGTTCAGCTTTCATCAGCCTTGGTATAGAAGAGACCATACTAGTAAGTCTGTCTATTGGCTACATGTCTAATTCCATTTTTTGTTTGTTTGTTTTGTTGTTTTCTAAGAAACCAACTGGGAAGGGTCAGGAGTGTCAATGAATAACCCTGACTGACATCAACTGGCCAAGTGATTTTTATCTACCATATTTTTCATGTACAAGATCCTATTTTTTTCTAAAATCATTAAACTGAAAATTGAACTGAAAATTCATCTTATACATGGAAATCAGTCGAGGAGGGAGCTGAGTGGGTGAGTGGGTGCATAGTTGCCCATACCTTGTCAAACAGCCTTTCTCCAATCACAAACCTTATTGTTACTGACCTCAGCTGATGCTTTAATTGGAATTGGAGGTAGAGAGTGCACAGTTGCAACAGGAACCAGAGCATTCTGAGCCCATGAAGATGTCAAAAAATAAAAAGATAAACACCAGTAAGTGATTATCTTACTCTGTAAAATTCAAACCGAAGGTAATCAGCTATGCAAAAGAGCATGGAAATAGAGCTGCAGAGAGACAATTTGGACCTTCTTCCACTGAGTGTATGATCAAACAGTGGAGAAAATAGGGAAACAACTCCTTAAAATGAAAAAAAAAAAAAGAAGGCCTTAAAAGGAAAACCAGCAAAATACTTAAAATACTGATTTCTTAATTTTGGGTTAGAAAAGTAGGGGTCATCTTATACATGGGGGTGTCTTATACATGGAAAAATACGGTACTTGGTTGTTACTGACTCTTCTATAATAGGTGCTCTCCAAGGGGCATTAATATGCAATGCAAAGTCCTTTCCCATAGGTCCATCCACAGCTTCTTCCTCAGATACTCTTTTTATCTTCAACTAGAGACCCAGTACATGGATTCATGCCCTGGTGGCCTGTGGGGATCAGCCCCCTGTAGGACTGCTCATCCCAATCAGCTGAGTTGCAGGCCTGGATCTGGCCCATATGAGAGACAATTGATCAATGTTTCTCTCTCACATAGATATTTCTCTTTCTCTCTCTCTCTCTCTCTCTCTCTCTCTCTCTCTCTCTCTCTCCCTTCTCTCTCTAGAGAATACCCATGTTTGAAGAGAAAAAAGACATAGATATATTAGAAATTAATTTAATGGAAAATACAAAATATTTTGCCCTAAGCAAATTAAAATACATTACGTAGCAAAACTTGTGGGATGCAGCTAAAGCAGTATTTATAAAGAAATTTTTATCCTCAAAATGAAATGCTTATACTAGAAAGAGAGAAAGACTGAAATTAATGAAGTAAATGTATGCTTTCTAGTTGATGTAACAGATAAATCCAAATGCTAAGTAAGTTAATAAAATTCAGTTCTCACTTAAGGGACAGTGCAGAGTGAGTAGCTCTTATGGGGTGGAAAAAAATATGGCCTTTTGGTAACTAGGCTTCCCTCATCTTGTAGTTTGCTCTCCTGTAGGTTCTCAGAGTCTTCACCATTTAGTAAATAGAATAGGGGAGGAAGGATATGAAGGATAACATGTAATTATTTGATAGATAAGTATTATTCTTTTCTCCCAAATTCCATTGATAAGGATTTAGTCATACATCCACCTGTAATTTCAGAAAGAAGCTTGAAAATGTCTAAAATGTGGCCAGAGGAATTCTAGATTATCAAAACTTCTATTCAATATTTTACTAGAAATGTAATTAGTAAAGTAAATGACAAGGTATAAAAATAAAAGGTAAAAGAATAGGAAAGAAACAAAAGAGATTGCATTATTATCTACATTGCAGGTTCAAAAATATTATATTGATAAATGATGAAAATAAGTAAGAAAACTTAATAATGTTATAGATACAAACTAAGCATACAGAAATAAGTTAAATACGATCTACCAGAAATAAGTAGTTAGGAATTAAATATGCCATTCATCCTAATATATAAAAAGGCAGGGGCTGTCACAACCAAAACAACCAGATGACGATCAAACAGCAGGCTGTGTGGAGCTACCGGGCCAGCAGGGCGCACAGTTAGGGGTGATCAGGCAGGTAGGCAGGTGAAAAGTTAGGAGCAGCAGTCCCGGATTGTGAGAGGGATGTCCCTGGAATCAGGCTTAAACCAGCAGTCAGACATCCCCCAAGGGGTCCCAGATTGGAGAGGGTGAAGGCTGGGCTGAGGGGATCCCCTCTCCATGCACAAATTTCATGCATCAGGCCTCTAGTGATAGTATAAAATAATTTATGATGTACCTAGAAATAATGCTAGCAAAAGATGTACAAGATATAGAAAATGCTAAAATTTTTGAGTGATGTGAAAAAATACATGAAGAAGTGAAAAGAGTGCTTCATATTCTTAGATTAAAAGAGTCAATATTATAGAGACATAAATTCTCTAAAATGGATCTCAGGTTTCAATGCAATACAAACAAAATCACAAGTTTGTGTGTTTATAATTTAAAAATCATCTTCTAAAATTTATAAAGAAGTGAAATAGATGAGAATATCTAAGACTGTCTTGGAAAAAAAATAAAGTGGAAGAACATATCATACCAAATATTAAGACTCATCATAAAGTTACAGTAATTAAAACAGAATGAAATTGGTACCTGGTTAGACAAATAGACCAAAAAAACTGATGTTTTAAAAAGTCTCCACAAAGGTAGGAAAAGATTGATTATTCGTTAGTCATGGTCACAGGTCATTGTCTGAACCAGTTTTAAGCTTGTTAAATAATGAATAATAACCTGTCTTAGTGAAGACACTTTGTAAGCCAAAAAATCAGTATCACCCCTCTCTTCTGAAAATCAGCCAATCCATAACAGACCAACACCAATGAACCACTTCTCAGTGTCAATCAGTAACAGTCTTATCTGAGTTAACCACTCATCTAGATTATGCCAGTTCCATTAGATTTCTGAAAATGCATGCTTCCCCAGAACCTTAAATATGATCAGCTGTCTTTCTCCTCAGAGACTGTTCTTGGTGTGCAGACCTCTTCCTTACCCTAGTAAACAATAAGTACAGCTTTGTGTTTTTATTTTATATCTAGTGATCATCTCATTATCCTTTGAATAAATATGTGAAGAATTTAGAAACAGGTTGCCACTGAAGTGGACACTTGATTGATTATTGTGATGGGATCATAGGTGAGTGAGGAATGAATTTGCTGAGGCAAAAGGCTGACATTTATCATACAGCATGCAAAAATAAATTTCATGTGAATTAAAATCTTACTTATAAAAGTTAAAGTTTTAAAGCTTTCCTAAGGTAATGTAGAACATCTTCATGACCTAAAAGTGATAACCATAACAAAAGTGATGCATTTGACGGTATTAATATTTTAAACTTAAGTCATTCAAATACTATAAAGAAATGAAAGGAAGTTACTGATGTTGGAAGAAGATATTGATTCCACAGTATCTGGAACTAGTACCTAGATTACATAAAGCACTCCAACAATTAAACTTTAAAAATCCAGCAACACAATAAAGAAATGGGCAAAACATTTGTACATGTAAATCACAGCAGAGCATAGCCAAAGGGCCTAACAAACATATTAAAAGTTCCTCAATTAGCAATCACAAAAAATGCAAATTAAAAACACAATGAGATTAAGTTTTTAGCAACAGTTAAAAAGTTGAATAACACAAGAATTTATTATCATGGGTAATCTCATATGCTTTTGCTGTGAATATAAATATTAAAAAATACCTACATTCTGTGATACAGAAATTTTTCTTTAGGTGTATAACCTAGATAATATCTTGGAGATAGGTACTAAGATATCAGTATAAGGATGTGGATGTCGTAATTTTTGTTCTTTGTCCCAGATAAAAAACAACCAAATGCCAATATTATGTATAAATAAATACTGGCATATATATGCAATGGAATAGTATGCAACAAAAAAAAAATGAAAAAATGGAAGTTCTGCACAGCAAATTGATGGAAGTCACATGGAAATTGACAAAGACGCTAGACAAAAAATAATAGAGTATGATTCCATGTATATACAGTTCAAAAGCAGGCAAAGCTAAATTATATTCTTTAGGGATGCATATTCAGGAAGTGAAGCTCTTTTTAAAAAGGCAGGGAAATGTTTACGACAAAATTCTGTAAAGTAATTACCTCTAGAGGGACAGGGGAGAGTTGTGGTTATGAAGAGGTCCTTGTGTGGGATACTGTCAATATTTTATTACTTAATGTGATAATTTCTGTTGTACTTATAATTTTTATGCCATCTTCTGTATGTATATTATAAGAAAACAGAAAACTAAATGAAATAAGTATTTGGCGATCTATGTCATTGTAGTGGATCCCAGAGGGAACACATGGTGACATGGCTCATAGGCTACAGTATCAACTGAGTCAATTTGGATAAAAGTAATCAAAAGAACTTGAATCAAATTGCCTTAAACAATAAGGAAGTACATTCTCCAACGTAGTAGTGTAGTGACAGATGAGTGGCTTGGCTATAGCTAGAGTCAGGGCTGGTGCCTTTTTCTCTGGTTTTGTTCTCTTATTTTTCCATGTGTCATTTTTGTCATCCCCAGGGTTGAAGCAAGATGGATGAAATGCTTGCAAGGGTCATACATGGCTTCTCTTCCTCTTTGATTTATGAAGATCTAGGAAGCCTTCTCCCATACTTACCCTCACATTGCCTTTGGTAGTTTGGCATCACATGCATATTTATAAAGCAATCTTTATCAAATAGGAATGGGATTAAATTAATTCTCTTTGATGGAAAGAGTCTTGTGAATAAGGTACCATAATCACTGCCAAGAGCTGGGAAGAGTGAGATTTTTCTTGCAAGATAACATGTTTGTCTGCCACCATGTATGGCTGTTGGTAGAAGACACAAGACTATTAGTAGGTCAGCAACTAAGAGAAGCAGCCTGAGGGTCAGCAAGTTTGCACTGGTACCCTAAGGCCTGATTCCCAAAGGGCAGCAAAAATAGTGCCAAGTGACATCTGCATATACTAGGATACATGACAGGAAAGAAATCCTGAATTTAGGAAATCTGGATATTTGATAATAGCCATAAGCCTATCTTTCCTTTGTTGAAAAAGAGACACTATCACAATCTTCCAGGGCTCTGGACCACATGAACATTCTGAAATAAAGGGTAATTAATGTCTCAGCTCAGAGGAAGTACAGCAATGCGGGGAACCCATGGTAATTGTCTCTTAACAACCACTGCAACTTTTCTATCTTGAAATTATCTCTGAATAAATAGAGCAAGTGAGGGCAGATTGGAAATGCGTCATTTGGTTTAGAGGCAGGCTTTTTTCCTAAACAGAGCCAAGATAACCATCTTCCAAGGGCAAAAGCTTAGAGGAAACAGGAGGAAATCTGCAGCCATCAGAGTTCAGAAGCCTGGATATTTCTAAAACATATATTTAGAGATTTAAAGTTTAAATATTTTTTTAATGTTATGCCTTTTTTTCTCTGAGAGATAGCTTGCCCTGAGAGAGTATACTTTTAGAGCATAAAACTAACTCTAGAAATCTAGAATTGTCTAGTGAATTAGTTAATATGTAAATACTCACAGTAGAAATATCAAAACACAAAACAAAAATCACTTAAAAAGTCACTGTCCTAAAGATTTCTGAACTCATGAAATATCTATATGACTAATTGTTGCTGCTAATTTTTAGTTAGCTAACTATGTGGAAGTTTAATATGACACACATCTTACTTAATAGTTGTTGTTTTTTTTAAAAAAAATGGGCTTTCTTTGACATTCGTATAGTGAGAATATGAAACTGAGTTATCTCTAAAGCCCATAGAGTTCTGAACTGAATGGCTGTTACCTAATGTAACTTCCCATTTCCAACACTTACCACTCTTTCCATTTTACCTCCCAAAATATACCCTCCCATCTAACATGCATGACCCTCTTTAAAGACTGCAAAAAGAACCATTTTGAATGTCTCAATCTTCCTATGAGGTAGACAAAAGTGGTCACCACTTTAAAAAAGGTATTGCCCAATGGGACTGAGTTGCCTAGGGTCATTTATTAGATCAAACATGTACTTACTAAGTTACAGAGGTAGTACTCACCTTAGAGATTCTGAGTCTGAATCCTTGGATTTGACATTCTCTTATGTAATTTTTTTCCCCCAAAATTCTCAAATTTCCTCCTCAACCCAGAAAAACAATCATCAAGGTGAGTCAACTCCTTGGTTGCTGTGTAAGTGGGAGATGTCCCAGAGCAGGGTTCTGACTTCAGTAATGACCCATTAATTACAAAACTATGTGGAAATATTTTTTTCTCTACAATTTACTCAATTTCGTCAAGGTTTTTATAAGCTTCTCACAGTTAACCTCTCTCCAAAAGGACAAAGTAAATGAAAATGAAATGCAATGAGTAAATCTTCATCTTCTATCTTCTGTGTAGACCTTCTTTAATTAAAAGTTATCTCTGTGAAGTCTGTCTTCGTTTGAACTTTTCTACAATTAATTTTCTCCTGTAAGAGGTTGGTTGTGTGTGTGTGCAGAAGCACCCACATGCACACAAACATACATCATGAGGAAAAGAGAAACATGTTTATTTGACTCATAATTGAGAGAGTAATTAGTGATCATTATGAGTTATTATTATTAAACAGATGTTGTAATTCTTTAAGCAGGGATCATCATCTCATCCATCTCTATAGCATCAACTCTAAGCATATGAGTTGGCATTTGGTTGGTTTCAACAAATGGTGGTTAAATAACCATACACATGAATTTTCCAGTTCAATCTTCTCATTTTGTAGATGAGAAAAATGAGGCCCAGAAAGATGACAATTCTATTCATACAACTAGTTAGTAGCAAAGCTATGTACAGAATTTAAGTTTTGACTCTTACAGTGTATTTTCTAATAGTCCAAGTCTCTTTATACCATTTTCAAATTATACAAGAAATGCTTCTCTAAAACACCATCTCCTATGAGAGTGAGGTTAGTGGTACATAGTTATATTAAACTATATTAAACACGAAATTTGTGCACTGGAGGGGGGTGACCCTCAGCCTGGCCTGCACCCTTTCACAGTCTATGACCCCTCGGCAGAAGTCCCTGTCACAATCTGAAATCTCTCACTCCTTACCACTTGGCTCACTGTTCCTTAATGCTGCTGCTGAGACAGGAGAAGCTTCCGCTACCACCTCTGTACTCGCCAGCTGTGAGCCTGGCTTCTGGCTGAGTGGTGCTCCTCCTGTGGGAGTGCTCTGACCGCCAGGGGGCAGCTCCTGCATTGAGCGTCTGCCCCCTGGTGGTCAGTGCACATCATAGCAACCGGTCGTTCTGGTTGTTCCTCTGTAATGGTCGCTTAGGCTTTTATTATATAGATTGTGGGAACTCTGAATGTTCTTAGTCTGAAAAAATATAACCACCTTATTCAAGATTAGTGACTGTGAGTGAGATGGGACAGGTATATAAGACACACCAAAGATTAATTATACATTGCTGTTTGCCCTCATTCTGAGCTTGAAAATAGTCGATAGTTCCAATGCTGTTTTGAGTTCATTTGAAAGGTATGTGACTGTATCAAAGAAAAATAAAACCCTTGCTTTGTAAAGCCCCTACACAATTAAAAGACAGATGTTTTAGCAGTAATGATTTTTAAGTAAAAAGAGAGAAAGAGAGAGAATATATTTGAAACTAAAGTGAAAAATGACTTTGACTTGAATAAAAATATTTGCACCATATTGAGGAGGAATTAAAAAATTCAATTTTGAAATCTGACATTGCATTTTAAAAGAATATTTCCTTGCAGATGTTATAGCTTGATGTACAGTCTACTCTTACTTTTCCTCTGAATGACAAGACAACACATGAGGAATAGATAAGAAAGCAGATAATAACTAGGACTGAAAAAGGAAGAAATCACAATAGGAGTTATATCAGGGTCAATTATTATTCAACTCAATCACTGAATTACTTTTTAAAATAGCCTTCAAAAACCATCCCTTTTCTGTGTTCTATATGTTCTCTTAGAGTTTTGTACTGATTTAAGATTCTGAGGCAGAGAACAGATTTCACTGAAAAAAAGTTGAATGGATGGATCTTTTAGAACATATCAGAATTATTAAGATGGCTAAATATAAACCTACAGGATGAGATCACAGGATCTATTCTCAAGTCTATACTGTAGAACCAGGCTGCCAATGGAGTCGCTTCTCCTGCCATGATCAGAAAGCTGATTGTCATATCAGGAGGCATCCCCTATTCCATATATGAATATAGGACTGCCTCAGTCTGACCTGCTAAATACAGTTACTGCTTCTGGAACAGCACCACTGTCATCCAATCCAGAAACTTTATGTGTAAATTTATGAAGTGGTGATTGCCGGGAGCCGGTCCATGCTTGCTGTTTCAAGGGACCTGGCATATATGGCATACTGTTCTTAATATGTTTGCTCACCTTCTTGGCACTATGTGTTTTAACCAAGGTCTCTGAGAAAGGTTGTTTCCCCAGGTAGGGATTTTCCCCTGAAGTCAGGGAGGGAATAAAACCTCTTAACTAAGTGCCAGGCGGGTAATTAATCACTTTAACTACGAACAATCATGCTTAAGCTACATAATCTTTACTCCCTGGAATGGAGATAAGAAACGCCCTAACCTTTGTAATAGAGATTGATAGGATTGAATCAACTGGTATAAATACAGATGTAATAAGACAGCAAGAGACAGAACTTAGAACTCAGAACTTAGAATACAGAACTTAGAACACAGAACTAAAGGAGACAGAACCTAGGCACAGAACCTACACAGAACGTTCTCTAGAGACAGAAGAACTTCGCTGGAGAGAACATAGCAAAAGATCCTGGACAGACACTGGCCTCAGAACCTAGAGACAGAACCTACGAGAGAACATGGCAAAAGATCCTGGACTGAACCTGACTACAGAAATTGGCAAGAGAACCTGACTAGAACCTGGCTACAGAACCTGGCTGGAGAACCTAGCGAGGGAACTTGGCTACAGAACCTGGCTGGAGAACCTGGAGAACCTAGCAAGAGAACATGGACACAGAACCTGGCTGGAGATCCGAAGCAGAACTTCGCTGGAGATCCAGACCAGAACTTGGCTGGAGAGCCTGGCTGGAGATCCTGGCTAGGCTGCTGATCAACTGAACACTGTCTCCGTGTCCTTCCTTCTTCGCCGACTCCGTCCACACCTTTGGGGACCCCTGGACCTGCTGGGGTTGGACCCCGGCATCTGGCGCCCGAACAGGGACCCCTAGGTAAGCGCCCTGCACTCGGGACGGATCGGACTCCACCGTAGGAAGAGGGTGGATAGTCTTCGCCAACTCCGTCCACACCTTTGGGAACCCCTGGAACAGGATTCCCCTAGGTAAGCCCCCTCCATTGAGAACCCCCACACTCGGGACGGATAGGACTCCACCAGGGTGCTACAGACCCCCCTATAGAAGATAAGTAGGGTAAGAAGGTGGATAGTACAGAACTTAGATTGAGAAGATGTGCCATACTGAGTCCAAAGAAAGAAGACTCTGTATTGATCCTTAGATTGAGAAGATGTGCCATACTGAGTCCAAAGAAAGAAGACTCTGTATTGATCTTTAGATTAAGAAGATATGCCATACTGAGTCTAAAGAAAAAAGACTCTGTATTGATCTTTTAACATATATGCTTGCTAGCAGAGGAATTAAGGTTACTCCCAGTCAGACAGAACGTTTTATACAAGAAGTATGTCCATGCTTTTCTGAGGAAGGAAAGGTAAATGTAAAGGCATGGGAGGAGGTAGGCCCAAGGAGCCTTATCCTTAACCCCACTGCAGCCTTTCCACCCTGGGAAAGTGCAGGATTGGCAATCTCTCCCTGGGATGATAGATCAGGACTCAGGTAATAGCGGAAAGTGCCAATCCTACTCTTAAAATGGATACAAGAGAGCATTTGGGGTTTTTCTTTTTAATGCCTGGCTTTTAAAAAATAAAAAAGGGGGAATTTGCCGGGAGCCGGTCCATGCTTGCTGTTTCAAGGGACCTGGCATATATGGCATACTGTTCTTAATATGTTTGCTCACCTTCTTGGCACTATGTGTTTTAACCAAGGTCTCTGAGAAAGGTTGTTTCCCCAGGTAGGGATTTTCCCCTGAAGTCAGGGAGGGAATAAAACCTCTTAACTAAGTGCCAGGCGGGTAATTAATCACTTTAACTACGAACAATCATGCTTAAGCTACATAATCTTTACTCCCTGGAATGGAGATAAGAAACGCCCTAACCTTTGTAATAGAGATTGATAGGATTGAATCAACTGGTATAAATACAGATGTAATAAGACAGCAAGAGACAGAACTTAGAACTCAGAACTTAGAATACAGAACTTAGAACACAGAACTAAAGGAGACAGAACCTAGGCACAGAACCTACACAGAACGTTCTCTAGAGACAGAAGAACTTCGCTGGAGAGAACATGGCAAAAGATCCTGGACAGACACTGGCCTCAGAACCTAGAGACAGAACCTACGAGAGAACATGGCAAAAGATCCTGGACTGAACCTGACTACAGAAATTGGCAAGAGAACCTGACTAGAACCTGGCTACAGAACCTGGCTGGAGAACCTAGCGAGGGAACTTGGCTACAGAACCTGGCTGGAGAACCTGGAGAACCTAGCAAGAGAACATGGACACAGAACCTGGCTGGAGATCCGAAGCAGAACTTCGCTGGAGATCCAGACCAGAACTTGGCTGGAGAGCCTGGCTGGAGATCCTGGCTAGGCTGCTGATCAACTGAACACTGTCTCCGTGTCCTTCCTTCTTCGCCGACTCCGTCCACACCTTTGGGGACCCCTGGACCTGCTGGGGTTGGACCCCGGCAGGTGATGATAGCTTTAGTGTCCAACATCGTGCCACCTTTCTACGATCAAGAAGCCAGTTCTGCTAAACCAGCAAGCCTCAGAGAGTTTGTTTCCAGAACCATGCCAATTTGCTATAATCCCAATCGATAAACTATATGTTCATTATCCCCTTATCTCAGTCCATGTCTCATGTAATTGCATGTGCTGTGGAACTTGAATCTAACTTGGATCACCAGATGAAAATAAGTTGGAGACATCTTGTTTTGGCTTTCTTCTCTGCACAGTAAAGCCACACTGGAAGACAACTGGAATATGTATTCTGAGCCAAACCTTCATAACTGCATTAGGCTTCAATCTTACTCCTCCTTGCGGAGCATCTAGGGAGAAAATTTCAAACATTTTTGTATATATTATACCGATAATTATATATTTTATTATCTTTGAGCAAACTTTCAAAGTCTAGAACATTGGTACTGAAAACAAGTGCTTAATAAACATCTATTCAATAACAAAGGGAGATGCATTAGACAGACTGACAAAACCTTGTATTTATGTAGTTTTATGCTTTGTGCAAAATGGTCTTACTTCCATCCAGTGATTCCCTTGATCTCCTCAAACAGCCTGCAGGGTAAGCAGGACAGCTATTAAAAGCTCTCATTTAAAGGGGAAGAAGTTGAAATTTGGAAAAAAATAAACAATAGCCTTACCGTAAGCTCTTGCTAATAGTAGGTGGTTCTCTAACTTAGCATCAAACATTGCATCTGGTTCTACCACTAATTATTTGCATGACTTTGGGTAAGTTACTTCTCAGTCCAGACTTAGTTTCCTTTCCTTATCTTTTTGGAGATGCCCAGTTGAGAAGATTAAGAGAAGTGCCTGAAATGTATAAGGTATGCTTAATAAATGCTAGATGTTATGTCTTCTAGTTTATGTTCTAAGTAGTATGTGAGATTGTACTGTTATTAACAATGTTTGCAAGAATACTTTACTTTCACCAGAAGAACAATGTCATTCTTTTTCAAATGACAGTATTATTTAGGAGGGAATTCTCAAAAGTACCTTCTGTTAAAACAATTGTTTTTAATGAAAATAAATGCAGTGTGGGGTAGAAATTATGAGAGTGAGAGGAGAGGGTTACTGGTGGTTGGTGGTCTGGATAATGAGACAAAATAAGACTACACATTTGTTGAGTGTTTCCTTCCCAAGTCCTGCGTGGGTCAGGGTTCAGGAACTGGAAGCAGAGCCGCACACAAATGAAAATGAAAAGACAAGAGATAATTTGAAATATTGGGGGACCAGGTGAGCAAGTCCAACTCAAGGAGAAGGACTTCCACCTGTGGTCAGGCCTCACCAAGCTTTTATTCATTTGGGATACACCCATAGCATAGCCCTTAGGCAGGTGACCCCTGGCAACAGGCAGACTAGCCCATCAGCAAGGATTTATATAATAATAAATGGGGGAGTAGTTTCAGCTACCACTGTCTGGACAAACAGAGGTGGCACCTAGCTCCAAACTTTGCTAGGGCTTCAAAGGCACCTAGCCTTCAGGGGTTCTCTGTCTATGCTTATCAGATAGTGAAGACAATAAACTGTTTCCCACACACATTTGAATAAGAACAGCTGAAATCAGTTGCAAAGTTAAGGCAAATCCATCAAGAAGAAAAACAAAGTTTGTTACAGTGGCAATGGACTTATTCTTTTTCCGTAATGTTCTTCTACATCTGAGCTTCATCAGCAAATAAGCAAAGAAGACATCAGATTTGTGAACATGTCATTCATAGTGCTAGGCTGATCATAGTGAGCAACTTAAGCATCATAAGAAAATAATGTCATAGATGCTTCCTTTTCCCACCTCCCAATTCTGAGATAAAAGTCATTCCTTTAGACACCTCCTGGTTCTCTCATTTGCCAGATATAACATTAACTGAGCTTATAAATATTTCTGAGAGCTTTTCCTCACCTGTAAAATAGGGAGCACTTCAACTTAGAGGCTTGTTTTGAAAATTACATACAAAAAGATATGCAAAAGTGCCCAGTACAACACCTGATATATAATGGTTTCTCCAAAAATATTTCCTAAAAGTTGTGTATCTGTACATCTTTAAATATTATAGCAACTGCCAGATCTTTGGAAATCATAGATCTTATTAACTTTTTATATAAATACTAGAGGCCCGGTGCATGAAAATCATGCACTCAAGGGATAGTCCCTAAGCCCGGATTATGAGAGGGTGCAGGCCAGGCCGAGGGACCCCACTGGTACACAATCAGGGCTGGGGAGGGTCATGGGAGGTTGGCCAGCTGGGGAGGGACTGTGGGAGGTCTCCAGGGCATGTCTGGCCAGTCTCACTCAGTCCTGATTGGCCGGACCCCAGCAGCAAGCTAACCTACCAATTGGAGTGTCTGCCCACTGGTGGTCAGTACACATCATAGTGAGCGGTTGAGTGGCCTATGCATATCATTAGCATATTATGCTTTGATTGGTTGAATGGCTGACTGGACAACTGAACACTTAGCATATTAGGTTTTTATTATATAGGATGGAAAATGTATTTATAGTCTTTCAATTTCTATCAGACATTAATAAAAGTATATATTTAAAATTAAATAACTCACATAACATTACAACAAACAATAGGATATTATAATATACTAGAGGCCCGGTGCACAAAAATTTGTGCACTCGGGGGGGAGGGGGGTCCCTCAGCCGGGCCTGTGCCCTCTCACAGTCTGAGACCCCTCGGGAGATAATGACCAGCTGGCTTAGGCCTGCTTCCGGGTGGCAGAGGGCAGGCCCAATCCATAGGTGCAGACCCTGGTCGGGCTCAGAGTAGGGCCTATTGGGGAGTTGGGGCACCAACCCCTGTCACGCACAGAGCAGGGCCAATCAGGGGGTTGGGGCACTACTCCCTGTCACGCACAGAGCAGGGCCCATCAGGGAGTTGGGGCGCCGCACCTTGTCACACACAGAGCCACAGGGCGATCAGGGGGTTGGGGAGCTCCCCCCTATCAGGCACAGAGCAGGGATGATCAGGGGGTTGGGGCGCCTTCCCCTGTCACGAACAGAGCAGGGCCAATAGGGAGGTTGTGCCCCCCCCCCCCCATCACACACAGAGCCACAGGGCGATCAGGGGGTTGGGTGCTGCCCCCTGTCACGCTGATCCCGGTGCCGGGAGGCCTCGCGGCTCCGCTGATCCCGGTGCTGGGAGGCATATTACCCTTTTACTATATAGGGTAGATGTCTGGTGCACAGGTGGGTGCCGGCTGGTTTGCCCTGAAGGGTGTCCTGGATCAGGGTGGGGGTCCCCACTGGGTTGCCTGGCCAGCCTGGGTGAGGGGATGATGGCTGTTTGCAGCTGGTCACACATCCTTCAGGGTGGGGGTCCCCACTGGGGTGCCTGGCCAGCCTGGGTGAGGGGATGATGACTGTTTGCAGCTGGTCACACACCCTTCAGGGTGGGGGTCCCCACTGGGGTGCCTGGCCAGTCTGGGTGAGGGCCTGAGGGCTGTTTTCAGGCTGGGGGTGACTGAAGCTCCTAACCGCTCCTATTTTCCTTTCTTTTTTTTAAAATTCTGGGCCAGCTTTAGCTTTGAGGCTTGGCTCCAGCTCTTAGGCCTCCGCTGCTGAAAGTAGGTTTCTGGCCTTTGCTTACAATGTTGTGATCCTGCTGGCTGAAGCCCAGTGGACTAAAGCAGGTTTCTGGGGTTTTGTTTAGCTTCTATATTTGTTACATAGTTGCTTAGAGTTGCAGCTCAGAGGCCTGCAGCAGCAGGTGGGGAATGTTGGAGTCCTCTGTCACTGAAGCAAGCAAGCCTCATGTTAGTTTCAAGCTGCCTGGCTGCCAGCCGCCATCTTGGCTGGCAGTTAATTTGCATATTGCCCTGATTAGCCAATGGGAAGGGTAGCGGTCTTATGCCAATTACCATGTTTCTCTTTTATTAGATAGGATTAATACATATATTTTATTATAGATAATATTAATAAACTAAAGACCTGTTGCACAAAGAGATTTGTGCAATAGGCCTTCCCTTCCCTTGGCTGCTGACACCAGTTTGCCTCTGGCACCCGGGACCCAGGCCTTCGCTCTGGCCGGGATCTGGCCGGAGACAGCCCCGGAGCCATCAGGCTTCGCTGCTCTGGCCCCGGGGCCATCAGGCTTTGCTGTTCTGGCCCCGGGCCATGGTGAAGGTATGGTCAATTTACATGTTTGTCTATTATTAGGTAAGATACTGTATAATAATACATTTTATATATTAAATATATATTTGATAATATCAAAATAATAGATTAAAGCTTATTTAAAGCTATTAATGTTGAAAAAAATAAAATGAAGGTTTTAGTACAAAATGTAATGAAAATACATGGAAAATTATGTGAAGCTGACTAATGAGTTAGGCCAAATCCTTGACTCTTAGTAAATGTCACAGAAAGCAGATAATTTATTTGTAGATGCTGGGATCTCTGTTACCTAACTGTTGGAGTAATACATTTCTAAAATATGGAAAAGACAAATATAAAACTAATCAATTATGAAAATGATCAGTGAAATTACTAAGCTGAAGAACTAGTCATGGATGATCAGGCTTAACACTAATTTTATTTGTATAAAAAATTCCGTAGCAGGAGCTATAGTATAGAATAAATAAAGTGTTTTGCAGCCTTGTGTAATTTAGAGCAAGCAACAAACTCTGACTCAGTTTTTCGTTTTCTTTTGCAGTTTTGTATATTTTTTGGTGTGGTATGTTTCATATTTATGGGTAAGAGAAGATAATAATATCAACCCTACACAGTTTTTATTTGAGCTGAAATATTAATGTGAATAAACTTTTGAATATGAAGTATAATGCAAAAGTAGTTATCTTTCTCTCACTATAACTTGAGTATAATTCTATGTCTTATGAAACTTTATATCACTGGAATTTGACATATTTTCTCACTCATCATAGATACTCACCAAATATTTATGAAGTAAGAAGAAAAGGTAAAATTTAATTTCATTGTATTATGTGGTGTTATCTCAAGATTTTCTTGCAACTCCAATTCTATATACCCTAGTAAATCTATTTGAACTACATACAAGGAAGAAAAAAATCCTTCAATGTATAGTTTACTCCCATATGCCTTCCTGATAGCCTCCCATGCCATCCCTCTTTCTGTTTTAAAATGTTAACTCTTTTTGCTTATATAATTCCTTTAATAACTGGTTATTCACTATTTCATGTATAAGTCTATCATTTCTCTAAGTAGATTTTAAATTCCTGAGGTTAGACTTAGGAATTTAAATGTTTTTGCACCCTCCAAAGGGATTTTCTTGCCCATATTTATTAAATAACTTAATATTTATGACATTCAAGATCTGGGACTCATCCCCCTACCGATTTGAATCAACAGAAACAACCAGTAACCAATCTTCCCTGTCTTTATACAATGGAAGATCAGTCCTCATGTCAGATAGTCCAGTTCACTATTTGCTAGTCTCCTCAACTAGTACTACTTCTGAATAGTAAATATTTTTTTCTTCAAGTCATATTCCCTCTAGGGACTAATACAGTTTCTGGTTCACCTAGTTTTAGTAAACATTTGAGGAATGATGATATAACAAGCAGAAATTGCTAACATTCAGTTTTCACCCTTGTTCACCAATTAGAACCCTCTACTTCCTTTTCCACTTTCCTGTTCTGATAAGGAAAGATTCTTCTTGCTGAGAATGAGATTAAATTGTTTGACAAAATAAAGGGCCAAAGATAATGGTGTTATATCAGTTGCAAGATTAAGGAATGTCACCAAAATGTGGTTAAATGTTTCTATGGCTAGGTTATTTGGGCCCCTTTAAAAGTCCATATATTAGCATAGGTAGCTAGATATTAATAAAGGAAGAGAGCAAAGAGAATTAGACATTAAAGAGCCTAATAAACTGGAAAAATGAATCCAATATTGAGTCTGCTTCACTATGAAGCTACAGCTTCACCCACTTCCCAGGCCATGGCAGCATTGCCCAGGAAAGGGGATTAACACTCCTCTCGCCTCAGAGGAACTGCTGGCTGGTGAGGGAAAGAGGAGGGAAAATTCCTCTGTGGGGTGCATGCCCAGTAGAAGTCAATATGGTGTAGGAGGAGGTGCTTCTACTATGAAGTATGCAGAATGAAAACCAATAAAGTGACCATAAAGGCCTGTTAGTCTAGTCTGGGCAAAGGATCTAATTGGATAAGGGGCACAAAAGCAGGAAGATCTAGGAAATCAATTGATTAGGGGGAAGATCCAGTGCAAGTCCCCAAAAGATTGGAAAGTTGCTTGGTTATTTTTTTTAAATTGATTCTAGAGAGAGGGGAAAGGAGAGAGAGAAAGATAGGGAGAAACTTCCATGTGAGAGAAACACATTGACTGGCTGCTTCCCACATGTGCCTGGTCAGGGATCAAACCCACAACCTAAGTATGTGCCCTCACTGGAAATCAAAACCATGACCTTCCAGTGCACTGGACAGTGCTCCAACCAACTGAGCCAAACCTACTAAGGCGATTGGTTATTTTGAAAGAGTACCTGGTCTTTCCCAAGCCCAAGATTATATAAGCCAAGCTTAAGAAAGCACTCTCTCTATCTCACATGGTAATACATGCTCACCCATTTGTTTACCTGTTCTCTCTTCACAACCACCATGAGGTCTTAGCAGCCAGGCAGACCTCAAAGGCCTGGGTACAGTGCCAGCCAGAGTGCAGCGGAGAACAGACCTAGCCAGCCAGATGGGGACAGACAAAGACAATTTTTTTCCATGGCAGGACAGAGGGAGAGTAGACACTCAGAACCCAGGGACAGTCTTTTTATTTTGCTTCTACAGTGAATCTTATCACAAAACCTCAACCTCCCACACATGAGTCTCCCGAAATGCTTTTCTCCACCAGCAATACATAAAGATTGAAATCCCTTTTATTACTTTCACCTGTTGAACTCTGCTGGTTGAACCTGACATGGCTCATGTGCTGAGCTGCTTGGGTCTCTATGTGCTGCAAGACTGTAATTAAAGGGATGAGTGAAACTATAGATCAATTAAAGTCTGAGAGAATCTTGGGGCAGGCTGTTTAATAAGCAGGAATTTTGGCAACAGAAACTGTGGGCTGTAATGAGCCCAGAGAAGACAATTGCAGATTCAGTTCTTTATTGTTTCACTCTCCCTGTGCTTTCCAAACCTTCCATAATCCAGTATTGGATCTGTTGGCTAAATTTGAGAAAGGAGATCAGTTCCTTATCTCACAAAGTAGAAAGAGAATTCATTCTAAGAAAATCATAGAAATATGCACCACAGAAGATTTTGTATAAGACATGTACCACTGTGCTGTATATACAGTAACCAAGAAATAAACCCTAATATCTAACAAGGTAGAACTAAATAAATTTTGTGATAGCTCTATAATATAGTGCTGTGTGACCAAGTAATCATGCTATGAATGAAAATTTATTAACATGAAAAAATATTTCAATGTGTATTTAATTAAAAATTTTCTTAGATTGCTTATATCAAGTATTCATTAAATGTATGTATATTTATGTATACGCATACATATACACATATATAATAAAATTTCTGAAATTTCTACAGTGAACATATTACTTTTGTGTTACAAAAACACACACCACACAAACATTTTTTAAAGGGAGGAGGATGCATATGAAGAATACTTATTTCTAAAGATCTACTATTGAGAACTCAGTATTGAAGAGAAGTGCATGTGAATTGAAATTAAATCTAGAGCCTCTGTTAACATCTGATTTATAACTCCCCTCCCCTCAAGAAAAGAAAACAATTCTTGCTGAGGGCCAGGAGAAAGAGGGAAGGAGGAGGCTGAGGACCGCCCATATGTCCTGTTAAGTGGAATCTGCCTGAGCTTGCTGTGCTTAAGCTGCCAACATCTTTACTCAAAGAAATATTGAGGAGCTGCTGATGAAATCAACCGGACCCATTCCTTTTGTCTGCCTTCCTCCTCCGCCTCTAGTTCATTGTGCAAGAGAAAGTTTACACCATCTTCCTGTCAGGTGGAATGAGGGGATCAGCACCAGGTGGCCATGCTCCTGGTCCTCTGGTTTAGGGTGCAGCTGCTGGGGTAGAAGGCCAGGCCCTGGCCAAGGCACACACTGTCCCTGTGCAGAGGGCTGGCTCTGCACAGTGTGATCATTTTGTGTCTACCAGCCAGAGTTTTAAGGTTGAAGAGCCAGATTCATGTGCTGTGGGGTTGAATGACTATTAGGAATGCATGAAGCAAATTACTATTTTGCAAGAGGAATTTTACCTGGCAAGTTCAAGCTGGAGACCTTTTAGTAAATATAGTAAAAGCTGGGGCATGGGAAAGAACTATGGCGTAGCAGAAGGTTATATCAGTTCAATTGATCATTGACTGGGTATTTAATAAGACAAAGCACCTTTAGGTGCTAAGAGGTAAAACAGGTGAGTCAGAGAAGCTCTGTCCTTCAGGACCTTCCAGTTTCTGCCTGGGAGTAGGACATACAAATTGCTAAGCCTCAGATGATTTAACTACAGTGAAGAGAGGCTAGGGTGAGCTTTCTGGATTCAATCAGTCACCCATTAGTCCAAATCTATACTACTTAATACAGACACTCTGGCCTTCTGCATTCTTATGTAGATAACCAGTAAGAAGACAGTTAGAAAAGGGGACATATGTAATACTTTCAACAATAAATATTTTTTTAAAAAAAGAAGGTAACTAGAAGAAAAATAGATACATGTTACCCTAGAAACGAGGGTAAATGGTCCAAGTTCTGGGGTAGCTGCTAAGTTTTGTGCTGTGGATTGATATTCCCTTGCACTGAATTACATTTTTTTCTTAATCTCTGCCAGTTCTCGCCTTGTTCTGATTGTCAGTAAAGCAGCATTTTTGTGAAAGTCAGTGAAAGGTAGCCATGTTATAACTGTCTTCCCAGCTGAAGTCATAGAATAAATCATAGATAAAAGACCATGATGGCCCTTGAATTCTTTCCTCTCTTTCTTGTTCCTTTTCTTTTTGATTTATCACTGCAACTCCATTCAGTATAAGCTGTACTGAGCTCTTTTCTTTGTCAAGTTCCCCAGCAATGCTCACTGACATGCAGCCTGGAAGAACAAAATTAATTCTGAAAGTGTGTTCCCACAAGTACACCAAGAACTCAGAAGGTGGCTTGACAAAGCTATTTGCCCTTTGATCTTCTGTCCCATTTCCTCCTGCTTGACTCTGTGCCATTCATTAGATTTGCTTCTGGTCCAGCCCAGTTCACTCCCATTCACCTTGGAACATGCTGGTGAGTGAAGTAGATATCTTGCCTGCTGGTTACTGAGAGTCTAGCCTAGAACAGTGTAATGGGCTCATTCAAGCTTCACTTTAAAATATATATTTTTTTATTTTTTATGGAGAGGAAGGGAGAGGGATAGAAAGTCAGAAACATCAATGAGAGCGAAAAACCAGTTACCTCCTCCACACCTCCTACTGGGGATGTGCCCGCAACCAAGGTACATGCCCTTGACTGGAATCGAACCTGGGACCTTTCAGTCTGCAGGCCGACACTCTATCCACTGAGCCAAACTGGTTAGGACTCAAGCTTCACTTTAGACAATGGAATAATCCTATCTAATAAAAGAGAAACATGGTAATTGGCGTACGACCGCTACCCTTCCCATTGGCTAATCAGGATGATATGCAAATTAATTGCTAGCCAAGATGGCGGCCGGCAGCCAGGCATCTTAAACTGAATATGAGGCTTGCTTGCTTCAGTGACAGAGGACTGCAACGTTCCCCGCCTGCCTTGCTGGCCTCTGAGCCTGCAGTTTGAAAGATTGTAACAAATATAGAAGCTAAACAAAACCCCAGAAACCAGCTTTCAGAGAGCTGGGATCTCAGAGCTGGAGTTGATACAGAGTTTCGATTATAGAACCTAAACAAACCAGATACCTGTTTTCAGCAGCTGAGGCCTCAGAGCTGGAGCCAGGCTACAGCTGCCCCAGAATAAAAAAATAAATAAAAAAAGAAGAAAAGGAGCAGTTGGGAGCTTCAGTCCCAGCCTGAAAACAGCCCTCAGCCCCTCACCTAGACTGGCCAGGCACCCCAGTGGGGACCCCCACCCTGAAGGGTGTGTGACCAGCTGCAAACAGCCATCATGCCCTCATCCAGGCTGGACAGGCACCCCACTGGGGACCCCCACCCTGATCCAGGACACCCTTCAGGGCAAACCAGCCAGCCCCCACCCATGCACCAGTCCTCTACCCTATATAGTAAAAGGGTAATATGCCTCCCAGCACCGGGATCAGCATGACAGGGGGCAGCGTCCAAACCCCCTGATTGCCCTGCGGCTCTGTGTTTGACAGGGAGGGGGGCCACAACCTCCCTATCAGCCCTGCTCTGTTCCTGACAGGGGAAGGCACCCCAACCCCCTGATCAGCCCTGCTCTGTGCCTGATAGGGGGGAGCTCCCCAAACCCCTGATTGCCCTGTGGCTCTGTGTGTGACAGGGTGCCGTGCCCCAACCCCCCCACCCCACGGGCCCTGCTCTGTGTGTGACGGGGTAGAACCATAACCTCCCCATCGGCCCTGCCCTGAGTGTGAGAGTGGCGGCGCCCCAACCCCCCGATCGGCCCTGCTCTGTGGGTGACAGGGGGTGGTGCCCCAACCCCCCGATCGGCCCTGCTCTGTGAGTGACAGGGGGGAGCTCCTCAACCCCCCTGATGGGCCCTGCTCTGTGAGTGACAAGGGCCAGTGCCCCAACCCCCTGATTGGCCCTGCTCAGTGCATGACAGGAGGCGGCGCCCCAACTCCCCAATCGGCCCTGTTCTGAGCCCGACCAGGGCCTGCACCTAGGGATTAGGCTTGCCCTCTGACACCCGGGAGCCTGCCTAAGCCAGCAGGTCATTATCTCCCGTGGGGTCCCAGACTGCGAGAGGGCACAGGCCGGGCTGAGGGACCCCTCCCCTCCCCCCCCGAGTGCACAAATTTTTGTGCACGGGGCCTCTAGTCCTAATACATAAAAACCCTGGGTCTATCACAACTGGAGGCTTGACCAACAGGAAGTCAGTCCTGCAGCCAGCGCTGTGTTGCCATGTCGATCCAGCACTTACTGCTGCAGCTGCAGGCTGGTGACCCAGGACTGACTGTTGAGGGGGCTGCGAATCAGGCCTAAAGAGAGGCCTGAAGAGAGAAGCAGGGTCTGATCCATAGCCTCTGTGGCAGCGGTTGATCAGCATTTGCCTCTCTCTTTGTCTTTGGGCCTGGCCAGCAGCCGCACCTCCATTTCTCTCCAGGCTTCCACCAGGGCTGCTGATCAGTGCCACCTTTCTGATCAGGCCTTGTTGATAGGCCCAGAGATGCTGACTGACATAGAAACCGACCAATCACAACCAAATCTGGGTCAACTGTGAGGAGCTAATGGCTGCCTAAGAGTCAGAGCTTTTGACACTGACTGGTATAGAAACTGAGCAATCAGAACCAAAACCACGTCAACTGTGAGGAGCCAATGGCTGCCTAGGAGGAGGGGCTTTTCATAGAAACTGATCAATCAGAACCAAATTGGCTGGCATAGGAGGGCAGTTGGGGGCGAGATCAGGCTGGCAGGCAAGAGCAGTTAGTGGTGATAAGGCAGGCAGAAGCAGTTGGGGGTGAGATTAGGCTAGCAGGGGAGAGCAGTTGGGGGCGAGATCAGGCCAGCAGGGAAGGGCAGTTAAGGGCGATCAAGCAGGTGAATGCTTAAGAGCTAGCGGTCCCAGATTGCAAGAGGGATATCTGACTGCTGACCGGCAGTCGGACATCCTCCAAGGGGTCCCTGATTGGAGAGGGTGCTGGCTGGGTGAGGGACATCCCCCCTCATGCATGAATTTCGTGCACTAGGCCTCTAGTGTTTTAATAAGAACGGAGTGAAGAAATAGGGCAGGACATACTGAACAATGTAATGTTACAAAGGTATATGCACTGTGGGGTAGGTAGGGTGTGGAGACATACAGTTTACTGAATAGCAGGGCATGAGACAGGAGCTGCTGATTGTGCCAGATCATGAAAGGCCTTGCACACCAGAGTTTAAAAAAAGTAGACCTGTGCAGTAGGCAATAGAGAACCTCTGAATGTTTCTCATTAGAGGCATGGAATAGTGAAATAGCTCAGAAGAATACTTTAAATAGTTAAGCATTTGTCTAAGTATAAGCCATTAACATAGCAGTAGATATTGCAATGGGGAAAATCTGCTGGTCTCAGTCAGTGATTAGCAACAGAGGTCCAAAAAAAAAAAAAAAAAAAAAAATCAGAGCTAAATTGGAAATTCTGGGCCAAGTTAACAAGTAGATGTTGGATGAGCCAGAGAGGTCAGGAAGAGATGCATTTATGATGAAAGATAATAAAGGCGGAGTAGATTACCCTGGCTTCAAGGACACAGTACAGGCCTTGATTAGTTAGTTAGAAAAGTGGGTTATGAGCTGAGACCCTAGTTCAGGCTATAATTCCTGAGTTGGTAATTATCATTGTTGGGTGGTGATTGAAACCATGAGTGTACATGAGAGATAGACTCCTCTTGCCTGAAGCCTTCCTTGAGCTCTGGTTGGTGGTCTGGCCAGCATATGTAGAAGCACAGATTTGTGGGTTTCTTGGCTATAGTGACACAAGTGAGTAGGCCATTCCAAAGCCCCAACAGTTGGTTTGGATCAGAGTGTGACCACAGGAATCTGCTCTCGGCCAGAGTAAGCTCTAAAGGTCAACTCTGCTTCAGAGAGAGCATGGAGTGGAGGACTCCTCAGCTCAACTTGCCCTCTCTTCACTATAGGAAGGTCCTAATTATAGGTTGCAATATTGAAAGCACACTTTCATATATGAGAATAATGCATCTATAAGTGATTTTCAAATTGTAAATTATACCATTCTTCATGTTACAGATGGTATAAGGAATAACCACAATTAAAATGAAGATCACTCAAAATAAACAGTTTTGGCAATAGATCTATTCAGCCTTCTTGTTTGTCCATCAAGGAGATTGAGGCTCAGAGAGGGGAACAGCTTGCTTGAGGTGAAACAGAGCCAAGGGTAGAGCTCAGACCTCTGGGCTTCTAGTCAAGGCCTCTTTATTTGTCTCATCCAAGTTAATTCTTCTCCCCACCCTGGCTTTTTGTGCAACGTATTTAGCACAATGCAAGACTTAGTTGAGAAATATCTCATTTCTTTCCTTTCCACTGTAATTCTGAGTCTGAGGGCCTACAAGTTGGAAAATGGGGAAGATCTTAAGAAATATCAGCAGGTTCAATTCAATTGAAATGAACTTGATTATTTAATACAATAAAGCTTTCCCAGTGCTATGGGTGGTGAGGTAGAGTAAGAGGGACTCTGTCCTCCAGCATCTCACAATCCTTATGGGGGAGACAGACATGCAAACAGCTTAAGCATCAGAATGAGGAGGAATTGCCCTAGGAAAATAAATAAATTTCATACTTTTTGTTTTATTCACTTCCTGAATGGATAGAAAACTGACATTTATGATGTTTGGTACTTCCCAACATGCTAGGGAAGGAAAGAGAAAAACCTTGAAGCAGGCTACTTTTTAATAGTTCCAGGCATTCTCAGAACATTTATTTTAAAAAGTAAAATGAACCTCTCTCTCCACCTGCCTTTATACACTCCCAGACTTCAGTAGCCTTAACAGGAGACTCAGGGAGAGGCAGTGGAAGCATCCTATGACCCAGCGCACCCAGGACAAAAGGCTACAGGGCTTTTGGAGCATTGCCAAGCTGGGAGATGAACCTGATAGGGTTCTTAAATAACAGCATGGCCTCAGCCTCGGGCCTGACTTCATGCTATTCCAGTCGTGTGACCTGTCTCCTCCACTGATCTAAGATAACAGTTACCACAGTCTGCCTTGGAGTCAAGTTACTTGTGTGTGTGTGTGTGTGTGTGTGTGTGTGTGTGTGTGTGTGCCTGCTTCCGCCACTTGACGAGAGAGCAGTGACCATGCCTTACTCAATCCTATCCCCCAGAGCACTTGGCACAGGCCCTGGCACTCAGTAGATGCCCAGTAAGTGTGCAAGGCTGGCTGGAATTTTGGCAGGCCTCTTCATTTTTCATTGATTAAATCTATGGTTCTTTTTGCTCACTTTGAGGAGGATAAAATGCACATTGTGTTGGAAGCCTTGGATCTGATTTTAGAGATCAGGGCTCTAAAGGAAATGCAGACCTTCAATTTACTCCCTGTGGAACTCTGGTCAGGCCTTTCACCTTCCACACCTGTGTTTCTGTAGACAGTTAATATATGTTGTTCTTGCTTTTTATGATTCTACTAGAGGCCCAGTGCACAAAATTCGTGCATGGGTAGGGTCCTTAGCATCTGTCTGCCACTGGCCGGGGCCTCCCTTCCCCCAGCTCCTGGCTGGGGTCTCCCTTCGCACCCACCTTGGCCTGGCACTGCCCGCTCACCTGCTTCACCATCCCACTGTGGTCCAACACTTATCAGGGCCCATTGGGGCCAGCAGTGCCTCCACTGCTGCCCACTGTCAGTGCCGGTCTCTGACGACCTCTATGTTCCAGGCCGCCCCCTGGTGGTCATAGCATGTCTAACTCCTGGTTCATCGAAAGCCTGCCCTAGGGACAATTTGCATATTAGCCTTTTACTATATAGGATTATTTCATAGGGTAAATTTAAATGTAAAATATCTGTTAACTTAATTTCTCTCTCTTGTTTTTACCTCTGCTGATCCTGCAGTTATTGTTCTAAACTTATATTTATCTTTTTAAAACAGTAGGATAGAAGAGAAAAAAAAAGCGCTGCACTCTTGTGCAGTGATTATTCAAAGAGAATAATAATTTATTAACTGGCTGTTACCTTCCAAGCTCTGAAGGAAAAGTTCCTTATAAATACTGAGATATTAATTTAATTAATTAATTGATTGATTGTAGAGAAAGAGAGGGAGAGAGCAAAACATCAATTTCTGGTTCCACTTATTTGTGCATTCATTGGTTGCTTCTTATATATACCCTGACTAGAGACTGAACCCAAAACCTTGGTGTATAGGGGAATTGCTCTAACCCAGCGGTTCTCAACCTGTGGATTGTGACACCTTTGGCGGTCGAACGACCCTTTCACAGGGTTGCCTAAGACCATCCTGCATATCAGATATTTACATTACAATTCATAACAGTAGCAACATTACAGTTATGAAGTAGCAATGAAAATAATTTTATGGTTGGGTCACAACATGAGGAACTGTATTTAAAGGGCCAAAAGGTTGAGAACCACTGCTATAATCAAATGAGCTATCAGGCCAACGACTAATTTCTTATTACATATCTGAGGTGAACTTTGCTAATTTTGATTGGTAGACAAGGAAACAGCTTAGAGATGTTAGAAAATTCTTCATCATAACAGAACCAGTCAGTGATAGAAACAGAATTCTAATACAGACTGACTTTCTACTATATCTCTCGGCTCTTTCCATCCACTTTGAGCAAATAATTTAAAATCTCTGGGTCTCAGTTTGGCTGTAAAATGGAATTAATAGTACTTTATAGCATTCAGAAAATTTAAAGTCACAAATATAAACCAGCTTTGGAAATCTGGAACAATGAGCTAAGTAAATCTAAAATATTATTACATTACTAAATAGCCAGACTAATAGCCAAGGTAACCAAATTCTGCTTTCAAATAAAAGTGAAATTTGAAAGCTGTTGATCTCAGTAACAAAAATCTCTCCATCCTGATTTTGTAAAACACCTTGCCCTTTGACAGCCTTAGATCAAGTTATTAAGTTGCCTCTCTCATAAATTCAAGTTTACTTGCCATGCAGAATTAGAGAAGTTAGAATAAAAATTAAAACTAACAAAATCTGAAAATAATTCCTTGATTATTCTTTGATTATTAAGTTAGCAAACATTTGAAGGATACAGTGAAACCCGTGCTCTCATATAGTACGTGTGGCAGTAGCAAGTTCTTTGTAATTCAACTTGTCAATGTTAGTAGATGACAATGCTCTTCCAGACATACTGCTGATCCACTAATTGTTTCTTTAGTTATGTATTATAAGAGGAAGTGATCATTTTGGAAATATTAATGTACATATCTCATATACATTTTTGCATCCTCATTCATATACCTGACTTCCGCCTACATCATCCCGAAGCAGGGGGATACAAAGTGGAGAAGTACAGAGAGTAATCAGGATTGGTATAACGGAAATGCAAAGAGATTTGCATTTCAGTTTCTGGCAACCAACACAGGAATTGTATGTCTACAGATTTATAATGAGATTTAAAGCAAAGCTTGTTAAGAAAGAGAAAGATTTTTTCTGAATTTCCCATCTCCTAATTTAATTTTAAAGCCTGAAAGACTTTGTCATAGCTCATTTTTTAAAGAGGGCACTGGTCATGTGGAAAGAAAAAGCTGAGACAGCTCATTCTTGCCAGTCCAATGATTGTGAGAAGAGGAAGTGAAATTGAGATCAGGTACCACGTTTTACTTCCCCTGGTACCAGCTCTATTGATGTGTGTAGAGATGGGATATTTTAGAAATAGCCAACTGAGCATGGGGAAACCCAAAGACTACTGGGACAATGGCCTGCTTTCATATTCATAGCATGGTGGAACCTAAAGTACTAAAGAATTCCTGCCTTCAGCTCAGTGCCACCTTCAAGACTGTGCAAGCAATGAAGATGAGATGGGGAACACAGATCTGTCCATTGCAACAATGTTCCCATAGCCTCCAGGTCAAATAATAAAGGAATGTTTATAATTTAAGTACCCACTCATGACAGAGAATTTTTGTGAGTAAATTGACATTGAATATAACAAATATGGTAGCATGATAATCTGATTCATTGATTTTTGCAAAATTTGAATTTTTAAGATCTATTTTGCAAACAAACCTGTGTCCTGCAATTACATTAAAATTTTGTAAATGAGGCTCACACATTTTGTTTGCATTTCATTCCAAATAAGTTGGACATTTTTAATTTAAGTATCCAGTAAATAGCACAACAAAAATTTCAACTTCAAATTTTTAGGGAAATGCAATTATTGAAAATAAAGCTTACAAAGAGGAAAATATTTTTTCCTTATAAAAGCAAAAGAGGAACAAAACAAATTAAATGAAGAAAGTTCACTGTGTAAGAATTTAGCTATGTTTTGGAATATGTAAACTTGTGGGAAAAGATTTTTAGTGAAACTCTTATCTACATTGCATAAATTTATATTTTGTTCTTAAATGATAGAAAATATAAAAGATCCTTTTATTTTGTAGTACCTATGTTTGGTGAAACTTTCAAATAAATACAAAACCAGACAATTTTTAAGTGATTTTCACTTATCAAAATATTTATTAAAGAAAGATATTATAAAAAGAGGCAGAAGACAGTATCTTGGCAATATTTGAGCTGAAATATTTGCACATTTTTATATGAACTAGAATAGAAAATATTTTATATTTACAAATTTTGCACTGAGCTTATTAAATATTTCAGCTGCCAAGAAGAGAATATTTTCTCAATAAAATTAGTCTATAGAGAAGATTCAACTAAAATGTCAATAATTTCAAATTTATTAATTGTAATATTCAACTTTGAGGTTCGTCAATTATCTGAAAAAATTAATGTTATATCAAAAACTGCATTTTTTTTTAAAAAGTCATAATATTAGAAACAAGTGCAACTAAGAAAATTAGTAAAGTTTATAAACTTAAATACTGATTGCTTAGGTAGATTGTTGAGTTCAGATAATTAATATAAAAATTTAAACAAAAACTTCAAATGTGACTTTAAATGTTTTAATGAAAGTAGATATAGGTTACTTAAATTTTTGTGAATTTTATTTTTAAAAATAGGTTTTGAAGAGTACAGTACTATTTTACATCAATATTATATACCTCAATATCATCTAAACAATTTACCAGTCAATAAATAAAACTTTCAGAATTTTGTATAGTTAACTTTTGCTCCCCTCTTATTTTCAAAATTATTCTGGATTGAACATATTATATGATCCCCTTAGATACAGCATGGGCATTTTCCATATTGCTATTTATTGTCCAGAACAAGAGTTCTAGCTGGTTTGGCTCAGTGGAAAGAGCATTAGCCTGTGGACTGAAGGGTCCTGGGTTTGATTCCGGTCAAGGGCACATGCCCAGGTTGCAGGCTCTGTCCCCAGTTGGGGGCATGCAGGAGGCAGCTGATCAATGATTCTCTCTCATCATTGATGTTTCTCTCTCTCTCTCTCTACCTCTCCCTTCCGCTCTGAAGTCAATAAAAATTATTAAAAAAAAATATATTAAAGCCCAGAACAAGCAACAGAAACAAAACATAATTGAATATTTAAAAAATATAGTGAAAATACTTTAAATAATTTTTGAGGTGTTAAAACAATTGTAGTAGGTAGTACAAGTTGGTATTTCCTTGTTCTTCTCTAGTTGCCATTTAAAAAATTGAGATCCTGTTTTTTTTACAAGGAACAATTATGCTAGAGAAAAAGGCAAGAACAGAAAGTGCTTGGGACAACCTGGAGAGAGATGCCACATGAGCCAGAAAGGCTTCATCAGCCTCCACACTCAGAGGGCATCAAAGGTCAAGATGCAGGCAAAGCATGCCAGCTCTCACCACATCTCCAGCATATGCTTCTCCTGCATCTGTCAAAGCATCAGCTGGTCAAGATGTTCTCTCCTTGCCCTCCAGACCCAGCCAAGGTAGCACTGACAAATAAGGTCAGATTTGGGGGCTGAGGTGAGTGAAGCATTTTATATTTATATCCACAGACACATACTCTTGTGTATGTTCCAGTGACTTCAGGGGACTTTCCACAGCCATGGGTGTCCTATGTCTGGTGTGAGGTAACTCTGCCTGGCCCACTGTGTTCTCTGGACACAAATCATTAGGTGAATGCTTAGGTTCCAGGGTTTACAGATTGAGGTGCCAATCTTTCTCAATAACATTTGTCTCTATTTTGTATTTTCTGTTCACTAAGATAGGAACATGTATGCAGGGTTTTTTAGTAGGGTGTTTTGTTTTCTTCTGTGATAGCTAGCTCCAAATTTAAGGATGCATGGAATATAGAGTCTTTATGATTTCCAACTTGGATATGGCTAAGTTTTTTCTGGATGACAATTATGATAAATTTAACAAAATAGTATAAACAAAATAGAAGTGTGCTTGCTACAAAATCAATGCTAGATAAGGATTGGTTATTTGACATTTTATGGAGAAACAAAGCTTTCTGTCTAAAAGAAAGAATTTCAGTGGAGACACACTTGGGGAGGGGGACGTTAATTGAAGATGAAAAATAGCAAGTTTACTAATTTAGAAGACATGTTGACCACATATTGTGTGTAAGGTACTGCCTGTGACTCCAGGAATAAATGGTGAAAAAAATAGAATAAATTTCTGGCTTCAAAGAATTTACAATGAAGGATAAAATTTAACTGAGCACAATGTGAGTAATATCTGCCATTTTCATACCAATCCTAGACACAATCTTACCTAATAATAGACAAACATGGTAATTGACCATACCTTCACTATGCCTCCCATTGGCTAATCAGGGAGATATGCAAATTAACTGCCAACCAAGATGGCAGACAGCAGTCACCGAACTGCAGCGAGCAGGAGGCTTGCTTGCTCCAGTGATGGAGGAAGCCAAGGTTCCCCGCCTGCCATGGCCTGCTCTAAGCTACACTGAAAGCAACAAAGTTTCAATTATAGAAGGTAAATAAACCCCAGATACCTGATTTCAGCTGGCCATGGCCACGGAGCTGGAGCCTTGGGTTGCCCCTAGTGATGGAGGAAGCCAAGCTCTGGTCGCCTCTGAGCTCCACTCAAGGTTACAAAGTTTCAATTATAGAAGGTAAATAAATCCCAGAATAAAAAATAAAAGAAAAAAAGGAGAGGCTGGGAACTTCCGTCACTGGGGAGGCTTGGCCAGCCTGAAAACGGCCCTCAGCCCCTCACCCAGACTGGCCAGGCACCCAGTGGGGACCCCCACCTTAAAGGGGGTGTGGCCAGCCTGAGAACAGCCATTAGCCCCTCACCCAGGCTGGCCAAACCTCCATGGGGTGAGGGTCCCCACTGGGGGGGGGGAGGGGACTTAACCAGCCTGCAAACAGCTATCAGCCCCTCACACAGGCTGGCAAAGCACCCCAGTGGGAACCCCCACCCTGAAGGGGGTGTGACCAGCTGCAAACAGCCATTAGCCCTTCACCTAGGCTGGCCAGGCACCCAAGCGGGACCCCCACCTTGATCCGGGACACCCTTCAGGGCAGACCAGCTGGCCCCCACCCATGCACCAGGCCTCTATCCTATATAATAAAAGGATAATATGCAAATTGACCCTAACAGCAGAACAACTGGGAATGACTGGTCACTATGACACACACTGACCACAGGGGCAGATGCTCAATGCAGGAGCTGTCCCCTGGTGGTCAGTGCACTCCCACAGGGGGAGCTCTGCTCAGCCACATGCCAGGCTGATGGCTGCCAGTACAGTGGTGGTGAGAGCCTCTCCTGCCTCCTCAGCAGCACTAAGGATGTCTCCCGGCTTCCCTGCCCGCCCCGCCCTGCCCCGCACACAGCAGGCCCAGATCCTGTGCTAGGGCAGGCAGTGGCTGGGGATCGCACTGCCACCTGGGCAGGGCAGCACAGCAGGATCTGCCTGCAGTATGCAAATTTAACGACCATCTTTGTTGGGTTAATTTGCATAATCTTCTGATTGGCTGATTAGCGTAGCGAAGGTATGGTCAATTAGCATCTTTTTCTTTTATTAGTTTAGATGTGAGGACAAATTTTCTTCATGAACACTAACAACAAAAATTAATGTACATTAAAATCAGAAATAGAAGATTCTATTTGCCTTAAATAAAATCAAATATTAAAAAGATTTTTAAGTGTAAAAATGTCACATTTTTACTAAATTTATTTTGAAGTATTTTTCATAAAATAATGTTAACCAAACATTATGTTTTTAATGAAATAAATATATTTTAACTAGGGGCCTGATGCACAAAGATTCGTGCAAGAATAGGACTTCCTTCTCCTGGCTGCTGGCACCGCCTTCGCTCTGGCTGGAGCTGCCTTTCCACCTTTGCTCTGGCCTGGAGCCACCTTTCTGCCTTCACATGCTGCCCAGAGGCCTGGACTTGCATAACGCCTGCGTCGTCACCGTGGCATCCCAGCCTGGCTGCCACCATCTTTGTCACTCAATTTGCATATTCCCTCCTTACTGGCTGTGGGAGCCATCATCTTTGTCGTGAAGTGACAGTCAATTTGCATATTCTGTCCTTATTAGATAGGATACTTCAATTTTAATTTTGAATATGTTAAATATCAATAACTATTCCAATGTAAATAAAAGCTCTTTGAGATTCTAAATAGTAAAGATTAAAAAAATATAGTGTCTATTTGGTGGTCATATCCATCTAAAATTATTTTCACTGTAAAGAAGGAAGAATAAATTTGGGGAAAAACTAATAATTCAATGTCATCTGTGTGTCCATAAATCATATATAATAAATATGTGCTTTAAGAATTTATAAGCATGGTATCTTTCTACATACATCTTTCTGCTATTACTTTTTGTAACTCAGAATTAGTTTTTGAGATTTACCTATGCTAACACATATAGATCTAGTACATTTATTTTAACTGTTGAATGCTGTCATACTGTAAGACTATGCCAGAATTTACTTAAACATTTCTTTAACTTATGAATATATAGAAGGTTTCCAATTTTTAAATCTTAAGCAAATGACTGTAATAAACATCCTATTGCATAACTCCTTGCATAAATATACATGTTTCCTTAGAAAACTGAGGATGAACCTTTATGTTTTAGGACATACTTGACTATAAACTTTATTAAATGCTGTTAAGCTATTCTTCAAAGTGATTGTGCCAATTTGCAAACCCACTTATGCAGCATAAGAATCCATTTGCCCTCTCTGCTTCATTTTTTGGCATTATCAACTTTTTAATTTTATCAGTGTAATGGTAGGGGAATTAAAAGTCATTGATGTTTAATTTGCAGTTCTTTTTTTAGAAATTAGAATAGTATGATATAGATATGATGGCAATCAAAAGAATTCTTGATAACAGTGATTACATAATTTGAGGCTTATTTTTCTCATGAGAAGTGTGAAGTTTTGAGTTGTAATTTCTAGCATTGGTTTTGCAAATCATCCATGTAATCAAGAAACTTAGATTCAGCCATTTTTCTGTTGTATTATCCCAAGTATGTTGTCTTTTCTGCAGATTCTAATCATCCTATGGTTGCAAGATGCCTGTCACTATATCACTTAAATTTTTACTATAAAAAGGGGGAGGCAGGAAGATGGGTCATACACTCTCCCCTTGGACTTGTTCCCTTTTATCAGAAAAGAAAAGGTCCCCAGTCTCTAGTCCAGCAGTCCTCTCCTTTTTAGGTTTTGGTGGTTGCTGTTTTTGTTTGTATATATATATAATTAGTTCTGTTTGTATTGAGAAACCTGACTAATATACCTCCTTTTCCCTATTTTATAGAGTTGAAAATAATATGCTATTCTACCTGTTTTCATTACCCAGGACCCTGGGTTTCAAGTAATACATTACTTAAAATGTCTCTCTTGGTCACCATTCACATTCTGAGGGCAATGATACATGGTTTGCAGGTAGGTATCACCACAGAGAAGAGAGAGTACTCTGGATTTGCTGAATATTCTCATTCATTTCCCTGGCCATTGCCAATATTTAGCAAACAATATGACTTTGCCATAGTTACAGGGGAATCAGTGCCTGTGCACATCCATTTTAGGCTGCAGTGTCTATACCGGAGCATGCATGTGCCAAAAGATGCTTTGATGTTTGCAACCTGCAGCATTTCCTGGAACAGCCAAATCATGTGAGATCATTTTTAATTACTGCCTAAATTTCTTCAAGAGAAAGCCAGAGAAGTAAAAAGCTGTCAGCCAGAAAACTTTTTGTTTTCCTAATAGAATTCAAACAGAATGAACCCATGAGTAAATTACTTTAGGGTGGTTTAAATAGGCCAATCTGCCTTTGCAGGGGGTTTTCCGTGCACCACCTCTTTTCCATTCCCTGGACTCCTGTCCTTTGCTCAGGCTCTCATTTCCACTTCTTATGCTGTTAGCAGCAAATCTTTCTATAATTGCTTAAGGTTTGCATAAAAATGATATAAATTAGTCTTTTCAATAATCCTCTAGTGTAAGTGATATTTCCCCCATTTGCAAAGGATGAAATTAAAAATAAGAGAGATTAAGTTATCTCTCCTAGGTTGTAGTATTACTTTCAGAGTTTAGATTTCCCACTAATGCACTTGATATGCTTCTGGTTTGCACAGCAGTTTGACTCTGATGCTACTATTTGAATTCAGCTGAATTAGTCATTGTGGGCTAAGTACTGTAACAACAACCTCTGATCTCACAGGTTAACAGAATAGAAGCTGCTAGATTATCTACCTTTTATCCATATTGCAGTCTGGGGAAAAAAATAATAAAAGGAAAAATAGGGTATTTTCTCAAATGTCTGTCTGTCTTCCCTTTATGGAAACTTCCAATAAATCCTTTTCAACAACTCTTACTTATATGTCACTAGAGGCCCGATGCACGAAATTCATGAAAGAGTAGGCCTTGGCAGCCACAGCTGCCTCAATCCCTCCCTCGCAGGCACTGGTGGCTGCCTGGATCCCAGGGCTGCAGCCCCGGCTTCATCCCAGAAGGACATCCGGAAGGATGTCTGGTCTAATTAGCATACTATACTTTTATTATTATAGATTGCTAAAAGTTGTTCACATAGCCACTCTAGCTGTTGTGGAAATTAAAAAGTTTTGTCTTTGGCTGGGTATTTGATTGGTCCCTGTGAAATAGGGATTCTATCATTAAGAAAGGAAAGCACTGTAAGTTAGAAATGCAGATAGCCGTCTCCTTACCTCCTGCCTACATATATAAGACTTACTCCCTCTCTGATTATTATACTTAGGCTAATAGTAGAAAAGCTAGACAAACCATGCACATCTTCACTGACATAGAAATAACAGAACTTAGCATCAAATTTATTAATCAAATGATCAAAAATATAAGTTAAAATGCAAAGCTATCATGTGTTTTACACGATTGATAATATCTATGCATGAAACGTACAATAAATAAATTTATTTGAAGTTCAATTTTCTTTTATTATTCATTATAGTTTTTTGTGAGGATTGATTGAAATAATATATTTAAGATTCTTAACAGTTTCCTTGAGTGACAGACAGTTTCTGAAACATCCCACCACGATCCCTGATCCTAGTGTTCATGCCCTTAGGTAATCCCATCTCCTTGAGTGTGGATAAGATAAGCGACTCCCACCTGGCTTCTCGCCAAAATGACATTTAGATGTGTGGAGGGGGAATAGTAACTTAAATAATCCCATGTCTGTAAAAGAGGTACAACTAGATGTGGCATTTTCTATATTCTCGACATGGTCAATGAAGTCAGATGGTTTGTACTGCTCTTTAGACTGGTGATACTTGAAGTATAACTTGTCCTGTTTATTTTGTTTTTCAATGGGGTTGCATGGTGGTGTCGAAGGATCAGGCCACTGTCTATTTAATTTCCTCTTGAAACCTCTGGGTCTCATTCCCAAGGAAGGAAAACTCTTCCCTCAGAGACTGAAGAAGCAAGGACCTTGCTCAGGATCTCTTTTCTTTAAAATATTGGATAGTCCCTCCATGCCATTGGTCCTATACTTACATGCACAATATTGAAGGGATGCTTAGCTGATGGCTTGAGTCCTTTTAGGAGTCTTTACCCACTCCATGTTCTTTGAAGGCATATTGGAAAAGCTTCCATGTTCTTAGGCTCCTGCATCTTCCTGGAATGTTTCTAAAACGTAATGATTACCACTAAATTGTAGGCTCTTACAGTAATGTGGAAAAAAAAAGAACATTGGTACTTGCCTTCATATCTCTTCTTATCTCCTTTCTTCTTCACAAAATACCTTTGGTTGAGAATTTTTCTCTTTCCTTTCCTGTTTTGGTTTTTTTGTTTGTGTTTTTTTTGTTTGTTTCTTTTTTTTGTTTCTTAAATAGAGAACCAAACCTCAAGACATAGGCAAAAGTTTACTTTCTTAACACTACAGAAAACAGTCTGATTCTACTTCTTAATGTTTGATAGAGTTAAATGAATCATGAAAATGTAAACATTTTCTTCAAATAACTTTCAATTTATGACTATTGTCTTGCCTCAAAAATTCTATTTTGGAGATTTCTTTTTCCAGCTTCAAATAAGTAACTAGTATGTTTGCCTCCTTCCATGATCAACTATAAAACCAGATGAAATACATGAGATAATTATTTTCAGACTTTAGATCACAGAAATCATAGGAATGTGACCCTGAAAGAAATAAAACAAATATGGTGAGCCATGGTAAGGCCATATGAAACCATGGTGCAAGGGAGAGAAGACCTAAATAGAGACCAATCTTACTGAGCTGAGAAAAACATTGGAGTTCTGGAACACTGAGGTATCTAAAATTTGTGGATCAGGTGACTAGGTAGGATAAATTTATCAAAGAAAAACACTCTAGACTTAGCCTGTCTGGCTCAATGGATAGAGCGTCGGCCTGCGGACCAAAGGGTTTTGGGTTTGATTCCAGTCAAGGGCACATACCTTGGTTGCAGGCTCTTCCCCAGCCCAGGCCCTGGTGGAGGCTCATTCAGGAGGCAACCAATCAATGTATTTCTCTCACATCTATGTTTCTCTCTCTTCCACAATCTCTAAAAATCAATGGAAAAATATCCTTGAGTGAGAATTAACAAAAAAAAAAGCACTCTAGAAATATTCATTAGAATCCTCTTAAGTCTGCAGCTTTACATTTGTAGGGGAAAACCTCTCGGGGCTTGAAAAAGCTTCTTCAGGCTCTGTGGGGAAAAAATCAGAGAAAGCTAAGAGTTTTTCAATATCCAGCCAACCAAAGTGAACACTTTGGCCATTCATCAGAGATCATAGAAATTGCATGCCTTAGTAATAAAATTAAACTAGCACCAAAATAAAGGGTACTTTAGAATTCTCCTAAAAATGCTTAAAAATAATTCTTAAAAGGATCAAAACGATTCACAAGTAAGTTAACTGCATTCCAAAACAAACTTTAGCTCTCTTTAAAGATAATAAAATTCAAACACTCATGCATATAATATTTACTAGAGGCCCAATGCATGAAATTCGTGCAAGGGACTTGGCCCTCATAGACACAGCAGGCCCTCGCAACTCTTCTCAGTCCCTCACAGCTTTGGCCAGCCCTTGCAACCCCTTGCAGCCTCAGCTGGCCCTAGCAGCCCCAGCTTCATCTGGAAGGTCGTCTAGACAGTTGTTCTGCTGTTCAGTCTAATTAGCATATTAGCTCTATATTATATAATACTAGAGGCCCTGTGCGCAAAAATTTGTGTACTCAGGGGGAAGGGGGGGGGGCCCTCAGCCTGGCCTGTGCCCTCTCGCAGTCTGGAACCCCTCAGGAGATAACGCCCTGCTGGCTTAGGCCTGCTCCCAGGTAGCAGAGGGCAGGCCCAATCCCTAGGTGCAGCCCCTGGTCGGCCTCAGAGCAGGGCCTATTGGGGAGTTGGGGTGCCGCCCACTGTCATGCACAGAGCAGGGCGGATCGGGAGGTTGCAATGCCACCCCCAGTCACACTCAGGATAGGGCCGATTGGGGGTTGGGGCACCGCCCCCTGTCACACTCACGGCAGGGTCGATGGGGAGGTTGCGGTGCCACCCCCTGTCACGCACAGAGCAGGGCCAATCCGGGGGTTGGGGCTCTGCCCCCTGTCACACACAGAGCAGGGCCCATCAGGGGGTTGAGGAGCTCCCCCCTGTCACTCAGAGAGTAGGGCTGATAGGGGAGTTGGGGCACCGCCCCCTGTCACACACAGAGCAGGGCAGATCAGGGTGTTGGGGCACCACCCTCTATCACCCACAGAGCAGGGCCGATCAGGGGGTTGGGATGCCACCACTCTCACACTCAGGGCAGGGCCGATGGGGAGGTTATGGCTCTACCCCATCACACACAGAGCAGGGCCTGTGGGAGGGGCGGGGGTTGTGGCGCCACCCTCTATCACCCACAGAGCAGGGCCGATCAGGGGGTTGGGGTACCACACCCTGTCACACACAGAGCTGCAGGGCGATCAGGGGGTTTGGGCGCTGCCCCCTGTCATGCTGATCCCGGTGCCGGGAGGCCTCTCGGCTCCGCTGATCCTGGTGTTGGGAGGCATATTACCTTTTGACTATATAGGATAGAGGCCTGGTGCATGGGTGGGGCTGGCTGATTTGCCCTGAAGGGTGTTCTGGATCAGGGTGGGGGTCCCCACTGGGGTGCCTGGCCAGCCTGGGTGAGGGGATGATGGCTGTTTGCAGCTGGTCACACACCCTTCAGGGTTGGGGTCCCCACTGGGGTGCCTGGCGAGTCTGGGTGAGGGGCTGAGGGCTGTTTGCAGCTGGTCACACACCCTTCAGGGTGGGGGTCCCCACTGGGGTGCATGGCCAGTCTGGGTGAGGGGCTGAGTGCTGTTTTCAGGCTGGCAGGTGATGGAAGCTCCCAACCGCTCCTTTTTTTCTTTTCTTTTTTTTTTTTTTAATTCTGGGCCAGCTTTAGCTCTGCGGCTCCAGCTCTTAGGCCTCCGCTGCTGAAAGTAGGTAATCGAAACAATGTATAACTCCACCTCTGAGATCCCAGCTCGCTGAAAGCTGGTTTCTGGTTTTTTTTTTAGCTTCTATATTTGTTAAAATGTTTCAGACTGCAGGCTCCGAGGCCGGCAAGGCAGGCGGGGGAACGTTGGAATCCTCCGTCACTGAAGCAAGCAAGCCTCATGTTCAGTTTCAAGCTGCCTGGCTGCCGGCCGCCATCTTGGCTGACAGTTTATTTGCATGTCTCCCTGATTAGCCAATGGGAAGGGTAGCGGTCGTACGCCAATTACCATTTTTCTCTTTTATTAGATTAGATTATATAATATTTATAATGTTTGAGATTAAAATAGAAATTAACCCTATCTAATAAAAGAGAAACATGGTAATTGGCGTACGACCGCTACCCTTCCCATTGGCTAATCAGGGAGACAAGCAAATAAACTGTCAGCCAAGATGGCGGCCGGCAGCCAGGCAGCTTGAAACTGAACATGAGGCTTGCTTGCTTCAGTGACGGAGGATTCCAACGTTCCCCCGCCTGCCTTGCCGGACTCAGAGCCTGCAGTCTGAAACACTTTAACAAATATAGAAGCTAAAAAAAACCCCAGAAACCAACTTTCAGCGAGCTGGGATCTCAGAGGTGGAGTTATACATTGTTTCGATTACCTACTTTCAGCAGCGGAGGCCTAAGAGCTGGAGCCGCAGAGCTAAAGCTGGCCCAGAATTAAAAAAAAAAAGAAAAGAAAAAAAGGAGCGGTTGGGAGCTTCCATCACCTGCCAGCCTGAAAACAGCACTCAGCCCCTCACCCAGACTGGCCATGCACCCCAGTGGGGACCCCCACCCTGAAGGGTGTGTGACCAGCTGCAAACAGCCCTCAGCCCCTCACCCAGGCTCGCCAGGCACCCCAGTGGGGACCCCCACCCTGATCCAGGACACCATTCAGGGCAAACCAGCTGGCCCCCACCCATGCACCAGGCCTCTATTCTATATGGTAAAAGGGTAATATGCCTCCCAGCACCAGGATCAGCGGAGCTGAGAGGCCTCCCAGGACCAGGATCAGCGTGACAGGGGGCAGCGCCCAAACCCCCTGATCGCCCTGCAGCTCTGTGTGTGACAGGGGGCGGGGCCACAACCTCCCTATCGGCCCTGCTCTGTTCGTGACAGGTGAAGGTGCCCCAACCCCTGATTGGCCCTGCTCTGTGCCTGATAGGGGGGAGCTCCCCAACCCCCTGATCGCCCTGTGGCTCTGTGTGTGACAGGGTACGGCGCCCTACCCCCCCCACCACACGGGCCCTGCTCTGTGTGTGACGGGGTAGAGCCATAACCTTCCCATCGGCCCTGCCCTGAGTGTGACAGTGGCAGCACCCTAACTCCCTGATCGGCCCTGCTCTGTGGGTGATAGAGGGTGGCGCCCCAACCCCCTGAGCTGCCCTGCTCTGTGTGTGACAGGGGGCGGTGCCCCAACTCCCCTATCAGCCCTACTCTGTGAGTGACAGGGGGGAGTTCCTCAACCCCCTGATGGGCCCTACTCTGTGTGTGACAGAGGGGAGCTCCCCAACCCCCTGATTGGCCCTGCTCTGTGCGTGACAGGGGGTGGTGCCCCACCCCCCAATCGGCCCTACCCTGAGCGTGACTGAGGGTGGCATCACAACCTCCCAATCCATCGTGCTCTGTGCATGACAGGGGGCGGCGCCCCAACTCCCCAATCGGCCCTGCTCTGAGGCCGACCAGGGGCTGCACCTAGGGATTGGGCTTGCCCTCTGCCACCTGGGAGCAGGCCTAAGCCAGCAGGTCGTTATCTCCTGAGGGATCCCCAACTGCGAGAGGGCACAGGCCGGGCTGAGGTATCCCCCCTCCCCCCTAAGTGCACAAATTTTTGTGCACCGGGCCTCTAGTGGACATATAAAAAACAGAGAAATGTAAGCAACCACCAGATGAATATATCAGTCAATAAAGAAAGGCACCAACATGACAGAAATTATGGATTTATTATGAATTACTAGCATACATACATATATAAAAAAGATGTTTTAAGAAACTTATCATATACTAGTGGCCCAGTGCACAAAATTCGTTCATGGGAGGGAGGGGTGTCCCTCAGCCCAGCCTGCACCCTCTCCAATTGGGGACCCCTTGAGGGGTGTCCAACTGCCGCTAAACTGGCAGTTGTACATCTTCTCGCAATCTGGGAGTGGTGGCTCCTAACCACTCACCTGCCTGCCTGACTGATTGCCCCTAACTGCCCTCCCCTGCTGGTCTGATCTCACCCCCAACTTCCTACTCTGCCTCGGCCTCCACCACCATGGCTTTGTCTGGAAGGAAGTCAGACATCCAGAAGATGGATGGTCGGCCTGGTCTAATTAGCATATTACCCTTTTATTAGTAAAAATAACATGAGTAACAAAAACATAAGTACAATGAGGAAAGAAATGGAAGAACAAAAAGCCAAATTAAAATTGTAGAGCTGAAAAGTACAATAGCTGTTTAGGTACTGCAGAAGAAAAAATCAATGAACTTAAGGACAACGCATTAAAAATTATCTAAGCTGAAGCATAAAAGTAAATAGATTGTAGAAAATTAGGGCATTAGTGAGTTATGAGGCATATAAATAAGACTAAAGCACATGTAACTGCAATGTCAATTAGCAAGAGTGTGTGTGGGGGAGGTAGTACACAAAATACTTGAAGAAATAATGGCTAAAAAGTTCTGAAATTTGATGAAATCTGTAAATCTACAGATTTAATAAAAATCAACAAGCACCCAAGCATCATAAACAAAAGAAAACCACACCAAGAAAAATCAAAATTAAATTGCTCAAAAACATAGATTAAAAGGAAAATTCTAAAAAGTGAGAGGAAAATATATTTATATACAAAAGACCAAAGATAAAAATTTCTTCAAAAATAATGAAGCCCAGCCAGTGAGACTCAGTGGTTGAGCATTGACCTATAATCCAGGAGGTCAGGGTTCAATTCCTGGTCAGGGAACATGCCTGGGTTGCAGGCTCAACCCTCAGTTTGGGTCATGCAGGATGCAGCCAGTCAATGATTCTCTCTTATCATTGATGTTTCTATCTTTCTCTCCCTCTCCCTTCCTCTCTGAAATCATTAAAAATATATTTTAAAATAATAATAATAATAATAATAATAATAACAATGGAAACTAGAGAACAATAAAATTACATTTAAGTGCTGAGCAACAGAATTAAAAAAATCAATCTAGAATTCTATATCTATTTCAAAACCTTTTAAAAATAAAGGGGAAATATGACTGATTTTTTAGGCAAACAGAAATGAGAGAATTTATTGTCAACAGAACTGTACTAAAAATATATTAATGGGAATTCTGAAGGCAAAATAATTATAGACAGATGGGCATTTGGATCCATATGAAGGAATAAAGGGTCCATAAGTAATAAACATGTTAAACATAATTTTTATAATTTCTAAATTATTCTAAAGAAAAGTTATTGTTTAAAGGGGATATAATAACAATATATTGAAGAGTTGTAAAACATGTGGAAATACAATGTTTAAAAACAATCCTATCTATTAAAAGAGTAATATGCAAATTGACCATAGCTCCAACACACAAGATAGCCACCCCCATGTGGACACAAGATGGCCACCACAAGATGGCTGGCAGGGGAGGGCAGTTGGGGGCAATAAGGACTGCAGTGGAGAGAAGTTAGGGGTTACCATGCTGGCAAAGGAGGGTAGTTGGGGGAGACCAGGCCTGCAGGAGAGGATAATTGGGGGGTGGGGACCCAGGCCTGCAGGGGAGGGAAGTTAGGTTTAGGAGCAACTGGCTCAGCAGGGGAGGGCAGTTGGGAGCAACCAGGCCTGCAGGGAAGGACAGTTAAGGGTAACTAGGCTGGGAGAGGAGGGCATTTAGGGGCAATTTGGCTGGCAGGGGAGCAGTTAGACATCGATCAGGCTGGCAGGGAAGTGGTTAAGGGCAATCAGGCAGGCGGGAAGGCAAGCAGTTGGGAGCCAGCAGTCCTGGATTGTAATCGGGCCTAAACAGGTAGTAGGACATCCCTCGAGGAGTCCCAGATTGGAGAGGGAGCAGGCTGGGCTGAGGGACACACCCCCCATGCAAGAATTTTCTGCACTGGGCCTCTAGTTAAAAATAAATAGCATGGGATGATACAGAAGAATAACATATTGAGGGCCACAAATTGGATGCATTATATATGTTGTTGGTTAAGGATAGACTATTGTATTAAAAATGTATATTGATGTAGTCCCATTTGTTTATTTTCTCTTTAGTTTCCATTGCCCTAGGAGCTGTATCTTTGAAGACATTGCTTTGGCATATGTCTGAGATTTTCCTGCCTGTGGGTTCCTCTAAGATTTTTATGGTTTCCTATCTTACATTTAAGTCCTTTATCCATTTTGAGTTTAATTTTGTGTATGGTGTAAGTTGGTGGTCTAGTTTCATTTTTTTGCATGTATCTGTCCAATTTTCCCAACACCATTTATTGAAGAGACTGTCTTGACTCCATTGTATGCTCTTGCCTCCTTTGTCAAATATTAATTGAGCATAGTGGTTTGGGTCAATTTCTGGGTTCTCTATTCTGTTCCATTGGTCTATATGTCTGTTCTTGTGCCAGTACCAGGCAGTTTTGAGAACAATGGCTTTGTAATATACCTTGATATCTGGTATTGAGATCCTTCCTACTTTGTTCTTTTTTCTCAGGATTGCTGCAGCTATTCGAGGTCTTCTTTTATAAAGCTTCTGCACTACAAAGGAAATAAGAAAGCCCACTGCATGGGAGAAAATATTTGCCAATGTTATCTCCGTTAAGAGTTTAATATCCAATATTTACAGGGAACTCATACAACTTAACAAAATGAAAGATAAAGAATCCAATCAAATGGGCAATGGACCTAAATACACACTTTTTGAAAAAGGACACACAGAAGGCCAAGAAACATATGAAAACATGCTCAAAGTCACTAATCATCTGAGAGATGCAAATCTAAACGATAATGAGGTACCATCTCACACCTGTCAGAATGGCTATCATCAACAAATCAGCAAACGACAAGTACTGACAAGGATGTGGAGAAAAAGGAACCCATGTGCACTGCTGGTGGGAATGCAGACTGGTGCAGCCACTGTGGAGAACAGTATGGAGTTTCCTCAAAAAACTAAAAATGGAAGTCCCATTTGACCCAGTGATCCCACTTCTAGAAATATATTCCAAGAAACTAGAAAGACCAATCAGTAAGGATATATGCACCCCTATGTTTATAGGAGCACAATTTACAATAACTAAGATTTGGAAACAGCCTAAGTGCCCATCAGCAGATGAGTGGGTTAAAAAACTGTGGTACATTTACACTGCTATAAAAAGGAAGGAACTCCTACCATTTGCAATAGCATGGATGGACCTGAAGAGCATTATGTTAAGCGAAATAAGTCAATCAGAGAAAGATAAATATCACATGATCTCACTCATTTGTGGAATATAATAAACAACATAAGCTGATAAACAAAAACAAATCCAGAGACAGAGAAGCATCAATCAGACCTTCAAATCTCAGAGGGAAGGCAGGGAAGGTTGGGGGTAAAGGATAGAGATCAACCAAAGGACTTGTATGCATCATATAAGCATAATCAATGGACACAGACACTAGTGGGGGTGAGGGCAGGAGCAGGGGTGGGGTGGGGGAAGCAATAGGAGGTAAGGATACATATGTAATACCTTAATCAATAAAGAAAGAAAATATCCACCTTAAAAAAATATATATTGAAATCCCAGAGCAATTACTAAAATAAACAAGCAAAAACAGATGTATACCTAATAGGCCAATAATACAAATAAGAAGGAATACAATTAATTTATAGGGAGGCAGAAAAATATGAGAAAAAAAATAGACCACCACAAATAGCAAGGTAATAGACTTAAAATCCATCAATTAATAATAATATTAAAACAAATGGTATAAACACTCCTATTAAAGAGCAAAGATTATCTGTCCAGATTTTTTAAAAAAACTGAGAACCAAATACATGCTGCCTATGATACAAATACCTTAAAATAAAGATACATGTAGGTTAAAAATAGGAACACAATAAATAACTATAGATATGCATGTATACATGGGAGCAGTATATATGCATATATTTTCTAGCTATATATCCATTGAGATGACCTCAAACCAGTGTTAACCAGTAGTAATAAGTACATCTTGCATTCTCATCTTGGTTTCTAAATAAACTTTCTGTTTAGTTCTGACAAATAAAGAGCTTAGAAGTTATCACTCCATCATTACAGTAACATAAACTGTGAAACCTAACAATTAATGGCTTTTCTTGGGCCCATTAGAGAACTGACATAACAGGACAATCCACCACTCTGATATTTGGAGACTGGTGCATCCAGAGAGAAGCAGCTAAGGTCCATTTACCTGGAGTAGAAGCCCATGGAGCCATACACTTGTAGAAACCCTTAACTGTTCATTTAAATGGACTTCTGTAGGCTGACTGTGGATTAGCATTAAAGTAAGAAACTCTTGGGTCTTGCAATCTTAAGGGGACCTAAACACTTTTGTGAGCTTTACATCCAAAAACTCAAACAGATACTCATAAGTAAAGATTCAAGAAATGTTCTTTCATGGGTTTGTCAAGGGAAGGAGAAGAGTAATTGTATTCATTTTCTAGGGCTGCCATAACAAAGTACCACATGTGAATATTGCTTAACACAACAGAAATTATTCTCTCAGAATTATAGAGGCTAGGGGTATGAAACAAGGTGTCCACAAGGTCTCTCTGAAACCTATAGGGAAGACTTTTTTGCCCCTTCCTAGCTTCTGGTACTGGCAACAATCCTTGGTATCCTTAACTTGTGCCTACATTGCTCCAATCTCTGCCTCTGGCATCACATGGTATTCTGTCTGCATGTCTGGGTCTAAATTTTCCTTTTCTTAAGGATATCAATCTTAATAGATTAAGACCCACCCTAATGGTCTCATTTTAACTTGATTAAATATGCAAAGACCATTTTCCAAAAAGGTCCCATTAAAAGGTACTAGAGGTTAGAAAATCAACATATCTCTTTAGGGGAACACAATTCAACTTGTAACAGTAATAATTGTGAAATAGACCCCAAGCCCTCATAACAAAAGTTTACTATTCAGAAGAAAGGAATTTTCCAGAGCCTTATTCTAACTCAGATAAGGGAATTCCTTCCACCAGCCCTTTCTAGGCTTCTGTCTCACTTAAGAGATAAGTAATAAAATATGTTCAGTAGAGAGGATGGCTTTTTTGAAAATGCTATGGTCAAGGATGGCAGTAGGGGATACAAGGGTAAAACAATACCACTGGGGAAGCCTTTATGAAAGTCACAGCCCCACTAAAAGACTAAGATTTTAATCAGAGAATTATCAAACACTCCCCCCACCCCCAACCACATACCTTATCACCACACCATAGGCCTCAGTATAATAACAGTGGATTACAACTTAAAAAGCTGTAAGAAACAGACTCTCTCTTAAGAGGAATACTTAAGGAAGCCAAACATCAAGAAAGGAGACAAAAACAAGGACACTAAAGGAATTTGAATCTTTTGGCACTTATAGATACTGCAAACATTAAACACAGCCCAACTCCTAGGCAGATTAACATAAATCCTCATACAAAAGGTCTATTTATCTCAGTCTCTATTACCCAATAAAATATATTCAGCTTTTAGAGCATGCCAAAAGGCAAGAAAAACAGTCTGAAGAGACAAATCATCCTCAGAACTATCCTCAGATATGACACAGATAATGACATTATCACATAAGAAATATAAAATAATTATGAGTAATATGCTAAGGGCTCTAAGGAAAAAACAGACAACATGCAAAGACAGATGGGAAATGCAAGCAGAGAGATGAACATATTAAGAATTGAAATAAATTTCTAGAAATAAAAGAATATTGTACCATAAATGAAAAATGCCTTTGATAGTAAAATTGACATTGCTTACAATCAATGAACTTCAAGACAGGCAATAATAAAAACTTCCCAAACTGAAATTCAAAGGGAAAGAAAAATATGGAAGGAATCAATGAATGGAGAAAGGAAGGAAGGGAGGAAGGAAGGAAGGAAGGAAGGAAGGAAGGAAGGAAGGAAAGAAGGAAGGAAGGAAAGAAGGAAGACAATAATTGAATAATCACAAACTGTGGGATACTATTTGAAATACCAGAGGAAAAAAACAAAGAATCCTATCTAATAAAGAAGGAATATGCTAATTGACCATCACTCCCTCACAAAGATGGTGCCCATGGCCAATAAGGAGGGAATATGCTAATTGACTGCCACACCCTCAAAGATGGCGGCACCCACAGTCACAAGATGGTGGCGCCCAGTCCCCTTAGCCCTGTTGGGGCAGCAGGCGCATGGCACAGCCAGGCCTGCCCCCAGGCAGGTCCAGCCACTCTGAGGGCCTGTCTCCAGAGTCCCCATTCCCCTCATCCCCACAACCCCCAGGGCCAGCCCAAGGGACAACCAAATGACTGAACAAGCAGGCTGCATGGGGAGACAAGGCCAGCAGGGGGGTTAGTGAAGGACAACCAAACGACTGAACAAGAAGGCTGTGTGGGGTGACCGGCAGTCGGACATCCCCAGAGGGGTCCCGGATTGGAGAGGGTGCAGGCTGGGCTGAAATTCACCATTCATGAATTTCGTGCCCTGAGCCTTTAGTAGAAAATAAAACATGATGTAATAATAATGACTGAGAACTTTCCAAAATTAATGACAGGCATACCAAACTGTAGACTAAGAAATTTCAGAGAATCCCAAACAGGATTAAAAATAAAGAAACACATAAACATATATCAAAACCATCTCTAAGCATATTATATTTAAATTCAGAAAACCAAAGGAAAAGAAAATCTTGAAAGAACCAGGAGGTGGTAGCGGGGAAACCTTTATCAAGGAACACAGCAGCATCGCCCTAACTGGTTTGGCTCAGTGGATAGAGCGTCAGCCTGCGGACTCAAGGGTCCCAGGTTCGATTCCGGTCAAGGGCATGTACCTTGGTTGCGGGCATGTCCCCAGTAGGGAGTGTGCAGGAGGCAGCTGATCGATGTTTCTCTCACATTGATGTTTCTAACTCTCTATCCTTCTCCCTTCCTCTCTGTAAAAATTCAATAAAATATATTTTTTAAAAAAAGGAACACAGCAGCATGGATGGACCTGAAAAATATTATGCTAACTGAAAAAAGCCAATCTAAGAAAGACAAATATAACATGATCTCGCTTATTTGTGGAATCTAATGAGCAGAATGAATTGTCCAACAAAATAAGACCTGAAGCATGGAGACATGGATTGACATACCTCCATGTGGGGTTGGGGGATCGAAAAGAGATAAACCAAAGAATTTATATGCTTATAGGCACAGCCCCTGGACAGGGGCAATAGGGTAGTGAAGATATGGGTGGTTGGGTAGTGACAGGGAGAAAGAGAATAAAGGGAGGAGAAAAATGGAGGAAAGGGGGACCTATCTGTAATACTATCAACAATAACAAGTAAATTTTAAAAAATTACAGCAGACTTTTTATCAGAAAAATTTAAGCTAGAAAAGAGTGGAATGGTATTTTTAGTGTTGAAAAGAAAAACAAAAAATTGCCAACCTAGAATTCTATATATGTATCAATTATGCTTTGAATATGAAAAAGAAATCAAGATTTTTCTTGGAGAAATAACTGAGGCAGATCTTACTTTTAGGAAATGTTAAAAAAAAACACACACACACAAAACTTAAAATTTAGGCAAAGGGAAAATTATAAAGTTAGAAACTTGGATCTATATGAAACCAAAGTTCCTAACCAAATTGTTAATTTTAATTAACAATTAACTAATTGTAGGCCTAATGCTGGAAAAGTACAAATGAACCTAGATCATCTCACAGTGCCAGGAAGTAATGAAGTGCTCTAAAAACAAAAAATGGTGTCTGTCAGAGGGACACAGGAGTCAACCTGAAAGACCCTTCCATGGTTAAAGTTGACATAATTTGAGCAACAAGACAAATAATACAGTAGTGAAATATAATGTGTAAAATAAATATGTCAAGTCCATTCTAATATAAATGATTAAACCAATAAATAAAAGGGAGAGATGGACCAAATCTTTTTTACAGAAGAACTCCAAATAGTGTGCATAGAGACACCTCCATCCAGAAACTGTAGTTTAATTTTCTTCTTCTTGAGTGTGGGTTGGATTGAGGAGTTTGCTTCCAAGTAATGGAGTATGGAAAGAAAAATGATAGTAACTTTACAGGGAATACCTGGCAAACTCCAACTTAATCAAGTTATTAATGTTAGTATTATCAATGATAAGTTATGTTACTATTATTTACTTCCTGTTATACTATACTGAGAAGCACACTTCACCTCTGAGGTATTCTTCTCCAAGACTCATAACTCTATAATCATGTGAAACCATACCATAATCATAAAAATAACAGTGAAAACTTAAATATTTTAAACATGAAAACCAAAACTCAATGTAAAATGTGTGGGATCTAATAAAAACAGCATTACAGGGAAATTTCTTGCTCAAAATGCTGAAATTATAAAAGAAGAAAGGCACTATATAAGTGTTCACAAGAAACTGGAAACATAATAATGAAACCAAAGTAAATAGATAGAAGGAAATATAAAAAGTGGAAAATAGTGATGTAAAAAATAAACAATAGAAAAAAAAGCAAAAATACCAATGAAATAGTTGAATTATAGAATTGCTAATAAAAAGAAGGAAAAGTGATAGTGTACAGATATCAGCATGAAATATGGCAAAAGTATAGTAGGGGCCCTGGCTGGTTCAGCTCAGTGGATAGAGTGTCGGCCTGCAGACTCAAGTGTCCCGAGTTCGATTCCGGTCAAGGGCATGTACCTCGGTTGCAGGCACCTACCCAGTAGGGCGTGTGCAAGAGGAAGCTGATCGATGTTTCTCTCTCATCAATGTTTCCAGCTCTCCATCCCTCTCCCTTCCTCTTTGTAACAAAATCAAATATATATATACACATACATATATAGTAGGAAATATTGGAAACAAGTTTAGGGCAATAAGTTTAATGACTGATGAAATAATTAAATTCTAGATAAACTGACAATACTATTTTGGTGAGAATAATAACTGGAATTTTCTTATATTCTAGTGAGAATGTAAAGTGTTGCAGTCACTATATGGTAGTATCTTATAAAGTAATATATATATATATATATATATATATATATATATATATATATATATATATATCTCCTATATAATAAAAGCCTAATATGCTAAGTGTCCAGTCGTCCATGCAGTTCGCCATTCAACCAATCAAAGCATTCAACCAATCTTAGCTAATGATATGCTAAGGCCACTCAACCACTCACTATTATGTGCACTGACCACCAGGAGGGAAAATGCTCCAACTAGTAGGTTAGCTTGCTGCTGAGGTCCAGCCAATCGGGACTGAGCGAGACAGGCCGGACATGCCCTGGAGCCCTCCCACAGTCCCTCCCAGATGGCCAACCTCCCTCATCCCTCCCCAGCCCCGATTGTGCACTGATGGAGTCCCTCAGCCTGGCTTGTGCCTTCTCACAATCTGGGACCCCTCGGGGGATGTTGGAGAGTCAGGTTTGGCTTGATCCCCCAAGCCAGGCAAGGGACCCCACTGGTGCATGAATTCGTGCATGGGTGGGATCCCTCTGGGTGGCCTGCAGGGATGGCGCTGAAACCCACAGTCCAACACCACCTGTAGCTCCTACCTGCCACTCCCATTCATCCTGGCCCCATTGTGACTGCCGTGGGCTCGCTCCCAATCAGTCCCAATTGGGAGAGGCTCACGCTGCTAGAGCAGCGCTTGCCAGCCATGAGCCCTGTGTCTGGGGCCCACCCAATGGGAGTGGCCTGAAAGATCAGGCTGAAACCGGCTCTCCAACATCCCCTGAGGGGTCCTGGATTGCGAGAGGGTACAAGGATCCCACCAGTGCACGATCGGTCCAGCGAGGGAATGCAGGGAAGGCTCCAGGGCATATCCGAACCATCTCGCTCAGTCCCAATCTTCTGGACACTAGCAGCAAGCTAACCTTCTGGTCAGAGTATCTGCCCCCTAGTGGTCAGTACATGTCATAGCGACTGTTCGATCAGTTGACTTTCTGCCCCCTGGTGGTCAGTGCACATCATACCAAGCAGTTGATCAGCCTTAGCATATCATTAGCATATTAGGCTTTGATTGGTCAGTTTTTCTGCCGTTTGGTCTGTTTGCATATTACCTCTTTATTACATAGGATATACATATATACATATATACATATCCTATGTAATAAAGAGGTAATATGCAAATTGGCCATCACTTCCTCGCACAAGATGGCCACCCCATGTGGTCACAAGATGGCTACCCCCATATAAGCATAACCAATGGACACAGACAGTAGGTGGTGAGGGCATGTGCTGGGGGGTGGAAGTGGCTGGGGAGAGGTCAATGGGGGAAAAAGGAGACATATGTAATAATTTAAACAATAAAGAATTTAAATTTTAAAAAAATCAGAGAAAAAAATTAAAAAGAATAACAATACAGAAATAGAAGCACATTAATATATTTGAAATATTCTTACACAAACTCTTAATTTTTTATTTAAATAACAGGCTTCTTTCTGAATCTAATGCTGATTCAGAATAAGATATATATATATGTGTTATGTATACATTTGACATAAAAGTACTTAAGAGTTCCAGGAAAAAAGGGTGTGCCAATTTCTGCTCCCAATTCTGGGACTAGAATTGGCAAGCAACTCCTTTATCTAGGTCACAATTTCCTCATCTGCACATGGGGGATAGAACTTGATAACATCTAAGTTTCTTTCTAGATCTGCCTTTCTGTGGTATCATAACATTAGTGTCCTTATCAAAAAATAGAAGCTAGAAAACAATCTTCAGCAAAATAGCTGAATTAAATTCCTTCTCTGGTTTAAGAGATGATTAAAAGCAACTGAAATGGGCAAGAGCTGAAATAATCTATCAAACCTACATGTAATCAACTTTTTAATATATAGCTTTTGCGTTTTTTACTTAAGTTTTAAATTTTGATTTCGTTTAAGGAAATCACACCATTTCAAAATCAGTCCTGAAACACAATCTCTCTTGTTCTTTCTGAAACCTGGGCTACCACAACAAAGGCATCAGAGAGAAGGATATTTTCAAAGGAAGTCACTATGAATTTTGTTCTGGGAGTTTGTGCTTTTGTTATTCCTTTTACAAATGTTTTAACTCTTCCCTCAGTGTCAGGGGTTAGAGGTCAAGCTGCCTCCAGGGAACCTGCTGGAGATGTCACCTGCAAAGATAGCCAGAGAAAATTAAGGTCATCAAGGGACTTGGCACAAGTTTGACCTGCATTTCTAATCCAGTTTCAGAAATCTCCAGTGATGTAATCATTTGTAAAATTACTGTGGAAGACTCATTTGTATGAAAGTTAACAGTTGTTACAGATGCAGGATGTACCTCACTGTACCCTTCTGACACTCTTGAGGACTGAAGTATGCAATCCCCTGGGTTCTGAGAGTGTTGGCAGCTAAATGCTTTGGCTCAGACATTCCTAGGACTGTCCTGAGACTAAAGATTATCTGTCTTTTTCTTATTGAATTGCAGAAGTTCTCTATGTATTCTGAATATGAGTCTTTTGCCAAATATGTTTATTTGTAATATTTTCTCCCATTTGTGAGTAGGCTTCTCATTCTCCTGGTGGTGTCTTATGATGAATAAATGTTCTTAATTTTAATATAGGTCAATTATCAAACTTCTATTGGACTATAACTTGTTATCGTTACAAGTAATTTGGAAAATTGTTTAGAAAAAATATATATACAGAGAGATATATAGATGTAGATATAGATATAGATGCTATAGATATAGATATTTCTCTATAGATTCACTTGATTGAAATGCATTTATACATCACTAAAAGAAAGGCAGGTAAAAAAATCTTCATAGAGGCACTATTTGTTATAGTCAAATATTGAAAATGACTAGCAATAGACTGTGTAAATAAATTGTGGTACAGTTTCACAATGGAATATTATATATCAACTAGAGGCCCGGTGCACGAAATTTGTGCACTGGAGGATGGGGTTCCCTCAGTCTAGCCTGCCCCTCTCACAGCCCTGGAGCCCTCAGTGGATGTCCTACTGATGGCCACAGTCTGGCAGCATAGGCTCGGAGCAGGCGTCCCTTGTGTGTGTGTGTGTGTGTGTGTGTGTGTGTGTGTGTGTGTGTGTGTCTGTCTGCTAGGGCCTTGCCCCAGCCACGCCACGTAGGCTCGAAGCAGTTGCTGTGTGTGTGTGTGTGTGTGTGTGTGTGTGTGTGTGTGTGTCTGTCTGCTAGGGCCTGCCCCCAGCCACGCCACGTAGGCTCGAAGCAGTTGCTGTGTGTGTGTGTGTGTGTGTGTGTGTGTGTGTGTGTGTGTCCCCACTGGGGGTCTGCCCCCAGCCACATTGGCGGCTCAGAGCAGGCACTGTGTGTATGTGTGTGTGTGTGTGTGTGTGTGTGTGTGTGTGTGTCTGCTGGGGGCCTGCCCCCAGCCACACCATGGAGGCTTGGAGCAGGAGCCCCTCTGTGTTGATCTCTCAGGCTCCTGGACTCCACTGTAGGAGTACTCTTCCTTGAGCTATGGCCAGGGTGGGGGTGCGGCTGCAAGCTGGGCTTTCCTGCTCCTGGATTGCCATGGCGACCGGAGAGCAAGCTCAGCTGGGGGCTGCCCGCAGGCCGGGCTTGCTTTTCTGCTTCCTGATCACCATGGCAACTGGGGAGCAGGCAAAGTTTGGGGCTGCCCACAGGCCAGGCTTGCTTTCCTGCTCCCAGATCCTCATGGTGACCGGGGAAAAGGCGCAGCTGGGGGCTGCCTACAGGCTGCACTTTTCTACTTACCAATGGCCGGATCACCACAGTGACCCAGGGCCCACCAGCACTTTCCTGGTCTCCAATAGTCATAGGGTCCTGACTGGGGGCGGACCTTAGCAGTGAGGGGCTTAGGCGGCATGGGGGTCCTGGCTGGGGCCTCAGGTGGCACACAGGGGTCCTGGCTGGTTGCCAGGATTATGCCCCGCTGCCCAGAGCTGCACATGGGGCCCAGATGGCAGCTCGCTCTGTCCCTCCTTGCCTGTAGTATAGGCTAGAGGCCTGGTGAATGGGTGGGGGTTGGCTGGTTTGCCCTGAAAGTGTCCCAGATCAGGATGGGGGTCCCGCTTGGGTACCTGGCCAGCCTGGATGACGGGCTGATGGCTGTTTGCAGCTGGTCACACCCCCTTCAGGGTGGGGGTCCCCACTGGGGTACCTGGACAGTCTGGGTGAGGGCCTGAGAGCCATTTTCAGGGGTGAGAGCAGCTTAATCTCCCAGCCTCTCCTTTTTATCTATTCTGGGATTTATTTACCTTCTATAGCTGTCACTGGAGCTGAGAGCCGGCTCCAGCTCTGAGGGCTGAAAGCAGGTTCTGGGTCTGTTTGGCTTCTATAATTTAAACTCTATTGCCATCACTGCAGCTCTAAGCTCTGAGGCCAAAGCTGACTGAAAGCAGGTCTCTGGAGCTTGTTTAGCTTCTATAATTGCAATATAGTTGCTTAGAGTGCAGCTCAGAGCCCAGCAGCGGCAGGCGGGGAATGTTGGCTTCCTCAGTCTCTGGAGCAAGCAAGCCTCCTGTTCACTTCAGCTGCGTGGCTGCCGGCCGCCATCTTGGTTGGCAGTTAATTTGCATATCCTGCTAATTAGCCAATGGGAAGGGTGTCGGGGTTATGGTCAATTTGCATGTTTCTCTTTTATTAGATAGGAGAAGAGGCCCGGTACACGAATTCATGCATGGATGGGGTCCCTTGGCCTGGCCGGTGATCGGGGCCTTCTTACCCATTCCCGTTTGGGCAGACTCGCCAGGGGGTTGGGTCACGGGAGGTGGCTGGCTGCAGGAGGTTGGCTGTGGGAGTCCATTAACCACATGGGACAGCTCCTGCATTGAGTGTCTGCCCCCTGGTGATCAGTGCACATCATAGCTACCAGCTAGTCATCTGGTTGTCTGGTTGTAATGGTCACTTAGGCATACATATATATATATATGAAATGATGTAAAATTACATTCAAAACTAAATGTAAATCACAAGCAGGTTATTGAGTGAAAGAAAACAGACACAAGAAGGCATATGTGGTATTCTTTTTAAGTGTAGTACAAAAGCCAAGAATATTTATCTTGAGAGGATGTGGTTATCATTGGGCTAAGAGGGTAGCGACTGAAAGGGAAAAGGAGATTTCTGGAATTCTGGCAATATTCTGTCGCTTGTTCTGTATCTGAATGTTTATTGAGTTACTAGAATCCTGGTGCATGAAATTCAAGCACAAGAGTGGAGGGTCCTCAGCCTGCCTTCACCCTCTCACAATCCATGACTGATGGCTCCTAATTGCTCTCTTGCCTGCCTGTTGCCCCTAACCACTCTGTCCGCCTGCTTCATCACCTCTAACCACTCGCCTGCCTGCCTCATCACCCCAAACTACTCTGCCTGCCTGCCTGATCACCCCTAACTGCCTCTACAGATGCTTCATCTGGAAGGACGTCCAGATTGATGTCCGGAAGGTCATTCAGCTGTCAGGTCTAATTGGCATATTATGCTTTTACTAGAGGCCAGGTGCACAAAAGTTTTTGCACTTGGGGGGGTCCCTCAGCCTGGCCTGTGCCCTCTCGCAGTCTGGGACCCCTCGAGGGATGACCACCTGCTGGCAGTCAGACATCCCTCTGGCAGCCTGGGAGCCCTCAGAGGATGTCCACTTGCCAGCGGGGAGCAGGCCTAAGCTGCAGTAGGACATCCTTAGCGCTGCTGAGGAGGCGGGAGAGGCTCCCACCACCACCGCTGTGCTGGCAGCCATCAGCCTGGCTTGTGGCTGAGCAGAGCTCCCCCTGTGGGAGTGCACTGACCACCAGGGGGCAGCTCCTGCATTAAGCACCTGCCCCCTGGTGGTCAGTGTGTGTCATAGTGACCAGTCATTCCCAGTTATTCTGCTGTTAGGGTCAATTTGCATATTACCCTTTTATTATATAGGAGTGCCTGGCCAGCCTGGGTGAGGGGCTGATGGCTGTTTGCAGGCTGGCCACAACCCCCAGCCACCCAAGCTCCCAGTGGAGGCTGTCTGGAAGCAGGTATCTGGGATTTGTTTATCTTCTATAATTGAAACTTTGTTGCCATGAGTGGAGGCCTCAGATGGCTCAGGGCTGGTGGGAAGCTTGGCTTCCTCCATTGCCAGGGCAACCAAGCCTCCTGCTTGCTCCAGCTCTGTGGCTGCCAGCCGCCATCTTGGTTGGGTTAATTTGCACATAGTCACTCTGATTGGCTGGTAGGCGTGGCTTAGGGCATAGCAAAGGTATGGGCAATTAGCTTCTTTGTTTTTTATTAATGTAGATTATTATAGATAGTCACTGAGTATGGTTATTATACATATACTTATCTTTGTGCATGCACATTATATACAACTAGAGGCCCAATGCACAAAATTTGTGCACTGGCAGCCTGGCCTGCACCGTCTCGCAATCCTGGACTGCTGGCTCCTAACTGCTCTCCTGCCTGCCTGCCTCACTGCCCCTAGCCACTCACCTACCTGCCTCATCTCCCCTAACTGCCTCTGCCTTGGCTCCCGCTGCTGTGGCTTCACCTGGAAAAACATCCGGAACGACGTCCAGAAGGTCATTCAGCTGTCTTGTCTCATTATCATATTATGCTTTTATTATTATAGATAATACAATAATAGATTCCATACAATACTAATAATAGTACATTTTAAAAAAGTGCTTCCAAATACAGGATTTCATTTGCATGTCATAACAATCTATTTGGACTAATGATTCAGAGACCATTATCATTGTAGAATGAAGAAAAGTGAATGAGGTTTTGAAAATCAGCTCAATTAATTTCAACTAATATTTTTTAGTCACCTAATGTATCATAAGAAGAGAAGACACAGCATATAGTAAGGTATTAAAAGTTCTTACAGTTAAAAAAAAGAAATAATTTACTCTCAGAGCACATGGCTTACAAGGATCCTAGAATTTAGGAAATAGAAGGGACCCCAAGCACCATGGTCACTCTCCTTATTTAGATGAGGGTGAGGCCAAGAGTATGCACTTCATGGTGGCCCTGCTTTGGGTTGGATTTCTAGTTTCAACACTCAATCTCTTGGGGACTCTGGGAAAGTTACCTGGCCTTTCAATACCTCAGTTCCCTGATCTAAACTGCATGACTCTGAGAGTCAATTTTAAAAATCTGGAAGCACCCAGAAATTTGTAGTTACAAGATGAGTTATTACCCCTTTCATTCGGGTGATTTGAGGTGAATGGTTCAAAATCCAGCACCCTTCCTAGCAGGTTTTCTGCTTCTCTAAATATCTACAAGAAAAACATGAGGGTTAGGTACACTGAGGGTGTGAGGGACATGCCACACAGGCCCTGTCTGCTTTCCAGGGAATCTGCCTGTGGAGTTTCTGTGTTTCATAACCTGTGGGTCTGGAGATCCTGTGGTCCAGCAGTGTGGCAGATGCTTTCCCTGGTGTTGAGTGTACAGATGAGTCATCCTTTCTGGGAGGAAAGCAGATCCAGCAGCCTGGAAAGCACACGTTCGGGAAGGCTGAGAATGAGCTTAGATGAGTAAAGACCACCTTCCTGGGTGTGTGATGCAAAGACTGGGGAATGTATCCGAATCCAATACAGTGGCCTTTTCATCACGCTCTGTAGCCCTTTGAGCCCTGGCAGCTGTCACTGTGACTGGTGTGTGACACCCTGATCTTTGCTGACAATGTCCTTCCTTCTTGTCTTTCACCCACTGCTATCCCCATTCCACATACACACTGATGGCATATAGGTCAATGGAACTGCTTGAGGGAAAATCATTCTCTACGATCCTTGTCCTAGGACTGCAATGTCCCACCTGCTCAGTAAAATGCTGAATTCAGTAAAACACTGCTTGCCTCTCTGCAAGAGGCCCACCTATTCTAGCCATTCTCCTTGTGCCTTTAAAGGATGGTCAGTCTCTTCAGAGTATATTTCCCACCAATGAGGAAACTCCCTTATAAAGCACCTTCCTATCTAGAGCTTCATTGGCTCCTCATGGAAGCCTTCTGTGGGAGGCAGTCAAAGACATTATTTTATTTTCACTAATGAAGGAAATAAAGTTTAGAGCAGTCTCCTGAATTGCCCAAGATTACACAGCAAAATAAGTGTCTGTCAGAATTAGACTTTAAATCTACTGAAAACCAGCCCACTGCCTTTCACTATGCTATCTCTTGGACTCCACAGATAGATTTCTGCAGCTCCTACTGCTTAACATTCTGTTCGTTTCTAATTTGTTGTTGTGCCAGAGAGGCCATTAGCAAAAAGAATTCTCTCCTGTACTCACCACACTCCATGATATGAGGAAATGGAGTGAATGAATCAAATAATCAATCGGAGGTAGTTTTGAGAATCAGTTTGCATGTCATCTCTAGAAAGCTATACCTAACATCTTCGATCTGGGATTGCTCCCTCTTCCCCATATGTTCTCTGAACCCTTTGCTCACATTTACATTGTATTTAAATAATCTACTTATGCATCATTCAGGGACTATGTCTTACTCATTTTTATGGTTTCTGGTACCTGAACATGGTAAACAGAAATATTTGATTGGATGGTTGATTGATTGAATGTAAAATAATGTAGTTAGCGTTACTGAGAGTCAAAGCTATCTAAAGGTAATATACCTTGACCCTCATTTTACTGAGCAAGGCACTGAAGATTGAGTGTGAAGAGGACGTATTCAAGGTCAAAAAAAGTAAGATACAGGAACAGAACCAGTTCTCCAAAGACTGGTCTATGCTGCTCAATTCTGGAATTCTACTGTAATGCTCAAGTTCTCTATCTTTTAAAATCATCTGTTTGGTTATATCTAAAGGTAATAAAGGATGCCCTAATCATTATTTTGGGGGAAATATCCCCCTCCAGAAATACTTCTGAGCATTCTTTGGAAATATTTATATGTTGTAATTATTCAGATGGTGACTATAGCCCCTTTGGTGTATACTTGTCTCCCCTCCCCTTACCGATTCCCCTAATGATGGATGTGCCTCTTCTGGCAGTCCCCAAGCATTAAGCATGAGACTCAAAAATATATACCAAAGAGGTGAAGGCAGCAATAGGGAATTACAAAGCCAGGATGGAAAACTAAATATTGGATATTAGACAACAATGCTTTTTGGAGCCTACCTCCCAAATCACATCAAAGGTCTGTTATGGCTGCCTGTATCCCTCTTCAGCACCTGGCCTTCCATCACACTGTGAGAACCTACTCTTCAGAGCTTTGTTCTACCAGATTCTTTCCCTGAGTATCAGTCCCTTACCCTCAACTCTGGTCTTCAGTCCTTCAAGAAGAAATATAATAGGAATTGTTAATGTAAAGAAAAAAAAAATCTTTGGAAACATACACCACCCCCACCTTTCATGATTCATTAAGTTAAGTCTGTAAAGGCAGGTCTGAGAAATTTGCATTCAGATCCCTTTACCAGTATTGAAAACATGAAAGAATAGGTACTTAAGTGCATAAACAGAACACTTCACAGAGTGAACTCTCCCAGAAGAGAGAGTAGCTGCCTCAAAACAAAAACAAAAGAAGACAAACAAACAAAAAAAAACTCACATTATTTCTTTATTGAAGCACAAGGAGAAAATTCACAGCAAACTTACATCTGGTTTTCGTCAATCAAATATTTAGGTGTCCAGCCTCAGAGCAATTTTCACAAAACCAGGGGGATATCTGCTCAGGTGCAGATAGCCAGTGGCAAATATTTGGGACCCATACGTATTATTAACAATAATTAACATTTATTGAGTTGGTACTATATGCCAGGGACTGTGCTTAGCACTTTACATTCATTCTCTTATTTAATCCTTCCAGAATCCTATGAAATGGCACCATGATGCATTCTGGGTGTGGTTTAGGGTGCGGCTGGTGTAGTGCCCAAATCTTACCATTTATCCCCTCTCTTCTCCAGAGTTCCCAGCCAAAAAGCATATTCACCAAGGAATAAACAGCCAAATGGGAAGGAAAGTGCTGATTTTATTAATGTTTGGGAAGGCTCACAAAGGAAATCTCTTATGAAATAGAATAGAAGAACACAGCTATGCCTGAGGCTTAGGAGAAACACACCCAGTGTCGACTCACCTAGTCTTCAGCTTGAAGAGAAGCTAGAACAAAGCATAGAGTGTGATTATCTTCCTAAAGGGACTACAAGAGTGGAAAAAAGGGTCATGAAATCTGACTTTAGGATGTCCTTCTTCCCAGTGACCCTCTCAGGTTCTGACCAATTAGATGAACAATTCCTGCTCCCTAGGAAGGCTCCAGTGAGGTCAGACAAGGAAATGTGAAGCAAGGGTGGAAATGAAGCTGCCCACACTATGGGCCAGGCAAATTAGTGAACCCAGAGAACAGAGACATATACAGTGTATATGTCCCCTTTCCTTATTTCACAGAGGAGGAAACCACAACTTAATAAGGTGAAATATCTAGTCTATTACCACATGGCCAGGAAGCATTTTTCAAAGTCAGTCTCTTTGGCTCCAAATCATTAACTTTTAACAGATGCCTAATGATACCACCACTAATCATTGGCTCTTGCTATCTCCAGTATATATGTTCTTTCCAAAGTTCTCCCCCATTATTTCTGGGAACCTCCAAGGACTATTTCTTGTTTGTGTTCATGAACGTGGCTGGCCTTCATCACATCATACCTGTCACTGCTTTGATTTCTTGTTCTAGCACCATTGAAGTTATTACTACCTGTGAAGCTGCTAATATCGTCCTTTGCACAGTCTCTGGAGACCTTTCGGGTTTCCCTTGGATCCATCTTACCCTCTGCTATCACTTATCCATCACAGATCCCATGGAACTTAGGGGTCTGGAGTTCTCTTATACTAAATTCATGTTGGCTACTATGCAGAATTTCCCAGACTTTTAGAGAAATATGTTCCTTCAGTATCTGCAAACAGATACTGTGAGACAGGTCAGGATGACCAAGGCAGTATGCTACTTATTTTGATGTATGATATTTTTTGTGCTGACTCTTAAGATTTCAAAATTTTATAAGACATATTTGAATTCCAAGAATGGAACAGCTTTAATTCAATTGTGGAGTCTTATTGAAAACTGTCCCACGAATCTTTTAAAAAAAATTTTGACACTATTACAGATGTCCTCCATTTTCTCCCTTGTAACCCCCTGTACTCAGCTCCCCCCAGGACCTTCACCACATTATTGTCTGTGTTAAAAGGCCATGCATATCCTATCTAATAAAGAGGGAATATGTTAATTGACCCTCACACTGTCACAAAGATGGCAGCACCCACAGCCAATAAGGAGGGAATATGCTAATTGACTGTCTCTCCCTCAAAGATGGTGACGCTCACAGCCACAAGATGGCCAGCAGGGTAGGGCAGTTGGGGGCAACTGGGCCAGCAGGGAAGCAGTTAGGCATCAATCAGGCTGTCAGGGGAACGGTTAAGGGGCAATCAGGCTGGCAGGGTAGTGGTTAGGGGGTGATCAGGCTGGCAGACAGAAGAGGTTAGGGGCAATCAGGCAGGCAGGCAGGCAGGCAAGCAGTTGGGAGCCAGCAGTCCCAGATTGTGAGAGGGATGTCTGACTGCCGGTTTAGGCCTGATCCCTAAACCGGTAGTCGGACATCCCCCGAGGGGTCCCAGATTAGAGAGGGTGCAGCTGGGCTAAGGGACACCCCCTGTGCAAGAATTTTGTACACTGGGCCTCTAGTCTATAATAATAATAAAAGGGTAATATGCTAATTAGACCATACGTCTTCTGGATGTCATTCCAGACATCCTTCCTGACGAAGCCAGGGCTGGAGGGAAGCCAGCTGGGTCCTGGGTGCCTGAGGGCAGCCCGGGGGGAGTCAGTCTGGGTTCTGGGTGCCTGCCAGTGACCAGATGAGGGAAGCCCAGGTCCCAGGTGCTGGAGGGAAGCCAGGGGAAGGAAGGCCTACTCTTGCATGAATTTTCGTGTATCGGGCCTCTAGTATGCATACATGATCTTTGGTTAATCTTTTCCTGTGCTCCCACATCTCTCCCCTCAGTCTGTTCTACTAATGTTAAAAACTACATACCTCTTATTACTAATATGCAAAAAAAAAAAAAAAAGAGAAAAAATAAATGTGAAGTACCACATTGTCATTGGCCCTCTAAGTGTTATTAAGACTTCATCTCATGCCACAGGGACATGTAAAAAGCAGCCATGGGCAATAGCACTTCTCTTGGGTATTTGCTGAGGGTTAGACTTCAGACTTACCAGTCTCTTACTGACCATTTCTCTCTAGTCTCAACTACCATTTCTCTCTAGTCTCAACTACTAGGCTTTGTTCTCTGTCCTTATAGTGTCAATTTGCTCAGGATGCCTCACTAAATAGACATACCCTTCTCCCAAACATACACTCAACTCTCACCTCTGTGTTCACCCATACTTTTCTATCAGTTATGGACTCATTCCTCACAGATGTCAAATAAGGAAGAGTCTTATAAATTTCTGATGCTTATATGTTCAAAAAAATACAGAAAACAGAATTAACAACCTAGGTTTCTGGTATGTCAAATCATCATGGCTTAGAAAAGAACAGGGTTATTTAATAAATCTTTTCAATCCTCTCTTGCTAAGAATGTACCGTATGCAAGCTCTCACCAGGCAATGGTGACAGGGAGCAGAAAGAGCTGAATAAGACATAGGACTTTTGCCCAGCTGGCATGGCTCAGTAGTTGAGTGTCAAACTATGAACCAGGAGGTCATGGCACATGCCAGTGTTGTGGACTCGATCACCCAGTGTGGGGCATGCGGAAGGCAGTTCATTAATAATTCTCTCCCATCATTGATGTTTCTATCTCTCTCTCCCACTCCATTCCTCTCTGAAATCAATAAAAATATATACGGTATATTTTAAAAAGACATGGGACTTTGAAGATTACTTATAGGGACACATATATGTCCTGAATTCTGTTTTTACAGACACTCAGTATGTACCAATAACAAAAATGACTATAATTGAAGGCAGTTTATAGGTTAGGGGCCATGTAAAGTTAAAAGCAAGTTGCTTTTTCCAGCTGAGGTGATCAGGGAGGATCTGAGAAGTTTTGATTACATTTTGGTACATGACAAGTGGGGAATGATATTATACACAAAGCCATATCATTCTTGTAATGACTCAAGTTCTTTCAAGCAGGGAGTTAAATTTGTCATTCAGTTTTACCTGAATGTAGAATTTGTTTAGAGGAAAAAAAAAAAAAAAGCAGTATAAGCATAGACACACACTCAGGGAATAGGAAGTGGAGAGCTTGCTTGCTGATGTCAAAATTTCAAACTCCATCTCATAAATAGAAAGTGCTTCTTAGGGACCTGTCAGTATTGTGGAGAATAGGCTGGGAGGCACACAAGAAAAGTTTCCAGGAGAGCAGTTGGAATTCTCTTTGAACAGCCTAAAGGTTATGTGGGCTTAAAAAAACAAAAAAAACAAACAAACAAAACTATTGGGTTGGGCTTTATAATCAATGACATCTAGCTATCAATCTATTTTGTTTTCTTCTTATAAAGTCTATTTTATATGATTGCAGAAAGTTAGAAAAATAATAAACAAAATAAATTTATTCCACAACTGTCCAATTGAGAACAAAGTAGTTTATATTTTTGTCGATTTACTTCTATGTTTTTTTTTCTTGTGTAGTTAAATTTTCTAGGTTTATGATCATAACACATTTAATAGTGTTTTTAACTTAATATCATAGCACTAGAGGCCCAGTTCATGAATTCGTGCACGGGTGGGGTCCAGCTGGTCCTCCCTGATGGGGGCCCATCGGGCCGGGCCAGCAAGGGGGGCGAGGGTGGTTGGCTGGCCGGCCCCACCCCAGATCTGGGTGGGCCAGCCGGCGGGGGTTGCGATCAGGGCCCGGATCAGGCTGGTTGGTTGCTGCAGTGCATGTCATAGCCACCGGTCATTCTGGTTGTTCTGCTGTTCAGGTTGCTGGGCTTTCGTATACACAGATTTTCTGTGCATGTTAATGATTGTCTTAATTTTTAAAAATGGAAAAGTATAAAGACACAGGAAGAAACAAAATGCAGGTATAATACCATCATTTAGAGTTAAATATCAATGGGTCTCCTTGAACTATTTTAAACATAAAAACACATTAAACATTGAGATAATGCTGTATAAAATTGTTTATAATTTTTTCATGTAATAAGAAATATTTAGAAGCATTTTAAGAGTTGCATAATATTAAATCATAATATTAAATCGGTAGATATATCATCACTTATTTATATCTGACAATAATTATGTTAATTTATTCATGATTTCAAACCAAAATTACACTAAAAGGCAAATTATTTATACTGCTTGATTATAAATCAAGAAAGTAACCAAGCATAAAAGATAAGAAATTAAAAAGACGTCAATAAAGTGAACTTAAAAAGTAGTAGGAAGGATTAAACAAAGATAAAATCAAATACCAATGGATTGGGAAACAGAACAAAAAATAGAATTGGTAACATTGCTCTTTGAAACTAACAGCTTTTAGTCTTCAGTCTTAGATGGCATGGAGTCTTCTTCTAGCTCCACTGAAAACTCTCTTGGGGGAATATCTTCATCAGGACTAACTTGTGGCTTCCCTTACTTCACACCTTATCAGTGATTTTTTAATTTTTATTTTGCTCATCAGTTTATTTTGTTCATTAGATTCCACACATGAGTGATATGATACTTATCTTTCTCTGACTGGCTTATTTTGCTTAACATAATACTCTCTAGGTCTATCCATGCTGTTGCAAATTATATGAGTTCTTTGTATTTTTAAGAGCCATGTAGTATACCATTGTATAAATGTACCACAGCTTTGTTATTCACTCATCTGCTGATAGGCAATTGGGCTGTTTCCAAATCTTAGCTATTATAATTACACTGCTATGAACATAGGGGTGCATATATTCTTTCTGATTGGTGTTTCAGGTTTCTTAGGATGTATTCCTAAAAGTGGGATCATTGGGTCAAATGGAAGTGCCATTTTTAATTTTTTGAAGAAACTCCATACTGTTTTCTATAGTGGTTACACTAGTCTGCATTCCTACTAGCAGTGTATAGGGCTACCATTTCTTACATCCTTTTCAACACTTATTTTTTGATAATAGCCATTCTGACAAGCGTGAGGTGCTACCTCATTGTCGGTTTACATTGCAGCTCTCAGATGATTAGCGACTTTGAGTATTTTTTCATATGCCTCTTGGCCTATATATCCACTTTGGAGAAGTGTCTATTTAGGTCCTTTGCCCATTTTTTTAATTGGATTGTTTGTCTTCCTTTTGTTAAGTTGTATTAGTTCCTTATATATTTTGTAAGTTAGCTCTTACTGGAGGTATCATTGGCAAACATGTTTTCCCATGTAGTGGACTCCCTTTTCACTTGGTTAATGGTTTGTTTTGCTGTGCAGATGCTTTTTATTTTGATGAAGTCTCATTCGTTTATTTTTTCCTTTGTTTCCTTTGCCCTAGAAGATGTACCATTAAACATATTGCAATGAGAGACATCTGAGATTTCACTGCCTATGAGTTCTAACATTATTATGGTTTCACAACTTACAAGTAGGTCTTTTATCCATTTTGAGTTTATTCTTGTGTATTGAGTAAGTTGATGGTTAGTTTCATTATTTTTTTAATGTACCTGTCCAGTTTTTCCAGCACCATTTATTGAGGGGACTGTCTTAACTCCACTGTACGCTCTTGCCTCCTTTGTCAAATATTAATTGAACATGATGGCTTGGGTCAATTTCTGGGGTCTCTGTTCTGTTCCATTGACCTATATGCCTGTTCTTGTGCCAGTACCAGGGTGTTTTGAATGTAGTATAACTTGATGCCTGGTATTGTGATTCTTACAAATTTGTTCTTCTTTCTCAAGATTGTTGCAGATATTCAGAGTCTTTCTTGGTTCCACATAAATTTTTGGAGTGTTTGTTCTAGATCTGTGAAATATGCCACTGGTATTTTAATAGGGATTGCATTGCATCTACAGATTGCTTTGGGTAGTATAGACATTTTAATGATGTTGATTCTACCAATCCAAGAGCATAGTATTTTCTTCTACTTTTTATATCTTCCTCTACATTTTTTTTCCAATGTCCTACAGTTTTCCAAGTACAGGTTTTTTACCTCCTTGGTTGAGTTTATTCCTAAATATTTTAATTGTTTTTTGTTGCAATGGTAAATGGGATTTTTTTTTTAAGTTTCTCTCCATGAGAGCTAATTATTGGTGTATAAAAATGCCATTGGTTTTTGGGTGTTAATTTTGTATCCTGCTATGTCGCTGAATTCATTTATTAAATTTAGTAGTTTCTTTTGGTGGAGTCTTTAGTAGGGTTTTCTATGTACACTATTAAGTCATCTGTGAATAATGACAGTTTTACCTGCTCCTTTCCAATTTGGATGCCTTTTATTTTTTCTTCTTGTCTGATCACTGAGGTTATTAGTTCCAGTACTACATTGATAATAGTGACAGTTGCAGACATCCCTGTTATGTTCCTGTTCTTAGGGGAAATGATTTTAATTTTTCTCCACTGAGTATGTTTGTAGGTTTGTCATATATGGCCTTTAATATGTTGAGATATGATCCCTCTATTCCCACTTTGCTGAGAGTTTTTATCAAAAAATGGGGTTGGATTTTGTCAAATGCTTTTTCTGTGTCGGTTAAGATGATCATGTGATTTGTGTCTTCCAATTTGTTTATGTGATGTATCACATTTATTGATTTGCAAATATTATACCAGCCTTTCATCCCCTGAATAAATCCCACTTGATCATGGTGTATGATCTTTTTTTATTGCTGGATTTGATTTGCTAATATTTTGTTGAGAATTTTAGCATCTATGTTCATCAGGGATATTGGACTGAAATTCTCTTTCTTTGTAATGTCTTTATCTCATTTTAGAATTAGGCTAACCCTAGCCTCATAAAAAGAGCATGGAAGTATTCCTTCCTCTTAGATTTTTTGGAATAGTTTGAGAAAGATAGTTGTTAGTTCTTCATATCAGTGATTTTAAAAAATAACCTATAAATATGTAATTTCTTTGATGGAGAGTAAATAAATATAATGAGCAATTGCAAAATTAGGATGTTGTTATTTAAAAAAAAAACAAGCTCAAGTTAAAATACATCTTGAAGAAGGCAGATATGAAAGGTTATCCCCAAACCCAAGAATACATTCCAGAATTATAGGCTCTTGCACAGGCTGTATGTTTGGAAACTGGTCTTAAGCTTTCTTCTTAGATTACTTCTGTCAGGAGCAAAGGAAACAGATAAATAGTCTTGTTTCACAGAAGAGGCAGCTGGAAGAGTAGCAGTCAAGGCATCATAACACAAATCCAATGTCAAACTCCCATGCCAAACTCCTGCTTTCATATTGTTTCTCTACCACTTACTGCCCCATGGACTTGGGTGAGCAATTTCTCTGCACCTGTTTCTTCAACTGTAACATGAAACACTGGGGAAGCTATACTTCCAAAAGACTAAGAAATAGAAAGAGAAAGTACCATTCTGAAAAACATTTACTGGCAACCACTTTTTTTTTTTTTCAGGGAAAGGGAAAGGGAGAGGAGGGAAGGGTGTGCTCCCTGGAGAGAGAACACCTGGCAACCACTTTTAATGATATCACTACCCAAGTTCATCTTTTCTTCATATCCTGTTATTTTTTAATCTTTGTACAATTTGCCTGCTGAATTTCTAAAATTAGATTTGGACAAGACAGCAAGAACCAGCAGAGTACAAACTACATTTGGAACTATGAAGGTGGTCCATTGGCATGATATGATTTCTTTCTTCTTGATGTTTTGAGCTCCATGATATTTCTCCACCACCTACTAAAATCTTCTTTATTAAGACTATACTTTTGATCAGAAATTTTTCCATGAGAAAAGGCAGTTATGCTTAAGTCTTTCCTATGTTTTACTGCAAAAAAAGTATTTTTTTAGCCACTAATTCAGTAAATATAAAATTATATTTGATTTGCCACTTCATAATGCTTTACAAGATACAAAAATAAATAAGATAGAGTTTCTGCTCTTGTGGTATATGAGAGGGCATTCCAGCTTGAAGTGAGGTAAGTCTTGAATTCTTGTTGCACTATTCTAGATGGCAGAGGTGTTCTAGATTCATATGAAAACTTGTAGCATGACACAAATTGTGTTTTAGGAATGTTATTTTGCCCCTGAAGTGATAAAGAAGAGGTTGAACTATTATGGTGAGAGCAGTTCCCTCTCTATTAGAGAGGAGTGACATTGTAGAGGGGAACTGAGACCTGTGGGTCTCTGTATTTAACACATGCTCCAAGAGAAAGCCTTCTCTTTCTCTAATTTCATCTCAAAGACGTAAAACACAGCTTGCTAGCATTGATTCCCTGGTATTTACCTTCTTTAAAATAATTTGTAGGTTCTGTGCAAATGATATCTTCTTGGCATGTTACATTGCTGAGGCATTTTCTTTCCTCAATGGATAAGTAGGCACGTCTGACTAAATATGGAAAGTCTTGTTGCGTGACTGCAGTAATGCTTTCCACAAAAGCCTTAGACGGGCCATGTGCTTGTATCTTGCTAATTGTCATCCTTGTTGTAATAAACTAAAAATGTGGGACTCACTCTGGAGCATACCCAACCCTCTTCCTAGTTGTGAGTTTATGTGAGAAATCATCACCACCTATCCTCACAGAAAGACTGGAAGTTTCATTTTGCTCCAAGATTGGAAGCCGACTCATGTTTGAGCAATTTAGACAAAATGGCTATTTTTAACCACAATATCAGTAGAAATTGGATTTTTTTTTTAGAAATTTACAAGGAAATGGTTGCATTTTATTTTAGGAGTAATCAGTTTTGTTATGAGTAGTATAACATTTCTGAATACAAATTAGTTATTTTAAAAATTTGAGCTATGCTCTTTTGTAAGTTTTCTTTCTGTGCCAACCCCTAGTACCATGGAGTGTTTAGTCATTGATTTTGCTATACATCTATCAGATCTAAATATATCAATGAGCATAATACAGATAAAAGAATTTTTATTTGCTTATTTATGTATTCATTCATTCCAAAAGACATTTAATGAATACCTACCGAATTTCAGGCATTGTACTAAATGCCAGGTATGGGGTTAATGTGGCCCTTGACCTTCAGGAACTTACATTTTCTAGGAGTTTAAGACATGAACACAAATATCTCTACTATTATCCATAATGTAATATGTGTCTATATAAGCAAAATTATGGAGCACTGAGAAGAGAATATTCCATTAGCAGAATATAAAAAATATTCACAGGTGATCCAACATTTTAGATGGGTCTCAGGAGTGAGTGGGTTTCAAACAGGTAGAAATGGAAAGAACATTTCAGAATGGAAAGAGAGTATGTGTGAAGAAGAGAAAGTACAAGCTGTCTTGGGGAAAGCAGTACAGGCAAGTGGAAAGAACATAGAGATGCAGACACCTGTGTTTGAGCCCTGCTCACCCTCTGATAGCCGAGAAACCTTGCACAAGTTATTCAACCTCTCTTGAAAACTAAGATAATACCTATCTTGCAGTGTAATATTTGATTAAATAAAATAATTTATGTAAAAGCACCTGGCACTTTGAGAATGCTCAGTAAATATTGTCTGATGTTTTTCTAGACTAGAGAAACACATGTTTCCTTGGGATAGAGTAGGGTGTGTGGATGAGAGTGGAGAGGGAGCCGAGGTTGGAAAGATAGGTTGGAACCAAATAATGTGAACATAAAGCTAATTGGCTTAGACTTTTATTCTGGAGGTAATCAGGAGCCATCAAGTTTTTAAGAAGGTCTTGGCTGTGTTCTGCTTTTTTTTTTAAGTCTTTATTGTTTAAAGTATTACATATGTCTCCTTTCCCCAACATTGACCTCTCCCAGCTGTTCCCATCCCCCAGCATATGCCTTTACCCACTCATCCCCTACTATCTGTGACCATGGGTTATGCTTATATGCATGCAAACAAGTCCTTTGGCTGATCTGTTATCCCCTCTCTGTCCTCTGCCTTCCCTCTGAAGTTTGCAGGTCTGATCGATGCTTCTCTGTCTCTGGCTCTATTTTTGTTCATCAGTTTATGTTGTTCATTATATTCCACAAATGAGTCAGATCATGTGACATTTATTTTTCTCTGGCTGGCTTATTTCACTTAGCAAAATGCTCTCCAGGTCCATCCATGCTGTTGCAAATGGTAAGAGTTACTTCTTTTTTATAGCAGCATAGTATTCCATTGTGTAGATGTACCAATGTTTTTTAATCCACTCATCTGCTGATGGGCACCTAGGCTGTTTCCAAATCTTATCTATTGTAAATTTTGCTTCTATGAACATAGGGGTGAATATATCCTTTCTGATTAGTGTTTCTGATTTCTTGGGATATACTCCTAGAAATGGGATTACTGGGTCAAATGGGAGTTCTGTTTTTAATTTTTTGAGGAAATTCCATACTAGACCACCAACTTATACCATACACAAAAATAAACTCAAAATGGACTTAAACATAAGACAGGGAATCATAAAAATCTTAGAAGAATCCATAGGCAGCAAAATATCAGACATATGTCATAGCAATATCCTTACTGATACAGCTCCTAGGACAATTGAAACAAAGGAGAAAATAAACGAATGGGACTACATCAAAATAAAAAGCTTCTGCACAGCAAAAGAAACCATCAACCAAACAACAAGAAAGCCCACTGCATAGGAGAACATATTTGCCAATGTTGTGTCTGGTAAGGTTTTAAGCTCCAAAATTTATAGGGATCTCATACAACTTAACAAAAGGAAGATAAACAATCTAATTTAAAAAATGGGCAAAGGACCTAAATAGACACTTTTCAAAAGTGGACATACAGAAGGCCAAGAGACATATGAGAACATGCTCAAAGTTTTCATCTGAGATATGCAAATCAAAACGACAATGAGGTACCATCTCACACCTATCAGAATGGCTATCATCAAAAAATCAACAAATGGCAAGTGCTGGCGAGGATGTGGAGAAAAAGGAATGCTTGTGCACTGTTGGTAGGAATACAGGCTGGTGCAGACACTGTGGAAAACGGTATAGAGTTTCCTCAAAAAAAAAAAAATTAAAAGTGTGGTCTGATTTTGTTCTAGGTAGATTAACTTAGGACAGGGAGTAGCTAGAAGGAGAGGAAAACTAATCATGGATCAGAAGGCTATTGTAGTGATTCAGGTCAGAGAGACTGAGGATTTGAATTCTGCTGAGTGCTAGAAGGAGGAAGCAGACCCCCACAAGAATGTAATGCACATGCAAATCGGCTGGGTTTAGGGAATACTTGAATATGGAAGTGAAACATTTTAAGTTATCTCTCTGTGAAACATGGAGAAATACAGAAAATTTGTTATTTTCTTTTGTAGTAGCACAAATACATCTGCTTGCTTGCCCAGCTGCTTGGAGCTGGAAGAAGCTAAATCCACATGGAGAGGAACGTGGCTATTTTCTGCTACTAAGTCATTCACAGGTGTGTGGGAGTGTTGAAGGAATTTAATTGTGCCATCTCCTAAACCTTTTGGTGTTTATTGAAAGATCCGCGACTTATCAGGAGAGTTGAATAATTTAGTAGATTCCACCTCATTTCACAGATTAAGAAACTGAACTCAGAAACTGGTTGTGATCTAAGAATCAGAGAGTATGCAAAGTGTTAGAGCGGACTCAAACCCAGTTTCTTCATTCTTAGACCATTACACTCTTTTTGCTTCTTTAATATAAGTTTCAGAGAATGCAAGCAGACATCATTAGTAAATAGTCCAGGGGTGAGCATTAATTTTGTTTACTTTCACCTACACAGAAATGAGGTGAATTGTTTAGCTTTCCTTTTAAAGCTTAAATGCCAGTTGAAGGTCAATCAAATGGAGCTAAAACATTCTTAGTTTATATGTAAATTAACATGAAAATTAGATGACTTAAGAAAAAATATCAAATTTAGAGGGGCATATTGTTGAAGTAAAGTCAAACAAAATCATTTTTGGTTTTCTTAGTTTTGATTACAAATTCAAGGGGACTTGTTTATCAAATGATTAACTACAGTATACTAATCAGGATTAGCCCAAGCATCATTTTCCATGAATAGAAAATATTAATTTCCCCAAATTTGAGATATACTTGCAAGAGAACTATTATTAAAACACCTTAAAGGTTAACATCCTCTGTCCTTTACAGTAACTTATCTTTTTTTAAAAGATTTTTTAAAATTGATTTTTAGAGAGAAAGGAAAAGAGAGGGAGAGAGATCGAAGTGAAAGTGAAACATGATCAGCTGCCTCCTATACAGCCCTTACCAAAGATTAAACCCACAACTTGGGCATGTACCTTGACTGAAAATCAAACTAGCAACCTTTCAGTGCACAGAACAATGCCCAACCAATTGAGCCACACAGGCCAGGGCTCATCATTTTTCTTTTTTTTTTTTCTTTTTTAACACAACATTGCATAGAACATAATTCTAAATTATTAATACTTACCTTTTTAATGGTCATTTAAAAATTATTTTGGATATAGATCATTTGACCTACGCCCCTGCTATTTTAAACAGTATTATTTGGGAACCATTCCAGAATAACTGGGTTGGAATCATCATCCTATCTAATAAAGAGGGAATATCCAAATTGACTGCCACACCCTCATAAGATGGTGGCGCCCACAGTGGGGGTGGGGCCGGATGCTCAGCACACCTGCGCAGGCAATGGCCAGCCAGCCCCGCCAGGGGCCTCGGGTCCTCCTGAACCCCCCACTGACTGAGGCTCAGGCAAGCCTCGGATGGTGCCTGCAGCTGCCCAGGACCAGCCCGAGAGTCAGGTAACCAGGGCTGGCCGAGGCTTGCATAGCTGGCAGTGGCAGCAGCAGAGGTGTGATGGGGCCGTTGCCTTCCCCTGATCACCGGGTTGCCTCCCACCCCTGAAGGCTCCTGGACTGTGAGAGGGTGCAGGCTGGGCTGAGGGACCCCTCCCTCCAATGCATGAATTTTCATGCACCAGGCCTCTAGTTATGACTATAAAAAATCACAGAGCTTTTGACCTGGAAGAGTCCTCAATATGATTTACTATTTGTGATCCCCTGTGTGGTGAAATATATGTAATGTGTTCATGAGACCTTCCATTAAGATAGGTAGAATGAATGCAAATCTACTGGGGGTCTCCAGCTTAAAGGTGAAGGTATATGTCTTATCCTCAGGGAGTGACAGTACTTAATGTAGAAGAAAGTTTTAATAATGGGCCAAATGCCCTACCCAGTTTGGCTCAGTGGATAGAGAGTTGGCCCATGGACTGAAGGGTACAGGATTTGATTTTGGTCAAGGGCATGTACCTTGGTTGTAGACTTGATGCCTGACCCTGGCCACGGTGCATGCGGGAGGCAACCAGTCCCTGTGTTTCTCTCACATTATTGCTTTTTTTTTTGTCTCTCCCCCTTCCTTTCACACTCTCTAAAAATCAATGGAGAAAAAAAATATCCTCAGATGAGGATTAAAAATGGGTCAAATGCCTGGGGAAGAGTGAATCATGGAAGGAGTGAATGGGGAGAGAAGTGGAACATTTGTAAAACTTTCACCAGTGAAGATAAATTAAAAAAAAAAAAATGAGCTAAATGCAAACTGCAATACACATTGCTGTCTGGGGCAGGGAAGAAGGTGAAGGACTGGGGAGAAAGAGATCTGGGTTCAAATTGTAGTCTATCGCTGCCCTAGGTTATGTCCCTCTGTCCAGTTTTGGCAGTGGTGCTATTTGTTTGCTTCTTGCCTCATTTGTAATCAGGTGATCACAATAAATGTCCCTTTCAGGTATGACCTATGATTGTATGATTCTTCCACTGAGAGTGGGTTACTTTAAGCAGAGTTCAAGATAGACCAAGTGGTGAATGACCCAATTTAAGGCAGAATATCAAAAATTCAAATTTATTCTCATTTCAACCTACTTTTTATTTCAAAGTGACATTTAATGTGCCCTTACTAAGTGCCGGCGTGTTTGCAGAGCACATTAAATTTGTTCGCACATTAAATCTTTCAACTCTAAGAAGTAGGAACTATTTGGTCTTAGCAACTTCACATCATGGGATATTTTTGTCATGTATCTAATAGGAAATTTAAGCAGCCTTGCTAGTGTTACTGTAAGCAGGATGTGAATCCAAGACAGCTATCTGAAAGCATTACCAGAGCATCTCTCTTGACTAAAGAGTGCTCATTGGCCACCCCTGTTCCTGCCCTGACCAATGATATAAGCTCCTGCCCAAAGTTACCAGTATCGCTAGGTTGGCAACAAGTCTTAGGAAGTTTACATCATCTCTATATTTTTGAAGTTACTAAATGTGAAAAATATTATGACCTCAGTGTTCCCTTGCTGAGCCAGATTCATAGCATTACCACCACCTGCTCTTCCAAAGGTTTCCATTTAATGCAGGTTTAAAAATAAGGACTCTGAGCTCTCACTTGCTTTCTTTAGAGAAAAGGTGTAAGTCTGGTTGGAGAGTTTAAGAAATTCCAGGGTGATGCAGTGGAAAGAACTTGTCTCAGCTCTGCCACATGACCTTGGGTAAGTCAACTGTCCAGGTTCTCAATTTCTCCATCTCTAAAACAGAGTGATTGAAGAAGACAATTTGTTGGAGGAGAAGGGACCTGGATTGGATTATATATCAGTTTATTGATTCTTTAAAAAAATTGTTTTAATTCACTTCAGAGAGTGGAAGGGAGAGGGAGAGAGACAGAAACATCAATGATGAGAGAATCATTGATGGGCTGCCTCCTGCACATCCCCCTTGGAGATCGAGCTCAACACCACTGAGCAACACCAGCCAGGCCGGTTTATTGATTTTTAAAATTCACGCAAAACATTTAAAAATTAAAATGCACAATACTTGATAAAACATGCACTGGCTAATGAAATGTTTAAAGCAGGTAGCTTAAAACCTTTTCACACCCGTTTGTATCTTTTCCCCTTCATCCCTCATTCTATTCCCTTCCTTCCTCCCTATTTCCCTCTCTCCCTTCCCTTCCTTATTCCCCCTCCTCCCTTCTCCCCCTTTTCCCCCTCCCTTCCAGGCATTTCTTTAGGTGTTAGGGATGTAGTTGTATTGAATAGAATGGACAAGGCTTCTGTCATGAGCTCACATTCGGTGCTGGAAAAAAATGATAGTAACAAAAAGCCTGATAAGCAAAGTAATTTAAAGCAGTAATGGGCACCATGAAGAAAATACAATGGGAAAGTGTCTTCTTCAGAAACTTTTCATACTTATTTGTTTATTTATTTATTAATTATTTTGCATGACATCAATCTGTCTGATAAATCAGGAGAGGGCAGTGTTAAGGGAACTAAATGAGGAATGAGACTTTGGGGAAAACTTGACAGGAAAATGCTGTGGAGGAAGAAAATAATTTAAGTCTGAATATTTTTTTACATTGAGTATATTGATAGGTGATCATCTGTGACCTTCCAAAGAACAGTGAGAAAGAAGGAAAGATAATACAGGAGGCCAACAAAGGAACTGAGGATCATAAGTTCTGTTGGGTCTTCCAGGAGTTTTTACCCTAAGAAGAAATATTAGTTTAAAATGTGATTTTAATAGCCACTCATAACAACAAGGATAGGCCTTGCAGGAAGGCTTTGCAGAAGACTGCGTGATATATGATATATATATATATATATATTAGAGGCCCAATGCACAAAAATTTGTGCAATGGCAGGGAGGGTATGTCCCTCAGCCCCACTTGTGCCCTTTCACAGTCTGGGACCCCTCAGGAGATAACGACCTGCTGGCTTAGGCCGGCTTCCGGGTGGCAGAGGGCAGGCCCAATCCCTAAGTGCCTGCTCTGCAGCCCCTGGTCGGGCTCAGAGCAGGGCCAATTGGGGAGTTGGGGCCCGCACCCTGTCACCCACAGAGCAGGGCCGATCAGCAGGTTGGGGTGCCCCCCCTGTCACGCACAGAGCAGGGCCAATCAGGGGGTTGAGATGCTGCCCCCTGTAACCCACAGAGCAGGGCCGATCTTGGGGTTGCAGTGCAGCCCCCAGTCATGCTGCTCCAGGGGCCAGGAGGTCTCGCGGCTCGGATGATCCCAGTGCCGGGAGGCCTCCCTGCTCCATTGATCCCAGGGTGCGAGGCCACGCGGCTCCGCTGATCCCAGGGCTGGGAGGCCTCACAGCTCTGCTGATCCCGGGGTGGTGAGGCCTCGCTGCTTGGCAGCTTTGGGGCTGTTTGGCTTCGCTCCATGCCTTGGACCCTGTGTATGCAAATTAACTGCCATCTTAATTTGCATATCACCCTGATTAGCCAATGGGAAGCGTAGCGGAGGTATGGTTAATTACCCTTTTTGCCTTTTATTAAATAGGATATATGTGCATAATATGCTAATTAGACTGGACAGCTGAACAACCTTCTGGATGTCCTTCCAGATGAAGCCATGGCTGGGAGGCCTGAGCCCCTTGCACAAATTTTGTGCATTGGGCCTTCAATATATATAAGGGATTACAAATAGCAGGACAGCAGCCCTAAAGGGAGGTGTGTGTCTGTTGTTTTCAGATAGAAATGGGATCTCCTTTGTGAGCCCAGGAAAGAATTCAGTCCCTCCAAGGCATTGCTTCCCAGTCTTAGCTGTGTGTTAGAATCACTTGGAGAGATTCAAAAAGCAAAAAGCAAATGCCCAGCTTTTTACCCCAGCTCCTCTTGTAATCTCTCAGTCTGGCGGTCAGTCTGTTTCTAAAGCTCCGAAGGTGGATTCCAATATGTAGCCCAGGGTGATGATCTTGCTGAAAAGTATTGAAAGTGGAAATGATCAAAGAATACCAAATATTTATGAGCATAACTAATAATTATCTTATATTTATCAGAAATTTCATATATATCAAAAACACCTACATAAACCCCCCAAAACTTGTGTTTATTTGTTTTTCAGTAGGTCTTTCTGATCACAAAAATTGTTTAAAAGAGAATGTGACAAAATAACAGATGTCTTTGGATAACTGTATATAGGTGGGGTTTTTTCTGTTCCTTTATAATTTTTGGTTCTTCAAAGACATATTTAGAATGTGCTAATTTTGTAATCAGAAGATATAAATAAGACTCAAAGCAAAAATCTACATAATGAACTACTTTATCTACATTATATAGAAATATACCTACAATTACATGATAATCTGAGAAATATTCATATAAGAAAAGATCCTTCAAATATAATAGCAATTTAAACTTTAAAAAAATGTCACCACTGACTTTAAATATTTGCCTTTGTTAATAAGAAATCTGTTCACATAGTTACCATATGCTATTGACCACTGGGTATTTTGTATTAATCTTTTTCACTCATTATACATCCTAGAGTTTGGTACTTTTATTAGCCCATCTTACAAGTGATGAAATAAAGGCACAGGTGGGCTAATGAGCTTGTCCAATATCAAGAGATTATAAAATGGCAGAGGTAGGATTTTCTCTCTGTCTTGCTCTGGTGCTGATGTGCCCATGTGATTTTTGGAAGCCTTCAGAAATCACATACATCTGGGAGGTCAGTTCTCATTTCATCAGGAAGGCTTGCCAATTTATTTATTTATTTTTTTTTCTTAAAAAATGTATTTTATTGATTTTTTACAGAGAGGAAGGGAGAGGGATAGAGAGTTAGAAACATTGATGAGAGAGAAACATCGATCAGCTGCCTCCTGCACGCCCCCCATTGGAGACGTGCCCACAACCAAGGTACATGCCTTTGACTGGAATCGAACCTGGGACCCCTCAGTCCACAGGCCGACACTCTATCCACTGAGCCAAACCGGTTAGGGCATAGGGTGGGCATTCTTTTTTTTTTTTTTTTTTTAGGATGTTTTTTTTTTTTTTATTAGTTAAGGTATTACAAATGTGTCCTCATCCCCCCCATTAACCCCCAACCTCCCCCCCACACACACTCATGCTCCCATCCCCCCGTTGTCCATGTCCATTGGTTTGCCAATTTATTTTAATGTCCAGAGAGGCTCACCGAAGCTATGCTTGTTACCAGGTACACAGCAAAACTCCTCCTCCGATACAATCCTAAAAATAACTTCAAATCTACAATAGTTAATGAGTCTTAAACCAATCACACATTGGATATTCAATGTAGAGAGTTAAGGGCTATTTTCCACTTAAATAAACAACAATCCCAGAAGGTGGTGTTTATCGGTACTCATTAGTCCTCACTTTAGTTTAATAGCCATTAGTGACACCAGAGATAAGTTTTATAGGTGCTAATTGACCTCACAGGAAGCCTTTGAAGTTCTCCCACTAGCTTAGGACTTCTTTGAAGTTTCTTTCAGCTAAAGCACCTGGTCAAAGACCTGGGAAAAATGCACATTAGAGAAATAAATGCAGGTACCAAACCTTTGCACTACCTGAGTAATTTCAGAACTGTGATTTAGTGACTATGACCAAAACAAACCTGAACAGTACTTGACAGTAAAAGGCTCCCCAAATTGCTCTATTTTTTTCCTGAGGAAGTATTTTAGAAGATTCTGTATGCGTTACTATATTCTGTTCTCAAAACATTAGAAAGAAGGAGAAAGCAGCCTACTAGTTATACAGTTTTCACAACTCACTTGATACACATAAAAACCCCATGAGTAAATGGGGAGCTCAGAGAGGTAAAACAACTTGCCCAACTGTTACCTGGAAACCCTCCGTTGGGCTTGGGCTGCCTGTCACTGTGCCCAATAACAAAGGAAGGTTGAATCATATTACATGTTTATTGAGAAGGCTAGCCAACCAAGAAGACAGAGTGCTTACAAGCATCAAATCCTGCCTTCCAGCAAGGTGCAGAGAACAGGATTATAAAGGGGAAGGGGCTGGGGTGAGGAATGCAGTTATGTGCAGGCCTGGGGGTCCGCAGACATCAGCTATTGTAATTAGTCATCAGGGATGAGATGATGTTGATGAGATGATGTTTTGACTCCTGGTGGGTTTGCCTGACCATGCTTATCGATTCTACTTGCTGGATTCACAGCCGAGTCACCTCTCCAATCGCTTCACACAGGCCTTGAAAAGGAAACTTAAAAAAAAACCAAAACAAAAAAAAAACACAAAAAAAAATCAACTTAACTCCTTATTCATACATAAGACAATTTACCCCTTATTCACATAAATATATGTGTTCTAAGATTTAAAATAATATGATTACTTTTCAGATTAATATAGGTGCTCTAGCTATTAGATTGTAGGTCCCCCCCATCACAACATCTCTGCTAATAGAGAAATTGAAACTCATTCAGACAAGGAATGCAGAATATCTTTCTATATACCATAGCTGCCTTGATTCTTGAGTTGCCAAAGTTGAGTTAAAACAAGTAGGAAAAGGACACCCAAGTCTAATCATGAAAGATATAAAGAAGTTGAATAATTTAAAAAAAAAATCACACTGGCCGTAGAGTTAACATGCTAGGCAAGCTCCACATTGACTAACATGCATCAAAAGGCCAGACACAATGAGAACAAAGTGAAAGCATATGCAAGAATCTTCAATTTGACTCCAAAATTATTCCAGTCTTATTCCCTTCCACCCATCCAGTTCCTCTCTCTATGATCACCAGTTCTATAAGGCATTGAGAAGGCATTGAAATTGGGAGATGACAAAAGAAGACAGAATTCTTTTTGGTATGCTAAGCAAGTTACAAATAATGTAAATCAGGCACAAGCTCTCTGACAGGGACTTAAGTTATGGTGGTGACTGACTGTCAAAGACCAGACAAAAAGCGAGTTCTTAGTACAAGGCCACACAATGTCAGGGTTAAGCTGTCATTGGGTGTCCCTTGAGGTAAAATTCTAGGGGATTGAACTAGACTTAAATCAACAACATGGCTAGGGGCCAGACTGATGCCAGAGCTTGGGCAGGGCTGATTATGTACACTGCAGGTAGAGGTGAGCATTGCAGAAGCTGGTGACAAGAGGGGCAAACATATGAGTGAGAAACCATACAAACAACCTTCTCATTGAGGAGATCTTGGCTTTTTAATACCCTTCGCTTTTAAACGACAAAATAATCCTTCATAATATGGAAAAGTGGGATTCTTTTCTAAAACTTTTCTTGTAAGTATTCTGAATGTAATTTTACATTTCAATTTAGCATTCTTAAAACTCAAAAAAGTGGAACTGCCTGAAGAAAAGAAGGGGGAAGAATTAATATCTTCTAGCTTAGGAGAGTGAGCAGCTCTCTGCATTTCAATAGATGACAGAACGGGTTATGTGGCCTTCAACACTATGGTCAGAAATACCGTATAGGTATAGGTAAATATCATGGTTTTCTGAATACTGTCAGATTTCTAGGAGAAGAAAGATATTATTCCCCAAAGTCAAAAGAGTTCTCTTTAGTGGGAAAATGGACATTCTTGGTTAAAATTAAAAAAAAGAACCCAAGTAGGTGGGAAGAATGGAGAGAATTGGCCAGCTTAAGAGTGGTTAACCTGCCTCAAGTAGCGCACTGGCATTTGAATGTTTTGATAGGAGAGATTGCTTGAAAAATCACCTCCCAGCAGAATGAGCTCTGGTAGAAAGCCCCCTAGAGAAAAATAGAGTGGATGGAAGGTGATCCTCTGGAATGGTGTAGAATTTACTTTTTCAGGAAAGGAAAGAAATGGCTTGGTTTCATTATAACTGTGCCTGAAACCAGAAGAATGGAGTAGATAGCCCCTCAGAGCTACTTCCACTTGTCTGATTTTGTATGCAGAATCCTTCCTCCATTATCCCTCAGAACACTGGAAAACTTTCCAAAGACAAACAATCTTAGCACATTCTGTGTCTTTCGAGAGCTGTGGGATGAAAGGGACATATAAATTTTGGTTATTATTACTTATGCGCAGTAATTTTAGTTGGATTTCCCTGACACACCTCTCCTTTGTACTGTATTTCAGGGAGTATGTGTGTGTGTGAGTGTGTATGTGTATGTGTGTGTGTTTGTGTGTGTCTAAGTGGCTTTGACCCTAGGGCTCTCTTTGATTTATAGGCAGCTCTATAAGTTATGCTGGGGTGGTTTCAGAGCCTGTTTGTTCTGGCATCCCAATAAAGCCTAGCTTCCCATGGCAACTCCTGCCTACGAAGCAAGGCCTAAGGGAACACACAGTCTTGTTGCCAGAATGAGGCAATGGCACTTTTCGGGTGCTATTTTGCTGGGTGGTATTTCTTAAGCAACCCCACTAATGGAAAAATAAAATACTTCATGGTCTGAATATTTCCACGGAAAGCAGCAATCTCCTCTCTCCCCAAACAAGTTGAATAATCTTACCAGATTTTATTTAGTTTTTATGTTTTTTAATTTGCCATTTGCACAAAGGCAAGGTTGTGGGGCATGGCTCCAATGAGTAGGCCCAACATAATGCATGTCCCCTTTCAAATATACTTTCCTTTTATATTCTAGAGTTTAAAGTTTAACACAAGGTCCCCAAGGTTGGTTCTTGCCTGTGATTGATGCCCTCCCCTGCTTGCGATCAGAAAGAACCTGTGTTTCTCAGTGTTAACTGCAGAGCAGAATCTCATGGGGAGCTTTCAATAAATACCAATGCCTAGATCTCCCATACCAGGGATTCTGACTTACTGGTGGTGTCAGGGCAGGGGTTAGGCATCAATAGCTTTCAAAAGTCCCCAGGGGATTCTAATGTGTGGCCAATGTGCAGCTCCACTGATCCGGTTCAATCCATTTGAGACCCTGAGAGGGGAATGACTCTAGAAGTCATTACATAAATACACACATGTTGACTTGTGGTTAATTGAAATGCCTATGTGTAGTTAATTGTGCTCTATTATTATCTAAATAATTTCCAGGCTAGTCACATAGTAAACCAGGTAATCTATGGCAGTCAGGTCCTGAAATGCAGGGTGCTAACTTTCATTGCTCTCTGCAACACATTGGAATGTGCCACTTTGTCATAAGGAGTGTGACTATGGCTGGGGGAGGAGGAACAACAGTGCAGAAGTACACCATACCGCCCTACCCTTCTGCCTAAAGAACATCTCCTGACCATATGTGTTTTCCTTTCTGGAAAGTGACTTATTCCAGTGGTGAAGAGCATTCCTGGATATTTTAATCAATTGATCTTTAGTATGGCTTGGTGACGAAAATTCCTTCTTCAGGGCTCTGTACTCACTTTCTAGTGGCTCAGGTAGGTGTGTATGTGTCACAAAATGTGAGACTTTGGCAATTTTCTAAGCAAACTAGTTTATGCCAATGCTGACCCTGTGCCGAAGAGCTCTCAGCTTTTAGGTGTGCATTTGTATTTGAAGAAACCAGGACACTTTTTTTTAAATTGCTGCTTCTATTAGTATATGATTTTCACTAAGAAAGAGAGTCATTTTTGGCAATGACTTCTTCTACCTTTTTAATGTATTTTAAAATTTCTTTCAACTCTGAATAACTATCACTCAGTGTCTAGATGTAAGTTATATACCAGCCTTTGAATTTTCTTCTTTATATAAGATCAATAAATTATTTAGATAGTTATTATTAACATAATGTAAATGCATTTTTTTAAAAAAATTAAGAGTTTGTAAGCTTTAAATTAAGAGTTTGTAAGTTATTGCTAGACCTAATAACAATATGGGTGTCTAGGATAATAATTTTGTTAATATGAGGAACAACTATGATTGTCTAGGGCATTGTTGGCAAACTGGCTCCTTGAGTGTGGCTCTTCCACAAAATACCACCTGTGGGCGCGCACATACAGTACGATTGAAACTTTGTGGCCCATGCCACAGGGCCAAAGAGCCGCATGTGGCTCGCGAGCCGGGGTTTGCCGATCACTCGTCTAGGGGCTCTTTGCTTCTAGATGGAACCATATTAAAAGTATAGGAAGGGTGAAGGTAAAGGCTCAAAAAGAGAAGATTCACGTTAACACTTGGCTTCTTTTCTTATTTTATTTTTTTCCATCGTCACTTATCCCCTCTTCCACCTCCTCCCATCCCTCTGCAATTACCATACGATTGTCCATGTCCATGAATTCTCTTTCTATTATTTTTTACCTCCATCCTTGCTGCCCTCTGCTTCCCCAAAACATAGAACTTTACCAACAAAGGAGAGAACTCCCTGGAACTTCTATAGTTAGTGCCATTTTCTCTAAGACCTTTTACCCCATCCTTTGCTTTTTATGTCCAAAATACGCTAGATATTTCCAAATATGAAGATATGCATATTTAGAGTTATGTCAGATTCCTAGATCACTGAATAGTAGAACTAGAATAACTCTTAGAGAAATGTAGTATGACATTTGTCCTCTTTCCCTACCCTACTATGTGTTCCCATTTCACAGATGGAGTCATTGATGCTCATTGAAGTTAAATGCCCACAGTCATACAGTAAAATTATATAGTAAACCTGAGGTGATAAACCAGGACTTAAAATTCCAAGTCTAGGATATCTACTCATTTGAGCCTACATAATGGAATAAATCATAATATAAAAATAATTAAAGATTAAGGCATTAGTTCCAGTATGCTCTTAGGGGTCATTTTATGTATTTAATACATGTATACAAATTATGTGTGCATAAATATACTTGTTTAACTTGTTTGACTCTAGAAGATGAGATCCTATCTAGTTTAACATTTTAACTTTTGTTTACCATACTACTAGGTGCAACAATCAGTTTGATAATTGTCAGTCATTGAGAATACAACAGAGAACATTAAACCTTGAAGGCAGATTCAATATCCTTACTGTAACACTTCTATTAACAGGGACACATAGAACTAGAGAAGGCAAGTGACTTCTCAAGATCACCCACATAGTAAGGAAGATTTGCATAGTACTGCAAGCAATTAATACTGCTTTATTTTGGACTTAGTATTTTTAGAATTCATGATCAATATAATTAATATTGTAAATACCAATATAACACAAGAGAAAAAGGGAAAACTTCTAACAAAAAATTGAAGGAATGTGATATGAACTTTCTTAGTGATATCAGACAAATCTCTTTCTCTCCCTGGTCAACTCTACCTACGGTCAAATGGGTCATTAGAGCAGAAGACCTTCTTTAATGTGGAACTAGTAGCTTGATGATCAAGCAGTTGACTGTGATTACAAAATGGTTGGAAGGGGAAATTCTTATTAAGCCATACTCAGCCTCAGAGGCTTTTTTTTTTTTTTTCTTTTTTGCCAGGTTGAAAGGACTGTAAAAAAAAGGCAATTGGAAAACAGAAATGTAAGACAAGTCCATGGAAATGTGTGGTTTTTCCCCTTTGCTTCTCTAGGTAGAAGATATATGAGTCTCAAAAGTGCAGTTAAGCAAAATAAAGAACAAGAGAAGCTGTTGAGGTCTAAAAAAAAATTATGCACACATTAATTTTATGGTGAATATGTTGTTTTCTTAAAAGGAAAGTGTCCTAGGTGAGGCCTCTGTATAAAGAGCCTCTTTGGAAGAAAAGGCTGACATGAATGCACAAAGTTTCAAGTGATAAATAACCTAGACACTGTGTTCTCCCAAACTCACCTTGCCAAGGGTATTGAGGAAATATTTCCTAATTTTAATCTTATGGGTGACGTGGAACCAGTGCTCTTGAGAACGGAAGGTAGGTGTAACCAGGTAACTGGTTTTTTGTGGGATTTTAAGTGGCTCCAGGGAAGAAAGTGCAGATGGCAGTGGCCCCACACATAGTGGCTGGGCTCACTCAGAGCTTGCACTTCCCAGGGAATTCTCTGGAAGACAGGGCCCTCCAGGTGACATGCAGAACAGACTTGAGTGTCAAAATGTCCCCACCATGCTGCTGGCTACTTTTTCTGGCACAGATGAAAATGCATTTGTAACACTGAATACAAATCAGATACCCCTGCATCAGGTCCTCAGTCATCCTATCAATTCCGAGGAATGGCATTTTGATATCCTGAGTACTGAGGATAGGAAAAATCATTGTTCTTTTCTCCCAAGTGTTGGAAGAGTTTTTGATTCAGAAAGACAAATTTGTCTCCCCACTGTAGATGAGAGGCTGAGTATAGGTGTTTGCTTTACATTAAGATGACAAGCTGTGCATGCCTTTCTGAGGTGAGGCCTGGGTGTACTGGGGTGTGTCCCAGAGGAAGTCAGTGTTCAGAGCTTTATTTTTTGTGTGTGAGCTATCCAGTTTAATTATACCCATGCTGCTAGCTCACTTTTTATTATTACTCTTATTCATTTTAATATCCACTTCCCTTGGCTAAACATAGAGAAAAAATTCATTTATTATTTGAACAGCTTCACATTTATGATGTCCTATTAGTTTGCCAAACTGAAGACTACGCTGTAAACGTGCTGTAATAATACACAGAGAAGATGAGCTTGAGGCAAAGGAGCCTCATAATTGCTCATTGCTCAGAATTTGAAAGCACTTCAATGACATGAGATAGGGAAAGAATAAAACAAGGCAAGAGGGGGGATCTGGGGACCAGGAGCAAGATCAGAGGAATGAGACTGACAGTGCATATGTCTCTGTTCAGTTTTAAGTTGGGAAGGAGAATAACAGATTATACATTGACACCCCGAGAACAGCAACTGTCAAAACTGTCAGTCAGTGGGAGATTGATTCCTTTCAACTACTTGTTGAACCAAGAAGTTAAGAGACAAAAAGAGAGGGCATCCAACTTATTTCAAGTCCTTCTGTTTTAGCAAATTTACTTGATAAAATCAGCATCTGAGGGGAAAATAAAAGTTTATTATTTTGTGTTGACATAATGCTAAAGATGGGGAAGAACAACATCTATCCATTCATTCCATTATTTAATTCATTTACTCAAAAATCTATCTTCCATCCCACCCTGACCCCTACCACTTACTCTGTGCCAGGCCAGGTGCTCAGTTACATACAAAGATATGTTAAATGCTAAATGCTGGTCATTAAAAATTGGTATGATTCAATCCCTGTCTTCAAGGAGCTCAACATGTTCTATGAGAGTCAGATAGAAGAGCCAATGACGCAAATGCATTGTGATGTCTGCACACAGGGGTAGGGTGTGTGCCAAGTATTGATGTGAAATAAAAGAGAGTACAGTGATCATACCTCCTTACGGTATTCAGAGGATCCACCCTTTCCTAAGGTAGAGCTGCTGAACTGGATCTTGGATGACAAGGAGGAACAAGCTTCCTGTTCCTTTCTCAGGAGGGTCAAAGTCGTCTCCTTACCTTCAGGCCAAAAGGCACAGAATAAGCAACATCTCACGTCCTCATAATTTCAGAGTTGGAAGCATCTTGGAGAAACAATCCAACTTCATCATAATTACCTAAGAAAATGGAGGAAATATACATTGCAGGGCTCTCATCTTTCAGGTTCTATAGTAGATCCAGAGGGGATTTAAAAGACCTATACTTTTATGCAGTTCAGGAAGTCATTCTGATGTGTGGTCACATTTGGGAATTTGTCAAGCAATTATTCTCAAAATGGGGTCCTGGAACAACATCACTATACCCTGGAAACTTGCTAGAAATGAAAATCCTTGGGCTGAATTTCAGACCCTCTAAATCAGAGATCCTGGGGTGAGGTTCAATAATCTGAGGTTCAGCAAGCCCTCAGATGATGCTGACACAAGTTAAAGGTTCAGAACTCCTGCTCTGGGGCAACAGAGCAGCCCATCAGATGGCACTTCCACATAGTGACTGAAGAGAGTTTACTGAACGGACTGTTTGTATAGGTGTGGCCAATTTTAGGAGGACTGATGAGGGATGAAGCAGTCTGGGATTAGCAACATTTGAAGTGGTTACCATCTCAGGCGCAGAAGACACAGGGGAGAAATGATGTTATAGGAATCTGAAAAGAGTTGGAGAATGCAAGAAGGTTCATGTAACAGAACTTGGCCTGTCTGACCCTCCCAGATGTAAAAATGTAGTGGCAGGAATGGAATAAATACACAACGGGTTCTCTTCTCTCAGCCCCCAAACTTTGACCTGCATCTGCCATTTTGCAAACCCAACCTGAAGTTGAAGGACAATTATAACCAGTTAATGGAGTCTTAGGGAGACAATTTTACAAGGCACAAAATAGGGTAGAAACTGCAGAGAATGAATTAGGCATGGCAGCAGAAAACAAAGTGAAACCAGCATATAACCAACCCCCTAGATTTTCCTGTCCTCCAACTCAACTTCCAGCATTATCTTCTCAACATTTTATGTCACCTTTTTTGTGTCTACCTCCTGAATCATCTTAGTGTATGCAAATATTGGTGACAGGAAACTCACTTTTGCAGGAGAGAAGTAAAAGGTCTTTCTTCTTGTTACTAGTTTTTATTGTTCCACATTCGTCTAAATATAAGAACCTCAGCTCTTCAGCTATTTGAAGATGCGCATCTTGCTCCACCAATGTCATTTCTTCTTTGGATTAAGCACCTACTATTTCTTTTAGTGTTCCTCTTTGGACAGGTTTGGGGTATCTTGGCATCTGGTGACCCTATTCACAGTCTAATTTGCCATGCTCCTCCAGTTAGAACAGACAACTGTATTGCTTTAGATCTTCCACAGAAATCTGCACAGACCAATCTGATTCAATAAGCATTTACCCATCACCTACTATGTATCAGGCTGTATGATTAAGCAAATAAGGGAGCTTCAAAGGCCCTGATTTTAGTCTGCTCCCTGTAAGACCTGTACATGGGAAATGTTTCTAAACTGTATCTTGCTACTCAGGAACTACACGAACCTTGATTTGCGTTATTTCATGTATCTTTGTAATAATATTCTAGGGAAGAAGAAACCAGTCACTAATATTATGCCATGTTTTACCTGGGTGCTGCCAGGTACTATCTTGCCAAGGTCATTAAGTAAAGGATAGAATAGCCCAGAGTTCCAGATCTGCTGAGTCCCTGTTTTGCTCAACTGCAGTTCTATAACTTAAGTTACAGAAAGAAAGGATGAGCACGTACTATTTTGTGCAAAGAAATATTACATGATGCTCCCTCACCTCTCACTTCCAATAGTTTCTGGAAGCTTGTACCTCGATACCAAAATAGAAAAAATTAACACATACTTTCTTCACAGAACTTGAAAATTAACTCATATGTATTTTGAAGAGCTCAAAATATCCTTAAAATTATTTGAAGAGATACATTCATCATGCCAATAACATGATAGATTCAGAATCTTAAGGCTGAAAGGCCTTAAGAGAAGTTTGACCCAGTTATCCTCATTTTTTAGCATTCATCAGCGTCTCCTGAGGGCTTACACAACTCAATTTCAGGTCTCATTCCCAGCATTTCTGATTCAGTAGGTAAAGGGCGGGGCCTGAGAACCATACTTTGAGAACCAATGTAGAATATTGGTAACAAGAATACCTTACATATGGATAGCACTTTACAAAGAGTTTTTAGTTTCATTATTTCATTTGTTCTTTATAATAGACCAACCAGTAAGCAAGCTAGATGTCATTAACCCATTTTAAACATGAATAAACTGAAACTCAGATTCATATTGAATATTATATTCAAGGTAATACAGCTAGAACTAAAATCCATCTAATCACAGAAAGAATCCTATATAATTTTAAGCATATTATTTTTAAAAAGTCACTGTGGTCCTGATAATTATCTATATCTATAACTATATCCATATTTATATCCATGTCTATTTTAAATGTGCAATCACTGAATCTCAGAGTAATAGGGGACTTTCAAAAGGAGACAGGGCCATATCCAAAAGCTCAGTCTTTCCTCTCTTATTCAAGATTTCCTCCATTATAAAACTGCTTCCCTCTTCGGAAAGGCCATTTCCTTAAGCTTATTCATATCAGTTTTATATCATACAGTACCAAGGCACTGCCTTCCCCCACACCTAACCCAAATAAACAAACAATCTATTGAAGACTGGTTTTGCTACACAAAAATGGCTTCAGGATAAGTCTTCTGCCTGCCTTTTAATGAGATCTCAGCCAACAAGCACCTCCTAAAGAGCAAAACTGGAGCCAATACTCTTTCCTTCCTCCAGCTTTAATAAAGGACTAGAGTGCCTCAGTTCACTCCTATCCAGTGACAGAACTCTGAAAGCTGAGTGGAAACTTTGAGAAATTCATTTACTCTCTCTATTGTTTCTATTCTCTCTGTCTGTAAAACGGGGTCAGCTGTATTGTGCCTCATGTGCAAATCTGTGTGCTGCGAGGTTTAGCGGGTAAGTGACTGCACAACGTGTTACAGATGGATGTGTTATGGAGGAATGCTTAATATCAAAGTGAGATGTCATTTTCTTTCATTCTGCATCTGTAGTTTGTAAAACAAATGCTTCTAAATTCACAGTGTTTTTCTCACATGTACTATTTTTTTCCAGAGTGATATTTTCCCAAAGACTCACGCTGACTTAAGCTTCTGGAACCTTGTGGGTGGATCTGCTAAATTAAAGACTCATATTTAAATTTTCTGCATAACACTCGTGGGTTGAATGCATCACAGTAACTATGGAAAGTAGAAAAGATTTCTAGTCCTAAGGGGCGTGGGTAGAACTCTGGGGTGAGGGATCTGTGAATCTAAACAGACAAGAAACCATTTCTCTACCAAAATCACTGGTACCTAAAATGTAGTAAAATATAAAGCTAACTAGAAATATGATAGAGGGATAGAAGGATAAATAGATAGAAGGATAGATAGATGATAGATAGATATAGATAATATATAATGATACAGATATAGATGATGTAGACATAGACATAGACATGGATATAAATATGGATATAGTTATAGATATAGGTAATTATCAGGACCACAGTGACTTTTTAAAAATAATATGCTTAAAATTGTATAGGATTCTTTCTGTGATTAGCTGGATTTTAGTTCTGGCTGTATTACCTTGAATATAATATTCAATAGGAATGTGAGTTTCAGTTTATTCATGTTTAAATGGGTTAATGACATCTAGCTTGCTTACTGATTGGTCTATTATAAAGAACAAATGAAATAATGAAACTAAAAACTCTTTGTAAAGTGCTATCCATATGTAAGGTATTCTTGTTACCAATATTCTGCATTCTTTAACCTACCTCCATTTTTCATACTGAGAGAAAACTTAACATTTTCATATTTTGAATATTTTATGTTCACATACTTAAACTATTTTTAAAGTAATAAAGGTGATCAAAACTCAGGAGTGAACTAAAATATTAATAAATATATATATATATATATATATATATATATGTGTACATATATGTGGGTGTACATATGTGCGCATGTGTTTGTGATTGCATATGGGTAGTTTTAATTCAAAAGTTATTTCCAGTCATAGAAATATTTGTGGAGATCTTATCTAAAGAAATAAAGAAAACAAAACAAAACAAAACAAAAACAATGGCCTATTCAGGGAGAAATACCTGCTAGGTATATCCAGAGAGATGCTGCCTCTCTCTTTAACACATATCTGAGTTACTCTAATTCCTGCCCTTTGTTTATTTTCTATAGTTCAGGACTACAAGTTTAAAGATTAACGTTTTAAGTAAAGGGCATCTTTTTTTGTTGATTCCTATTAAAAAACACAACATGAACTTTCAATTCATTACTTCAAGGCAGCCTCAGTCATTTGTATAACCCCGTTTGACTCTGGGTTATCTACCATTGAGTTATATATAGTTTAATCCAGAAATTTCACTGTCATTCTGAAATAAATACTTACACAGAAATATACAACCCTTTACAAGATCTGAATTACATTAAAACAACCAAAACAATGTGACAATACTGAGCTCCAGTAGTTGAAAAACTGCTAGTGATCTTGTATGCATTTATATTAATTTACAACTGACTGTAATCCCTCACCTCAAAATCCAGGAACAGCAGATAAAGACCTGAGAAATGCAATGGTCTAGCAGTGAGAACATACATCCCTTGATCTGATAAATTCTCTTAGACTCAAATTCCTCATCTAAAACCTGAGGATAATAATACCCATCTCAAGTGTTATCAAGAGAGTGAAATGACCAAAACACATTTAAGGAACCTGAAAAAAAAAACCACACAAAAACAAAAAATTGTGGTCAAGGATAGCATTTCTTCTCCCTTTGATGAGTTTGTTCAGAAGTATTCCATTTAGAACTGTGAGATTGATCTCTCTCAGAACGGTGAGATATATGGGAGTTTAGATAGAAAACAAGGAATTCATCCCATAGATAATTGAAGTGGTCGACCAGTAGATGGTGAAAATGAAGCTGCAGAAAAAGAAAGACTTCATTTTCTGCTAAGAGGATAGTGGTAATGTAGGGTTGTTCTTTTTTCCCCCTATTTGTTTTTATTCCCAGGAACATCTAGGTGACAAGAAAGAAAGGTACACTTTTTTATCAATGACCTTAGTACTCAAAACTATTAAACCTGCCACTTTGGAGCCTGACGCTCTTCTGTAGAGAGTCATTTACAAGTTAATTCTTACATAGTGTAAGAATTTCCAAGCACACTGGCTGAGTAATAAGCAAATACAATAAGGAACTACTCATTACTATAATTTTCTTTGGTAAACAACTAAACCTCAGAAAGGCCAAATAATTATGTAACACATTTTTCAAAATCAAATTCTTTATATAAATAGGGACTCATAAAATTATTTGACTGAGCTCTGCACACCCAAGGGGTTTCTGGTAAGAATTGCCACCCAAAGTACCAACTGTGTGCCAAGCCTGGAGCTTAATATGGTGATGATTACTATTAGTAGAAGTAATAATGTAGTAGTAGCATTATTAATTACTAGAGGCCTGGTGCATAAAATTCGTGCATAGGGGGCTGTCCCTCAGCCCGGCCTGCAACTTCTCCAATCTGGGACCCCTTGGGGGATGTCCAACTGCCGGTTTAGACCCGATCCCGTAGGATCGGGTCTAAACTGGCAGTCAGACACAGGGATCGGGCCTAAACTGGCAGTCAGACATACCTTTCACAATCTGGGACTGCTGGCTCCTAACTGCTCACCTGCCTGTCAGCCTGGTCACCCCCTAACCCAGTGGTTCTCAACCTTCTGGCCCTTTAAATACAGTTCCTCATGTTGTGACCCAACCATAAAATTATTTTCGTTGCTACTTCATAACTGTAATGTTGCTACTGTTATGAATCGTAATGTAAATATCTCATATGCAGGATGGTCTTAGGCGACCCCTGTGAAAGGGTCATTCAACTGCCAAAGGGGTCACGACCCACAGGTTGAGAACCACTCTCCTGCCAGCCCAATCATCTGACCAAGCACAACTGCCCTCCCCTGTAGACCTGGTCACCCCCAACTGCCCTCCCCTGCCGGCCACTTTGTGGTGGCCATCTTGTGGCAACCATCTTGTGGCAGCCATCTTGTGATGGGGTGAGGGTGGCCATCTTGTGATGATGTCGTGTGAGGGAGTCGTGCCACCTAGGCTTTTATTATATAGGGTGGCTCATGAAATCACAAAAGCGTAGTAGCACTGCATTAAAGAAGTATAACACTGGTTTCATTCAGAATACCTATAGCCCACCTTAGTACTATCATTGATCTCAGAGGCCTATACTTGGAACTCAGTCTAACAGAAAAGAAGAAAGTTGAGCCCTAACCAGTTTGGTTCAGTGGATAGAGCATCAGCCTGTGGACTCAAGGTTCGATTCCAGTCAAGGGCATGTACCTTGGTTGCGGGCACATCCCCAGTAGGGGGTGTGCAGGAGGCAGCTGATCGATGTCTCTCTCTCATCGATGTTTCTAACTCTCTATCCCTCTCCCTTCCTCTCTGTAAAAAATCAATAAAATATATAAAAAAAAAGAAGAAGAAAGTTGAGCCAGCTTTCTTAACCTAACTCTCTAGCCTGCTTAATTATATATCTTCCTTCTATATCTTCCTTCTAAGTCAGAAAATCAATTTGCCTTAAGTAACATATTAGAATGGAGTACTAATAATTTTTAGGGTACAGAATCTTTTTTACAAAATGAATCTTTAGAGAACTTCCAATATATCAAAGGTTAAAATGGTTTGCTTGTGTGTGTGTTGGGGTGAGGGGGTAGTGGGGAGTGATGTGTCATAAAATAGGACCAGGTTCTTCAGAGCAGAAGGAAATCAGGCTCTGAGGATTCTCAAGAGAAACCCACAGATTAAGGCAATGGTTTTGTAGTGTACCTAAAAATACTGTAAGAAAATACAGGGACTCTGAGGATTCTCAAGATATTTCATCTCTTTTTCTTCTTGACTTAGTTGCAGAAGAATTAGTGCTTGAACTAGTGTTTTAGTTCCTAAGAACAGCAATACATCTCTCTATTTCCAGTGGTAGTTTACTGTCTTATATGTACAGTAAATTTTTAGATCCTGCCCTGACCATTTTGGCTCAGTGGATAGAGTGTCAGCCTGCGGACTCAAGGGTCCCGGGTTCGATTCCAGTCAAGGGCATGTACTTTGGTTGTGGGCACATCCCCAGTGGGGAGTGTACAGGAGGCAGCTGGTCGATGTTTCTGACTCTCTATCCCTCTCCCTCCTTCTCTGTAAAAAATCAATAAAATATATTTAAAAAAATATTTTTTTAGATCCATTTCATTAAAAAAAATTATACCTGTCTATCTATCTGCCTATAATATAAAACATGGTTAAGAGGAAATCCCATGATTTCCATTCCAGGAGTCTAGATAAATTATTTTAGAATTTGTTTTTTGTAGGAGTTACCATCTTTCTATACTTATTGAATGAGAAACTCAAACTTGGAGACTGAAAGTTAATTTCTTGTCATAATTTTTGCCATTATAAGAGCCATTCACTGACTATTCTAGGTATCTATAATAATAAAAGTGTAATATGCTAATTAGACTGGACAGGCAGACCACCTTCCGGACATCCTTCCAGACAAAGCCGCGAAAGCGGGGGCCAAGGCAGAGGTGGTTAGGGGTGATCAGGCAGGCAGGCGAGTGGTTAGGGGTGATCAGCCAGGCAGACAGAGGGGTTAGGGGCAATCAGGCAGGCATGCGAGCAGTTAGGGGTGATCAGGCAGGCAGGCGAGTGGTTAGGGGTGATCAGGCAGGCAGGCAGAGGGGTTAGGGGTGATCAGGCAGGCAGGCAGGTGAGTGGTTAGGAGCCAGCAGTCCTGGATTGCGAGAGGAATGTCCGACTGCCAGTTTAGGTCCGATCCCACAGGGATCCCTGCAGGATCAGGCCTAAACTGGCAGTCGGACATCCCCCGAGGGGTCCCAGTTTGCAAGAGGGTGCAGGTTGGGCTGAAGGGACCCCATCACCCCGTGCATGAATTTCGTGCACCAGACCTCTAGTGTAATGTAATCATATATCCTTATCTTCTTAAAATAAGGCATATTTTTACTAGCTTTGGCCAATGGAATATGATCATATTGATGTATGATATATGTCACTTCCAGGAAAAAGCCTTTCCTAATTGGCACCTGACTTATCATGTTTCTTTCTGCTTACCATGGTAACTAAGGATACTCCAGACAACAAAGGCTCTGTCAGTTTGCATACCTGAGTCAGAAGGATATATCCACAGTGGACTTGCATTATGAATGAGAAATAATCTTTTGCTGTTTTAGGTTACTGAATTTTGGAATTATTTGACTATCAGCACAATCTAGCCTATCCTGGTCATGTAAACCAGTAGAGTTATTCACACTATGGCATCAGCATTGTTATTCACATTACCAAATTTGTTGAACTTCTGTGGGGTCCTTTTTAGTCATAATTGTTATTGAGTGGGTAAAACAAATAAGACAGACCCTGAGCCCTCCTAGTCTTATAGAGAAGGCAAGGCATGTACCAAAAGCTATCAAACAAGACAGTGTATATTATGGGCCCTGGGGGGGTGGGGGGAGGGAAGAGGGAATTTTGAATATATGATGATTACTTCCTGTTAAAATGTCATAGAAACTTCCAAAAGAATGTGACAATGGAGCAAGACTTAAAGGATAAGTAGGATTTTGATGGTAGTGTTGGAGTCCCCACAGTGTAACGTAGGGTGAAGTAATATACCCATTGACACCTTGAGACTGGATTCTCAAGATGTTAGGGGACAATCTCACTTTTGGGATAAGGAGAGCTGCTTCTTGAAACAAATCAAGTTCTGCTAGTTTCTGAGAGACAGAATCACCCACATATATGGGCCTGTCTTCCTCTTATAGGAGGGTGAGACATTTAATCCAGTGACACAAAGCCAAGGCATTTTGTTTCAAACAAGTTGGCTGAAAATACATTTTTTTAAAGAACTGCACTCAGCTCAGTTAGTTTCCTTTTCATCTGTTTAAGGTATCAAACAAAGTATTTTTTTTTTATTTCTTATTATAAATTCCCTGACACTTTTCCTTCCAAAGCCAGAACTAAGCACATTTATTTGCTTTCTTTTTGTTCCTTCCTTCTTTCTCTTACATTTACTAATAGTGCACTAGCACCAGGTATTACACTTTATTAATAAGTTTTTTTTCTATTTCTTACTGCATTTAGTAGTTTCTACTTTGTGTCATACCTAGCCTAGAGAATGACATTCATATATTATTCATCTTTGTATTTCTTTTCCTTTTTTGATCCCCACCCAACATAGAAATTTCCGGTGTGTACTAGGTATTTGCTGAATGAAAGTTTTTTCTTCTTGTTTTCTTTGGCTGTTCTTCGCTCAGGCACAGGCTCTCCCCACCCCACCCCGGGTCTGCCTAAAGGTATATTTGACCACTTTTGACCACAGTGAGCACCCAATCATTACGGATTTTTGCTTCCCATTTCAGCTGTGTAAACTAAGAGTCAGATCACAGGCCACTGGGATATTTGTGGTTAAACCACTCAACCACCTTGGGATTGTGTTAACTCACTGTTATGGTTTTCCGGAGTTTGTGTGGGTTGAGATTGATTTACTTAGCCTTTTTATTTATTTATTTTTTTTTGTAAGAGCTGTAACAGGATAGCGTGCTTCAAGTTCACTTTGTTAAAATGAAGCCAGCAGCTCTGAGAAATCATTTTGTTTGCTTTCTACCACTGTTTGATATAAAACTGGTGCCTAAACAAGGTGAAGGGCCATGGAGGTATTCTACTTGAAGAGGCAACTTCCTTTCTGGCATTGAATTGAATGTAATCTGAAGAGTCCTTGAAATAATCAATGGTAAGGAGAGGGAGGAGCTGACTTCTCTTAGATTTCATATTTGCCCCAGGATATGAATGTTTCCTGTTAGAAGAAACTCTAGTGGAAAGAGTATAGTGGCCACATAAAAAATTTATCTGGAATCTATCTGCAGTCAATAGGTTCTAATTCTCAACAGCTCCTTTAGTCTCAGGTTTAACTTTACTGACTCAGTCTTGTTTTGAAACTGAATTCTGTCTCTTTTTGCCTATGACATTGTCTTCTTTTAATTGAGAAAAAGATACACTATCCTTTACATGGGAAGCTGCTGATCGGCCATTGAGGGTATCTTCTGGCAATGTAATAGATGCACATTTAACAATCTGCAAGCTCTTAGTTTGTAAGACAAGTGACTACATTTAGGCATAGTGGAACAGAGTGAGCAAATGACAAATCCTAGAAATTTTAAGGCTAGAAAGGGCTTTGGAGGTCCCAGTGCTCAACCCCTTTATAATTGACATTCTAGATGAAAAATTTACCCTTCCAAGACACACAACTATTTAATGGCAAATCCAAAAGACATAGATGAAAACTGTGCTTATTTTCAAAAGTGTCAAGTGTAGCCAAGTCAAAGAAAGACTGAGGAACTGTTCAAGATGGAAAAAAACTAAAGAAAAATGATGACTAAAGGCACCATGTAATTCTCAATTGGATTTTTGGCAATAAAAGAATTTGTTGGAGCAATTGGGTGAAAGGTAAATGGGGCCTCAGCATTAGATGGTCATAATGAATCAATGTTGATTTCTCAATTTTAATGACTGCATTATGGTTATGCAAGAATGTCTTTGTCAGAGATACATGCCAAAGTACTCAGAGGTGGTATGGCCTCATGTAAGCAATTTTCCTTCTATGTTTCAGGGAAACATTTGCACTATTCTTGCAACTTTTCTTTAAGATGAAAATTATTTTCAAAACATAACTAAAAGGGAAAGAAAAAATAAAATAATTTTTAAAGATTAGTTATTATTTATTTAAACAATTTAAAAAGATTTTTCAAAAACCCACCTAGTGTGGGTACCATATCTGGGCCCTTTGCAGTACCCTACTTGCAACTTTCCATCAATGGCAGTTACAGTATCAAAGTGTCTTTCTTCAAAATAATAAGCTCAGCCTGGGCCCATTCCCTCTTTCTTCTCTTTGGCATCTCTCATCCACAATGGAATAACAGCTCATCAAAATATACCTTTGTACTCTGGGGTAAAAAGCTACTTTATAACAGTGTGCCAATCTTTCGTTTCTATGTCTCTTATATCTCCTCCAATCTAGTGTTGTCCTTCCTTTCCACCTTCTGTTTTTATGCCATTTGTTTGAAATAAATCCAGGTCAATTTTCTTTCAGAATGTCCCTCATTCTGGACTTAATTATCTGGTTCCACATAGTATCACTTAACGTTTTCCTCTATCTGCCTTGTTGCCTGTGATGCATTAGTGATATGATACCCATTTGCTAAGGTACAAAATTAATTTGGTACCTCCAGCTTGGTTTTGTAATCCAGGGCTCAGGCATTTTCAAGTTCCATCCTACTTTTAGCCCAGGACAGTTAGTTGCCTACCACAATATAATCTGAGGGAAGGGAAAAGAATATTTCTTCAGAATTCTTTAAATCCCTTAAACTTAAAATGAATGCCTTGATGGGAAGATAATGATGGCAGCATAGTTTTTCAATGTTGTTACTCCTCCACATAAAAACAGAACAACTAGAGAGAAAATACAGAAGAGTTAAAATATAAAAATCTATGAACAACATAAAAAATTAATTCAGGTGACAAAGAAACTCTACAAATGCCAAAATATAGCAGAGGGACAGATGTAAAAATAAAATAAAATTCCAAAATAAACCATGGGTATTCACTCTAAATTACAGCAGGCCATTTTGAGAATAGCACTAAAACTGGTTTTGTTAGTTCAGTATAGCCTAGTTCAGGGGTGGGCAACCTTTTTGTGAGTGCGTGCCAAAACCATCAAAATCTCTGACTCAAAATTCTTCGGCGTGCCAACCCTAATTTTTTGAGAACATGTTACGCCTACTTGATATCTCTTAAGGTGTACGTATGTGAAGAACCTTGAAGAAATAATACAATTCATTCAAGCGACAAAAACACAGTATATGATGATGAAAAATACATTTATTTTTTAATGTATACATGTACACTGATAGTCCGACAGAAAACTTTATGACTCCGTTTGATATTATCAGTGTGACTTTTGCTGCTGCATCACTGATGACAGAGTTTTTACATCAGGTTTATATTTTGTGACCTTCAGAGATATGCACGAGCTACTACTTTCATCTGTCAGGCTACTCCTATTAGGAGATTTAACAAAATTCATCACTGAGAACAAAGATTCACAAGCATATGTGGATGAAACGAAAACACTGGTCGGATCTAGGAAGGCAGGGAGAGTTAAGGCAGAGGCATAGAAATTGCTCTTCCCCTCTCTTGTCAATCCATGTCTATGATCTTTAAGATAACTTGTTATGTAAAATTATTTATTTATCTAAGATGAACCTACACTGAATTTATCTGAAAAATAAAAAAGTGGTATTAAGAAAAAATTGTAAATGGAAGATTATAAGAGAGGGTTTTGCGTGCCAGCAAAAGTTACTGGCGTGCCATGTTTGGCATGCGTGCCAGGAGTTGCCCACCCCTGGCCTAGTTGAAGTGAATGCAGGGTAACTGTGGTAAGTAAGGTCATAAGGGGCTGGAGAGGTCCAGTCCTTCTGAATTTCTGATCCAGCCAGTATCCCTTTCCAGGATAGTCTTACACAGAAGAGCAATGACAATAAAAAATAAGCAAGATAGGGACAGTAGAGACAAAGCAATGAGAAGAGGCAGATAAATATGGGGAGGGAATCTGGGCCAGAAAGTCTCAGAAAACAAGCCAATAATATTTTTGGACACTACAAGAAAAAATAAACCCACAGAAAATCTGACCAGCATCAAACATTTTGACAACAATGCTTTTATTTAAAAAGAAAAAAATGGGATAGCTTGCTAGCTAGTTTTGCTCAGTGGAGAGGGCATTGGCCTGTGGAGTGAAGGGTCCTGGGTTTGATTGTAGTCAAGCGCACATGCCTGGGTTGTGGGTTCAATCTCCAGTAGGGGGAATGCAAGAGGCAGCCAATCAATGATTCTTATCATTGATATTTCCATCTCTCTCCCTCTCCCTTCCTCTCTAAAATCAATAAAATCATAATTTTAAAAATGGAGTAGCTTATGTTACCAAAGAAAATATAAGCTGAGGATATTATATTTAGCATAACCGATTTTTATGTAGAAAAGGCAAACACAAAGTTGCCGATATTTAAGAACTCAGGGAATTTTTTTTTTTATGAACACATTTTGCAGAATTGCTAGAGAATAAGCTTCAGAAAGTCAAAATTATTAAAAAGACATCGTCATAGGTCTGGAGTTGACTATTAAATAAGTAATTACTAGGATAACTAAGACTAAAGGAAAATTAAAAGGGAGAGAATATAGTAGATAATGGTCATATGTTCAGACAGTAGAAATGGCACAACCCCCCAAAAATAGCAAACGAATGAGAAGCATGTAGGCAAAACACGTTTACCTGTCCTCGGTAATTATATTTGTGGTGGTAGCATTAGTATTCTTATTCTGAGACTGTTATGTGTATACTAGAGGCCCGATGCACAAAATCATGCAAGGGTAGGCCTTTGCAGCCCCAGCTGCCGGGACCCTAGCAGCCCCAGCTGCCTCACAGCCCTGCTCCCCTCCCACACCCACCTTTGCCTGGCGCTGCCCGCATCTGCCGCCACACACCCCTGGTTCCCTGGTTCTATGGAGCTCCCTGATGATTGCCCCATAGAGGGTGACCTGGTTCTCCCTCTGCAAGACAATCATGGGGTGATGGCAGGCCCCTAACCAATCGCGTCTCACCCACTTTGGCTGGCCTGGCGCCAGTGCATGTCATAGCATGGTCATTTGGATGGTTGTTCTGCTGTTCGGTCATTCAGTCGATTTGCATATTATGCTTTTATTATTATAGATGAGGGAAAAGAAGATGAATAATTGAAGTATATTCTATTTCTATCAGCTCTTATGTTATTGAGAACCAGGATTCTCCTATTGAAAGAAAGGTGGGACAAACATAATACAGAAGAGGATAAATAAAAACTCTGTAATCCTGAATTTGAATTGCAAGGGTCAGTATGATCTCATGAAGTAATTACTTTAAGTATATGTGTATTTCCCAGTTCTTTCCATTGAAGAGGACTAGAAACAAAGCCCAGTGAAGTAGCATTGAAAATTTCTAGTACCCAGATGATGATACTGAATTATTTCCCACTGGAAAAAAAAAACAAGGGTTTTTGGAGGAAAGGGTAATTCAAGTCTGGGGCAGGAAATGTAGAAGATAAGCCTGGAACATTCTGTCATTACAAAAAAGCCATATCATGCCAAAATTGGAGATAGAATTTGGGTCTAATAACTCAGTTCTCTAAGCATCTTCCATGCACCATTTTTAGCCACTACATTGGAACCATAAACTTTTTCCATAAGACTTGCTTAGATTACACCCAAGTTTTGTTTAGATGCTTTTTCAGCTTCTAACCGCTCTGGTTCATAGCTATGGCTGTTTTATGGCAAGGACACCTGTTCCTTGGGATCTAAGCTCTAATCCATTATAAGCTCCCTTCATATTGGCAGCAGTAATGTCCAGCCTCTATCTACTTGGGATGGATCCAAGCAGGTGTCTTAGAGGCAAAAGTCCCCTTATCACATTACAAAATGCTTTGCTATGTGGTAATGTCCATTAATGAAATCCTTTTGAATTGGTGCATAATAGATATCAAGAAATATATTTTATAATAGAAACCTTGAAAAATCATTTCTGTTTCTTGTAGCTTCATGCATTAATCACTCAATGAATTAATTTAATAAGCTTGGTTTGTTAAATTACCATGAACCAGGCTCTGTGTTAGGCTCTAAAAAGAGAGCAAAAATCAAAACATATTGGAGCCCTATTCTTAGAAGTTGAACATCTCTTTTTCCTGAGCATACCTTTCTCCTGAACATCCCAGGGAAACTCATAAGGTGAGAAAAGTTTATCCATGGCTGATGATATGCTTTGTAGGACAGGATCTATTATGAGTTTGGAACTGTAGGCCAACACTTATCTCCTTGAAAGGATCTAAAAGATATTCTTTTCTAAAGGAATGTTACCCTCTCTGCCCCCTCACACACTAAGGCATGGAGTAAACAACATGGGAGAGAACCAGTTGCTCACTGAACACATTATTAATTCTTTCATTGTATTTAAAGATACACTAGACAAAATCAATATATTTAGCACAATGTGTGTCAAATTTCTATAAATCAAGTTGTATTTTAATAGGCTTTGAACAACTGCTATGCTCATTCCACATCGATGCCTTCACTGTGGCTGAATCCCTCATGTGTGGCCATTTGATGTCCTCTCTGTCTCTCCTAATGCCAGTATCCTCATAGAGTGAGCTCTAGCAGTATGAACCCTCCACATAGATCTGATGTTCCCTATATTTTAATTTTATCTCTTCAATTAAAAGTGAGAACATAAAGCATGTATGTGTTGATGGAGCTGGACAGATCATAAGTGAGAAAAATTATTTAAGTAATGCTCTATACGTTAAAAAAGGCTTTTTAGACATAATCTTACTTTAAGTCTTTCTATAATGTAACTTTTTAAAGTATAAATATCTCTTTCATTAGTTAATATTTAATTTTATGCCATGCTTGCTTAAAATGAGGGGCACCAATTCCTTTATTAAAATTGTAAACACAAAACTTATTATCCACCTATGGCCCAGAAGTATCACTCCTTTCTGCCTCCCTTTGTGTGCTTATTTTCATGATAAAATAAAGGCCTTGCTTGTTTGTTTTTCTTCAGCATACAGCAATAAATTTTAAAATTAATCTGAGGACTGTATCTTTTCTTATATTTACCTGGCTCCATATCTTTGCACAAAGAAAAATTATCTATTATTCTTTAGAAATTGATGACTGGGTGTCTCAATTTTTGTTGTCTCAAGAGATTACTGATTATTTTAACATTTTTTCAAAAAATCAGTCTTTATTTCAATATTCAGTATAATACTTTGTATAATTTTTTTTAAATGGAACATATTTGTTGAATGAGAAGTATGACTGTATCAGTGAGAGTCTATAATAGCTTAAAGCCAGGAAAGAAAAAGTCACCCATTCCCTATCTATGCTGTATTTAAGAAGTCATACAGCTTGTAGAAAGAAAATAAATGAGAACTAAAATATAGTGGACATCCAGTGTTTGACCAACATTCCTCCTACCACTTCTGAAAATGTTTTCAGATTTTTAAAAATATTTTTTATTATTTTAGAGAGAGAGAAAGGAAGAGAGAGGGAAAGAGAAAAACATGGATGAGAGAGAAACATAAATTGGTTGCCTCTTACACACCCCCTACTGGGGATTGAGCCCAAAATCTGGGCATATGCCCTGACCAGGAATCAAACCTGTGAATGCTGAGTGCATGGGATGACACTCAACCAACTGAGCTTTACCGACTAGGGACAGATTTTTTTTTTTTTAAGAGATATAATTATACTAGAGGCTCAGTGCACAAAATTTGTGCACTGCGGGGGGCGGGGGGGGGGGGGTTGTGTCCTTCAGCCCAGCCTGCACCATCTTCAATCTGGGACCTGTTGGGGGATGTCCAACTGCTGGTTTATGCCCGATCCCATGGGATCGGGCCTAAACCGGCAAACAGACATCCCTCTCACAATCTGAGACCCCTGGCTCCCAACCGCTTGCTTGCCTGTCTGCCCAATTGCCCCTAACCACTTCTGCCTGCCAGCCTGATCACCCCCTAACCATTCTTCTGCCAGCCTGATTAATGCCTAACTGCTCCCCTGCTGGCCCAATTGCTCCCAACTGCCCTCCCCTGTCGGTCTGATCACCACCAACTCCCCTCCCCTGCCAGCCCAGTTGCCCCCAACTGCCCTCTCCTGCCAGCCTGGTCACCCCTAACTGCCTTCCCCTGAAGGCCTGGTCCCCCCCAACTGCCCTCCCTCCCCTGCAGGCCATCTTGTGGTGGCAATCTTGAGACCACATGAGGGCGGCCATCTTTGACCACACAGGGGTGACCATCTTGTGTGAAGGTGTGGTGGTCAATTTGCATATTACCTCTTTATTATATAGGATTTCCTTCTTTCCCTTCAGTGTTTCTTTGAGAGTTTGGTTTAATTAAAAAACATTGTTAGTTTCTTCAGATGCCTTTCTCTCCCTCTCCCTTCTCTCTCTCTCTTTTTCCTTCCTTTATTCTACTCTTCTTTTTAACTAAAACTTTATAGATACATTTAAATTCCTCCTTCCTTCATCTTCCTCCTTATCTTTCTTCCCAGAGGAAATCACTGTCTGAATTTGGTGTGTGTAATTCCCACACATATTTTGTACTTTTACTACATTTATCTGTCCTTAAATAATAGGAAAATGATAGGGAAGCATTATTTTGGGTATTTAGATAATTGGAGTAACATTTTCTGTCTGTTTGCAACTTGCTCTTTCACTGAACATTATATTTAGTTGTGTTTTTATAGAAGGTGATTCAATATGACCCAAGTCTTTTTCTCAAGATTTGGAAAGGGAGCACACTACCCAAGTAATAACGGAATTCTTCTTTCCTTATCTCAGCAGATTAGTTGAGGAGTAGAGTGACTAATGGAAATCATATGTTTCCATTTGAGACCAGGGAAATAGGTGCCTCCATGGTGGAAGATGTCACCTAGGATTTTCCATCAGTCATAATTCTAACAAAGTGGAAGGATGATGTGACCTGAATGAGCATGGCAGCAACCAGAAAGAAGCAGCGAGTAAAGATGGAGAGAATTCTGACAGTCCCCAAGCCCTTGGTTCCAGTCATCTCTGACTCTGCCTTCTTCTTGCACAGCTTATATGAGCAATAGATACTTCCTATTATGCTACCGAATTTGTGTTGGGTTTCTGTCACTAGCAATCAAGTGTCTTGAATAATGAACAATATTTGCTATATTTTACTAGAACATAAGAGAACTAGTATTCGTTGAGGTTCTATTATGTGCTAGTCATTGCACAAAGCACTATATGCATTATTGCAATCCTTACAGCAGTGACAAGAGGTAAATCTTATTATTTAAAACCTAAATGGTATAGCTGAAAAACCAAGAAACAGAGAATGTAAATAATTGCTTAAGTCAGATAGCTAATACATGCCAGAATTCACATCCAGGTTTTGCTGACTTTGGAATCTATACTGCTTCACTGTTCTCAATTATATCACGCTAATCAGAAGGTAAGACAATATCAAATGTTGATCACTGATTAAGCAATGTAATTTAGTGGAAATATTTCATGTGGTCAGGAAGTTGAGTCTCAGCTCCCTCTTTTACTCTATGTGAGCCTGGACAAGTAAAACTTTTCTTTGATGTTCTTCCTTCACCAATAGAAATTTATCTAATGCAAAGAATGTGTTACATATCTACCATCTGATTAATATAAACTTTTTATTTTCCAAGTATGGTGTGGTTTCCAGAGAGATTTCCATAAACCCTGGCTCATCATCCAGAGCCATGTTTTTATAAGACAATGGGGAAGGGTCAATATTTTTACTTATGTGTAGCCAAGAACAAAGATAAACTAAATGGCCTGATCAGGGATTCAGACCCCAAAATCAAACTCACAATTGATTTTAATTGTGAGGACATAATTTTAATCAATGAATAGCTACCCAAAACATTAGCAGTTAATGTTTAATAGTGCGTTTTCAATGCTGATTGTTTTCAAAGGTTATTTTGGTATCAATGGAATAAATATCAATAATCCTTTATTTAATATACATAAATTAATATGGCACTGCTCTATTACGAAAGTACATGATACTGTTTTGTTCACATGTTGTGGGTTAAAGTAGACTTTTCAAGATACCATAACCTCCTATAGGAGATTCTGAGGTAAAAATAACCTTCAGATAAGGTTTGGACCCATTCAACAACATAAGAAATGTCTCAAAGTATTTTTTAACTCTTAAAAAAAAAATGTAGTAACTTAAAAGAAACTTTTTTTTCCAGAAAAAAAGTGCTGTTAATCTGAGTACTTTGTAGGTGTAGTCAGATTTTTCACACATCCCATATTCACCTAGAATTTAAGAGTAAATATTAATATTTCTTCTTCTTTCCTACCATAAATACTATGCTTTGATATTTTGGATTGGTTGAGCTTTTACAGTTTTTTTTTTTTAAATCCTATTGAATATTTTGATCATGTCAGATTTTCTCCAACTGACATAATTATGTTGACACATGCAAGCTGGTATGAAGAATAAAAGCATGAAGGTGGTTAAATTCAAACAACTGGCTAGTTACTTATTATGAAGTAATATGCATCAATTGAACTTTAAAATTTAAATTTTCTCTCTTTCAAGATTTGTGACAAAAAGCAGACTATGTTCTTAAATACCTATAACTTTGTATAGGAAACCAATGTTTTAGGTAGGTCAGAATTGTTACTGTCCATCTCTTATATGTAAAAAAATCAATGAAATCACGTACACTGTGACAGACACATCACTCTCATGCTCGAGAGCCACACAGAACAATAAACCCATGGCATTTAAGTTTATGAGACATTTTCTTCCATATCCATGTGAATTCTCAAAGGTTTTCACTGGAGAGTCTTATGCTTTCCCAGGTTCCTACTGCCTGGTTAGAGATGCTCACCAATGCTATAAATAAAATGGCTCAGGGCCTTTTTATCTTCTGATTTTCTATGGTAAACATCTGACAAAAGAGAAAATCCAGAAGCAATGATATAAGAATGGCTATGACTGACTAAAATCTGAGGAAATAGATAAAATTAAAACCTGGGTTTTCTATCATCTTTTAATCTGTGCCCCTAAGATTAAGTTTTAGATACAATTTCCTGGAACCTAGAGAGTGATTTTTTTTCAACTGAAACATTTCTTTTACTATAAGACTTCAAAGGAAGGATACCTTTCTAGAATGGAGGGATTTCTGGGTCCCTGTTGCATTTCTACAAGCGCTCCAGCTCTCACATGGCCCTTGCTCTTTAGCTTTCACACTTTTGTTAGTTTCCTTGAACATCTTCCTTGTCCTCCACTTGCTTTCTAAAACGTTCTCAAAGGCTCTGTCTGCAGCCCTTTTCTTAGTCTGCATGCAAATTCAAGCTTCCACATGATTCCTATATGCCATTGACTTCAGTCTCTGTTATTGGCTCTAATTTCCCGGACTCATATAACCAAATTTCCCTAAAGATCTCTCCGATAGGGACTTCAAACTTTAAAAACTTTTATTTTTTTAATTATATTTTGTATTGATGTCAGAGAGGAAGGGGAGAGAGAAAGAGATAGAGAGAGAGAGAGACATCAATGATGAGAGAGAATCATTGAATGGCTGCTTCCTGCATGCCCCACCCTGGGGATTGAGCCTGCAATCCGGCATGTGCCCTGACTGGGAACCAAACTGTTCTCCTGGTTCATAGATCAACACTCTATGCAAAGCCACACTGGCTGGGTTTAAAATTTTACATTTTAATTAGAGCTTACATTTAAAATTATTTTGTATTTGTTTCAGTTGTATAGCATAATGGTTAGACAATCATACACTTTACAAAGTGGTCCCCCTGATATTCTCAGTACCCACCTGGGCCCATACATAGTTATCACAATATTATTATCTATATATCATATGCTGTAATCTACATCTCTGTGATTATTTTTGTAACTACTAATTTTTACTTCTTAAACCTTTCTCACCCAGCCCTCCAGCCCCCTCCACTCTGGCAACCATCAGTCTGTTCTCTCTATCTATGAGTCTGTTTTTATTTTGTTTGTTTTTTATTCTTTAGATTCTACATATAAATGAAATCATATGGTAATTATATTTCTCTTCCTGACTTATTTAGTGTAACACCCTTTAGGCAGGCACCTCAAATTTAATATTTCTGAAAACTGAATTATCCTTTCTGCTGAAGTAGATGTACTAGTAAATTGGAGTGACACCTGGCCCATGATACTTCTTCCTGCCAGAGTAGATGAAGTTGAAAGGTTTAGGTTGGGCCAATCACATTCTGCTTGCCAGAGACTTGAAACCTGAATGGAGAAACTAAAAATATGAGTGGTTAGAGCTTAGTCACTTTGTTGGCAGTTCAAGGAAATTCCTGTTGCCAGGCAGAGAATGCAAAGGTACCTGTTACTGTTTTTTATTAATATGTTATTAAAACCTTCCCCTCTTCACATGATATCCCTTATGTTTAACTAGAGGCCTGGTGCATGAAATGCATGCACTTGGGGAGGTGTCCCTCAGCCCAGCCTGAACCCTCTCCATCTGGGACCCCTTGAGGGTGTCCAACTGCCCGTTTAGGCCCAATCCTGCTGGGATCCCACTGGGATCAGGCCTAAACGGGCAGTCAGACATCCTTCTCACAATCCAGGACTGCTGGCTCCAAACGCTCACCTGCCTGACTGCCTAATTGCCCCTAACCGCTTCTGCCTGCCAGCCTGATCACCCCCTAACCATTTCCCTGCCAGCCTGGTCAATGCCTGATTTCTCCCCTGCCAGCCCGATTGCCCCCACCTGCCCTCCCTGCCAGCCTGGTCATGCCTAACTGTCCTCCCCTGCAGGCCTGGTTCCCCCCAACTGCCCTTCCCTGCAGACCTGGTCCCTTCCAACTGCCCTCCCCTGCTGGCCATCTTGTGTCCACATGGGGGCGGCCATCTTGTGCATTGGAGTGGTGGTCAATTTGCATATTGACTGTTTATTATATAGGGTACCTGTACCACCATCTAACCAGCTACCCAAGCTGGAAATTGTAAATCTCAAGTCCCATTGTTCTCTGCACATCCAGTCATTCACTCAGGACAGAGATAGGGCATTTGAAGGCAATTTATTCTAATGTCTGAAATCATCCATAGTCAAAATTTATCTTTTAAAGTCCCATAAGACTAGAAACTAACTTTGTCTTTCAATAGATCCAGTACATCCAGCTTTTCATACAGGGCTAGAAAAGATTGATGTTCCTTTAATGGAATAGCTGATGAAGTCGCTAATTTGCACTTAGGCACTAAGTATCTGCAAACTTTAAAACCTAAGGCAGCGATCGGCAAACCGCGGCTCGCGAGCCACATGCGGCACTTTGGCCACTTGAGTGTGGCTCTTCCTAAGCCTTAGGAGTACCCTAATTAAGTTAATAACAATGTACCTACCTATATAGTTTAAGTTTAAAAAATTTGGCTCTCAAAAGAAATTTCAATCATTTTACTATTGATATTTGGCTCTGTTGACTAATGAGTTTGCCGACCACTGACCTAAGGTATACTTACAGTCCAGTGAGATGATCATGGAATCCAGAGCACTCAAAACTGAAGCTGAACAAAGAAATAGGAGGGGCATGTCTCTCACTTCATGGCCATCATATGAACATTTTGTGTGTCTTTTCAAATTAAATGAGCATATTATGGGACTTTGTTAGGTCTCCTACTTGCCTCAAACTCTCCAACCCATATTATTTTGATCTAATATAACACTATGTGATTAGAAATTATTTTCCCCATACTGAAGATAGTTGATCCCAAAATTAGCTGCTTTTTTAATATTACAGGATAGTTAGAGCCAGAGCTGAGCATCAAATCCAGGAATACTATGCTATTTACACTCTATGGCTGAGATAATCCAAGTGGACTTGATGGAGAAAATGACATGAGAACTGGCCCTTGCATAATGGAGAAAGCATGCACAAACAGACATGGAGAGAGAATTATAAGGTAAGGTAAGCAGGAAACTGCATATACCAGTGTAGAGCATCTTTGGGGAAACATACGACTAGTCCAGGAGTCTGTAATATAGTACACATGCAGGAAAGTAAAAAAAACAAAAACAAAAAAGTCTGCTTATGTAAACTGAGAGTGAAAATTGGATTTAATTAATCAGGGATGGGGAACATCCAACCTGCTTGCCATATAAAGCCTGTGAAATCATTTGGTCTGGCCCTGCCAAGGGATGAGTTAATTTGTTTGACCAAATATAGCAGGCTAATTTTTAAGTTGATAATTTTGTATGGCCCACTAATGATGTTATAAATATCCAAATGGCCCTTGGCAGAAAAAAGGTTCCCACCCCTGAATAGATGGAGAGATTAAAGGGATGGATGAAAGAAGGTGATTAAAATTAAAAAAAAAAAAAGAAGAAAAGGGGGGAGGAAGTAAAGAAGACAGAGAGAGAAGAAAGAATGAAATGAATTCATTGCATAATAATATACAAAATAATTAACTATTATATCTTGGAGATTTTGCTAGGACATAGAACAACCTACATTTGACTGGTGTCAATGAGAGAGTGGTTACTAGCCATTTTAATTAGATGAAAAAATGAATAAAACTACAAAGTGACCAAGATATTGGCAGTATGATAAAAGATTATAGAGTTTTTAAAATAAAATACCTAAATGTAAAAGCATCAATATGAATAGATTTCTAAAATGAAAACTTGGTGTCAAAAGCTAGTTAGAGAATGATCAATATAATAGGATACCATTTATATGCATTTTTAAACACATAAAATACACTAAAATGGGGCTGCACATCCTATATAATAAAAGGCTAATATGCAAATAGACCCAACGGTGGAACAACCAGAACAACCGAACAACCAAACAACTGTTTGGAATGATGTACACTGACTACCAGGGGGCATGCGTGGAACATGGCAGGCGTCGGCCACGGCAGGATGATGGAGCAGGTGAGCAGGGGCGCCAGACCAAGTTGGACACCAGTTGCTGTCATTGGGATGAGCCCTGGTGGTTACTGAAAATTCTTTGCTCCTGCATGCTTCAGTCCCTCCTGGTGCTCGCACCTGCTGCCAGCACCGGCCCCACTCGCTTCCACTGCCGGCACCTGGCACCAGCCCCAATCACCCCTCAGGGCTTTTTCATCTCCCCATGCTCCTGAGGGGAGATCAGGGCTGGCAGCTACCTCTTGCACCCGCTGCTGGTGACAGTCCTGCTTGTACCTGCAGCTGGCACCGGAGCTGCCGCTCACACCTGCTGCCAGTGTCTGGGGCCGGTCCCACTCATTTGGTGCTACCAGTGGGTGTGAGCGGCGGCTGCTGGCCCTGATTACCCCTAGGGGCTTCTCCACCTCCCCCGGCTGCTGAAGGGCAATTGGGGCAGCAGCTGCTGCTTGCACCCGCTTACAGCGCCGGCCCCACTTGCACCCGCTGCTGGCACCAGCACAAATCGTTCCACACCTTCATCAGGTGTGAGCAGTGCAGGTGCCAACATGGTGTGGGAGCTGCAGTGACAGGAATGGGGCTGCTGGCAGATAGTGGACTGGGGGCCATGGTGGGGGGGGGGGGCGGGCAAGGAAGCAGAGGATGGGCTAAGACCTGTCCCTGTGCCTACCACAGCCTCATGGCCCAGAGTTCCTTTCAAGGTGCATGAATTCATGCACCTTGAAAAGATACATACTAACATTAGGGCGGTGTTATTCTATGCAGATGAAAGTAAGAAATGACTGGTTTTAAATAGATCCATGCTCTTTATTTCTAAATAAAAATGAGAGAGAAAAGAGAACTGAGACAAATATAGAAAATCTTAACGTCTATAGAGTCTGAATAAAAGGTACATGTGCATTATACCCCTACTGTTCTGTGCACTTGAAATATTTACTAGTAATAATAGAAAGGAACTAAACCAACATCGTCATTACATTGCAAAAAATAAAAAGAAAGGGTAAGAAAATTTTAAAATGGCATTAAAATTAATATTCCCAGGTTTTGCCTTTGGTCAAAATAGAATAATAGAGTCTAAATTTCCCATTCCATCTGAAACAACAATACAACAGACAAAATATATAAAACGGTGACATTTGAGGCATTGGTCATCAGGAAAGGAAGACAGTGATCCCTGAGAGATAGGAAGTAGATGAGGTGAGCCCTATAATTACCCCAGCTTACTGCCTTGAGAATTTCCAAGCTGGATTTCAGTAAAGGAAATCCAAGCAGAGCTCAGACCTCTCTCTGAGTTGAGCAGATGGAGTCTGAGAAAGCCAAGGAAGCTAGAGTTCACAGGGCAGGATGCCAGAGAGGAGAGGGCTGCGTGGAAAGAACTTTGGAGCTGTGCAGATGGTTCCCCTCAAGCCTTCAATGGAGCACTGATTAGCATATGCATTGAAAGTTTTCGCAGCTACTATGGGGAAAACATCTGAAAGTATTAAGGGAAAAGTAATTAGAACTTATAGAGAGGGATAGTGTCTGTTCCTGGTAGGCAGAATTGAAATCTTCATAATTCAGAGGCTATAAGACTATTAAGAAGGGTCTTGCCTCAGTAAGAAGAGGTGGAAAGAATTAACCTTAGACTAAATGCTGCATTGGTCTCACCTAACAAAGCTTAAGAGTAAGACCCCAAAAGGTGAAATTATTTCCCAGTAATTTAACTGCACCAGAACAAAGCCAAGTACATTTTTATGAATAAAAACGTATCTAGTACCCACCAAGGTAATATTTACAATAAAAAAAATATGAAGCAAGCTAAGAAGCAAGAAAATACAACCATAAACAAAAGAGTATCAATCAATTAAAACTGACCAAGAAGTGGTAGAGATGATAGAATTATCACACAAAAAATATTAAAATAGTTATTATTAATGCATTTCTCAATAATTAATAGAATAGGTAGATAGACAATCAATAAGGATATGAATATTTAAATAACAATTTGAACCAAACTAACCTAAATAACATTTCTAGAATACTCCACACAATAGCAGAACACATTCTTTTCATATGTGAAAGGAGCACTTACAAAGTAGAACATATTCTGAGACATAAAACAAGAATCAATATGCTTAAAAGATTCAAGTAAAAAAGTATGCTTGCTAATCACATAGAATTAAATAATAATTCAATAACAAAAGAATTCTGAAAAATCTAAAAATATAACACATTTCTAAATAGCCAAGATCAAAGCAGAAATAAAAAAGAAAATTAGAAATTTTGAACTGAATAAAATCAAAACATATAAAAATTTGGAGACATCACTAAACTATAGTTGGTGGTGGTGACATATAGCACAAATGCCTATAATATGAAAGAAGAAAGCTCTCAAAACAATGACCTCAGCATTACTTTAAGAAACTAGAAACAGAAGAATGAATTATGCTGAAAGTGAGAAGAAAGGAGATAAAAATCAGAACAGAAATCAATAAAACAGAAATAAAAAATCAATAGAAAAATGAGTGAAACTAAAAGTTGATTCTTAGAAAAGATTAATGAAATGTATAAACCAGACTGATTAGGAAAAGGGAGAGAAAACTCAAATTATCAGTATCAGTGATGAGAGGTTTCTGGAAGATATTGGAAGGATAATAAGGATATATTATAAATAATTTATGGGAATAAATTCAATAGCTTAGATAAATTGAACTAATTCTTTGAAAAATACTAACTGTCAAAGCTTACTCAAGGACAAATATATAATCTGAATATACTATATAACCTGCATATATATATATATATATATATATATATATTCAATAAAAATTGAATTTCTATTGAAAAACAGGTCCAGAAGGAAAAACAAACAAACATGCTAGGCCTAGATGCTTTCACTGGTAAACTTTATCAAACATGTTTGAAATAAATAACGTGAGTTCTACACAAACTCAGAAATTTAAAAAACAGAAAATGCTTTTGAGCTTATTCAATGACACAGGCATTATCCTAATACAAAAACAAGACAAAGACATTACAAGAAAAAACAAACAAACTACAGATCCATATTTTCCATGAGGATACATGCTGAAATCCTAAGCAATATTTTAGGGAATCAAATTCAATACTACATAAAAAAGAAAATGCATTGTGACCAAGTGGGATTTATATTCCAGCAATGTAAGTCTTGTTTATCATTCATATATCAACTAGAGGCCCAATGCACAAAATTTGTGCAAGAGGCTCAGCCCTCACAGCCCCAGCTTCATCCGGAAAGTTGTTTGGCTGTCCGGTCTACTTAGCATATTATGTGTTTATTAGTATAGATTAACATAATTTGTTATATTAACTAATTTTTAAAAAATTAAAAAGCAAATGACCATTTTAATAGCTGCAAGGGAAGCAATGACTAAAGCCCAAATCAATTTCTGTTTAGAAATAGAAGGGCGGGGGGAAAAAATGGACACATATGTAATACCCTTTGTAATACTTTAAGCAATAAAAAAAAAAAAAAGAAATAGAAGAAAACTTGATAAGGGCAAGTAGGAAAAATCTATAGAGGATATACTTAGTGGTAAAGTACTAAATTAGTTCCCTCTAAGATTAGAAAAAAGACAAGGATCTCTGCTGTCACCATTTCTATTCAACATTGTCCAGAGGTTCTGGCCAGAGCAGTCAGACAAGACAAAAAAATAAAAGTATGTCTTTAATCACAGAAAACGTGGTGATCTATTTAGAATATTTGATTGCATCTACAAAAGTTATCAGAATTAATATATTAGTTTAGCAATATTGCAGGATACATAATCAACCTACAGAAATTATATATATATAACATGAACTACCTAAAGATGAATCTGACAAAAGATGTGCAAGACCTATATACTGGAAACTACAAAACCTTACAGAAATTAAGAAGACAAAATATGAGGAGAGATATCTTATGTTCATAGGTGAGAAGCCTCTATATTGTTAAAATCTCAATTCTTCCCAAATTAATCTATAAATTTCAATCAAAATTCTAGCAGGATTTGTTGGTAGAAGCTGGAAAGTGGATTCTAAAATTTATATGGAAATGTATGGAACCTATAACATCCAAAGAGATTTTGCAAAAGAAAAAAATTTAGAGGATGAATATTACCTGATCTCAAGAGTTATCAGAATGCTGTAGCAATGAAAAGCATGTGGCATTGGCATAAAAATAGATAATAGATTGTCAAGCTGCCAGGCATCAAGGTGGTCATTTAGGGCAATGAGCCAAACTGAAAGTAATAATCACATTTTTATTCATGTGCTGTGACAGTGCAATCAAATGATAAAAGAGCAAAGTGCTAGCTCCCTAGTGTCTATTTTTCCCTGGGGAATGGCACTAGGCAAGGGGTCAGATGATATGTGACACAATGGAAAGACATTATATCTCTGCTAAAAGGCTCTAACAGGAGGCACTTACCTCTTTATGGACCTGAAGTGCTTGGTTTTGGGAGGCAGGAAAGGTAAGGTATAGAAAAGTAAGGAGTCAAAGTGAAGAAAAGCCCCTCAGCCAAGCTGGGAATTATAAAGATATTTATTATATTGATTATGTTGAAGTTTATGTTAATACTTAACAAACTGTACAGTTTAAACATGTATAGTTCATTGTATGTCAATTATACTGCAATAAAGATGTTTGAAAATTATTGATTTCTGTTCATGAAAATACATATTTCTTTCTTGCAGACAATTATCAGAGATGAGTCCAGAACTTCACGTGCTATTGCATGTCAGGGAAATCAAGCTAATAATAGGTTATTCAGGGAATTCCATGGGAAAGATGACTTGATCATACATTTGATCTTCACTCCTCACAGCTACTACTAGAGTTTGAGTTAACAGTATTATTCTCTTCTTCCATAGTTCACCTCTTGATGTTTTAAAACCAGAAATGTTAGGCAATTATTGCTTACACTCTACCAGTTAACTCCAAATTTGATCACATAAATGTCCCTTAACTTCCTTTGGTAACAATAAGACTTTATTGTTACTTGAAGACTTCAAGGTAATTAGCATAAATTGTGAAACAAAAAAAAATTTAGAAAATTAATCTAAAATCACTGATGGTGATTACCATCAGTGGAGTGCCAAGCTGGCTTCCACTGTCCTATGAAAGCCAATTGTTAAATAGTCAATATTTTTATAAGCTAGTGGCTAAACATAGCGATCATTAAAATTTAAATTATATGCTCTAACAATTAATTATATTAAAAACAAAGATAATGAATATTCAAGACTCACCACTTCCTACTTTACAACATTTACTATTTATTATCTGTGGTCCTGAGATTTACATCTCTTCCCAACTGTCCATATTAAATGACACCATGTTTATAGCTTGAAATTGGTCAAAGTGGGAATATTTACACCAAGAAAACAGAAAATACTACAAATTAGTGTTTGATTTATTGTTTTGTTGGTGGTTAAAAAATTTATTTTAAAAATGCCAGTGATGCAGATTAAATTAAAGTTGTATCATGTCTGTAGTCATTGTATTTTAGCTACCACAAAAAATGAGGAAATATTATTCCAATGTTTGAAAACTATTTCTGATTCAGCTAATAAATTGCATTAGTCATTAACAAAACAAAATTGTGGGGTATATTTTTGTTGTTAAATTTTTTACCTACACATTAAAGAACAAGCAAAAATATCAACAACATTCATATTGAAACTATATTTATCAATTGTAAATATGAGTTGGCGATACAGGAGTTCAGCAAAACACAGTGGAAATATTTTCATTGTGTACTTATTATTATTTGTAAATTTTGTGTTACATAAACATTTTATTAAAATTATAATAAACCTAAGTACACAGAAATATGCATCCATTTGCCCTAGCTGGTTTGGCTCAGTGCATAGAGCATCAGCCTAGGGACTGAAGGGCCCTGGGTTTGATTCCAGTTAAGGGCATATACCTTGGTTGCAGGCTGGATCCCCAGTAGGGGGCATGCAGAAGGCAGCCAATTAATGATTCTCTCTCATCATTGATGTTTCTATCTCTTCCTCTCCCTTCCTCTCTGAAATCAATAAAAATGTATTAAATAAAAAGAAAAGATAAAATGGCAGTTTTCCTAGTGTTATTTTTTTTATCTTCAACAGGTATCCTGTTAAATAAGTTTAAAAAGTATGGCACAAACAATTATGTGCAGTACATAATACTTGATATTGATAATCATTGACTAAATTACTGGTTTATGTATTTACTATACTAAACTTTTTGTTGATATTTTTCTACTTAGTAAAATAGAAATTTGTGCACAGGGTGGACGGGATTTCCCTCAGCTCTGCCTGCACCCTCTCCAATCTGGGACCCCTTGGGGGATGTCCAACTGCCGGTTTAGACCTGATCCTGGGATCGGGCCTAAACCGGTAGTTGGACATCGCTCTAACAATCCAGGACTGCTGGCTCCTAAATGCTTGTCTGCCTGCCTGCCTGATCACCCGCTAACTGCTCCCCTGCCGGTCTGATTAACACCTCACTGCTCCCCTGATGGCCCGATCGCCCCCCAACTGCCTGCCCTGCAGGCCTGGTCACCCACAACTGCCTCCCCTGCTGGCCTGACCTCACCCCCAACTGCTCTTCCCTGCAGTCCTGATCTTGCCCCCACCTGCCCTCCCCTGCTGGCCTGATCGTCCCCAATTGCCCTGCCCTGCAGGCCTGGTCACCCTCAACTACCATCCCCTGCTGGCCTGGCCGCCCCCAACTGCCCTCCCCTGCTGGCCTGTCCACTCCCAACTGCCCTTCCCTGCTGACCTGATCACCCACAACTGCCCTCCCCTGCCAGCCATCTTGTGGTGACCATCTTGTGCCAGCCATCTTGTGGTGGCCATGTTGTGATGACATGGGGGTGGCCATCTTGCGATGACATGGGGTGGCCATCTCGTGACAGCCATCTTGTGACGACGTGGGGGCGGCCATCTTGTGACAACATCACGGTGGCCGTCTTGTGACAACGTTGCACGATACCACCTAGGCTTTTATCATATAGGATTTGTTAAAAAAAATAAGTTAAACACCAAAGGCAAAAAATATATGAATCGATGGATAAATTTGCCACATGAAGAAGCAATGCTTTTGTAGTGCAAGAAACATCACTCAAAAAGTTTAAAAGCTAATGATGAATTAAGAAAATATATGCAAGAAATATTTGCTGAATTAGTAGCTTTAATCTAGAAATAATTTTTACATCTCTATATGTAAAAGATGATACCCTGGTTAGGAAAAAAAAAAATGACAAAAGTCATTGACAGAAATTTCACACAAAAAATTCAAGCAGCCAATAAAATACAACAATTATCTCACCAATAAAAACAATTAAATTTAAAATAGAATAGTTTCTGCCCTAACCGGTTTAGCTCAGTGGATAGAGTGTTGGCCTGCGGACTAAAGGGTCCCAGGTTCGATTGCGGTCAAGGGCATGTACCTTGGTTGTGGGTACATCCCCAGCAGGGGGTGTGCAGGAGACAGCTGATCGATGTTTCTCTCTCATAGATGTTTCTAGCTCTCTATTCCTTTCCCTTCCTCTCTGTAAAAAATCAATAAAATATATTAAAACAATAAATAAAATAGTTTCAGCTTTAAATATGAAGATTTTAAAAAGATAATCTTGGAGAAGGTGATATCAGAAAATATGGGACTCTCAAATACTCTGGATGGGCATAAAATGACACACTTTCTAGAGGGCTCTTTGGCAGTGTTCCTCATATTTCTTGACCTCATAGTTCCACTTCTAGTAATTCATGCTAAGGTATTACTTAAGGATATGTGGAAAGATGAAGCTAAGAGAATATTTGTCACAACTTTACTTATAATGATGTTTGCATATATGCACATTGTATAAATACTCGTGGCCCAGTGCATGAAATTCATGCACATTAAAAGGGAATTAATTAGAGAAAATAATTTAACATTGCTATTTGCCCTTTCTCTACAATAGAATTGTCAGAGATGAAAGAAAATTAGTAAAATGTATATGAAAATCTCCCTCCTGTCAGAGTCTTGGGCACACCGCGGGACCCATTGTCAAATCCCTGCCCACCCGCATGTGCCTCGAAATTGCGTGAGACCCAGACTTGGCCAGTCCCAACACTGTCCAGCCCCGCAGGGCAGAGGGTGCAGCCTTAGGTCCCCCAGCCCGGCACTGGGTGGGGGTGTGTGGCTGCAGGTCCCCAAGCCCCAGTCTGGAGCGAGGGGTGCGGCTGCAGGTCCCCGAGCCGGGCCTCAAGTTTTTTGGCCCTGACTCCAGGTGGGGAGCACAGCCTCAGGTTCCCCATCAATCCCACTGGATGAGGGGCGCAGCCTCAGGTCCCCTGGCCCGGCCTCAGGTCTCCCAGCCCTGGCATGAGGGCGCGAGGGTGCAAGAGCACTAGGATGTGATGATCATTTGCATATTAGCTCTTTATTATATAGGGCACATACATAATACTTATTAACTAAATATAAACTTTGTTTACAGTACTTTAAGTAATTTATATATTTATCAAGAATGAATGAGTTAAACTATTTATATACATACAGAATATTAAGCAACCATAAAAATTATGTAGTGAAATATTTACTGTAACAGAATGACTTCAATGATACATACTTTTGGCTGAAAAAGTAGCAGACTTCAAAACTATATACAGTATTATCTCACTTTTGACAAAAATGTATATTATGCACACATATACATACACAATAAGATACTGAAGGATATACCAAAAAATGTTAACTGAGCTTTTATTTCAGGTGGTTTTATTGTATTTTTATTTTAATTTTTTGCCTACTTGGATTTAATTGTTCTGCATCAAGAATGCATTACCTGTACAATAGACTTTTAAAAGCCATCTCAACACTACTTCAGCACTTCATGAGTTTCATAACCAGATGATTCAAGGACTTGTTAGTGCTCAGATTTTTTGGAATTGCAGCTGCTTTGCTTAGAGGTGCATTTGGAAGCAAGTCAGTGTGGTAAGTGTGACCTAAGAGGGCACTCCTGGAAGGAAGAGAATTCCCTGTGTTTGCACTTTTTCTGGCTATGCAAATGCTGTGCTGACTTGAGCAGCCCACTGGTGGCAGCTCTCTTCTGGGCTTGGTGTGGAAAAGGGAGGAGATGCTGACTCATTTTACTGAATCATTTTACTGGGGATGTGACTCTGGGTTTGGTTACCCACAGGCATTTCTCCTGTGATTGGGTATCCTAGGGGAGGTTTTATTTTAACATGTTTAATAGAGGTGTTTTCCAGGCCAAGTGAAAGGTTGTGAATGACACAGAGGGAGACCACACCCTCCCATTTATATCCCTTTACAAGGATTGGGGCAGCCTGGCCTCAGGCTTCTGACCTCAAAGTTGGAATTTAACCACTGAACAACACCTCATATTTAAACCATCTCTATACTTCTATTCCTTAAGAGTATCCTAGAGAGGCCTCTAGACTTCCACCATGGCAGGCCCAACATAAAGATTACTCTGGGAATTAAGACTGTGGGGTATGCTGCCTAACACATTGGGAAGGCTTGTTCTGCATCTAAATGTGAAGTGACATTTGGTAGGGTCTGTGTGCTATACTATGAACAGTCTCCCCATCATTTCTTTAGTTGAATCTATTGACAAAGGCATTATTAAGAGCAATAAATTTGACAATCTATATGGAACTTCAATTTGACAACCTATATGAAACTTCAAATAGGGCCAGGGGCTGTGCTAGATACTGAGAATAGAAAATGAAATAGACGAAGCCTAGAGGTCAACTCTGTAACATACAGTCCACAAAAGACTTTGTGTGAATAAATATGTGGTGTCCATAAAGTTTGGAGACATAGGCATATAAGTATAATAATCCATATATATACATAAAGCCAGGGGCTGTCACAACCAAAACAACTGAATAGATGACCGGACAGGCTGTGTGGTGCGATCAGGCAGGCAGGAGGGTTAGTGAGGGATAACCAAACAGCAGGCTGCATGGGGCAACCAGGCTGGCAGTGGGGACAGTGAAGGGAGACTAGGCTGGTGGTGGGGGCAGTTGGCGGTGACCAGGCTGGCAGGGGGCAGTAAGGGGCGACCAGACCAGTGAGGGGGGCAGTTAGGGGCGACCAGGCCAGTGATGGGGGCAGTTAAGGGCGACCAGGCTGGCCGGGGGGGGGGGGCAGTTGGGAGTAACCAGGCTGGAAGGCAGAGGAGGTTAGGGGTGATCGGGCTGGCAGGGGGCCCAGCAGGGGGCCCAGCAGGGGCAATCAGGCAGGCAGGCAGGTGAGCAGTTAGAAGCCAGTGGTCCTGGATTGTGAGAGGGATGTCCAACTACCCCCCTGGCCAGCCTGGTTGCCCCTCAGGATCTGGCCTAAACCGGCAGTTGGACATCCCCTGAGGGGTTCCAGATTGGAGAGGGTGCAGGCTGGGCTGAGGGGACCCCCCCCTACCCCCGTGCATGAATTTCATGCACCAGCCCTCTAGTCTAATTATAATATCAAGGACTAAGACTTCTCTAATATATAAAATCAATAATGTACTTTCATCTATGTCTCCAGACTTAATAGACACCTTGTTGAATATAACATCATAAGCACTGTGGTAACAATATAGAGTTAAACCATACATTCCAGTGAATGATTAATTATGCCTGGTAAATTCAGGTAAAGACAACGAGAGAAAGCCATATTAATTAGGTCTTTAAAGGATGAGTAGATGTTCATAAGGAAGCATATTCCATGAAAAGAAAATAGCACTCGAAGGGAATCATACCCTGGTCCTGTTTAAGGATAGAGGTCACAAGAACTTAAGAAGTGAAAATGAAAAGTATAATTTATTGGGGTTGGGAGGCTGGGATATTGAAAACTAACTGGATAAGATCTCCAGTTTTCTTCCATTTCTGACCCTTCTACTGGTAGCCAGAGGTATGATAATCATCAAACTGATACCCAACAAATGTTCAGAGAGTGGGCTGGGCAATCAACATAGGTGGCAGCTTGTAATTAGGAAGAATTAAGGGCAGATCAGAGGTATGCATACTTGATAACATGCAGTTGACTTTCAATAAACCTCTTCACCTGTAGAGTCTCACACAGTGCCTGGAATTATCCTCTGCAGGCTGGTGTCAGATGGGAGGATTTTTATAGCCAAAATTCTTGAACCTGAGACCTTGAGGCTTGGTTTTGTCAAAGTTTATGAGTAACAGTTGAGGTTGAATAGAATCAAAATCCAAGTATAAGGTTCAGAAGTAGAAACAGAAGGAGCCTCAGAGACTTGCTTGGCATCACGTGGCTGTTTGTTAGAAAGGCAGACTCACTGCCCATCCCAGGCTTCATGAATCCAAATCTGAATTTTAAAAAGATTCTCAGATGATTTGTATGCTATGGGTCTGAAGATCATATTTTGAGTAGGAACAGTTTAAACTGTTGTTTCTCTAATTTAGATGCATATTGAAATTAGCTTGGATGTTTTAAGAAGAACTGGTCTCTGGGACATATCTGAAGATATTCTAATTTAATTGGTGAGGTCAGAACATCAAAATTCAGAAGAATAGGAGAAGCAATCAGGAAAAATGTCACCAAGAAACAGGTTCTAGTTATCAGAAAAAGTAAATGAAATGTGTGTTAGATGGATGGATAGATGGACAGACTGATGGATGAATGGAGGGAGGAATGGGTGGATGGATGTATGGATGTATGTATGGATGGATGGATGAATGGATGGATAACAGGATATTAAAGAACTGTGAGATAAAAGTCTACTATTTTGATCATAACCTTTGGTGTGTGTTCCCTCTCAACACATTGGGCCAGTGTTTCACACAGCATTATTTGTAGACTAACTAAGGGAGTACCCATTTTAAAATGTATATTCTGGTCATACCTTTATATTGAATTGGCATCTTTAGAGGTGTGCTCAAGTAATCTACATTTTCCGTACATGCTTCAGGAGAATGTTATGTACAGTAAAATTTAATAACGTAGTAACTGCTTGTCTCAATAAAGTCCTAGCTAACTGTGGAAGGGCAATCTACATTGAAGAATAGAGAAGGATTTTGGTATTTATTTGGACAGAATAAGTTTTCATTGTGCAATAACTGATGCAGGTATTGGAACATGGTTGGTTTCCCTGGTTATGACTACTAAATGCTAGTAGCATGCCCTAGTCATTGTGACAACCCAAATATCTTTTCTCACATTTCTGAATGGTGCCTTCAATTTGACTTCTTCCTTACCCATTTAGATGCCTTTTATTTCTTTCTCTTGACTTATTGCTCTGGCTAGTACTCCCAGTACTATGTTGAATAAGAGTGGTGAGAGTGGACATCCTTGTCTTGTTCCTGATCTTAGGGGAAAAGCTTTCAGTTTTTCATCATTGAGTATGATATTGGCTGAAGGTTTATCATATATGGCCTTTATTATGTTGAAAGCACTTTCCTTCTATTCCTATTTTATTGAGCATTTTAATCATAAATGGATGTTGTATCTTATCAAATACTTTTTCTGCTTCTATTAACAAGATCATATTATTTTTATCCTTTCTTTTGTTAATGTGTTGTATAACATTGATTGATTTGCAAATATTGAACCATCCTTGTACCCCTGGAATGAATCACACTTGATTGTGATGTATTATTTTTTGGATGCACTGTTGTATTCAATTAGCTAGTATTTTGTTTAGGATTTTTGTGTCTGTATTCATCAGGGATATTGGTCTGTAGTTTTCTTTTTTTGTGTTATCTTTACCAGGTTTTGGTATCAGGATTATATTGGCCTCATGGAATATATTAGGAAGTATTACCTCTTCTTCAATTTTTTGGAAGAGTTTGAAAATAATAGGTGTTAATTCTTCCTTGAGCGTTTGATAGAATTCACTGGTGAAGCCATCTAGTCCTAGGCTTTTGTTTTTTGGGAGGGTTTTATGGTTGTTTCCATTTCCTCACTGGTGATCGGTCTATTTAGTTCTTCCAGTTCTTCATGATTTAGTTTAGGAAGGTTATATATTTCTAGGAACTTATCCATTTCTAGGTTATTGAATTTGGTGGCATAAAGGCTTTCATAATATTCTAGAACGATCCTTTGTATATCTGTGATGTCTGTAGTGATTTCTCCTCTCCCATTTCTGATTTTGTTTATACGGGTCTTTTCCCTCTTTTTGTCACTTTTTGTGGATGACATGATGCTGTATATAGAAAACCCTAAAGAATCGACCAAAAAATTACTGGAAACACTAAGCAAATACAGTCAAGTTGCAGGATACAAAATCTATGTGCAACAGCAAAACTTCAGAAAAAGAAATGGAGAAAACAATTTTTTTCCAATCACAACCAAAAGAATAAAATACCTAGGAATAAGCAAAGAATGTGAAAGACCTATACACTGAAAATTACAAAACATTATTAAAAGAGATTGAAAAAGACACAATAAAATGGAAAAATGCCCCATGTTCATGGATTTGAAGAATCAACATAGTTGAAATGGCCATTTTACCTAAAGCAATATGCAGATTTAATGAAATCCCCATCGAAATCCCAATGTCAATTTTTAAAGAAATAGAAAGATAAATCATCAGATTTGTATGGAACCACAAAAGACCCAGAATAGCCAAAGCAATCCTGAAAAAAAAAAAAAAAAAAGGATAATGCTGGAGGTATCATGCTACCTGACTTCAAAATATACTACAGAGCTACTATAATCAAAACAGCATGGTATTGCCCTGACCAGTTTGGCTCAGTGGATAGAGCGTCAGCCTACGGACTCAAAGGTCCCGGTTTCGATTCCAGTCAAGGGCATATACCTTGGTTGCGGGCACATCCCCAGTGGGGAGTTTGCAGGAGGCAGCTGATCAATGTTTCTCTCTCATCAATGCTTCTCAGTCTCTATCCCTCTCCCTTCCTCTCTGTAGAAAAATAAATAAAATATATAAAAAAAAAACAGCATGGTATTTTCAGATAAACAATACACAGATCAGTGGAACAGAATAGACAGCCCAGCTATAAAACCACATGTATATGGACAGATAATTTTTGACAAAGGAGCCAGAAATGCACATTGAAGTAAAGACAGTCTCTGCAATAAATGGTGCTGGGAAAACTGGAAAGCCATGTGCAAATGCATGACACTGGATTGCAGTTTGTCCCTATGTACAAAGATTAATTCAAAATTAATTTTGGATCAAAGACTTAAACATAAGACCCAAAACTATAAGTCACATAGAAAAAATATATAGGTACCAAACTTATGGGCCTGGGTGGTAGAGAACATTTTATGGACTTGACCCCAAAGGCAAGGGAGATAAAGGCAAAAATAAATGAATGGGATTATATAAAACTGAAGAGCTTCTGCACAGCAAAAGAAATAGGCAACAAAACAAACAGGCAGCCAACCAGATGGGAGATGATATTTGCAAACAGTAGCTCTGACAAAGGTTTAATTTTCAAAATATATAAAGAACTCATAAATCTCAACACCAAACAAATAAACAATCCAATCAAAAAGTGGGCAGAGGGCCCCAAAATACCCCTCTCCCAAGAAGACATACAAACAGCCAATAGATATATGAAAAGATGGTCAACCTCACTGGCAATCAGGGAAATGCAGATTAAAACTACAATAAGAAGCCACCTTACACCAATTAGAGTGGCCATTATCAACAAGATAAGCAACAAGTGTTGGAGAGGTTGTGGAAAAAAAGGGATTTCCTCTTTCACTGCTGGTGGGAATGCAGAATAATACAACCAGTATGAAAAGGAGTCTGGTGATTCCTCAAAAAATTAAAAGTAGAGCTACCATACAACTCAACAACCCCACTCCTGTGTATATACACCCAAAACACTAGAAATAATTTATACGCAAAGTTATATGCACCCCTATGTTCATTGCAGCATTATTCATGGTGGCCAAGAGTTGGAAACAGCCAAAGTGCCCTATGATAGAGGACTGGATAAAGAAGATGTGGTATATATACAGAATTCAGTACTACTCGGCCATAAGAAAGGATGAAATAGTGTAATTTACAACATGGATAGACCTTGAGAACATTATGCAAAGTGAAATAAGTCAAACAGGAAAAGCTAAGAATTATATGATTTCACTCCTATGTGGGATATAAAACTGAAACTTATGAACACAAATAGCAGTGTGGTGGTTGCCAGAGGGAAGGGGGGTAGGGGAAGAAAGATGTCCTAATATGAGGTGACAGGAGACGATTTGACTTTGGGGGGTAGGCATATAGTCCTACATACAGATTTTGTAAATTAGTAATCCACACATGAAACCTACTAGGTGTATCGGATAATAATGCAGATTTTGTGATCAAAGAAAACACAATAATTTCAAGAGAAACATCAAACATGCTTTATTCAAAGTAATGTCCCTTGCTAACTACACATTTCCCCCATCTTTCAGGTAATTTGTGGATACCTTCCCAATAGAACTTTTCTTATTTTGAGGCAAACCATTCAGAGACCCAATTTTCCACTTCTTCGTATCTTTTGAAGTGCTGAGCAGAAAGTGCATGTGCCATTGATCAGAACAAATGGTCAACTGAAGGAGCAAGGTCTGGTGAATATGGCGGGTGGGTTAATACTTCCCAGGAAAGATCTTTTAACGTGTCTTTAACTGGTTTTGAAGTGTGTGATGGTGCGTCATCATGAAGTAAAATTACTTTGCCATGTCTTCTGGCACATTCTGGTCATTTCATGATCAAAGCATGGTTCAAATTGATTATTTGTTGTTGGTAGCGATCAGTATTAATGATTTCACCTGATTTTAGAAGCTCATAATACACCACACCTTCCTGATCCCACCAAATGTAGAGCATTGTCTTCTTTCCGAAGTGATTTGGCCTTGCAACCATGTTGATGGTTGACATGGATCAACCCATGATTCTGTGCATTTGGGATTCTCAAAATAAATCCACTTTTCATCGCCAGTCACAATTTCATGCAAAAAAGACTTTCTTTCGTGCCGTTGAAGCAACATTTTACTGATGACTTTTCATTTTTCCATTTGTCTTTCATTCAGTTGATGTGGCATCCATTTTCCTTCCTTTAAAATCTTTCCCATTGTTTGTAAATGATCGGAAATTGTTTGCTGAGCAACGTTTAATCTTCAGTAAGTTGCTTTTGAGTTTGACACGCATCTTCATCCAATAATGCTTGTAATTGTTGATCTTCAAACTTTTTCAGTTGACCTGGATGTTCTTTGTCTTTCAAATCAAAATCACCACTTTTAAAGTGTTTAAACCAGCATTCACAAGTATCTTGGGATGGAGCATGTTCACCATAAGCTTCCCAAAGTATTCAGCAGCACTTTTCTTCAAAATAATGAATTAAAACTTCCCGCAAATGCTCTTTTTCTGGCACGAAATTCGACATTTTTAAGTGTAAAAATATCTATGATATTAACACCTTCAGAAAATTTGACATATGAAGTTTTGAAGCTTGTTGTCAATACAACAAAATAGCATACATACCAAATCACATATATATCAACATATGTGTAACTCCATCTATTGAAAAAAATCCTCATTATTAACTGGTAAACCTAGTATATTTTTATGTTGACTAAAGTTTTGAACAGACTTAGTTTTTGCACATAACCTTGTACAATCTTGCAACAGAGGCCAGCCACATAAGATATATATCTGGACTCTCTTGTATTATAGAATTTTTCTTGTTCTGAATATCCTTGACATTACAGCTGACAAACAAAAACTGGTATTTCAGATCTGTTTTCTGAAATCTTTTAAGATAAAACCACATGCAAGAATTGACTTTGCAGCTACTAATTTTGAAAACCTTTAAGATCTGTATGAAAGCGTGTTGTGTTGAAGCAGCAAACCAATGAGTGCTGCATTTTGGATATTTAGTTTTATCTTTAGTTAAACACCACCTGGTGTATTCATTTATACCATTTAATATATGACACACTGTTGTAGTATGTATAATTTTGTGATCTTTATTTCCCTTTGCATTCATTTTAAGCATCTAAATAAATTGCTGTATTGTGCTTAATGTAAAATAAATAAATAAATAAAATTTAAATAAATAAAATTTAAATAAATAAATAAATAAATAAATAAATAAATAAATAAATAAATAAATAAAAATGGTGCCTCCAAGCTGCAAATTGCCAACTCAAAATCCCAATTTCCCTGCCAGGATCATGGGAGAGATTGATAAAGTGTGCAGAGCATTTCCTATGTTTAACACTTGACTATGTCAGAGATTGAGCTTGCAAAAGTCTAATCATTCTTCCTGTAGCTGTGAATATGTAGCACAGAATCTGTAATCAGAAGGCTTGAGTTTGAGATCACTCACTTGTATGCCATCAAGTTACCACTTCTTTTGCCTGGCATTTCTCACTTTATCAAATGGGAATAAAAATACCGGGTTCAGTTGTCTTACCAGATAGTTGGGAGGTGAAACCTGTTAGAAACTATAAAATTTTATTTAAATAAAACTTTGCATTATTCTAAATAATTACTTTTTCTCTTTGATATGGGAAGTCTCTAAGGTGGATATCAACTTATACCACAATATTGTGTGTTTTAAGAAGTTCTTCTGCAACCCTGTCTGTTCCAGCTAGCATGCCCTCCCGTGGGTTGAAATATGTGTATCAAGTTGCTCAAATAAAAATAAACTGCAGCTGCAATTTTAAAGGTTGTTTTTGACTCTAGCCCTTGCACCCTAAAGCCTCTTAGAATTTCCCCCATACACAGTATAGAGCAGGTGGTCAATGGGAAATTCCCATCAGTACCCCACACAGCATTTTTTAGCCTGCCTTCAATAGTTCTGCTCTATAATTTCTTTTTAGTGATCCCTTCCTGTGTCTTTTTCTTGCTCTCATATGTCGTAAAATGCGAATGCATGCCTTTGTGCCAGATAGCATCCATTTTCCTTTCTACATGTGCTCCCCATCTACTCTGTGCCTCAAGAGCCTGACACCATGAACTCTATCAACATGCTGCCTACCTTCCTAATGGGTTCAGTCAGTAGGTAGCCCCATAAGAACAGAAGTGAGGACAAAAATGACTATTTATTTCTCTGGTTACCACATCCTGGGTGATTTTACTTAGGCTGCTGCATCCCTCACAGAAGGTCGCCCGCTCTTTTTAAGGCAGCTACTCTGCAGACCCTTCTTTATCCAGGTGAATTTCTCACACGCCTCGATTCTTTGGGTCTTGAAATGGGACACTGCCACTGCTGCTACTGGTAGTTTCAACACTGTCTCCTGCATTTCCCCTAAACTGCCTTTGTATTCATTCTTCTTGAGGACGACCCACTCCTAATTATCTTACTTTGAGTGGGACATCTGTGTCCTGTTGGGACCCTTTTTGATATAGTGACTCAACAAAAGAGCACTGGACTTTGAAAAGAGGAACACAAATTAACTGTGCTTCTGCCAATAATTTGCCAAGGGACCTTCCCTGTTAAGGCTTCAGTCTTCTCCATATATAATAAAATAAAATTTTGGATTGTGTGATCTTAAAGGTACATTCCCCAGTCACCAATTATAGTGTTTACAGTAGGATAAAGTAAGAGAAATTATTGTACAGATGTGAAATTTTGCTGTGATTGTCATTAGATAGAATTTATATACCTATGTTCTCTTTAGTGTCATTCATCCACTGTGACTTGTGACACCTGTGCAGGTGGAACAGGAGCTGTCTGATGTTTGAATTGCTTTGACACTTGTTAATATCTGTGGTTCCTGGTGGGCGTTGGTTTTGATCGTTGTTTGCATATTTGGAAACGGTATGCATATTAAATTTAGAAATGCCTGATTGTTTGTCTATGTCATCCAAATGTGAATGGCTTGAAAAAAGCAACATGGCTTTCTGTTCTTCCCGACAATATTCATCGCTGTCCATCAATCAATCAATGAACTGTCTTGAAACACTTATTGTCACTCATACTGATGCCAGCATCTCAGTTACCATTGTTTTGACTTTTGGGAAGCAAAAATAAAGCACCCTGAGAAAAAGAAATAAAAAGGAGACCTTGGCAAGGCCAGCCTTTTATTTGGAGCCATCAGTGAAACTGTCAGCTTCCTTCAAAGCAGTGTTACTATTTTGTCACGTTGTAAGTGTTAGTAACTACTTCCCATGAAGTAACCTAAATTAGAAAACTTGTAGTTTACTGTTTTTAGCTATATAGGACCTATTGAGGGGGTAGGATGACCTGTCAAGACTTATTCAAGAATAAAAACGCTCTTTCATCTCAATCATTCCTAGTGAATTCTAACCTAGGGTTATATTGTTCATTTTTTCTTGTTCTGACAAAGAATTTATATGCCTACTAAATAAAAAAAAAAACCTAAATACACAATAAGAGCTCTAAAGATTAGTGATATTTGTTTAATACATGACATCTACAATAGTTTTATTTTTCATTATTTTATTTTACCCTCACCATTGTCTTCTGAACTTTGGTTGTGATGACATTTGGTAAACAGCATTGTCAAGACAAAAAGCCGAGTTTTCTGATACAAGGCCTATGCTGCATTACACGGTGCTGTGGACATGTCCTCATCCTGTGATGAGTGTTACAAGCTTAGAATATATGTAAGCTTTTGCTATTCTTCCCAGCATACCAAATCAGGAGGAGCACACAAAGTTGCCAGAGTGAGACAGAAATGAGCAGAGCCACTTGAAATGGCAAATGTGAGAATAGCTCCTCAATCCTCTGACAAGAAGTAAACTCCTCAGGTCAAGAAGGCAACTTTAAGTATAATTCAAACTTTCATTTAATTAAATTATCTTTACACATCATCCACATGGGGCTAACCCACCTGCTTTTGGTAAACAAAGTCTGTGCATTCTAACTGCACAATGCCATCTGTCATCAGTTCCTTCCTCCCACATCTGCAGTGCCTTCTACTATCCAGGCCTTTATCATATCTCTCCTTGACTTTTTTCAATAATCTCAATCTGGACTGGCTGCTCACACATGCCCATACTCACCCTCCCATTAGTTTGGTCTTCTTATAGGCATAGTAGATGCTCACTAAGATTTGCTTGAAGGAGAAGCTGATGTTTGCAGAAGCTGATTATAGAACATAATAAAGGCAACAAAGAAAAATTGCAGAAGTATAAGTTGTCCCAATAATAAACTTTTTATATAAGATCTAAGGTAGCTATTAGAAATTTCCAATTGTAATGGATTGTATTAATGCAGTGCTCTCACTCCATAGTCAATGTTTAAGTTAAAATGTTGCCTCAGTCTGCTAGAGATGCCATAACAACATACCACAAGCTGGGTGGTTTAAACGAGAGAAATTTATTTTCTCACAGTTCTAGAGACTCAAAGTGTGTGCCCAGATAGATAGGTTTAGAAAGACATAGAAAGAGAGACAGAAAGAGGAAGAGATTAAACTCTCTGTTGCCTCTCCTCATACGGGCACTAACACCTTCATGAAGTCCCCACACTCATGACCTCATCTATCCCTAATTACCTCCAAGGGCTCCATCTAAAAATACCATCACATTTAGGATTACTACTTCAACATATGAATTTGGGGGGTAGGGGAAATTAAAATAACATTCAGTCCTTAACATTCAGTCTTGCTTTATTTGGGGGCAGGTGTAGGGGATATTATTTCTTCTACCTCATGTGCTTTTACTCTCAGCCCTTACCTAGAAATATCTAAATTATGGTACCCCTGCTTTACATAGCATTCTTCATTGGTAGCTTTTCCTATAGATTTAAAACTATATTTAATAATAATTTATTTGATATATTTCCCATCAGAATGAAAGTTCCACAGAGAAGGAAAAGTATGTTTTGTGCAGAACTATAACTCCAGTGTACAGCCAGGTGATAGATAAACATCTCTTCAGTAAATGATTAGGAAGCCATTAAAAAATTTTAAGAATGCATTCTAAGAATCCTGAAACACCAATCAGAAGGAATTATATGCACCCCTATGTTCATAGCAATGCTATTTACAATAGCTAGGATCTGGAAACAACCCAAGTGCTTACCAGTAGTGGATAAAAAAGATGTGGTGCATTTACACAATGGAATACTAAGCAACTGTAAAAAAGAAATATTTCTTACCCTTTGAGACATAGAGGACCTGGAGGGTATTATGCTAAGGAAAATAAGCCAGTCAGAAAAAAGACCAGTGTCACATGGTGTCACTTATATATGGAACCTAATGAACAAAATCGGTCCAGAGACTTGGAAGCACGCAACAGACTGATGAATCTCAGAGGGAGGGGAGGTTAAAAAGATTAACCAAAGAACTTATATGCATATATGCATAAGTCATGGACACAAACAATAGTGTGGTGAAGACCTAGGGAAGGGGCAAGAGCAAGGTGGAAAGGGTCAATGGGGGGCGGAGGGACATCTGTGATACTTTCAACAGTAAAGATATATTTTTAAAAAGAGTTTTAAATAGAAAAGTGGCTTGAGCAACCTTTTAAAAGGTTGCTTTGCATGTTAGTATTGCCAATATAAAATGAGGATTAGATGATATATAAGGTCCTAACCATTCTTAGATTCTATGATTTTGTTTTCCTAAATATTTAGCAGAATTCTTAAAATTCATCTAATGTTCCATTTTTTTCATGCCTTATTGTGTGTGACATGGGTACAAGATTAGTGCTAGAACCTTCTTGTTACAAAAGAGAGAAATAAATGGAGGTGGATGTGCTTATTAGTTCATGCAAAGAAGCTAAAGTCTATTTCACCAAATAAAGGATTGTAGATGCAAAGTCAAGGGCTGCATAAGTATAATCTTGTTGATCTCCAATATGCACTTTTCCCCCCCTTTGACATTCCTTTCAGTCAGAATAATTGGCAAGTTTAAGAAGATATTTCAAACTCTTCAACGATGCCCTTGAATGTTGGCCCACACATACTTGATTCAGATGACTAGAACCCTTTGCATTTTTGTTTAATGCAAAATGATTATATGATAAATTCATGATTTGTAAAGGTATGGAGATAAATTCACCTAACTAAATTAGATGACATTTTCAGAAGATACTAGATTTGAAAGAAAAGTAGAAGCCATCCAGCCAAAGTCTATCATGTAGGTATGTATTTGTTGACTCAGCAAACTTTATTATTTACCATACATCAGACACTGTGCTAGGTGCTGTGGACACTGGAATATGTTACATATGGGAAAAGTAAGGAAGAAAATAATCTTTTAAAGGTGACATTTGGTTGACTACAAGAGATAAGACCAGAAAGGGTGAGCCTCAATATTTGGTTCCTTTCCAGGATAGCAAGGATGGGAAAACTACGGCCCATGGCCCAAATCTGTTCAGCCTCCTGTTTTTGTAAAGTTTTATTGGAACACAGCCATGCCCATGTGTTTGTATATTGTCTATAGCTGTTTTAATGCTACAATGGCAGAATTGTAACAGAGAATGTATGGCCAGCAAACTGAAAATATTCATTATCTGACCCTCTGTAGAATGTTTGCTCGCTCTTGTACTAGAATACAAAAAATGTCCATGGGCTGCTTCTGGAAATGATAAATTTGGATGCAATGAGAAGTACTACCTTTCCTGTTTAGATGGACATTTTCATAAGGTATTTCCTTTACTTGTCTTCCAATAATGATAAAAACTGATGGTGTTGGGTAAGGCATCTAAGGGTTATTTGGAATAAGCCAAGGGAATCTGGGAGATTTCCTCTACAAATAGAGGAACAATACCTGCTTAAAGAGTTACTTGCAGTCATAGTGTGCTAATGTGCTTAGTATCTGTTTCTGGATTCAATTTGGATCACTGTAATAATAAGAGACATTTTTGTTTCTGAATTATCAATGTCAGCCAGAGAGACAAACACTAATTTCTTAAAATGGCACTGTTCCTCCAGAGACCAGTTGGCCGTTGGTGGCAGGTTGACTACATGGGCCTCTTCCACACTAGAAGGGCCAGACGTTTGTCCTAGGGAGAAAGATACCTCCTTCAGGCATGGATTTACTTTGCCAATCCTCAGCTAGCTCCACTTCCCTGACACCATGAAGTCACATGCCCTCCCAATGACATACACAGTGTGTTGAAATTATTTACTTAAATTATTATGTAGAGTTAATAATTTTACATACTTATCTAATTTAATTCTCAAAATAAATCTCTAAGACAGTTTCTGATAATTTCTCTATTTCATAGTTGAGGAAACTGAGGTTCTTAGAGGTTGAAAATTTCCCTGAGATCATTTGCTAGAAACTGCTGCAGCAACACCTTCATTCCCACTACTCTGTCTCCAGAGTTCATGTACTTAACCAATGTCGCAATTATTTCTATTATAATTACTAATTTATACATTTTTGTATCACAGGAGGCTTTAAGCTCATTGTTACTAGCTAGTACAGAGTCTTGCTCATGGTATCCCAACAGATTTATTGAATTTATAAAGACAAAGAAAGAAAAGAGGGAGGGGCTTGACTTGACAGTGGTAATTGATAAGTAGTAGTTAAGGTGCCATGACTTTTAAATGTTTGCTTCTAATTTTACTGAAGAAACAAACAACACATTACATGGTATTATAGTTATCCCTTCTCTATTTCTTTATAATTTGGTGTTCTAGTGATCTATTGCTGAGTAACAAATTACCCCAGAGCTAAATGACTTAAAACAACAACTTTTTATTATATTCCATGATTTTGTGAATTCTGAAACAGGCTCATTTGAGCAATATTTCTGACCCACATGACATTAACTGAAGTCATTTGATAGTCTTTAACTGGCCAATGACTAGTCTAGAGCCCCTTAGTCAGCTTCATTTACATGCCTTGTGCCTTGGTGGTGATGGCTAGCAGGCTGGAATTGGCTGGGTTGGAGATATTAACAAGTGCACCTATACGTGGCCTTACCAGCATGGCAACTTCAGGATAGATGGTCTCCGTGACAAGCAAGGGCTCCCAGAGAAAATGTTCCAGGAGGCCCAGTTGCAAAAATTCTTATGACCTAGTCTTACAAGTCCCGGAATATCACTTCTTCCAAGTTTATTGGCTAGGCAAATCACCAAGTCCAGCCCAGGCTCAAGGAGAGAAGAATTAGTTTCCGTCTTTCTGGGGGTGAAATAGTAAGTGGCCATTTTTAATCAACTATACTTGACTGTACATCTGGAAAAAAAGGTGTTTAACTTCTTAGTGGCTGTTTCTTTCAGGTCTCACCACTAGAGAGTTGTAGATTACTTGTGTGGAAAGACAACAGGGAAAATCTTCCTTACAGAGTAGTGTTTAGAGGCAGTCAAGCAGAGGGGTGGCAGGGAGGCTAGATCTGTGAAACTGGGAAAACCACTTAAACTCCCTGATATTTTATCTTCTTATCTGAAAAAAAAAAGGAACAATAATACCTTCACAGAGTTCAAAAGTGGGTTTTTTTTAATTCTTTATTGTTGAAAGTATTATGTATGTCCCCTCCCCCCTTGTCCTTTTCCAGTTTGTCCCTGCCCCCCAGTCCAAGACTTCACCCCCTAGCCCCCATTGTCTGTGTCCATTGGTTATGCTCATATGCATACAAGTTCTTTGGTTGATCTCTTCCCCCCAACTCTTCCCACCCATCCTCTCCTGCCTTCCCTCTGAGGTCTTCTTACTTACTAGGTTCTGAAAGTGTTAATGCATGGAATAATCGTACATATAATAAATACTTTTTAAAAAGCAGGCTTTTGAAATGTGGCTATTAACTCAGGAAAATAAGACACAAGATGGGATGCAATACAATTTACACACAAATAATTTAATGTGGGATGTAGTGGCTGCCTAAACTAGCATGAACCAAAGTCATATTGTTTCAAAGGGGAGAAAGACTGTATCTGATTACAACAGCAGAGAAACCTTTATTATTACTATTGTTCAATGATTTCACTATCTCAACTATGCAGGAACCTATGGGTGATATTGTATAAAGTTCAGGGAAGTAAATAAGTCTCTTTAGCTAGCCATAATTGTAATTTTCTGGAACGTTGCTGCACTGGGCAAAATAATTTGGCTTCTGAAAATGCATCTGGACAATTCAGCACTGTTAATAGATTTGGTCTGTGTCTTTAGTGTTAATAATAAGACCTGCAACATAATCAGATGAAGAAAGCTAAGGTATGCAAGATTTCATCAGAATGGGCTGCACCCATGGCCTCTGGGAATTTTCATCCTGTGGTTCAAGGCCCTGTGTGCCTATCTGGTAATCAAGACCCCCAGCACCTCAGTCATCAACCAGTTCCATATGGCAAAGGAGCACTAAACACACCTTGCTGCAGTGAATTGACTCAGATGTGGTATTTTAATTGGCATTAACCAGAATTATTATTTAATTAAAGAAGAGGCTAATTAATTTTCTGAGTCATTGTTTGTGCAAAAGGTGCTATATTCCAGTCCTAACCAATTTAGCTAAGTAACATCAAATACTCAATTTGGTGCCTTCAGGAGGTCTATTTTTATCCAAATGGATACCTTTATTAGAAATAATTTAAGATAGGGAATTTAGATTCACAGTGGGAGGGGAATTTACAGAATTCCTTTAGCTTGGACATTTTCTAGATGAGAAAACTGAAACTCAAAGAGTTATCCAAGATCACAGACCTACTTAGGGCCAGGTCAGCCCTGGGACCCATGGCTCCCGACTCTCATTCCAGTGCTCATTCCACTCTGTTGCAAAACCTGAGCATTCTGGGAGAGGACCTATGGCATACCAACACTAAAAGCAACCTCAAAAACTATTTATCCAGTAGCCCAATTATATTGTTGGAAAAACTAGGACCAGTGAAGGAAAAGATTTACCATGGTCACAAACTGAGCCATGACGAGGGCCCAAACTTATATTCTAATAAGTTGTCTACTATAACATGGTCTCTAAGGGTAATGCTCTTCAACCAACAGAGTGGATAGCCCTGTTGTGTTGAAGAGCATTGATGTGCCCTGCAGAAACATTTTTGTGATTGCTGTACATTTCAAAATCAAGCCTTTGGAAAAACCTCTCTTTTCTGTGGAAAAATTAAAAGTTAAGTGATGCATAAGGAAGACCTATCTAGCATTCTGCCTAAGATAAGCCTCCCTCTTTCAAAGATCAGTTTTTCCATGAAGACTTCCTAGGGCCTGTGATCATTCTTCCCTCATTGAGTGTTCTCTTGCGTTTAGGTCTACCTTGCATCTCATCACACAATTCTGAACCTGCTTATAAATCTCTTACATGTAATTCTCAGTAATGAGTTTTGAAATTTCTGAAGGAAAGGGAGGGGGTCTCCACTGCCCTTTATTTTTAGTATATCCTCTCAAGAATAGGGTATGTGAATGGCACTCAGTACACACTCAGTATGAGCTCACTTACAATGACTCCTGAACGACTCGCAAAGCAATAGATTAGTAAAGACTAGAGATCTAGAATATAATGGCTACTTATTAAGCATGGGTTAGTCAAAAAAGCTCTAAAGTCAGAGGGAGAAGAATTTGAATCCATACTCTTGTAATTACTGATTTTCTGGCATTCTGAGTTGCAATTTCCTCATTTGAAAATAGTCATTATAATACTGACTTCACACGTTGTAAAGATGAAATGAGGTAAATGTGTAAACCACTTGCATAATGCCTGGCAAGTAGTAGGTACCCAAGCAATAAATTCTAGTTTCCACATTGCTTCAGAGCATCCAGGAAAAGATGCTTCTCAACCTCCTTGTTGTTAGAGGGCAAGGGCCCCAAAACTCCTGGTGCGAGTTTAGTTCTCCCCAGGTAGAAAGAGCCATGCTTCTGTGTAGCCCCACTCTTTGTCTAAAATTTCCTCATCAATATGCAGTTTTCTGAGGGTTTTTTTTGTTTTTTGTTTTTGTTTTTGTTTTTGTTTTTATAAAGACTGGCTCCTTAAAAGCCCATGTATATGTCTCAATTCTAAGTTAGATTGTCTTTTTTTTCTGACTATATTAAGACACAGAAGTTAATGTTGACCTACTGTTGAAAACTCCTAGGCATATTTCTATCTTTCACACAGAGGAATGCAGACCAGTGTACTCATGTGATGGCCAGAATGAAGCCAGCAGTTTGTTCTTTTGTCTGAGTGCAGCTGGAGTGAAGAAAACTGCCCCTGCCTAAAATGGTTGCCTTCATGTGGTACACACTTAGTGGTGAGTTATCAGCTATGCACAATCTCCAGCCATGCCCTTGGGAACAAAAGGCTGCTGCCAAGTTATTTCTTCAGAAGCACGTGAGTGACTCTTCTGCACTACATATGAGGGTGAGATGTGGGTGGTTGGGTGTGTGGTAAAGAGAGGTAGGTGAAATCTGTCAGCAACTGTTGCATCAAGAATTTTATGGGTTTTCCTATACCCAGATCTCCCAAGTTTGAGACTGCTGAATTGCCTTGGCTTATTTAAAAGATCAGTTTGAATCTGTAGGTCTCAGCCAAGGGCTTAGGGGACATCATAACAGCTGTGCCAGGGGAAACAGCCCTTAATGAACTTCAGGGATAACCCCATGAGGAAACATGACTCTTCCTCAAAAGGCCTGAGGTTGATTACAAAATCCAGGAATGGGTGAGGGGGGCAAGAAGAGTGAGCTGTGGATTGATCTAGAGACAAGTAAGGGCAAGGCTGGAACAAATAAATAACACCCCTGGGGAAGAGTTTAACTCCTCTGGCACAGGCTTTGAGAAACAGGCAGGGAAATGGTTATTACCATGGGATGGGGATGTAAATTTTTATGTCCCAGAGCAGCTCTACCAGGAAGAGTTCCCATAGATGAGGCAAGGCCAGGACACACACTGTTTCCTGTAAGGTGAGGCAGTCCTCTCTGATCTAGAGTGAGATCTCTCTTCCTCTTCTTCAGCACCCACATTAAACGGATGCATCAAGTCTTTCCCAAGGGCAGAAACCAAGAGAGGTTCACTAAAGCAGCAAAATAAAGTAGAAAAGGTGTGGAATTTGGGAATAAGAAAGGTTGCATTTTGAATATCTCAGTTCCACTCTAATGAGTGTGTGACTTTAAGGGAGTCCCTTGATCCTTAGCCTCCATTTTCTCAGTTGTAAATGAGAGAGTAATACCTACCACAGTGTGTTATTGTGAGGGTCAAATTAGATAATCATATTTAATAAAAGCCTAATATGCTAAATGCCCAGTCGCCCGGTCATCTGTTCAACCAATCAAAGCGTAATAGGCTAATGATATGCTAAGACCGCTCAACCACTCGCTATGATATGCACTGACCACCAGGGGGCAGAGAGTTGACCAGTCTACCAGTCGCTGTGACGTGCAGTTACCACCAGGGGGCAGATGCTCCAACTGGTAGGTTAGCTTGCTGCTGGGGTCTGGCTGATTGGGACTGAGCAAGATAGGCCGGACACCCCCTGGAGCCCTCCTGTGATCCCTCCCTGGCTGACCAAACTCCTGCATTCCTCCCCAGCCCCAACTGTGCACCAGTGGGGCCCCTTGGCCTGGCCTGGGCCCTCTTGCAATCCGGGCTGAGGGACTCCCCCCCCCCCCGCACCCCCCCCCCCAGTGTACAAGTTTCGTGCACCAGGCCTCTAGTATATATATATATATATATATACACACAGGCACTCTAGAAAGCACTGATAATGAAAGAGATTAGTTTCTCCTCCTTACTGAGCCAATTTCTTTTTTACTTTTTTCAGTGTTTATAAATATTGAATGATGACTGAGTCAAAGGAAAAGGGGGAGTAGAGATATCTAAGCTACAAATAAATGAAAAGAATTTTCCAAGAAATGCTTAAATTTCCTTTCCTCTGGAGAAAAGGAATGTTGGATGGAATCAACAACTTGTCAACTTATTCCTTTATGTCAGGTGTTGTGTATGTATTATCTCATTTGATACTCACAAAAAACCCTTTCAAGTATATGCACCCATTCCCATTTTACAGATGAGGAAACTGAACTTCAAAGAACTTCAAAGAAGTTCAATCATTTACCCATAGCAAGTGGAGAAGCTATGACTCCTAACCCCAATCACTTTTTGCTATGCTGCCTTAAGCAGTTTACGGATCCTTTGGGATGACAAAGCAAACATATATAATGTAGTGGCCTAAGAAATTGCAAAGGAATGGGTAGTGGGGGTCTGGTTCAAGAAGTCTTTCTGGAGGAAATTTAAGGTGGGTTTTGAAGAGTGTATAGGATTTGGGCCAGTACAAAAAGATCAGGATATATTCCCAATCTGGGACTAAAAATAGACAAAGGCTCAGAAATAGTAAGACACCGAGAATGTTCAGGTGATTGTGTCTGAACGCCTATTAAATATCTCAATTCCTGAAGTAATTTTACCGATAGCTTTAAAAGTCTTTAGTCCTTTTTCTGGTTTTCTAAGAAAGGAAATATTGGATTACATGTAGAACAACAAACCTGAAGTTCTCAGAGATCAGTGGGGAGATGGCTTACAATCCATGCTGCTTGAACAATCTAAGGAATCGTGAGGAGCTCCTATGGAGGATGCCTTGAGAAGCCTTGAGGGAAAGAGAGATCCCATTCCTACTGCATTTCAATACAGTTTTAAAGCTAACTTATTTTAATTATTTATTACTTCTGGGTAATATTTTAGATTTTGAAACTACTGATCTAAATATAAACTATCTTTTGTAGAAGAAAAAAACAAGCCCAGAGGGGAAGTAATTTGCTTAAATTCATAAAACTGTTCATGGAAAGCACAAACTAAAACTCTAGGCAGGACCCTTCCTACTACTTAATCAACTTTGTCTTAAGACTACAGAAAAGTAATATCTCAAGGTATCATCTTGTTTCAAGGTCAATTTTTATATTTAAAGGACCTACTGAGCTGGGATGTTCATCAGATGCCAGAATCCCCAGCTATGGACTCTCATCTTCAATTTTTCTGCTGTCTGTGGTGTCTTATTATATTGTTAGATGGCTCCTATTGTTTATAAAGTGCTTCCTCATGTTGAATCTTATTTTGCCTAGTAACAAAGAGAATCAAAGGAGATGGGTGTAAAAAGGAGAAACATGAAATTGAGATTTTCAAAATAGAAATCTGGCCAACTGCTTTTTGGTTCTTAACTGTTTTTGATGAATCAAACTGATTCATCAACTCCTTTAAGATAGCAGAACTTGAAGATCTTATTTCTTCCCTACTATCTAATTTTCACCCCATCTGCACTAATTATAATTATACTAGCATTGTGACCATCTGACAATTATTTTATGTCCCATGAGTATTATTTCCTCTCTAAATCGACTTTGTGACTCAAATTCTTTCTCTGAGAGAAAATTTCAAGAAATCTCATTTCAGGAAATTTCCTTGCTGTCTCAAAATAGTTTAAGGGTTATCAAGAGTAAGAATTAAAATGTGGCCCCAAGAGATAGGATTAATAATTTTATTAGGTAGACGTAGTAGCAGTGCATATTATACTTTAATGTAAAGAGAAGAACTTGATTAGACTCAGTGATATGTGTAAATAGAGCTGGTTGCCTTGTGAAGAGCTGAGTATTGTTTATATTTCAAGATGAAATATTATCAAAGAAATATTTTTTTCTTTTGATTCAGAACCATAACATCAGCCAGAATTTACATTTTCTATTCTCCCAACTCTCAGAGATAGGAGAAAGCTAATTTTCTCCACATGTTTTCAGTTATGGATTTTGAATCCTAGAAGGTTAGATCTGGAAGGGTCTTTCTAAGGTCTTCAATCCTCTAGTTTCGTAAGTGGAAACTGAGACTCAGCAATAAGACCGCTGAAGATCATGAGAATCAGCAATTATGCCTTCTGAGATATAGATCATGCAATGTTCTTCCCAGTGCTCTTTCTAACTTGTCACCCCTGTCCTGCACCATTGGCAGGTGTGGTTATAGAATGCATATTACCTAGGGCATAAATGTAAGAAGTAAACATGATCAGTCAGGCAAGCCACAAATTTGAATAGTTATACGCCAGGCTTTCTTTTAGGGTTGGGATAAGTAGCTAAAAAACAGAAGGACATCAGGCACTTGAGTGGAAAGGAGATATGACCATTAAATGTAGAAGAGATCCAAAAATAAAGTCAAGGAGAAAGGAGAGGCTTACAAAACCACAGGAAAACTGGTATCAGTTATATTGACTGTGTGTGTCAATGTTAGCTGTGCACAACAGTATTTTGCCATGTGCATACATACAGTTTAATTGGAACATTGTCACAGAGCTGAATGACACATGGTAGCATGCTTTGCATGTTTATGAGCTATTGTCAATGCTGCCAACTTGATTATAAAAGAGCTTTGTTCCAAAGGCTTTGTTAATTGAGGTATCACTGCAGTGTTACAGATGGCTTATAAAAGATGCCGATGAAATTGGAAAGTAGAGTACTGAGATGACTGGTTCATCACCCACCAAGCTCTCCAAATCTCACAGCTGGGGTCATTAAACTCCATCTGTGAAGTAAGCACTGTCCTAAAGATTGGAGCCAAAATCCATTCACTTATATATTTATTTATTTATTCATTCATCCATCTATTCATCCATTCATACAACAAGCACAAGCATACTTATGTTAGAAACTCAGCTGCATCTACTAGCGGTAAGGACAGTCTTATGAAGGTATGTAATAAGTTTGACCCAACCCCTTCCATATAATCTTCCTGTTAGCAATACATTGATATCTTGATGACAGTCTATCTATATACTTTATCAGATTAGTGCACATATATATGGTGAAATATCCTCAATGTCTTTAGATATTATTATTAATGATTAAATGCATAAAGTAAATATGGATTTCCATCCATTATTTATACTTTATTGATATTTCTAAAGGTATAAGAAGGAAAATCTAATAAAAGAAAAGGATAGCAGAGGCTTATATTATCCTTCAGATTTTAAAAAATGTTCGCCTATTGTCATCTGATTTCAATGCAAATAGTATATATTTATTCTGCTTTATGTAATGACACCACCTTGGCTTTTAATGTAGGTTGTAATAAACTGCTTCAGCCCTTTAGATTAAAAAAAATCCTTTATAAAATATTTCACATACATATCTTATTTAAAATATTTATATTATGCAAAGTTATATTTTTGTGTAAGTAGCATATATGTTCTCTTTTTTTTGATAATGAGGTTTATGTATTGTATAATGTTTTCTTTTTTGTGTAGACTGCCTGGAAACCCAGATCCAAATATGATGCTTATTCAAAGAACCACATCAACCCTTCTGGTTCATAGGTTTGCTTACTTGATTTTTGCTTGATACTAATTTTTTTCTATTTAGTAAACACATTTTGCAAGTGGCCTTTTTTTTCTTAAGCCATCTCAAAACCTAATCAAATTGAAATTAAGTTAAATAATATATGGGTTATAATATAAACATTTGTTTGCATATTTAAAGTTGTCTAATAAACTTTAGATTTCAGCCATGATAGAATAGTTTGTAATGTATCAAAGATCAATACAACTATTAAAATATGTATATTTTATATTTATAGATAAAACACATGTTTGAAGGCATTTAAAAGCAAATAATGCAGGCAAGATCTGAGGGCTATAAACCCTAAAAGATAAAAGCACAAATGTGAAGCTTCACATGCACCTGGCATTTTCCCTGGAAGAACTTTTCAATTTGCATGGCAGGGCAGCAAGGCATGGGTGGTGATGAGTCCAAGCAGAAAGCAGTAGCCCAGGTAGAGCATCCAGAGGTTAGAGTTTGTGGTTACCAATATGTCTAGGGCTTAAGGTAAAAAATCATAGAGAAGTGAATACCCTACAAGTCAGCTTTAACATGTAATATACATATTTTGTTGGAGCTATTGACCAACTCCAGAGCTGAGTATGTAAAAAATTAGAAATCCAGAAGAAAGCAATAGCTTGGAGACTAAAGACATGCTCAAAAAGCTAAATAATCGTGAACTATTGAAAACAGAGATTACATCTCAAATCCTACCAAGGTAGAAGAACCTTGGTAAATATTCTGATTTTTAGTTAAGACTCCAGAAAGGACCATGACTAAGAGAAAAGACTGTGTATTAAGAGTAAGGGCTATGTTTTCAAAGTATGGGCAAAGATGAAACACCTGATCTAACAAATTCAAAACCAGTCCTTAACAGGATCAATATGATGTGCACATGCTTTACCGTCCTGATTGAGAAAATCATAATCCTCTATGAAGGAATATAACATTAATTAGAATCTCTAATTGTTTCACCAAAAATATGACAGGAAACTAAAAATTAGAGAATATGGTTAAAAACAGAATCAAATGACCAAAATGTTAGGGGAAAAAAGTATATAATTAAAGCAGGGCCAAAATGTACTTCTCAGACAGGGGATTATAAATAACTGGAATTAATATAAAGGTAACATAGAAAAAGATAAATCATTTTACCAGTAACTTAAAATTTATAAAAAGTTAAATGGAAATTGTAGACCTATAAATACTAAACGGAACTTACAAACTCAATGGGATTAGTAGTAGATTAAAGGCAAAACAACAGAAGGTAGTGAACTAAATGGCAGGTCAGTGTAAGTTTTCCAGATAGAAGCATCAAAAGAAAAAATATATATATAAAATAAAGTATATAAGAAATACATGAGACACAATTTTAAAAAATAACACATAATTGGAATGAAGAAGAGCAAAGGGATGACGAGGGTTGGTGGGGGGGGGGGAGAGAAAGAGAAGAAAACATAAGCAGTATTGAAAGAAATACTGGCTATTTTTCAAAACAAGTGAAAGATATGAAACTACAGATGTAATGAGTTCTATGAACCTCAATCTGAATGAAGCAAAAAATAATAATATCTAATGTACACATGAGTAAGCACAGGGCTCATTGTATATAAACTTATTTCTACACTATGAAACATTAGGCACCTTGAGACCAGGATATGAGCCTGGCTAATAAATAGCTGTGACAACACCACTAGTAAATCACCATGTCCACTAAAATGTTGTCTATTGAAAACCAGAATGTTTAATCTAAAACAGAATTCCAGACCCTACGGAAAATGCTGGTCTGTGATCTGAGATGTATAAAGTCAATGAAACCTAAAAGACCATATTCAGGATAAAACATCCATCTGAATAGTCTAGACAGAGATAGAAATGAGACTCATAGAGTTACTGCATCTAAGGGCTGGAACTTGGAAGTACCAGACTGAGCCATCCATCTCTTGGGAGCCACCAATAGAAGGCAGATCCTTTAGGGTTTTCTAAGGTCCTGAGGCGTAACTGCTACAGCTTCGTATGGGGTACCATGACCTAGATCACAACAAAGTGGAAACTGAAGAGCTTAAACAGGTTTGGATAATACCCAATTTTTTCTTTGAGTCCCTCTAGCTCCCTGACCTTCTTTCATCTGTTCAGTCTTCAAATTTGGAACATGCTTCACCATAATATTCACCCTTCCATATCTCAGTCTTTCTCTCCCTACCTTTATGCCAATCTTTGCATGCATAATTGTCTTCTTATTCTAATTCCATTTCCGTAGTCTTTGTTCTTAGAATTTGACTATTTATTTAACTTTTGACCAATTTCCTGCTGTACCAGGCATTTCACAGCATCAATCTCATATTTGTATCCATCTGGGCCTTGAAAGGTAATTGATAATCTAGAATTTAAGTCTATATTTACTCTCTGGACACATCAGTTCCCATAATTTACTAGGGCATTGAATTTACAATCACAGTCTGACTTTTCAAAGGTTCTCTGTTCTTCCTAACCTCATTCTGAAAGTGAAGTATTCCGAGAAAATAATGAGTTAATAGTTTTCCTTTAGAAGTGAAAACGAAACCTAAACTGAATAATAATAGTAATAGATAAGCAGCAGTAACAGCAGAAGTGAGAGCAATGTTCAATGAGTTCTGGCAGCTTCTTTCTTATGAGCTTTTTGGGGGGTTGCATATTAAGGAGTTTGCGAAAGCCAAACCATTCCTAGGTTCCACGGTGCTAATTCCTATTTTATAGTTTTGTGTGTTTTATTCAGGAAAGTTTCCTCTCTCTAGAGACACAGGTCAATCCATTATCCATCACTTTGGTAGCTGGCTTTGTCATTGTCTGGGTAAAATATTGAATTTGAAAAGTATTTAACAAACTTTGTACTTCATTTGTTCTTTCCTCTTTGTCTTTTGAACAGATTTATTTTCCTCTACAATGACTCAAACACTTTTATACCATGCATGCACATAATCTTTTGGGAATCTTTTTTACTACTATTGTTGACATGGGACTTTTTACTATTTCCCATACAAACGGATAAGATACCATTCTAAAAACACATAATTGAGAAGTTGTAGCATGTCCAAAAGATGAAAACAATTCATTTGGGTTATAAAACCTTGTTTGAGAATTAAATTTGTCATTTCCTCTTGTATTGGATGTTTAGGAAACTCTAAAACTCTAAATCCCAGAAGAGTTTGGTAATACTTGTTTAATTGAATAAATACAAATAAATACAAATAATCTACTTAGTACTGTTGGAGAGAGTGATAGAAAAAATGAAAGATGATATGGTTTCTAATCCCATTTCTACCTCTAATTTTCCATGCAATTTGAAATAATCCATTTATCCTTCACAAGCTACAGATTGTTTGTTTGTTTATTTGTTTGTTTGTTTTTATAAAATGAGAAGGTGGCCTGGGTTAAAAGTTAATATTTATTGGAAATTTGCTATATGTCAGATACCATTCTACATATATAATTCTTTATTGTACTAATCCTAAATGAATACAGCTCTGTTATTGTACTTATTTAACAGCCAAGGCATCAAGGCACATAAAGTGTAAGTAATTTTCCCAAGATCTGACTGCCAGTAAGTGGCAGAGGTGCGGGACAAATCAGGCAGTCCAGCTCCCAAATCCATTCTCTCAGTTATTACACTCTATCACCTCTTTATACTGTTTCTCCTGCTTTAGATGTTCTCTAAGGCCTTTATTCTAATTAATGTCAGACTTAGGACTACTAAAACTACTGTCAAGATGATATTCTCTTAACTGAATAAACTTGCCTTTTGGGGACTTCCCAATGATATGTCCAATTGCAGGATCTGGCAATACATGTTAGTACTTAATCTGTCTATCGGCTTTGACTAAATACTTTTGAGGTCAACACAAATACATTTTTTTTATATCAGCACATATATAAATTCAAGTGTCCATTAGGAAACATAGTATATACCAACTGATGCAGCTGTCTTTGCTATATGGAGAACCTAATTGAATCTCTAATTACCATAACATGTGCTGAATTTTAATGTTGTGCTTCTATTTGTGATTTGAGGTTTGCACTAGATGTTCAGTAAAAAGCTTGCACTTCGTTTTCTGCCTGGAAAGTCAGTACTTATTTTTGACCTCTTACTTGATGTTTTAAACCTTCTTTCTTTTTAATGACTTTGCTCTTGGATTTGAAATTCAGTCTTGACAATAGCTGGATTTTATGTTTTTTTTTGAAAGTCCAGAAACTTTTTAAGAGGGATAAAGGGAATTTCTAAATTGTTTCTCTTTTAGTGCCCTAGGAAAAGGCACATGCACTCATTTATTTTTTATTTATTTATTTTAAGAAATGCCCAAATACAGTTTCCAGAGAGTATTACCTCATGTGCCTCACATGTCTGGTTGGGGTGAACTTAGACACCAGGGACCAGTGGTTTTCATGGAGCCTCCTGTGCCGGGATGGCACTGCTATGTCTCACCTTGAGCCTCCTGGATGCTTAAGCTACTAATTTGCTGATTGCTTTTAAAACCATGAAAATGTCTAAAGCCAAAGGATTTATTTAAAAATCCTGAATTGTACCACCTTGAGTAAGAGCCCTCATTCTATTAGATGACTATCCTATCTTTAGAATATTGAGCAAGTAGTGAGAGGAATTTTGGTTGAATAGCTTCTTTTTTCTTCATTCATGAGTAGGTTTCATAGATGAAGAGGGCATTGTGGTCCAAATTATATTCTTTTTTTGAGAATGCAAAGATCTATTTCCCACATTCAACAGCATTCTGGTAAATGATTAAAACCTGGCTCTCAGAGAAGCAGGAGGGACTCTGATTTGCTGTGTGTGTCATGCTCCTATCATGGTCAACTTCAAGCTACCACATGAATCACTGAGCAGGAGGTTAGGAAGAGTTGCCTACAATTTGCTTTTGTGTGGCAGTGTGAGCCGGCTCCAGCACACCTCATCTACTCCAATGGGAATTTAAATATCACTTTTAAATGATGCATGCTGGTAATGCATATGAAACAGTGGGAACTTGTATCTACAGACGTGGTATTAAGTCTTATTCTGCCGCTGACCAACACTGTCACCTCAGAGAAAAACTTTGAACTCTCTAAATTTCTCCTCTCCACTGAAAACATGTGGACAATACACAGCTTTCTTGGAAGGTTCTCAGAAGGAGTCCAGGAATTGCTAAAATGATAGCACTGGAAGTCAATAAAGTAAAGAAAAATAATATAAAGATAAAAAATGAAATGGCTAAATTTTAAATTATTTTTAAGGGGAGCCGAGTAGATACAGAAAAAGACATGTGGACAGGAAGTCACATATTAGCATGGCGTACAAAAACCTGGCCAAAGAGCACATAATAACAGTAGAAGGAAATTACTAATGGCAGGAGCAAGCTCAGACACCCAGACCTGGTGAAGTGAACAGTGGAGCACAGGCATCTTTCTGGTCTATTCGAATGTACTGTTGGAGGGAGAGTCCACAGGCCAAGAAAAAAAGGGAGGCGCTCAGAGCAAGCCTGCCATGAAATCCCTCAGATCTTTTTATTTTTATGGGTGGGAGTTGTGAAATGCTTTTTGCATCTATAATTAGGGAATGAAATGGAGCAGATGGCTACAGCGCAGTTATAATTAAAGTATAATGCACAGTAAAATCACCTTGTGCAGCCAGCGATGCATCCGTGCCAAAAAATATTTATTCTCTTTCACTGTGCTTTTCAACCTCTACTTTGGGCTGCGGGGAATGGCTGTTTCAGCATGACACTGATTTCACATACTCTCTTTATGTACCAGAAGTTCCAGTCACCAATTCTGGAATTGTATTCAATTACATTACTTATAGAGTCTTCTATTTAATAATGAACATTTTATTGTTAAAATACAGGCACATGCTTCTCTTTAATAGCACAGTGCTATTGTGTTGAATAGATACCCTCTTGGGTTAAGAATTCATTTATACACTTTTCAGCTGCACTAGTAATAAGCTCAGAAGAATAAACATCTGATGAAGGACAGGCCCATATGCTGACTTCTAAAATGCTACCTGTGTATTTCTCTTCCCTTCTACATGAGCAATAAAGCAACAGTGGAATCAGCACTGGGCTAGAAGCAGATGGCTGTAGTGCTAAGCCCAGCTTAACTTCTGACTGCTTGTGTATTGCCTGGACAGTCACGACTTCTCTTGGCCTCTCTTTTCTCACCTATAAGGTATAGAATGTGAACTACATAATCAATGTGGGCCTTTCAGTTTATGCTTTCTTTTGTTTTCCCCTTAAGTTTATCATAAGAACTATTTTTTCTATGGTAAATATTCCATTACTAATTCTAATTTTTCTTGAGAGAAGCATGGCAAGGCAAGGGGTCTTCCTTTCAGAGTTTTTTGTTTTTGTTGTTTGTTTGACAAAAGAGGCAAGAGCTTGGTGGCTGGTTCAAACTAACTTCTGCTTTTCTTTTGCCAGGAACCCTTGGACTCCCCATGTAAGCCACAGACAGTCCCTTGGGGGTTTATTCTACTGTAGTGGTTACTGCCTTCATGGACAAAAGATCACACCTCTGAAGTCCCAGAACTTTTACCTCCTGTCTTCTGGTTTATTTAGGCATTTTACCTACATATTTTCCCTTTAAACAGTAAATTATTCTTCCTTACTGTAACAAAAGTGTAACATCACTCAATGACCCCAGGCTCCAGCCCTCATCTGGAAGAGAAGAAGATGATTTCATTTTCATTTTCCCATCAGAAAAATGAGACGAAAAGAAACAAGAGACAAAACAAACAGAAATCTATCTTTCTCTTTCTAAGATCAGCCCCAACTGTTAACTTTCCAACCAAGACCCTACGAATATCATATCTTAAACTAAACAGTCAGCTACTGAATAAATAGATTAATAGAGCACTTGAAGAAACAAATGTATTTTCCTTAACATGGAATTAGTAGAAAAGACACAATCATTTTACTATCATAGGGAAGCATTGTGCAAATGCTTTGGAGCCAGAGTCCTAGGTCTGAATTTCAAATATGCCACTTTACTGTGACGTGATCTTGAACAAATTCTTTCCCTACTTTGACTTTTATGTTTTTCATCTATAAACAGAAAAAAAGATAAAAGCTAGATTGCAAGATGAAGGAAAGAATAAGAAGTGGTAAATATAATGTTTGGCAGACAGCTACTCATCAAATTCTATCTACTATTTAGCTCTCATCTGCCTGATAAGCCCCCCTGCCCTTACCCATGTAGTCAAATTGTGAGACTTTTTGGTAAAAATTTAAAAGTAGAATGAAGGATGATAATTTTCCACACAAATTTGAATGGGTAAAGGAGAAACCTAGGCCTCTGCAAATTTCCTTTCTTGGATGTTTAGCTGAAGATAATCTCTAGGGAAATACAAACAAGGTCTTGGCTAAAAGCATGGTGGAATAGGATTTCTAGTTTACCAAGGATCCCAAATTTACCAGGAATTAGCAAGGTTTACATTGGTTATGAAGGAAAAACATTGGCATTAAGTTTAGGAAATGAGTCATTTAATTCACCTATATTTTATTATGTTATTTCCAACACCAAAAACGAAAAAAGGTGACAAAACCTTACCTTGGTAGTCTGTAAACCTATTTGTAAAGCTTTCACATTAAGCATCTTATTTGAGCCTCTAAAAATCTTAGGTTATAGATAGATCAGAAGTTCATTTTACATATTTTATTTATCTGAGAAACAAAGAGAGTAAGTCATTTTTCTAAGCTACCCAAGAAATAAGCAGAAGGGCTTTTCCTGACATCCTATTTCTCTCTCTACTGCACCACACAGGTGAACAGGATCTAATGTTGCATTCTTCCCCAAGTGACACCCATGCAGGATCCCAGAGTTCTAGAAGCTTGCTTCTCTTCCATTGGTATCACTTGTTTTCACTGAAACAACACGGGGTGGAAAGCCCCTCCTGGGGGTTCAATTTCCTATGACTAAAATGAAAACAAAGATGCCTGCCTTGCCTACTGATATTAAAGCTAAAAAGGAAGCTCAGGCTCCTAATGTTAGGCCACTGCTCATTCCAAGTCAATAGTCTTTTATTCAAATTTGACAAGAAATTTTATATCATTAGTAAATATTTTTATCAGAAGTATGTTTCTGTCAAAAATGTGTCAATGCCATGTGGGAAAAATGCGAGAGTATCTCAGTTATTCTTCAAAACATGAAAGCCAGATCTACACCATGGAGTCCTGTGTTCATGAGCTATTTGTGCCCCTGTAGTAATATGTCTGCCTTAACTAAAGAATTTACTTGTATTATGTCATAATTTGCATAATTGTATCCATGCTAAATTGAGACAGGGAACAGTGTCTGATCTTCAGAAATCCAGTATAGATACTGGTACCTAATATCTGATCAATAAATATCTGTTCAATAAAATAAACATTAAAAACCCTCAAAGCTTTATCCTTTATTATGATGGGCTAGGAAATTAGATAAAATCTCATTAAAAACAACTAAGTGCATTAGAAAAAAAGATCTTACACGCATCATTGAGTTAGAGAAAGAGCCAAAAAAACAGAACAAAAACAAAAACAAAAAAACTCCTCTAGACAAAGCAGTAAGTGAAGGTAGGAACCCAGAAGTGTGATGGAGTATTAAAGGCAAATTTCACTCTGAGGTGTTTATTGACCAGGTTGAACTTGAGCTTTGGTTTTCATAGTTTCAAAGGACATAAAGAATAGGAGATAAAATAGCAATCCACTCTAAGGAGTCTACAAAGATATCCTGAAATTCACTGAGAGTACCAAAGACTATACACAAGTACAAAATATTAAAACAAAAATAAACATATTCCCTCTCACCCAGATGACATTAAGGAAAATCAAAGGTCACAAACCTCAGTACAGAGTTGAGGAAGAAAGCATCGGTAATCATAATTTAAAATCTTAGGCTATTCCTAGCAAGTTTTCAGCCTAAATTCATACCACCTTATCGATCCTAACATGTCAAGATAAAAACTTAATTATGTGTTGACTGGTATTTCCTAGAGGAATTCACCATCATTCAACACCTCAAAAAATTTCATAAATGATACTCATTAAAATGAATAATTCACATAAATATATAGAACAGAGTGATGGTTGCCAGAGGGGTGGGGGCTTGGTGGGGGTTGGGTGAGAAAAATGTAGAGATCAAGTACAAATTGGTAGTTACAAAATAGTTATGGGTATGCAAAACACAGCATAGGGAATACAATAAATAATATTGTAATAACTACATATGGTTTCAGGTGGGAACTTGAAATATTGGGAGGATCACTTTGTAAAGTATATGATTGTCTTATTACTATTCTGTACACCTGAAACTAATACAAAATAATGTTGAATGTAAACTACAATTGAGAAATAAAATTTCTTAAAAATCTTAGTATTCACACACTTATATAATAGTCTCCCCTTGAGTGAAAGGGCCGGATCTGGTAATGTTCTGATAAATAGAATACATCAAAAGTGACAAAATGTTATTGCCATGATTATGTATGCCTATGACTCTGTCCGGCCAGCATTTTCTCACTCATGTGTCCTGGACTTACTTGCTTTGATGAAGCAAGATGTGATGTTTAAGAGGCTCTTGTGGCAAGGAACTGAGTGTGACCTACAGCCAACCATCAGTAAGAAACTGAGGCCCTTACGCCTATAGCCTTTAAGGAACTCATCCAGAAAACAGCCACAGCAATCAAGTCTTGAGCTATAGATACAGCCTGACTGATAGTTTGATGCAGCCTTATTGAATCTCTAAAGCAGGGAACCCAGTGATGTTGTGCCTGGATTTCCAATGCACAGAAATTGGGAATTAATAAACGTGTGTTGTTTAAAGTTGCTAAATTTTTTTTGTGATAGATAACAAATATATTACTAAGAAATAAAAGACAACCATGAAAAATACATGTGAGTATAAAAAAAAAAACCCTATATAGAAAAAACACATATTTTTAGAAAAATACAAAATAAATATTTCTACAAATTAAAAAAAAATACAATAATGAAAACATAAAATAACTCAGGGAGTGGGCTTTGCAGTAGATTGATACAGCAGATGAGAGGATTAAAAAAATTAGAAGGGAAGCTTGAAGAAATGACCCAAAATGCAGCTTACAGGGACAGAAGTGAAAAGGGAGGTATTGAAAGGAGGAATTAAAAAACACACTGGGTGATAATTTTCCAGAAATGATGAAAGACACCAACCAAAGTTTCAAAAAGAACATTAGTGGAAAAACTGGTGAATCTGTCTCGAGTCTGTAGTTTAGTTACTGTTATTTTTTTAATCTGGACAAATGCATTTAGAAATGTATGATGTTAACATTTGGAGAAACTAGGTGAAGGGTATATGGGGACTTCTCCTCTGTCTGTGCAACATCTCTGTAAATCAAAAATGTTTCACAATAAAAAGTTTGTTTTTAAAAAAAGTTCACTCAATAACAAAATGGTTATTTGTGTGAAGCTATTCATCTGTTTTTACAGATAATTTTTCCAATTGTGAAAATTGACATAAATGTTCAAAACTTTATCATAGTAAAATGGCTAAGTAGGAGCATTTATTTCAAGTAAGTAGACATGAAGTACTAGTTTAAAATGATAATTATGACCATTGCGAGTATATTAAAAGTTCAGAATATATAATAATTGTGTGCCTCATTATGAATATCTACATATTCAAAAAGTCTTATACATATATAAATTTGTATACCTTTAAACAAAGTTTAGAAGGAAATGCCAAAACAAAAAAGTAGATAGCAGGTTTATAATTGTTTCACTTTAATGTATTTATAGAGTTTTTCAGATTAATATAAAATATTTTTGGATACATATCAAGTCTCTCTAACTCTTGATTCTCATACTTTATTACAGGTATTTGGTGGTAAAATTTAATGAAAGGCTAGCAAACATAACTCAAAACATCATTTGACATCAAGAAAGTACAGTAGATTTTGGAGAATTAGCCCTTATAAAAAGAGGAAAAGGGTCTTAAATTGCTTAAAATATAAAGAGCTCTACTCACACAAATTCTTGGGTTATGATTTCATTCATTAACTACCATAAAGTTGGCTTTCTAGATGAAATAACTTATGAAGGTAATAACATTTAAGTTTCTAATTAAAGCAGAGAAAAAGGAGGTTTGTATGTGCGTGTGTGTGCATGTGTGTGTGCGTGTGTGTGTGTGTGTGTGTGTGCGTGTGTGTGTGTGTGCGTGTGTGTGCATGTGTGTGTGTGTGTGCGTGTGTGTGCGTGTGTGTGTGTGTGCGCGCGCGCGTGCGTTAGGAGTAGATAGTGCGAATACTTTTAAAAAACCCTGAGCCCTAGCCGGTTTGGCTCAGTGGATAGAGCATTGGCCTGCGAAATGAAAGGTCCCAGGTTTGATTCCAGTCAAGGGCACATGCCCGGGGTTGTGGGCTTGATCCCCAGAGGGGAATTGCAGGAGGCAGCCAATCCATGATTCTCCCTCATCATGGATGTTTCTATCTCTCTCTCCCTCTTTCTTCCTCTCTGAAATCAATTAAAAAAAACACCCTGAAAAATCTTGGGGAGAGACATTTACCAGGCACAATATCGAACAGTGTAAATTAGGATTTGCAAGAAATTAGAACAGTGAGCAGAGTACATTGCAAGAAGTTCAGTTCATTAATGCTCCTCCCAGCTCATCCTCTCTCAGAATACTAGAAATGAGTTTCCTTTTGATTCACCCATCAGCTCTGGGGCCTGGATTCTTGAGATGTGATAAACCAGTGTTACTGAGGCAATGAAGACTCTCATAGTCAGAAACTTGAGGAGACACAGCAATGATTAAGGCGTTGGACCATGACAGATCAAAATCTGAGTGCAGGTGATGTAAAAATATTACGTCTTTTACTTTCTTGGGCTGTTTACATAACTTGACTTGGTTCATTTTGTATTTCATTTCCAAACAAACTTGAGGCAGAATCTGGTTTAAATACATTATCAGTTATTTACATAAATAGCCCTCTGAAGGTATTTTACTCTGTTTATTTTTTTCTTCTTGAAGCTAGAACTCCAATCAGCTATATCACAATTTATTACCCAAACAAAAAGCCCCAATTATTCTGTCAGGATTATAGTTAAGAATATTTTAATATCTTTAAAAAATTCACATTCGCAGCACTTCAATATTAGAATCAAAAGAATACATTTTTAAAACTTCTCAAACTCCCTGCCTCTTAGTAACATACAATAGACTTCCCCCCCCAAATTTGAAACATCAAGTATGGATATGATGAATGAGTACAATTATTTTCAATCTTAGAATTCAAGGGGAAAATTACTGTAGCTTCATATGACTTTCTTTCCTTTGCTCTTCTCCTATTATCTAGTTTCGATACAGTCAGCTTGATCATACCACTGCATTCTTCTATTTTCTGAGTTCATGACCATTAAGTGCAGATTCCTAATGAAAAACACAAACTACAAAGAAGAAATGTTAGTATACATTTTAATCACCTCTTTAATACTCCCTTTAGACTGCTTTCTACACATGATGACAAGTGAGTTTCATATAGCGTAAAACAAATCACGAGCCTAGTTTAGCCAAGGGAAGACTTCTCTTTTCTCTTGGAAAATAGTAATAGTCAGTGACTTGACATCATTAGTAGAAAGTAAATAAGAATCAAATTATAATACTTTCATTGGAGTTCGAGTGGATACATAATAATCTCTTCGTGGTGTTTTTTAAAGGAGTAATTCGATGAACTAAACCTGCGGTAAGCAAATGTTCTTGAGGATTCTGTGTTCCTTTGGGAAGTGTTGCCCTGTATGGCTAGCACCCTAAACAACCTCACTGGCTCAACAAAGCTAAGTGGAAACTTTTTTTTTTTTTTTGCATTGTATGTAGACCTAATTTTAAATGCAAATTCTATGTATACGTATATACACATAGCGATTTAATTTCCTTTATTACTTTATTTTCTTTTATTTCATTATGGGACTGGGGCAGAGGCTCATGTGGAGTACATGTAAGCTGAAATTAACTGCAGGAACTGGCTTTCAAAAGATAAGATATTGAGGGTGACGTTTAGGATATGGCACCGGTGGTAAACTCTTAATATTACACCTGTGCTGATTCCGCTGATCTGTATAAAATACTACATATATTTTGGGAACTGATTTAGAACTTCAGACACTGGAATGTCAGCTGTAAGAGAGAGACTGTGCCATCCACCTACACAGCTACTTCCCACTCAAAGACAGACAATGTAAACCATTCACAAAGTAGGGTGATGGCCTGTCTCAGTCTGGATTGTTATTAATCCACATGATTGCAATAAGTCCCTAACAAATCTTCCTGGTCCTCTGTTGCCCCATCTCCAGTCTGTTCTCCATACACAAGACAGAGTCATGTTTATAAATCATTAATTAAATCAGTCACATCTCTGTGTAAACCTTTAAAATATTTTTATAACTCTTGGAATAAAACCCAAACTCCTTTTCTGCCTTTTGTAATCTGGGTTCTGAATTTGTCACTCTCCTCTTGTTCATTTTCCCCTTCCTCACTCTGGCCCATAGGCACTGTCTTCTTTCAATCTTTTTTTTTGTTGTTTGTTTGTTTTGTTTTTCCAGCTTTATTGAGATATAACTGACATATAACACCTTGTAAGTTTAAGGTATATAACATGTTGTTTAGATACACATACATTGCGAAATGATTACCACCATAGAGTTAGCAAACACCTTCATCTCATTACATAATTACTTTTTGTTGTTGTGAGAACATTTAAAATCTACTCTCTTAGACACTTTTAAGTAAATAATACTGTACTATTAGTTAAAATATCCATGCAGTGCCGGAATCCGGTCCATCCTTGCTGCTTGACACAGTCGCTGCAGGAAAGAAACATCTGCACAGCATATGTTTCAAGGGACCTGGCATATATAGCATACTGTTCTTAATATGTTTGCTCCCCTTAGCGCTATGTGTTTTAACCAAAGTCACCTCTCTGAGAAAGGTTGTTTCCCCAGGTAGGGATTTTCCCCTGAAGTTAGGGAGGGAATAAAACCCCTTAACTAAGTGCCAGGTGGGTAATTAATCACTTTAACTACCAACAATCATGCTTAAGCTACATAACGAAGTTCTTCTGTCTCTAGGTTCTGTGTAGGTTCTGTGTCTAGGTTCTGTGTCTAGGTTCTGAGTCTTGTCTTGTTACATCTGTATTTATACCAGTTGATTCCAATCCTATCAATCTCTATTCCAAAGGTTAGGGCGTTTCTTATCTCCATTCCAGGGAGTAAAGATTATGTAGCTTAAGCATGATTGTTCGTAGTTAAAGTGATTAATTACCCGCCTGGCACTTAGTTAAGGGGTTTTATTCCCTCCCTAACTTCAGGGGAAAATCCCTACCTGGGGAAACAACCTTTCTCAGAGAGGTGACTTTGGTTAAAACACATAGCGCTAAGGGGAGCAAACATATTAAGAACAGTATGCTATATATGCCAGGTCCCTTGAAACATATGCTGTGCAGATGTTTCTTTCCTGCAGCGACTGTGTCAAGCAGCAAGGATGGACCGGCTTCCGGCACATGCAGCATTTTAAATCTCCAAAACTTGTTTATCTTATAACTGTAAGTTTATACACTTTGACCAACATCTTCCCCTTTCCCTCACCCACACCCCTGCTAACCACCACACTTTCTGTTTCTATGAGTCTTTCTCGGTTTGACTTATTTCACTCAGCATAATGCCTTCAAGTGTCAACCAAGTTAATGCAAATGACAGGGTTTCTGTCTTATCTTGGTTGAATAATATTCTACAGTAGAATATTATATATATTCTTTCACCCATTCATTCATTGAGGGACACTTAGGTTGTTTCCATAGATTTACTTTTGTGAATAATGGTTCAATGAACATGGAAGTACACATATCTCTCTTTTTTGTTTTTTATCTTTATTGATTAAGGTATCACATTCTTTCAATCTTTTAAATCCTCAAAGTTCTTCTCTACCTCAAAGCCATACATATGCTGTTCCCTCCACCTGGCATACTCTACCCCCACTTCACATGACTCACTCCTTGTCTCCTAGATCTCAGCTCAAACATCACTTCTTCAGTGCCGGAAGCCGGTCCATCCTTGCTGACTAAGGAAGAGAATAAATCAGTGAAACCCCCCAGTGATTTTTCTTTTACTTTGGAAAGCAATTCCGACAAACTCCTGATCCCTGGATCCCTGAAGACTTTGCTGAAGTATCAGGACTCTAAAATCTTATAGGATTTTTACCCCCTCCTCTGGAGCACATGTGTCTTACCAAGGCTTCCAGTAAGGCTGTCTCTTATTTGTCCTGCTTAATCAGTATACTATTGATCTAATGCTTCACTGTGATTTTCTGTAGGTTTACCAGGCAGCCCAGAGGTCTTTAGTCTATAAAATGATAAAGAGCAGGAGAGTTAACATAGTTCTGAGGCAAAATTGTAAATAAATATGTTTGCATATCCCATGCAAATATAAACTGTTTATGACCCTCCTTTATAATCAGAATAGACAAGGATGCATTTACCAAATCAACAAATACAAATCATGTAGCTACCTGAAACCTTGTTAATCTGTCCTAGCAAAGATATCACTTCTGGCATAGCAGTTGCAAACAGGGATATGATTGAGCTTTTCAGAGTCTACACTTGTCTCTAGCATTCATCTGAGTTCTGCAGTGGTCATATTGAGAATCTAAACAGAGACAGAATAGGATGTCTTCCCTCTCCCCCAGGTCCCATATTCTTTAGCTATTAAATGATGGCACTAATTACCATGCTTCCTGAAATGTGATATTTTTATTTACTCACTTGGCCAAGTGAGTTGAGAGCAGTTTCAGAGGCTTATACTTGACCTTTCCCACTCTGATAGCACTTACTCCACCAGCCAAGAACCAAACTGCCAAGTACAGGTTTTCCCAGCGATTCTAAAGTAGAGTGTTCCTATGAAGCCCTTTCTAAATTGAAATAGCTCAAATCAAAGAAGCAATTATTATTAATTTATATGGAAGCATTTGTTAATGTTCTTAGACCCCAAAAATAACCTATCATATCACACAAATATGCTTAATTTATGCTAAGTGTAATGCTGTTATGAGCTCTCTTAGGCTTTTCTGATACCTTAGGACACATCTTGCTAATGATGCACAGAATAAATGGAGATAAAGCACAGATGTTCAAAGCCAAGGGGCTTGATGCTGAGATGCTAAGTGTAGTCCCCAGGGAAGAAGCTTGATGGGGCCACTCTCACTGCTTGGTGGGCACTGCCCTTTAATGGCTCTCTGCAAAACAAATGTTGAACTCTATTTTTGTTTTGTTTTTTGTAGTGAAAATTCTCTTTGGATTTCTTTCAGTTAGTGAAACAGGTACAAATGTGGGACTTTTGTAAAAATAAACTGAGTAATGCAAACTTCTGAAAAAGTTGGGATACCTGTATATTAATTTCAATTTAATGTTTGACTATTGAGAAAATGACAAGAGTGGGTCTCCAAACTCAGTAGAGCCACTATGATCTGGATTTTAACCTCAATTCTATTTATTACCTGATCATGTGAGCTTCCACTCTAACGGGAAGGTCCCTGAGTATCAATGTCAACTCAAATCCTCTGTATCTAGTGTACAGTGACCAGGTCAAGAGCTGTAGGGAAGGCTGGCTCTATAATGTGTTGGGTCCAGTATAAATAAAAATGTGGGGCCACTTGCTTAAAATTATTAAAAATTTCAAGATGGCTACAACACAACACTAAACTAAGTGAGGAGGCCTCTAAGTTCAGAACTTAGTGCATGACCTTGAAGTTAGCCCTGGCTGTTGATCTCTTTAGGGAAAGCCTGAAGAAATTTCTATGAGATATTCTTGCCATAGTGTTACAGGTTTCTTAATCCTAGGCATCCTGCTACCTCTTCAGCCAATGGATTCTAAATCTAAAAAATGACTCAGATTAAAAAATCAAGCAAGGGATAGTGTCTTTGTGTTGTGTCGGGGTCCAACCCCAGCAGGTCCAGGGGTCCCCAAAGGTGTAGACGGAGTCGGCGAAGAAGGAAGGACACGGAGACAGTGTTCAGTTGATCAGCAGCCTAGCCAGGATCTCCAGCCAGGATCTCCAGCCAAGTTCTGGTCTGGATCTCCAGCGAAGTTCTGCTTAGGATCTCCAGCCAGGTTCTGTATCCATGTTGTCTTGCTAGGTTCTCCAGCCAGGTTCTGTAGCCATGTTCCCTCGCTAGGTTCTCCAGCCAGGTTCTGTCCAGGTTCTCCAGCCAGGTTCAGTCACCAGGTTCTAGTTAGGTTCTCTTGGCAATTTCTGTAGTCAGGTTCAGTCCAGGATCTTTTGCCATGTTCTCTCCAGCGAAGTTCTTCTGTCTGTAGGTTCTGTGTAGGTTCTGTCTTCTTAGTTCTGTGTTCTAAGCTCTGTATTCTAAGTTCTGTGTTCTAAGTTCTGTGTCTTTCTGTCTTGTTACATCTGTATTTATACCAGTTGATTCAATCCTATCAATCTCTATTACAAAGGTTAGGGCGTTTCTTATCTCCATTCCAGGGAGTAAAGATTATGTAGCTTAAGCATGATTGTTCATAGTTAAAGTGATTAATTACCCACCTGGCACTTAGTTGAGGGGTTTTATTCCCTCCCTAACTTCAGGGGAAAATCCCTACCTGGGGAAACAACCTTTCTCAGAGAGGAGACCTTGGTTAAAACACATAGTGCCAAGGTGAGCAAACATATTAAGAACAGTATGCCATATATGCCAGGTCCTTTGAAACAGCAAGGATGGACCGGCTCCCGGCAGTGTTGGTGTTGACTACCACCTTCAACCTCCCACTCCCTCAATGTTGCTTTTTCTTCTTGTAGATTTAAGTAGAATCCTTGTTGGCTGCTCATTTATCCTTCTCCTTGGTTTATCATGTTCTTTTGACCAACTTCCTGTGGGTCAAGGGCTCTTGGCTGTACCTCTGAGCTTCCTGGTCAAGATGATAATTAGGAATTCCTGGTATCTGGCAGGTAAGTGCCACCTGGCCTCTATTACATTAAGGGTAGATGAGCATTAGCACCATGGATGTTAATGAGCCCAACTCTGTGGCCTCTCCCCTACCTCCTGCTCTGGGCTGCAGAGGAGAGCCAGCACTGAACTTCTTAGTGATGTTGCTACCTTTTTCCCAATACATTTCTGATAGCCTCGGAGAATCATATGTCTTCTTTGCCTGCCCATCTAACATATTCCTCTAGCAGATATTCTGGCTTCATATCATATATCCATTCTTGCATTCCCATTTCCCTTACCCTCTTCATAACTTAGCGGCCATCTGCCTTGAAAAACTCATGCAATTCTTCTTCAATCAATCAGCACTGTTCCTCACTTCTTCAAGATTCTAAGAGCTATCCTACAAGTGAGCTTGCCCCATCCATGTTGGTTCTTACCAGGGTAACAAATCCTATGTCATGAGAAAGCACACTCAACTCAATGAACTGTTTCTTATGTAGTCTTATATCCATCCCATCTCCCTCAAATATTAATCTCAAAATACAGTCCCAGGGATATTTCCCTGACTTTTGCCCAGATGTGCTAGCTAGTTTATTAATTGGCATATTACTTAAGCTAATTTATTAATTGGTATGTTATTTATATGTTATATAATTTATTTCTTCCCTATCAGTTGAGTTCTGCTGGGATTTAGCCCTATGTAGGGGGCTTGCAGCCAAAAGAGGTAAAGGCACTTCTGAGGTAAGATACCTATTGCTTTTCCAGTAAAGGCCTCTATAGAATCTTCCAGTATAAAGAAAATGCTAACTCTTACTAGGAAAGATTGGTCCATTTCTACAAGTTCTGAGAGTTTAGGGGAGTTCTATGGTCTGAATGGTTGTGTCCTCCCAAATTTATATGTTGACATACTAATACCCCATATGATTATATCAGGAGGTGGAGCCTTATTAAGTTGATCAGGTCATGAGGCTGGAGAGCTCAAGAATGGGATTAGTGCTCTTATAAAAGAGACCATATTGAGCCCCCTACTTTATTTCAGCATGTGTGTACACACTGGGAAATTTGCAATCTGAAAGAGGGCCACCCCCAACCATGCTTGGACCCTGATCTCAGACTTGCAACTTCTAATATTATGAGAAATGAATTTCTGTTATTTATAAGCCACCCACTCTATGGTACACCCAGTCTTTGTTATAACAATCCCAACTAATTAAGACAGACAGTCTTTAAAATCAACTTAAGGGAGGCATCTACTTAATGTTCTTATGCCACATTTTAGGATTTCAGATATTTCCAAGCAACCTCTGCTGAGCATTCAAATATCTCCTGAGCACTTGACTCAATCAGGCTCTTGGTTTGCTGCTTAGCTTTGTTTGTTTTTTGCAAATAGGCCCTTATCTCTTTGTAAGCTACTAAAGAGGCCATCTGGCTCTCACACTTAGCCTTTAACTGCTTGTTAAGACTTCTCAGTTTCTCAATAACCCTCTGCAGAGTGTCAATACAACATAGCAGTAACCATATAACTTTAATTCCTTGTAGTCACTGTTCCCTCTCTATCTTCCTAAAAGCTTGAATCTTAGAACCTGCAAGAATCTACCCTGATAGTGGATGTTTTTTTCATGCATAGCAATTGGTCCCTACCTTGAGCCACAAACCATCCATAATCTACATAGTTTTGAATGTCATCCTATTTGCTTGACCAGTGGACAACTAGCCAATCCTGGATCTTCATTTTTGGATAACTCTCAGAACCACTTGTATTACTTTGTGTCCTCTGAGAAGCAGACCACACAGTGTGCAAAAGATGTACTAGGAAGAATGCCTTTGGAGGATGAAGAAGGGAGCAGCAGAAGAGCTGGGTACATCAGAGGGTAATAAATACTTTCTCTCTGAAAATCAAGAGAAAACAGGGGAAAGAAAGAGGATTCAGCAGAAAGAGTTTTAGACTGAAGTAAAGTTTCAAGAAAGATTTGGCCAGGCCAATGTGTCATTTTCGAGTCAAAATCACCTATTGGCAGTGTCTCATGTGTTGCCAGAATGGGCCTGATTTAGTAGCCCCACCAGGTCCTGTTCTTAGCTGGGAGGAGCATAGAGGTGAGAAAGCAATGTGGATGGAAGGAGCACTGGCTGTAGTTGTCAATCAGCCATGTGTTTCACTTCAGGAGAGCTGAGATGTGTATTTCCATTGCTGCCACACTCTGTACCACAAATGTCTCATAAGAGCCATTTTGTCTCCCTTAGGCCAATATTTGTTAATTGAGAGAAATCAAGGTGAGCACCCTGATCCTGGTTCACACAATTCCACCCTCAGCCAACCAATCCATGTAAACTCTCTGAATTCTATTCATTCTCTAACAATGCACTTCCGGGCATATTTCAAATAAGGGTGAGCATAAGTAATTCCCATCTCTTAGTAGGAATTCCTAATGTAGATCCATATCCATTAGGGAACTGAGACACGTTCTTTTAGATCTACTCATCTGGGCACAATATGCAATTCCTATATTATAAATAGCTTCCAGAGATAAATTCGATTAAAAATATTTTTAATGGTTGTTTCTTATGGGTTATTTCTGAGTATAAAAATGATGCATATTCAGTGCATAAAATTTGAAAACTACAGAAAAGTATTATCAAGAACATACTTTCTGCACTCCAACACCCCCCCAAGAAATAATTACTATTAAGAGTTTCAGAGCTTCCTTTTCTTTGTTTGCCTTTATGATAATGCCCAGAAAAGTTTTCCACACTATGAGCATACACTGCCTAGCCTAGATTGTTTTATTTCTGCCATTGAATAAATTTTTTTATTTAATTTTTAAATAAGTTTGCCTTTGTTGTTACAGAAGAAGCAAATTGGAGGAGAAAATTGACTAATAATTATTTACTTTATATAGATTGTATATGTATTAATATATACTTATTTAAAATTTATTACATATGTATAGAAGTATACATATATGTAAGTATATTCACATACTATATATAATATAGATATATGCACACATGCACTTGTGTACATATATATACATTCATACATATATACATCACTAAATAATGTATCACATACATATGTGTGTGTGTATACATATACACACACACACATATGTATGTATATATACATACTATTCTCTCTTTCTCTCTCCCTCTCCCTCTCATTCTTCTCCCTTATCTCTCTCCACACATTTTCCTTACAGGACACATAGTCAGGGTCTCATGATGTGACAAATAAAGATGATTTTTACTTTGAAAATATATTTCTTGCACTCATTACTATAATATAAATGGTCCTTTAGGTCCATGGGGAAAATTATTTATTCTGTTCAGAAGTCTAACATAGGAGATAGTGACTAGGAACCAGATGGTTTAAATGGATGAGTGACAGAATAGTTGTTACCTACCCAAAGGCAGCTAAAAAAGTAGTTGTGTTTACAGCATAATGTTATTGCTCCAAGGTTGTAGTTTAAATTCACTTCTTAGAATCTTGGCACAGAAATGTTGCTGTAAACAAGACTCATTCAAGGCCATCCCATGTGGATCCACTGTAAGGATGTCCTGAGAATCACTTCCATCCCACAGTAGCTTTTTTATCGTGCGTCCACTCCCACATGCTTAAACCATGTGCACAACCCAAATTTCAAAACAAGCAGAATTAACATTCTTGACTCCTGGCCCAAATGTGGGTGCTTGCCATGAGCTCATGCCTTCTTTTGGGGGCTGGCATTTGCGGTGTTATGTTGTGACAGGCTAACTGGATTCTGAGATATAAAATGTGCAATGTATTCTGAATCTTTTGGGGGGTTAAAAGTTTGGTAATAATTTCAGGAAAACAGGTTTACCTGAGTTCAGATCATGGCTCTACCACTGTCTGGCAAAGTGATTAGCACAGAGCTAACAACTGTCTTTTTCCCTATAAAATGGAGATAAAAACACCCAACTTGACTAATTCTTTGGTCTTTAGTAGTTATCTACATAGATCATAGACATAAAATATTTAGTAAAACATCTAGGTTTGCAGATATACTGTAAGGAGGAAAGGGACTGTGTCTTATTTACCTTTCTTTTCTGAGAGTCCTACACAACACCAGGCATACCATAAGCATTTAATAATTAATGTTATTTTATTGAGTGACTAGAGGCCCGGTGCCTGAATTTGTGCACAGGTGGGGTTCCTTGGCCTGGCCGGTGATCAGGGTTGATGGGTTCGCCTCGCCTAGTCCTGATTGAGCCAATGGGGGTCGACTGGCCAGGGAGGGACCATGGAAGGTTGGCTGGCCAGGGAGGAACCACAGGAGGGCTCCAGGGAATGTCCAGCCCATCTCGCCCAGTTCCCATTGGCCGGACCCCAGAAGCAAGCTAACCTACCAGTTGGAGCATTTGCCCTCTGCTGGTCAATGCGCGTCAGAGCAACTGCTTGAGCGATCAGCTAAACAGTAGACCTATCAGTCAGGCACTTAGCATATTAGGCTTTTACATATATAGATAGACTGGGGTCTGGGAGTAGGAATTGGGTGTAGTTCAGGCCACTGCCACTCATGCTCTTGCAAAGGTGAGTTTGAAGGCTGCCTGTCTTAGCTTCCTCCCACACATACAGTGGAGATAATGATACCACTTGTCCTAGTTGCCTATGTGGCAGTTGGGAGGCTTCTATGAGAGAAGAATGTCTGTGAAAGTGTTCTGTAAAACCTAAAGCATTGTACACCAGATTGTTATTTTTAAGTCATTAATTTTGCTGGTACTTTTTTCTAAGTAAATGAGTTCTTCCTGCCCCCACCCCCTCCCTTTTTAACATGATTTTTTTAAATTCTCACCCCAGGATATTTTTCTATTGATTTTTAAAGCGAGGGACAGACAGAAAGAAACATAGATGTGAGAGAAACACATGGATTGCTTGCCTCCTACAGGCACCCTGACCAAACCAGAGCCCAAGCCTGGGAGGAGCCTGCAGCCACAGTATATGCCCATGACCGGAATCGAACCTGGGAGCAAAACAGGCTAGGGCTACATGAATTCTTTTGTAACTTTGAGTGTTGCTAACTACAAGGAAGGTATTTATCAGTGCCTCAGCCTCACTTTTGGAAGCTGTGCTCCATAGGTAAACAGTATATCTCAGGAAGCTACACACAAGAAAAGCACCCAGTGGCATAAAAAATCATTATGCTTGTATATTCAGTACATAGAGATAGGGGCTGGTTTTCTTGGCCCACACCCATCTCCCTTCCTTCTGCAAATGATGGCTTTATGACTTCCTGAAGATCATCTCAAACAGACACACAATTTGCAAATGTGTGTCTGAGGGAGAGGTTCAGCCACAGCTGTCTCTCTTGAGCTCAGTCCACAGGGGTTTTGAGGATCCAACCGAGGGCAAATCGAATGGGGGATACTTTCAGTTTGCGCTGGGGGAAGATACCTGTATGTGGCCTCTAGTTATATTTGTGTAGAGTTGAATGACTGCTCCTCATCCTCGGGTAGGAATGGCATCCATGAATACTCCTTCTGTCCATGGAGCATGGTGTCATTGAGATTCAGGCTGGAGGTCATATCTCAATATGGATTCGCTCACAATAACTGCTGTGGGAAATTCTGAATATTGGAGGAGAAATTGAGTTTGAAATGCACGGAGCCAGAATCTAATCCGTGGAAACTTTCCCTCCCTTTATCAGGCATGTAAAATTGTGAGTAGAGGATGCAATATCATCAGTGTTTAATAAAAACCCAAGTTCTCTGCTATTATTTGAGTATATACAATTATAAATGCACCATATATCATTTGTTTGTTTACGATGGGTGGTACTTTAAATAGAGTTTACCCTTTTAATGTTTGTAGAAACACAAATAGGTAGCAGTGCTGCAAACAGCAATTGTGTCTGCCAAGCCTCAGATGGGTGCTGCAGAAGATAGGGCTGTATATGATATTAGGATTCGGTCTCACACTAAGGTCCATGATTCTATGACTGTAAATTCATAGGCTACATTTATGTATGATCCATCTATTGTCCTATTTACATGAAATTGCTTTGTTCCAGAATGATTTGAGGTAGCTTATAAAAGAAGCTATACCGATAAGCCTATACCTATAAGAAAATTAAAGACTACATATGCAGGGTCATCAGGAACTCAGAGAAGGGGAAAATATGTTTGTTTATTTTTAATGGGCATAGAATTTCAGTATTGCAAGATGAAAAAGTTCAGAAGATTTATTGTACAACAATGTGAACATACCTAGCTCTACCAAATGTACACTTAAAAATGTTTATGATGGTAAATTTTATGTTATGTGTTTTTTCCCACAATTAAATACTTCTAAAAAAATTAAAAACTAAATATAGATAAATGAGGCAATCAGTAATCAGTAGAAACATCAAAGGTAAGAAAAATAGAAGGAAACCAAGAACAATATTTGTTCACAAAATGTATTACATGAAATTCTACACTGTGGTAAAAGGCCATGAATTATTCTCTGAACATCTAAGTAGCCAGTGTAAGGAGGATATACATGTAATTTTTAAAATCCACAATAATATTAATTTATTTACTGATTTATTTTGTTAATCTTCACTGGAGGATATTTTTCCCATTGATTTTTAGGGAAAGTGGAAGAGAGAGGGAAAGACAGAGAGAAACATCGATGTGAGAGAAACAAATCAATTGGTTGCCTCCTGCACTAGTACCACCCAGGGGGAGCCTGCAACCAAGGTACCTGCCCTTGACCAGAATCGAATCCGGGACCTTTTGGTCCACAGGCTGACACTCTATCCACTGAGGCAAACTGGCTGGGGCCACAGCAATAGTTCAGACTCTTGTTATACATAGCACATTTTAGGCACAAAATATAAACCTGAAAGAATAAGGGGGAAAAGATAACATATATTGAGTCTTCCTAATAAATTGACCAGTCTCTGAACCTAAGGAATTTAATTGCTTGTCACAAATACATAACAATGAACTGATGTTGTAATGAGATCTGTATTTCTAGTGGTTTCCAGTATAGAAACTTTCTCCCAAGACCCTATAGTACTCACTGATTTGATATTTGACTAATAGATTCAATATGCATATCCTGGAGGGTTTCTTCTGTGTATTTATCAGCATGTTGAGTGCTGTGAGTGGCAAGTGAATCAATAAGATCTAGTCCCTGCACTAGGATAGCCCCAAAGAGACTTGCAAATGATTTTTTTTTCCTTTTTCATCCTAGGTTTCATAGACTAAAGAATGACCATGACATAGCTGTGCCCCTAAGTTACTGATAACCAATGTATCTGCTGGACTTTTGGTTTGGGTTATCCGAAGTCTGATTAATACTGATGAGATAAGAATATGTTCACTAGAAATAATGAAAATGTGTGCAGGTGAGATAGAAGAAAATGTAACATTCTTATTTACTTTTCTGTGGATTGAGCTCAAGAGAGACAGCTGTGGCTGAACCTCTCCCTCAGACACACATTTGCAAATTTGTGCCTTATTGTTTGAGATGATCATCAGGAAGTCATAAAGCCATCATTTGCAGAAGGAAGGGAGATGGGTGCGAGCCAAGAAAAGCAGCCCCTATCTCTATGTACCGAGTATACAAGCATAATGATTTTTATGCCCCTGGATGCTTTTCTTGTGTGGAGCTTCCTGAGATATACTGTTTACCTATGGAGTACAGCTTCCAAAAGTGAGGCTGAGACACTGATAAATGCCTTCCTTATAGTTAGCAACACTCAAAGTTACAAAAGAATTCATGTAGCCCTAGCCTGTTTTGCTCCCAGGTTCAATTCTGGTCATGGGCATATACTGTGGCTGCAGGCTCCTCCCAGGCTTGGGCTCTGGTCTGGTCAGGGCGCATGTAGGAGGCAACCAATCCTTGTGTTTCTCTCACATCTATGTTTCTTTCTGTCTGTCCCTCGCTTTAAAATTCAATAGAAAAATATCCTCAGGTGAGGTTTAAAAAAAAAATCATGTAAAAAAAAAGGGGCGGGGGTGGGGGGGATTCATTTACTTAGAAAAAGTTACCAGCAAAATTAATAACTTAAAAATAACAATCTGGTATACAATGGTTTAGGTTTTACAGAACACTTTCACAGACATTCTTCTCTCATAGAAGCCTCCCAACTGCCACATAGGCAACTAGGGCAAGTGGTATCATTATCTCCACTATATGTGGGAGGAAGCTAAGACAGGCAGCTTAAGAAACGAACTCACCTTTGCAAGAGCATGAGTGGCAGTGGCCTGAACTACACCCAATTCCTACACCCAGACTCAAGTCCATCACTCAATAAAATAACATTAATTGTTAAATGCCTATGGTATGCCTGGTGTTGTGCAGGGCTCTGGGAAAATAAAGGTAAATAAGACACAGTCCCTTTCCTCCTTACAGTACATCTGCAAACCCAGATGTTTTACTAAATATTTTATGTCCATCACCTATGTAGATAACCGCTAAAGACCTAGGAATTAGTCAAGTTGGGTGTTATTATCTTCATTTTATAGAGAAAGAGACAGTTGGTAGCTCTGTCTTTATCACTTAGCCAGCTAGTGTTAAATCTGCTACTGAGACAAGGCCTGGGAAAAACACCTTTGGTGAGTTTCACAACTGAGCGATTCCTGATATGATACACTCAGATGGATACAGAATCGTTTTGGTGACGTTTCTGCTCAAAGTATATGACTACTGTAAATTTAATTATGAGAAAAAATCAGTCAAACCTAAACTGAGTGAAATCTAAAAATTTTACAAAATAACTGTCCTGCAGTTTAACCTCTAAAATAGCTGTCATGAATCCCAAAAACTGAGAAACTGTTTTGAGTAAAGAGATTAAATAAGCAGGACAACTAAATGCAATGTAAGATCCAGGATTTTCTCTTGGTATAAAGAACATTATTGGGGGGATTCAGGAAGATGGCGGCGGTATAGGCAGACGCGTCCCAGGTCGTGTCCCTGAGCAAATGGAGTGAGCAGCTGAAACTAGTAACATCCACCCCGAATTGGCAAAATTCCTCAGCTGGCGAGACGGTTTACAGCCGGGAAGAGCAGAACTCCCCTGGAAAGGTAAAAAAAAACCAGGGATTTGGGCAGGAAAGTTTGCCAGACCTCTGAGCCCAGAGAGTCGGAGGGAGACCGCGTGGCAGACAGCCGCGTCCCTTGGGACAGGCACAGCCCCTGACGGGGGGAAAGGAGAATCGCGGGATTCCTGGCGCTGCCGGGGGGGAATTGAGAGCTCGGTCTGTGATCACAGAGGACTGAGCCTAAAGGGGGCAGCCTGAAGAGCTGACCAGACTATGCAGTCCCGGTAAGAGAAGAAGCTTACAGAAACCAAGCCTTCCCCGTTTCCCCGGCCGGCGTTTGTTTGTTTGTTTTCACTGAACCCTGTTCATGGGACATTTCGGATACAGACACCCACCTGTGCTGAAGAGAGGGAGAGTGTGCGGAGGAGTGGAATCTGGGGAGAGACTGAGGAGAGAAGGGGGGCCGGGAGAGGTGGCAGCAAATTGAGTGCTGAGACACCCCTGAGCCCAGGTCTGAGGAAGCCATTCTCTCCGGAGAGTGAGACTCCTCCCCCCAGCCCCCAGGCAAGGAGCACAGCCACACCCAGATTCCACCCTGTAGGAGATCAAGGATTAAAATAACCTGATCAGTCCCTGGGAGTTAACAGGGTCTGGCCTATAGAGGGATTTTCAATCCCAGCAACAACACAGCACTGGTAACTCTTACGCAGCCAGCTCTGGGCAGTGAACTTCCACTGGACAGAGAGGCCCTATAGCCTCAGAGGCCAACCCCAGAACACTGCCACCCAGAGGCTGACCCACAGACTGACTCTTTGCTAAACACAAAATAAGGCAGTCTGGGAAACAAATGCGGCTTGCTTTAAAATAAGGACTGTGGTTTACAACACAGAGGAACAGTGTATCGCAGGGAAACTCAACACTCTCCTGAATACCTGGCAGGTCTAAGGCGAGCCACACTGAAGAATAGAAGAACCGAAGGACCTTCACTACTGCAATATTTTTTTTTTTTTCTTTTTTCACCTTTTAACTAAGAAACCAATTTTTTTTCTTTTTTTTTTTTCTTTTCCTCTTCTTCTTTTTTTTTTTCTTTCTTCTTTTTTCCATCACCTGATTTTACCCTTTTAATTACTACCTTCTTATTTTTAACCAGTATTATTACTGCTACCATTTTACCATTTTTTTTTTTAAAGTGCCATTTTATTTTCTCTTTATTTTATTTTGGGATTAGTGTTCTCCATTCTATTTTCATCGTTATATTATTGGTTGTTTCTAGTTTGCATTCATCTCCAGGGAGCTGTTGCTGGAATTTGTTGGGATTAATGGCTGTTCTATAGGAGTATTCTCCTCATATAAAAAGTCTCTTCCCCTCTTCCACTTCATTCTCTCTTTTTGCTCTTTTTTTTTCTTTTCCTTTCTTTTCTCGCTTTTACTTTCCCCCCTCCTTTTTCCCAATTTCATTTTTGCACTCCTTTTTTTGGTCCCTAATTTTCTTTTCTTTTTTCTCTTTTCTCTTTTTCTCTTCCTTCTTCCTTATCCCCTAATTCTCTTAATTCAGGTGGTCACCTTTATTTGGGGTTATTAATAACGTGAATATATTTGTGTATAGTGCCTGGTACGTGGTGCCTTGTTGTGTTGTATTTTGTGCCTTTAAATCAACACAGCAGATCCAAGCAACAGCAACCTCCTGAGCACCACACCCTCTGCTGAGGAACAGCAGCTGTACGTGAAACCTCGCCCCACCAGCCAGAAGAGCCACCACAGCTGTGAACAGCACCCACCAGAGGAGTTGCTGCCAACTGAAGAGCAGCTGCTACCGCAACCGCCCAAAGAGGAACCGCAGACCAAGGAGTCACTGCCACCAAGGGAGCAGCCACTGAACGACTCAACGTCTAGATATGTCAGTGAGATCAAACATGGGTAGACAAAGAAACCCCCAAAGGAAAGAGAAGGAGGACTCTCCAGAAAAGCAGCTAAGTAATACAGAGGCATGCAACATGACAGAAAAAGAATTCAGAATAAGGGTCCTAGAGTGCATAAACCGGATGGAGGAAAAAATCGACAACCTCAGCAAGAAGCAAGAAGAAACAGATGAAAAAATTGATAACATATGGAAGAAGCTAGAAGAAACAGATGAAAAAATCGATAACATATGGAAGAAGCTAGAAGAAACAGATGAAAAAATCAACAACTTAAGTAAGACCCAAGAAGATATGAAGAGTGATATAGCTGCAATGAAAAACTCCATTGAAAGTATCAACAGTAGACTAGGAGAAGCGGAGGACCGAATTAGTGATTTAGAAGACAAGGAAGCAAAACACACCCAAAATGTACTGCAATTGGAGAAAAAAATGAAAAGACAGGAGGAGAGCCTAAGGGAGCTTTGGGACAACATGAAACGAAACAACATACGAATCATAGAGGTACCAGAACAACAGAAGGATGAACAAGGATTAGAAAACCTATTAGAAGAAATAATATCAGAAAACTTCCCTGAGGTGGGGAAGAAAAAAGTCACACAAGCCCAGAGAGTCCCAAACAAGGTGAACCCAAAAAGACCCACACCAAGACACATCATAATTACCATGGCAAATGTTCAGGACAAAGAGAGAATCTTACAGGCTGCAAGAGAGAGACGGAAAGTTACATACAAGGGATCTCCCATTAGATTGTCAAATGATTTCTCAACAGAAACACACCAGGCCAGAAAAGAATGGACGGAAATTTACAAAGTGATGCAAAGAAAAGGACTGAATCCAAGAATACTCTATCCAGCAAGGCTATCATTCAAACTTGAAGGGGAAATAAGAAGCTTCACAGACAAAAAAAGGCTAAGGGAGTTTATCACCACCAAGCCAGCAATGCAAGGAATGCTAAAGGGACTGGTATAAAAATAAGAAATAAAAAGCTCAGAAAGAAAACAGCCACACAAAAACAGAAATGCCTACAAACAAGTACCTTTCAATAATAACTTTAAACGTAAACGGACTAAATGCTCCAAACAAAAGACATCGAGTGGCTGAATGGATAAAAAAACATGACCCATACATCTGCTGTCTACAAGAAACCCACCTCATTAGAAGGGACTCACACAGACTGAAAGTGAAAGGATGGAAAAATATCTTTCAGGCAAATGGAAAGGAAAAGAAAGCTGGGGTAGCAATACTTATATCGGACAAAATAGACCTCAAAGTGAAGGCCATAACAAGAGATAAGGAAGGCCACTTCATAATACTAAAGGGATCAATACAACAAGAAGATATAATCCTGGTAAACATATATGCACCCAATGCAGGAGCACCCAAATTCATAAAAAAACTCCTGGAAGATATCAAAGGAGACATCGACAACAATACAATCATAGTTGGGGACTTTAATACACCACTGACAGCACTGGATAAGTCCTCTAGACAAATAATCAGCAAAGATACAGCAATCCTAAATGACTCACTAGATCAGATGGACTTAATAGACATCTTCAGAACACTTCACCCGAAAGCCAGGGAATATACATTCTACTCAAATGCTCATAGGACATATTCAAAAATAGACCATATATTGGGTCACAAGCAAAGTATCCCCAAATTCAAGAAAATTGAAATCATAAAAAGCGTCTTCGCAGACCACGATGGCATAATATTAGAAATAAACTACAATAAAAACAACCCAAAATACTCAAACACCTGGAAGCTGAATAGCATGCTATTAAATATTGATTGGGTTACCAATGAAATCAAAGAAGAAATTCGAAACATCCTGGAAACTAATGACAATGAAAACACAACAATCCAAAACCTATGGGACACAATGAAAGCAGTCCTGAGAGGTAAGTTTATAGCTCTACAGGCCTATCTCAACAAACAAGAAAAAATGGTAGTAAATCATCTAACTCTACAACTCAAAGAATTAGAAAGAGAGCAACAAGAAAACCCCAGAGTGAGCAGAAGGAAGGAGATAATAAAGATTAGAGCAGAAATAAATGACATAGAGACCAAAAAAACAATACAGAAAATCAATGAAACCAAGAGCTGGTTCTTTGAAAGGATAAACAAGATTGACAAACCTCTAGCCAGACTCACCAAGAAGCAAAGAGAGAGGACCCAAATAAACAAAATCAGAAACGATAGAGGCGAAATAACAACAGACCCCACAGAAATACAAATGATTGTTAAAAAATACTATGGGCAGCTCTACTCCAACAAACTAGACAACCTGGAGGAAATGGACAAATTCCTAGAAAAATACAACATTCCAAAACTCAATCAGGAAGAATCTAAAAATCTCAACAGGCCAATAACTATGGAAGAAATTGAAGCAGTCATCAAAAAGCTTCCAGCAAACAAAAGCCCAGGACCAGACGGCTTCACAGGGGAGTTTTACCAAACATTCAAGGAAGAACTAAAACCTATCCTCCTCAGACTACTACAAAAAATTCAAGAGGAAGGAACACTTCCAAGCTCATTCTATGAAGCCAGCATCACCCTAATTCCAAAACCAGGTAAAGACAACACAATGAAAGAGAATTACAGGCCAATATCCCTCATGAACATAGATGCCAAAATCCTCAACAAAATCTTAGCAAATCGGATCCAGCAGTACATCAGAAAGATCATACACCATGACCAAGTAGGATTTATCCCAGGGATGCAAGGATGGTACAATATCCGCAAATCAATAAACGTGATACATCACATAAACAAATTGAAAGAAAAAAACCACATGGTCATATCAATTGATGCAGAAAAAGCATTTGACAAAATTCAACACCCATTTTTGATAAAAGCTCTCAGCAAGGTGGGAGTAGAAGGATCATACCTCAACATAATAAAAGCCATATATGACAGGCCCACAGCCAACATCATACTCAATGGACAAAAACTAACACCATTTCCCCTAAGAACAGGAACAAGACAGGGATGCCCCCTCTCACCACTCCTGTTCAACATAGTACTGGAAGTGTTAGCCATTGCAATTCGGCAAGAAGAAGAAATAAAAGGCATCCAAATTGGAAAAGAGGAAGTAAAACTGTCCTTATTTGCAGACGACATGATATTATACATACAAAACCCTAGAGACTCCATCAAAAAGCTACTGGACTTAATACATGAATTTGGCAATGTAGCAGGATACAAAATTAACCCCAAGAAATCCGAGGCATTTCTATACACCAATAGTGAACTTTCAGAAAGAGAGATTATAAAAACAATCCCGTTTACCATCGCACCAAAAAAATTAAGCTACCTAGGAATAAACTTAACTAAAGAGGTAAAAGACCTCTACTCAGAAAACTACAGGACGTTGAAAAAAGATATAGAGGAAGACATAAACAGATGGAAGAACATACCGTGTTCATGGATTGGTAGAATCAACATCATTAAAATGTCCATACTACCCAAAGCAATCTATAAATTCAACGCACTTCCCATTAAAATACCAACGGCATACTTCAGAGATCTAGAACGAACTCTCCAAAAATTCATCTGGAATAAAAAAAGACCTCGAATAGCTGCAGCAATCCTGAAAAAGACCAAAGTAGGTGGGATCTCAATACCAGATATCAAGATGTATTACAAAGCCACTGTTCTCAAAACTGCCTGGTACTGGCACAAGAATAGGCATATAGATCAATGGAATAGAATAGAGAGCCCAGAAATCGGCCCAAACCAATATGCTCAATTAATATTTGACAAAGGAGGCAAGAACATACAATGGAGCCAAGACAGTCTCTTCAATAAATGGTGTTGGGAAAATTGGACAGATATATGCAAGAAAATGAAACTAGACCACCAACTTACACCATACACAAAAATAAACTCAAAATGGATAAAGGACTTAAATGTACGACAGGAAACTATAAAAATTCTAGAAGAATCCAAAGGCAACAAAATCTCAGACATATGCCGAAGCAATTTCTTCACTGATACAGCTCCTAGGGCACTTGAAACTAAAGAGAAAATGAACAAATGGGACTACATCAAAATAAAAAGCTTCTGCACAGCAAAAGAAACCATCAACAAAACAACGAGAAAACCCACTGTGTGGGAAAACATATTTGCCAATGTCATATCCGATAAGGGCCTAATCTCCAAAATTTATAGGGAACTCATACAACTTAACAAAAGGAAGATAAACAATCCAATCAAAAAATTGGCAAAGGACCTAAATAGACACCTTTCAAAAGAGGACATTCAGAAAGCCAAGAGACATATGAAAACATGCTCAAAGTCACTAATCATCCGAGAGATGCAAATCAAAACAACAATGAGGTACCATCTCACACCTGTCAGACTGGCTATCATCAACAAATCAACAAACGACAAGTGCTGGAGAGGATGTGGAGAAAAAGGAACACTTGTGCACTGCTGGTGGGAATGCAGACTGGTGCAGCCACTATGGAAGACAGTATGGAGTTCCCTTAAAAAACTGAAAATGGAACTCCCATTTGACCCTGTGATCCCACTTCTAGGAATATATCCCAAGAAACCAGAAACACCAATCAGAAAGGATATATGCACCCCTATGTTCATAGCAGCACAATTCACCATAGCTAAGATCTGGAAACAGCCTAAGTGCCCATCAGTAGATGAATGGATTAGAAAACTGTGGTACATCTACACGATGGAATACTATGCTGCTCTAAAAAGGAAGGAACTCTTACCATTTGCAACGTCATGGATGGAACTGGAGAGCATTATGCTAAGTGAAATAAGCCAGTCAATGAAGGAAAAATACCACATGATCTCACTCATTCATGGATAATAGAGACCATTATAAACTTTTGAACAATAATAGATACAGAGGCAGAGCTGCCTCAAACAGATTGTCAAACTGCAGCAGGAAGGCCGGGGAGGGTTGCGGGGCAGGAGGTAGGGGGGTAAGAGATCAACTAAAGGACTTGTATGCATGTATAGAAGCATAACCAGTGGACATAAGACATTGGGGGATAGGGGAGGCTAGGGGACTGTCTAGGGCGGGGGGATAAAATGGACACATATGTAATACCCTTTGTAATACTTTAAGCAATAAAAAAAAAAAAAAAAAAAAAAAAAAAAAGAACATTATTGGGCCTTAGCTGGTTTGCTCAGTGGATAGAGCTTTGGTCTGCGGACTGAAGGGTCTGAGGTTTGATTGCAAGCAAGGGCACTTGCCCAGGTTGTGGGCTTAATCCCCAGTAGGGGGTGTGCAGGAGGTAGCCAATCAATGATTCTCTCTCATCATTGATGTTTCTCTCTCTCTCTCTCCTTCTCCCTTCTTCTCTAAAATCAATAAAAATATATATATTAAAAAATAGTTTTGTTTTTTTTGGTTTGTTTTTTGTTTTTATTTTTATTGCTTAAAGTATTACAAAGGGTATTACATATGTGTCCTTTTTCTTTTCTGCGCCCTTGACAATCCCCTGGCCTCCTCTACCCCCCAGTGTCTTATGTCCATTGGTTATGCTTATATGCATGCATACAAGTCCTTCGGTTAATCTCTTAAAAAAAATAGTTTTTTTAAGAAAGAACATTATTGGGACATTTGGAAAACCTGAAAAAGGTATTGAGAGAAGGTAATGTTTTATCCATGTTTATTTCTTCATTTCAGTTATTAAACTGTGATTATGTAAGAGATTTACTCATTTTAGAAAATACACACCAAAACATTAGAGTAAAGAGGCATCAGATCTACAACTGTTAAGTGGTTCAGGAAAAGAAAAAAATCTGGAAAGTACCAAATAAGGACTTCCTGTGTCTCCTTATTTATCTCTCATCCACGTGGGCATTGAGCAAAGGAGAGATGGGAGTGAGCAGTGGCCCACACACAGCTGTTCAGGGATGTCTGGAAAAGAAGCCCACCCACATTGCTTTCAGACACTGGGTGTGACTTGGAGGGTATCAGGTTTGTCTGTTAGGGAAACTGCCAACCTCCTGCCTCTCCAAGTGGACTCTGTGTTTCCTTGCATGCCCTCTGAATAGAAGAGTATCCCTTTCCTCAGATAGCCCCCTGAAGCATTTTCTTTCTTCTCAGTAGACTCTGAGATATTAGCTCAACTATAATTTATTTTTTCAATTTGGTGAGTTTCAGTGACCTTTAAGGAGGTAGAAGTCAAATCAGAATAAGCACGTGCCTGAGTTTGCAATGCATTTATTTCATTGATGTAAAAAACAAACAAAAAAAATACATAAACATTTTATCATAAGCCAGCACACTTAATTCTAGGCCCAGCTATACTATATGAGAGGCACGACTTTGGCAAATATTAGATCTGCAGAATAAAAAAAAAAACTAGAAGGTTAGTATGATCCCCCCCCCCAAACAGAACTTGGTTTCCACTTCTATAAAATAGAGACTGTGGGGTTGAACTAAAGTTTTATACAGGAAAAGTGTCTTAAAACTAAAAATCACCAAACTACTCAGTCCCTCCATTTGAGTGATACTTGGTGAATTTATTCCACCACCTCCAATGCTAAAAGGTTTTCTCATTATCTCCAAATTATTAAAAAGGGCATGATAGTATAACTTATAGAGGGTAAGGCCTGAGGTGCAGTTGCCCTGAAATGGAGTCATTAGGCTTCTCCACTCACAAAGCCACGACAGCCAGAGCTCTAAGGAATTCACTTAAACCCCTAATGGTGGCATCTGTTTTTATCAGTTGCCCTATACCTACTGCTCTTTCTTGGTTACTAGAACCTTTTCTTTTCTTTTCTTTTCTTTTCTTTTCTTTTCTTTTCTTTTCTTTTCTTTTCTTTTCTTTTCTTTTCTTTTCTTTTCTTTTCTTTTCTTTTTTCTTTCTTTTCTTTTTCTTTTCTTTTCTTTTTTCTTCTCTTCTCTTCTCTTCTCTTCTCTTCTCTCCTTCCTTCCTTCCTTCCTTCCTTCCTTCCTTCCTTCCTTCCTTCCTTCCTTCCTTCCTTCCTTTCTTTCTTTCTTTCTTTCTTTCTTTCTTTCTTTCTTTCTTTCTTTCTTCCTTTCTTTTCGTGTGTATGTGTGTGTGTGTGTGTAAATAGTTTTTGCCCCAGTCTGGTGTTACTATCAATCAAGTTGTTCAGTGTTCTCCTAGCCAAACAAGGCAGCTTTCTTCTAGAATTTGAATCTTAAGCCAAATGACTCAAATTAAAAAAACACACCCATTGAGTCTGGCATTTCTTCTGTGGCACTGGAAGTGTCTTTATTCATTTCTTACTTAGATTCCTGACATTATCCTGGTTCTAGTCCTTTCTTTACATTTGTTTTTCAATTTTCTCTTCCATCATGAATTTTCTTTTCCCCCTCCCCACACACACATATTTTTATATATTTAGTTTGTGTGAGCCAGAGTTAGTTTCTATTGCTTATAACAAGCTAATCATCATTGTCCCAGCCTTCTTCTTAAAGATCAAGAATCTAAGGCTCAAAGAGAATAGGCTACTTGCCTAAGCTCAGGAAGTATTGGGGGACCAGAACCCATACTAAACTCAGGTTAGCCAGTTTCTTCACACTACATGTGTTGTCCCATTTAGAGCTGCAGCAATCTGGAAAGTAATGAGCTGCTCCTCATTGTTAAGGGACCCTATAAGATATGTTGTTATTGAACTCTGAAAAGTCTATTGGCCATAAATGAGTATCTGAGAACAGAATGTGTTCTTTTTTTAAAAAAAAAATATATTTTATTGATTTTTTTACAGAGATGAAGGGAGACAGATTGAGAGTTAGAAACATCAATGAGAGAGAAACATCGATCAGCTGCCTCCTGCACACTCCCCACTAGGGATGTGCCGGCAACCAAGGTACATGCCCTTGACCGGAATCGAACCCGGGGCCCTTGAATCTGCAGGCTGATGCTCTATCCACTGAGCCAAACTGGTTAGGGCCAGAATTTGTTCTTAATAACAAAATCAAAGAAATAATTCACATGTTCAACAGCCATAAAAATAAAGAACCAGTTACTAAGTTACTGATATAAGTAACAACATAGATATCTCAAAAACAATATGTTGAGTGAAAGAACCTAGACAAAATATACTTTGTGCCTCCATTTATGTTATATTCCAGTATTGTGCCATCCAACATGGTAGCCACTGGCCACAAGTTGCTATTTAAACATGAATAGCATGTTATTTCTTTGCAAAAATCAACCACTAATAAGTATTGCAAGTGATTAAAACATAATTTCCATCAAACACCTCGCCTTTTAGAATCAACTTTATTGAGGTATAATTTACATACAATGAAATTCACTAATTCTAAGTGTTCAGTTTGAGGACTCTTAACACATTATATGCCAGGTAGCCTTCACCACAACCAAAATAAAGGATATTCTATTATTCCCCAAAGTTCCCTTATACCTCTTTACAGTTAATCTCTCCTCACTGAAGACCCTATTGCTCTCTTGCTTTCATCAATTTGTATTAGATGTATATATTCTAGAACAGCATTGTCCAATAGAACTTTCTGTGATGAAGGAACTATTTTATATTTGCACTCTCAGTGCCCAATGTCATTGAGAAAATATGTTCTTATTAAATTTATGCAAAAAACCCTCAAATAAAGGAAGAAAATAGCAGCTACCCTTGTACAAGTGCAGATATAATGCCTCAAGGCATCAGAAGGAGTAGAGCTTCCTTTTACCTGGAGGGGTGAGAAAGGCTTCTTGTTTTTTTCAAAGGATTTGGAGGAAGTGGATATATGCTGATGGGGTTTAAAAATATTCTGGATGGAGGACAAAAATATGACCCAAGGCAGGAGAGCAACCTGAAGAAAATGTAACCTAGTAGATAGAGTGCATGAAAGAGAGCAGTGCGAAATAATTTACATGGATAGAAATGAGCCAGGTTTGTGATTTGAATACTTGTGTGTGGCAGAGTGTACATCATCATCTGTGAGGAGCAGGGAAGGAGAAATTGTTCCAGACCCTAATGCCGCTGTTCCTAAGCCCTTCACTTTCTCCTCTTCATACAAATCAAAAGTCTTCACAAACAACATCATTCAAAGATGCAGGTCATAGTCAGAAAGACAATCGCCTTCTCCTAGGCTTCTGTGTACCTTATTCTATTACAATCTCTTGTCTAAGAGACTTACTATATTGGAAAAATATCTAACTTGCACACCAAATCATAATAATTATGTATGGGTTATCTGAGTCCCCTGGGAAAAGACAAATGAAATATACATATAAGTGGCAATTATGATAATCTCTATATATAAAACCCTAATATGCAAATAGACTGAACAGTGGAACAACCGAACAACTGAACAACCGGTCGCTATGACATGCGCTGACCACCAGCGGTGTGTAAAAAACATGGTGAGTGAGGAACACGGTGGGCGTCAGCAGCAGATGGCAGGGTGCAGAACATGGTAGACATCAGCCGCGGTGGGATGGTGGAGCAAGTGAGCAGGTGCGCCAGACCAAGATGGGGCACAGGTTGCTGCCAACAGGGTGAGCCTCTGGTGGTTACTAAAAATTCTTTGCTCATAAGCGTTGCAGTCTCGCCCAGTGCTCGCACCTGCTGCTGGAGCCACCACTTGCACCCACTGCCGGCACCTGGCGCCAGACCTGATTGCTTGGAGTCAGCAAGTGTGAGTGGTAGCTGCCGGCCCCAATCACCCCTAAGGGCTTCTCCACCTCCCCCTGCTCCTGAGGGGCAATCAGGGTCAGCAGCTGCCATTCGCACCCACTGCTGATGCTGGCCCCAATCGCTCCACACTGTCAGCAGATGTGAGCGGAGGGCTGGTGCAGTCAGCATGTGGGAGTGGCAGTGGAAGTGGGGCTGCTGGCAGACAGGGGATTGGGGGCCGTGGTGGGGGCACAAAGAATGGGCCGAGACCCGCCCTTGTGTCCACCACAGCCTCGAGGCCCACAATTCCTTAGTGGGCGCCTAGTGATAGTATAATTGTCACTTATTTTCCCAGGTTGTGGATGGTTGTGTGCTATAGGTATGCTGTTGAATCCTAGAGAGATTGCCTTTTTGCTCTAAGTAACTCGCTGCATTTATTTTCATAACACAATAAGAACCAATATTTTTCATTTTTATTTATATAAAATTGTTTGCCGTTTAGTATCTGTCCCTATTAGCTAAGTAACTTTAGGATGTTTTTAATAACAACTATTCATGTCAGGACATACATTTTTTAATTTATTTTAATCTTTATTTTTGAAAGTATTACAATGTCCCTCTTTTCCCCCATTGACCCCTTCTAGCCTGCTCCTGCCTGCCCCCTGTCCCAGGCCTTTACCACATTATTGTCTGTGTCCATGGGTTGTACATATATACATACAAGTTCTTTGGTTGATCTTTTCTGACCCACTTCTGCCTTCCCTCTGAGATTTGACAGTCTGTCCCATGCTTTTATGCTTTTGGACTATTTTGTCCATCAGTTTATTTTGTCCATTAGATTTTAAATGCTTTTTTAAATATAAATTAGACTATAAACTTTTAAAAATTAAAAACATTTTACAAATTGATAATTTATTTGGAAATCTGGAACCTTTACTAGTATTTTAAAATATTTAGAACAGTTCTGCTTATGTCCAGGACGTCAATAAATATCAGGTCCAAGAAGAGCACTAGGTCTTGCTACTCAAAGAGCAACACAAGAACCAGCAACACTAGCCTCACCTGGGAGCTCATTAGAAATGCAGAATCTCAGGCCCTGCCCAGACCAGCTGAATCAGAATCTGCTTTAGCCAGATTTCCAGGTGACTCTTAGGGGCATTAACATTTGAGTAGCCTGGTGCTAGAGATCATTATTTTACGTTGTCTTATAAATAGGAAAGGCAAGGCTTTGTGTGATGGAACAATTTAGCCAAGGTCAGAGGATATTGAGTATTTTCAGTTTAAACTTGGTATGTATGTTAAGGTCATCTGCATTTGACAATAGCAAGGAATAAAGCCAAACACTTTAACTCCAATTAACTAATCTATAATTAATTAGTAAAATTATCTTCCCTTCAAGTTTCATATTTTGTAGAACAGGCTGCCTGATTTGGCTGGGACTCAGGCCTGCATGCTTGTGAATTTCACAATTCACAGATGTTAGACACTCTCAGGCTAAGTAAGGGAAGAGAATGTCAAGTTTTAAATAGCTTCTCCCTTCTATTCTGGCTGAAGCAACAAATAAAATATTTTTTTTTACAAAATATATTTTGAATTTGAGTTTCTTCTAAGGAAATGTTAAATTCTCTGAAAATAACTGGATTATTTCCCAACTTTGACAACTACTGATGTAACCAGTTTACAGGTAACCTGTGAATAGACAGTGAATGGAAGATGTGAACTTGTCATGTTAGTGATACTGGGCACACACTGTGTTTTTTTTTTTTTTTTTCCTGTTGGAGTCTATTTTAATTTAGCTTCTGAATCATATTTCATTCAATTCCAAATCCACAAAACCAGGATAGGTTTACAGCCTATCCTGAAAGGTAGTAAATTATTCGATATGTAGACTTTTTTAGTATTACATAAATTTTTGGATATATGAATAATTTAATGGTTTTATTCCCATGTAGGTCCAGCCAAAGCAAAATCAAAAACCAGCAAAACACAGTAAGGCATAAATAGCGATTGAGAGAGACTGATAGAGACTAAAGTTAACTACAGTGTGTTTCATTAACAGGTGATTTGAAATAATTTTGCAAAATAAACTCAACAAAGTTTATTTTCTTTTATTTGGGGCAGGCAACACTTCTTAGGGGGATGGATATCTCTTTGTCTTAGTTAAGAGGAAGAGTGAGTTCTAGGTTAAATATAATCAAGGAATTTCCCTGTCTTTGCTATTTGAGATTGTGACCACAACAGGCGGTTGGCTGAAAGGGAGAATGAAGACGGGTGGAGATTGGGGGGAGGTGGAGATGAGAAAAACAAAACCAAACCACAAAACCTTTCTAAGCTCTGTGAAAAATTTAGCTCCAGAGCAGCCACAGAAGTCCTCAAATCAAATCAGTATGCAGATACAAGGAAACCTTAATTAGCTGGTGCAGGGTGGACACTCCTCAGCTCAGTTCTGTTACAAAAGTCCAGGCTGCTGAAATTAAACTCTGATGCCATTCATGCCAGCATCCAATCACCAGAGAGACCAGAAGTTCAGAGATGCCTTCGAGTTGCCAACAAGTGTGGCCACTATACATCAAGGACTCTAAAGCCGTGGTAGAGGGGGAAGAACATCTTTAGAGAGGATGCCCAGCTGGTAAGATTTAACTGTTTCTGAGGTTTTAGTTACTTGATGAATCTCATTGGCTAAAATCAAGAAACGCTCCGCCTCTTTGCAAATGTGTGAAGGGGGAAAGTGTCTAAACTTCTATGTCTCATAGCAGTTGACACTCTTGCTTTTAGCCTCCTGGCTTCCTATCTCTATATACACAGGTATATGTGTATATGTGATATAATTGTTCTCCATTTGTTGATATCAAAGAGAATTGAAGGAAATGGATTTTGAAACTTCACGGTGTGCCACCCTACAGTATTGTCCCGACCCTTACATCCAGCGGTGAGTTTAAACATGACATAACTTCTATCAAAAACTTAATTCGAGTGCCTTGTATATTTTGAGTGTTATTGCCGTGTACAAAGAGCCATCCCTCCTTGTTTATGAGCAACTGATTTTATTTCAGACTTTCTGTGGACTTAAAGTGGTCTTTATTATTTTCTTGTTTTGGTTTATGTCTGAATGGACAAAGTGACTAAGTTTGAAGACAATCTTCCCATGGTTTCTTAAAAAGATATCACCCGATTTTAAGATGTTTAAATCTGTTATTTGCCTTACTCAGCACTCACCCACCCAAGAAGAAGAAATTTCATTGGCTAGGAATCATCTATGGATGATCTTCAAGTCAAAATAAACACAGAATAATTTTGATTTATTAAAAACAGATAAAAAGCTATTGTTATTGTCATGGAGTTTATGGCTTATTATTTTGGCTCTAATGAATATTTTCTCTTAATTTGTTTCATAACAAACATGTTCTTTTGAAAAATATGACTTTTAAAACATACGATTATACTGACTTTTACTTATGTTTGTAGGAAGAAACATTTGCCAAGCACTAAGAAGGAATATTAGTGAGCATGCACGATGTGTTGTGTGTGTGTATGTGTTTCAATTTAGAGTTTGCTATTTTTAAACTGGTAAATGAAATCTGAACAGTGTTTTTCCAGTCATAAAGCTACAGGAGATATGCAAGTTGTATGTAGCAGTGTGATGTTGTTAATTCAACAGCATGAGATTTGATGTAGGAATTTCATACTTTATTTTATAAGACTAATGAGAGAGGACCTCTGAGTGTTGAAAACAGTAGGGTTATAAAGGGGTTAACTTGTAACTCACCACCAGCGCCTATTGGAGCCTCATACCAGAAGTAAGCAGGCTTTCTGGGCAGAGCTCAGCTACTGTCACATTGCCCAGGCAATTATGGAGGATGTGTGATCTTTTATCATTAATATCATTTGTCACCATGTAGAACACTGATGTGGACTATCTAGGTTTTGCTTTTCTCATTGTGAGGTTTCTGGTAAGCTATGTGAAAAAGCAGAAGAGGAAAAGTAAGGCAGAAAGGTAAATGGAATGGTTGAGAGAGAAAGGGAAAAGAGGGAGAAGAGGAAAGAAAGAAAGAGGAAACGAATTTGTGATCTTCCAGGATGAAATGGGAAATGTGAATGGTGTTTGATTTCTGTCTTGCTTCCTCTGGAGTTTATATTCTTGGATAACTTGAAAATTAGATTTAGTTGGAGTTGGGGATTTGATGGAAAGCAGAAAACACCAAAGATTTTCTAGTTCTCAATATTTTTCTTCAGCCTCAAAGTTTTCTATTCCACTAAAAATCTTTTAAAATAATATTTGTAAGCACATAATGCTGATGAAACAGTTGTATAATGCTTCCCTTGAGGGCATTTTCTTAAAGGTAGGTACTTGGGTCTATCTAAGCCAGTGGTTCTCAACCTTCCTAATGCTGCGACCCTTTAATACAGTTCCTCATGTTGTGGTGACACCCAATTTCATTGTTACAAATTGAACATAATTAAAGTATAGTGATTAATCACAAAAACAATATGTAATTATATATGTGTTTTCCGATGTTCTTAGGCGACCCCTTGTGAAAGGGTCATTTGACCCCTAAGCTCTAGAAGAAACTCTTTCTATTGATTAGCAACCCCACACTAATTATTATTAGTTAATAATCCTGCACACCTCTATCTAAAGCAGCGATTTTCAACAGGTGTGCCACAAGAATTTTTAAGATGCACAATACCTGACTATTTAATCAGGAACACTGACCTCTTTTCACTTCGATTGTCAAATAAACAGATGACAACAGTCAACACAACAATTGCTGTTCAGTGTGAATGCATCAAGATCATACCTATTTTTTTGTCAGATCGGCAGAAATATTTGTGTGTGTGTGTGTGCACGCGTGCCATAGAATTTTAGCAATTAGCTTATGTGCACCATGAGATGAAAAAGATTGGAAATCACTAGTCTAGAGGCATTTCCAGTGATTGATGAGAGAGGCCTGTCAATATAAATAAGAGGAAATTGCTTTTTATGTTGTTTCAGCAAACTGTTAATTTATGGAGGAAATATCATCTCAGTTTTTGACAGAGAAATTCAAAATAATAATAGTATTTTAAAATAATTCAAATTTTTCTAAATTCCCTGAGCTTTAGTCATGATGAGTGTCACTTTTGGGGAGAGGAGGCAGGTATTTTGGGTACCTGTGAGATTGCAGTGAAGAGTGGTCAGGGAATGTCTATTTGCCTAATAAATTGTTTTAGGCAAGATTATGTACTTCCCATTTGTAATGAAACTTACCTGGCAAATAAAGAGCAGAAAACTATTTGCTGCTGGTCATTTACTCTGTAGAAGCACTGGAAATACAAAAATGAATAAGGTGTGGCTGTGATGTTTATTTAACTCTACGGTACTTATATATTTAATAACATATATTTTCTCAAATATTTAACTGTTTTGCCACATAACTTAGGGACTGAATTATTGCCACTTTCCTGTCTATACCACTTAGTGAGTAAATGAGTAAGTGAAAAATCACTAAGTAATATATGATACCATATATTGTCAAAGCAAAAATCACACAATATTTTCTTTGATGCTTAATGAGTGAATAGGTTTGAGTTGGTTTTCTAAACAGGAACCCTTATAGTTCTTAGGTTACAAAATCTATTTTAAGATAGACCAAATTTAATCATTCTAGTATATTCATAGTCATCTACATAGTTAAATTTGTCTTTTTCTTGACCTTGTCTTTAGAAAGAAGTCACAAGAGAGAACTTTCAAAAAAAGAAAGAAAAATACCATGTTATTTTTAACTCCAAGCTACCTTAATGCATGAATTTCCTGTTATCACAGGACAGAATAAATGAGAGATGTCATTATCATTTATTACTGAATGTTAATGGCAGACCCAAAAAGCCAATTTTAGTATATATTTCAAAATATGAAATGATAATCATTCTCTCAGTTAAAAGTGAGATTTAACCCCCTGTTTTGTCTTTGTGTCTGAATATATTAAGCATTCAATTGTTCTCTGATGTTGATCCCAATTTACTTCAGTCTTTGCAAAAACTTATCTGAAAATCAATAAAGCAGTTCAACTACAGAGCTTAGCCCTTTGATGACATTGACCATTGCAAAGAAGAGAAGCTGACAAAATTACATCTTATCATTTTATTGCTCACTTAATTCTAACAAAAATATTGAAGCATAGATGAAATTATGCAAGATCAATAAACAAGAGCCAATGAGTAAGTTACCATTTCTTTATAATAAAAACTTTATAAAATAAATTATGTTTATTTAATTTTTATTAGGTAAATATTAAAATAAATAGAAAATTTATTATTTTAGAAGCTAAATCTTGTTAATTTATTTTTAGGGTTATAATTTTGATGTCCTTGAATCTCGTTAAGTTTTTAGAATTGCCATCTATTTTTTAAAATAAGATTTTTAACCAAGTAATACTTAAAGATTAAATTCTTTCAAAAGAAGCTAAAACTGTCAACGTACTGTGCAGATGAGTAAGAAGTATTTCCTGTGCAAATTATATATTGATTGTGAATGTTACGCTTTTCTAGTTTAAAGGTCAACTTTATTAACTGTTCTTTCTAAATATATCCCAAAAGGAAGGGTGGTGACAGTTAACTTATAGTGGAAAATCAATACATTAAAATAACATAAAGGCATATATAGTTCTGTGTTGGGTGTCCTCCACTTGCCTCTTTTAAATCTGCCTTCCATCCTTCTCCTTCTTGTTCTATACTCCAGAAAGTTAACTTCTAAATATCCCGTTGACAGTTCCTTTCACCTCTGGTTTCCTCTTCTGTCAACCACTGGGAACCTCTAACAGGAGATCAAAGGATACAAGGAGAGTGAATTTGGGATATATGTTTCCCTGGCCATCTCTCTGTTTGGGTTTTCTATAAAAGGCTATAGGTCATGTCAGAGACATCTGCCACAGGCCCAGGTGTCTTGAGTTCAAGTAACTTCTCCCCACTCTTCCTCTCCTTCAAGCTTAGGGGTGATAACCATTCCTAGCTACTGTTAACTCCAAAAAAACCATACCAAATCTCTTATCCCTTGATAAATAGTCTCTTTATTTACTCTTTGTTCAGTGTTCTTTTACTGCCAGAACCATGGCAAGTGCAAAAACAAATATATGTTCATAGTGTTATCTGCATAAGCAGACTTCCAAAATGGACATAACATATAATAATACAATATAATTTCTGATATGAGATAAAAGATGTATCTACCCCTTGCAGTAAGCAAACCAGTGTTTAGTAAGGCCAATTTTAGCCATCTCCATAATCACTACGTTTCTCTATCTGACCAAACTAATTGAGTCTATATGCTGCAGTCTGCGTATGTTGTTTATATCAGTCCTTCAAATGAAACAAGTCTGAGGGTGGAAAGAATTATTTCATAAAAAATATGAAGGTACAATTTATCAACAGCAACTAATGTATCCACCAGTTGTGATCAAGAAAGAGCTGCTTCAAACCCTTACAATTTTTACAAGACTAAGTTTTAACAGACTTTTAAGGCCAATTGTAGCTAGCCTAGAAGCATGGTATGTTATAATTATGTATGCTGCTCATGAGCTGTGAGTGCATTTAAATGGCAGAGAATAGGGAAGCATGTTAGCTTGGTGCACAGAGGACTTGTTAAAAGATCTGGACAATAATTTTAACTCTACCACTAATGATGTGACCCTCATGAAATCACTTAATCTGTCTAAATCAAAGATTTATCATAAGGTAAGTAGGGCTAACAAACTCTGATCTACTATTCACAAATAAGACTTTGAGAACTAAATATGAACCCAACTAAACTGTGAAATCCATTCCCTTAGTGTATTTCCTCAGCCCTACTATTGTGTGGATAGCACACTGGCAGGCTGGGGATTCTTTCCCAGCAACAATTGTGTCTTCATGTAGGCATGCCTTATGTTCCATTTTGCTCTATATCATCCTTAAATTAAGAACATTATGACCTTAAATTAAGATCATTATGGGTCTTGGACATGATCTTGGCTTGTCTTCCTCAATTCTTATCCTTTAGAATTTAGGGGTTAAGTGATTTGCCCAAACTCAGACAACAAAATAGTAGCAGAACAAGGTCTGGAATTCAAGTCTCTTGACTCCCAGTTCAGCGCTATTTCTTCCAGAGTACATAACCTTCTATTAGATCTCCATAACAGTGGTTCTCAGCCTTGGCTGCACATTAGAATCACCTGGGAATCTTTTTAAAATCCTGATTTCTGGGCCTCATCCTCCAGAAATTCTATTTCTTTGTTATGGGGTGGGGCCACAACATTAGTAACAAAGAAACAGAATTTCTGGAGGATGAGGCCCAGAGATCAAGGTTGAGAACCACTGGCATAGGACTTTCCAGTTAAGAGTTTCCCCAGTTTCTGATCCACCTGGGAGGTGGGGAGGTGTGGAGGCAGATAGCCATAGCCTAATCCCAAGAACCTGCAAATACGCTATATTACACAGCGCAGGAGAATTAAGATTGTTGATGGAATTAACACTGCTAATCATCTGGTCTTAAAATAGGTAGATTATCTTGGATTATCCAAGTGAACCCAATGTAATCACAAGAGTCCTTAAAAGTGGAAGTGGGAAGTAGAAATCAAGTCAGAGTGGTGTGATGTGAGGAAAGACAACAGATTTTGATGATGGAAGGGGATCGTGAGCCAAGGAAGGCTGGCAGACTCTAGAAGCCTGAAGAGGTTTGACCTACAGAACTGTAAAATAACATGTTTGTATAGGTTTAGGCTGTAAATTTGTGGTAACTTGTTATAGCAGCATTAGGAAACTAATTCACTAGGTAAATAATTTTTATCTCCAAATTGTAGCTATGGAAACTAAAACTATTTTTGTCGTGATTTGTTTGTTTGTTTGTTTAAAGTAGTCCATGATATTAACCCCTTATCAAATGTATCATTGGTAAATATGTTCTCCCATGCAGTGGGCTTCCTTTTCATTTTGTTGATGGCTTCTTTTGCTGTGAAGAAGCTTTTTACTTCGATGTAGTCCCATTTGTTTATTTTCTCCTTTGTTTCCCTTGCCCTAGGAGATGTATCAGCAAAATAATGCTATGAGAGATGTCTGAAATTTTGCTGCCTATGTTTTCTTCTAGCATTTTTATGATTTCAGGACTTACATTTAAGTCTTTATAGAGACTAAAGTTTATTCTTGAGTTTTGAGTTTATTCTTGTGTATGGTGTAAGTTGATGCTCTAGTTTCTTTCTTTCTTTCTTTCTTTCTTTCTTTCTTTCTTTCTTTCTTTCTTTCTTTCTTTCTTTCTTTCTTTTTTTTGCATGTACCTGTCCAGTTTGTCCAGCACCATTTATTGAAGGGACTGTCTTGACTCCATTGTATACTCTTGCCTCCTTTGTTAAATATTAATTGAGCATAATGGCTTGGGTCAATTTCTAGGTCCTCTGTTCTGTTCCATTGATCTATATGTCTGTTCTTGTGCCAGTACCACGCTGTTTTGAGCACAGTGACTTTGTAGTATAACTTGATTTCTGGTATTGTGATCCCTCTAACTTTGTTCTTTCTCAAGATTGCTGCAGCTATTTGGGGTCTTTTTTGGTTCCATATAAATTTTAGAGTATTTGTTCTAAATTTGTGAAATATGCCATTGGTTAGTTTAATAAGGATTGCATTGAATCTATAGATGACTTTGGGTAGTATGGATGTTTTTTGTGTGTGGATATTTTAATGATGTTAATTCTACCAATCCATGAACACGGTTCCATTAATACAGTATATTCTTCCACTTGCTTATATCTTCTTCTATTTCTTTTTTCAATGTCTTATAGTTTTCTGAATACAGGTCTTTTATCTCTTTGGTTAAGTTTATTCCTAAGTCCCTAATTTTTTTGTTGCAATGGTAAATGGTATTTTTTTTTTTTTACTCTCTGAGAATTCATCATTCGTGTATAAAAATGCCATTAATTTCTGGGTGTTAATTTTGTATCCTGCTATATTGGCAAATTCATTTATTAAATCTAGTAGCTTTTTAGTGGAGCTCATGCAACTTAACTAAACAATCCAATTAAAAGTGGGGGAAGGACCTAAATAGAACTTCTCCAAAGTAGACAGGCAGATGGAGAAGAGACAGATGGCCAAGAGATATATGAAAAAATTCTCAAAATCACTAATCGTAAGAAAGATGCAAATTAAAATGACAATGAGGTATCACCTCACACCTGTCAGAATGACAATCATTATCAAGTGCTGGCAAGAATGTGGAGAAAAGGGAACCCTGGTACACTGCTAGTAGGAATAAAGACTGGTGCAGCTACTGTGGAAAACAGTATGGAGTTTCCTCAAAAAATTATATATGGAACTGTCATTTGACCCAGTGCTCCCATTGCTAGGGATATATCCTAAGAAACTCGTAACAACAATCAGAAAGAATATATGCATCCCTATATTCATAGAAGTGCAATTTACAAAAGCTAAGATCTGGAAGCAGCCCAAGTGCCATCAGTAGATGAGTGGATAAAACTGGTATGTACATTTACGTCATGGAATATTATGAAGCTGTAAAAAACAAACAAAAAAAAAGGATCTCTTACCCTTTGAAACAGCATGGAGGGACCTGGAGAGCATTATGCTAAGAGAAATAAACCAGTCAGAGAAAGACAAGTATTACATGATCTCACTCATAAGTGGAATCTAAAGGACAAAACAAACTGATGAATAAAATAGATCCAGAGACATAAAAGTATGGACCAGACTGATGAATCTCAGAGGGAAGGCTAGGGTGGGTAGGTGGATGGGAAGAGATTAATCAAAGAATTTATATGCATATATGCATAAGCCATGGACACAGACAATAGTGTGGTGAAGGCCTAGGGTGGAGGGCAGGTACGTGCTAGAAGGGGTCAGTGGGGGGGGGGGGGGGGAGGGACATCTGTAATACTTTCAAAAATAAAGATAAATTTTAAAAAATAAAGTAGTCCATGAACATATTTATTTATTTATTTGATGCTGAGTAGAGAAGGTACAAACTACTCAGGAAATCCAAAGTAGAACCACAATGAATAGACATAACACAAAGAGATACGAGGAAGGATAGAAAGATCCAGGCATGCTGGCTGGAGACTGTAATTGCAAAGCACCCATCTTGGAGGTAGGGAATTGGAAGGGTGATTTTTGTAGTAGCTTCAGTTAAAGTTTCTCAAAATGCTTTACATGGAGGTATATTTGACTCTTAGTTGGTAACTGAAAGTGTGAGGCCCAAATTCAAATTCAGGAAAACAGTAATATACTTGTTCACTTCTGATGCCAGGAATTTAGAGAGATGTGACTTCAACACCCTAAGACTGTGATTTGATAAGTCTAGGTGAAGCTTTGGAATTGCATTGTAAACAAAAGCAAACAACTTTTATTCATGTAGTTCCAGGACCACTCTTGGAAAAACAGCTCCAGTCCCTCTGGTGCTATAAGGTCCCCAGTTATTTTTAGGCTTACAAATATATTGGTGTCTCCCTTTGAGAAAGTGACCATGAGCAGTGGAAGGGATGCAAAATCAGCGTTTTTGTTCAGCACCTTAGATGATTTGTTTGTTCGCAAACCCAAATTTGAGACCTGCTACCTACAGTGAGCAAATTTGGACCTAATGTCCCAATAGAAGCTCATAAAACAGTATCCGGTGGTATGAACAACAAATACATGCCTTCCCAAAGACAGACTTCATGTACTCGCTTTACTTAAAAGCCAAATGGATTCTGAGATTAAAGTGGCAATTTTCAATCTGTTTCAAGTTAAGAGAGCCAAGTTTCTGATTAGCTGTTTTGCAGCTCAAATTTGTCCTGACAGGGTTTCTATCTTCTTTAAAGAACTCAGCAAAGAATAGTCCTCAAGCAACAAGTGATGGATGGATGAAACACTATAATTATGATCAAAGTCTAAAGACTCTGGTCTATATAATTATGCACTTCCCAACCTCTGAAAGTCACTTTGTTCCATTTAAAATAGGGTGAGAAGTGGACAGAGGCTGACGTGTACTTATTGGTTAGTCAAGGTTTTGGAAATGACAGTTATTAACATTTCCGTTTCACCTTAAGCCATAATATTTGTGAATAATTTAGATGAAGAGAATTAATTGTCTATTTTCATTCTTATTGTTTGCCTTTCATTCTCCATTTATACCTACTCTTTTTATTATGAGTTAGACTCTTAGGAGTTCAAAATAAAAGCATTAAGTTTAAGAAAAATGTAAGGGCTCAAAACCTCCTTACCACTTTCAAATTTTCAGTACTTTTTTCTTTTGTTTCAAACGAGCAAACTTAATTTGCCAACTTTAACAGCCACCACCCATTCTTACTTTCAAAATGGAGGGCAAAACCAGAATCATAATTATGTTAAGACTGAGGAAGCATTTTAAGGCAGAAAGTACAACATTGGAAGCTGTTGTGATAATTTCATCAGCCATTTAAAGTAGATTTTTAATGTAACTTTTATTAGAGATTTGGTGTTAATTGAAGTACATAACATATTATACACACCTATGACAGGGGCAAGCTGCAATAGAGACTTTTGCTTTTAACATTCAGTATTCTATGCCTGAAATTGTTGATTGCATTTAATTTATTCACCTGTGATATTCTGACATTTCTTCAAGGTGGTCAGTTTTTAGAGCTTCTTTAAAAATACCAAGCTTTATATATCTTATTGAAAATATGAATTAATGACTTATCTTCAGCTTAGTACTGGTGTGGATGTGGGCCCTCTTAGATTTTATGTTTTCACTGATTCGTTTTCATACAGATTTTCATGTGAAATCATGTCTTCTCACTGAGCCAAAGCCTTCAGTGTTGCCCTATGAATCCACTTACTGGCCTTTCTATCTGGCATTTGAGGTCTGACCTTATCATCCTACATAAAATCGACATACAGCTTTACCTTTACATCGTTGACTCCTTCAAAGCTGTAAAATGGAAATCTCAGTTTTCCTCTACTTTTCTTCTCTTCCTTTTAGTTTTTATCTCCTTCACTGCAGCTCTGTATTTCTTTGCTTCTTGAAAAGGCACCATATACCTGAAAAAGCTAAAAATATCACAGAGCATTTTCCTTAACCAGCCCATGCTTTGCTCTGCCAAAGTAAAATTGGTACATTTTGTCAGCAAAAGTGAAAAAATGTGACAGCAACATCCCAAAAATAAAAGCATAAAACTGACAAAATATATGACTTTTGGATTTTACAGAAAAAAAATTGTTTTTAAGTATTAGTTTTTCTGAGTTGCTAAGCACATTTTAGAAGAAATTTTTAAATTAGCTACTATTTAAGTAAATTTTAAAAATGTTTCAGGCAACAAGGAAGAATAAAAAAAGAAAAATGATAATGCCTGAAATAGTTCAACCTCATTGTAAAATGCAAAACTATTCAATAGGCGCAGTAAACATTTACTAAATGCTAGATGTTGGATATATGGTCAATTTTAAAACTCTAAGTCTGTAAGTATTTGTTTCTACTGTAGAAAATCTGGTTCTATAATAATCTGAATTATGTAAAAGATAAAAGAAGATCTTTGAAGGTAAATACATAAATGTCAGAGCATTTTACGTATCTCAGGTGAAACGTGTAGGAAAGAGTAATTGTGACTTGATATTAATAATATAAAAAAACTATTTATTAAATAAATAACATGTTCTTAACAATCATGGAAAACAGCAAAGAAAAATCTAGTTAAAATCATTGTTTTCCATGGCATCTTCTAGGCCAATAATTCTTTATACATAGAAATTATAATTATAAAATAATTTCAGTGTTTTATTTATCATATAAATTACATAAGAAATTTCCATCTGTCATGTATTTTTTACATTTATTATATAAGTAACTGCATAATGATCTCATATCAATGTAACTCAATACATTTATCCTTTTCTGTATTGAATATTTAGGTTGGTTGTAATTTTTGTTATAAATTAAGAATTACATATAGTCATCTTTGTTTTTTAAATTATTTCATTGGGATTGTTCCAGGGAACAAATATTAAAAGAAAGTAAAATAATATCTGTTCAAGTCATCAAAACTGCCATGCATTTATCTGCATTATGTCATAAAATACAATTTTTTTAGCTAAGTAATATCCCAGTTTGCAGATAAGAAAAATGATACTCAGAGAGATAATCAATTAAATCAGGGTGACTTAACCAGTAAGTGAAAGGATCTTATTGTATTTTCACTCTCATCCGAGTTAGAATTTGAACCCAAAACTATCTTATCTAAAGGTTTTGCTTCTTTTCCTCTATAGTATGCTTCCCCTTAAGAAATGAGAGTGTGGCACCAAATAAAAAGTATATGAACTTTTTACAGTTTCTGGAAAACATGACTATTTATTTATTTATTTATTTATTTATTTATTTATTTATTTAAATAAATAGTCATGTTTTCCAGAAACTGTAAAAAGTTCATATACTTTTTATTTGGTGCCACACTCTCATTTCTTAAGGGGAAGCATACTATAGAGGAAAAAAAGCAAATTTTATTAATTTTTTTACAGAGAGGAAGGGAGAGAGAGCGCTAGAAACATCAGTGAGAGAGAAACATCGATCAGCTGCCTCCTGCACACCTCCTGGGGATGTGCCCACAACCAAGGTACATGCCCTTGACCAGAATCGAACCTGGGACCTTTCATTCCGCAGGCCAATGCCCCACTGAGCCAAACCGGTTACGGCAACATGACTATTTAAAAGGGAGTGCAGTATATTTTTCCAGACTTCCAGCTTTTGATATTATTATTTTTCAGTTTTGCTAATTTAATAGATGTAAAATGACATGTGGTTTTAATTAGCACTTTTATATTAACTACAATTATAATTATAGAAACTACAATTACTAATTTTAAAAAAATCTCAACTTTTGATCCTGCATTTTTAGAAAGTGAGGATGAGACATAAGCAAGCTAAATATCTACTATTTATGGAATTCTTTCTATGTGCCAGAAACTATTCTAAGCACTTGACATATTTAATTTTAATCTTTAATCTTCAAACCACTTTAGGAGGTATTTGCTAGTATTACTTATTGCTAACCAAGAGATAGCAGTACAGTGCTTAAGAAAACTGAATTGGGGGCCAGTGTTCCTTGGCAATTCTCTCTCTGTCAATTGTTAGATCTGCTAACTTCATCTCTCTGTGTCTGTTTTCTCATGTATAAATGAGTATAACAGTAGTACCCAACTGACTGGGTTGTCTTAACTGAAAGCTGTTCTTTCTCTGAAAAAAACAATATTTCCTGTTGTTCTCAGTAGAAGCAGAGTCTTTTACACATACCCCTTTTCATTCAGAGAACCAAGAAAAGAAACTAACATATTTCTTGCACAACACTTCTGTTTTCAGATCATTGTTTACCTACTTTCAGTCAACAATCTCATGTCTTCTGAAATCTCTTTCTTCAAATGGATTTACTGACAATGCACTGACCTACAGGAGATTTTCCTCTTTACTTCTGCCAATTATTTGAAAATTCCATTATGCCTTCGATGGCCTTCCTACAATGTAGTCTCACAATTCCTAGACTTTCTCAACTCAAGGAGCTCCAATTTCCACCCCATTCCATCTACCAACCCATACAACTAGGTACTACACTTCATCATTACCAGAGCTTATCCCTGTCCTAAATCATACTATCTTTACTTCCCTTTCTGGTCACAATCCATTATTGGTCCCTCACCTCTCTCACAGCCCAGCCTGCACTAAGTCTATTCCCTCTGCTCACCCTCACAATGTCCCCTGTGGAAATTCAATCCCTTCTTCAAAGGTTGTCTTTATTTCTATTTATTTGATAATGTCTTTTATGCATGTTTACTTATAAGTTTCTTTTCACCTATTACCAGCCGTGGGCAAACTACGGCCCACGGGCCAGATCCGGCCCGTTTGAAATGAATAAAATTATTGAAAAAAAAGACCATACCCTTTTATGTAATGATGTTTACTTTGAATTTATATTAGTTCACACAAACACTCCATCCATGCTTTTGTTCCGGTCCTACGGTCCAGTTTAAGAACCCATTGTGGCCCTCGAGTCAAAAAGTTTGCCCACCCCTGTTAACTAGACCCTCACTACTCAAAGTAAAGTGCATAGAATAATACAGAATCTGGGGATCCACATCAGTCCCCCTAAATGAGAATTTGTATTTTAATAAGAACTCAAGGGGCCTTATGAAGACATTAAATTTGAAAGCATTGTTCTAACCTAGTAGTACTCCAGATGCGGTTTTGAGAACACAGCAATAGAAACACAAAATTTCAAGGCCCATATAAACCCTACTGAATCAGAAGTCCCGGACTGTGGCCCAGCACAGTTTTATAGTAACACATTCTTAGGGGGTTCTGATGCACACTGAAATTTGAGGTCCTGCCTATACAACTGTCAAAGGGGAGGGGCTGCCTTATTTATTTTGATATTCCCTGTAAGTAGCACATATTTTTCAATCCCCACTTTCTCACTATGCTATATTGTCTATATAACATACTGAGGGTCCAGTGCATGAATCCATGTACCTTGAAAGGAACTGTGGGCTTCAAGGCTGCGGTGGGCACAGGGACAGGTCTCAGCCTATTCTCCGCGCCCTCATCCAGCCCCTCCCACTGCAGCCCCCAGTCACCTGTCTGCTGGCAGCCCCACTCCTACCACCTCTGCATTGGTCCCGCTCGCACCCGCTGATTGCACAGAGTGATTGGGGCCAGTTCCAGCAGCGGGTGTGAGCTGGCAGTGGGTGCGAGCAGCGGATCCAGCGTTGGCAGCGGGTGCGAGTGAGGCCATTGCCAGCAGTGGGTGTTAGAGGCAGCTGCCAGCCCCGATTGCCCCTCAGGAGCAGGGGGAGGTGGAGAAACCCTGAGGGGCGATTGAAGCCGGCAGCAGGTGCAAGAGCCAAGTGGGACCATGGTGCGTGGAAGCAAAGAATTTTCAGTAACCACTAGAGGCTCGCTCTGATGACAGTGACTGGCACCCCACCTTGTTCTGGTGCCCCCGCTCACCTGCTCCACCATCCCACCACAGCCGACGACCGCCATGTTCCACTCTCTGCCACCTGCTGCTGATGCCCACCATATTCTGTGTGCACCTCCTGGTGGTCAGCACACACCATACTGGTAGCAACCAGTTGTTTGGTTGTTTGGATGTTCTGTCTATTTGCATGTTAGGGTTTTATATATATAGATACCACCTATGAAAATTCTATTTCATTTAATTATTTATTGTTTATTTTTTTCTTATCTGTCTCTCCACACTGGAAAGTAAGCAACATGAAGGCATTTTTTCCCCTGACTTATTCCAAACAGGTAGAACAGAGCTTGTCACATGTAGGTGCTTTATAAATAACTGTTGACTGAATGAATTATGAAAAAAGTTAATAAAAGTCCTTAGTCGCTTATGCTGCTTTTCCTGATGACCAAGACACAATTTCTTTAAAAAGAGTGAAACATTTTTATTGAGAAATGTATGTGAAGTATTTGTTGTTTGTTTGTTTTTAAGCAGGAAAATGAGGCTTAAAAGCATTGAGTAACTGAAAGTCACAGAGTTAGTCATTTGGAGAATCAGGACTAATAGCATTTCACATTCAGAATTCAGTGTTCTCACTAAATTTCTCATCTATCCTGTTTATAAGCCTGCACATCTTGTTTGTTCAAATCCCTCATCATTGTTCAAGTGAAACAATGTAAAATCTTATAAAATCTTTTCATATATAGTGTTTGAGCCACAGATATATTATTATTTGCATTTTAGAGATAAAGAACCCAAAGGCAGAGAGCTAGTGACCTGCTGAAATCAGTCATGGTGATGCTTAATTGAGGACAAAAGAAGGATTCAACTCCTGGGATCTAATCAAATAAGCCTTTTGTTATTATATGCTATTTCTCTCTTGCAACTATTCATTTTTAAAGTATATTGAGTGCCATCTATGACCTATGGTTTCTGCATAAAAATGAGGCAAAATAAGTTCTATCTAGAGAAAATGACAGGTTTGGAAGGAATGCTATATCAAATGGGATGGTCATCTTATAAAATCTCTTAGGTGAGATGACTTTTGAGTAGAGATCTGAAAAGAATAAGAAAGGAATTTGGGCAAGAAAGATAGTTTCAGGCAGGTAATGCAAGGAGATCAGAGAGGCTGGGACAGAATGAGTAAGAACAGGAAAATAGGAGATAAGATCAATTGTTGAGTAGAACTCTAAAGAATTTTTTTTTTCTTTTCTCTCATAATGATTTTATTTTTTTCTTATATTTTAAAGAATCACTTTGGCTGTGTGCTATGTGAGGAACACACTGTAGAGACCAAGTCCAGAGGCTACTGTTCTATTTGAGGGTTGAGGGTGCTTTGTACTAGGTGGAAAAGAGTAGTAGTGTCAAGGACATGTTTCAAAAGATGATCAGTAGAAGTGTTGATGCTTATAAAGATGGACCTTATTTCAGGCTTATGTCATCTTTAAAAGGGCATCTTTTCCCCACAGCATGGCATTACCTGAGTAGCAATCACCCTTGAAAAGTTAGAAGCCTAATGTGTCAGCACATGACCAATTTCTTGGTTAACCAAACACTCAGAGATCAATACATGAAAATATGAAAGCCAATGTATTAACTATTACAATGAGAAATACAACTATCTCGAATAAGCTTTTGTTGGCTGATAAGCATTTTTTTTTTCCCTGTAGACATATTGTTGGGGGATACCAATAAGATTCAGCATGTTATGCTAGGTAAACATGGAATAGTGGAAAAATGGGAGGTAGATGGATAACTTGATAGCTTGATACATTCATCTCCTTATAGTTAGCTCCATAAAGATATACCCATATGCCCACTGAAGCACCATATGGAGAGTCATCTTCTTGGGCCAGAATATTCATGTGCTGAGACATAGCTAAAAACCTAGGTGTCAGAAGGTACCTCTCCATTATTCTGATCAATGAACAACAAATTCTCCCCACTCTAGACTAGTACATTCTTCTTTCAGACGTATTAATATATTTGATTAGTTTCACTCTGGTTTTGGCAGAAATAATTTCATTTCTTGGTTGTTCTTGCCAAAAAGATCCACTATATTTTTGTTTTATTTAGACGACAATCAGTTTTATTTCTCAGTTTCTGAATTGTCTGAATTATATGACACTGCTATAAACTATCTAATTTTCCTAACATTGTGCCAAATAGAGATAGCTACTAAATTTAGACTTATTGAATCAACTCAAGTACAGTTTTCTTTTTAAATCATGGTGCCTGCTGGACATTTTTGTTGTAGTTGTCATTTTTATCATAATAACTCAACCTAATTTTCCAGATGTCCCAGTTCAATCTACCTAAAATAGACCTTTTTAGATGTATGGCAGGTTAGCTTTCAGGAGCTATAATTGTTAAGCAAAAATTCCTTAAGTGTTTAATTTTCTTAAAGCTTTTGCCCTAAAGTATGTTTAATTTATAATAAGGTGCTTGTCTAGTTTTCTATAACCTTTATATTTTTAAGGGATTAAACCTAAACGTATTCTTAGTCTTTGTTATTTTAGCACCAAAAGAGTATGTTGGGAAGAAGGATCTCAAGCCTTTCATGTGGTCCTTTGTGCTTGGGGGGAGAAATGGTTGAATTTTAGCCCACCCTCCACTAAGACCGAAGAGATTAAAGACTCAAATAATCATTAAATTCTCTTTTTATGTGTGTTTATATTATTTATAGTAAATGCTATATACCTAATCTCCCATTTATTTGTGAGACAACTTTGTGCTTATTAAGTAAAGCTGGAAAAGCATAAGATTGATTTGCCAGCAAGATGTCTTAAACACAAAACCAGTTGAAGCATCTCACTAAACATATAAAATAAATATTTAATTAAGTAAAAGAATGATAACACCAAGTTTTTAATTAAAAAATTAACCATTTCAAAGAAACAAATGACAGAGATAATTCATGACAACATAAAAATATAGATAATTAAATTGAAATGTATGTGGAAGAAAAGTTACTATTTAGGAAATTTACTAAAGGGTATAAAGTGCACACAGTTTTGGTGTATATACAGGATGTCGCCAAAAAATGTATACACACTTTAACAGCTAATTCTGTTACATTTTGAAAAAAATGAAATGTATCGTAATAAACACTACCTTTATAATTATTCCAAATATATACATATTTTGGGGAGCACTCTATATTTTTATTTTTGTATAAACTAACTTTAGGAAGTATTTTTCAGCTGAATATTTTTAGGAAAAGAATATTGTTATTAATGTTTTTCTTTTTCTTGCAAAATACTGAGGTTCTCAGATATGCCAATGGTGTAATGGCTTTTTACAAAAATATCTTTAAAAAAAACTTAAAGAAATAATAAAATAAAGAAGTTGAAATTCTAGAAATTATGAAGTCCTTTTATGCTTGTGTTAATGACCTCATTATTTAGAAATATTTTATATACAAAAATAGCTAATACTCAAATTTCAACATAAAATTTCCTGCCTCTGATCTTTCATGCGCTGTCCTCCTATTTTCCATTGTCACATGCCCTCAATATAATTTGTGTTCGCCTTGATGAGCTGGATGTTATCTTAATTGAGTTACTGGAGAGAAGCCAAATTTTAGCATTTGCATTCCACTGAGAACACCTGAGTGGGAAGATCATGGGACAGCTCTTGAACAATACACTCAGCAATGAATTCTGTAGTGATGTCAAGCCTTATCAGTTAGGAAGCAATGGCATACCTAAACTATTCATGGACTCACAGAATTTGTGGGAGGGAAAGAAACATTAGTGATTTTTTTAAAGCTACTTTTCATTTATGGGAACACAAATAATAGGAATTGAGACATCTGCTTCTATAAAATCTTTAAAAATATGTTAGAGAGACTTTTGGTTTAACTGTAATATATAAAGTGCTCAGGTGTTTGTAACTCTCTTACAACAATGAAAAGCTGAAAAAAACTAAAATATCAAACACTTCTTTTATATTTCTCAGAAGAATAAGCACTAATCAAAAAACGAAGGAAAGGAAAGAGAAGCTGGAACATTTATATTCATCAGAGATAAGGCAGACTTCCAAAAAAAAGTCTAGCTCATTATATAATAACTAGAAGCCTGGTGCACAAAAATTTGTGCAATGGCGGGGGGCAGGATTCCCTCAGCCCCACTTGTGCCCTCTCAAAGTCTGGGACCCCTCAGGAGAAAACGACCTGCTGGCTTAGGCCCGCTCCCGGGTGGCAGAGGGCAGGCCCAATCCCTAGGTGCAGCCCCTGGTCAGGCTCAGAGCAGGGCCGATTGGGGAGTTGGGGCGCCGCCTCCTGTCATGCACAGAGCAGGGCAGATAGGAAGGTTGTGATGTCACCCCTAGTCACTCTCAGGGTACGGCCGATTGGGGGGTTGGGGCACCGCCCCCTGTCACACTCAAGGCAGGGACGATGGGGAGGTTGTGGCGCCACTCACTGTCACGCAAAGAGCAGGGCCCATCAGGGTGTTGGGGCTCCGTACCCTGTCACACACAGAGCAGGGCCGATCAGGGGGTTGGGTAGCTCCCCCCTGTCACGCAGAGAGCAGGGCCGATCAGGGGGTTGGGGAGCTCCCCCCGTCACGCACAGAGTAGGGCCGATAGGGGAGTTGGGGCACCGCCCCCGTCACACACAGAGCAGGGCAGATCAGGGGTTTGGGGCACTCCCCCCTGTCACACTCAGGGCAAGGCCGTAGGGAGGTTGCAGCTCCACCCCATCACACACAGAGCAGGGCCCATGGGGAGGTTGGGGCACCGCACCCAGTTACACACAGAGCAGTGCCGGTCAGGGGTATGGGGAGCTCTCCCCTATCAGGAAGAGAGCAGGGCCGAAGAGGGGGTTGGGGCGCCTTCCCCTGTCACGAACAGAGCAGGACGGATAGGGAGGTTGTGGCCCCACCCCCTGTCACACACAGAGCCGCAGGGCAATCAGGGGGTTTAGGCGCTGCCCCCTGTCACGCTGCTCCAGGGGCCAGGAGGCCTCACGGCTCCACTGATCTCAGTGCTGGGAGGCGTCACGGCTCCACTTGACACCGGGGCTGTGAGGCCTCGCTGCTTAGCTGATACTGGTGCTAGGAGGCCTCGCGGCTCAGCTGATCCCGGGTTTGGGAGGCATATTACCCTTTTACTATATAGGATAGAGGCCTGGTGCACGGTTGGGTGCCGGCTGGTTTTCCCTGAAGGGTGTCCTGGATCAGGGTTGGGGTCCCGCTTGGGTGCCTGGCCAGCCTGGATGAGGGGATGATTGCTGTTTGCAGCTGGGCACACCCCCTTCAGGGTGGGGGTCCACACTGGAGTGCCTGGCCAGTCTGGGTGAGGGGCTGAGGGCCGTTTTCAGGCTGGTGGGTGACTGAAGCTCCCAACCTCTCCTTTTTTTCATTCTGGGATTTATTTACCTTCTATGGCTGTCACTGGAACTGAGAGCCGGCTTTAGCTCTGAGGCTCGGCTCCAGCTCTGAGACCTCAGCTGCTGAAAGCAGGTATCTGGTTTGTTTGGGTTCTATAATTGAAACACTGTTGCAACTCCAGCTCGGCCATCTGGCTGAAAGTATGGGCTTTGTTTAGCTTCTATAATTGCAACATACTTGCAAGAGTGCAAGCTCAGAGCCCAGCAGCGGCAGGCGGGGAACCTTGGCTTCCTCCTTCACTGGAGCAAGCAAGCCTCCTGTTCACTTCAGCTGCCTGGCTTCCAGCCACCATCTTGGTTGGCAGTTAATTTGCATACCATCCTGATTAGCCAATGGGAAGCATGTCGGAGGTACTGTTAATTACCATGTTTGTCTATTATTAGATAGGATAATGGGATTGACTTTCTAAGAAGAAATAATAGTACTAAATGTGTATGCACCTAGCAATAGATCCTCAAAATACATGGGGCAAAACTAATATAATTAAAAAGAGAAATAGATACCCTGTTATAGTTATACTAGAGGCCTGGTGCATGAATTCATGCACAAGTGGGGTCCCTCGGCCTGGCAGGGGATTGAGGCCAATCGGGGTCTGGCTGGCTAGGGGAAGGGACCTCAGGAGGTTGGCTGGCTGGAGGGAGGGGCCACAGGAGGTTGGCCAGATCGGGGCTGATCAGGGGTACGGCTAGCTGTGAGAGGTTGGCCAGCCACAGGAGTGTACTGACTACCAGGAGGCAGCTCCTGCATTGAGCATCTGCCCCCTGGTGGTCAGTGCATGTCATAGCAACTGATCTACCAACCTTTTGGTCACTTAGGCTTTTGTATATAGAATAGAGGCCCGGTGCACAAAAATTTGTGCACTCGGAGGGGGTCCCTCAGCCAAGCCTGTGCCCTCTCACAGTCTGGGACCCCTCGGGGGATGTCCACCTGCTGGCTTAGGCCTGCTTCCCGGGGGATCTGGCCTAAACTGGCAGTCAGACATCCCTCTGACAGCCCAGGAGCCCTCAGGGGATGTCGACTTGCCAGCGGGGACCAGGCCTAAGCTGCAGTCTGACATCCTTAGCACTGCTGAGGAGGCAGGAGAGCTCCCTGTGGGGGCGTACTGACCACCAGGGGGCAGCTCCTGCATTGAGCGTCTGCCCCCTGGTAGTCAGTGTGTGTCATAGTGACCAGTCATTCCCAGTTGTTCTGCTGTTAGGGTTACTTTGTATATTACCCTTTTATTATATGCCTGTGCATGGGTGGGGGCTGGCTGGTTTTCCCTGAAGGGTGTCCCGGATCAGGGTGGGTGTTGCTGGGTGCCTGGCCAGCCTGGGTGAGGGGTTGAGGGCCGTTTTCAGACTGGCCACACCCCCTTTAGGATGGGGGTCCCTGCTGGAGTGCCTGGCCAGCTTGGGTGAGGGACTGATGGCTGTTTGCAGGCTGGACACAGCCCCTTCAGGGTGGGGGTCCCCACTGGGGTGCCTGGCCAGCCTGGGTGAGAGGCTGATGACTGTTTGCAGGATGGTCACAGCCCCTTCAGGGTGTGGGTCCCCTGGGGTGCCTGGCCTGCCTGGGTGAGGGGCTGATGACTGTTTTCAGGCTGGCTAAGACCCTCAGCAGTGACCCTCACCCCATGAGGGTATGGCCAGCTTGGGTGATGGGCTCATGGCTGTTTGCAGGCTGGCCACAGCCCCCAACCACCCAAGCTCCCTGTAGAGGCTGGCTGGAAGCAGGTATCTGGGATTTATTTATCTTCTATAATTGAAACTTTGTTGCCTTTAGCGGAGGCCACAGCCAGCCAGGGCAGGCAGGAAGCTTGGCTTCCTCCATCGCTGGGGCAACCAAGCCTCCTACTTGCTCCAGCTCGGTGGCTGCCGGCCGCCATCTTGGTTGGGTTAATTTGCATATAGTCACTCTGATTGGCTGGTGGGTGTGGCTTGGGGCGTAGCGAAGGTATGGTCAATTTGCATGTTTCTCTTTTATTAGATTAGACTAGTGACCCAGCGCGCGAAATCACGTGAAATCCAGGCCCGTGGGAAATCATGCGAGACCCGGGACCCCAGACCCCGCTGCTCCATGGGACTCCCACGAGTCCCATCTCACTCTGAGACCCCAAGTCAAGTCCATGCCCACCCATGCATGCCTCACCTTGCACACAGCCCGCCTACTCTTGTGCACATTGACGCACATGCAGCCCCACCCACCTAGGCGTGCCTCACCACACACACAACCTTCTGGTGGCTGTTCTTTGGTCGTTACAGCGTTAGAGCCACAGGATTTTTATAATATAGATATTTCAGTTCCAACACTTTAAGCAACCAAGATTTTGTTCAAGGTGATTGGATAAATAAGCTTCAGTATATCCATATAATGGAATGTTATCCAGCCAAAAACAAGGAATTATAAAAGCACATAAAATACAAATTGATTAATCTTAAATTCATATTACTAAGTAAAAAAGTCTATCAAAAGGCTACATACTATATAATTACAATGTAAGACATTCTGGGAAAGGCAAAATTATAGCTACAGAAAAATATCTGGTTTCCAGGAATTTGGAGTACAGAGGCAATTATTGAATAAGTGAACTATAGGGCATTCTTGAGCACAATAAAAGCTTTTCTGAATGATAGTGGTGAATCCATAATATTAGCCATTTGCTAAAAGCCATGGAACTTACAGCACCAACAATGAAATTTAAAGGTATGCACATTGAAAAAAATAATTTAAATGATAAGGGGTTTTCCAATGAAATGCAGAATGTGACAAAAAAATCTCACTATATAAAAATGTATGAAACTCCTCACTGAAGTAGATGAGAACAGGTGCTGACTTAAGGACCTTTGGAAGCAAATGAAGTCTGAAAGGTGAAAAGCAAGAAACTGAACCTAGAAATTGTACTATAGATGATAAAGTTTCCTCTGAAGATAAAATTTAACAATTCTGAAACCACTATATATGTGTATTGGAATTAAATAATTAAGTTAATTAATGGTGGATGGTAGAACCAGACTTCCCAACATGGAAATGGGAGGTTATGGATAAACAGTGCGAGGAAACTAGAATGAACCTGATAAGAGCTGGAGACATCAGTACAAATTCGATCCCAGAGCAAGAAAGTTCCCCACTTTCTTGGGGACCCAGCAGGCCTGCCCCAGGTCTCTGAAGTGATTCAGTGATCCATGAGCAGGAAAGCACAGCCTGCAGGCAGCACCCCACCCTGGCCACAGCTCAAGGGAGAGAAAAACACGCAGTGGAGGCCAGGAGCTTGAGAGATCAACACAGAGGGGAGCCTGCTCCAAGCCTCCATGGTGTGGCTGGTGGCACGCCCCCAGCAGACACACACACACACACACACACACACACACACACACACACACACACACGACGCCTACTCCAAGCCTCTGCTGCCAGACTGTGGCCATCAGTAGGACATCCACTGAGGGCTCCCGGACTGTAAGAAGGGCAGGCTGGGCTGAGGGAACCCCACCCCCCAGTGCACGAATTTCGTTCACTGGGCCTCTAGTCCAGCTGTGGGCAAACTACGGCCCGCGGGCCGGATCCGGCCCGTTTGAAATGAATAAAACTGAAAAAAAAAAAAAAAAGACCGTACCCTTTTATGTAATGATGTTTACTTTGAATTTATATTAGTTCACACACACACTCCATCCATGCTTTTGTTCCGGCCCTCCGGTCCAGTTTAAGAACCCATTGTGGCCCTCGAGTCAAAAAGTTTGCCCACCCCTGCTCTAGTCTATATATATAAAATGCCAGGGTCCGCAATGTCCAAAATGACCAAATGGACGACCAAACACCAGATGTCAGTCCTGCAGTCAGTGCTGGGTTAGCATGGTGACCCAGCACTGACTGCTGTGCAGTGGGTGCCACAGCGACCCAGCACTGACTGCGAAGGGGGCTGCAGATCAGGCCTGGAGAGAGAAGCAAGGTCTTATCTGCAGCCTCTGTGGCAGCTGTTGATCAGACCTTGCCTCTCTTTCTCTCTGGGCCTCGCCAGCAGCCACAGGAGCTGCTGATCAGCCCCGCCTCTCTTATTAGGCCCGGAGATAGGCCCAGAGACGCTGACTGGCATAGAAACCAACCAATCAGAACCTAATCTGGGTGAACTTTGAAGGCAGAACCTAAGGTGGGAGATGAGGAGGGGTTTTAAGGGCAATAGCTGTTTGGTGTAAGGTGTAAGAAAGCAGTTCAAATTTTTAATGACCGGTTTGGCAGTATAGTGCATATGGCTGGCTATCAGTCCAGCTATAGGGATTATGTATTTTTTTCTGCCAAGAGCATCTCCTCCTGCTTAAAAAGCCCCCCCCCCCTTTTAAGCAATCCTACCCTATATAATCTATACATACTAATAAAAGGGTAATTTGCTAAATATACCAGGTTGACGGGCCATCTTTTGGATGTCCGACTTCCTTCTCAACAAAGCCATGGTGATGAGGGCCAAGGCAGAGGCAGTTAGGGGTGATCAGGCTGGCAAGGAGGGAAGATGGGGGCGAGATCAGGCCAGCAGAGGAGGGCTGTTGGGGGGGGGGGTTTCAGGCCGACAGGGGAGGGCAGTTGAGGGTGAGATCAGGCCCACAGGGGAGGGCAGTTGAGGGCAAGGTCAGGCCAGCAGGAGAGGGCAGTTAGGGGCGACCCAGCAGGCAGGCAGGTGAGCATTTAGGAGCCAGAGATCCCAGATTGCGAGAAGGATGTCTGATCCCTGTGGGATCGGGCCTAAACCAGCAGTCGGACATTCCCCAAGGGGTCCCTGATTGGAGAGGGTGCAGGCTGGGCTGTGGGAACCAGCCCCCCATGCACGAATTTTGTGCACTGGGCCACTAGTATTATAAATAAGTGATTGAGTAAATAAAAAGTTTTATTCTGTACCCCCATTCTAAAATTAAAGTCATTGAACAAAAGGAAAATATTTTTAAAACATATATTACTTCCTATCTGCCTTTTCAGATAGGAAGTTTATTTGTTTTGTTATGTTTTTGTTTTGCAGGGAGAGTGGTTCGTTACTTCAGATTCTTAAACATGTAAAGAGAATGTTAGTGAAGATGAGGAAACCTAATTGGAATCCAAATTTGACCACTAAGGGATTTTCTTGGACCCATATTTTTTCTGTGTAAAATGAGGAGTCTGTGGCTTATATAAGGCCCTGAAATTATTTGTAAAATCCACTTTTGAAAAATGGGTATTTTGATAGGGTACAAGTTAATGATCTTGGCCAAATTTTGAAAAGCATCTATTACTTATAAAATGGTTAAGATCCTCTTGCCCTGCTGATTTTTGTAGTTTGGATAGTCATTCTGTGGAGACCTTCACTAATGTTTACAAATATCAGTAAAATACACAAATGGTTTTTAAAGCACTATTTGAGTTCTATAGAAGAGAGATCATAGTTAAAATATAGGATAGAATCTGAAAGGACTTCAAAATTGGCAAAAAACATGAAGTCCATGTAATTTCATCAGTGGAGGAAACTGAGACTCACAGGAATAAATTTACAGAAAGACCAAAGTGTCTCAACTTATATCTTTTGTACTATTCCTCACTGTCCACAAGGATGAGCTGCTATAGATCTAAAAGACTGTCAGTGTCAGTTCTAAGCAAGAAAAACTAAAATATCTAATTCATAAGTTGAATGTCTCATTCATTCTTTCTTTTTCATTCTTTAATTCACTTATGCATTTAACAAACAATAGGTTTCTAATATGTGCCAAGCACAATGTTAGAAGCTTATTGTACCACTTATTAAATGCATACTAAATGATTTAGCTCACTTAATTCTCAAAGTATTTTAAAGACCTAACAACATGGAGACTAGCAGAGACTACATTACTTGTCCAAGCCTATATATAGAGTGAGCCATGTATTTGGCCTTTAAACTTAGGTCTGACTGTTCCCCAAATCTATATTCTTTTACATTCTTTATCTCCTCTCCATAAGATCTTCCTTTAAAGAACTTGGAGTTTGGGGGAGAGGGTAATAGAAAAGTAAAACAATAATATACATGCCAACAACAACAATAAAATACCCAGCAATATTAGTCAACATAAATTCAACAAATCATTTACTAAGGATCTATTTCATTACTCACATCATTTTGTTTTTTTATAAATGGGAAACATAAAGGTTAGAAGAGTTATACTCAAAGTTTTTTTAAACAAACATAATGACAAACTTTAAAGCCAGAGTAGACCATCAAGATGATCTGATCTTGATTCTCTATTATCTGAGAAAAATAATGCCCTGTGATACATTATGCCTTGACCAGCATCACATAGGAACCAGAGCTAGGTTAAGGAGCTAGGTTAAGGAACATTGACTCAGAATTCAAGACCTCTGGCCCTGTAGTTTATTCAAGTTACTATATTTTAAGCTTTCTCTTGATCAAATATCAGCAAAATGGTATAATAAGACTTTATAATTTACTAGAGGATCGGTTCATGAAATTTGTGCACAGAGAGGGGGTCCCTCAGCCCAGCCTGCACCCTCTTGCAATCCAGAACCCCTCAGGGGATGTCCAACTGCCAGTTTAGGCTCGATCCCCTGTGGGATCGGGCTTAAACTGGCAGTTGGACAGCCCTCTTGCAATCCAGGACCACTGGCTCCTAACCACTTGCCTGCCTGCCTGATCGCTCCTAACTACTCACTTGCCTGCCTGATTGCCCCTAACTGTCTCTGCCTTGGCCCCCATCATGGCTTCATCTGGAAGGTCATCCAGAAAGATGTCTGGAAGGTCATTTGGCTGCCCGGTCTAATTAGCATATTACACTTTTATTATTATAGATACTGTTTTTGTTCTATTTTAGTTTATAAAATATTTTAGTGATCTCAGGCTATTGCTCAATTTTCTGCCTTGGTTATTAAATATAATAAAGTTACACTTACTTTTATAATGAATGCAATAGTAACATTTCTTTTTGCAAGATGTTTAATAAAATCTTTAACTTTTTATGTGTGCACGTGGTATAAGGCTACAATTTTATTAAAGGCAGATGGGAAATGGCTGGTGGAGAAACAGTGGTGTGCTGCACTGCAGCTAGTTCATACCTGCTAAGAGCAGCAAGTTATTAAATTTTAAAAAATATTGTTTCAATTGTTCAACAAAACCAATATTAAAAATAAAGTTTAAAAACTGAAAACTAAATACATAACATTACAGATGAAGAAAACAATAATCACATTTATCAACTTAATTGTTTTACTGCTGCTTCTGCTCTTTAGGTTTATACTAATTGCATTTGTCAGGTGAAACTATTCCTTATAAGAGAGTGCTGCTACCCATCTCTTCTCAATTCTGCATTCAATGGCACTATTTTTATAGCTTAAACTTGGTCATGGTTATAGTAGTTACACAATGGGAATTGACATATGCTACAACTCAGGGATTTTCCCCCCTTAAGAAATCCAGTTCTTAAACATGTATCAACATATCGTTGGGAAATAAGAATTTCACAAAAAATTGACCCCTTCCAGCCATACAATTAAGGCTTGTTTGATATTATAATCTTGTATTTATGATAAAATGCTTTTGCATAAGATCACACCCCAGTCTGGTACGTTCTATGTAAAAATCTCAAATAGATTTGAGTCTAAGCAACTTGGGCATGATGTAGATGTGATACCTGCATCCATTATATCTTGCTTGAAACTACCAGTATAAGGGGACATGTCTGAGGGCAGAAGCCAACATGCTTAGGATGACAGAGAAGGAAGAAGAGAATTTCAGTCCTTAATCATGTAACTGAACCACTGAAAATAATTTTTGAACCATACTTTATACATCATGTTATGTAAAAAATACAGTATTTTAAAGCCAACTTTAATTGGGATGTCTATTATTTGCAACAGAAAGTAACTTAACTAATATATATATATACCAATTACCCTTTTATAGGTAAAAGTCAGCTAATTTCTACAGCCAAGACAGGAAAGTTCACTTAAGGTCTTATTAGCACTTCTATTTTAAAAGCTTGTCTTTTTTATTTTAAGTACAACTTTGACTTAATTATAGCCTCCAGTATATGAAAGTGTTATTTGAACCTAAGTTCTTTATGTGAAACATAACCAGAGAGAAACTTTTTAAAAAGTATGAAACTGCAAATATATATTCCTATAATTGTGCCTACGAATGAAGAATATCTGATATCTAACGGAAAATAAGTATATTTTCTTTAACAAAGCAAATGACATGAGAATTCTGTTATTTAAATATTTACTAGACCATTCTTATTTTTGGAGACTGTTTATTGTCATAACATACATATCAACTATATTATAAGTAAGCATATATCCAATTATAAACTAATGAGTAGCACTTAATTTAACATCATTCTTCCAATTCCTTGGACATTCTAATAGGTATAGAAATAACACATGATCTGGTTTTATACCATTATAATACGACTTTTTAACAGAGAAACTCCATTTTAGTTGATAAGGAAGAAGTAAACACTCTACATTAACTCAAAAATGCCTAAAAAGTGTCACACAAAAATAATAACAACTAGTACCAAGAATGATTACCAATTTGTGGTGGGGTAATGATTTCTTCTATGCAACAGAGAGACAGAATAGTAAATAGATTTCTATGGTAAGAATAATGTTGCATATTCTAACAAAAACAATAAAATTGGAAGTGTTTAAAGGCAACCTGTAGTTCGAATTCCAATATTCTAGTGAAAGGAAAGAGAAAAATGTGATAATGAATATTAATAAGTGATTTAGAATAGGTAAACAGAGTAAAATAATAGGTCATGCAAAATTTTTTTTATCCTTTGCTTTATTTTATCTTTTGAGATATCAGGGAAGGCAGGTAAAGAAATTTTTTGTAGCTTATGAGAAAAATATCCTAAATTTAAGCTTATTTTATATGGACAGTTCTCTAGTTTCATAATCTGAGTATAATCCTATAATTGTCTCAATATCTATTAAAAGGTAAATGTCTTTATGGATTTACTCAGTCATAAGTATTGGCAAAAAATGGATTTGGTATTTTAAAGTGACAATAGTAAAATTTACTTTTGTGACCATATACAAACACATGTGGACAAAACATATGAGAAAACTTTTTGAAGTATTGTACAACAAATAATGCAAGTTTGCAATACTTGAAAGAAAGAAAACTCATGAAGCATGTTCCATGATTGTCCAGGCTCCCTGCCTGGGAACCATTTCCTAAACAGTGACAGAGGAAGCTGAGACCTAAGCAGATCACTGAGGTCCCACAGAAGTTAGAGTGCAGAGCAGAACTGAGAGTTGCTGCAGCAGCTGGAATCTGTAGTAAAGAAGGCACCCTGGAGGAGTAAATTTTGCTGAGTGGAGTTTTAAAAAATTGCACAGGTGCTTCTATCAAGTCCTTGGCTAAGTGCTGAGCTTCCCGAGCACAAGATGAAGAGAGATTATTGTGAGACTTAAAAGCAAGAAAGTGCTCCACAAAGGAGAGCAGAACAGAGAGCCTGCAGGCTGTGTACTTTTGGAAAACATTGATGCCCTAAAACTAGACAGAGTGGAGAGATATTGTTATTATCCTGAGTATTCAGCTGAGATATCAGAAAGACCATGCCTTAGAAGATGTCATGATGTCCTAGAACAGACATAGCACACTTTTTATGCAAAGGGCCAGAGAATAAATTTTTAAGGTCTCTGTTCCACGTGGTCTCTGTTATAACAACTCAACTCTGCTTCTGTGGTATGAAAGCACCATATAAATCAATAGGTGCAACTGTGCTCCAATAAAACTAATTATAAAATAACCTAATGTTGGTCAGGTTGACCCACAGGCCATAGTTTGTTGACTCCTATCCTAGAGTGAAGTCTACTCTATACTATTTTTAAAGCCTAAAATTAAGCATGATAATATCCACAGAAGATGCAGAGTTTATAGGTTAAGTCTAACCAAGTTAGAAGAACTTGAGAAATACTTTAGGCACTATGCAATGTATTCCTAACAAAGTATCAAACTATGCTAATGTAAGTTCAAGATAAATATTCAGTAATTGAGCAGCTTGTTTGTAAAAAAACCCACAATCTTCAGAGAAAAATAACAAAATCCATATGTCTAAATTATATCACCCCTAATTACCAGTATAAAATCACCTTATAGAATTAGAAGACAAAAAAAAAAAAGTCAGTATCAACAGACTTTGAGATTGCCCTAAGGTTTGATTTCACAAACAAACAAAAAAAAATTTAGGGAGCTATAATGAGTGATATCGAGGGATAAAAGAAAATATAGACTTAATGATAGACATGTGAGTGAATCTAAGCAGAAAAATAAAAAAAAAAAATATAAAAGGAAACAAAATAAAAAATCTAAAATTAAAATATGTAATAATTGAAATTTTTAAAATCCACCATATGAGCTTTACAGAAGACTGGAGATGGGAGAAGAAAGTATCAATAGACTTGAAGCAAATAAATAGAGATTATCCAATATGAAAAAAAAAAAAAGATTGAAGAGAAACTAAGAGTATGTCAATGGCATATGGAATGATATCAAAGGATATAAATATTTGATTAAAATTCCTGAAGAAAAAGAAACTGAGAATGGATGAGAAAAGTATCTAAATAAGTAATGGCTAAAATGTCCCCAAATTTTAAGAAAAATGTACGTATGAATCCTTAAAAAGAACTCAAAAAGTGCCAAGCAGAAAAATACAAAGAAAACCACACTTAAATACATTTAGAAAAGCCCAAAATAAAGAGAAATCATAAAAGACACCAGAGAAAGTGGAAGAACTTTATTCAGGGAACAATATAAAATATGACTGAATTTGAATTAGAAAAATGGGAGCCATAAGACAATAAAATGGCAACTTTTTTTTTTATAGCAAAGTTGGAAATTTTATTGAAGAACAGGTACAGACTCTTACATGGGAAGGGGAAAGAATCTCACAGCACAGACTCCCACATGGGGAGGGGAAAAGAGTCCCACAGAACAGACTCCCACATGGGGAGGGGAAAGAGTCCCCTAAAATGGCAACTTTTAAACAGCAAAAGAAAAAACAAAATTAACTAAAAATGAAACAAAACAAAAATATATCCTGCTAAACCAGAATTCTATACTAAGTGAAAATATTTTGAAAAACAATGGTGATATAAAGACATTTTCAGAAGAAAAAAAATGTAGAGAATTTGTTGTTAGCAAGCCTATACTAACAACAAAAATGTTAATGGAAATTCTTCAAGCTAAAAAGAAATTATACAAGATAGGAATGCAAATATAGATGAAATAATTAAGAGCACCAGACATGATAAATAATTGGGATAAAATCAACGTAGTATATAGGAAAATTTATAGTTTTAAGTATCTATATTTTTTAATAAATGTTTAAAGTAAATAATATGTTTCTACATTAAATGATAGAAAGTGTAGAGCAAATTGAAGTCTTAAAAAAAGGAAAGAGAAAATTAAGATGCAAGCAAAAATCAACATTAGCAACATAAAACAAGCCAACACATTTTTATATAATTAATAAAACATTCAATCTCTAGTATGACTAATCAAGAAAAAAAGAAAAAAAATCACAAAAGCCAATATCAGGAGTAAAAGAAGGGATATTACAAGAGATCCTAAGACAGCGAAACAATAATATGGGAAAGTTATGAACACCTTTATGCCAATAATTTCAATAACTTAGATGAAATGACATATTTTTAGAAAAATGTAAAAGACTATAATTGACTCACAGAGAAATATAAAGTTTTAAACAGCATAAATTTATTAAATAAATTGAACTTGTGTTATCAAAGACAGTCCCATGGAGAAAACTCTAGACCCAGATAGTTTCATTGATGAATCTAACAATAAATTAAGCGAGAAGTAATAATAATCTTATATAAATTTTTTCAGAATATAGAGGATAAATAAACTATCCCTAAAGCATTGTATGAAAAAGCATATTTCTGATGCCAAATTATGGTAAAAACATTACCAAAAAAGATACATTATATCTCATGAACATGAAGGCAACATCCTAATAAAAAATACTAACATATCAAATCTAGCAGCACATAAACTAACATTTAATGACTAAGTTGTTTTACCCCAGAAATTCAAGGTTTATTAAAAATTTGAAAATCAATCAATTTCATTTACCATATTATCAAATTAAAAGGGAAATATCATTATCATCTGAATAGCTGCAGAAAATGTGTTTGACAGAATTAAACATTCTTTTGTGATAAGTCTAGGGAGGAAGAGATTCCCTCAGTATGACAAAAGGCATCTACAAAAAAACCAACTAACACCCTATTTAAATAAACATTGTATTGTTTCCTCTTAAGAGGGGAAAAAGAAAAATGTGGCCTTTCCAATTATATTCAACATTATTATTGAGGTTCTAGTCAGGAAAATAAATCAAAATAAATTAATCAATGAAATAAATCATAATGATTGGAAACATATAAAGTAAACCCAAGAAATTCCTAAGGAATTTACAAAAACAGCCCATTAGAATAAACAAGTATAAACTTGTTTATACTATATACATACTATAAACTTTTCTAAAATCCATTTTCTTTCAGTATATACTTAATAAATAATTAAAAATGAATAATATTACACTAGTATAAAAATAAAATCACAAAATTCTTAGGAGTAAATTTAACAAAATAAACAAGTATATTCAAACACTGATGAGAGAAATTTACGTGTTTTAGTGTCTGACATTCTGGGGTAAAAACAAAAACAAACTCACAATTCCATCATCTAATGCTCTTCTGCAGTTTACTTAGCTTAAACTGTTTCATTACTAGAATCCATTTGCAGATGTGTTGTTAATAGAATTAGAAATATAATATATAAAGTAATTGGCATAGAGCCTGTACGTGACAGCTCAGCAAATGGAAGTAATTTTGTTATCATAATTATGAGTAATAAGATACAGAAATGCTTGTGCTAATATTTAAGTAACAAAGAAATCACAGGCAAGGCTTTGAAGAAAGCCAAGAAAATATAATTGATGTCATGAATAAAGATTAATTTTTATAATGATTAGAAAACCAGCCTTCTTTAGTCTTGTATTTACCAATAAATTCTGAAGATAAGAAGTGGTAAACATTGTATGGATACTAAAATACACCAGTGTGCCTATTTATTGTATCCCAGATCTCTACAAAAGTGGCAAATGATCCCAGAATATGTTAAAGTGAAAGATTCTTTTTCGAAGAAAAGGAATTAGCATGATCCAGGGCTTCTAACCAGGGCCCATTGGCTCCTGGACCATCCACCTAAATTTGGGTAACTCTAAAAATCATACTTGCCATTATTGTTTGGAATGAGGATCTCAAGTGTCTTAATTAAGGTTCCCTGAAAAGCATAGTCTGGGACAAGGACTTGATTGTTGGTAGTTTACTTGGGTGATGATTCCAGGGAGGAAGTACATAGGAAAAAAGTTAGGGAAGCAGTGAGAGTCAATATAAAGTGATTTATTAAGGTTACTGCTGTGGGCACTGGGGGCTTGTTTTCACCAGGATCTCCTGAGGGACATGCAGAATGTGTCCAAGAATCTTCTGCTAACAGATTGAAGACTAGAGCATGAAGTCCTCTAACACTCTTTGCTTATCTAGGCTGAGCAGATTCTTGTAGCATCATAGAAAGCCTTGAAGCAGAATGTAGGTAGACACACAGAGTTTCAGATGAGTCTCCATAATGTGTGGTGGATCAGAACTGGCATGTAACTGCTCTGTATAGATGTGACTGAAATCAGAGATGAGCTGAGGTGATAATGACCTCAAGTTGAAGAACCTATCTGTCGAACAAATTTGAAAACACAGGTTAGGTTTTGTTTACTAATTCTGCAAATAGTATAGTCTTGAAAGATTTTCATCAAGAACAATTATTAAATTAAAATATTAAATGTCATTCTATTTGAGAAAATTGCTATGCCTGTAAGTCATTTTTAAAAAGTTGATAAAATATAAGTAACTCAAAAGAAATTTAGAAATCAGAAATATATTATAATCTCATATCCTTCTAAAGCCCAGATTGCCAGTGCTATATGGCCTAAAGACTGCAAATGACCAATGCATATATAGAAAATGCTTAACTTTGCCAGAAACTAAAAAGAAGGCAAATTAAGAATTTGAGATGCCATTTTCTGCAGAATAAATTGGCACTTTTATTTTGTTTTTTTTAAAATTTAATACCAAGTGTAGCGGTTTCTAGAAAGTGGGTACCTTCTTATACTGCTGGTTTAAAATTGTTACACAATCCTGGATGAAAACAGGACAGACAATATTTTGCAAAAGCCTTTTGGACCTTTACCATTTGAACTGGTAGTTTCATTTCTGGGAATTTAGCCTAAGGGGGGAAAACATATGTAGACTGTGTACAAAGTGGTTTGTTGAAGTAATATTTGTAATAGCAAATAACAACCCAAAGAAAGTAAAAAATCAATTGTCTCTATGGCTTTCAACAAATTGAGTTTGTCTCGGAAGCCTTTCACCTTGGTACTGCTCTGAAAATTCCTACTCACAAGTAACACAGGCATCACCCCTACCTGTGATTTTACAGTCCTCTCTTCATATTTCTAGTGTTCCCCTGACTCCACTGCACTCAAACTACACTAGACTGAGATTCTTAGAGAAGATGAATCTGGATCTCCAGAGCCATAGTTATGGAATGACCCAAAGACTACTTATTATAAATGATACTGATTAGTACTTCAATACACCAAGCTAGGCAATTTCCACATATTTCATTTAATGATCACAAAAATCTTATGCCTTAGATGCTTTAATCAGTTCATTGTAAAAGTGAAAAAATGTCGGATTAGCAGTGAAGCTGAGATACAAGCCTAGGGTTATTTTATTCTAAGGCTCAAACTCTTAATGCTTATAAAAACCTAAAAAGAACAAAATAATATCTAATTTATATAGGATAGCTGTGTGCCAAACATTGTACTAAGTGCTTTATATGTATCTACTCATTTAAGCTTAACAACCACTCCATGAAATAGATACTATTATTACCTCCATTGTATTCATGAGAAAATAGAACAATTATGAAAGTTGCCCAATGCGTTATGGCTAGTCAGTAGCAGAGCCAGAACAAAGCCACATTTACTACCTTCTGCTGTCTTGGGAAGCCCCTACCATCTGTGCAATGCTTTGATAATTCATAACACATGCTAAACTTATTTGGTTCACTTAGAGAAAATCTTTCTTTGAAAACTCAGTTGATGAAATACAAGATGCCAGAGCAGCAGACAAAGTAAGATACAGGAGAAATGCCATTTCTAACACATGAAGGGCTTTATTTTTTTTCTCAGCATCCAGTGAACCAGTTCCATCCCCTATCATATGTAGCATATTGAATATCTTATCATATAGTTGGACAACTTCTGTTCCCAAACACTACCCAGAGGATGACTTCATCCTCTGTTGCTTCATTGGGAACATGCTCTCCTCTTTATACTTGAACATGAAGTCATCACAGTAGCCTGCCAGTCGTACCCCTGCTCACTGCTTCTGAATTTCTAGAATCTCTGTCTTGCATGACCAGGAATAATAACTCAGCACCTGCTCTCAAAGTGTTAAAGCGCCCGATGTTCTCACCAGAAGGAAATCTGTAGAATTCAGACATGTCACCCAGGATCAGTAAGGTTGTATATTCAAAATTTTGGAGACTAACAAGATTTGATTTCACTCTAGACATTTGCAGTTTCAATAGCAGGAAAGCAGTTGATAAAATATCATTAGGACTATAAATATACAGTGTGAGTGGGTGAAAGAGAACTCATAGTGTGATGTGGTGTTCCTCTATAATTGTGACAACACCTCATGACTACAGGGCAACAATTTTCAACCTTTTTCATCTCATGGTACACATAAACTAATTATTAAAATTCTTCAGTATACCAAAAAATATATTTTTTGCATATCAGACCCAAAAAATCCCCACAAAAAAACAGGTATAATTTTGATTGATTTACAAAAAATAATAACTACCTACCCTTTTTACTCCAAAGTGACTTCAAAAAATCAGGTGCCTATACTTGTATATGAGGATTGGTAGCAAGATTTAACCAATCAGATGCAGCCTTATTATGTGACATGACTAATAAGGTGCAACTCTATTATATGACCTATATATTTATGGTTTAAAACAGGCATTTACACCTAACAGCTATTTTGTATTGGCTGTTATCATTTTTTTTATTTGACAATCTAAGGGGAAAGAGGCCAGTGGCCCAGCTAAATGGTCAGGTATTGCATGTTTCAAAAATTCTTGCAGGCCCTAACCAGTTTGACTCAGTGGATAGAGCGTCGGTTTGTGGACTGAAAGATCCCAGGTTCGATTCCTGTCAAGGGCATTTACCTTGTTGTGGGCACGTCCCCAGTAGGAGGTGTGCAGGAGGCAGCTGATCGATGTTTCTCTCTCATCGATGTTTCTGGCTCTCTATCCCTCTCCCTTCCTCTCTGTAAAAAATCAATAAAAAAAAAAAATCAATAAAATATATTTAAAAAAATTCTTGCAGCACACCAGTTGAAAGTCACTGTTATAGGGCCATCTTGTCCAAAATAAATGCTTTCCTTTTATTTTTAATTCTTCCATTCAGTAACTCAACATTTATTTGACACCTATAGTGTGCCAGGTATTTTTCTAGGTGCCAGGAATACACAGCTGAGCAAGATATGTGCTTTGTCTTCAAAAAGGTAACATTCTATAAGGAAGAGAGATAGTTAATCAAACAATTGTCATACACATTAAAAATGCTGTGGTAAACAGCAAGACAGGAAAATTTGAATGTAATACAGACAATGTGACCAACTCCACTATAGGAAGTCAAAAATGGTGGGAAGGAATTTCAGAAAGCAGGCACTATATGTAAGTAGGCACATAAGTATGAATAGGGCTGTGTTTTGTGAATTAGGGGTAATTTTGCATGTCTGAGGACGATGGCAAAAAGTGAGAGTAGATTAGGTCAGAGGAAAATGTGTCTCCCTGTGGGTGATGATAAGGACTATCGACTTAATCTTCAGGATATTATACAACTATTTACTCTCAGGAAATGGGAGTTTAAAGAAATATGGATATAGACGTAAAAATAGAAAACTATTTGTTAATAATGATAACTGTGAGGAGGAGTGAGAGTGGGAAATGGCATCCTTGATGTCTTGCTCTATAATCTTCTGTATTATTTGAATTTCTATGATGAGAATGTACTAATGTATTATACAGAGTATAATATTTGTTTAAAAAGAAGAAAAGAATAAAGACTATGAAGTATGACAGACCCAGGCAAACTAGAAATGAAGACGGCCTAATAGAATGTTAAGAAAATGATAAGCAGTTCCTAAAAATATGAGATTATCTATACTAATAAAAGAGTAATATGCTAATTAGACCAGGAGACCTTGCGAATAAAGCCGGGGGCTGGGACAGCCTGCAAACCGCCCCAAAATGGCCTTTAGTCCCTCGCCCAGGCCAGCCACGCCCCCCAACGGGAACCCTCACCTCAATGGGGCATGGCCAGCCTGCAAAAGGCCATCAGCCCCTTGACCAGGCCAGCCACATCCTCCAGCGGGGACCCCCACCCCAATGGGGGTGTGGCCAGCCTGAAAACAGCCCTCAGCACCTCATCCAAGCTGGCCACCCCCCGAGCGGGTACCCTGCAAACCACCCCAGGCTCCTCACCCAGGCCGGCCCCACCCCCCAAGGGAACCCCCATTCTGATTTGGGACCCCTTTCAGGGAAGATCAGCCAGCCCCCACCTGTGCACCAGGCCTCTATACTAATAAAAGGGTAATATGCTAATTATACCAGGAGACCTTCCGGACATCCTTCCAGACAAAGCCATGGTGGTGGGGCCGAGGCAGAGGTGGTTAAGGGAAATCAGGCCGGCAGAGGGTGGGGGGGAGTTGAGGGCAAGCAGGCCAGCGGGGGGAGGTGCAGTTGGGGAAAGCAGGCCAGTAGGGGGGGCAGTTGGGGGAAAGCAGGCCAGCAAGGGGGGCACAGTTGGGAGTGAGAAGGCCAGTGGAGGGGCAGTTGGGGGAGAGCAGGTCGGCAGGCAGAGTGGTTAAGGTCAATCAGGCAGGCAGGCAGGTGAGTGGTTAGGAGCCAGGGGTCCTGGATTGTGAGAGGGATGTCTGACTGCTGGTTTAGGCCCGAGCCTAAACCGGCAGTCGGACATCACCTGAGCGGTCCCAGATTGGAGAGGGTGCAGGCCAGGCTAAGGGACACCCCCCCCCTCATGCACGAATTTCGTGCACCAGGCCACCAGTTTTAATATAACCAAAGATAGGGACCAGTGACTAGATTATCATAGCACAGAATGGACCCCCAGAAAGAGGAGGAGATTGCATGGGGGTGGCAAGAGTGAAGAAAAGGATGTGAAGAGGATTTTCAGGGGCTTGGATGAGTTAGAGTTTGTAAAAAGACCAAGAGCCAAATAGACTAGAGATATTGTCTCTTTTTTCATTTCTCTTCCTGCTTTTGTCCCCTGCATGTGTTTCTTGCTTGGCCTCATTTTGTTTTGAATATTTCCAACAGTTTTTTTGTTTGTTTGTTTGTTTTCTGTTTATTATATCCAGTATTGCCTTCTTTCCCCTCCTACTTTTATTTTTGTTATCCAGCTTCCTCTATTTTCTAAGACCCAGTCAGATGAAACTTTTCAGATCCCACCTGCCACTTTCAGGTCTCTCTCTGAATTCCTGTAGTGTTTATATTGAACCTCTCTTGTAGGACATGGTTTTCTGTGTATTCCATAAATGTTATAACAACTTCCCTGGAGCCTATTTCCAGGACTGGTTCATAGTTTGTCTTCAGTAAGTATGTGTTCAATGAAAGAAAGAGGGAAGGATGGGAAAGAGGACAGAAGAAAAAAATTAAAAAAAGTCATCCTTTCTTAATTGTTTTTTACATAAAATTGGAAATTTAGGAACAATATTTATTCAATGCATTTATGTCTTTTCAGGGGTCTTAACCTTTAAAAGGCTAAGGGGTAAACCAGAGGTAATATATTTCTCCTTTCATGAAAAGCAACTTCCTGGAGACAATATGAACACACACACACGCACACACACGCGCGCACCCTATGAGACTATCATACTAAAACATAAATGAGCAGGGAAAAGGAGAAAGGGGCAGTGAGAAGAGCACAGCTTTAGAAACCAGAGGCTCCATGGTCTAGCCTTGATTTGCATCAAGTAAATCAGCAGCCTTGAATGTTGCACTTCACATTTCTGAGTCACAGTTTTCCCCCTAAAAATGAGGAGTTTGGTTGTCGAGTTTCTAATTTTTTTGGTAGAAGGACAGGGAAAGAGGGTGCAAAGCTGTGATTAGTGCAGTGATGGCGAACCTTTTGAACTCGGCGTGTCAGCATTTTGAAAAACCCTAACTTAACTCTGGTGCTGTGTCACATATAGAAATTTTTTGATATTTGCAACCATAGTAAAACAAAGACTTATATTTTTGATATTTATCTTATATATTTAAATGACATTTAACAAAGAAAAATCAACCAAAAAAATGAGTTCGCGTGTCAAAGGTTCGGTGTCATAGGTTCGCCATCACTGGACTAGTGCTTCCAGGAGAGGAAAGAAAGCCAGGTAAGAATGTGCTCTGAGTGTCCAGGCCCAGGTCCATCCCAGGCACTGATTTCTAAGTTTGTCTCCTGAATTCTTACTTGTTTTTTTTATGAGACAAAAAAAAAAATTATTTTAGAACCAATCTTTTCATTGTCTCCTCCTCTAAGAGAATGAGTAATCTTAACAAGAGAGGCTGGGAGCAGGACTCACTTAAGGGCAATGTGGAAATTCCATTCAAAGAAACTGAGACACGAGAAAGCAGAATGTCCTTGATTTTTTGGGAACATAGACCTTTACATTCTGGCTTTCAAAGAGTGAATTGCAGGTGGCCTTGACTGTGGCTCCTTCAGAAATAAAAATTCATGAACAGCTACAACTATATAGAATTTTAGAGTCTACCTAATTGAAAAAAAAAAATTTAAAAAACCCCAAAAGCTAAAAATAATTACAAAATTCACTATCTTTTCAGGTAAGGAAATACACTACCAGTAAAATAATTCACTGACAGGTTTACTGAAGGAAAGGTCAGGGTTTTTAAGTGCTAAAAATAGGAGATTTGTGGTAATTGAGCTAATAAAAGACTGAAAATTCACTATCTGAATAAGAGAGAAGTAATCTATAGGTCTATCTACAGTTGGGAAAAATAAGTCTCATCATTCATTGGTCAGAGAAGAGTCTTCAGTTAGGTTTAATAGAGTGTGAAAAAGTAGGATCACTCCAAGTCCATGGTCCCTTATTGGCTCACTTGATTCCCCATAGTTGTGATGAAACAGAACTATTCCAATATTTCCTAGGCTAGTGTTCATGCAAATGTAAAGCTTTCCATTTACACAATCTAAACCTTTCATTTTAGATATGGAAAAACCAAGACAAAAAATGAAAAAAACAAAAAACAAACAAACACTTGACTATTTTGAAGGACTTCATCTCTGTATCAGATATCAGTCTTTTACCCTTGATGCCAGCCTGTGGCATGACTTTGATGGCCTCTTCCAAGCTCTGCTCTTCCTTGGCATCTAGACTTCTTTGTAAATTGGAAACCTAAACTGTGCCATTGTATAATTTCAAAGGAATTTGAAATTAGAAATGAAAATGAAGCGGGCTGCTACAAGAAATAGTGAGATTCACAATTATCTGAGTTGACCAATGAATATCAAGACAACCACACGGTAGGGCTACTATAAAGAAATATCAAGCTTCAAATTGCGGGTGGGTAGGGGTTACACTAAATGCCCTTTAAGGTGCCTTCAAATTCTAAAACTCTGTGATAGACTGTGTGCTTGTGTTGTCATTATTTCAGGAGCTTCTCCTCTACCATAGGTGTATTGAGAGCAGAAATGGTGTCTTATACACAATGTTCTGGGATGTAGTAGGTGTCCACAAAATGCCTGTTAACTGAGTAAACTTATAAAGTGTGAAGCAAACAATTGGAGATCTCTTTGGAAGGATATCTGTAAAGATTAGAGTGTGTTATTGCTTTTTATTTTATTTTCATTACAAAGAAACTTTCAGTTCACTGTGGTCTGAAAGGTTGCAACTTGCCTAATCTATTATACCTTTTTATTATAGGCAAAGTGAAGCAATGGCTATATCAAAAAGTTCAGAAATAAGATTCAATGACTGTTTTGTGTGTTTTGTTGTTGTTGTCTTTTTTTAGAAAGAATTGGGAGTTAGAGGATTGCATTTAAAGAAATATTTTTGGGTTTTGAAAAAAATACATTGAAAATCTTGAATCTGTAAAATGCCTTAAAGGTAACCTCCCCTCACCCTCCACCAACTGTAGAAATGAATAACTTCAGACCTAGAAAGGGATATAATTAAACTCAAGTATCCAGATCTCCAGGTCTCAAAAATGTAGAAATGTTATCAGTGAATGTAACCACAGGGTGTGATTTTTTTCCTAAGATAAGAAAGATTTATTCCAGTTCTTTTGTGCCTGGGGAAACCTCCTTAATTGCAGATAGACACTTGGGATGCTGTTTACACACACTCTGACACTAAAAGTATTGGCCATAACGCCCCTCTATCCAAGAACAGCTGTTTAGTTTCCTCTAGTTCTGAAATTACTTCCTGATTCATCCTCTCCTAAAATGCAATTGAGTCCTTATCACTGTGCTCCATAGCAAATGAAGATGTGGCTGCTGATAGGATTCAGTCCTCCAGGGGTTTATGGCCACAAAGCTTGGTAAGGGAGCTGGTCAAAAAAACTGTGATCCACAGCTAGGGCATTCCTACTCACCTGTCACACCTAGCCAGGAGCAAGTAGATGCCTTGCCTATGTAATTGGTAGCTTGAGAGGTCATGGCAGGATTTCTGTTTAGAGCGGGTGATTTCAGCTCTATGTGCTTATTAGGAAGATAAAGCTGTTTCCTGCCCCACATTACTCTTCCCTAAAATAAGAATCTCAAAACATTAGAGATAAAAGATATATTACAGGTCATCTTGTATTAATTTCTCACTCTACAATTTCAGAAACAAAGCCCCAGAGAGAGGAAGTAACCTCCCTGAGTCACACATCTCCAAAGGCAAATGGAGTTTCCTGAGTCCTGGAATACTTTCCACCAGACTCTGCTGTATCTGTCAGCAACAGAATGACAGACTAGCCAACATAAAAATCTATCAGTTATAGTAGTCTTCAATTGTAGGCCTTACCTTATAAGGGATGCCATTGACTAGGGCAGACAGAGTCAACCTGGGAATTTTGCCAGATCTAGTTTTGGGTAACTGATAAACACTGCATTTCGAAAAGTAGCCACAGGGCCAGTGCCTTGACTAACCTGTTTCACAATTCCTCCTAAAACTTGTCCCTCTGTTATATTTAAACCTTTTCTCAATACACAGAGGGCTAAAGGGACATGACCTTTCAAAGGATATTCCTTGTCAACAACAGCACAGTCAGCCACAGTGCCATGGGAAAGGACTGACTCTTCAATGACACCTGCAGAAATCCTGTGACCAGCAACATTTATCATATAATCAATTTGAGACATAACATTCAACTACCCTTTTTCATCCATGTAGCCAGCATGTATGGTGTCATAGTATCTAGGAAATTTTTCAAAGTATACATGCTTGAATGCTTCCTGATTTTTCCAGAGTCTTGAAAAAGCCCCCAGGGGTAATAGACTTACCACAATATTTCCTAAACACTGAGCCTTCATTTTTTGCATGTTGTCATCCAAAATCATAATTTTTCATGCCGGGAGATGTCATTGACTTAATAGAAAATCTATTTCTGCCCTTTAAAAGAATGTGTATTTTAATAAATATATCTGCTATGCTAAACCAAGCAGGGATCAAAACTGCAACTTAGGTATGTGCCCTGACCAGGAATCAAATTCAACCTTTTGGTATATGGGATGATGCTCCAATCAATTGAGCAACCATGCTAGGCAAAGACCCCAGTATTTTTAGGCATATCGTTTATTTTGTGAACTTGTTAAAACTGGCATAATAACTTTTTTTTAAAGTCAATTTGAGTCAGTATTCTAATTGAAGTCAAGTTTTTAAATTATTTCCCAAAAATAAATATTTAAATAGATTAGAAAATAACTTGCTGTGATTTTTTATTGATTTGTTGAATGTATAGATCAAATTGAAAAAAAAAAAAAATTGACCTCTTGACAATATTGAGTTTTCCAGACTGTGAACCCAGACTATATCTCCAACTTTTCAGATCTTTGTTGATTTTTCATCAGTTTCATAATTTACTTTACATAGATCCTATGTTAATTTTGTTAGATTTATAGTTAAATATTTCTCTTTGGGGTACTATTGTAATCTCTTACATTTTAATTTCTATTTGTTAATGCCTAATTTATAATAAATCATCTTTTATATAGTAACCTTATATTTTGTGAACTTGTTTTGTACTCATTAGTCCAAGAGATTTCTATAGACTCTGGGATTTTCTACATAAACAACCATGTCATTTGTGAATAAAGCCAGTTTCATTTCTTTCTTTCTATGCATATACATTTCATATGCTATTCTTTTTCTAAAATACTTTTTTATTGACTTCAGAGAGGAGGAGAGAGAGAGAGGAGGAGAGAGAGAGGGAGAGAGAGAGACATCAAATGATGAGAGAGAGCCGAAACCGGTTTGGCTCAGTGGATAGAGCGTCGGCCTGCGGACTGAAAGGTCCTAGGTTCGATTCCGGTCAAGGGCATGTACCTGGGTTGCGGGCACATCCCCAGTAGGAGATGTGCAGGAGGTGGCTGATCGATGTTTCTCTCTCATCGATGTTTCTCTCTATCACTCTCCCTTTCTCTCTGTAAAAAAATCAATAAAATATATTAAAAAAAAATGATGAGAGAGAATCATTTATCAGCTGCCTACTGCACTCCCCCCACTGGGGATCAAGCCTGCAACCCTGGCATGTGCCCTGGCCTGGAATCCAAACATGACCTCCTGGTTCATAGGTCAAAGCTAAACCACTGAACCATGCTGGCTGGGCTCAAATGTTATCTTGTCTCATTCTACAAGTTAGGCCTTCCAGTACAATTCTGAATAAAACACATGAGAGGGAACATCCTTGCCTTCTTCCCAGTCTTAGAAAGTATCTGTTTTTTTGCCATTACATATGATATAAGTAGTAAATTTTTTTTAAAACATTCTTGATGAACTTGAGATTGCCTTGATTTTTAGTTTCCTAGATGGATATTGGGTATTGTCAAGTACTTTTTTGTGTGTCAAGTATGTGATCACATGATTTTTCTTCTTTAGTCTGTTTATAGGGTTAAATAATTTTTTAAAGTTTAAATTGAAATGTCTCTTAAACTTCAATAATTAGTTTTTTCTTGCTTTTTTATATTTTTCTTTCCCTATTTTTTTCTCCTCAGTTACTGGAGCTAGCGATTATTTCTTCATTTAAAAGAGGAGCTGTGGGTTACACTTCATAGAAGGGAGATAGAGAGAACAGTTAGTGATACATTTCTAAAATCAGAATGTCTAAGCTACCATATATGATCCAGCAATCCCTCTTCTCCAGTATCTACCCCAAAATTTCAAAACACTAATCCATAAAGATATATGTACCCCTATGTTTATTGCAACATTATTCACAACAGCCAATATATAGAAACAATCCAAGTGTTTGTTAATTGGATAAAGAAGCGGTTGTGCATATACACAATGGAGTAATACTTAGCCATAAATATTAATATTTCCATTTGTGACAACATGGATGGATCTTGCAAATATCATGTTAAGTGAAACAAGTCAGATGGAAAAGGACAAAACCATATGGTTTCACTCATTTGTGAGATATAAAACAAAAGCCAACAAATAAACTCATGGAAATAGAAAACAGAATGATGGCTACCAGAGGGGTGGAGGGAGGATAAAAAGGGTAAAGGGGGTCAAATATATGGTGATGGAAAAAGACTAGACTTTGAGTGGTGAGCACACAATGGAATATACAGATGTTGTATTATAAAGCTGTATGCTTGAAATTTATATGTTGTTATTAACCAACTAGAATCCTGGTGCACTCAGGGTTGGGGGGTGGGGAGGTCCCTTAGCCTGGCCTGTGCCCTCTCACAGTTCAGGAGCCCTCTGATCCATTGCCCCAAAGAGGTAGGCCCCACCCACCTGGCTGGCGCTCCACGATGGATTGCCCCCACAGAGGGAAGCCCAAGCTACCTGCCACAGTGCTGCAGTGGGGTAGCCTGGCCCTCCCTCTTTGAGGCAATCGTGGAGCCCCCTGATTGATCAATTGCCCCTCTGGCCAGTGGCCTGGGCCTCCCTCTGCAGGGCGATTATGGAGCTATGGCCAGGCTGACCAATCACATCACACCTGCCTTGGCTGGCCTGGCAGAAGGTGTCATAGCATGGTTGTCCTTGTCTGGAAGGTCATCCGAATGGTGGTTCATGCTGCTCCATTGTTCAGTCAATTTGCATATTATACTTTTATTATTATAGATGCCACCTCAATAAATTTAATTGAAATTAAAAAAAAAACACATACTTTTATCTTAATGATGAAGAAACTAAGGCAGGAGAGGTTGAAATTTGTCTTGGGTCACAAAACCAAGAAGTGATTTAAGCTCACTCACTTCTTCCGACTCAAAGTCACTTCTCTTTGTGTAAAAGTCTCTACATTCTGCAGGGTACCTTGATGTCTGGAAAATATTTTGTTAACTTTATGCTTGTGAAATTTTAACAATAAAAAATTCAAAGTATGGACATATATATTGGATTAGGAGATAAACTCGAGACTTTATGCCAATGAGTCTAAAACATTGAGTTTGAGTACAAATACCATCAATTAATCATCCAGTTATCAATTATTTTGTCTACAACAGTGATGTAAAAAATTCAGGATAACTAAATATTAGGAAAGTAGGACCTAGTTATGTTTCATCAACATAGTTTTGATATCTTTACTATATATGTGAAAAAAATTCTAGAGCTTGTCAAACTATAAATCCAAATATTTTTGAAATAGCTTTATGCAAACCTGTATTAATATTATTGAAAGTCACCTTTTATTATATAAAGAATTTAAATTTCAGCTCTTAACCTGAAAAAGGGAAAAAAACCCAATTTTATATTTTATGTTCTAATAGTCTGTAGTTAATTAAGCTTGAGTTATGATACTTTACACAAATGTTTACCAACTTGGATTTTAGGTACTAAGGGAATGTTTTTTAAGTCATCTCAGTTTTGGAGGTATCTTGTTTTAGAAACAGAAAAGTTGTATGTGCTGATGCTGTTTGATGACAAGGAAACACTTATCTGATTGCAGTACTGAGTGAATAAGTCCCCTTGTACCTTTTACAAGTCTTAGTAGCTTAATCTGCAAGGAATTTGAAGTGTCTGGCAAGCCTTGATAAATGGTGATGGAAGGAGATGTGAATTGGCATGGTGAACACACAATACAGTATAGAAAAAATGACTTATAGAATTGCACATCTGAAGCCTTTATCATTTTATTAACTAATGACACCCCAATTTATTCAATAAAATTTTTTAAAATAAAATAAAAAGTAGATCAACAGGTTGTGCACTAACTTGAGGTTTAATGCCTGCCCAAAGGCTCCTAAGATGATCCTTTTTATTTTTCTAGTTGATGTTGTTAAACAGGAACTGTAGGAACAGCAGCAAAAAAAAATTAAAAAAAATAAAAAATAAAAAATAAATTGCAGATGGCATTCTGATATGTCTCCATTTTAAGTAATAAGGTTTTTATGAAAAAGTTGTCATTAGTGGCTGGGGAGAGGTCAATGGGGAAAAAGGAGACATATGTAATACTTTCAATAATTAAGAATTTAAATTTTTGCCGAAACCGGTTTGGCTCGGTGGATAGAGCGTCGGCCTGCGGACTGGAAGGTCACAGGTTCGATTCCGGTCAAGGGCATGTACCTGGGTTGCGGGCATATCCCCAGTAGGAGATGTGCAGGAGGCAGCTGATCGATGTTTCTCTCTCATCGATGTTTCTAACTCTCTATCTCTCTCCCTTCCTCTCTGTAAAAAATCAATAAAATATATTAAAAAAAAGAATTTAAATTTTTTAATAAAGTGGTGTCATCCTTCACAAATTCGTTCAATGAACATTTACTGAATACCTTACTCTGGGTTGAGCACAGTGGTTGATGTTGTCCAGTACTCTGCCTCATTTGGTTCTCACCATAAAACTATTATGTAAATATTATTATCCACAAATTCCAGATGAGAAATGAAAGCCCCATTTATGGTGCAGACCAATAAATAACATGACACTTTTCTAATTGCAAATGCAGAAACTGCAGTATGGGCTAGGTAGATAGATCGGTATCATGGCTCAAATGTGGCATCACCATATAGGATCAAAGATTCTTGAGAATTATTGATGTGATAACATGTCTTATGCACCTTGATGTGGTCAGAGTAAGCCTTCCATTTTCATCTTAATACTGATGCACTGTAATGAAAGAATGGAAACACAGAGAACTGGAATCAGGTTGGTCTAGTAGCACTGACTTCTCCACATTTTGAATTTAAAGTAGTGGGTTGTTTCATATGCTCTAAATATTCCAGGGATAATTTTAGGAATGATTATGGTGATGGTAATAATGACAATATCTCATTCTACAAATATATAAAAAAAACTTAGGTCATGTTAATAATATGTTCCAAGTTTTTTTAGACAGTTAATACAGCACAGAAGTGATATTAACAAATTGTGGTTAAACAGATTACCAAGGTCCACCCAAATCAGAAAATCAGGGTAGTGAAGAATGGTTTTCAAGTTTTCAAAAGAGAGAGATGACTTTGAAACTAGAGATCAGAGCTGCGTTACATACAATGGCAAGATGAAGTTTAGGACTAGTATCTTTCCATAGTTTATAATAAAGGAGATTAAATAGCAAAGACTCTAAAGATTAATTGAAACTGCTTGGTCACTCCTGAAGACAGCTCTTTAACTGCTTAGAGTAAGTTATTAAACCTCTCCATGACTCTTTTTTCTCAATGTAAAAAAGGGTAAGATAAATTGTATCTGTCTCACATAGTGAGTGCAAAGATTAAATGAGTGAATGTATATAAAAGTAGTTAGAATCTAGCACAGAACAAATCTCAGTAAATGTTAATGATTGTTATTGCTATTGCAGTTATTATGCGCATTACTAGTATACTTCACAAAAACCTTTATATTTCCGGATATGACTCCAGTAACTGCCCCTAAAGAGTTATCATGTGACCAAAGGGCATTAATAATTTGTCGATTTCTGTGATAATATAAAAACTATGAAATTTCTCTCTTGGTATTTCTAAAATCACAATAAATGAATGAGTGAGACTTTCAAAGAAAAGGATAGACAGAAAATTAGTGAAACATGCCCAACATAAATAATATCAGGGGGAAGTACAAGGGAGTATTGGAAACCATCTTTCAGAAAACCAGAGGTAAGGATGTAGAAGAATATAAATGTTTGCATATACAGGGTGGGGAAAGTAGGCTTACAGGTGTGAGTCCATGAAACACACAGTTTATTCTCGTATTATTTATTTATTTTAAAATATATTTTATTGATTTTTAGAGAGAGAGGAAGGGAGAGGGATAGAAAGACAGAAACATCAATTAGAGATGAACATCATCCATCAACTGCCTCCTGCATGCCCTCTACTGAGGATTGAGCCCATATCTAAAAAATGTGCCCTGACTGGGAATCAAACCAGTGACCTCTTGGTTCCTGGGTCAACACTCAACTGCTGAGCCACACCAGCTGGGCTCTTGTATTGTTTATCAATTATTGTACCATTTTCCATAAGAGCAACTATAAATCTACTTTTGCTCGCTGTTTTAGCTGAGTAGGGAAAGTATAAAACAGTAATTATTTGAATAATATTTTTTTTCTATGGAGAATAAAAATGTAAAAGTAAAAATGATTCCCAAGTTCACAAGGTCCATTCAAAGGAAGCCTAGACTTGAACTTGGAAACATGGAGCCCAACCCCTTTTCTGCCATCTATGAGACAACTGATTCCAGATGGATTGCTCATTGTCTCTATACTAATTTTTCTCTTTTTCAAGAGTGGTGATAATGCCCAGCACACAGTCATGTTCAGTAACATTAGTTTAATGCATATTTGAATCTGAACTTCTGATTTGATGCTAGTTTTTTTTTTCTTTTTCTTCTTGTTTCCCCATATAGATTATCAACACATGCATGACTTACTCTTAATAAGTTGAGTAATAACTTTTCTGTAGGTTTGAAATTCCTGAGTGTGAGTACATTATTTTATGGGGCCTTAGAAATTCCTGACAGTATAGGGTTAGCCAAAGCACTCGCTTTAAATTAGCAGTGAGATCCTGTGTTTGAAGATTAGTCCTGCCCACTTGGCCTTTCTGGGGAACCTTGGTTCTGGAACTGCATTAGAGTGTTGGCTACTAAGCTTCCAATGGGTCCCCTGATGTTCAGAAGCTTCCCTGGTAGAATTAAAGGTTTTAAGTGAATGTGAAACATCAGACAGAAACTGTAGGGAAGATTTATTGACAATGAATCTCAACTTTCCAAAAGTTCATTTGAAACCAACTTCCTTCTCAGCCAAAATGATTCAGATTTAAAACCCTCCAGGGGCCTCTCTGGGACTTTAGAGCATTAGAGAGCTTTTTCCTTGCTGTCATAGATTATCTCTCCATTGTTTCTTGACTTGTTGAGGGGGAGATTTGATTGGTAAATCACCTCTCCCCTAAGGCCTTAAATTCTTTACTCATTCAAAGATAAGTAGAAGTCTGACAATGCATTCCACAAAGCTTTCTCTTTTGCACAGATCCCCAAGTCAATCAGCCTGTGCCATGCCAAGGGTGTAATGAGCAGGGCAGATGCTAAAGGGAAAGAGCCAAAGGATAAAGCCCAGGTTGAGTGGTACTGGGGGAATGTCATGTCTGCTACTGTTTTTCACTAGATAAAGAATCAAGGTTGAACAAAAAGCACAGACTTGAATTTGAGTCTTACCTCTGTCATTTGAAATGTGATCTTGGGAAACAATGAACTCTCAGGTGTATTCTCCTCTTCTGTAAGTGCACTAAATAGTTTCTCAAAGTGTTATTGATAATATTGAATATAATGGAATATAATGCATATTTAAAGAACAGCAGAAAATTAATAAATGACATCTTTAACAATAGGTGTTGAACACTGACTCAGGCAAAATGCTATGCATTTCATAGTAATTTCAGATTTCATCCTCTTGCAATCTACAAAGTGGGTACCATTGTCATTTCTATTTTTCAGATGAGAAACACTAGACTTGGTACCTTTCTTCCAGCCAGCTGGTGAGTGGGTAGCCAGAATTAGAACCAGGTCTGACTCCAAAGCCTGTCTCACATCCATAAACTCCTTTCACTGCTGCTTTTTCATGGGGTCCCATTCAAAGCTTTGACTATGTTAAAAGGTCTGCCTGAGTTGAATTTGCATATGATGGATTGATAGAGAGGCAGCCTGGCCCATGTGGTTCAGTGGCTGAGTGCCTACCTATGAACCAGGAGGTCATGGTTAGATTCTCACTCTGGGCACATGCCCAGGTTGCAGACTCAATCCTCAGTAGGGGTCATGCAGGAGGCAGCCGATCGATGATTCTCCTCTCATCATTGATGATTCTATCTCTCTCTCTTCCTATCTCTTCCACTCTAAGATCAATAAAAAGCCCTGGTTGGTGTGGCTCAGTGGATAGAGCATCTACCTGCGGACTGAAGGGTCCCTCCCGGGTTCTATTCCTGGTCAAGGGCACATGCCAGGGTTGCAGGCTCCATCCCCAGTAGGGGGCGTGCAGGAGGCAACCGATCCATGATTCTCTCTCATCATGGATGTTTCTCTCTCTCTCTCTCTCTCTCTCTCTCTCTCTCTCTCTCTCTCTCTCTCTCCCTTCCTCTCTGAGATCAATAAAAATATATTTAAAGCCTTAGCTGGTTTGGCTCATAGAGCGTCGGCCTGGGGACTGAAGGGTCCCAGGTTTCATTCCAGTCAAGGGCATGTACCTTCGTTGCAGGCTCATCCCCAGTAAGGGATGTGCAGGAGGCAGCTGATCGATGCTTCTCTCTCATCGAGGTTTCTAACTCTCTATCCCTCTCCCTTCCTCTCTGTAAAAAATCAATAAATATATTTAAAAATATATATATTTAAAAAAATAAAATCAATAAAAAATATATTTAAATAAATAAATAAACAAATAAATAAATAAATAAATAAAATAAAAGTATCTAAGAAGCCAAAAGGGGGAAATTGGGGGACATTTATAATACTGTCAACAATAAAAATAAATAAGTAAAATAAATAAAATTATCCCAGTTTCTAAAAAAATGTGCTTATACTAACAATATTTTTATTATTTAAAAATTTAAGTAACAATTTTTTTAGAACTTTGAGGCAGGAAAAAAGGGGGATTGTGAAATCAAGCAGGTATAAGTCACCTGCCTCAACAAAAGTTAAGAATATTTGTTATAGTTATTGTGCAATATATATGTCTTCAAATAATATTACCTCAACTAATGAACCATTTCATAACATGATTCCATATGGTGACATCGTAATTTATCATAGGAACATCAATACCATAAGACTAGTATCATCATTGTGAGGTAGTTGAAACCCTTCAGGGGTCATGCCTCTAACCCTCAAGTTAAATCCAAACTACTAGTGGGCTGGAGAGCAAGTAGAGTTCATTAAACAAATTTACTAGAAGATAAAATGTTATATTTGGAAAACTGAAAAGAAGCCTATTGCTTTTTTTTTCTTTTTTTTTTTTTTTTCACTATATTGGATTTTGTATATTGGATTCTCCAAATGTGTGAAAGATTTTTTTTTTTTTTTAAATGTCAAATGGTAGAAAAGAAGACTGATTTAGACCTGGAGGAAGATAATTTGCTCATATTGGGAAGAAAATAGCTAACAATGCCAGCAGTCCTATTACAGTAACTGTGACACTTCAGGGCCTGGAATATTTAAAAAGAAGACCAAGATTGTCCTGGCTTGCAGAACTAAGGAAGAATTTATTAATTCCATATTGCCAGTCTACCAAAGCATAGACTTTTCTCACCTTGCTCTGAAAAGTGCTTTTTAAATATGGAGAAAATCTCTAATCAATTGTAATATTTGACGATGATTCCTTGGTTTCCGCTCCACCCTTTCCCAATATAAACAATTGGCAAACAGAATGACAATTATGGCAAACATTATTTTGACATCAACTTGCCATTGTGACCTTAGTCCTTAATTCTCTTTTATGCCTAGTACTTCCTATCTCCTATCTATGGGCGTTCAGCATCTTGTGACTTTCAGACATACATGGGATGGCGTATTTCTCCTCCATCCAACCCCTATAAATCAGACCCAGAATTAACTAGATCTTACATATCAGCCAGGAAAAAGGTGAAGGTATCTAATACCAAGAAATATAGGTTATCACCAACTTTGTTTAACAGACAAGCTAGAACCAGAGAGAGGGCTTGAAACATTGCCTAAAACAGGAATACGGACTTCACACTGGTGCTGCTTCAATGGAAAACCAAAAGGGCCCCCAAACTCAGGAGAAACAATTCTCTACATCTTGCATAATATTTTCTAACCGCAAAAAGATCCACAAACAGTATATACCAGGTCTCATCTCATCTCATTTAGTTTCATTGTGATTGCTTGAAAGCACTCTTGCTAGCTCACTAACCTAAGATCTTAGTGATACGTATGTAGATGAAGTATTTTAACTTTTTCAATAATTGTTGTCAAAACTGAACAATTTTAGAACATTACAAAGGTATAATTTTTAATAGCACAGTTTTATGATAACATTACCTAAAAACAGAATTTTTAAAAAGCAGGTACTGTTTTATCACTTCAATGAATTAAATATTCATATTTTCCTGTTCCCTTCCAATATCTAGCTAGATGTTGGCATAATATTTGAATACCTATAATCACAGCACAGATAAAATTATATTAAATGTATCATATCTGTATTTTTTTGAATTTTCCATAGAGTAATAATTTTAAAATGCTAGGGGTGCAGTGTGTGAAGGAAATGAAAAGGCACAAACTTTCAGTTATAAAATAAATAAATCATGGGGCTATAATATATAACATGGCAACTATAGTTAATAATACTTTGATATATTTGGAAGTTATTTAATAATACTATATTGTATATTTGAAAGTTGATAAGAAAGTAAATCTTAAAAGTTCTCATCATAAGAATAAAATTCTGTAACTATGTATGGTGGCAGATATTAACTAAACTGATTCAGCAATCATTTCACAATATAGAAAAATATCAAATCATTACATTGTACACCTAAACTAATATAATAGTGTATGTCAATTATACCTCAATAAAAGTAATAAAAGTTTTAAAAATAAGTTAGGCAAATTTAAAGCTTACATTTAAATTTTTATCTTCTACCCTGGCCAGTGTGGCTCAATTGGTTGGATCATTGTTTTGTACACCAAAAGATGGCAGGCTCGATTCCTGGTCAGGGTACATACCTAGGTTGAGAGTTCCATTCATTATGGGGGTGAATAAGGGAGGCAACCAATCAATGTTTCTCACATTAAAAAACACACAAAATCAAACATATCTTCAGGTGAGGATTTTTTTAAAGTATACTTTTATAAGTAGAAACTTACTGACTAAAAATGGATCTTAACTATTCTTTAAAGTGGCTTTTAAATATTTTTGATCACTGGCCAGAATAAAAACACGCTGTTTATGAAACACACACACACACACACACACACACACACACACACACACACACACATAAACCTCTATAAGATGGACCACAACATTTCATAAAACAATACTTACCCATACTATATGCAATGGAATCTGATATATCCCATTTGTTCATTGTAATTTATTCCATTCAAGAGCCATCTACTGCTCTTTCTCTCCCTCCTCACTTCTCTCTCTCTCTTGTTCTTTTCTAAAGCTATCTGTAGCCCATGACATTGATTTGATGATCTTGATCAGTAGATTGATAAATACTCTTTAAAATCATCTTTGATAATATGTGGAACTTAAAACTGACTTACTAACATTTAATTCAAATAAAGATATGTACTATTTTTTTTAATTTCAAATGTAGGGCTAGTTTCAGCAAATAATTTCTCTGCCAGTGACAGTAGTCATGCAAAATATATTCACTTAAGGAAACTAACTTGTTGCTTTGTGAACAAAAGTCTGAAAGAAACAACAGTCTATTTCTCTTTCCTCTTTTGTTCATTGGCTAAAATCTAATTTTTTTCTATCACTTGCACATTTTTTATTAAAATCTGAACTCTGACTAATGCCATATAATAACATTCAGCTTGCTTACTTAATCTGGCCTGAATAAAGGGCTAATTTCTGAGGATTCACTCAAATGTCATATGTTTACAATGCCAAAGTGGCTAATGTATAGTAGTCCCTTTGCTCATGCTTGCTGACTACAAATAAATGGATTACAGAAGGAGCACATGCAAGTGCAGTTAGAGCAGAATGGTCAGGGCTTTAATCCCCAAGACCACCTGGCACTCAGAAATGCAGAATCATTCATTTATTCTTTTGTTATTCACTCTTTTACTAGCCTATAATTAACATTGCTTAAATTGCTAGAAAATAACAGAATATGCAAAGGAATGAGAACTTTTTACCTTTTAAAGTACTTAAAATTATGATTATTGCTCATGGATTTCGTATACCCACAAATTGGACTATGGCTCAGACAGACTGATAAAAAAAGTAGAATTATGAACCTTTCCAGTGTTGAATAAATTTTAGGGTGTCAACTTATTTTTTTTTCATATGTTCCTGTAAAAAGCAATCATCTCACAGATCTAGAATGTAAGTTATTAGGGTACATGTTATTACATACCCCAGATAGGACCCCATGGAGTTATTTAATTTTCAGCCCTGTTTTATCTTTCTTCTTTCATATTACTTTGATCCATTATGATATGGTATATCACTTATATGTAATTTAAATTTAAAATTCAGCTGAAATATGGCTATTGTTCACATAATTAAATCAATAATTAATATTTGGGTTTATCAAAAATAAGGAAGATACGATAGTAAATAAACCACTACTCTCTCCTTTTTTGGTAAGGTTTTAAATTTACTTTCATAATAAATTACTGTTATGTTTTTCAACTTATAATCTAAATACCTTTGTTTTTCAAAAGAATTGAATTCATCAATTGCTTATAGCTTTATTTCACAAACTTTTGGCAAACATCAAGATATTGTTTTGTCTGACATTCATTATTTATTTGTTTTATTTTTTCTTTTTCCATTATGGGTACAAACTTTAAAACTGAAATATAACGTAAACCTTCCATTTCTCCTTATTTTCAATTTGTCTTTACTTAATAGAGATTTTTATGTTATTTGTTCTTTATTTTATTTATTTACTAGAGACCCAGTGTATGAAAATTCATGCACTTGAGGGGGTCCCTCAGCCCGGCCTGTGCCCTTTCACAGTCTGGGACCTCTCAGGGAATGTCCACCTGCCAGCTTCTGCTCCCCAGGGGATCGGGCCTCAGCTGGCAGTCAGACATCCCTCTGGCAGCCAAGGAGCCCTCTGGGGATGTCTTACTGACGGCTTTAGTGCCACGAAGGAGGCGGGAGAGGCTCCCACCACCACCACTGTTCTTGCAGCAGTTAGCCTGGCTTGTGGCTGAGCGTAGCTCCCCCTGTGGGAGTGCACGAGTTCACTGACCACCAGGGGGCAGCTCCTGAATTGGGTGTCCTCCCTCTGTGGTCAGTGCACGTCATAGCAACCGGTCGTTCCACTGTTAGGGTCAATTTACATATCACCCTTTTATTATATAGGATTTTTAAATCTTTATTGTTGAGAGTGTTGCAGATATCCCCCTTTTTCCTCTATTGCCCCTTGCCAACAGGTTCCTGCCCCAATCCAAACCTTTACCACCCTATTGTCTGTATCTATGTGTTATGCATATATGCATAAAAGTTCTTTGGTTAATCTCTTCCCAACTCCTCCCCTATTCCCTCCAATATTCATCAGTCTGTTCCATGTTTCCATGCCTCTGGTTCAATTTTATTCATCAGTTTATTTTGTTCATCAAATTCCTTGTTTGTTTATTTTGATTTTTATATTCAATTACTGATAGTGTATTCATTGCCATTTTATTGTTCATATTTTTATCTTTTTTATTTCTCTTTCTTCTTCCCCTTAAAGAATACCTTTCAACATTTCTTGTAATACTGGTTTGGTGGTACTGAACTCCTTTAACTCTTTCTTGTCTGGGAAGCTCTTTATCTGATCTTCAAGTCTAAATAATAGCTTTGCTGAGTAGAATAATCTTGGTTGTAGGTCCTTGCTTTTCATCACTTATGGCCTGTAAAGTTTCTGTTGAGAAATCAGCTAACAGTCATATGGGTGCTCCCTTGTAGGTAACTAACTGCTTTTCTCTTGCTGCTTTTAACATTCTCTCTTTGTCTTTAACCTTTAACATTTTAATTATGATGTGTCTTGGTGTGGGCCTCTTTAGATTCATCTTGTTTAGGATTCTCTGTGCTTCCTGGACTTGTATATCTATTTCTTTTACCAGGTAAGGAAAGTTTTCTGTCATTATTTCTTCAAATAATTTTTCAATACTTGCTCTCTCTCTTCTTCTTCTGGTACCCCATGATGCAAATATTGGTGCACTTGAAGTCACAGAGGCTCCTTACATTATCTTCATATTTTTTAGTTCTTTTTTTTTCTTTTTGTTCTTCTGATTGGGTGTTTTTTGTTTGTTTATTTGTTTGTTTGTTTGTTTGCTACCTTATGTTCTAAATCATTCATTTGATTCTCAGCATCTTCTACTCTATTGTTGATTCCCTGTAAGTTATTCTTCATTTCAATTGGTGTATCCTTCATTTCTGACTGGTCCTTTCTCATGTATTTGATGTTCTCACTAGTTTCCTTGAAATTCTCACTAAGATCCTTGAAATTCTCACTAAGTCTCTTTCAGCTCTCATTAATATCCTTAAGCATCCTCATAACCATTGTTTTGAATTCTGAATCTAGTGGTTTGCTTGCTTTCATTTCATTTAGTTCTTTTTCTGGTGATTTCTTCTGTTCTTTCATTTGTGACATGTTTCTTTGTCTCTGCATTTTGGCTGCTTCCCTTTGTTTGTTTCTATGTATTAGGTAGAGCTGCTGTGTCTCATGAAATTAGTAGAGTGGCCTTGTATATTAGGTGTCCTGTAGGGCCAGGTGGCTCAGTTCCCTAAGTTACCTGAATCTGGCACTCTAAGTGTGCCCCTGTGTGGGCTGTGTACTGTCTTGTTGTAGTTGACCCTTGATTACTGTTGGCATCGCTGGGAGGAACTGACCCTCAGGCCAATTTGCTGTGAGGACCAGCAGTGACTATAGCAGAAGAGAGCTGCTGTGCAGGAGACACCCCTATGGAGCAGTGTTTGCTTCAGGGGAGCTTTGATGCTCATTAAGTCTACCCCTTGAGAGTGTCACTTGTGAATGTGTAAAGCTGTAATCTGGCATTGTCTGAAGTTGTCCACTGGGTGCACTGACTCTGGGTCCCCTCTGGAGATACAGAGTCAGCCACTGCCTGTGCCTTGCCAGGAGCTACAGAGCCGTCTGCAGATGGCTGCTACTTGTGTTGAGCTTGACAATGCTCAGGAGCAGTGAAGCTGTGAAGCAAGACAGGCTGCTATTAGTGCCGGGGGACTCTTATTGAGGGCTTTGGGGCATGGCACACTGATGCCAGCTGCTGCTTATTTGAGAGATTTTGGGAAAGTATGAAGCCTGAGCCAGGACAGTCCATTAATATGGAAAAGCCATTGCAAACTCCTTGGGTGGGGCTACAAATTAGGTGTGGTTCAGGTCTCAGAGAATCACCAGGGTGGAGCAAACAGTGTGAGCCAGGTTGATGGAGATGCAGATATGTCTCCTGCTAGTCAGTTCTATGATGGGAGAAGTCTCAGCATGGAAACAATGACCCCTCTGAGCACTTTTGTCTAGGAGAGAGTTGCCCCCAAGTTCTTGCCCTGATGCCAGACAATTTAGTTCCTCCCCATATGTCCCTGGATTCCCACCAAACCACTGCCCCAGCACTGGAGCTCAGGAGGAGTGAGAACAAGTAAATCTGTTTGCTGGCCCTTTAAGAGGAACTGACTGGGTCTCCAGCAGCCTCCTTGTCACTCAGCCACAATCCCTGCTGGTTTTTATAGCCCAAAGTTATTGGGACTTCTCTTCAGAGCACTGGAAGCCTGTCATGAGGAGTATGGTGTGGGGTTGGGACCACTTTCTCTGCATGGAAGGTCTCCACAGCCTAGATATCCCTCCCAATTACAAAAAAAAACAACAACAAACAAAAAACACCGCAAGTGGGATGGGTGTCAGACAAGCCTGTTCCGCACCTCCAACTCTCGTACCAGTCTCAATGTGCTTTCTTCTTTAATTCTCTAGTTGTAGGACTTCCATTCAGCCAGACTTAAGGAAGTTCTGAATGATGGTTGCCCTGTACATATTATAGTTGTAATTTTGATGTGGTTGTGGGATGCAGTGAGTACAGGCATTTACCTACACTGCTATTTTGGTTCTATCCTATGTTACTTATTCTTAATGGAAAATCTAGTGAAAAAAATTGATTTTTTGCTTCATTTAAGAATTTTAGTTGATGCCCTATTTGGTTTGGTTCAGTGAATAGAGCGTCGGCCTGCGGACTGAAGGGTCCCAGGTTTGATTCCGGTCAAGGGCATGTACCTTGGTTGTGGGCATATCCCCAGTGAAGGATGTGCAGGAGGCAACTGATTGATGTTTCTCTCTCATCGATGTTTCTAACTCTCTATCCCTCTTCCTTCTTCTCTGTAAAAAATAAATAAAATATATTTTAAAAAATAATTTTAGTTGCTTTTTTATTTATGATGTCTTTAGTAAATATTTATGCAAATCATTTCTCTTATCTTTGATTTATAACTCCAATTCAAAAAATTTGAGGCAATGTAGTATGGGTAAAACCACCATAAGGAAGTATATAACTCAAGGAGTGTAGTTCTCCTTTAAAGATTTGGGTCATACAATCTAACCTTTGTTATCATTTTCTCTACCTTTAAGATAGATATCTGTGACCTTGCTTTACTTTATTAGGAATATTTTGGAAATAGATAAGTATATGTATCAATAAATGTTTGGGCTCTTCAGTTAAAGACACTGTTATCATATAATATACTTAGAATGTGTTGTGAGAAATATGTATAAGAGAAAGAAGTACAGATATCAAATATTTAAAATCAATTATGCTTTGAAAAGCATTCCATTTTTTGTTGAATTATACTATTAATCCATGGAGCTCTATGTATGTGTTAGGGGAAAGAGGTGAGGAAGAAAAGGAAAAGAGGAAACATACACTAACTGAATGTCCCTAGGTGCCCTTTATAAATGTACATTTTCAGTTAACCCTCCTAACATCTTCATTGGATATATCCTATTGTCCCCGTGCTGTAGAGGACAATATAACTCAAGCAGGCCAAATGACTTGCCCATATCTCACAACTGATAAGTTACTGAGTTAGAATTTAAACCCAACTGCAAAACTTTGCTGTACAGGACACTACAAGTTTTTTCTAATTGCTGCTTTGGAAACTTCTGTTTACAGCTAAAATAGGAAAGGGCAAGGCTAATTTAATTAAAAGAAATAATTTATATTATCCAAAGAGATTTATTTTTTTAGCTTCCTTCAATGTCTCCATTACAGTTTTAGCTAAAGATGTGGATTATGTCTTATTTTATCTTGCTTGTTTGCTGAACTCTATTTTCTGAACTTACAAAAATATACTTGCTAAAGATGAGTTGAAGGGCAGGACTTATACTTCAATTTCTCTTCTCAGTTATTTATGTAATTAAAATGGTGTTTCTGAAAGTGACTGGAGGTTGAACTAGAGAAGGATATTAGAAGGAGGGGCAGCTTGTGAGTTAGGGAAATTCCAGATGACAGGACTGCCAGATTTCCCGCTGGCCCTGTATTGCCAAACTCCGCCTCCTGCTCTTCTTGCACAGCTGTGTGCTTCATTAAATTGTGATGTCTACAAATCACAGCAGTGTTAAAATGTGAAGCAGGGGGAATTCCTGTATGCTTGGTTGCTGCCAAGTTCCTAGAGTGTTAATAGCACACTCACCAAACTGCCTCTTGTCCCTCCAAAAACTATAAATATGTTCAATATCAAGAGTGTATTCATCAATCATAGTGCCTCTCTGTTCTCTTGGAGAGTTTGAAATGGCATGTAGACACATTGGTAAGAGTGCCCGTGTCTAAGGCAACATAGTGTGGGTCTTGTTTTGGCAGATAAAGCTTCTGACCTCGATGTTGTCATTAGTTTTCTTGTTGAGTCAGGGAGTGTTACCTAATCATTTGAAACATATGATTTTTTTCCCATTCATAATGCGGATGTGGTGCTTTTTAGAAACCTGCCTTATGGAATTTAGAGCTAAGAACCCCATTGCTACTGCTCAGAGAAGGAATAAAAGGGACATGGGTTTAATTCAACAATATATGTGGAAAATTTATGTGCAAGACAATGTGCTGAGTGAAGTAGAGGATGATAATAAAAGTAAGAAAAGGCTAATTAATATATGCTAATAGGACTAGTGTGGCATAAGCTTTGATGTGTGGTATTCTAAGGTACAATGGGAATATGGGGGTCTGGGGGGAAAATACTAATTCAACCTGAAGGGATTGGAGAAGTTTCAAGGGGAAAGTAACATTGGCTCCAGGCCTTGAAGGATAGATAAATGGAGGCAGTTCTGGTGGAGAGAAAAATATAAACAAAGATACATTAAATGAAGTTTAGTAGATTATCAGAATGATGTGTTGCCTTGTGTTGAAGTGGTAGCATTATAACTCTATTATAAACAAACAGTATTATTTGTCTGGAAGTTAAAAAAAATAATAACCTGGTTGACTTCATGTGGGCATATTGTCTCCAGTTGGGCCATCTCCATCTTATTACAATAGCTGGACTCTTGCATTTACATTATAGTCTTTGTACTTACATGCATTTGAATTTTTGAACCCCAGACTTCAATAAAGAATAGGACGGGGGCAGGTGGATTGAGAGAGCTTCTGTAATAGGAGGCTGTTGGTCTGGGTGTTGGTGGGTAGACAGAGAAAGACTGAGAATATGAAGGATCAAAGTGGAGGTGTCTGTGGGCCCCCCAGGAAGAAAGTAGTAGGTAGATCATGGGCAGAACTTGAGTTTGCTTTCTTCTAGAGAGTTTCAGTGCCCAATACAGACAAGGAAAACACAGAGCAATTCAAGTTAATGTGCATTTATTGAGCATATACTTGTACAAGTACTATAGTAGGCACAGTGGTGTATATTGAGATACAGTAATACATTAGCCCTATCTCTAGTGACAAGGAATGGAGGCAGACAGACATGTGAGTAACTAACTGTTGCACAAGGTAGAATTCAGAAAGAGCTAGCAATTTGACATGAGAGATTTATTTTGAATCAGAATGGATAAGAAACATTTCTGGAGAATTATATTTGAGGTAAGATTTAAAGATTAGCTAGGTTGTAGATTAGTAAACAAGTGTAAAAAGGTATTTTTGATTTATAGACTGAGCAGAGAGGACATAAAATGCAAGATTTATTTTAGAAATTAAGACTAAGATATGAATTATATTTTATTTTGAGGTGAGATTAAGGAGAGATCTTCACACATCTTCAAAGCCATGGCATTGAGTTTGGACTTCAAACTTGATTGGGAGCCATTGAAGATATCTGAGCTGTGAAGTGATAGCAGCCAAGTCTATGTATGAACTCTGGAATACCAGGGGCTCCTTCATTGCCACATATTATAGTTCTAAGAAAGAGCTATGTTTATCTGAGTACTCATCAGATCACCATATCATAAGGACATAGGTCAGGATTAGAGTTCTTAATTATTTGGCTTAAGAGTCAGATATATACTGAAATGCACAGACCCAGCTCTTAATATGGGTTTGATGGCCACTTCATTTCCACTCCTTCTGTGGGCTCTCATTTGATTTATTCTCTGTAATTCTGGCACTTAACGCACTGCATGGCAAGTAATAGGTACTCAGTAAATGTTTGCTGAATGAACACACTACAACCTTGTTTCAACAAGTGGGGAAGAGCTTGGCTTTCAGCACTTGAATAAACAATGTACACATGAGCATAGGTTTTGAGCAGGACAGAAGACTAGCCTTTGATAACTTCATTTGGTATTTGAGTAGTTGGATAAATAGCTCATTGCCTGAGGTGAGTCTCCTTCATTTGAAACAAGATTATCTTGCCCAGTCGTCATGGCTCAGTGGTTGAGCATCGACCTATGAACCAGGAGGTCACAATTCCACTCCTGGTCAGGGCACATGACCCGGGTTGCGGGCTCAATCCCCAGTGTGGAGCATGCAGGAGGCAGCCGATCAATGATTCTTTTTCATCATTGATGTTTCTATCTCTTTCTCTCTCCAATCCTCTCTGAAATCAATAAAAATATATTTTAAAAAAGAAAACAAGAAACAGGATTATCTTATCCCAAACCGGTAGGGCACAGTCCTAAATGTGTTCCACTCCCAATGGACTAATCAGAGGAAAGTTTCACATATTCCTTATTTATTCCTTCCTTGAATTTTTTTTTTTTTTTAAAAACTGGAATAAATAACAAAAACATCCTTGGTCAGCGTTGCTCAATAATTAGAGCATTGAACCACATCCCAAATGGTCTTGGGTTCAATTCCCAGTTAAGAGCACATACCTGTTTTGCAGATTCCATCCAGAGCCCCAGTTGGGGCACCTTCAGGAGGCAATAAATCGATGTGTCTCTCTGACATCCATGTCTCTCTCTCTCTCTCTCTCTCTCTCTCTCTCTCTCTCTCTCTCTTTCTTCTCTTTCTCCCCCACTCTCCCTTACTTCCACTCTCTCTAAAAATCAATGGGAAAATATCCTCAGGTGAGGATTAACAAAAACAGTACAATATTTTTTTTTTGAAAAAAAAAATGCTCTCTTATAAATACCACAGTTGAAAAATTAAATTAAAAATTCACAACTAGAAATAATTTGCTGAGCCAATTAATACATTTCTAGTATATTAGATGTATGTTTCCTGGAAAAATTGTATCCCTTTTCATAATTGCAGTTGATCATTTCATAACATTTATAATTGCATATTATATGAATAAAAAAGTCAATATAATATATTAAGTACAAATCAATTTCTAAGTCTTTTAAGAGACATTCAAAATCACCAACTAGGAAATATTTGATCCGGTGGAAAGTTTTTGTCGACTATGGAAAGAGTGGTTAAAGCCTGGTCTTCATAATTTTCAAAGTATGTTTTTAATAGTTCCCATTTTTGCTTAACACATCTGAAACCTAAATGCAATTGGGTAAACTTGGATGTCTAACTCTATAGTTTATATATACTTTTCATGGATAATAGTACTATATTGTTGTTACCCATAAGCAAACTAAAGATACCATGTAAATTGAATTTTGTGTGTGTGAGTGTGTGATATAGGACAGCACAAGACCCTCAAACATTAGAATGTGGAGAAGCCTTATTAAATTCCTAAGTGTTCTCCCTTCAAGTTCTAGAGTCATCCCTCTCCTACTATGGCATTTTGAAAGGTGATCATGTTCCCAGTGTTCTCTCCTAACGGTGGTGCTCTGCTTGTCCTGAAAGTTTGCAGAGACATATGCAGAGAGATTAGGTCTCAGCTCTGGTCCCTTTTGATAGTACAGATTTATTGCCAAGCCTCAGATTTTATCAGAAAAGAATGCAGAGATATCAACATTCAAAGGATAAGTACAGGAAAAAAAAAATCCTGCCGTGGCCGAGGTTTGATAAGATATGCATTTGTAGTCAAGTGCCTGGAAATCCTGAAAAGTTTCCTTTCCACTTTAGTTCCAGTAATTTCTTCTGGGTCTCAAAGACCTCTCTTTTAAGATTTTCTCTCCCATTGGTGTTTACCACGGACTTTGATAGATTTCCTTACATTGGAGATCATCCCCACATCATTTCAAGGTACTCGACTCTCAAAAGCGAGAGCTCCTGGTCCTGGCTGGGTTGTTTACCTGGTTGGAGGCAACCAGTCAATCTCAATCTCTCTCTCTCTCTCTCTCTCTTTCTCTTTCTCTCCCCAAAATTCAATAAAACCATATCCACGATTGAGAATTATAAAAACAGTGAGAGAGAAGTCTCTGATTTCTTAGGAGGGAGTATGAAGGGGTAAAAAATACCAAAGATTTCATTCAGCATGCTTCTCAGAATTAAAGAGTCAATTTTACACACATACACCTGTGCATGCACACACATTTGTATAAAGGGCATTTTTAAATTTATTTGTTTTAGAGGAAGGAGAGAGAGAGAGAGAGAGAGAGAGAGAGAGAGAGAGAGAGAGAGGTATCAATTTGTTGTTAAATTTATTTATGCATTCAATGGATGATTCTTCTATGTGCTCTGAGTGGGGATAGAACCTGAAACCTTGCATATCAGGACAACACTAACCTAACCAACTGAACTACAAGAACAGGGCCTAAAAGACATTTAAAAAAATGTGCTGTCTGCAAACCCAAACTCAAACCAAAATAGGAAAAAAAATTCCAAAAGGAATTTTTGGTGTGTACTCAGCAAACCATTTTATTTTTCTTCTAGGCACAGTTCACTGAATTTTTCAACTTCACTTTGTTTGATGTGACCATGTAGCTTGGTTCTAAGCATTGCACTACAGACAGGATATGCTACTTCCAGACTTCCTAAGATTACCATACACTCTTTCCTCTCCATCTCTTTGTCTCCCCTCCTATCTCCTCCTCTCTTCCCTTATAGCAGTGGTTCTCAACCTTCTGGCCCTTTAAATACAGTTCCTCATGTTGTGACCCAACCGTAAAATTATTTTCATTGCTACTTCATAACTGTAATGTTGCTACTGTTATGAATCATAATGTAAATATCTGATATGCAGGATGGTCTTAGGCGACCCCTGTGAAAGGGTCATTTGACTGCCAAAGGGGTCACGACCCACAGGTTGAGAACCACTGTCTTATAGGCTGGAGAGAGAAGACACAGAGGCAGTTTTTGAGCCCTAGAGGATAACCTGGCCAACAGGAGGAAGAATTCTAGGTCTCTGAGTCAGCACTTGTAGGAAAGCTGCTCAGGAGAGCTTCCTGAAAGGAAATATCCTTGTAAGACTTTGTGGGAATGAAAAATAAAGTTTGATTGTAGCATTTTTTTTTTTTTTTGAGATTGTGGTATTTGTTTTTCACTGTGTAACTTTTACTCTAAAACATGGATTAGGTAAGGTATGATCTGGTCAGCTAGAAGTTTTCAGGAAGGATATTGTGTCTCTCTATGAATGAGCTACTTTCCTTCTTCTAGGGGATTTGCCTTGAGTAACATGAAGACCTAATAGATGTGTACATGTCAGCAACAATTACTGCAATTTCATACTACCACTGATGGCAAATGACTTTCTACCCTTAATACAGTTAAAGTACTGGGTCTGAGACCAACCCTGTGGTGGTTTTGGGTCTAGCCACCATGGTACATAAATCTGATGATGAAAATGAGAGCAGCTAGCCATGCGAAGAATTTGGGTACTATACATAAACCACAGTGAATCTTAGTGTGGAATAGTAAAGATTTATCACTGTATAGATTTCTGAGCAGTGATTTGGTTCATTTGTTTTTCTTTTGTTAAAAAAAATCAACAGACCATGAAATTGTCTGAGAATTGACTCTAAGGCTCCTTAAATACTGAGGCTCCCAGGAACTGAACCGTGCTCCTCCCATTGTAACTCTGTGCCTCATCATTCCCAGAGGTCTGAGGATTTAACTCTAGATCACAATTTACAATGGTTACAACCATTTCCAACCTCTTATTGAGTACCTATTAGGTACTATACTAGACACTTTACTTTTACAGAAACATAATGCATTAGATATCTGTTCTCTAAATGAAGAAACTTAGGTTTAGAAGGCTTGCTCAAGGTCAAATAGCTATAGTGTGGCAAAACCAGGATTCCAAAATGTATGTTCTCAATCAGTGCCCAATGCTCCTGTTATGGACCTTTTTATTCTTTTATTGTATTAAGTACCTCTTTTTTATGACTAATGCTCCCTCTCATGAAATATACATTTTATCTTTGGACAATGCTCCAACTAACTGAGCCACACTAGCCAGGGCTGTGGAAAAGTCCCATTTGTTCTGTTGTCTCTAAAGGATATTACAGAAGACCCAATGCATAACCTTGCGTAACATGTTTTTCTTTTTTACTCTTCTCTCCTATTTTCACACACATTATACTCTATTGATCTCTTCTCCAACAAATCCCCTTCCCCCAGCAAGTTCAACCAAAAAAGTTTTATTTTTCCTTTTCACCTCTGACTTAAAACAGTTTATTGGGTATATTTGACAAAAATAGGCTTGCTAGAATTTCTTTTTGTTCTTTTATTTCCTTCTTCCTCCATTCTCAGGTTCGAAATTAGAAGAACGAGGGCAAAAAGGATGAATCTAGGCCACCAGAAAAAGATAAAACCCATGATTTTAATTTTTTATCCAATCAAAATTGCCTTTATTATTTTTATTATCATTATTAGCTTAAATATATTTTAATTATGTTTAAAATACACACATACATTTACACACAGTACCTAGAAAAAATCATAAATGGTCTGAGAGGCCATTTTCTCTCTAACACCTTTAGATATTGCATCTCCTAAGTTAAAGGGCTAGAAGCTGGCAGAGAAGGGCTACCACTGCACTTCTACACAGCCATCAAGTAGCACTTGCTGACATACTCAGCCATCTCACACTAAGATAAAGCAAACAAGCAAAAAAAAGAGTCCTAGGGCCACGCTGAAACCACACTATAGCCACCTCCTGAGCATCCTTGGACTGCTGGGGTGGTGAGAGCAGAGGGCCTGTCTATAAACACGGTTCAGTTCTCTTGAGTTGTGTTCAGAAAGGCAGTCTTCCTTCAGGAAGTGGGAAGCTCAGAAATGCAGGTGTTTGCTATCAGATGGAGTTGTTATAAGAGGGCACTAACAGAGAAGTACTTTGTGGAGATTCAGTGGCCTAAACCGAAGTTTGGGCTGCAATAGATCTTGGTATAGTGAAAAAGTTTGATATAGTCTTTGCAGCCCTGGTATTGGCTTGCAATAGGCAATCTTCACCAGGGGTCGGAAAGAGGTACACCTAGATGCATTATTTGGTGGCAGCTGAATGCAGAAAGATCTGGGCCTGGTTGTGTAATAGTTGAGGAACAATACATTCGAAGCCTTAAAATAGTAGAATAATAAATTAGGAAGGAAGCTTAGTGATTATCTCATAATCCGATAACCTTTTTTTACACATAGGGGAAAGTGAAGCCTTGAAACAGGGATTCCCCAAAGTCTTCCAGCCAGTTCGTTCAGACAGAAAAAAAGAACATGAACCTTACTATCAAGTGCCTTCCCTCTGCTTTGCTCTTCGTGATTAGAAATAAGAACTTGGTGCCATGAGAAGTCTTAGGTTATGCTGCTAATGAGTGATAGGAGGATGTAGTCATCCATCTTGCTTTAGAGCAGCGGTTCTCAACCTGTGGGTCGCGTCCCCTTTGGCGGTCGAACGACCCTTTCACAGGGGTCGCCTAAGACCATCCTGCATATCAGATATTTACATTACGATTCATAACAGTAGCAACATTACAGTTATGAAGTAGCAACGAAAATAATTTTATGGTTGGGTCACAACATGAGGAACTGTATTTAAAGGGCCAGAAGGTTGAGAACCACTGCTTTAGAGGTTTGGCTAGAACTTTGCTTCATAAAGAGGTTTCTCCAAATTACTTGGAAGGTATCGCTTTGTTTCATATGCCCAAAATCCCCTCCCTGAGAGTCAGTAGTAACCAGCTACCCAGGTGATTCTGATTTGCTTATTCTTCCCACTTGAGAATCATAGAGCTAGACAACAATAATTTTAATTATGTCACACATTAGAATCTCTCACAAAACTTCCACTTTTTGAAATAATACTCGTGCCCACATTCCAGTCTTCAAAATTCTTATTTCATTGGTTTGGGGAAGTGCCTAGGCCTCTGTATTTTAAACATCCCAGGTATTCCAATGTATAGCCAGGTTTGAGAAATAGGAGGCTACAGGAAGCCTGGAATGGGACAGTAACAGGCACGGGAAGAGGTAAGAACACTTTGGAGAGATGTTCTTGAGGATGAATTAGGTCAGATGAGTGCCACTGCTCAAGAGCAGTGCAGGAAAGGAGAGGCTAGAAGCTGTGGGCTTTTGGGGAGACTAATGAGGTTAGTCTAATTAAACAAAGACAGCAGGAAATCTGTGAAGACTCGATCTCAGTCTCTAGGCTGAAGTACAGTTGGTTTCCTCAGCAAGAAGAAATGGCAAAGGACAGATAACTCAGAAGGAAGTTTTTTGAACTGGCAGGTAAAGAAAAAATAATAATGGGGCAGTTCTGGAAGAGGGAGTATAGTGTGTCTTATGCCAGCAATTCTAGGCCTTTAGTCCATCGGGTAGCAAGGCCAAAAGTCTGTAAAATGAGTGATAGACTCTTTGGGCCAGAGAGACTTAGAGATCATCATAGTCAGCTCCCTCACCTCAGAGAGAATGAACTTGAATCCTAAAGAGGGGCAGGGACTTGCCCAAGATTACCTGCAAGCCAGGGCTCTGACCTCTGTTCTTGAATGAAAACACAGGCTCTGGAGCCAGCCTGCTAGGTTTGCTCTCCTCACTTTGTGTAAATTACTTAACACTCTCTGTGTCTAACTTTATCATGGGTTGTGGGGTGGATAAAATGAGTTAATATCCATAAAGTGTTTAACACAATGCCTACCATGTGCTGTGTATTATATCATATTAAGTGTAATTAATTACACCATACTGTTTTACTCAGGTAATAAAAACAAATATTAGTGAACAAGACTGTGATGATACCTTGCCTATTTGAAGGTGCATATTTGGAAAAACTCAGATTTATCAAAGTGTTCTATTTTTGATAAAAACTCTAAAGGTAGTAAAGTTAGGTGAATCCCAACACCATGTGTTTTCAAATGCATTTCTTTAAAGTGACGATTCCTGGGGCTCACTCCAGATCATTTGAAATAGAACCTCTTGGAGGCAGGAACAGGGACTGTCTTTTCCAAATGTGGTCCAGGTGATCCTATTGAACTTTAAAGCATGACAACTCCTGTCCCTTGCCAGGGAAGTGGAGTAACCTTCTTTGTTAAGGATGCAAGGTCTTCCCTCTTCATGTGAGATAGGTATTATTCTCTTTTTCACTGTGACAGAACTGGAAATTGAGGCTTACAGAGGCTGAGTAACTTGCCCAAAGTAATTAATCCTATCTAATAAAGAGGGAATATGCTAATTGAACCTCATGCCACTGCAAAGATGGCAGTGCCCACAGCCAATAACGAGGGAATATGCTAATTGACTGCCATGCCCTCAAAGATGGCAGCGCCCACAGCCACAAGATAGTGCGCCTAGTCCCCTCAGCCCCGCTGGGGCAGCAGGGCCCGGCTGCTCCATGCGTCTGCCTCTAGGGTTCCCCAGTCCTTGAAGCCCCGCAGCCGCCAGGGCTGGCCTGAGGCACAGGCAAGCTTCAGATGATGGCTGCCCAGCTGACGCCTGAGGTGCAGGCAAGCTTCGGATGTTGGCTGCTCAGCTGCCCAGGGCCACCCAAGGCTCAGATAACCAGGGCCGGCCAAGGCTTGTGCTGCCAGCAGTGGCAGCAGCAGAGGTGTGATGGGGCATTGCCTTCCCCTGATCACTGGGTCGCCTCCCGCCCCTGGGGGCTCCCAGGCTGTGAGAGGAGGCAGGCCAGGCTGAGGGACACTCCCTCCAGTGCATGAATTTTCATGCACCAGGCCTCTAGTTTTTTAAATAACAAACAAGAAACTCTGAAGCTTAATCCTAAAAACCCCAGAGTCACCATCCATCCAGTTGCCATGTGATATTGAGGAAGTAAATTTCCACTAGGCTTCAGTTTTCTCTTTTTTTTTTTTTTTTATAATATATTTTTTATTGATTAAGATATTACATATGTGTCCTTGTCCCCACATTACCCTCTACCCCCCCCCCCCCGGCTCATGCCCTCACCCCCCCCCACCCCGTTGTCCGTGTCCATTGGTTAGGCCTATATGCTTGCATATAAGTCCTTTGGTTGATCTTTCCCCCTTACCCCTACCCTCCCCTACCTTCCCTCCAAGGCCCGACAGTCCAATCAATGCCTCTCCATCTCTGGATCAGTCCTTGTTCATCAGTTTATGTTGTTCATTATATTCCACAAATGAGTGAGATCCTGTGGTATTTATTCACTCTCCAGTTCCATCCATGCTGTGGCAAATGGTAAGAGTTCCTTTTTCTTCTTCCTCTTCTTAAAGAATACCTTTCAGCATTTCATATAATGCTGGTTTGGTGGTGATGAACTCCTTTAGCTTTTTCTTCTCTGTGAAGCTCTTTATCTGACCTTCTATTCTGAATGATAGCTTTGCTGGATAAAGTAATCTTGGTTGCAGGTTCTTGCTATTCATCACTTTGAATATTTCTTGCCAGTCTCTTCTGGCCTGCATGGTTTCTGTTGAGAAATCAGCTGACAGTCGTATGGGTACTCCCTTGTAGGTAACTGACTGTCTTTCTCTTGCTGCTTTTAAGATTCTCTCTTTATCTTTTGCTCTTGGCATTTTAATTATGATGTGTCTTGGTGTGGTCCTCTTTGGATTCCTTTTGTTTGGGGTTCTCTGCGCTTCCTGGACTTGTAAGTCCATTTCTTTCACCAGGTGGGGGAAGTTTCCTGTCATTATTTCTTCAAAAAGGTTTTCAATATCTTGCCCTCTCTCTCTTTCTGGTACCCCTATAATTCTGATGTTGGTACGCTTGAAGTTGTCCCAGAGGTTCCTTACACTATCTTCATATTTTTGGAATCTCTTTTCTTTTTTCTTTTTCGGTTGGGTATTTTTTGTTTCTTTGTATTTCAAATCTTTGACTTGATTCTTGGGATCCTCTTGTCTGCTGTTGGATCTCTGTAAATTATTCTTTATTTCAGTCAGTGTATGCTTAATTTCTAGTTGGTCCTTTTTCATGTCCTCCATGGTCTCACTATACTTATTGAGGGATTCATTAAATTTATCGGCGGTTTCCATAAAATTCTTGAAAAACCTTATAAACGTGGCCTTGAACTCTATATCCAGTCGTTTGCTTTCCTCCATTTCTGCCATTTGTGACCTGTTTCTTTGTCTCCGCATTTTGGCAGCTTCCCTGTGTTGATAGAGTGGCCCTGCATGCCAGGTGTCCTGTAGGGCCCAGTAGCTCAGCCTCCCCAGTTACCTGGGGTGGACACTCTTGGTGCACTCTTGGTGCCTTGGTTGTTGTAGGATCACTGGGAGGAATTGACCTCCAGGCCAATTGGCTGTGAGAATCAGCTGTGTCTGGAGTGGGAGAACTTCTGTGCTGAAGACACCCTTCTGGGGCAAGACTTGCTTCAGTGGGGCTTTGGTGCTCACTGAGTCTGCTCCCTGAGTGTGTCCCTTATGGATCTGAGGAGTTGCAGTCTGGATGGTCCCACTCTGACCACTGGGTACAGTGGTTCCTGGATCTAAGGAGGTGCTAATTCAGCCTCTGCCTGAGGCCACACAGCAGGAGCCACGAAGAGGCTCAGCTGTGAAGCAATGCAAGCCGCTGCGGGGCCTTGGGCCTTCTCTTCGGCTTCAGTTTTCTTATCTGTAAAATGAGATCATATTGGTATGGACATTATAGGAACTTATGAAAATTAGGCATGTGGCGAGTACCTTGTTCACAGAAGCAATGAAATATTAACTTGTTTCTGCTATAGATGTTGGCATTATTATTTCTACTCTATTTTCCACACATTTCCACCATTTGGTGCCAGGAACCATGCTGTGCTAGACTATGAAGCGACAAAGGCCAGAAACTGGAAAAAATGAGGTTCTTATCTTTAAGAACCAACCACTTCAGTAGAAACTATAAATAAGAAACTGTATTATAAGATAAGAAGTGATCCTGGTCAAAATGGAATAAAAATTGTCTTAATCTGTAATAATAAAAGCATAATATGCTAATTAGGTCAGATGTCCTTCCAGATATCCTTCTGAATGACCTTCCAGATGAAGCCAGGGCTGCAAGGGAAGCCTGGGCCCCAGGTGCCAGAGAGAAGCTGGTGCCAGCAGCTGGGGGAAGCAAGGCCTACTCTTGTACCAATTATGTGCATCAGGCCTCTAGGATTTAATAGAAACAAAACTTATCTACCAAAAGACTATAGGAAATATGTCATTTGAGTCATATATATATATATATATATATATATATATATATATATATATATATACACTAGAGGCCCAGTGCACAAAAATTTGTGCACTGGCGGGGGGTGGGCGGTGTCCCTCAGACCCACTTGTGCCCTCTCACAGTCTGGGACCCCTCGGGAGATAACAACCTGCTGGCTTAGGCCCACTCCCGGGTGGCAGAGGGCAAACCCAATCCCTAGGTGCCTGCCCTGCAGCCCCTGGTCGGGCTCAGAGCAGGGCCAACTGGGGAGTTGGGGCGCCGCCCCCTGTCATGCACAGAGCAGGGCGGATCAGGAGGTTGTGATGCCACCCTCAGTCATGCTCAGGGTAGGGCCGATTGGGGGGTTGGGGCGCCGCCCCCTGTCACACTCAAGGCAGGGTCGATGGGGAGGTTGTGGCGCCACCCCCTGTCACGTACAGAGCAGGGCGGATCAGGGGGTTGTGGTGCACCCTTGTCACATACAGAGCTGGCCGATCAGGGGGTTGGGGCACTGCCCCCTGTCACGCACAGAGCAGGGCCCATCAGGGGTGTTGGGGCTCCGCATCCTGTCACACACAAAGCAGGGCCAATCAGGGGGTTGGGGATCTCCCCCCTGTCATTCACAGAGGAGGGCTGATCAGGAGGTTGTGATGCCACCCTCAGTCACACTCAGGGTAGGGCCAATTGGGGGGTTGGGGCGCCGCCCCCTGCCACACTCAAGACATGGTTGATGGGGAGGTTGGGGCACCGCCCCATCACCCACAGAGCAGGGCCAATCAGGGGGTTGGGGCACTCCCCCTTGTCACACTCAGGGCAGGGCCAATGGGGAGGTTGTGGCTCCACCCTGTCACACACAGAGCAGGGCCGATCAGGGGGTTGGGGAGCTCCCCCCTATCAGGCACAGAGCAGGGCTGATCAGGGGGTTGGGGTGCCTTCCCCTGTCATGAACAGAGCAGGGCGGATAGGGAGGTTGTGGCCCCGTCCCCTGTCAAACACAGAGCCTCAGGGCGATCAGGGGTTTTGGGCGCTGCCCCCTGTCATGCTGCTCCAGGGGCCAGGAGGCCTCGCGGCTCCGCTGATCCAGGTGCTAGGAGGCATATTACCCTTTTACTATATAGGATAGAGGCCTGGTGCACGGGTGGGAGCCAGCTGGTTTGCCCTGAAGGGTGTCCTGGATCAGTGTGGGGGTCCCCACTGGGGTGCCTGGCCAGTCTGGGTGTAGGGCTGAGGACCGTTTTTAGGCTGGCGGGTGACTGAAGCTCCCAACCGCTCCTTTTTTCCTTTTTTTTTTTTATTATTCTTGGATTTATGGCTGTCACTGGAGCTGAGAGCGGGCTTTAGCTGTGAGACCTTGCTGCTGAAAGCAGGTTTCTGGCTTTGTTTACTTTCTGTATTTGAAACTTTGTTGCGAATCCAGCTCTGAGATCCCGGCTGACTGAAAACAGGTTTCTGGGGGGTTTTGTTTAGCTTCTATATTTGTAACAATGTTTTTTAGCAGCTCAGAGCCCAGCAGCGGCAGGCAGGGAATGTTGGAGTCCTCCATCACTGAAGCAAGCAAGCCTCCTGTTCGTGTCAGTAGCCTGGCTGCCGGCCACCATCTTGGCTGGCAGTTAATTTGCATATCGCCCTGATTAGCCAATGGGAAGGGTAGTGGATGTACGGCTTATTACCATGTTTCTCTTTTATTAGATAGGATATAATCTTTAAATAGCATTATATTTTTGTTTTTATTGGAATGTAGATAATTCTGAAAATAGGCATACTTCGCTGTCTTTTTTAAGCCAGGAATATTGTGTGCTATGTAAACTTCTTATAATAACTCAGGATTGCCACTGGGAACCTCATTATTTATTGGTTTGTATCATTGCATCCTAGTCCTCAGGAATTTCTATTTCTTTGTTACTGTGTTTGGTTTTTAAAAATTTTCTCTTTCATGGTTGCAAAGTATCCACTTTCCTCTTCACAAAATTCATTGTGATCTATCAGGAAATGTAAATATTTGGGATCAATATAACCTGTATATTCTTCATGATATAAGGCCATTTATTCCTTCATCCTTCATTCAACAAGTTTATGAATGCCCCATTAATAGGTCAAGAATTTTGTTATTTATAGGGATTTGAAGATATTTTCATATAAATTTTGTCTTTAAGTGGCTAAAGCTGGAAGTTTCTTAATCATCCATAGCTATAATTTCCTCACATCTCTTAAGTATAACTGACATTAACGTGCTAGGAATAACTAACATTGAAGTGCTAGGAATTATTTTGGAGGGTAGGAGAGGGATACAGTTAAATACACATAGGAGGATTTCAGCCAACGAAATCTCACATGCTCTTATTCTTTCTTTCTTTCTTTTTTAATATATTTGTATTGATTTCAGAGAGGAAGGGAGAGGGAGAGAGAGAAAGAAACATCAATGATGAGAGAAATTCATTGATCAGCTGCCTCCTGTATGCCCCCTTCCAGGGGTCCAGCCTGAAACACTGGGCATGTGCCATGATCTGGAATCACACCTTGACCTCCTGGTTCATAAGTCAGCACTCAACCACTGAGCCACACCAGCTGGGCCATGCTCTCATTCTTTATTCACAAGCATTATGGAGTAAGTCCAGGTGGTACTCTAGGTCTTAAAAATGCAGCAATGAACAAGGCAGCCTGCTCACATTGAGTTTACATTCTGATGGCAGAAACTGCTAATAGATAAGTAAACATACAATACATTTTCAGGTAAGTGATCTAATCCTATATAATAAAAACCTAATATGCTAAGTGCCTGGTCGTCTGTTCAACCAATAAAAGCGTAATATGCTAATGATATGCTAAGGCCGCTCAACCACTTGCTATGACGTGCACTGACCACCAGGGGACAGACACTCCAACCAGTAGGTTAGCTTGCTGCTGGGGTCCTGATTGGGACTGAGCAAGACAGGCTGGACATGCCTTGGAGCCCTCCCATGGTCCCTCCTTGGCTGGCCAACCTCCCGTGTCCCTCCTAGGCCCCGATCGTGCACTGGTGGGGTCCCTCTGCCTGGCCTGCACCCTCTCACAATCTGGGACCCCTCAGGGGATGTTGGAGACCTGGTTTCGGCTCGATCCCACAGGTTAGGCAGAGGAACCCCACTGGTGCACAAATTCGTGCACCGGGCCTCTAATAAATATATAGAAGAAATACATAGAAGATGAATTGGAGGTGGAAAAGTTTCTCTTTTTTTCCCTGGTTCTATTCACAATGATGTCTACAAATGTGTTGCCTAATAAATATTATTATGCTCTATTGATTAAATATAAGACATCATTGCTAGGTACTATCCTTTAACATGTGTCAGATCTCACTCTGAAAGAAAAATAACTCTAAAAGTTGTGATTTCTTATTATATAAACTATATTTCCTCCCTTTAGTCAATTTGCATGTTTAATCTACTAAGGCAGTAATTGGTTAGAATAAAGGGTGGGGCACAAAATATAAGACGGAAGATTTGATATGTAGGAGAGAAAAAGGTCACTCCCTCAGAATTAACAACTGATGAGTTGATACTAGATGTACAGAACCTTGATGAGAGAAATTTTGATTTGATTTGCACAGTAAAGGATTATGGAAGAAGTAAGCTGTGGGCAATGAGGTCTTAAGACGGGTGGTAGTGGGAAGAGAAAAGGCAACTGAAAATGAAAGGAAAGTCAACTAATATGGTATAATGGAAGAGAAATGGATGTTGAAAGATACCAAAGATATTTTCTTAACAATTCAGTTTATCAGTTCAATAAAAGTATACAAAAAATTATTTGGTTATGAAACTTTGTTGTCCAAATTATGGCAATTGAAAATGATAAGGCATAAGTTATCCCCTAAGTGTATTGTACCGTTTTTAAGTTTTGTTTGCCAAGAAGCTGGCATATGGGTTTGACTTTGGGGTGAACAAACTTGTCATTTTCATCATGAAGTTGAAAAGAAAAATATTTCATCTAAGAAAAGAAAGTTGTTAACGGGCCTGATTTGGATTATATGAGTGTCTTTCTGGAGGGAAGTTTATCTCAAGCATATGAATAAATTTTCTCCTCTAGGACTCTTGGGCACTGTTGGGTGCAATAAGGAGGCAATTCACTAAAAGGCATCAAGGTGCTCTTTGGCATCCTTAAGACTAAGGATGCTAGTTAATAATGATAATGGTTATAATAATTGCAGAGAAAACTGAAAGTGTGGAAATGTTTCTGAACTAAAAATATAGAAGGATTTATGGTTTAGAATGCTCCTTAGGCCAACAAGAAGACTTGTTCTGGGAAGATTCAGAGAGGTTGCTCATACAGGCTTAAGCAGTAATACGATGGGTTGATAGATTGGAGGGAGGGAAGGAAGGGAGGGAGGAAGGAAGGCAGGGAGGGAGGGAAAGAAAGGAAGGAAGGGGTGGAGGGAAAAAAAAGGGAGGGAGGGAGGGAAGAAAGGAGGGAGGAAGGAAAGAAGGATTGGTGAACAGACAGAATAAGGAGAAGCCATGTTAAGAGTTTTTGAACCACTTTTATCTGAGAATTGAGAACATTCCCAAAGTGTTTGATTGCTCTAATCTCTTTGGAGAGTAATAGTGATTTCAGCTGTTTTGTCTAAAACTACATTTGAAAGTAAGCTACTTATGGCAACATCAAGAACTTACAGGCAGCTCAGATATTCTGTAATATCATTACTAGCTTTCTCATACTATTTTTCCCTGCTTATATTGAGAGGAAAGGATAACTATTGCAATAATTAGTGAGATATTTTGTCTTTTTACAGAAAAAAAAAATGTATTCCAATTGTGAGAACTTCATATTTCTCAACTTTTATGATGCATGAAAATTAGAAGTCATGTATAATTTAATAAAGTATAAGTTTTGAAGTCATACAGTCTTAACTTTAAATCACAGCTCTATCATTTACTAGCTGAGTGACATTGAACAACTTTCTTATTCTCTCTGAGCCTAAAAATTGTCATATGTAAACTGGAAAAGCAGGCCCTGTGGGGTGAAATCATGTCACAGTCAATGGCAGTACTTTCCTGCCACTCACCAGGCAAATAGAGCACACACGAAAATGAATGACCTATGCTGGCTTTCTTGACCTTAAGGAAGTCACAGTCCATTGAGAAATTAAGAGTTGGAATGCAAAGCGTTATGACAAAAGGTAAAAATCAGACAAATATTAAAGGTGTTTTGTGGCTAGGACTAAATTTGAAAAAATTTCAGAAAAGCAACGTTTCATTCATCACTAAATTCCCCAGATATTCTTTCACATAATAAATACTAATATATTGTTGAATCCTTTGCACATAAACCTTACATTGAAAAAAATTTACAGACAGAAGATTAATATATTTTAATCTGAGCAATTTTACTCTATTTTTTAAATGGCTTTCAAAAACAGATAATAGAAAAATAACTAGGAAATGATCAGTTTTAAGTATTTATTTTCTCTTTTGAATATAATTTAAGTTTAATATTTTATAATAACAAATTATAATAATGATTATGTTTAACTAATGGATTGGAAAATTCCAGAAAATTTTAGTCTGCTTTCATTATCCAGTACTCAGCACAACAATGGATCTAGGGTAAGTTTTTCAGGTCTGGGTCTCTTTTTCCTATGAAATAAGGAAATAAGACTAGACAGTCTCTAAAGGCACAGCTAACTTTGACATTCTATAGGGTCTTCAAAGCTTTAAACTCATGTGTGAGCCTTTCTTCCCAACTGTGAGTGTGGTTGCTGAGGGGCCCCACCAGGTATTCTCTCATGGAGATCCCTGGTGACCTATTCTCTCTCTAGCAGAACAACCGACACTGTCAAGGGGGTCTTTGAGTAATTAAATCGAAGAGCAGCCAATGAGCTTCTGGTCTACATCACTACTAACTGCTGTTTTATTTTATTAAGTGCATTAGGGAGTTTTGTATAGAATTAAGTATATTTCTAGTTTTATAACTTTGAGTTTGGATATTCTAAAGGGAAGTAAGGAGACTTTAAATATCCAGAAAATAATAAGTATAAAAACTGCTAAATGAGACCACAACTTGGGTAGTTCTTAATGAAAATTAGTGTCTGATGTATAAATCTATTCATATTGGACTATCAATAAAGACCTATCTTTTATACAGTATAGCTAGAGTGAACCAGTTGTCTTTATATTTCAGCATTTTCATCTTTTAAATAAGAAAAACTAAGTCGAATGATCTCTGAGATATATTAGTTCTAAAATCCAACTATAAAACTAAGGTTTTTCGAACTCTGAAATTTTAGAGATTTGGGGATTTTTTAGGAGTGCTGAAAGAAATGACTTGTAACACAAACTTGAGTGATGACTTTTAGGGCAGAGCAGGAAAAGGAAGGGAAATGCAAACTATTAATAGATAACCCTTTCTGCTTTCAGGTCATTTCTACAAAGAATAGTTTTTTGTGTTGTTTGTGTGTGTGTGTGTGTGTGTGTGTGTGTGTTTGTTTTCTTTTCTGAGTTAATACAAATAATGTTGGATAGTTATTCTGGGAAAAACAAGCAGAAAAATTTGACTTCAGGCTTTCTATTATATTGAGTATGACTGGTTTGACAAAACCATTTGAACAGAGTGATTGTACTCTGAGTAAATTGATACTGAGATTCACCCAAAGGCAGATCCTGGGAAGGTCGGTAGGATTTATCTCGTTCTTCCTGCACTGTGGCACAGCTTTCCTCCCTTTCTTCCAATGATGTTTTACATATTTATTCAGAAAACAGGAATAGAAGCTGAGTTTGCAAAGGAGGGACTTTGAAGATCCCCTAACCCAGACCATTGATTTTTTTTCTTTATAACGAAACCCTTTCTCAAATGAAATCTAGCTCAGAACCCTAAGACAAGCAAAAGCCAAACTTCATGGTATTAAGAAGGAAGGTGTCTGGAGTCCTATCAATATTGCCATTTGTTTACATCTGGTAAATAAAAAAAGCAACAGGACCCTTAGGGTTTCATGAAACACAATATGAAAACCATGGATCTGTACCAAACCCCACTTCCACATTTCATAATAAAACCCCCCTTGAAATTTGAATCCCTGAGAGGCGAAGTTCTAGATGATCTAGAAAAAAGTGAGAGATAATGGGGATATTGTTTTAGTCCAGGAACATAGATTAGAAAGGATGATCTGAACTTGAGAGAAATGAAGGCTAATTCAAGTTTAATGTAATTCCTTTATCTTTGTGACGTTTACATCTTTTAGTGGACCTTTCAGATATGCTATTTAATTAGTTCAATAGTATTTTCTGGATACAAATTATGTAGTACTTGATGCAAATAGGACCAATGTATTGACTACCAGGTACATTATTTCAAGTAAACCTATCAACCACCCCACAAAGGAGGAAGCATACTTGAAAAAGACTATGGTGGCCCAGTCTGTGTAGCTCAGTGATTGAGCATTGACTCATGAACCAAGAAGTTCAATTCCCTATCAAGGCACATGCCTAGATTGTGGGTGTGATCCCCAGTAGGGTGCATGCAGGAGGCAGCCAAATAATGATGTTTCTCATCTATGTTTCTTTCTTTATATCCCTTTTCCTTCGTCTCTCTCTAAAATCGATAAAAACATTTTTAAAAAATAAAAAAGACTAATGTACAAAAAGAATAAGTAATTGGACCATGGCCTCACAGTAGAGCTAGAATTGAACCCAAGTCTGTCTCACTCCAAAACCAATGTTCCTTCTACTCTAACTTGAAGAAACTATCAAACTGCAGGAAATGTAAATATGTGAGCTTTGCCCTGAAGTTAGTTAAAATCCTCTACAGTAGATCAGTTGTTATACAACCAAAATAGGATATACTAGAATTGATTAAATGTAACTAAAGATGCAGAGAGTTTAAAGAAAAAAATATCATATTTCAAATAAGGGACCAAGATATACTTTGTGGGGAGGAGAGTTCTGAGGACTAGGTAGGCTTTTGAGAGTTTACAGAACAGAGGTCATAGTCAAGGAGCTAAAGTTCCTGGAGTTGGCAGTAGGCTTGTCCAAAGTTTTCCAGCTAGTTAGTGGTGTCATCCAAAATACAGGAAAGCTTTTTTTAGGAGTCAGAGAGAAACTAGAGAGAAAATGTAGAACAAATGAATGCCAGAGTAAGCACAGAGAGAAACCAGAGCTTCCATGTGGAAATAGAAGAAATAGAAATAGTCGATGGCTGTGCAGTCAATGATAATTTTTGTCTTTTGCATTAGAGTTTGTGTCTTTTTCCACTAACCTTCAGTTTTTGAATCAGTCGCATAGTTTGTTATTTAAATCCAGGTTACATTAACCATCAATCTATTTAGAAACTATGCATGCATACATTTCTGCCAACTTAAAACCTTGTGCTTTTTTGGTATTGATTCTCACGTTATTCGTATCATCCTTGGTGATAATCTACTTTGTGTTGTGTGTTTACATTCTAGTGCTCACCTGGTTGTCAGACGACCAATCATAGTGTTTAGGTCTGTGGGTGTGCTCATAGGTTCCATTTACATTACAATTCATAGGGAGTTTATTTGCACCTAGGGGTTGGCTAATTCATTTCTTCACCTCCGTATTTGTAAACACATTTATATCCACCCTTAATGTTGTCTTCTTTATTTCATCCGAGAATGAAGGGCTTATGGCTTAAGTTCAAGGCTATTATCTCAACCTATTCTCTTAACCCTTTCCTGCCTGCTCCTTCCAGAACCATCTTCCGGGACATTCCATTCCTTTCCAATATCTTAAATTTCTCTCTCTCCCTACTAGCTTCTTTCTTTCTGCTTTACCTTTTTAAGTATAATTCAAGTTCTTTTCATTCAAATATATCAAAAGAACATTTTGTTTTCACCCCTATTTACTCCCCAAATCACTAAAATTTATTTTGTGGTTTCATTCATCTATGGTAAGTGTTAGTGTCAAGGGTTCTAATCACCTACAGGGATCAAACCTAGTAGATATTTTTGGGGGTCTGATCTTCTCTCTCTGCCACATTCAGTAGTGTTGAACCTTTTAAAAATTGCTTTTCCATTGGCTTCTAAGATCCATGAACTTCTCAGGGTCTTCTCATAAACTTGGTTCTTAGATTTCTAGATAGGGGCCCTCCTCTCCTCACTGTCTCTGTTGTGCATAGGTCATTGTATCTACTCTCATAGCTTCATTTTACCTTATAATAAGGATTTCTACTTCTAAACTTATGATCCATTCATCTTCCTAGAGTTTAGGCTTATTCAGCTATTTGCTTAACTTTTTATATATTCTGTATGTACCTCAAATGCAGTATGCTAAGGTAAAACTCATCATCTCTCCTTTTCTCTTTAAACCAGATCTTCCCACTGCATTTACTAATTTAGTTAGTGGAGTCATCAGCCACTCAGTCCAAGAAAACTGGAAACTTGAAGTCATCATTAATTCGTCCTTCTCCCTGCATTAGTAACATAAACAATATTTCATTTAGCCTTTTCACTAATAATTGAATTTGTACCCATCTTCTGCATCCCTACTTTTGCTGTCATCCTATTGTCTTACCTGGACAGGTATATCAACTTCCTATAATCATTCTGCCTATAAACAGCTTCACTTTAAATTCTTTCACACAACTTTCAGATGTATCAATATAAAACATATTCTAACTATATCAATCTCATACTTCAAATCATTTAATACTGTAGAGGTGGATACAGTAACCTACATATGTGATAAAAAAATTATAAAACTAAATGCACTCAAAAATACACACTCATTTATGTGTATATAGTTCTATAATATAAAATTAGAATTTCTGAGTAAGATCCATGTAAATGGATCAATGTAAATATCCTGGCTTTTTGATATTACATGGTAGTTTTACAAGATATTACCATTGGGGGAAACTATATAAAGGGTACTTGGACTCACTGTATTATTTATTATAACTACATATAAATCTATAGTAATTGCAAAATTAAAAGATTATTTAAAAATACCTTGCAGCCCTAGTCAGTTTGGCTAAGTGGACAGAGGGTTGGCCTGCAAACCGAAGGGTCGCGGGTTAGATTCTGGTCAAGGGCATTTACCTTGGTTGCTGGCTTAATCACCAGCCCCAGTAGGGGTGCATTCGGGAGGCAACAAATTGATGCGTCTCTCTCACATCAATTTTTCTGTCTCCCCCCCTCCCTTTCACTCTCTCTAAAAATCAATGGAAAAATGTCCTCAGGTGAGGATTAACAACAACAACAAAACAGACCTTGCAAAAGTACTCTTCAATACTCACTAGAAGTATTTGAAGTATTTACGTTTTTATTTTATTTTTATTTTTTTAAATATATATTTTATTGATTTTTTTACAGAGAGGAAAGGAGAGGGATAGAGAGTTAAAAACATCAATGAGAGAAACATCGATCAGCTGCCTCCTGCACACCTCCTACTGGGGATGTGCCCACAACTAAGGTACATGCCCTTGACCAGAATCGAACCTGGGACCTTTCAGTCCGTAGGCCGATGCTCTATCCACTGAGCCAAACTGGTGTTAGGGCTTAAGCTTTTATTTTAACAGCAGAGGCCCAGTGCATGAAATTCATGCATGAGGGGGAGGGTCCCCTCAGCCCAGCCTGCACTCTCACCAATCCAGGACCCCTTGGGGGATGTCCGATCCCTAGGATGGGGCCTAAACCAGCAGTTGGACATCCCTCTCACAATCCAGGACTGCTGGCTCCTAAACACTCACCTGCTTGCCTGCCTGATTGCCCCTAATGGCCTCTGCCTGCCTTCCTGATCGCTCCTAACTGCCCCCCTCCAGCCTGATCACCTGTAACTGCCCCCCCTTGCCGGCCTGGTCACCCCTCACTGCCCCCCTGCCAGCCTGGTTGCCCTTCACTGCCCCCCTGCCAGCCTGGTGCCTCTAACTGCCCCCACCCTGCTGGCCTGGTCCCACCCAACTTCCCTCCCCCTAGCCTGCCTGGTCACCCCTCACTGCCCCCCGCCACCGGCCTGGTCACACTTCCCTGCCCCCCTCACAGGCCTAGTCACCCCCAACTCCACCCCCCCCCAGCCTTCCTGGTCGCCCCTCACTGCCCCCACTGCTGTCCTGGTCACCCCAAGCAGCTTGCTGTTTGGTCATTGTGTGACAGTGTCCCGGATAATTTGCATATTTCTCTATTATTAGTATAAATAGCATACAAGTTTCTACTTCCTTCTTCAACTTTTTCTCCCAGCATTCTCTCACCCAATTTTTTTTTCACTGTACTAACATTGAGTTACATGTAATCATCTTACATACATCAGGTTATTTTCATTTTAGTATTTTGTTTATGTTTTTGCCATAGACTGCTCACTCATACCTTAATCCTCACGTGGCCTGGCTAATTTCTCTTCATCATTTAAGGCTCTTTCATTGACCACTCAGGTGATAATATATATTTCTTCTTTGTGGTTTTATAGTGTTATACACGCTTTTACTACATTTATTAGAGGTTTGTTTTCCTGTCTTACCTTCTACACCATGACCTTGTAGAGCAGTGGTTCTCAACCTTCCTAATGCCGTGACCCTTTAATACAGTTCCTCATGTTGTGGTGACCCCCAATTTCATTGTTACAAATTGAACATAATTAAAGCATAGTGATTAATCACAAAATAATATGTAATTATATATGTGTTTTCTGATGGTCTTAGCCAATCCCTATGAAAGGGTCATTTGACCCCCCAAAGGGATTGCGACCCACAGGTTGAGAAGCGCTGTTCTAGAGGGTAAGAGCATCTTATTCACTTTTATTTCCAGTGACCATTACATTTCCCAGCAAATAAAGATGCTCTCTATATATGTGTGACCTGAGTAAATGAAAGTGCTTCTCCATATAGCTTTGAAATCACCAACAATAAATTCAATGCTGTTATCTTCTATTATGTAACTATGCCAGAGCATCCATTTACAATTTTGAAATTATTGACTATTCTAGTATACTATTTAATTCTTTGTAACAATAAAAGTAATGATTAGCAACTTAGCTAATTCCATCCTGGGATACAATTAGTCTACTGAAAATGACAATGAACTACATACTAAGATGATCTGCTCAGATAACTTGCAGATTTGGAAAAAGCATCACCTGAGAAATCTTGTGTTTTCCTTCACATATATAGAGATCAAGGTTTGTTTTTTTTTAATGTAAAGGCAAACTTGAGGATCCAGCAACCAAATAAAGCAAACAGAAATAGGATTCATTTATAACATATTCAGATGTTTGCTTATTCTTTAGACTAACTAGAATTCCACAGTCCAATTACAAACCACCCACACACACACACACATCAAAGTAGGTAAGTAGTGATTAAGAAAAAAATCTAGGTCCAGAAACTTGAGTTTATTGTCCTTGGGCATGATGCTAAGATGGTAGTTATGAGAGAGGTGATTATGCTGAGGGTGAAATTTAAGTTTCTGAACTTGCTTCTGTTTTCTGATTCTACTTTTTACTTGCTGGAGGCTGAATGAGCAGATAATCAGTTAAGATGTTTATAAAATGGGTTTAATAATAGGTCAGTCTTGCTGTCAAACTTAATGAGGGAATGTTTATTTTCTTTTTGAAATATGCGGAACATAGATGTTGGATAGGAGAAGTGGAAGGTGTAAACATTTTCAGTTAAAAAGAAGAGCTTTGCCAGGCCGGTGTGGCTTAGTGTTGAGCATCGACCTATGAACAAGGAGGTCATGGTTTGATTCCTGGTCAGGGTACATGCCCGGGTTGCAAACTCAATCTGCAGTGTGAGGTGTGCAGGAGGCAGCTGATCAATGATTCTCTGTTATCATTGATGTTTCTGTCTCTCTCTCTCCTTCTCCCTTCCTCTCTGAAATAAAAAATATTTTTTTTAAAAAAAGAAGAGTTTTAATAGAAGACATTATTGCCCAACTTTATAGCAAAATGAGACCTGTGACACTACCTGAAGAAACACAATTGTGAAACTTGTAAAACTTATAAACTTGCATGATTTTAAAGATTCACTTGACTTTTCTTCTTAATCAAGTATGATTTAATTTAAATATTTTGTATTCATAAAGACAGAAACTATAATCCTAGTTTCATTTTTGTCCTTTTAAGGTTCGTAGAAACCCCTGCTCATTTCTCTTGGAAAGAAAGTTATTATCGATCCACTATGTCCCAGAGTACACAGACAAGTGAATTCCTCAGTCCAGAGGTGTTCCAGCATATCTGGGATTTTCTGGAACAGTAAGTATGAAATCAACAGCAAATATATATATATAAATCCTTGAACTAGTATAAATAAATATGAATGAACAAAATATTGCATTCATAGGACATATTTTTAGAACCAAAAAAAAATCTGTTAATATTGTTGGAAAAATTTATTTCTCCAGTAGTATCTCTGTATTCAAAATGCAGTGGAGATTCATTCATTTTTCAATACTGGAAAATCATTATTATTCTAATGTGGTGTAGTTTTGGAAGATCAGAAGGGATCTCCTGCTCCTAATACCTTTCCAAATAATTCCCTGATATTCAAAGTCTGTTTGTCTTAAAGATTCTTATTTCTCTTATAATGCAAATACCCCCCTGAGAAAGTAAAACACTAAATTTTGTTGGTCAATTATGCCTTGCTAGGAGAAGGGTTATTATATCCTTTCTGAAGATCTGGATTGGGTAAATGAATAAATTAAAGGGAAGTTGAAAGGCCAGAGCACTGGGGACCCTATGGAATAGAGTAATACAATATTCTATCTCTGATATGTTTGTTCTTCCCTGTGTTTCACCCAACAATTCTTTGATGGGGACAGGGTTTATAATTCCTGTTTTACAAACAGGGCTTAGATCTGAACTGCTTGTGTTTATATATCTGGTAAGTGGTTAAGCCAGGATTCAAACCTAGGGTTTCTAACTCCAACCACTGAGCTTGCCAGTTTCGAGGCAGAGAGATCTCATGGTTACCAATTGGGTGAGTGTGCTTTAGTTCCTTTCCATTCCTAACACACGTTGTTTATTTGTTTTTTGTTTTTGTTTTTGTTTTTTACGATAGGCCCATATGTTCGGTTCAGCCCATTGACTTGAACTTTGTAGATGAACCATCAGAAAATGGAGCAACAAACAAGATTGAGATTAGCATGGACTGTATCCGCATGCAGGACTCGGACCTGAGTGACCCCATGTGGGTGAGTGGCATGGGCCTCTCCTTCAGTATGTGAGCCATGCTATCCACACCTCTGTTACACCTGAGTTTTCCATGGCATGTGAAAAGGCAGATGGCTCTGAATGGGCAAGGCCATTGGAAAGTGAGTCCGTGTGGCAGGAGAGAAATGTATGAGCTGGTGGATTCTGGGTCTGCCTTAACTTTCCATAATGCATATGTTTACACTGATGTGGGGAAAGGGGGCTTGAAAATATCTTTTTTACATCCTTTGTCTGATTGCTCTTCATGTCTATTTGATTTACTATAGAGAGGATGGTACTTGCCCAAGGTTTTGCAATTGGAGACAGAACCAGAATCTAGATCTGAATTCTATTCCGAGCACTTTCTACTGTGGCAGACTGCCTCTCTCATGGAACTATCCTTCTTTAATGAAGGAGGATAAAGTAAATTCTTTCAGAACACACATTTAGTTACCTAATTATAGAATAGGACAAGAGAAAATAACAATACAAATAACAGGCTTCCTTTTGGCTTTACTGCTGAGTCACTTATGACCTTAGGCCTCAGTTTCTCATCTATAAAATGGTGAGACCTTACATGCCACATACCTCCCAGACAGCTAAGGGCCATAATGGGTTAATGATAGTAACTCACTTTTCTGAGATATTTAGATAAAATGTCCTCTATTTGTGCAGTTCATAATGCTGGTGAGTTTCCTTCCTTCCTTCCTTCCTTCCTTCCTTCCTTCCTTCCTTCCTTCCTTCCTTCCTTCCTTCCTCCCTCCCTCCCTCCCTCCCTCCCTCCCTCCCTCCCTTCCTTCCTTTCTTCCTCTCAACTTTAAAAAAATTACCACACAAGTCATGATGTTTTTTCTATAAAAATTATAAACAAAACAGACAAAAGAAACAACAACAAAAAAGACTTCTAGAAAAACAGAAAGAAAGAAAAAAGAGCTAAAAGAGTGTGGAGTATCTGCTGATGTGATTAAAGAGAGCACTTTATGAAATGCCTTGACTTTTTTGATGGGGGTCAAATTACTTTAGTTTCAGGAATGGTATGAATGATACTAGTGGAGCCTAAGTAGATGTTTTGGTATGCCTTGCCTTTCCTGTCTAATATAAGATTTTATAGAAATGTTCACAGTGTACTTTTTGATATGAATAGTACTTTTTATTATTGGGAGAAGCTGAGGTAGAGAAATAGGACAGAGATTAACCAAAGAATATATATGCATACGTGTATAGCCCATGGACATAGACAAAAGGGTGGAGAAGGTCTGGGTGGGGTGGGGGCTGGGTGGCATGGGCACAGGGTGGGGGAAAAGGGGACCATCTGTAATACTAATCTAATACTGTCAACAAGAAGAAAATAGAAAGTTGTAACTTTGCAGATATACTGATGCTTCCTATATTGATAAGGAAAAAAGATTATTCTTCAATGGCTCCTTACATTCTAATATCAATATAGTTCTCAATTATCCTTGAGATACTGAAAAGAAACTGACAGATAAGTTCAAGGCCTTGAAATGTATTATTATTGAATATAAATGTGTATAAATTCTAATTTGACAGCGATTTAGAAATATCCCACATTCACTAAATAATGTTGCCTCCTAAATTGATAGGTAGTACCTTCCTGGGCAAACCTATCTTTTTCTATTCTCACCAGAGATGTTCTGTTCTGACTGTTGGATTCATAAAAGCAAGCAGAAGTTGTAAAGTTTAACATTGAGAATCAAACCTTTTCATTTACAGCAAGCATGTCAAACTCGCGGCCTGTGGGCTGCATGTGGCCCACAACGAATATTTTTGCAGCCCAGCCAATATAATGGTATGAAAGAAACGTTTTTAATAAAAATTGTGTAACTTAATTTTTACAATATCCTGTTATACATAATTATTAATAACGAACTACAATATTCGCTGATTTATTACTATAATTGTGTTGCATTCATTTCCCTTACGCGCCTTACGCGCAGGCGCACCATTTCTCTCCACTGATACTAGCAGCGAATATTTTAGCAGCCGATTGCCACGTCATTAGTCTTGGACTGACTTGTTTGGTGTGCACAACAGGAAATATTTCGCTTTTGAAGAACAAGAAAAATAGGTTTATTTGCGTTATACTTATTAATTTGTGCAGTTATTCAGTGTCTGGTAAGTTAATGTTCAAGAAAAAATATTAATTTTTATTAAAATGTTCTATTATTTTATGTTAACGATTACTCATTTATTTCAGCCCTTTGTATTTAGCATGTCTCTATTGAAATAAACCTATGTTTCTATGAAAAATTGAAGCTTTTGTTTTTTTGTGGCCCATGTAAACTTAAACCTTATTTATTTGGCCCGTGTTAGCCTTTGAGTTTGACATGCTTGATTTATAGTGCCTATTATTTTATTTTTAGATACTGAAGTATTTTTTCACATGCCATGCTATTTCTGCTTCTTTGCTTTATTAGAGATTTTTTTCCTTGAGAACATCCCTTTTTATTTTCCTCTCTGTCCAATTTCTACCCATCCCCCCACCCAGTTTGTCTTGTTAGCATATTTTTCACTTTTCTGTGTGTAGGATACTAGCTATATACTTGCATTTATTATATGCTATGTTGTTTTTTTTTTATGATACAGATGAACAAATCATGATCTAGCCTTGAGGACACCAAAGTATAGCACAAGGTGTGTAGGTGAATAGCTATGTAGTTGCAAAACTCTGCACATAAATTCCTTTCCTCTTGAATATAATATTTAAAAAATGGGATCTCAGCCAAGCATTCTTTTACTATGCAAGAAATCTGAATCTGTAGGCATGAAACAACAAGTCATATTAACGACAGAAATCTCAACATTGAGAATGTTATTCCATTTGTATTGGTTTTTGATATGCCCTTCACCTTAAAGTCTAGTCATGACATAAGATCATAATGTGTTGTTCTGGTTACTAACAAAGGGAATTTGAATTGTAGAGAATGCGTGTGCCTTCCTCACCAGAATGATTGTAATGTCACTGAAGAATGTGCTGCCTTTGACTAGAAAGGTCTTTGTTGGCTCTTGATTCCGTTGTCTGATATATGACTTTATATCTCAGCATTGCATTATTTGTAAGCTGGTTAAGCATGTCTATCATGTTTTCAAGAGGTGGATAATGATGTTAACACTTGAAACGTTCTCCTGAGATGATTGCTAAAAACTACATAATTCTTAATTTTGCATTTGTTTATTCTGTTTGCTTTGATAGAATCCCTGTTTAGCTGAATTAAATGTTTCCCTAGGGATTGGAATGGTAGTTATCTAACACTATCCAATTTTGTAAATTCTTACTGTAGCAGCAAGATATACATGAAGACTCTTCAGCTCTGCACATCAAAAGAGCAATTAGTGTGTTTGTATTTGGAAAGGTTTACACCTAGCATTATGCCCTACATCTTATATGACTCAAGATTTATGTAAGATTTCATTTTTATATACTAGGTCTAGCAAAAGCTTTTTGTTAGCATTTATTATATGCTATTTTTTATGATACAGATGAGCAAATCACGATCTCTAGCCTTGAGGAGACCATAATACAGCATAAAGGCAAGGGTGTATAAAAGTACTTATGAAAAGTATCTATGCAAATATATGTACTAGTATTTCTGAAGGCACATAAAAAAGGAATGATTTATTGTGTGTGCAAAAGACTTAATATGTTACAGAGGAGGTGATTTTTTTTTTTAGACCTTGGAATATGAGTCAAATTGATCAAAACAGTAGAAAAAGTAGTCCAAGCTTGTATAATCGTTATGAAAATAATTTATTTTAAAGTCATAATGTAAAGCTCAGACTGAAAATTTTAACTAAGAAGAAATTTATATTTTAAAAAGTCAAATTAAAAAAATTCAAACCATGATGAAGGTTTAATAATCTTAATAAGATAATACCTAAAAATTAATAAGAAAGATAGTAAGTCCTTCCCACTTTGACAAAGAGTATAGGTAATTCACAGGCATTTAAAAATGGAGTGTGCAATGTAATCTATATTTCAAGTACAACATCATGGGGGGCGGTTATAAAACTAATATATGTTGAAGCTCTGTTTTTAGGTGTATCATACTACTTAAGGTTGGTCCAATTCTTATTGATATGATATACAATGTTCAACCTCTCTAATAAAATATTTGTAAATTGAAACAATGAGATTATCAGCTATCTGTTCAGCAAAGATTGACATGGTTAATAATATTTAGTGCTGGTGAAATTGTTGGGGGAAAAATATTTTCCCTCCTAGTGGTAGTATAAATTAATATAATATATTTAGAGGACAATTTACTCATTTTAATTTATTTAATTTTAAGGCACTTCCCCTTTGGTCCATAAGTGCCACTACTAGAAACCTTTTCTACAGAACAATTCAGATGTAAAGAGTGCATACAGGCACACACAGATGCATAAAGATACACATGCATACATATATATAAATGCAGAAAAGAAAGCTTCATTAAAGCACTGTTCATAATAACTGATAAGACTAAGTAGAATTCTATAGACTAAAGCTTTGGACTCAGATAGGAAAAAATATTATAGTTTAAAGCAAATGAGGATTAAGCCCTTATACCATTTGAGATGGTTTTAGTAGTTACGATGCGTGGTCATTTTCATCTAGAAATCCTATTGTTAGTTATTCAGTGTGGCTTCTGTATTTATGCTTTGTGTGTGGTGTCTTTTATATCCGGAGAAAAATTATGTATAATTGCCACTGTTTCTTATTAAATGTTTGGTAAAATTTGCTAGTGAAACCATCTGGGCCTGGATATTTCTTCTTTGGGAGCTCTTTAATTGTAAATTCCATTTCTTTAATAGTTATTGGATTATTAAGATGATCCATTTTATCTTGGGTAAGTTTTTGTAAATGGTGTTTTTTTAGTAATTAGCTAATTTCATCAACATTTTTGAATTTATGTAAGTAGAATTGTTTGGAGTATTCCCTTATTATCCTTTCAATATCTCTGAGATCCATAATCTCCTCAGTTTCATTTTTAATATCAGTAACTGTGTCTTCTCTGTTTTTCTCTGTCAGTCTTGCTAGAGATTTATCAATTTTATTAATGTTTCAAAGAACCAGCTCAACTTTTTGGTTTCAGTGTTTTTCTCTATTGTCGTTCTGTTTTCAACTTCATTATTTCTGGTCTCATTTTAGTTTCTCTCTTCTGCTTCTTCGGGTTTATTTTGCTCTTCTTTTTCAAGTGTCATGAATTAAGAGTTTATATTATTGAGTTGAGATCTTTCTTCTCTTCTAACATTAGTATTTGTTTTTATAAGTTTTCCACTAAACACTGCTTTAATTGTATCTTATAAATTTCCATATGTAGTATTTTCATTTTCAGTTTAAAATCTTTTCTATCATTTGAGACTTCTTCTTTGACAAATGTGCATTTACAAGCATGTTGTTTAGTTCCCAAGTGTTTGAATATTTCCTGTTACTTTTCTATTACTGACTCCTAGTTTAATTCCATCATGGTCTGAAAGCATATTTTGTGTGATTTCAAATGTTTTACATTTGCTAAAGTTTGTTTCATGAGTCAGAATATGGTTTATCTTGCTGAATGTTCCATGGGCACTTGAAAAGGCTGTATTTTGTTTTGTTGGGTGGGATGTTCTAAAACGTCAATTAGATCTAATTGATATATGGTATTATGAAATTATTCTATACCCTTGCTTATTTTCTGTCTACTAGTTCTATTGATTACTGAGAGAAGAATCTTAAAGTGTTCAACCCTAATTATGAAGGTATCTTTTCTTTCAAATCTGTCAGTTTTCATTTTGTGTATGTTGATGCTCTGTTTTTAAATGTATCATACTACTTAAGATTGTTACATCTTCTTGTTGAATTGATCCTTTTATCCTATCTAATAAAAGCCTAATATGCTAAGTGTCCAAATCATCCGTTCAACCAATCAGTCATTATGATGTGCACTAATACTCTGACTGTTAGGATAGCTTGCTGCTGAGGTCCAGCAGATCGGGACTGAAGGAGATGGGCCAGACATGCTCTGGAGCCCTCCCAAGGTCTCTTCCCAGCTAGCCAACCTCCTGTGTCCCTCCCTGGCTCCGACTGTGCACTGGTGGGGTCCCTCGGCCTGGCCTGCACTCTCTCACAATCTGGGACCCCTTGCGGGATGTCAGAGAGCCAGTTTTGGCCTTATCCCACGGGCCAGGCCAAGGGACCCCACTGTTGCATGAATTTGTGCACTGGGCCTTTAGTTATTATATATTTCTCTTTATCCCTGGCTATGTAGTTTGCTCTGAAGATAATTGTCTTTGTTTATCTTAGGATAACCAATCTAACTTTCTTTTGATTAATGTTTGCACAGTAAATACTTATTCTATCCTTTTACTTTAACCTATATTTATTATTATACTTGAAGTGGGTATCTTCCAGATAACATACAGTTGGATTGATTTATTTCCTTTTGGCAATCTCTGTCTATTCATATATTTGCATCATTTATATTTAATATAATTATTGATATTTTTTCAATCATTTATTTTTTGTTTGTTTCCTTCATTGTTTTTCTGTTTCCTTTTTATTCTGCTATATAAATTATTTTACCTATTTTTAGTATTGGATTTTTATTGTTCTGTCTTGGTTTTGACTATATCTCTGCATATTTTTAGTGGTTGCTCTGGGGATTGCAATATTCACAATTTTTCAGTCTATTGAGAGTCAGTGTTTTACCACTTCAAATGGAATGTAGAAACCTTACCACAATATTGGCTTTATAACCCTTCCCCAATATTTTAGAGAACCCCAGGTAATAGGCTATTTATTTAATAGAATAAATAGAATATTTATCATTGACGTTGCCCTTCTTTTGTACCAAAGTCACAGTTCTCACTAGGTATTATCAGGAAGAATACAAAAATTCCATGCATTTTTAATTGATCAAAACTTTATAAACATTCTCTTCATAACTCTTTTATCTTTTCTACCTTTCCTTCTTCTACTCACACACACACACATACACACACAATAAATACCACATACAAGACCACATCTATAGCTATTTTCAAATATTGTAGAATAGTATCATAGTAGGTTTGGGTATGCCAGGTGTTTTAAGCCTTCATTTGATAAATTTCATTAGCTAAATACATATATTAAGCTCACAGGCTTACTCCATGGCTAGGACCATTAAAATAGTCATTCCACCATAATTTATGCCAATTAAGATTTTATGAATTAGTTCTATGAATACAAATGAAACAAACATACAAAAAACATATTCCACATAGCAAAAACCCTCTAATATTTGGAAAATGGATTGCTAGTTACTTATGTTGTTAATGAGGTGTCTCAATATCCATTCAGTTGAGACTGAGTTCAGGTGTCCCCAGAAGAGCAAATTGTTTTTCTATTCTGTTCTTTGTACAGCATAGCCAATCAGAAGGCTCCACTTTGTTCAAGAGTGCCAAGCCAGGGACTTTACCTTAAACACAAGTATGCATTACAAACCTTGAACAAACAGTCTGCTTAATAAAATAAGGGAAAGGGTTTCCTTTTTTTCTCTTCTCTAGAAATTCACAAACATCACTTGATAGGTGACAGCTCCTCCCTTACAAAAGGGGCTGTTTGCTTTCTGCTTTGGTGTTTGGGTAAACTGCAGCATGCACTGGCCAAGAATTTATTGCCTAGGGGAAGGTGTTTGCAGTCTCTGTGTTTAATCTGAAAAGAAACCCTTTCCTTCTATCCTCTCCCTCTTTTTTGAGGAGGGAGAGTTGGAAATGATAGCCCAAGGGAAATAGCTCCCCTATCACCTGTCTCTGGTGTAACCTCAACAATGTTACTCAAGACACTGCTCAGTGTGTATTTATTCAGAGTGACAAAGTTGAAGGGGGCAGATAAACAGAAAGGGATTTTAGCAGAAACAGGGGAGCTGATTCTGACTTTGCATCTTCTTAAAAACTGATCAGTTTTAATATCCACATATGCATTTTGTTTTAATTCATAACAAAAGCAAACAATGAAGTCGATATGAATATTTTAGTCTCATAAGTAACTCAAATAAATTGTTATCAAACTGGCAGATATTTGTTCCGAAAACATCTTGTCAGTACTCATATGCTCACACTTTATTACACACATACACACACACACACACACACACACACACACACACATATATCCCTGATTAAGATACATGCCATCAAATTTCTTGCAAGTGTTGATCCAGATAGAAAAGGGGATGGCCTTTCAGATTCTCTGCCTTATTTATGTGTCTCAGATTTCCCATTTAAATCTCAGCAAATCAAGTAAGAAATCTTGGAGGCTGAATAAATTAAATATTCCAAATGGCTATCTCACATCCTACTTGGAATTGGAGGGGGAGATGTATTAGCAAGTAATTTAGCAGTCCTAAATTGGAAGGCTTCCACAATAATACAGAAAATGTTTAGTTTCATACTCATTCAGATTTTTATTTATTAAATACAGGGGTTAGAACTCAAGGGCTTAAAAATTCCATAAAAGTAATATAGAGGTGTCAGTTAGTCTAGCTGCATAATGTTTCATTGCAAATAGCGAAGAGAAAAGTAAACTCTGTGAACTGGACAGTACATGTCTTACCTGAACTCATAGACATAAAATAAAATGCTCAGGCATGCACAAATGCACGTACACATACATACACATACAAACATGCACAGCTTGTGTAGGTTAAATAACACTTTGCTATAACCAAGTTAATTTGATAAAAATAAAAAAAACTAATCAGGTTGAAATCCTTGCATGCTGACTTGAGAATCTGATTTGTTTGAAGTAATACCCATGTTACTCTGACAACCAATTTATTTAATATAATTTCAATCTACAAAAATTAAAAACTTCTAGAATATTAGCCTTAGGAATTTTAGAAAATCTAGTTCTAATTTAGTTCTAGTTCTAATAGAAGGGAAGACAAAGATTCAAGTTGATTACTGTTGACTTCAATATTTTCAATAGTTTGTGGTTAAATTAGGATTAAATCCAACTTTCTAAATTTCTCAATCTACCTTTCCATCTACTATCAGAGATAATAGTAAAGAGTTCAGGCTCTGGAGGTTGATGACTGCCTATATTTGAATCCAGTTCTGTCATTCAGTATTTGGATAATCTTGACTAAATTGTGGTATCTTTCTGAGCCTCAGTTTCTCCATCTGTAAAGTGGGCGTAATGGTGTTGGTGACACAGCATATAAAAGTTGTTTTGAGACTTGATATATGACATGTAAAGCAGTTAGCATCGTACCAATCATGTGGTCATTTCTCAGTGGTGATGGTGGTTGCTGTTGCCCATTAGAGCATGATAAATCTGAAAAATGGCAATCATCAATCCCAATTAGATTAATTACTAATGCAGGGAAGAAATGTAACTTGTATAAATTTGTATTTTGGTATGTCCAAGAAGGAAGGGAGCATTTGATGACATTCTAGCATGCTATAAGTTGAGTTTTCTGCAAACTAAGATCAAATTTTGAAGCAGACTTCTTTTAAAAGCTAATAGTCTCTTGTGTTATTAGGTCTATTAGTGCCTATTAATTACTAAATATTATTTTATGTTAGTTATTTAAGTATTATTCAGTAATTTTAACGTAATTAAATATTCCCTTTTCCAGAATAATACTTAAAAGCACAAACTTTGGAATTGGATATACTACTGATATTCATGGGTTTGAATCTTAACACAATAATAAAGTCAGAGCTGTGTGGACTCCTAGGTAGTTTAACTCATAGAGCCAACGGCATCAATATTACTTAATAGCTTTTTAAGTGAAATTTTTGGGTTCTACTCCAGATCTACTGAGTTGAAAATTGGAGAGGGCAGCAACAATTTTTCAATAAGGCCTCCAGCTGATTCTGACGTTTAAGAATTATGGAGACAATCCAGTTAGTTAACATACATGTTTTTGTAGGCAGGGAAGCTCCAGCTTTGAATGGGGAGTGACTTGCTCAAGGGTACACAGCAAAATGTCGGAGAAGAGACGGTTAGGCCAGTCTCCACTTTAAAATAGACATTTATAATTGTGACTCATCTTCGAACATGTGAAATGGTCTGTTGTGTTATGCCATGTAGGAAATAAAAAGTTAGAATATAATACTTTAGAAGAAATCATGAAATATATTTATTAAATGGTTCGGCTACATGTGTCTTTATCAGTAAGATAAAGAAGTTCGCATATTAGTATTTCTTTATTGTGGAGATGATTCATAATCTTTTTCCTGCAAAAATGCTTAAATTCCACATTTGTGTTCTTGCCAATTCAAGATATTTACTGATGGTTTACTAAGTTCAAGATACCCTGATAGGTGCTCAAAGTTTTCAAAAAACAGCTGAGTCATTCACTACCTATAACTTAGAGTTGGTGGGGGAGACAGATATAAAGCTAGTGAACTAGATTATAAATAATTTAAATGACCATACCAACAAAATATGTGTTGCTTATCTTTTGGGGGATAAATAAAAAGATAATAAATAGGTACCTACCATGAACAACAGACCAGAGTTCAATCATTGGCAATGACTGCTGGGCTGCATAACTTCAGGGACAGTACTCATACCATGCTCTATGGAAACAATAGCTCTTAGGCATTACACAGGTCAGTGGTCTTGCATCTAACTACCACTTATGCTTGCTATATTTGAGACAATTTGGGGAATTTATGAATAAACAAAGAGCACATTCTACTTCCAAGGATCTCCTAGTTTATATGTAGACACTTGTATGTAGACACATACAAACTACTCTTATCTTGATAGTAAGTGGTAAGCACCAAAGGAGGGTATAGACAAACTTCAGCAGGATTTCGGATGATCATTTCTATTTAAAAGTTCAGGAAATACATTGGCCACATGAAGGCAAAGGGAGAAGTCCTTTTAGACAGAGAGAAACATGCACATGACTAAAGGAACAGGCTCTTTCCCCTTTTTTATTGAATTTATTGGGATGACACTGGTTAACAAAATTATACAGGTTTCAGGTGCACAATTCCACAACACATCATCTTTATACTGCATTGTGTGTTCACCAACCCAAGTCAAGTCTCCTTTTGTCACCATTTATCCCCCTATATCCTCCTCCACCACCCACTCTTCCCCAGCAATCAACACACTATTATCTGTGTCCATGAGTTTTTTTTCTCTTTTTTGCTCAGTCCCTTCAGCCCATTCCCCCAACAACTATCTTCCTATTCTCGGTTAGTCTGTCTCTGTTTTGCTTGTTACTTCATTTTGTTCATTAGATTCCACATATGAGTGAAATCATATGGTACTTGTCTTTCTCTGAGTGGCTTATTTCACTAGCATAATGCTCTCCTGGGCCATCCATGCTGACACAAAGGGTAAGATTTCCTTCTTTTTATGGCCAAGTAGTATTCTATTATGTAAATGTACCACAATTTTTTTACCCACTCATTTACTGATGGGCTCTTGGGCTGCTTCCAAATCTTGGCTATTAGAAATAATGCTGCAATGAGCATAGGGGTTCATATATTCTTCTGAGTTATTGTTTCTAGTTTCTTCAAAAATTCCCACAAGTGGAATCGCTGAATCATAAGGCAGTTTCATTTTTAATTTTTTAAGGTAACTTCATACTGCTTTCCACAGTGACTGCACCAATCTATATTCCCACCAAGAGTTCATGATGATTCCCTTTCCTCCACATCTCGCCAACACTGGTTGTTTGTTGATTGATTGATAATAGCCATTCTGACAGGTGTGAGGTGATATCTCATTGTAGTTTTAAAACTGGCTTAAATGTGTGAGGCAGTCAGTGAAAGGGAACAGAAATGGTGACACTTAAAGAAAACTGGAGAATTCTTGCCTCACCTACTAACAACAGTGTGTGGGCTATCAAATTGAAACTATTTGACATAAATATAGACAAGAATGTGGTAAACTGTGTAATGGGCAGAGGGTCAATTTGATGTGGCTAGAACTCAACAGGCAAGAAAAGGAGTATAAGAATAGACAAATAGTTGAGTTGGAGTCAGTTCAAGGAAAATAGTGAGACACTCTAACCTGATGGCCTTGCTGACTGGTTAGGATACAGAATGTAGGTAACCAGAGGATGGGGGTCTGGAGATGTGGAGGTGCCTGCAGTGCATATGATCTCAAACTCAGCCATATCATGTGCTTATTGCCAAGAGAAATGTTGAAATTATGATTAAGTCTCTGTGGAGGACTATACTTTTCAGATGGTGACCTATTCATTGTCTATTTTGACCTCTACATTTATTCAGAATATACTGTGCCAGTTCTTGGAGTAAGACGAGATGAAAATGAGAGTACCTTTACTTTAAAACCTAATGTAGGATAGCCGAAACCGGTTTGGCTCAGTGGATAGAGCATCAGCCTGCGGACTGAAAGGTCCCAGGTTCGATTCCGGTCAAGGGCATGTACCTGGGTTGCGGGCACATCCCCAGTGGGAAATGTGCAGGAGGCGGCTGATCGATGTTTCTCTCTCATCGATGCTTCTAACTCTCTATCCCACTCCCTTCCTCTCTGTGAAAAATCAATAAAAAATATATTTTAAAAAACAATAATAATAAAAAAATAAAACCTAATGTAGGATAAAGGTGCAAATATCACTAACTAGACAACAAGGGCCATGTTCATAAAATGCTGAAATGTAGATATAAAACAAGGCTGATAAAACCAGTAAGTGAGTTGATTATTTCTGATTAGAGAGATTATGAGAGTCTCCAGCTAGTGAAAGGTAAAATGCAAAGTGTGTGTGTGTGTGTGTGTGTGTGTGTGTGTGTGTGTCTGTCTGTCTTCGTTTGTGCAGTATGAGCCTCTCACTTTGTGGATATGAGTTAGTTGAGTGGAGTGTCTCCTAAGTAGATTGTCTGCAGTGATGTGAGCTTAATTTTGGTCTCTTTTGTCTAGCAAAGTTATTCTTTGTGTTTAGGAAAGACATATAATTTACCTGTAGATTAAAAAAACAGTTCTTACTTCACTGTGTTTACTTACCATCCTTCCAAGAAGCTGAAAGCTCTTAAAGGATATTATTCAAGCTGTTTCTCACCACACCCTCTTAAAGAGGTAGAAAGAGAGCAAGTACTCTAACATCTCAGTTTTGTACCTCTGTGGCACAGAAGAGTGAATCAGAAATTAAATTAGGAATAAAACCCACATACATGATTTGTTTTGGAATTAAGTACTCTTTCTTCCAATGGATGTCACTGCCTCCTTTATTCCAAATTTGAACTAGATGACTTTATAAAATACAGCCCTTTTAAAAATAGCCCTGTCTTTTAGATGTCTGGGTTAGATACCAAGATAATTTTTCTAGAAACTGAACTCAAGTGGATTATCATGGATTTAGTGATTTTGGCTGCCCTAGATGAAAGGAATCAGCACAGACTATCTCTGCTGTGGAATTAAGTAGATACAGCCCCCTTCCCATTTAACCAGGGTATTTTATTCTTCTTTTATTAACAGCCTGTTTAGAAAAAGAGACAACTCAGCTGCTGAAATTGATTGGATAGAAGGAAAACTAAGAAGGATATGGAGGAGGGGGGAAATCTATTTTGTGAATAATTGATACTGGGAAACAAGTAACTTCCCCCACTGGCCACTAGTTTTTTTTTATGTCTAAAAACATGAAATCTGACTAGGTGATTACTCTATTCTCTCATCCTCTGTGATAGATAAATCACCAACCCCTTGCTTCTGAGTGCAGTCTTGCTATGACTCCTCTTGTGTCTTAGTGTGGTCTGATAGAACATAAGCAGGCATGCATTTTCCAGGACCACTTGTGAAAGCCCATATACACCCAAGTGTCCTGTTTAAAATGTATAATAAAACTTGTTCGAAATAATAGCTATGTGGCATGGAACCTAAAGAGTTTGCCACTATCTTTCTTTTCTTTCTATTCTCTAGGGCAAGGACGCTGGCGAGATTTGCAAAAATTAGAACACAAAAGCAACATTTTTATATCTGAGAAAATGAATGCTTCCCAATCAGTGCTTTTTGTGGAGGCGAGGTGGGCGGTGAGGGATTGCACTCATAAAGATTAGTCATAAATGTGAATACTGTCTGGAGCTGGTGAAAGGAGTAACTAACTCCTCCTGGTACTCTCCCACTCCCTCCTCTAATGTGCGGCCTCTCTATCTTCTTTGCAAGTCCCGGAGGCAGTGTTCCTTCCAAACAACTACTTGCCTAACCAGTTCATTGGAATGTCTTTCTACAGACGGTCTCCTCATTCAGATTTCTTCTGAAAATGAACCTCTCTGAAAGCATAAATCACTTAAACACACACACACACACACACACACACACACACACACACACACACTGCTAAATGTTGCACACACAAATCTGTTCTTTCGCTTAAAAAAATACACAAGCAAACTTACATATCCCACCTTGAGATAACAACAACAAAGTAATTAAGACAACGGTTACCTTGGTCCTTTTAAAGAAAAGACATTTTTCTTGGTTACATTTGTCCTTTAGGGTGATAGGAATTAAACTCTCTTGATGTAATCTTTCCTGCTTATCACAAGCACACCTCCTTGATCCCTTATCCCACAGCCTAAGGGTGATTTTATGAAGATATTACATTTATGTTGTCTTGGCATATTTTGAAATTAACAAATAATAAAATATGAAGCCAAAGATATAAACTACAAATTGACACAAATCTTGTCAAATAACAAATCTTGCCTTCATAAAAACATCTATAAAGGTCTTAATCTAGGAGAGAAATTTAATAGTTATGGAATAATGTACTTAACTTTTTTTTCGTTATATAATAGTGTCTCAATAGGCAACAACCATAGTGTCTATAAGATGTTTTTTTTGTTTGTTTGGTTTTTTTTTGTTTGTTTTTTTTTTCTGATCCAGTTGCCTATTTAGTCCTACCAAAAACTCAGAGTGGTAATGATTCACATAAGGTTTTCTTATTCTGATTGTGCACTGTTCCTACCTAAATAGGAATAATTTGTGACTTGAATTCAGTGGGGAAAACAAAAGAAAAGAGTAAAAGAGCCAATCTCTGAGTTCATGCAGGAGAAATGAGATACCTGGTATAGAAGTTGAATTTCTTGCTTTATCTGGTGAAAGTCTAAATGGTGAAGAATAAAATATGCACTTTCTTGGCTGGTTTTGTTTTTGAGGGAATTCCAAGAATCACTTGAGGTTTGGCAAAATTGAAATTTGTTTTTAATTTCTATGGTCTCTTCTCTAACAATATGATGAAACTAACCTTATCTAGGAGTTAGCTAAAGAGTAGCTCATGGTTGGAAGACCATGGGCCTTAATTTTTACCACGTAGAGTATAGGGAATTAACTCATCTCATAGGCAATAGAAAGAATCCATTAACTTATGACTGAGTTACAAGAGAAAAAATGTATCGGTTCAAACATTCCTATAAACTGTAAAGTCTATACACAAATAGATTGTTGCACAGAGAGGAGGGTCCAAACTCCTAACTTAGAAGTTTGGGAACTTAATTTCTGGTCCTGAATTCTATACCATTTATCTAAGTGACCTGACACAACCCTCTCTAGTTTCAGTTTCCTCGCTTATAGAATAGTCTAGACAACTAATATGAAAACTATATATATATATATATTTAGACTTAGGTATCAAGAGTTTTCTAGAACAACCCATAAGAGTGAATTCTTATGTAGTATGCCAAACACATAAAACAAATCAAGTAGTATTTTATTAGAAATTTATTTGTGTATTTTTAAAATGTTTAATTTTGAAGGTACTACAATTTCTATCAGCCTCACACACTGATTCTTTGCAATGATCAAGTTACAGCAATTTATTGTGGCTAAAAAAAGTAAAATTGTATTTTCTTAAACTAGAGGCCTGGTGCACAAAATTCATGCATGGGTTGGGTCCCTAAGCCTGGCTGGAGATCAGGCCAATCGGGGCCTTCCTTCCTCCATCTGCTGGCTGCCAGCCAGGTCCTTACTTCATTCCACACTTTCCCCTGGTGGTCAGTGCATGTCATAGCAGGCGGTCAAACTCTTGGTTGGTCAACTCCTCCCGGTTGGTCAAACTCTTGAGGGGACAATTTGCATATTAGCCTTTTATTATATAGGATGTTATTCCTAGTCAATTCCCTTGCATATGTGATGGATTTTGTTATCTATGTGTGTATGTGTGTGTTTGTTGTGATTTATGCCTAACAAACCAGACCTATTAGCTATTTAGATTAGAGATTGTATCTTAAGTGGATGTAAGACCTATGTTGGTCCTTCCTTGGTATTCTTACACTTAGTTGATAATAATTTAAAGTATAATATTTAGTTTAGAATTAATAAAATAGAATAATATGGTCTCTGAAAAAATACCTAATCTAATAAAAGAGAAACATGCAAATTGATGGTACCTTCGCTACGCCCCAAGCCACACCCACCAGCCAATCAGAGTGACTATATGCAAATTAACCCAACCAAGATGGCAGCCAGCTGCCATGGAGCTGGAGCAAGCAGGAAGCTTGGTTGCCCTGGCGATGGAGGAAGCCAAGCTTCCCGCAGGCCCTGGCCAGCTCTGAGCTCCACTCAAGGCAACAGTTTCAATTATAGAAGACAAACACACCCCAGAAACCTGCTTCCAGCCAGCCTACACTGGGAGCTTGGGTGGCTGGGGGCCGTGGCCAGCCTGCAAACAGCCATCAGCCCCTCACCTAGGCTGGTTAGGAACCCCAGCGGGACCCCCACCTGGATCTGGGACACCCTTCAGGGCAAACCAGCCAGCCCCCACCCATACACTAGGCCTTTGTCCTGTATAATAAAAGGGTAATATGCAAATTGACCCTAATAGCAGAACGACTGGGAATGACTGGTCACTATGACACACACTGACCACCAGGGGGCAGACGCTCAATGCAGGAGCTGGCCCCTGGTGGTCAGTGTGCTTCCACAGGGGGAGCTCTGCTCAGCCACAAGCTAGGCTGACGGCTGCCAGTGCAGCAGTGCCTCTTCCGCCTCCTCAGCAGTGCTAAGGATGTCCGACTGCTGCTTAGGCCTGCTCCCCACTGACAAGTGGGCAACCCTCGAGGGCTCCTGGGCTGCCAGAAGGATGTCTGACTGCCAGCGTAGGCCCAATCCCCCGGGGAGCAGGCCTAAGCCAGGAGGTGGTTATCCCCTGAGGGGCCCCAGACTTCAAGAGGGCACAGGCCAAGCTGAGAAACCCCCCGAATGAGTGCACAAATTTTGTGCACCAGGCCTCTAGTGTGATTATAATAAACTAGAGGCCCGGTGAACAAAAATTTGTGCACTGGCAGAGGGGGGTGTCCCTCAGCCCTACTTGTGCCCTCTCACAGTCTGGGACCCCTCGGGAGATAACAACCTGCTAGCTTAGGCCTGCTCTTGGGTGGCAGAGGGCAGGCCCAATCCCTAGGTGCAGCCCCTGGTCGGGCTCAGAGCAGGGCTGATTGGGGAGTTGGGGCGCCACCCCCTGTCATGCACAGAGCAGGGTGGATCGGGAGGTTGCAATGCCACCCCCAGTCAGGCTCAGGGTAGGGCCGATTGGGGGGTTGGGGCACTGCCCCCTGTCACACTCAAGGCAGGGTAAATGGGGAGGTTGTGGCGCCACCCCCTGTCATACACAGAGCAGGGCCAGTCAGGGGGTTGGGGTGCTGCCCCCTGTCATGAACAGAGCAGGGCCAATCGGGGGTTGGGGCGCTGCCCCCTGTCACACACACAGCAGGGCCGATCAGGGGGTTGGGGAGTTCCCCCCTGTCATGCACAGAGTAGGGCTGATAGGGGAGTTGGGGCACTGCCCCCTGTCACACACAGAGCAGGGGAGATCAGGGGGTTGGGAAGTCCCCCCATCACACTCAGGGAAGGGCCAATGGGGAGGTTGCGGCTCTACCCTGTCACACACAGAGCAGGGCCCATGGGGGGGGGGGGTTGGGGTGCCGCACCCTGTCACACACAGAACAGGGCTGATCAGGGGGTTTGGGCGCTGCCCCCTGTCATGCTGCTCCAGGGGCCAGGAGGCCTCGCTGCTCTGCTGATCCCAGTGCTGGGAGGCCTCACAGCTCTGCTTAACACTGGGGCAGTGAGGCCTTGCTGCTCAGCTGATCCTGGTGCTGGGAGGCATATTACCCTTTTACTATATAGGATAGAGGCCTAGTGCACGGATGGTGGCCGACTGGATTGCCCTGAAGGGTGTCCCAGGTCAGGGTGGGGGGGGAGGGGCAGCCTGGATGAGGGGATGATGGCTGTTTGCAGATGGTCACACCCCCTTCAGGGTGGGGGTCCCCACTGGGAGGCCTGACCAGTCTGGGTGAGGGGCTGAGGGCCGTTTCCAGGCTGGAGGGTGACTGAGGCTCCCAACCTCTCCTTTTTTTCTTTTTTTTTATTCTTGGATTTATTTACCTTCTATGGCTGTCACTGGAGCTGAGAGCCGGCTTTAGCTCTGAGGCTCGGCTCCAGCTCTGAGACCTCAGCTGCTGAAAGCAGGGCTTTGTTTAGCTTCTATAATTGAAACACTGTTTCAGCTCCATCTACGAGGCCAGCTGTCTGAAAGCAGGTTTCTGGGGATTGTTTAGCTTCTGTAATTGCAACATAGTTGCTTAGACTGCAGCTCAGAGGCCGGCAGCAGCAGGCGGGGAACCTTGTCTTCCTCCATCACTGGAGCAAGCAAGCCTCCTGTTTGCTTCAGTTGCTTGGCTGCCGGCCACCATCTTGGTTGGCAGTTAATTTGCATATATTGCTGATTAGCCAATGGGGAGGGTAGCGAACTTACAGTTAATTACCATGTTTCTCTATTATTAGATAGGACTAGAGGCCCAGTGCACAAAATGTGTGCACTTGGTGGGGGGGTCCCTCATCCCAGCCTACACCCTCTCATAGTCCAGGAACCCTTGGGGGATGTCTGACTGACAGCTCAGGCCCCCATAGGAAGGGGTCCTGAGCTGTCAGTCAGATATCCTTAGTGTTGCCACAGAGGCGGGAGAGGCTCCCGCCACTCCCGCTGCACTTGCCAGCCATGAGCCTGGGTCAGGGCTTCTGGCTAAGCAGCACTCCTGCTGTGGAAGCGCACTGACCACCAGAGGCAGCTCCTGCATTGAGTGTCTGCCCCATGGTGGTCAGTGCATGTCATAAAGACTGGTTGTTCCTTTGTTTGGTCAATTTGCATATTAGCCTTTAATTATATAGGATAAGAATGCACTAGAGATGGTTTATTTGCCCTGTCAAAGATGCATCAAAAGAGAAATAATTTTTTTTCAAATGACTAAACCCACTTAGTTATTCAAGCATGCTATCCTTCAAAGGCCAGCTTGGGCAATTTAGTTGCTGGACCTTCTCCCATCACTCTTCTTCAATGAACGCTTATCAAGAGTATAAGGAAATGTGTCCTTATTATAATATTAATTTTTTTCTAAATAGAATTATCCAATTTGATCACTCATTTTATACAATAATTGTGGTAGTGCTGAATACATTTTTTGGTTAATTTTTTTAAAGGCTGAAAATTTGTCACCAAAAATTATATTCCAATACTGAGTCACAAACTGATTTGTAAATTACAACAGATTGTTCACCAAGCTTGAAGCTCCATGAAAGGAGGGATCATATTTTTTTTCTCTGTAAAACACATTGCAAAGCTGGGTGTCAGTGCTCAGCAAATGTATTCTAAATGGTTTAGCGGTGCAGCAGGCTCATCTCTTTAAATTGTTAACTCCTTAAGGAATCTGAGTCTTCTGAGTGCCTACCGAATTTAAAAGAGACTACATAATAAGTGGTCCTTAATATTATGTTAATTTAAAATCAGGTCAGTTCTAAATTTGGGGGTATCATGCCACCTAATATCAAACTATACTATAAGGTTATAGTAATCAAAACAGACACATAAGTCAATGAAACAGAATAAAGCTTAGAAATAGGCCTACACCAATATGGTAAATTATTCTATGACAAAGGAGGCAAGAATATACAATGGGGTAAAGACCATCTCTTCAATAAATGATTTTTGGGAAAGTATTGAGATACATGCAAAAAACAAACAAACAAAAAACTAGACCATTTTCTTATACCATATACATGAATAAATGCAAATAGATTAAATACTTAAATGTAAATTTAAGGCATAAAACTACCAAATCATAAAACTCCTAGAAAAACACATAGGCAGTAAACCCTTTGACATTGCTCTTAGTAATATTTTTTGAATACATCTCCTTGGGCAAGGGAAACAAAAGGAAAAATATACAAACGGGACTACATCAAACTAAAATGTTTTTTCACAGCAAAGGAACCTATAAACAAAACAAAAAGACAACCTGCCAAATAGGTGAAGGTATTTACCAATGATACTCAAAATATATAAACATTCCATACAACTTAACATCAAAAAAACAACAACACAGTCTAATTAAAAATGGGCAGAAGACCTGAAATAGACACTTCTCAAAAAAAAAAAAAGGCATACAGATAGTTAATAGACATATGCAAAGATACTCTATGTTACTAATCATCAGAGAAATGCAAATTAAAACCACAATGAAATCACCTTTCAGAATGACTATCATCAATAAATCGGCAAACTACAAGTGTTGATGAGGATGTGGAGAAATGGGAACCCTCACACACTGTTGGTGGGATTACAAATTGGTGGTGGCCACAATGGAAAACAGTATGGATGTTCCTAAAAATGTTAAAAATAGAATTACCTTATGGCCCAGCAATTCCACTTCTGGGTATTTATCCAAAGAAATCCAAAAAGACTAATTTGAAAAGATATATGCATCCCTATGTTTGTTGCAATATTATTTCTAATAGCAAAGATATGAAGGCAACCTAAGTGTCTATCAATAGATCATTAAATAAAGAAGATGAGGTACCTATATACAATGAAATATTACTTGGCCATGAACAAGACCAAAAATTTACCATTTGCAACAGCATGGATGTACCTAGAGGGTACATGCTAAGTGAAATAAGTCAGACAGAGAAAGACAAAAACCATATGATTTCATTTATATGGGGAATTTAGTAAAAATAAACAAACAAATAAAATAGAAACAGAACCAGAGATACCAAGAACAAACTGGTCATTGCCAGATGTGAGCGGTGTGGGGGACTGGTCGAAAAGGGTAAAGGGATTAAGAAGGACAAATGGCTGTTACAAAAAAGTCAGGGATGTAAAGTACAGTTAGGGAATATAGTCAATAATATTGTAACAACTATATATGGTGCCAAGTGGATGCTCAACTTATTGAGGGGGATCACTTCATACATTCTATAAATGTTTAACCACTGTGCTGCACATTTAAAACTAACATAATATTTAATGTTAACTGTAATTGAAGAAAAAAGAAAATAATCTTAGCCTTATGGCTACTATTTTTCAGCTTTATACCCCTTCCATCCATGTTGGTTCCTAGCCTACTCTTGGCTCCAGCCAATATTTCCTTAATATAACCTTTTTATTTTTAATACTGTTTTCCCTGCCTGGAATTACTTTCCTTTTCTTCCTTCACCTAGCAGGTTTTAAAGACATTTTTTTCTTCTTAGACTACTTGAAGTTTATTATATAAATTAATTTTTATTTTGTATAAGCTTTTGGAGGGAAAGTTTTATATCAGCTTATTTTCAGAGTCAAAAGTATGGACTTAAAATTTCAGAGCTGACAAAAATCATTTATAAGTTCAATAATAATGGAGACAGAGAAATCTATTTCCTAATATTTTTCCCTGAAAAAAAAAAAACTAGATACTTCCATCTTCATTTAATCTGCAGAGGAAATACAAAGAGCTCCAATATTTATTTTTCTAATTAGAACACAGACTATGACCCAAAAGAAGAAAATATTACTCCTATGACTAAAAATTAATTGATGTTGTCTATGATTCAGAATAAATAAAAATAAAGATTACGTGTTAAATGTTTTTAAAAAATAAAATTGGGTCAGTTCTATTTTGCCATTGTTTTAATGTAAATTTTGAAAACTAGACACAATCCCTCCACCAATTTCTTGGCCGTTCTTGTTCGATTTTTGCTATTTCTTTATGTTAATTGCTTTTTTTGGTTCATCTGGAATGTGTAAATATTCCGTAAAAATGCTTCTTTGACTTCTATTAAGCAATTTGCAATAGAATTAAGCAACAGAAGTTTGGTCATTTGGGGAATTATCAAAAAGGAATGTGCCTAGAAGGCTGTTCTTTTTTTCTTTGAAGAACATTTTCCTCTGAGTTTATGCAGACTTGAAGAGGCGAATCCAAGTGCTCTCTAAAGATTATTAGGCAGGACAAAGCATTTAGAGAGGACAATGTGACACGTTTTCTCTGGAAATTAATCAGTCACTTCCAGTGTACAAATCGGGTTCTATGTCAGAGGCTTTCATTTGAATCAAAGTAAATTGCATTAAGGGTTTAGAAAATGGTGCCTATTCATCAAAAAACAAACAAATAAATAAAATATCTTATGTTTGAATAATGTTCTGCAGTTTAAAGTTTTTTCACATCTATTATCAGCCTTGATCTTCACAACCACATGCAATATATATTTCATGCCATTCTAAGTACATTAACTCTTTGGACTTTTTAGTGTAATTAAATATTATTAAAAGCCATTTAACTTCATTAGTGTACAAGTTAGTATGTATGACTAAATAAAAGACTCACATACTATTTTATACTGTTAAACAATTGAAAATATGGTTCTTGTTATGGAGCTCTAGGTTAAAATAGTAGTATCTCAAAGATGCATGTTCTTTAATATTGTTTCATATGCTACCTACAGGTGACATTTTTAATAAAGCTACCATGAAAGGTATTTTCAGCATTGCTTACCTGAATGGTCTTAAAGGAAACCTTACATTATTTTTAATAATATTACAAACCCATTTTTAGTCCTCCTGAGTTGAATATTTGGGCATACTCAATAGATCAATACTACTTAGGATTGAATAGGTTTGTTTGGTTATTTGCTTGGTTATCAGAGAGTGAGAACTTGGTTCTCATTTAACTAAAGCAGAAAATGTCTGGGCAGTGTCTGTCAGTGTTGATCAATAGGTCATTTCTCCTCAACATTCAACAAATTCATTGATTGATTCACTTCTTAAAATATGTTGAAACAGTTCTCTGTACAAGACCATCTTTTAATATTTGTATGGCCACCCTAAAGGTTTTACTTGGGATGCTATCCTTGGTAGTATTTTGTAGTGTATTAGAAACTTTGTTTGTCGAGCATGGCGGAATGATAAATTGTACTTCTGTTTACCTGGCTAATTGTAAGGGTTTGGAAACATTCCTTTGATGTACTCAGAGCAGCTAATGAAGACAGTTAAATAAACAACCTTAATAATGAATCTAGGAGTTCATACAGACATAGTCTGCTAATTTGCTTCTTGTCCCTCGCCCAAACTTTTATGTCTCTCTTCCCAAGTGGAACACCTATTTTGAAATTAATGGAAAGCCAGCTTTTTATTCATAACGCAACACTATACTCCCTCACTTAGTATGACAGTGCTTTGTTTTGTTTTGCCAATATGGAAACTGAAGCTCAGAGAAGTGAAGTGATAAGCCCTAAATTACCCAGCCAGTTGGTCAAAGAGTCAGTCTAGAATCCAGGTTTCCTGATGGTATCCACAATGCTATGATGCTTCTTTAAAAAAATTAGTACGTAGATAATATCTCTTGAGATGCACTCTATATTTCATCAATTAATATACATCAACTTGAGACTATTAAACCTGTCTTTGGCAGGTTTGTTAAATAGTTGTCTCACATTGTCATTTTGCCTTAATGCAGCTCTTATTAACTTGGAGAAAGTATCAAAATTTTCCCTCTAATGTGTTTGGTGCTTACTCAATGCCAAGTGTAGTGCTTAGCCCTAGACTATCAAGTTTGATGGGAAGGTAGATTGAATTTCTGTTTCATTTTCAAGAATTGAGCTCTAAGAGCAGGGCATCCTAACCCCCAGACAAGCTTGTCTTGCAGACGTGGTGGTGTAATGAATTAGTCTTGCACGAGTCTGTGGCTTCTGGAAGGCTAAGCAGGGAATCAAATCCTCCCTTTGTAGTGAGACAAGCTTCCAGAGAAGTGATTGATATTGCTACAGAAGTGGGACTTCAAGGAAGAAATAAGCAGATAAGTGGGGTAATAAGCAGATAATACTACTACTTTTCGCTTAGTGTCTTTTATCTGAGCATCTGAAGGCAGCTGTATCCTCACACATCAAGGCCTCTCAGTGTAAAGAGACAATGGGGTCTCTACTTTTACTCAGTGGCCTCTTCCACAATCAATAAATCAGTGAAAAGATTCCTAAAGAAAAAGCAGTGTTAAATAAATGGATTAAAAAGCAGTTTTTAATCCATTCTCTGGGAAGCTAAACCACCGGGATATGAAGCAATCCCTCTAAAAGTTATCTTGATCTTGATGCAATGTTCTATAATGCACTTCCCCTATAATATTTGGATCTGATAAAAAGAAACTCCTACTGTACCAACTAAGGCATTTACTGTATTTTTAAAACCCTTCTGATCATGTCAGGCTCACTCACTCCCTGTGAGTAATTCTCATTCTTGCATTTATTTTACTCTTTAAAAATGTCCCTTGTAAATTTTATTTTAGGTCGAAGTCCTTAGACAGTAAATCTTTCAGACAGCTTCAGGGCCATTATGACTTCAAGGAACTATTGTGAAGTGAAGCTGTTATTTAATAAAGTTGATGGATCAAGTTAGAGATCTCTTTAGTATGCCTTCATTAATTTTGTACAAATCTTTTTAATTCAGACAAAGAGGCTAAGTTGCCAAGTGAAAATTTTTTCCTTTTAGCAGACCATGACTCAAAATTCAGAAGCCAATTCCTAAGAGAGTTAGAGAACAATACGGGCTGCCACATGATTTTGGGGTAACTTTGTTCCTTATTTAAAAAAAAATAGCTATAATAATAGTTCTAGACATTAAACCACTAAATATAAATACTAAGGAACATTAAAAAATATTGTTGAATCATCCTCTTCATCTCTGCCCTTTTGTTGTTGTTGTCACTTTAACTATGTTGTGTGTGTATATGGGTTTGGGAGCATTTGCTATTTATTTTTTTCTTTAATTATAGAAACATTAAGGTTAGGAGAGATTTTAAAGGTCAGATGAGTCTGGCCTTTAGTTCCATCATTATAATATGTAAGCAACTAGCATACCTTAGGGAAAAAGAATACAGATTCACCCAATCTGTATTCCCCTGAAGGTCATAAAAATATCACTGGATACATAAAATAAAAATAAAAATCACCACTGATTCATGGCTAGATGTTTCAGGTTTTATTGTTTGACTAAAGACAGATTTGTTTTCTTTTAACAAACAGCATTTCCTTTAAAACACATTTCATACTTGGCAGAAGATGAAAAAGAACTGTGTATACTTAATAGTGCCTCTGCAGCCATCTTTCAATGTGACCAAATTCTTTTGTGAGTGGATGGTTTTCTAGTTGAGATAATGGAAGAAAGAAATTGTGTGTGTTTAGGGGGAAGTGATTTGATAAAGAGAACACAGAGATACTGCAGTATACTAATTTTCAGTATATACTAAATTTCAGTATACTAATGGTTATTCTAATCACCTCTATTTTCACCTTCCTCCTAATAGTTTATAAAGCACTTTATATCATTTAACAATCCTTAATTACCTTGCACATGAAGTGATATAGTTGGTGCTATCCACATGTAATAAAAGTAGAAAACACAGTTTTAGTTTTGCCCCAGCCCACAGACTTAGCAACTATCAGAATCAAGACTTTAAGGCAGCCCAATTAACTTAATGCCACTGCTCTCCAAGCCAAGTTCAAAGTGCGTTCAAAATATGGCATTAGATATATCACATCAGCCTGTTATTATCAAGTGCTGTACAAAACGTTAGTAAATCTTGTCATCAAATATTTCTCAACACCCAGGTACAAGCCAACACTCTATAGAAAATAAATTGAGTTAAAAACTACATATAAATAAGCCATTTGCATGAACTGAGTCCACTCAATTTAACTTAATAGGTAGGTAAGTTTTTCAGGCTCTGAACACTATCCCGCAAGTCAGCCTTAATGCCTTTTTTCCACTCCAAACCTAGAGGGTGCTGCTCCTCTTGCTGGATTCTAAGTTCTGTCCTTCAGTATAAGGTAAGAACTACCTTCTACACAATTACCTAGATCCTAATGTCACTTCTTCCTCTGTTTCCACTTAGTTTTACCATGTTATTTGCTTGATTGTGCTTTGCTTCCAGGCTTTTGTGAAGTGCCCTCCAAGGTATTTGTCTACTTGTTATACTTGTTTGAGTGTCTAAAGCATCTGGTCATCATTTTTTAAAAATATATTTTTAATTGATTTTTTACAGAGAGGAAGGGAGATGGATAGAGAGTTAGAAACATCGTTGAGAGAGAAACATTGACCAGCTGCCTCCTGCACACTCCCTACTGGGTATGTGCCCACAACCAAGGTATATGCCTTTGACCGGAATCGAACCTGGGACCCTTGAGTCTGCAGGCCGATGCTCTAGCCACTGAGCTAAACTGGTTAGGGCTAGTCATCCTTTTTTACTGATATATAACTTTCCCTTTCTCATTTAACTCACTTTTTTTTTTTTTACCTTTTAGAATCCCTAAATTTATAATGGAAAAACTTCCACCAGAGAGAAATAGAGATTAGCATTTATTAATACCGTAATGTGTTTATTAGAAAACCCATCCTAGCAGCCAAAATCTAACAGATTTTAAAGCAGAAATTGAGCTGGCTCATGAGATGCAATTCTGGCACCCTTGGAAACAAGCCATGGTGACATGTATAAATGTGTATTTTTTTCTTAGTTAAATACAATGGATAATGCAATTCTTTCACATAGAGATGCAATACTGAGAATGAGAAAAGATGTTTCACATTCATAAAATAGTAGCAAAGCATCAGGACACTTATGTTCTACTTTTGGGTTTTATATTGTCTGTCTCTGAAATGAAAGTGTTTGATTACATGATTTATAAAGTTTCTTAATGGTGTAATATTCTTTAGTTCTACTTTTATTAGTGCTTAGAATTATTTCTCACATTATCATCACTATAAGCCAGGCATTCTCTTCCATCCCTTATCTTTGCAAGACCACATTTTTTTTTTTTTCAAAAAAAGAGTGACAGAGCCCTTTCTCCTGTCCCTGCTATTCTTGTTGGGGCATAAGAAGAGAAAGCTACACTATCATTATGGGTGTGTCTACTTACAGTCCTAGAAAATAATGGGAAAAGTATTTATGAGCCAATGCTTAATTAATTGCTAACTGCTGAGACTCATAGAGGTGCAATGATGAAGAAATGGGACCTTGTCTTTGAGTTTTTAAATTATCCTGAGAATAGGGGCCAGCCCCTTCTGGGGTAGAGTTCTCCAAGGCTCTGAATCTAAATGTAAATGTCAGCCCCAGGTGGACAGAACATTGACTTTTCTAATTAACCTTGCAGGTCAGTCTTTACGGATACAATGATATAGCAACCAGCAGTTTACAAAGGCGTTCTGTGCAATATTTGCTGAAGGTCAGAGGTCAAACAGTGTTGTGACAGTCAGGTGGACTTGGAAGGCACACTTCTCTGGGGAGGATGAGACAGAGAAGAGCAGCTGACGTTGATCTTTGGTGATAGCAATGACAGAAGACAGTCCTTCGAATTCTAGGGTATTTTCTATCTTCTTTCAGTTCACAGGAAGATTTTCTATTTTTAATCCAAGGAGTTAGAAAAATGGAACCATAGGAGATAAGAGATGATCTACCTCACTTCACTATCTTCAGGGAAGTTAAATAGTAAATTATAAAAGCTTAATTACTTTAACTATAAAAAAATAAAAAAGAATTCAACTCCACCACATTCTAGTCTTATTCCACTATATCTTTCCTACTTTATCTTCCATCTCCCATGTCCTTCCATGCTCACCAAAATCCATCTTCTTCTTCTTCCGAATACATAATTTAATGTCTTTTAGTCCTTTTGTTTTATTTTAGAAATGTCTTCTTTCTCTTCCTCTTTTTCCAAAATCCTTAAGACTCAACTCCTGTCCTCACAGGAGATAAATCACTCTTTCTTTTATGTTTCCATAACTTAACACTTAATTAGCATTTATTTTTTATATATTTAATCTTAATGGTAAATGTATTAATTTTTTTAAAATATGTCTGTTCCACTAGATCAAGAAGTCTGAGAACAGATATTGAGTCTTATCCTTCATTGGATCTTACTGCAAGACCACATACAATAATATATGAAGTTAATATTTAAAATGAAATGTGTATGTGTGCAGGTGTGTGAATGAAAAGAAATAAAATGGCCCCAACCAATGGTTTCTAATATCCCTTCTAGCATTAACATATCCCAAATGGATCTATGATTTGACCTCAGAATAAAATGAAAATAACTAATTTTAAATCAATTACTATTTATGTTAGCCTTGACTTAATTTTTCTGTCCAAAGATTCCTCAGGAAGTCAGAGGAGGTAAAACTCAAATTTGAAAATTTGCCCAATGAGGTGAACCAATGAAATATTTTTTGACCTGCTCCTCTTTAGAGTAACAGTGGCAATCAAAGAGAATGTTTGATGCTCATGCTTACCTAGTCTTCTAGGTATTGACCATGACTAAGATTTTATGATGGCTGCTAAATAAAAATTATAAGAATGTGGACCATTGGAGGAATGAGTTTAGAGAGAAGAAGCTAAATATATCTTTTAAAGAGATGCTCAGACTGAAGCACCTGTGCTCTGGTTTGGTCATAATCTTACTCATACATTCAAGACACACCACTCACACTGCCATTGACTCAGCCCTTTGTCACTGTAGCTTAAACACCTTACCCTGCAGAGAATCTGTTTGTAATCTGTTTGCATTACAAAACCTAGTGAATGAAAAGGAATCATTGAAGGAGACTGCATATTTGATTAAGATGAAAGTAGTAAACCCATTTCATTCACATAGCAACCGAGTGGGCAAATAATTTCTCAGTTTTATTTTTCCTTTTTGGGGGGCCAGCTACACCACTGTGTATATATGTGTATGCTTATGTTCAGATTATTTATAATGTGTTCAGATTATTTTTCACATGTTCTTTCTGTAATTTGAACACAACTGTACTTGTGCCCACCCAAAGAAATTATTTCTTTATTGTTATTAAGCTATCATACTTAGTTTTTCTTTACTTTTAAGCAACATGTATTTTAATCCTAAATCACATTTCAGTCATTACTGAAAATGATCTATTGTTTTCAGATGTAGCACTCATCTTGAGTCATTTCTTAAATCTCTTTGTGATAACTGTTACAGAGTAGTCCAGTTAAAGATCCATGGAGATAAGGTTGTTTTTTTTTGGTTTTTTTTTTCCACAAAATCAAACCATGCCCTCCTTAGGCCAGAAGATCTGGCTTAACCATTCAAGTCACAGAGGCACACCTACTTGATTGCACCACTTTTTAAATCAAGTTGTGAATCAGGCTTGGGAAGCTGGAACTAAGTCAATTTATTGTGTCTGTAGAAAAAGGAAGCTCAGGAGATCAACATTAAGAGGAAAAAGCTACTAAAGGGGAGAGAATATCTTTGGGAGTCATTTGTGGCCGCAAGATCTCTTATTTCCCCTGCCAAGCATGCAAACAAATTGATTTTCTCCAGACAGAATTCCTCCCTATTGTTGGGGCATACATGGGAGAGGTTTATGTCTTCTGTGATAGGGCAACTTGTGTGGCACAGGAGAGCATGCAGCCTTAAGCATAGTTTATGTGTGAACTTTAATATAACATTTAACTCCTCTATAACCTGATTTCCTTATCTGAGAATTAGGGGTAATGAGGCCATGCCTGTCTGCTTTACAGGCGGATCTCACGGATCAAAACAGAGTAGTCACCTGGCAAACAGAATTTGAGTGCTGATTCTGCAAACTTCCTAAGCTGCAGGAAGCACAGAACTAAATTGAGCATCACCCTTGCTCTCGAGCTCATACTTTAGTGTGGGGTTCATGAGAACAAACTTAAAAAGTAATGACATGAATCTATAATAATTTAGGTATTCCAGAATTGGGTAAAAATTTAAAGGCAAAAGCAACTGGCTGCCTAGGGAATACAAGAATAGGACCACAGATGCTAGCACAATACTGGGTACATAGCAAAAACTCAAATGTTGACTCAAATGGAGATAGCAAGTTATATGAGTTTTAAAGAACATATTTGAGTTTGCCTGTAGAGAGAATAGAGGAACTAGGGTTCACAAAGCTGCAAAATTATAAAATATATGTACTCTTAAATTGCAATGCGTGATAGATTTCTAATGTTCTTATTATTAGCTTTAATCCACTGCAGCACTCTGCTCATTAATAGGACATTTTCAATTAAGTAATTGATTAAGACTTTCCTAGATAGAAATACAGAATATTTTTATTTATTGTTTTAATATATATTTTATTGAGTTCAGACAGGAATGGAGAGGGAGAGAGAGAGAAAGAAACATCAATGATGAGAGAGAATCATTGATTAGCTATCTCCTGCATGCCCCCTACTGGGGGTAAAGCCTGCAACCCAGGCATGTGCCCTGACTGGGAATTGAACCCGGGCCCCGTCAGTCCCCAGGCTGATGCTCTATCCACTGAGCCAAACCGGCTAAGGCCAGAATATTTTTAAACCAGAACTGTTCATGGGGTTCTTACCAGGATATTGGCATGTGCACTTTGGGTTGGATTTGGTTTTCCATTTTGAAATAATACCCAGGTTTCACTTCCAAACCTTTCTTTGTAGGCCCTGCTTTCTAATCCCAGGGATGCTACGCTTTTCTCCCTACTTAGTACAAAAAATGACACCAGGGCTCTAGCTGGTTTTGCTCAGTGGATAGCACGTTGGACTTCGGACTGAAGGGTCCCGGGTTTGATTCCAGTCAAGGGCATATGCCCAGGTTGCGGGCTTGATCCCCAGTTGGGGGCGTGCAGGAGGCAGCTGATCAATGGTTCTCTCTCATCGTTGATGTTTCTATCTCTCTCTACCTCTCCCTTCCTCTCTGAAATCAATAAAAATATAAAAAAATATGACACCAGGAAGCTACTTATTTTGATGTATTGTTATTATTATTGTTATTATTATTATTAATTTATATTTATTTTATTTTTAAATTGCTGTTTACATTCAATATTATTTTTATTAGTTTCAAGTATACAGCAAAGTGGTTATACAATCATATACTTTACAAAGTGATCTCCCTGATATTTTCAGTACCCAACTGGTACCATACATATTTATTACAATATTATTGACTATATTTCCTGCATGTGCTGTACTTCACATCCCTGTGACTACTTTATAACTGCCAATCTTTTCTTGTCAATCCATTCACCTTTTCACCCAGTCCCCAAACTTCCTTTCCCTTTGGCAATCATCAGTGTGTTCTCCGTATCTATCAGTCTATTTCTGTTTTGCTTGTTTGTTTATATTGTTCTTTAGATTCCATGTATAAGTGAAATCATAAGGTATTTTCTTTCTCTGAGTTATTTCACTTAGCATATGCCCTGTAGGTTCATCCATGCTGTTGCAAATGGTAAGATTTATTTTTTTTATGGCCGAGTAATAGTCCTGTGAGTGTATATAGCAGAGCTTTTTTATCCACTTGTCTATTGATGACCACTTTGGTTGCTTCCATAGCTTGCGTATTGTAAATACACTGTAATAATATAGGGATGCATGGTGTTTTATGATTTTTGTGAGCCAAGGTCCCCTACACTCCACCCTAAGAAAGAGTAGAAATGGTTTCCAGGGACAAAACTTCTTTTTCCCCCATGGCCTGTTGTAACAGGAAGACACTGGAACTCTCAGCCTCTGCATTAAGAGAGGCAAAATGTGATTTTTCCTCTTGGGGTTCATCCATGACTCCAAAGTAAATACATCTCCTTTTTATTTTTCCTAGGATTTTTTTCCCTAGAAAGGGCAAAGGGGATTGATGCAAGAAAAAATGCTGAGTTACCTCAAAATACAGCCTCCAGAAAGAATAAGGCACCCTCAGTCCAACCTATTATTTATGCTTTGGAGAGAAAAGTTGAGGAACTAATAGTAAAGCCTAAAAGTCCCAGGGATACAAACTTGGTCTACATAATCAACTGCCTGACCAACTCTTTAGGAAGAAAATAGCGCAAGGAAAAGATGTGAGATATAAAGTCGATAGGGACACTGTGTGTCATCATCAATAGTGACATTCTGATCTTGGTTAAATAGACACACATAAAGTAAACACATAGATACACAGTAGTAGAGGATGCCAAACATATAATAAAACTAAGTCCAATGAACAGATTGGAAAACTGAAAGATGGAAGGGAAATGTCCTTCTTCAGATAATAAAATCACTGATGGCAGAACCAGAACTTAACCCAAAGTCCATGACTATTGGGAGATGCATGACACTTAAAGGCAAGATAGGTTGTCTTTCCTATGGTTTGCAATAGGGTAAATCATGTAAAAGCTGGTATTGTAGGGGAATGTATCACATTGTGAAACAAGAAGGAAAGTTTCTGTGTTCTGCAATTATCTTGAGTGAATATTTGTTCATTAACTGTCCATTCAACAAAAGAGACTAACTCAAAATCCAGGAGCTGAGTACTGGAGCCCAGGGTTCTGCTGTGGATTCCAGTGCTTTTCCCACTGCTCCTGCTCCACGCTGGCTATTGACAGCATAGTCTGTGACCATCTACTGTGGCAGCAACCATTTGGAGGATAGACAGTAAGTAGATAGAAAAGTAATCACATATAGTTTTAATCAGACTATTTATTGAAGCACTAGAAGATCTTGTGTTTTAAAAAATAAGAACTTATAGAAGATATTTAGTAGCCATGTCCAGAACTACAGATATGAATATGCAAAATGATAAAAGGGTATTAAAATCTATTTTTAAACTATCATAAACTAATTACTGCTATATGGTTGGTTAGGAAGTTAAATGTTGTAATATGGGGTGAAATTTTGATTTTACAGATAAAAATGTAAAGAAGCTAAGTAAACACACCAGTTTTCAAACAAACACAAGTTGGTTTGACTTAAAGACCTGCTCTTTCACAAGTAGCCCAATCAATGGTCTTGGACATGAGTATGTTTAATGAATGATACATACTAGCAATAGGGAGAAATTATTTTTTGTGAGTTTTTACTCTAAAATATATATAAAAAAATAGTAGTTGCTAATGATGTTCTGTTTTTACATTGTTGGTCTAAACATATCTGGTATAATATCTGGAAATCAATGTAGTAATATCTATTGGGCTTTAAAACACTCTTATTTTTAACTGAATGAGTTAATTTCTGATAGTGTAGTACTTTTTTTGCTTTAAGGTTATAGTGTTAAAGAAAAACAGAAGCAAATTGAATGGTCAATTAATGGAAAACAGCTAAATTCATTCGATAAGACTGTAGCAGTTTTAAAACATTGTATTTTAAAAACAAACAAACAAAACATGTAATTACTTGAATATGCACTCATTAACAGGTTAATTTTTAAAATTAGGCAAATGCATATATTTATAAGTATGTAGGTAGACACGTATATACATACTTACCAAAATATATTTTAATATATACTACCATATGTACAGCTTATAAAACATACAAAATTGCATGGAATATGTATCTATGGAAGAGAATATAGCAAAATTTTAGTAGTAATTACCTCTTGATTCTGAAATAAAAGGCTCAAAATGTTATTTTTATGTAATAATGTTATCAGAATTTTTCTATATATATAATATTAAAAAGCAATTAGCTTGGGAATATGTTAAAGGGTTAATATCCTTATTAATAAGGCAAACACTGCTATTCTTATGGAATAGGGTTGCATGGGGGGGACAGGGGACATTAATAGATCACGTAAAGAAAAAAATGCAAAGGGCTAATAAACATTGAAATACATGTAATCAAATCTCACATTAAAATAAGAAAATATTTTTCAATCATTAAATTGGGAAAGATAATCCTTCATATGTGGCCCTTGGCCTCATAAAAACGCAATTTGGTGCAGTCCTTTTGGAAAATAACTTAATTCTGTACCTAACAAGTGACAAGTATATAACCTTTGACCCGGTATTTTTAATTGTAAGAATATTTAGATGCTCATAATAACTTTAAAAATTATTTCTTCTTACAGAATACTTACATAAACACAGGAGAAGAAATAACACATTTTTATTTTGAGTTTTTGTGTTTTGCCTACAAATATAACATTTTTGTAATCTAAAATTTTTCAAATGCAAAATGAAAGAAAACGTGAGCAGAGATGGTATTATCTCTGTACATTTGTTTCTACATAGACTGTTTTTTTATATTTCTTTATTGATTTCAGAGAGGAAGAGAGAAGGAGAGAGAAATAGGAACATCAATGATGAGAGAGAATCACTGATCGTCTGCCTCCTGCACACCCCCCACTCTGGGGGTCGAGCTGCAACCCAGGCATGGCCAGAATCGAACCTGGGACCCTTCAGTCCACAGGCTGATGCTCTATCCACTGAGCCAAGCTGGCCAGGGCTCTACATAGACTGTTTTGGAGCCCTTCAAATGTAACAGACTGTTTAAAGCTGGGGAAGTGACTAAATTACAGTTGTTATTATAAACATAGAGTGAGGTATCTCTGGTCAATGAACTGTAACACTGTTATGGACGTGACATTGAAGGAGGGATAAATACAGTTATGTACAGCACAATGTTTGAATGCATTTTGGGGCCAAAATATACAAGTTCTATTGATTCGACATTTAGTTTTTGCATCTCACTATCTTTATCCTCACCTGATATAGAGATAAGAATAATACCTAAATCATATTTATTTTGACAACTACATTAGTTTGGTGTACAAAGTGATTTCAAGAGTCCCTGACCCATAAAAAATACAAAGAGAGAGAATTTAACCTTGTCCACCATTATACCTTCTACTGGAAGGTCTACAAAAATAAATTATAGCTCTGGTATAACTGTAAAATTTAGGACAAAACTCATCTCTTCTCCTGTGCCCATAAGTCTTATATATTTTTCAGAACCTAGCTAAAGACCCTCAAATGAATTTGATTTTCCTGGTTTATCTTGCTTTGGAATTTAGCCTTGAACTAAAGAGAAAATTAATCCATAGTTGAATTAATTTTGTGGTCTTCAATAGTTTCCATAAATGCCAATTTTCTCACCTATTTGAAGCAGGAAGGGGAAAGAAATCACTTAACTTGGGAAAGATTAGAGCTTTGAAAGTGACTCTAGGTCACTTTCCTTTAACTTTGTGGTAGCTGACATTAAACATTCTAATTGATTTAGTTCTGCAACAGGTGGAAAGTCCCAACAATTCTTAGCTTTCACACATGCACTATAAAAGTCAAATCTGCCGAAACCGGTTTGGCTCAGTGGATAGAGCGTCGGCCTGCGGACTGAAGGGTCCCAGGTTCGATTCCGGTCAAGGGCATGTACCTTGGTTGCGGGCACATCCCCAGTTGGAGATGTGCAGGAGGCAGCTGATCGATGTTTCTCTCTCATCGATGTTTCTAACTCTCTATCTCTCTCCCTTCCTCTCTGTAAAAAATCAATAAAGTATATTTAAAAAAAAAAAAAAAAAAAAAAAGTCAAATCTTTTTTTTTTTTTTTTTTTTTTTTTTTTTACTAATGGCATGTTTGTCATACTGACAATTTTCCTTTTTGACAAATAATTACTGAGGGTTTGAGGTACTGTGTTGGATTGAAAGCATCATTTTTTCCTCTTACTTCAATTAGATACTGTGCTTTGATTCCTATAGAAAAGGCTTCTGTGTCACAACAGAAACTTTGAGTAAGGAATCTACTGCTCAACTTTCTAGTTCTTTCTTATAGCATTAAACTGCTCAATTGAACTCTTCAAGCTTTTAGACACAAAATGAGATATCTTGAATAGAAATGCAGTCTGACCTTCAAAGTTCATAGACTAGTGGGGAAGACAGAGAAGTATACCAGTTTTTGCATTGTAAGATAGTATTAATTATTTCTTAAATAATTCATAAAAGAGAAGATTGAACTTCAACTACAGTATTGGAGAACTCCTCATGAAGGTGGCATTTAGAAAATGTTTTCAATTTATCAGGCAAAAAGAGCGAAAGCATTTTAAACTAAGGGGCCAGATTGAGCAGAGGGGCAGAAGTGGTCATCAGGGGCCAGAATGTGGCAAGCAGAGTGGAATATATGTGAGGCTGAGAGGGAGCTTGGGAACAGACTCTAAAGGGTCTTGAGTATGTGTTGAAATACTTGGTTTTCTTCCATAGGCATTGAGGTAGCCTGAGCAAGGACACCATTAGAGCCATTTAGGGAAGATAAAGTGATGGTAAGGGGGCACTAACTGGGAAGGGAAAAAGTGGAGGCAGTGCTGGATAGCTCTAGTTCTTTCTCACTCAGGTAAATTTAAAAGGATTGATATGTTTAGAACTAGGTACAAATTCTTTCTTGGCCCTAACTTGTTTGACTCAGTGGATAGAGTGTCAAGCCTGCAGACTGAATGGTCCTGGGTTCAATTCCAGTTAAGGGCACATGCCTGGGTTGCGTGCTCGGTCCCTAATAAGGGGTGTACATAAGGCGGCCAATTCTCTCTCATCATTGATGTTTCTATCTCTCTCTCTCTCCCTTTCTCTTCCTCTCTGAAATCAACATATTTACATATATATATATAAATATATAAAATCTTTCTTGGAGTCTCAACTGCTGCTGTAAAAATAACCTTTGCTTACTTAAATAAATGACCATCCAATCCTAGCCAAATTTACCCAACTTTATGCTAACTTCTTTTTTCTCTTAATATAATATAATTAAGGTCTTCCTGAGGGAACCCACTAAAACATGTACTGCATTCTGTGACTTCCTAAAACCTGAGCATTTCCCTACTCTCTACATCTACCCCCAAACACTGAATACAGACATACACCCAGAAGCACAAAATGCTTCCAGGTTTTACTTTCCAGAGTTCTATAGGGACCAGGTTATTTATTACTGAACCTGACAAAAAATACCTGCAGTACTTATGATAAAGGGTTAATATATTTAATGTACAAAAAGCTCTCCCACAAATAAATTTTAAGAAGGACGTTCAACAAAATGTTAACAGTATTATTTCAGGAAAGCATATATTATCCCCGCATCTTAGAAGACTTCTGCCAACACACTGGATTTATAACAATGGCATCTTCATCCAGCAGGCATGAAGCTTTAAAAATCTGAGGGAAATGGCTGAGAATAGAAATTTGTGAGCTCTAGGTAGAGTTGTTCTGACTCCTGAGAGCTTGGGAAACCCACTTAAAGTTTTTGAGTTTAATTACCTGAAGAATGGGGATAATAATACTTACTACATAACTAGGTTGTTAACAAAATTAATACACATTACTAAATCTTTGAGATCCCAGGATAAGCATTGCTTTATGGCAAGTGCAGTAAATAACCTCCTGCTTAAATAAATGTATGGTATTTACATCAGGTATTCACACTAATTCTGAAATTAAATGTTATCAGATAGACTTTAATGAGCTCTTTTATGGAAATGTTTGTGCTAAATTCAAATGCATTATTAGCTAATGTTTTTGTTGTGAGGCAAAACACACTAATTTCTCCCAAATACATTTTAACTGTTCCTTTATGTTATTTAAATATTTCAGTGTCTGTTCAGCTAACTTGACTGCTTCAATTATGCAGTTCAGAGATGAGCAAATCAAGATACAAATATTCAAGTAAAATAAGAAAAAATATGAATAATCCTCTCAAATCATTTCTGTGAAATCTGCATAGAGACTCTATCTTTGTAATGCTCTTTAGAAATCATTTAGTTCTGCTCCTTATTTCACAAACAAGGAACCTGAATCCAGAGTGGTTAAGTAACCTGCCCCAAGGGCACGGAGCTAACTAAAAGCGGAGCTGGGAACAGAGCCTGTGTTTCCTACTTACTCCTGTAATCCCAGGCTATTCCCTCAACTACCCAAAGCAGTCATGAGAGGTATATCTTTTACATAAGATATGTAGGTCTTAGATTTTATCCAGAATCTTGGTAGATATATTAGGTAGAGACCATAGTCAGACTTGATAGCACTAAAGACTGAGATGGTAGATAGATGAAATTTGACTCTTCAGTACATTAAATCCTGATGGAAGCCTGACCAGTTTTGCTCAGTGGTTAAGCATCAACCCAGGAACCAAGAGGTGGCCAGTTCGATTCCCACTCAGGGCACATGCCTGGGTTGCGGGCTGGATCCTTATTGGGGGGTCATGCAGGAGGCAGCAGATTAATGAGTTCCTCTCTCATCAATGTTTTTTATCTTTCTATCCCTCTTCCTCTCTCTCTTAAAAAAATCAATAAAAACATATTTTTTAAAAATCCTGATGGAAATTTTTGAGTTTGTGAAAGATTAAATTTGTTTACATTTTGATAAAACACCACCAAAAATTGAAACTCTGAACCCTAGATTTAGGGGCTCAAATGGTGACAATATCCCACTCCTGTAAAAAAGAATCCAATAATGACTTTCTGGGCAATTGTACTAACCAATGGTGTTTACTTTAGAGCACTGATTCCCAAGCCTGATTCCTTTAGGACTGCCTAGAGGGTGTATAAAATATACACATAAGGGCCACATTCCTGGAAAGACGGATCTGAGAATTTTGGGGACAAATCCAGAAATCTGTTTTTAAAAAGCACCTTTGATGACTCTCTAGGTCACCCAAGTTTTTGAACCACTGGAATTCAGCACAGGTCTAAGGAAGCAACCATCTGCTTTCTACTATTGACCCTGAAGCTGTCAGTAGTTGTAGAAGTTAAATACATGGTACAAATAATTATACTGCATTTTGTAAGTAATTTCTTTCTTTTTTTTTTCCTTGTAGTCAGTGCTTATTTCGTTAATTACAGGTAGTAAGAGGTCATCGTACCAATACTTCAGTGAGAAAACAAACATTATCTCCGATATAAACTTGTAGTGTTACAGAATGTTGTCCTATTCTTGAATACTTGAGATCAAATGATATTACTGAATTCTTTTTGAAAAAAAAAAAAGGAACATTCTTACTAGGAATTCAGAGGCTTTAAAATAACTATCACCCCAAAGATCATATAATTCTTTATATGCATCCTTTGTATTGAAAGGAAAAGTAGAGAGAAGGCAAATCCAAGTTCATAAATATATTGGAAAATTTTATTCCTAAAGTTTATATACCAATCAATTATGATTTTTTTCTAATCTTCTTATATTGCAATTTTTAGAAGAAATCTAAATATTCACTTAAATATACATTGGCCAGATTTAACTTTTCAGCAGGACACGGGAAATTGGCTTCCCCAGTTGGGGTGGAGAATGATGATTAGATATAAATCTATCTGAATTATGTAGAATACTCAGCAGTACTGAGAGTATTTTAGTGATTCACACTATAACCATCAGGGTGCATTTCATCCCCACTAAATCATGGTTAACCAAAGCCAGATTCTACATGAATGTTCTTATGTATTTATAGAAATATGTTTTAAGGCAAAAGCTAATTTGTCTCTCACACTATAATAGTCTCTCTATTAGTAATTTTTTTCCTGTTTATAAAAAGGTATTCTCTTTGAACATTAATAAAAACTAAATATAATAGAGAAAATAAATATTCAAATACATAAGCTATTGTATTGATTGATTCATGTCTTCAGAAAGAATGATAGAAAGAAGCAGGTGTTTTGTTTTTTTTAAGGACTTTCAAAAAAATGGGCACGTTTCCCAGGATTTCTATTTCCTGCATATAATATGGATGTTTGTTTGTTTTTACAAGTTAACGGGACCATGCTCTGAAAAATCAAGTGGCTTGTGTTGGCATAGTTTTGTATGAAACCACTGGCATTTCTCTGGGGAGAAAGAGTTTACAAATTTTTAGCTATCAGGCAGTGGATTTTAATCTTTGTGCTAGGAAATATGACTATGGCTTTGAGAATTTTTCACTCATTGCTAACTTTGTGTAATCATTTTTGAAACTCCACATCTATGTCTAAAACAACAACAACAACAACGAAAAAGAAACAGGAAACAAAACAAAACAAAACAAAAACCCCTTCGGAAAGCTTTCCCTGAAGTTTGACTTTTCAGTTGCAAAGTGTAAAATAACTTTCTGAAATGCTTCTGTAAGCCCTGGTGGTGGGACGCTTTGTGGTTTGTTTGGGGAGATTTGGTTTTGTTTTAAGGAGGGGGTGTACTTTCTGGTGAAAGAGACAGGGGAAAGTTTTACCTGTCTGTCTCTCCTGTTGTGTGTGTGTTTTTTTTCCTCTTTCTTTCTTTTTCTTTAAAGATTGGTGATAAGGAATTCTAACTACTTAATGAGATGGGAGAGGCCTCACTCCATTGGAGTGGAGGAGTCCAGGTGGAAGTTGATGGATTGGACAGGTAAAGAGAAGAGTCCCGCCTCCTCATGCCTATAGTTGAGTATATATTAGGGAACCTAAAATTATGTACAGAGAGAGAAGGAGAGAGAGAGGGACTTGAGTTCTGTTATCTTCTTAGTAGATTCCTATTGTAAGGGTCCTAGAGGGGGTGGGGGGGTTGGCAAAATCCTGGAGCCAGAAGAGAGGACAGCGGCATTGATCAATCTTACAGCTAACATGTTGTACCTGGAAAACAATGCCCAGACTCAATTTAGTGAGGTAAGGATTTTAGATTTCAGTTCTTCATCTAGAGATGCTTTTTCATTTTTATTTTTTAAATGCAAGCTTATATATTTGTGGTTCTCATTTACCGAATAGAATGTTTTTATAAATTGTATATAGGAATCTCCTTTTCTTGGTTAATGTTTTCTGTGGTGACTGTAAGATTTTTATTCTTTAAGTAGAATATGAAAAAGTAGGAGAAAGGGGGAAAGAATAATTTCTGGGTGGTGTTATATTTGAAAAACCTAATATTCAGGAGTTTGTAAAATCACTCTTTATAGGAACAGACTACGCGAACAGGTCACATTCTGCTAGATACATTGAAATGACTCCTCTGTTGGGTGTTCACATATCAATAAGACGTATTAGTTGATTGTGTCTCAACTCAGTTAAGTTCTCAGTTTTATCTCCAGACTTCATCCTAAAAGCAAATGAAACTTTTTTTTTATTTTTTCAAAGTAAACAGGTGAGATTTTTAAAGCCATCTTTGTTTTGAATGTTATCAATCCAGAGACCCACCTAAACCCTGAGGAGACTTCAATCATTACGCTATTGTCTGGTGATGGACTTAGACTTTCACTGTGTAATGACAAAGTTATTTTGGAGTGATGTGTTATTAAATATGTACATGTGCAGACAAATAAATGTGTATTATAGTGTATAGGATTTTATTTAATGAATTAATGATCTGCCTCTCTGATCTCTCGTCAACGTTTGTCTCAGGGATTTAAATCACTGGGCGAAGGTATAAGAAAAAAACTCCTGAAGAGGCTGTAAGGCTTTGAGGAAGTTTTCTAAGGTTGAGGGAGGTCTAACAACAATATTAGTTTACATTCCTCAGAATAGAGCAGCTGTGTTGACACTAATCACATTGGTGGTGGGGAGTGCAGTGTGGAGAGAGCGAGTTCAGTGTTTCGGATGAAAATGCTTGCAGGCGAATGCTTGGAAAAGTAGACTGGGGTACTCAAATTGAGCTCCTTAAAATTGAAAATAAAATGTATAGTATTCTGGTGTAGACGGCAACAGGAAAGGGGAGAATCTAGCAAAGGACAGCAAAGCAGAGCCGGTGCTGTCATATTGACCCTGCTATTGTCTAGACACCTGAACTGTGTAAATATAACAGGGGAAATATCAAGTTATCTAATGAAGGAAAAGGAAGTGCCTATTTTCCATTAAAACATTCAGCGGGCTTGCTTGTCTTCAGTGGAGAAACTTGAGTTTCTTGTTTTACTTTAATATTGGAAGTTAGCTGGAAATGTTACCAAACAATTAAAAAAAATAGAAGTACCTTTTAAGATTATCTTGTTTCTATTTGATCCATTGCGGTTCAGCTTTAACCATTAAAAAATAAATCTGTCGGTCATATCATATCTGACTTTGTGTTTGTTCACGAGCTATTTCATGACCAGTGTGTATAAGCAGGCTGGAATTTGACTATGTGTGTCTGAGTATAATGGTGTAGAAGCAAATTTGGCTTAAAGATAGCTATAAAAAAAAGTATAAAGTTGATGTGAAAGAAATTATTATTTCTCCTGAAAGGATAAAACTGTGTAAATGCTGTGATTAGATGCTATCTGAAGGAATTACTGCCTTTTATGGAGGCAAAGAGTCATGTTGTATGTGAGAGTATTACATCCTTATGATGGAAGAAAATACATTTACATGGGTTTGAGTTTTTAAAAACTTGAGGTAAATGTATCGTCAGCTGCTCAAAAGGTAGCTGTCATTTGCTTTCTGTTGGAATGCTACTAGTGTACATAGAAAACATCTATGGAAAATATGGCTGAATTTCTCTCTTTCCTGCACCTTTTTGTATATTGCCACTATGAATGTCATATCCTTCTGCCAATCTCTGTACTACTCATTATTTAGGCATACCCTTCTGCAGTCTGTGTACTATGCATTATCTTTGTGGCTCAATTTCCATTCCATTCTTTTCTGTGTAAGGTTATGTTTAGTCCTCTGTAAAAATGCAGTTTTACATTTTAGTATATGAAATGCCTGGGAGCTCATGGCCCTGAGAATCCTGAAACTTAATACAAAGTTATAACGTTTTGGGACTCACCTTAAAGTAATGTTTATTAGTAATTGTCAATATGGAAAACAACCACCATCTACTATTATCACAGAAGAATTACTAAAAATTGGGCAAATTAAGAAGGAAAAGGCATGCACTAATTGTAGAGGACATGGACATGTGATGGATGTCTGGAAGCAGGTTGGTATACTTAAGAAAATAATAAACCTTGAGTAATGGAGCCACCTGTGATAGGAAAGACAAATGATGTTGTTACCTTACTGAAATAAAAACAGAATGTCAGAAAAAAAAATAATAAAAAGGAATGTGACTAACCATGAGAGTCAAAATTGTTTTAAAACTATAACCCATTCTCAGACTTCAAATATTTTTAAATGTTATTTGCAAGTAACGTCTATGTGTTGATAACTCAAAAATAATATAAGAACATTATTCTTCTGTACACCATTTTCCACAAATTTCCAGTTCCTTCTCCCCAAGCAGAGCTGGATTTTGGGAAGCTGTTAATGAACAGGGAAGGGTCTGGACGGGAAGAGAACATGGGCAGGATGTAACAGGCAGGGCTTAAGGTTCCACCCTTGGGTTACAATGGAGAGGCCTCAAGCAATCACCATGCCATTGTGCCAGGCTTGGAATGACACAGCCTCTGGGACTGGTATCAGACTTGGAGAGAAGCTCAGAAGAAAGGAAATACTTAATAGATTAAGTTTTAGCTCAACTTGCTTGCCAAAAACTGAGGGGTGCGAGAGAGAGAGAGAGAGAGAGAGAGAGAGAGAGAGAGAGAGAGAGAGACTCAAACTCCTCATTAGAAGGGAACTTTTATTTTTAAAAATCCCCATCTTGGGTCCTAGGTGATGAGGGAGTGGTACTTGGGTAAATGGGTAATTGTATTCTATAATTAAACAGGACTTGAAGGCCCATATATTGAAATACCTCTCTTTACAAGTTAAGGTTAATAATTTTTCTTTCTGTATTTGAGCTGTAGGCATAGAAATATGGCCCATTTACCTAACCTTTTATCTATAATACCAAGGAAAGAGAGATCTAAAAATGACTGTTGTGAAAGTAGACGCTCCAAAAATGTTTTCATAAAAAACTGATGTGCAAATCTAGTTGAGAGCAAAAAGAAAATGCTGAAGCAGGAGAATAAGCTCTCAGATTCCAGGTTTTTGCCATAATTGTCCTCTGGGCTTTCATGCTCAAGGGAGATAGTCTCTCCTGTCCCAATACTGTTTCCAAGGGCTGAATCATATTTTACATTTGCGGGTGGTTTTTCTCTTAATAGTTAACAAATGTATTATCTTGAGTTTTTCCATGTTGTGCTCCCGAGATGTTTAACACCTGAGGTACAAGCACAGTCGGTCAAAAACAGAGGTTGCAGATTTAATTCAGGTGTCAGTTGGGCTGTTCCTCACTCCATGCTGTGGTCTTAGATTGCACTTCTTGTTTTACAATTGGTTGCCCTCAAGCCCAGAGGGGACTGGGAGAAAGAGATCTTAGATCACAGATCATAGCTCATGCCTCCCTTCACTACTACTGGAAAAATGAGTGGTAGTAATAAATCACTTATCCTTTACCTAGATAAGGAAAAAGCATGTTTGGTTTGTTTTGTTTTTTAGAAGAGCAGTGATCCTCAACAGGGGTGTGGAGAGTACAGTAGGAAGCATGAATGAATGCCTGGGTTGACTAGAGCAACCAAAAATATATTGGTTGGTTTTTCCATCATATCACATACATTTTTGAATGCAAGGTTGCTAAAAATTTTCTTAGGCAATGAGATTATTCAAAATTTAGATCCTATATTTTGCTATTAAAAGCATACACATCTAAGGTGATGGTATTTATGTTTATCAAGGAAGTGTATGGGTCAAACTGTTAAGAAATATATTACTGCAAATATGCTCAAGCTTTCTTTGAGCTAGTATGATCCCTTGGGTGGGAACTGAGCCGATGGGATAGAGGGGGTTAAGTAAAAAGCCCTTCCTTCATAATATTATGGGGTTAAACTTTTTCCCTTGTTGCATACATTTTTAACTTCTAATTGTTGTATGTCAATAAATAAAGAAGAACAAACACAGATGCCATAAAGACATCTCAGTGAAAAATAACTTGGCGATTTCCATAAAAGGCTTACTATTTTGAAGATAAAAATGTATCAAGCGTAAGGGACTCATAATTTTCTTTCAAATGTATGATGAGAAAAAATTCAGAAGGCTGATATATCGCTATTGTCCAATGCCAATTTAGTGGACTGAGTTGCCAGTAAAGGATATCTGGTAAGGTAGTAAATTTTGGTTCTGGAAAAGAATGGATTGGTGTATCAGGATAAAACAGTTGACCCAAAAGTTAAGATATAAATTACATTCCTTACCTTCTCTTAAGAACACATTTTGGAGGCACAAGAAAATAGTAAGCATTGGTTTATTCATGTGCTACTTTTGTAAACATTTTATAATTTTCATTTATGCCTTTTAATTAAGTTGTAATATTCATAAACAGTATTATGGAGAAGAAACTTAGAAGAAAGAGCAACTTACCCTTTTTAAATAAATGTTTAGTTACATATGAGATGGCACATGGCTATAAAAATGAGTAAGAAACAGATCCTATACCAAGAAGTTAACAGTTTAGAGGTAATATATATGTTCATACATAACAGAGGACATATCTTCAGTGTCATATGAGAAATGTGAACAAAATAATTTAAAGGTAAGAGAAAGAGAATACCTCAGAGGAAAAGGATCAAGAAAGTCAACATATATATGAAGGATGCAGCTTAACTTGGGAGGACAGGTAGAGCTTTCTAAGTCCTAGAAATATAGGAGGGTACAAGGATTTCAGGTGAATAAACAAGCATCAGCAGAGGAACAGAGGTGGAGTGAACGCTGGTGCACTCAGAAATCTCAAATGGTTCAGACAAAATTGAAAGTATGAAAAAATTAGGAAATGAAGTTAGAAATGTAAGATAGAATGGCTCATGGAGGGCCATTGCACATTTAATCCAGTGACAATGATAAGCCATGGAAGGATTTTGAATAGAGGAGTGGTGTAATGGGATCTGTACCCTGGCCCACTTGGGGAGGATAAATGGCTTTGCTTAAGACTGCCTAGAAGTATAAACCATTTCCCTGCATTGCACATCGGCTGCCTGTTTTGCAAGAACATCCATCACTTCTGTTGGACCTTTGGAAGGATAGAAATGGATTGTTGCTAAAGTCTCATGTGACATGTGTGTTCTCTACCCATAACTCTCTTTAATAATTGCGGGCCCTGCCATGGATAAGTTGGGAATGGTTAGCCTTGGTTTGTCCTCATGTAATTATGTTCTATTCAAATATAATTATTAATAGCACCACATGCACTTTCAGAAGTGTATGGTCATCCTATAAACAAAGACCTCACTTTTCATTATTTTTCCCAATCCCTAACTCCAAAATGATAAAGTAATATAAGTTTGGCTGGAAACCACATAGAGTGATTTTGAAATCCAACACACAAACTATTTAGATCATTTCCCCCATAAAAAAATAAGCATTTTCTTACAATCCAGCCTTTACAGAGCTAACTAAGCACAGTCACTGTGCTAGGCACCATAAGGAAATCAGAGATTACTAAATTGCCGTCAGTGGCTCTGAGAATTCACATTCCTAGAGTGTACATAAGTGGTTTGCAAATGACTCCAGTATAAAGCAGGATGTAGTAAAACACACCAAAAGGTCTCAAAGACAGTGAAATGGCTTCAAACTGTTCATGGTGAAGATCATATTTCACATAGTTTGAGGATCAGAATTTAGCCCTCGAGGGGGGGGGGGCGGGCAGTGAGGGAGAAAGGTCATTCTGTGTAGAGGGTAGAAAATGAATAAAAATTCAAGGAGAACTATACAGGACCAGATAAAAGATCATGATATATTGACTTGCAAAGAGAATGTTGATGTAAACACTGATCTGTATTCATTACGTATGTCAAGATTTTGTAGAAACAGCATCAAAAGATGGTACGGGCTTTTATCTCACTAGAAGCTAGAACCTCTGCATATTTCGAAAGCATGGACAGTGTTCAGAATTTGAGATTCAAAACTTTGTCTGTGTGCTCCAGGGATGGTAAGTGGCATGATGCAGGGAGGGAGAAGATAACCCAAAGGATCCTTGGGCAGGTGAAGTGGAGGGTTTCCTGTTCTCATTCTTTAGGCTTCTACTACGACAGGTAAGATGCCTTACCCACATAGGAATTCAGTAATTACATTTTTACAAATTTAATCTAACCTGGGAACAAAATCCAGACTGACTCTCTATGTCAATTAGGATCAAGTTTATTTATCAAATATTCATCCTAGAATCAGGACAAGAAAACCTTGTTCTTTGGTCACTGCTCTAAATGCAAATAGTAACCCTGGAGCTAAATGTGAGACAATATATCAAGTATGACATTTGTCCAAGAATGAGAATTCCCAATTCTAATGGGGAAATGATAGAGCAGAAGCAGAAGTTAATGTCCCATTTAAGAAACAAACAACCCCTGGAATTAAACAAGAAATAAAAAAACAAAAATTGAGATCTTGGTATTTCAAATTTTAAAATATTTGCCATAAATTTTTACAAATTTCATTTCATGCAAGGATACACATTTGCATTTTAGATTTGAACAGAAATATTGGGCAAAGACATGTGTTTACCCATTTTAATATCCTCTCCTTTCACAATCTCCTTCATTACTTCCATTCCACCCAGGAAGAAAACGTAGGCAATTAAAGAGATAATAGTGGAGTAGGCCAGGATAGGTTGATGGGGGAGGAAATTCAGTGACTTGATTTAAAGGCAGAGGAAATAGGCATGAGGAAGAACTGGGCCCTCGGATAAATGAGGGATGTCCAAGCTTGTAACTCATTCCTTTCTCTTCCTCACCCACCAAATCCTCCACTTGCGCAAAGCAGATTTAGAAAAGTATCCAATATTGGCATGTGATTGTCCTACTTTTAACTCTGTGAAGACATTAGGGGAAACAATGAATTTCCACTAACTACCACATTGTTATACAACCTCCTTTGCAGAAATAAGTAGTGTAATGAAGTGTCTGTAAAGTCTTTTCAGAAATAGTATTGTATTCTTCCCCAGATTTTTTTTTTAAATTTGGACTTATAGTATAGCACCCCTATGCTATTCAAAAAGCATTCCTTCCCATCTTTTGCAAAACAACAACAACAAAAAAACACACACAAAAAAACTATGTCAGAAACTTCCTTATTCCATGTTTGATAATGACTAACTTTATAGATGCTAACTTTCTTTTCCAAAGACAAGCTAAGATAGGACTGTCCTGTAGGTTCAAGCTAAGATGGCTTCACAGGATAATATTCACTTGTCAAGTTAAAATTCAGTCAGTGGTGTCCAGGTAAGGCCCATGTTGGTTCTAGGTGAGGGAATAACTGGCAAGACTCAAACATGTTTGGAATGTTAGTGGATGTGTATAGAGTGTAAAGTGGTATCTTGTGCAAAATGTGTGATCTGAATTGCATCCCCCCTGTGTTTCTTAAATAAAATTAAAAAAAAAAAAAAAAAAAAAAAACTCATGAAAGCTGAAAGAGGGAATTTTGAGTCAAACTTATGGTGTGTTGCCAGAGACGGAAATTTATGAAACACTCGCGTCAGCTCTTCTGGAAACACTACAAAAGAAATTGCTCTACTTTCTTATTGGTGCTAAAGCCACTAATAGGTGCAGTTTAGTATAATACCCCCATGAGAATTACCACCCCCATAGTGAGCTTGCCTTGGAAAGAACTCTGTGCAGGCATTTTCTTTTTCCTTTTAAGCTTGCGCAAAACACCCAAAGGGGCCATTTCCAATCCAGGCAGTGATCTTTCTCAAGTTTATTCTTTCTCAGATCACAGAGACAATGAGGAATATGTCCTGTTTACTCAAATCAGTCTGGATTAGTGTCACTCTATTGATGGAGCCCGAATTAAAAGGAAAACCATTACCCTCTCAAAGGGCAGCATCAGATGTTTGGGGAATGGCTTGATTACTTTTAAATAGACCATGTGAAACTCTGCCACTGGACTAAGGCTGAGGACTCTACAAGACTGACACGGAAAATGGTTACACTGGGTGCAGTAACCATTTCTAAGCCTTAGGCCTGGGAAATTATTTCAATAGAAGATCCCAATGAGCTTGAAAGGCTGAACATCAGAACAGTGAGATTTCAGAAAAGATATTTACCCTGACTTCTTTCTGCAGCCCAACACCACCAACCAAATATTTATCTCCAGGACAAATCCTTTCCAGTTTATAATGCTCTGCTGGGGGCTACTTCGCCCTCCTAAACATTTATCAATCCTCCCCTGGTTCAGAATAACCCCCTCGTCCTCTGAACTCTTGTGCTTCTCTGCTCCTCCCTCATTACTGGCCATGATGACCTGATCCCTTCTTCCCATCTCTAGATTGGAGGCCCTTGGAGGGCAGAGGATGTGTAGTATGCTGGAAGGGTGTCTTCAGATAACACCGTAGCATGTTTATATATACTTTCAGAAATGGCTCTTTGTGACTGACCTGTGCAAAGAGCTATGCATTCACACACATTGTACAAACCCTGTCTCTGCCTGTATGCCATGATTCATATGCTTTTCCTTGACATCTCTTACGTGTGTGTGTGTGTGTGTGTGTGTGTGTGTGTGTGTGTGTGGTGCGTGGTGTGTGTGTGTGTGTAATGAGCCCTGGTAGGTATTTATTTCCATTATGCTTCAAATGGCAAGAACATTTTTAAAAGACAGGGCAGTTTCCTGAGTAAGGAATGGCTTGTACTCTAGCAGAGGTAAACAGTGTAAAGTGTGTGCTGCTTTCACTTAATTAATTACTCATGGGGACAGAGAGTGCGCTTGATTTAAAAAAAAATAAACTGAACAGATCAGATTTTTATCTGACTTTGCAGTCTCTGTTTAAAAGTGTTTACTTGCTTCCACACTGTTCCCCTGATTCGTTTTGTCCCCTGTATGTCTCTCCATCATCGCCAGAGACAAGGGTGGTTTGCACTGGCTGAATAAGCTTGATGATTCGCAAACACTTTCCCTTTTTTATTTTCAATGGTGTTATTACTAAAGGATGTCTGAGAAATCTTTGTCATGTTGCTCTTAAGATTGGTGTCCCAGTTTTTTCTTTTTTGCCTGTTCAAATCAGACACTAATGAGCTGTTGTAATTATTAAACGATTGATTGATAGTTACTTTCATAATGGGGTAAATAGAATGAAATGAATAGATGAGTGTCTTAAAGTAAGGCATGTCTTCTGCATGGCTGGAGACTCCGTTTTTATTTTGCAGATAAAAGTGACAGCTTAAAGGAACAGTCCAATGTTACATAAGTCACCATGTGTAATTACAAAACATAGTAAAAAACTAAAAACTTTAATTACCTCAATTATGATGGACAATGTATCAATCAGCAAAGAACTTGACAAGCAGAAGCAAATTGGAACTCATGAAACTGTTCCTCATTTGAATATGTACAGAGTAATAAGACTGAGACGCACATTCCTTGTTTCATGCTTCAGTTTTCCACTTGTAAATAATGGCTAGTGTTTTCCACCTCTGAGTGTGAACTTTGGAGTATGCGGAATGAAGTCATGAATTTAAACCATTTCCAAGAAATGATCTGTAAGTCTGATAAACTACAATCTAAGTTCCTCAAAACATGTGTTTGTAAGTGCCCTTAATTATGGCATTCTTCTAAAATGCATTCTGGCTAACTGGGCAGAAAATTATGGAATGTAAAGAAGGAAGGACTGATATGGTGGCCTATCTACCAGAAACAAATGTCTTACCATAAGCATTTTTCTGGGAGGTTTCTTTCCTAGGCAAACGTGCTTTGGCCACAAGCACCATCATCAGAAGGACGTGAATAATTATGGGATCAAAAAGATTCAGATTCTTATTGCTGACCTAGATGCATTATAAACAAAATGTAGACCACTAGGTAAACACACACACACACACACACACACACACACACACACACACACAGAGAGAGAGAGAGAGAGAAAAAAAAAATACTGCATTGGCACAAAAATGTGTATGTTTTGTTTTAAGGAAGTAGAAGCTCATTAATAAACTTCCCAGCTAGGTGTGAGCTATCAAGTATTACTCATTGCCTTGTGAGTGACAGGACTGGCTATTCTGCTACTAGTTCCCATAAAAGCTGAAGCTAAAAGCACAATTCCCACCTACCAAAACAAAGCAAAACACAAAGTGAAGGTCACAGAGATTACCTGGAGATGCGCTATAAGGTTCACCTGGCAGTAGTTTATAAAGAGGTGAAACCAGTCTGGAGACAGACTTCAGCATAAAAACCAATACTTCGTTGTGTTAGAATAGCAGAGACTTTCTGATAGTGGTTTTTATTTTGAAAGGTGCTACATGTATTTTTTTAATAAATATTTCCTGAGCATCTACTGTGTCACAGACACTGTTCCAGATATGACACTCAGCACTAAGCCTGCCAGATAAATGTATTCTCATAAATGTATGCTCTACCAGAGAAATCCAACATTAAAATTATTAATGCAAATAATTATAATTACATGACGCAAATGGAAAATTAGAGTGTTACGAAAATGTAAAACAAAGGAGAATACCTATCTGGTTAAAGAAGGCTTTCCCTGAGGGATGACAGTGAAGCTAAGGCTTCTAGGTGAGTGGGAAAGAGCATCCACAAACAAAAGGCTTGAGGACTGAAGGAGTTTTTCGCTTCTGAAAATTTGAAGAAATGCCTTTTTGGTCTTCCTTTAGTGAGCAAAAGGGTGTTTCCAATAGTGAAATATAGGCCATGTTAGAGACCTGGGACTTTATTTTAAGAGAATCGGAGCTCTCTCAAGTTATTCAAGCTTGGGAGTGATGTGATCAGATCTGCAGTGCATTTCAGGGGGTAGCTCCAAGGAGCTCGGTCTCTGACTCTTGGCAATTACACACATTCTAAGAATGGTTAAAGCTTTATATTCTCTTTAATAAATAGAAAATATTTTCTTTAGATATAAAAGAGGGAGGCTTGCTTTGAGTGTAACTTTTAGATAAAAATTCCAGTCAGACATTTGAGTGACTCCGATTTACTTAAGAAAGTGACTTCTCTAACCAGACTGACTGGTTTCACATTTGGGCTCTGCCACTTACAACCTTGAGCAAGTTACTTAAGCTAGTGGAGCTTCAGTTTCCTCATCTATGAAATATGTATACAACCTGGAATAATAATGCCACCTTGCTTGTGAGGATTAACTGAGTAAATACATGCAAACGCTGAACACCATAAGGAACGTAGTAAGGAATCAGAGTATGCATCATAATAGTAGTAATAACACCTACTATTATTTTGCTATAGAGGATTGAATATGGATGTTTCAGATTTTTACGTAATTTTCATGGTCAGGATTGAGATGTCTTCCTTTCAGATCATGGGAGCAAAGCTATCCCCTGTGAGAAAATGTTCATCACATTAAATCACACCATTGTTTTAAGTCATAATTTCTGATATGGACTAGACAGATACATTATCAAAATTCTTTTTAAATATTTTAGACTCACTTGAGAAACCAACATAGCATTAGTGATGAACTTGTAAAGTCACCACGGTATCATTTCCATATAAATGGCCTAAAATTCATTAAAAGTTTTCATGATTGTACTTTCTCTACTTAGTGTTATCATGTCTGCTAAATAAATCTATCAAAACAGTGATTTTATAGATTGAAAATGTCCTCAAATGTAATTTTGTTCCAACTTTAATATCTCCTGGTTTACTTTAAAGAAACTAAAACTGTATTTTTTTCCTATTACCTGGATCAAGAATTTCTGAATATTGAAATTATACCTTTCTGTTTTCTGCTAAGCCCAATGCTTCCCTGGTATGTAAAATGATGTAGGTTTATTTCTGAATTGAGATGCTCATGATTTTAATTTTGTTCATTATTACTAGAAGGGAGTACTTATTGAAATCATAGAATTTTAGTTTATTTTTCCTTAATTGAGCTCTACACAGTATAATTTAGCTACTTTTGGATCAAGTTTTAACTTTAATACATTTCAGCTTCTTGGCTTTTCAAATACTATGTCTTCTGTTGGTTGACATTGTGGCCACCTCATCAGCCAACTTTGTTTTTATTTATCTCATCTGCTTTGTCTGGTGCTGGTTGGGGCTTTTAGAAAACTCTCTCCTAGGTTATGGAAACTTGGTTCTCAAAGGAATCTTGACACTTTGTATCAGAACATAAAACATTTTGGTAAACAATCTGCCTACTGTCTTTCTAGGTTTGTATGTGTGTTAATTGCTTTACTCTTACATATGGTTTATTACAAGGCTAAATGTATTTTATCCGCAACATTCACTCTTTTAGGATCATTTGAACTACAAAAGAAGTGAAATATTTTACATATAACAAAATCTGGTTTTGAGAAAAATGTGATGCTAAATAAATTCTTAAGATGGAAAGTAGGTACTTTAACTTGACACTATAACACAAATATATTCTTGACCTTGAAAGGAGCACTTTAAGTCAATTGTGTTTAATTCTAGCATAAAACAAACTATCATTCTCGGAGGTGAGGCAGGTGGTAGGAGACGAAAAAATGACAAGTATTTCTCCCTAAGGCAGTGCTTGTTGAAAAGTCACTATCCTGCTCATATTTGTGGATGAAAATGTAGTACTGTCTGCCAGAGAATACTCCAAATGAATGTTTTGTAAAGCCAGTGTCATGGAGAACACTGTTTTCTTTTCCCAGAAAGGGCTTTAGAATGTTCACAAAAGCTCCTCCATGAAACCTAAGGTGAAAGGTGATATCAGCCCAGGAAACTATATATGCTGCCTGAAACATTTGAAATGTCTACATTTGGCTGGGCCAATCTGTATAAAGAAAAAAGTTATCTTCTTTAAAATCATCTCATGGCATTTTAAAATAGCTTTGCAGATGAGCATGTGCATTTCTACAAGAATATTAGAATTGGCTCACTGTTGAACTTGATATCAGAATCAGTCTCCTGATAGCTAAGACCCTGGTTGCTCCAGGACCTGGCCCAGGGGTCCACAGCACATCCGTGGCAGTTGAGACTTAGACCCCATCATCCAGTCTTTTTCATAACTAGGATTATTCAGAAAAGTAAGGAGTGCTGAAGGATGTACAAACCCCTAGCCTCATATAACAGTCAGTGAATGCTTTTAAATATAATTTCTACCAAATGAAATGTGGGCAAGTAATTATTTCCTGTGATAAGGGAACATCTCAACTGAGGTAAATAAAGTGTGATGATATATCCCAACAGTAACCTCTCCTATCCCTGATTTGGCTCTCATTCCCATTTTTTAACATCTGACCATGTATTATTGGCTATTATTGCCATGTGGCCATAGTTAGTTATTATAGACAGTACTATCTGGGAAAGAGAACTTATAATATTCCTCTTATACAGATAAATCAGAAGAGTGATATTTTCAGAAACAAATTATTTCTAAGTCCCTGTTTCCATTGTACTGATCAAATGATTTGATTGGAATCCTTTCCTGATGTTAAATCTCTTTATAGGAGTGTAAGTGCATCATCAACTTTAAATAAGTAGAAATCCAGGTATTGAATATTGAGTTTTATTTACAGCAATATATACTTATACAGTATTTCGGAGTTGCTGAGAAGAGAATTTGGGCTTGTGCTATATTCAGAATTTAAGATTATTAAACTGTGTAATCCACAGGGGGGAGGGAGACATAAAATGAAACTGAAGAAACTGAATTTATAGGGCACTTTTAAAGCAGTGAGCAGTCAGGAAAAAAATCTAATCTTTTATAGTGTTATTTTAATTTTAAGCATCCAGATTGAATTTTATTGAAGAAATAAGTCAGTCTTTAGATGGCTATGAGAATGAAAATGGCTTGGGGAGGGAGAATGGGGGATAAAACCAAATAAGAAAATACTCTTCCTAGATTTGGCTATGGTAGTTTTACTCATTTTTTGTTTTAATGATGAGATTCAGCCTTTGGGTGTACCTACACTTATCATACCAGCTTCATATTTCAGAATATCCCCAGGCAGTTCTGTAAGTACGTGAAATATGCTAAGTCTCTGTGACCAAAATGTGTTTGATCCTTTCTGTGGTCAGATTAGCCAGTCTGTGATGAACTGAATATATTCCAGCTACAGACGTTGGTAATTTTCCTGGGTCAAGGAAGTAAGTCTCCTATTTCAAAATTATTTCCTAGGCAGTTGATTGTTTTACTTTATCAGGCTTACCATAATATCAGACAATTTGTAGTCATTTTCATCTTTTATACTTCGTGGAAATAAGACTACTACTTTTGCAGATGTGATGGGAGAAATAGAAAACATTTTTCATTCATCCCATTCATTCATTTATTCATTCATTGACTGTAAAGTATATTAACGCTATTCTGAGATCAAGATACCTAGTGGTTAGAAATGAACAATCTACTTCCTATTTTATTTCAAATATTCTAACAGTTTTTGTTACACGAGAAATACATGGGACATCAGGGACCCTCATAGAGTTCTTCCAAGGGCATTTTTTTGACTGATATGGAAGTGCCCTGTTCTGACTTCTGAGCCTCTTTTATTTGTCATTGTAAATAGGCATTAAATTAGCATCTCAGCTCCGTGTTTATGGAAATACTTACAGTAAAGAAGGGGCACAAGGACTGCTCCTTTCACCCCAGCAGCTTCCCTTTGATGGGACATAAAGGACAAATATTGTGTACATTCACCTGGCACAGAGCAAGCTCCTCAGGCAAGCAGAGTGCCACCACCAAGAGCCCTGCGTTTGGTTTCATGCTCTGCTGTCACCATTTTGGCACGCTTCATAATTTATGAACCAGAGGCCCTGCGTTTTAATTTTGCAATGAGCTCTGCAAATTATTTTGTAGGTCCTGCCCATATAACACTTGTTCTTTTTGGCTGTGTTGGTCTGTCGTTGCCTCCAATCACACGTCGTCAATATGTCCACTTTCTCTTCAAATAAAAAATATAAGCTAATAAACTTTTATTGATGCTAACGAAATGGTTTTTAAAATTATCTTCAAAAGTACTGTTTCCTATGGTACGTTCATGACATTGATTTTTAATAAAGCTGTGAAAAGTATCCAAGTAGATTTCTAATAATACAACTTTTTCTTTGGTGGGTTTGTTGTTATTTATGTTTGGGGCCATGTAATTCATAGTTAGTAGTTTGGGTTTTATGCTTTTTTATTTTTATTTTTTAAGATTGTTGAGTATACTACTTGGCTTATGTTTTTTTAAAGTAAAAATTTGCCCTGACCAGTTTGGCTCAATGGATAGAGCGTCGGCCCGCAGACTGAAGGGTCCTGGGTTCGATTCCGGTCAAGGGCATATGCCTGGGTGACATGCTTGATCCCTACTAGGGGGCATGCAGGAGGTGGCCGATCCATGATTCTCTCCCATCGATGATGTTTCTATCTCTCTCCCTCCCTCTCCCTTCCTCTCTGAAATCAATAAAAATATATTTTAAAATAAATAAATAAGGTAAAAATTTGAAAAAAAATTCAATTGAAATATGTTTTTCAATTTTTTACCTTGGATAGTAAGCAGCTGTTTTGCCCAAGCCTGAGTAATCGAGCTTTAAGTTACAAATGGAGGCATTTGCTTTGGAAGCTTATCCTGTTGTGGTTATGTAAGATATTGCGCCTGGAACTGTATGGAATTAAAAATGATGGCACTCAAAATCATATTATTAATCACTTTTAGAAGACAGTTTCTGCTGTTTTTGCGCCACCCAACATGTTCAGTCCAGGGGTCTCCTTTGTGCCTCCGGGGTAAATGGAGTTTTCATTTTTCTTAAGAGAAGCACTGAGTGTTTGCTCATTGGCTTTTAAAGCTGGGTCCCAATACTTTACTCTTTACACATATTGAAAAAAAAATTCAAAGGGCCATGTTTCTTTGTTCTCATCCAAGCCCACAATTAGCTGAAGTTCCATTCTGTGTAGCTGGAAGGAAGAGGAAAGGGGTGGCCCAACAAGCACTTTACTGCCTGTGAGAAAGTGCTCCTCCAAGTTTTTGTCCTTTTTGTCAGGGACGGCTGCCTCCCTAATTGTACTGCTGTAGGGAAGCGCGTGCCTCTGGGAGCATGGTCTGATTCCCACAGGCCATCAGAAGCACTGTGTATACTGACCCTTCATGTGAACACAAATAATAACTTTTCAACCCCCTTCCCCGGCTCTTGCCAAGGCCTTGGAAACCTCACAGCTTTCCTTTGGCCAGGGGTTTGGATGCTTTGTATGGGTCTCAGGTTGTATTGTTTTTTCTCCTCTAGTTGTCTTACCTCCAGTTTTGCTGCACTTGTCAATTGAGGAAACAAGGTGGAGGAGAGGGGAGGAATCGATGTAGAAGTCAGAGGGGAGAAAAGGCGCGACAAACAGCTGCTCTTGTCAGCATGGGGATAAGTGTAAAGAGATTAATAGTCATTTGAAGAGCAAATGGGGACGTGGCATTCGGCAGTGGAATGCGAATGTATAAATGTACTGGAATGAGCAGGCGACCGTTAACATTTAGACAGATGCTCTCTGGACTGAATGGAATGGCAGAGTCCGTTTGTCCTCCCACGTGAAGTGAAATGCAGAAGCCTTAGTAAAATACTTTTACTCAACGTTAATTTAATTCAATTTTTTTAAGCATCTATTTCTTTGTGAGTTTGTCTGACTTAGTCTGGAACTCTCAGAGTTATACAGGGTAGGGCAAAAGTTGTGAGAACACCAAACAGAGTTTATTCTTGCATTCTTATTTATTAATTGCTGAATTTTCCATATGAACAACTGTAAACCTCCTTTTGCCCCACCCTGTATATCAACTGAAGAGCCAGGCAACTCTTTTCCTTTATAAAATAGGAACCACAGTACCACAGAACTGCCGCCTTCTTCTTGTCTTCGGTTTGTCTTCCCTTAGTTAAGTGGTGGTAACAGTGAGATTTCCGTGTTTCAGAAGGTCTCACAAAGGGAAAACGGTACACTAGGCCCTTCTGGAAATGTGTCCACTTTGACTCAGGTTTAGGAGTGACTGTCAGGTTTAGTGATGACTATTGTGATGTTGTGGGCAAGGCCCTAGACATGGAATCAGAAGATTTGGTTTCAGAATCCCCATTCTTTGCTTATTAGCTAATGCTTGAGCAAATTACTCCCCTTCTCTCATAGTCATACAGTAAAGTTGTCTTGCAGATTAAATTAGAAGAAATTCATTCTTTCCATTAACATCTTATTGAGTCCCTCCTCTGTACTCAACTCTGTTCACATCAACATCTCTGGCAGAAGAGCTGCATGAGCGAAAGGACTTCTAAATTACATCCAACATAGAATTTTAATCATCACTATATTGTATTTCTCTTACACATATTCTATTCTATAGAAAATAAACTGCTAGGAAATGAAAGGACAGATAAAAAAATAGGTTGTGTTTGGATGATATGCAGGCATGTCACCTTTTAAAATATCTAGGTGGCTCTCTCTAACCCTACTACCCATGCCCTCCAGGCTTTATGAAACCAGCCTTTGGGGGAGCACTGGATACCCTGGGACAAATTTAGAATTACAAAATGATATAATGTATATGCCCCATATACAATAATTTGATGCTTAAATCCCCTCAAGAATATGTCTACCCAGTGGTCTTTCTCATTCTGAACACCATACAGAAGGAAAGAAAGGAAAGGGAGAGCAGGCCGTATTCATTTGTTTTAAAGAATTCCTAAGCAGCTACTCAGTACTGGGTACTTTTGGCCTCATTTGTGAATAAGCATATTCTACTTTTTTAAATTAAATATATCGGTGTGACATTGGTTAATAGGATCATATAGATTTCAAGTGTGGATTTCTATGTTATAAGATCTGTATATTGCACTGTATGTCTACCCCCTAAAGTCAAATCATCTTCTGTCGCCATATATTCTACTTTCAAATACTCTTGGGAAGACCACAGTCTCCAAAGCCACATGCTAAGAGGCATTGATCTGTTCAGATCAGTACCACACAATCACACACACGCATGCCGGAGACGTTTCTTATTTCTGATTGTGTGACACCAATTGGACATTTTACCTTGAACATTAGGGACCTGAGGTGGAACTCTGTAGAATGCATGCACTGAATGATGCCTTTTTTGAAGCAATGATCTGCAGCTTAAATGGCTAACATTGAGGTTTCTGGGTGTCCTGCAGCCACAGTACACGAACCTGGGGCTCCTGAACAGCATGGACCAGCAGATTCAGAACGGCTCCTCATCCACCAGCCCCTACAACACAGATCACGCGCAGAATAGTGTGACGGCACCCTCGCCCTACGCGCAGCCCAGCTCCACCTTTGACGCCCTCTCGCCATCACCTGCCATCCCCTCGAACACTGACTACCCGGGACCGCACAGCTTCGACGTGTCCTTCCAACAGTCCAGCACCGCCAAGTCAGCCACCTGGACGGTAAGAACACCCAGAGCTAATAGATGGGCCATTAAACCTGACCCCCAAGTACCAGCGTCATCTTCAACACCCCCATGGATTCCTCCCCATCCAAAGCTGAGTGATCCATATTGGCATGATGGAAAATTTCTCCCTGTCCTCTAGGGACATTTTGTTCTTGAATATTTAATACTGAACCAGACACAGAAAATGTGCCATTGAGTAGGAGAAGCCCCGATCTGAGAACCGAAGGCTGGCTCCTAGCAATTTCAGCCTGTGTGTTCTTGCCTGGCTCATGCTGTTGGGAGGTCTTTTGTGTGAAAATTTTTTTGAAAAGTGTAAAGCATTATGCCAACAAGAATGATCATAATCATAGGATATGTGTCTGCAGTCCCCTGAATGGAGGATGGTTACCAGGTTTATTATTTCAAAAAAAGTAAACATTAAGGTGTGATTTTTTTAATGAATAAAATCACAAACACAGCATCTATAACAAGAAATTAAAATTTCATTTACTAAGGAGGGGATAAATTTGTTTATACATGTAGGTTCTATAACATGGATTATAATTTATTCATACATGTATATTTATTACTTAGGAGCATTTTTCCCAAAAGGAAACCTCTAAAACTATCAGAGCCCGGAACTAGTCCAAAAATATTCTGATTTAAAACGCTGAAAAAAAAAAACCCACACACCTTTTCATATATAGCTTTTATAGGAAAATATAGAAATATTTTTAAAAATTCAAAAGGTACGCCGAAACCGGTTTGGCTCAGTGGATAGAGCGTCGGCCTGCGGACTGAAAGGTCCCAGGTTCGATTCCGGTCAAGGGCATGTACCTGGGTTGCGGGCATATCCCCAGTAGGAGATGTGCAGGAGGCAGCTGATCGATGTTTCTCTCTCATCGATGTTTCTAACTCTCTATCTCTCTCCCTTCCTCTCTGTAAAAAATCAATAAAATATATTTTTTTAAAAAATTCAAAAGGTACAAGAATGTTCAAAGTTTATTTTGTAATGGATTATAATATGAATAGAGCTCAAATAAAAGGGAGGGGACTGACAAGACTGGTTTCAACCGATTGATCAAAGACTGCCCAATCCCAAAGTGGTGTGCATGTTTGTTAAAAAATTTAATGTTTGCATGGATTATAGAAATGCTTCCAAATATCATCATCTTGTTGAGAAGTAGCTTTAGAATTGTCTTAACAGTTTTTTCCTCCTCATTGGAAATCAGGTTTCTTGGGGAAGCAGTCTCTTTTTGTGTTATAGTATCCTGCTCACTGCAGGTGTTAATCCAGTGAACAGAGTTTATGTAATAATCTGCACTCGTAACATTGCGTGCCAACATAATTTCACATGTGTTCTCATTTTGACCTCACTTCTGTGTGAGCCAGGTGGGACATGTTGGATAACTTCCATTTTACTTGTGAGGAAAGCTAAAGAATGTGGAGGTTAGATGACATCCCTAAGTTACAGAGGCTTTTGTGTAGCCAGACCTATTTCTGATTCTGCCCCCCCCCCCCACTAGATTGATGTGCTTTCTTTCCTCATCATTTCACATCAGGATGTCCCAAAACCATTTAAAAATTTGTTGTAGGGCTTTTCTTTCATGGTTTGAGAAGCGGTTCTGTCGATATTTCAACCATAATGTCTACTAGCTTAACACTTGATCTTCCCTCCATGTGTTATTCATCAACTGTGTCATAATCTTTAATCTCTTTTATAGTAATAATCCTGGTGTTGGACACTAAAGGTGAGTAAACGTAGAGTCCATAGACCTCAAATAAGCATCGGTTGGTCAATGGAAGTGATCTTTTGCTAAAGAACCAATCAAATAACCATTTTATAAATAGAGTACTAATGTTTTTAGAAGAAGTGTCAGCAATTGGACAGTTACAATCACTGTTGTTCAAGGCTAACTGTATTTTGTTTGGCATACTCAGGCAGAGTTCTACTATATTAAGTGTGGGCACATCTGAAGGGATAGTGGGCATATTGGGCCCCTAAGTCATTAATCACTTCTCTTGTAAAATGGTTTAAGAACTTTGGGGATGGAGCTTGATACAGGTACAACATTATATCAATCTTCTTCCCTCTTCCCTTCCTCAGTACCTCCTCATACAGAAATCTGAAGATTTCTTTTTTCAGATTTAGCATAACCCTCAACTATCTTTAATCATAGCCTGTCTTTCATAGAAGTAAATTATATCACAAAGAAACGTTGAAGATTTCTACCAACATGGTCAGTTAAAAAGAAAATAAACATTTTGCAGAACACCCTAGTAGAATTTCCTGATGTGGCAACAGTGAGATCAGTACCCCAAGAAAGAGGGTAGGAACTGTGGTAATGGGAGCAGAGCACAGGGCAGAGGCCAGAAAGCCAGGATTCTTATTTGGATTATCTTTGTGACCTTAGCCAAGTCACTTCATCTCTCTAGAATTCAGTCTGTGTCCCAATAAGGAGTATTGTGAATGTATTTTATGCAGTAAAATATTCAGCTAAAAATTGTTAAATTTATAAATTTAATGTTTATGTATTTTCCCACAATAAAAAAAAAAAAAAAAAAAAAAAAAAAACATGAACCTAAAACAGCTGGGAACCAACTTCTTGGTTACATGGCCCATAAATTCCTTTTTGGTTAAAAAAATGATTATGGTGAAACCTACTCTCTTTCCTTAAGGTGAGATAGTATTAATAATGAGAAAACACACACACACACACACACACACACACACACACACACAGTTTTTAGAAGGACAGGTTCTCATGAGATATTTGGCCTGCCATTAATGAATGACCTTGGTTGAGCTATTTTATCTTTCGTTGGTTCAGTTGTGTATAATCTACTCTATAAATTTTACAGAATAAGGTGATTGAATTAGAGGTCTTTTTTTTCCTATGACTGTATCACATGGTGTTTATGTTTTTATTAGTTTTTTCTTGTTTACAATCAAATTTACTTTAGGCCCAGATACATACATTTCTTCTGAATCGAAGGCTCGTTAATCTTTATCTGAGTAGCTGCTGAAATCACCTAAAAAGATATAAGTTCTCAACCTTGCACACCAGTGTCTCATATACAGCAGCATTTGACCCTTTGAGTCAAATTATGTATCCTCACATTTATACATAGACCTCACATTTTTAAAGTGTTTTCTTATAGGTTTATCTTATTTAAACCTCATAACCAAGGCTATTATCCCCAGTCTTATTAATGAGGAAACATCTAGAAGTAATGGTTCATGTCTAATACTCAGCCAAGGAGGGAGAGGAACCCAGGCCATCTCACTCCCAGGCCCTCTCTCTCCACTGTCCTATCTAGACTGTCTTCCCTCTTGATTAATAGAAGGCAGGGATGTACAGGGACCAGTGGGCCCCATGGAGTATGGAGCAGATGTTAAAGGACACTGTAATGCCATGTTACACAACATCTATTTTTTAGGTATCTCTGCACTTTAAAACAATTTTTCAAAATAAAATACTATATTTTAAAACTTCCCACAAACTGGAAACAGCAGAAGCCACTGTCACTAGGAAGAGGCCACACTTATTGCACAGTATTCTGCTGATACTTCAATAACAATCTTTTTAGTATCATTTTATCACTTGTCATCCTTCTGTGTTGAGTTTTCTCATTTACTTTCTGGTTTACTTAGGATTACTGCCAAAATATAATTAATGTATTTAAAGCATATATGCATATTTTATTTGCTCTCTTTGTGTTTTGAGTAACAAGTGTGGTTGTGTTTCCAGTTGCAGAAAAATATGGTATTTTATTTTAAACTTCTTCCAATGAAATAAAGCATGATAATATTCCATTTTCTCTATTTCACATGCACACACACACACACACACACACACACACACATATCAACACTGAGTTTATGATTTAGTTTCAGACTTTCTTATTATGTCTACAGTGTAATTGCCACTAGTTAGCAAAGCCTACCATTTAATTTAATGGATTGCCGGTCCAGCATTGTAGCCAGGAGTCATCAGTCAGAGGACAGTTAACAGAATGATAATTTGGAAATGGCAAGGAACTTGGGTGCAAATTTTAACCTTGAAATTTACTAACAGCACATTGGGACATGCCCAAAGAATTCAATCTATCTAAACCTCCCTTTCTTCACCTACAAATGGAGATGTTAATACTTTTCTTATCACGAGGATTATATGACATGTATAAGGATACCTACCAGTACCTAACTAGTCATGGGCACACAAATGTTTAGAGAGTCTGAGTTTGAATCCCTTTGTTTCATGAGTTTGTTAAAGTTTTGTTGAGGGTTCATTTGTACAAGTAATAATCTGAAATAATGCAAAGCAAAATTTTGTCTACTTTTTTTTTCTTAGTGCTTTTGGGTTATTAACATGCATACGGCAGTCTCCAGGGACTGTGATAATGTCCACTATTCAAATATATGAATAGATGACAGGATAAGAACAGGCTCTTCCATGGACAGACTTCAGGCTGGCTGTGCTCCTGTCCTAAGCCTGCCCAAGCAGCTCAAGGATGGGCCCTTTACAGATTTCAGGATCTGTCGACTTTGGCATTTATTTCTCATTTTTATTTTGCTTTTTATTATTTTTACTTTTTTTTTTTAATTGATTTCAGAGAGGAAGGGAGAGGGAAAAAGATAGATAGAAACATCAATGATCAGAATCATTGATCAGCTGCCTCCTGCACGCCCCCTACTGGGGATCGAGCCTGCAACCAGGGCATGTGCCCTTGACCAGAATTGAACCTGAAACCCTTCCGTCTGCAGGCCAGCACTCTATTCACTGAGCCAAACCACCTAGGGCTTATCTCTCATTTTTTACCTTCCCCTTAATGTATGGGGATACCTTTTTTATTCCCCAAGTTAAATAAAAGATAACAGTGAGCCACTGTTGTTGAAGAGTCAGCATTTTCATTTGTGGTAGCAAAGTACTGTAGACAGCCTAAACACTCCCCAGGGGAAAACTGGTTCAATGAACTGTGGCGTATCCACATGGCAACATACTCTATGTCCATTTAAAAGAATCTCAAGTGCTGATCTGCAATGCTTTCGGCATCGCTAGTGAGAAAAAGAGAAGCTTTCCATGGCACCTGCTTGAGAACTGAGAGTATTGGAAAGGACACTACTTCTGGGGCAGAGTGTTTTCCTTTGCTCTAGTGGAGAGGCCTGTTTGTGAATATAGGTCAATCTGTCTTGATTATTGGACTCACCGTGCACTTTTGTCAGTTTGAGAGCTGTTTTTTCACAACATGCGACGCACAGTATTATCTGTGTGCAGGTACTGAAAATCCTCAGGTTAGTGTCTTTTTGTTACACTAACTTTAAGACAATGACCTGGCCTTGGGATGTATGATCACTTTTTGCTATTGCGTCTTTCTTCCTTCATAGACTTCAAGATCTTAAAGAGCAGGCATTCGGTGCCAAGCACAAATTCCAACATACGCTAGGCCCTTAATAAATATTAAGAAACTTTATTTTCCCCTAACGGTTAAAGGAAACAATTCTAGTTCCAAGAAGTGTTCCTCAGTTCTGATCGTGATTGTTAACACCAAAGTCCATGACTTTGGTCCCTTTGGCCTCTACCCAAGACTTATAGAGAGCATTCTTCCTTTGCCTTTGCTAATCATGTTAGCCTCGTGTGGCGTTCAGAGCCTTGAAGAATCTGGCTTGAGCACGTGGAGAGTTTAGGGAGGTGGCACTTGAAAGGGGGACAGCCAGTTCCCTGGAGAGTTTCATTGATCTCAGTGTGTTGGTCCTGCATACTTGCTCCTCTTTACTCCACAGCAGGCTGAGATGTGTGCCTGTGGCCCACCCTCCCAGTCATCAGGTTACCTGTAATGTAAGACTTCCAGAATAAGGCTGCCAGCTCTGCAGAAACCCAATGAAAGACAGCCCATTGCGTGGCTTTCTGGAATCTTGGGACTCTTAAGGACTGCTCATCAAAGAACATGATGTACACAGACTTTTTGATGGTGAATGTGATTTAGCAGCTTCCTTTCACAAAGAAAATACTTCTCCAAGTTGGAGACTTTACTTGGAGCTTAAGCTGATCTTACAGTTGAGTGGCTGCTAGATGTCATTGGTAAAGGAGAGGAGAGAAGTCAGTTGACTTGGCTCCTGCCAATGATGCTTTTGTTAATCCTGATCAGGTTATTTTCACTTTTTGCCAGAGCTGTCCTGTAAATCTCCCAACATCCATATAAAAGTGCCTTTTTGTGCCCTTCCCATGATGATGAAAATAATAATTTTGAGCATACTCACCTGTTATCTAAACTATTTTTTAGTTCAGAATATTGAGGAAGAATGTTGTAAATAAAGTACTTAGAGACTCCTCACGATGGTTCATGTTACTCACTTAACTCTAGGCTTTGGACTCACAAATGAATTTCCATTGTAAGACATGCTGCAGAGATGTTGTTCCCGGGCCAGTGCAGGCTAACTTAATCAGCATACTTGCCCTAATTTATTTAAATTGATCCTAGATCAATGCATTTGTAATAATTCAGTTTCATCTCATCTATTGTTTATGGTCAACTCACACTATACTGAGTGATGTCTTGAGGTCACTATAGAGTTTCTAAAAAATAATATTGATTTATTGCATCTAATATTAGGAGAATATACTACTGCTTACTAGTAAAAAGAAAATTAGCAAATTTAAATAAAACTGGCTTTCCTTTTTCTTATTGCAAAACAGCAAAAACCCTTTTCTTTTTTCTTGTCCTTTCTCTTGCACTTCCTCCTCTTCCTCCGTCCTTCCTTCTCTCCCCTCCCTCCTCTTCTTTTGCTGTCTCCTCCTTCACCTTGGCCTCCTCCTCCTTCTCCTTATTTGTCACTATTATCATTAGTAGTGGCCAATTTGGTTTTGTAGATATTACCAGCCACTCAGTATCTTGTTTTTTCACTGTAGCTCCATTTTCCCAGAATTATGGATTAAAACGGGGAAGATTAATTTTCAATACCAGCTAGAAACCTGGATTTGCACATAATATCTCTAAATGATAGAAATATATATATATATATATATATATATATATATATATCTCACTTTCTTTTTTTTAATATATTTTATTGCTTTTTTACAGAGAGGAAGGGAGAGGGATAGAGAGTTAGAAACATTGATGAGAGAGAAGCATCGATCAGCTGTCCCCCACACACCCCCTACTGGGGATGTACCTGCAACCAAGGCACATGCCCTTGACCGGAATTGAACCTGGGACCCTTCAGTCTCCAGGCTGACGCTCTATCTAGTGAGCCAAACCAGCTAGGGTGATAGTAATATATTTTTTAAGTTGTAAAACACAATAGACCAAAGAAAACAATAGGCAGGCTGAATGCCATTCTTACAATATATTAATGGTGACAAAGGATGATTACATAAAGTTTAAATAAGTAACTGGTAACTAGAGTAAACATCTAAGAGATAGGTTACTATAAATATACTAGAGGCCTGATGCGCAAAATTCGTGCAAGGGGCTTGGCCCTCGCAGCCCCAGCTGCCCTCGCAGCCCAGGCTTCATCCAGGAGGTTGATTGGAAGGACATCCGGAAGGTTGTTTGGCTGTTCAGTCTAATTAGCATATTAGCTCTTTATTATATAGGATTCCATTCAGAAAAAAAGTTTTATAGATTAATCTCTTCCTACAAAATCCTAAGCAATATATTGACAAAATAGATTTTTATCAATTTGTTTTCATGTAGTAAATGACCTTTCTACCTTCACATTTTTCTATTACATTGGTATCTGTCTCTATCTCCAACCCTCCCCGCCACCCCCCATGCTCTAAACATATCCTCAGGTGAGGATTTTAAAAAAATAAATAAAATTTTATTTTATATAAAAGATAATGGTATACAGTGTTGTATCCTTTGTATAAAGGATCTTATATGTTTGTTTTTATCACTAGAAAATGTATGTCTCTAACTTAAACTCTAAAATTGGCCAAAGCTGTAATTGGAAAAGGGCAGTGAGATTTAAAGGGCTTCAAATCAATTTTCTCAGCCCAGTAACTGACGGCTTATTTTTAATTGGTACATCAAGAGTGTTCAGGAACAAAAACCACCTGAAAATTGAGCTATAAACAGAGAATAATATCATAAGAATTTTTTAATGACTCAAGAAAAGCACAGTATATCATTATGCTCGACAAGAGATCCCTTAAAGTCAGCCCTGAATGATGTGTGCCATTTACTGTGGGATTGTTGCTCTGGGTGAATTCCCATCTCTGAGCTTTGCACCTTCTGTTTGCCACCTCCAGTATTAGCCATGTCTGTAGTGTGACCAAGGCTTGCAGAAGTTCTCACCTTCTGGTAAAAGAGGCAGATGTATTTTTCTCATGAAAGGTATCTATCTACCAATTAGCTCTCATGTCATGAGCAAAAGCAACTTCATATAAAATAAATCCTCATAGTTTTCTATCAACAGCAACTGGTATAGCTACTCAAGTCACTGGGACCAGAAGGAGACTTAAGATAACATAGCTTTCTGCCCAACAACTTCCAATTCTTTGAGTTTAAAGGAGAGTTTATTGTAAAATAGAAAGGGAAATCTTAGACTCTTTTTAAAGTCCTGCAGATGTTTTATGTGGAATGGTTTTTAGAACAGGGGGTCCTGTAATTAGGCTGACAGAGGCCTAAAGGTAATGATCTTAGTACCTGTCTCTCCTATGGCTTTTAATAATGATTATGGCTGCATCATCTGGTTCCTCTCAGCTGAAATTTAAAAGAAAATTGATAGTAGCCAGAGACCCTGAATCTAATTTATTGTGAGGTAAATTATCGAGGGATTCTCACTTTACAAATAGAATGAGCCTTCTTATTTTAGTTTGGATCTAATAATGAAGACTCATGATTTCTCAGTGGAAAAAAAACACAACACACACACACCTATGATTTGCCACCATGATATTATATTAGAAAGGTCTGAAGAATTGGAACAGAATTTCTAATTGTGTTTACATGACGTTAATAATGAATTTTCAAGTTCATCAATCAGGTATTCCTTTGTGGGTTACTCATTTCTTTCTTTCTTTTTTTTTTTTTTTACTTTAGTCTTATGCTGTTTAGCCTGTATCACTAAATCTCATGAAAATTATAAAGAATAAGATGAGAACACCATTTCAAAAGACTTTCTTTGAGTGGTTTCAAGTTGTATATATAGGAAGACTGATGATTACTTAACAAGAATCCTAATTTGAATTTGAGAAGTCATCTGACAGCCTGGGAGGAGTGTGGCTCAGGAAACAGAACACAGGACTCACAAGGACAGCTTCCAGATTGTGTGATCTGGGGCAAGTCCTTGGGCTCTGTCCATTTGTTAAACGGTACTGTAATACAGCAGGGCCTTGAATAATGCTATTTCCTTCAAAGTCCTTTTGTTTTAACGATGATGAGATGCTGAAGGAACGTAACTCTTGTTTATATCAATTAGCCTATAGTAAAACTGGTTTCGTTATAAGTCGTTCTGCCGCTGTTCCAAGAATCTATTAATGATATTAAGGGAGGACTTACTGTATTTACCTGGCAGGATTGCTGTGAGGCTTCAAGTTTATGAAGCACTTTGGGAACCTGGGAGATGAAACTCTAAAAAAATAATGTGTTATTATCATATCCTGGATTTTTATTTTTAGATTTACTTGCATGAATACATGAATACTGCATCATATCCAGGCTTACAATTCAGGCAGTTTTATGAAATTTTTCACTTATAAGCAGACATAAAATGAAAAAAGAAAAAGATATATAAATCCCAAGAAATAAATGAGATGAAAATATATATGTGTGTATATATGTATTTTAATATAAAATAATTTTTTGTTAAAACATGTTTAATTGGGTCCTGTAACTGTTAATCAGTTACTTTTTTTTCTTAGAATGTCACTGTGTTATTGGTAACATTTTAGAAAAACAATAACACAGTTGAAATTATGATCATTTTGACTTGGTCGTTAGAAGAAAATTTACTTTTTTTCTTAAAAATGCAAAAATATGCATATTTATATAAATTCAAATATGTCACTCTAGTTGAGTAACAAAGAAGTTAATTTACCATAATTATAATTTGGGCTAGAAAGATATTCCTTCCTTCTCTCCCCCTTTACTTACTTTTTCCTTCTACCCTATGTTTTGAGATTTTCATATTTATGATTATGGAGCCCTGATGTCAAACAATATAAATTACTTCTACTTTTTTGTTATTACTTTGTATTCTTAGAAAAGCAAATTTCATTTTCCCATAAGAACAATGTTATAATTATGTATTACATTTCTGATCAAGTGATTGTTATCAAGTAAGTCATAGATCTGATTAACTCTGTTTTATAAAAGCAAAGTTCTGATTGCTGTAAGTCATTGTAATCATTTAAAACAGCAGAATGATTCCCATAGTCCTATAAAATTGTTTGTCTATCTTGTGTGCTTTGACATATATGTATTAAATTTACTTAATCATAAAATGTTAACAGTGTGCTTATAAACTTGACTTGTCAAAAATTGATATGCTATTATAACTAACATTTTAATTAACATTTTGACATGCCAGAATTTTGAAGCATTTGATATGTAATAATTTTATGTTTCTCAAATTTTTCTCTAGAGGAATTAGAATGAATACTTACTCAACATTACTCAGAATGGTACTAAAAGAAAAATTCTGTAGTACAGATCATTCCTCAAAAGATTTAATCAATTTTTGAAGATATTACTAAGAATTTTAGTTATTAAAAAAGGAAAAATTTGATTTTATTAAATTTGAAAATAATAGTTTTAGTGTGTGCCTGCCACTGTGCTCTCTACATTAGGAGTCTTGAGAGAGTAAAGTGTCCCAAAGGCAGCTGGTTAAGAGAAGGGCTGGGGCTGCTAATGAGAAGAGTTCTGTTCCTTTGCTTTAGTAATAGGGAGGTATTTAAGGACACATCTTTTGTATTAGATACAGGGTTGGTGCTTGCCTTTAAGTAATATCTATTCAATTTTATCACCTGCACTCACTCTTCTAACCTTTCTGTACAAAACCATAGAAGAAATGGGTAAAGCCCTTTGGAAATGGTGTTTAGTTGATAATTAGATAAAGCAGATTGATAAACAGGTAAAATAGAAAGTATTTTATAATAAAAGTTTGGAATAATGTTTTCCATATTTCACAGTTAGAATGAATCCATAGAAAATGTATCCTGTTGTGATATCTTCTTGAACTAACCCATGTAAATGTCTCCTTTGCTTATTCTCATGCCTAGAATGTGTTGAAGTTATGCAAGTGTAAATAAGTGCACATTGTTTTAAGAAGCTTTAGCCTAATGTTATACCCTTTGAGTTTAGGAAGACACTTGACAAATAACAAAACAGTTTTTAACAATAAAATCATCAACCTGTAAGAGTTACCATGGATAACTCATTCATAGGCTTATACTGTTTTTTCATAGTACTCCCTGGTAACAGATTATATTTTATATTTATCTTCAAAGATGATGTTTAAGAATCATCATATAATTTAACAAACATCACCTCATCTGTGTACTTCTGTGGTGTAAGAGCTAGAATGTCAGGTGATGGGGAACTTGAGGTCTAGAGGAAGGGAAATGTTTTACTCAGTAGCAGAACCAGAAGGACTAGACTCCTTTTGTCTGGTTTCTTACTCAAGAAGCAATTAAATACATAGTGATATGCATAAGTTTTTATAATGTATTCATATTTCGGAATCAATTTTTTGCCTAGTGTTCCATGGTTTTCAGTTATAATGTAGACATATGTGTTTAAAGGTATAAGAATTGGAAACAGGTTTTTTAAGTTTTTATAGATTCTCCCCTCAATCCCCACCCAAGTGGATAAGGAAGAATATGGGAGAGAGGAAGTGAAATGGTTTGTTAGAAAACAGTGACTGGGTCCTTCCATAAAAATATGGCATGCACACTTCAAATGTGTTAGTTGGATGTTATCTAAGATACTTTTGCAGCTTTGACAGTATATTTTCATAATATGGACTTCAATTCAGAGGAAAAGAGCCAAACCAACTCAAACAGAATATTCAAATTCAATCTAGAATCTTCACTTCCTTGATTACTGCATTCTATAGTCTGCTGGATGTGTTTGTTTCAAAGTATAAGAACATACTCATTTTCTTCAGTTGTCTTTTTAGGCAAATTGAGCTATTTCCAGAAAATAAAAGGGAGGGGGTACTTCTTACTTTCTTTTGTTTATAAGTTTTGTTCCTTTTTGAGAACTGTGTTTTTTTGTTGTTATTTTATTTTGTTTTTTCAAAATAAACTCAGTACTAGATGGTCTTAGTCAATGAATATGATAAATATGTCATTCTATATATTTTTCTAAAATGATTTAAAATTTCCAAGAAAGAAGGTCTCTGTATTTATCTGTCAGTATTTTAGTGAAACAAAGATAAGCGATTAAAATTTAAGCGTTTTTTTTTTTTTTTTTCACGCGTAGGAGTGATGATTTTATTTTGGTAAGTGTGGGGCTTACTCTTTACCTAGTTCCATAATGTAATTAAAGCAGTATTTTCGCGTAGAAGCACCTTTTACAGTTTAAATGTCATTTCTACCTGTGAGAAGAATTATTTTATTATAAATACTTTTGATTCTAAGCTTTCTTTCCCATTGACTCAGAATACAACCTAACTCACTGAGCTTAGGTTTGCCTCTGACACGTCTGCCTTTGTACAGTGAGTATCCACATATACTACAAAGAAATGACCAGCGCTATTTGGATATCTTTATCTCTGGTCTCAAAGGAAGGCCAACCATGCTCACCACGTGGAAAACAAATACTTCAGGATAAAGTAAATTAGAAGGGGAGGAATTAGAATGGATATATTTTGCCTGTGTGCTGCTCACTGTATTAAATGAACAATGAGAGGTTACATCCTCCTAAGACTTGCTTATAAGCATTTTCAAGCTAACAGATTTTTCTTTCACTAAATGGTTTGAAGTCTGTTTTGAAGTTGTTATTTGGGCATATGGTTTTAGGGCATAGATTAGCTCCTAATTTATTGCTTTCTTCATTTGCTTGACATTGGAATTTAGAATTCAGAAACAGACAATTCAGTACTTTGAAACATTTGTACAGAATAAGGAATGATCTTTTTAAAATAAATTTCTGATTTAAAAGGAAAATTTTCTTTCAACCGCTAAATTATAATGAGATATGATATAAAGCACATAATCCTGTAAAATATGAGAGATATGTGCAGCACATCTTTTTTAGTTATCTTGCAGGAATCAGGTTACAAATATTGCGACTCTTAGCCCTTAGCTCTCCAGCATGTCCTTGCTCTTCCTGAAAGTGGGGACTATGGCTCTTTTACTAAAGGACAAACAAAAGTGCCTAAGGAGGAAGGGTGGTGAGTGGAAAGAATTCAAGTTTTGTGGTCAGATAGACCTGGGGAAAAATTCCACCTCTCTCTGTGTGGCCTTAGGCAAGACACTGTCTCTCTCTAGGCCAGCTTCTAAATGGGATAATACACCTTAGGTAACAGTGGGTTTTTTTGTGTTTTTTAAAAATCTTTATTGTTGAAAGTACTACATATGTCCCTTTTTATTCCCCATTGACCTCTTCTAGTCCACCTCCACCCCCCATTCCTTCACCACCCTATTGTTTCTGTCCACGGGTTATGCATATATGCATACAAGTTCTTTGGTTGATTTCTTCCTATCCACCCATCCTCCCCTGCCTTCCCTCCAAGATTTGACAGTCTGTTTGATGCCTCTATGTCTCTGGATGTATTGTGTTCAGTGTTATTGGTAGGATGAGATATAATAAATATAAAGTGCCTTAGACCATGCCTGGTAGATAGTAATTTGTATTAGGATGGATCATAACTTAAGGATTAGAATTTTGACTAAACCTGCTCCCACTCACAGATTCAATCAGTACTGAATAGGATACCCTCTTTATGGAATAACTCTAACTTCCAGTATGTAGCCTTCCACTAGGTAGAGGAGATGGTATATTAGAATAGTTCTTTAAATATTTTATCCCAATGAGGAGCAGAGGGAAATTAATGTCTACCTTATCCTGAGGGTAAAATCTGTAGTGTTCAATAGGGTAAAATCTGTAATGTTCAATAGGGTAAAATCTGTAGTGTCAATAGAAGACATATGATTTCTGATTTTTTTTTCCTGTAGCATTTATGTCAAATTTTCTTTTTATTATAAATATATTATTTCAATATGTGTCATTTCCCCTTATCTAAAACACATGTCTTTCAAATTGAAGTCCCAGCGAGATGAGTAATACTTATTTTGTGGCTTTGAATTATACCCAGGCACACCACCATGTATACTTCTGATGTACAGGTACCTTAAACAACTTTTTAAGAAGCGCAATTTTAGATAAATCAATATGCTCTGGAAGAAACACAGTAGGCATTTAATGATTACAACCACAGACCCCAAAAACTAGGACCCATGCTGTGAAATGATGATATTGTCAATAAGTTGTGCAGAGCTTCCTTGAAACTAGCCAAGTTAAAATCTTGTTTGGAAAACCCCAGAGAGTACAATGACCACAAAAGAGGAAGACCCATTCAAGCTCAAGTGAAGAAGGGTCAGTGTTCTCTAGGGATGGAATGTACTGCTTCTAGTGGTAGGGAGCCTTTAGCTACTGGAGAATGTGAACATAGAGGCAGGAAAGACCCTGACTCAAGTTTTAGGGAGAGAAAGAATTCTGAAGTTCCCTTTGATTGGAAACTCTTTGCATCCAGAAGAGAAATATTTTGTAGCTACAAGGAAAGAGGGGGACGCCAATGACCTACTCTGTGCCAGACGATTGGTTGTGTGGGGAAGAGGGTAGGCTTTCCAGACTGCTAGTGGGAGCCGATGAAGTGAAAACACGAAGTCAAGCCTGACCTGCTCGCCCTGAGACACCGACTATACCATTCTGCCTGGAACGGTAGTCTTGCCTAGGAAACTGCAGGAAGTAAGACTCTAAAGGTAGGTAGGATGGGGCCAGCCTATTTAGGTTAAGGCATTTGGACTATATCCCATGTACTGTGTGCTTACACTGAAGACTTTTTGAGCATACAGATATGAGCATGACTGAGAAATAATCATGCTCATATCTGTATATAAAGTCAATTAATCTAGGAGTGTTTGAGGTTAGTTGGAGAGGGACTGGAGTCAGAGAGGCTGTGTGGAAGATGCCATAGTGGTGCAGACACATGCAATAGGGCTGAACCCTCACTCAGTTATATAGTACACTCAGTGTGCAAGGGCAGAGATGGGAGATGTCGAGTGTCAATTGCTGAAGTCCCTGCTTCCAGGGGCTGCGTAGGAAGGTAGGGAGGTGGAATGGAGGCCAGGGAAAGAGCTGAAATGATTAACTGTCTTATTAGAGGAGATATGTTAGTAAAGTGTGGGCTGCCATCTCCTAGATGGGACCTTTGTAAATCACTTTACCTTCCTGGTGCCTCGGTTTTCTCATCTTTAAGGAGGATAGTGCCCAAGCCGGTTTTCTCAGAGATGAGAGTGTCCACCCATGAACTGAAGGGTCATGTTCAATTCTGGTCAAGGACACGTACCCCGATTGCAGGCTCAATCCTTGGCCCTGGTTAGGGTGCATGTAGGAGGCAACCAATTGATGTGTCTCTCTCACATCAATGTTTCTCTCTGTCTCTCACCCTTACTTTCATTTTCCCTAAAATAATCAATAGAAAACATATCCTTGGGTGAGGATTAAAAAAATGGGAGGGGGTGATAGTGATGCCTACCCTCTGGGGATGTTATGAGGATCAAAGGAGATGAATGGAAATGGTTTATACATTCAGAAATCTGCCTGTATGCCAACTGCCACTGCTGCTTTTGGATAGACACAGCAGGGAAGGCTCAGACACCCCTAGCTTGTAAAATTATATCCCATTCTTCCACCTGGGGTCCAAGCTGAAGGTTCTGGTTGAATGAGATGATTCATATCCAATCTATTTCAAAACTTCCTACCATGTTCTCTCTCACCCCAATAATAAAATCAGGAAGCCTACTGGCACACACAAACTTGACCCTGATGCCTTTCCTCTCTCGCTAAGAAGGAGCACAATGGTCTCTGGAATAGAATCCACACTTTTCTCCTGGGCTGATGGGGATGGCTGGCTGGGGGAGATAAGGTCCTGTTTGTAAGGCTCATCTAACTGGGCTGTACTACAGATGCTTCTCTATGGAGTAAATAATTCTATCTTTAGAGGGGCTGCTATTACACCTTTTTTTACAGTATTTGATCAGAGACATTAACATTTGTCATAAGCCATACCTCCCAGGGAATGATTTCCCCTTGAAGCACTATGAGGGGAGAGGCCCTTGTCACAATTCTCATGACTGAGTCACTGCCATGAGCTAATGTCTCCGGCCTCATGAGTCAGTGCTGGCCCAGGCATCAGTGTTGTAGGCAAGAAAAATGAAGCCACAGGTTAGACTCCCCTGTCGTCATCAGTCTGCGCAGAGGGAAAGCCAACCAAGCCATCCTCAGATAGTGTCATTTTGGTAATCAGACATTTGGTTCTTCTCCTCTGGAAGGATGTAGAATGAGCGTAAGAGTTTTTGTTGAGTTAATAATAACACTTTAAAACGCTGTGATTTTTGTGTGTGTTGTTTCCTTCAGGCACAGGAGGTGAAATGATGTGTTTGAGAGAGGATTGTTCTTGTAAGAGGCAAGATGGAGCTTGCAGGAAAACATCTGTAACCAACCCATTCTGCCTAAGAGAGAGCCAAGACTTGTTTGTTTTTAGTGCTTGTTAAAACATGTCTAATTTCTAAGATTTATAAAGTTTTAGAGGATTCCTCATAAAATGTTATGTCTTCATATAATAACTATATGTATTTTCAGCCTGATGGTTAATATGTATATCCTTATGGTGAGTGGGCAATGCCAATGTTAGCATAAGTGGTGAAGAATGCTTGTCAACATAAAGTGGATATAAAAATATTAAGAATGTCAGGAATAGGTCATGAATATACATATTAATCCAGCAAAATACAAGAAGAGATTGTACTTTCCAAAGTTTTAAATGATCGTGATAGACATGTTGTGCAAAGAATAACAAGAGAAATACCTGGATATTTGCTCCCAAGTACTCAGAGGTCTTGCTCAAATCCTGACCAAACAGGAAATAACAGAAGGGGAGACAGAAGTCAGTGAGGAAGATAAGCTTGAATATTGTCAATATAAATTAAACAACAGGAATGTTAATGTATGTGTATATAATATATTATATATATATATATATATATATATATATATATATATATATGGAAATATCTTGTGGGAGAGACAATGAGAAGCCACTGGTGTTTTTGTTTATTTGTTTGTTGATTTTATAGATATTACTTATGTACCTTCTTAAATTTATGTGCTTTAAATAGTACTGATATTTTATGGTAGTAATTACATCTTGACACACCATTGGGAATGTGCTATAATGTACAACAAACATTCAGAGTTTACAAGAAAGATGGATGTTCCTCACTACTCCTGGAGACCCCCTGTCTTCTCCTCTTTGCCTTTCTTGCTTCTTTTTTGTTCTGTCCTTAACATGAGCCACCTGGAGTAAAGGCAGAGAAAGGATGAAAAGGATAGGCAATGATAAGAAAAACAGTAAGGGAACTTCCAAACTTAAAGTCTAGGTTCATTTTAGTAAAATGAATCTTTGGAGCTTCAAAAAGGGACATTACTGTAATTAAAGTTTTCTTGCCCATAAAAACCAAATCTCTTTATGCTTTCTGAGGCATCTGTAAGTGTTGGATGCAGCAAGAGTAGCATTGTCCTTTGCCTTGGACATTCAGGAGCATTTTGTCACTGAAATAAATCTGGGTTGATTATATTGTATCTGTTTTTTTTTGGAAAAGGCATTAGTTCACCTTCAGAAAATTAATTTCCCTTGTGTTCAGTGAGATTTTATTTTATTTTTTAAATTTATCTTTATTGTTGAAAGTATTACTAATACCCCGCCCATTTTTATTGTTCATTCAGATTTTAGAAATGATTTTTATGGACACAAAAATGTTAACTATGGCTCTCTCTAGGAAGTGAGATATGTATATTTTTTTTGTTTTAGCTATTTTCATTTTTATGTTTTTAACTTTTCTTGGCATTTCAAGACACATGAAATTTTTATTTGAGGAAGTGTTGATAAAACACAGTATGAATTAAATTAATGAAGTACCATATGAAGTACAGAAGTAAATATCTCAGTGAAACACCCCAATAAAAACATAAAGAGGACCTATCAGTAATGTTAAGAAATACAGCTATGTGGGGGAGCTCAGTAGTTACATGAAAAAGTTTATATTGAAATCTTTTACATTTTATCTTCTCAGAAGTTTCAGAATACTACCCACCCAAACTAGGATAACACAGTGTGCATGTATCATGGCTCTCCCAGGATTTCTCCAAATGCTGCTTCGTATGTTTCATATCATATGCATGTACACACATGTCCCTAGGTGCCTTTGTTGAAGCTAAGTTCAAGACCCCATATCATTAGGCCTCAGTTGTTATAATTCACTAAATCACACCTTTGCTTTTAAAGTGCATCTCTTGAGCACCAGAGGTGCATTCTGAATGGAAACAGATATAACAGTTTACTACAAGTGACCAGACCCCTCTGAGACTCCAATTCCCCCTCTTTCAGGTGTAGTCACCCTTGCAAATTGTTGAGAGTGCAATATGTGAAGCCTATAGTCCAGTGCCTGCCATTTAGCAGTCCCTTGATAAATCATGCTAGTCCGTATCAGAGCTAGAGACTGTAGAGCAATCATATTAATAGGTAAGTTAGCCCTTCTTCAAAGAGCTCGAAGTCTATCAGGGGCAAACTGATAAACCTAGCTGTGATTCAATGTGACAGGTGCGATAATCTGTCTGGAATGTCCCCCTACCTACCACCCTCCTTGTCTGCCAGACAGAGTCCTGCTCAACCTTTAAAAGTCACTGAAAGACTTAATTGTAGATGAAATCTTCCCCCTACCCCAACACACACATTCTTGCTCAGGAGTTTCTTCTATCTTCATTATGATTTGTTTGTATATTCAGAATGACAGTCCCACCTTTATCCTGTGGACTTAGAGGCAGTGGCTTTGTCTTTTCATCTCTATATCTTAGTGTTGGCACATAGAATGGGTCTTAGCAAATATTTGTCAAGGAAGATTCCTTGTGTGAAGAAAATGTGATAAAGCACAGAAAACAGACTGATTGACCTTAGCTTCACAGAGGATTAGACACCTCAAGTTGGCTCTCCAAAGACGACCAGGGCCATGCAATGATAAAAAGAGAAAGCATTCCAGATAGAGGGCCCAGGTGAGTAAAGGCAAGAAGACATGGGCATGGTATGTAAGTGTGGGAGCAGGAAATAGTCCGATATACCTGGGCCATCCAACATTAAGAAGAATGGGAGAGAAGCAGAAATGAGGCTGGAGAGAAGTCCACAGAGCCAGATTGAGAAGGGCTCTGACTCATGCTGAGTGGTTTGGCTCTAATCTCGAAATCTCGAAGGCATTGAGGAGACATGGAAGGGCTCTGAGTAGGGGGAATGACATCACATTCTACTGGGGGAAGAAAACTGGCAGCAGCGTGGAGCTAAGGAGGGGAGAATGATTGGGAGGCTGTTGCAATAATTCAGTAAGAGATGAGGGCCAGGGGAAATGGAAGTGAGTGTGGGGTTGGAAATCAATATATATATCAGAGATATAAACCCACCTCCTGTAATTAGGGTTGTTTTGTGTCATCCTAATATAGTGTCATTTCCTACACAGTTGTTTTAGAGCCACATCTTATTACACTGCAGTAACCAACAAGTCAAATGGTATCCCTCCAGTGTTTGGGAAGTTTAGGGTTTTGTGTTTTGCTTTCTTCTCTTGGGATTAATCTTGGCTATTTCTCCTATTGCTCTGAGAAGTCCCATATGTGTATAGTTGGCCAGATAAAGGAACACTTTTTCTTCCCTCTGGCTCTACTTTGTCCTGGAAATGTCTGGGAGAAAGTTTTATTGATTAAAGAAGGAAGATCTCTGGCCAGAAAGGCAGTGACTGACTTGGTGGCTTTGGCCAGGCCACTCTCTGCTCTGGCTTTATCTATGAAAGAAATGTATTACACTAAATTCTTAAGCCTTCTTTCTGTTGCTTTTCCTAAAAATAAGAATACACTAAATTCTTAAGCCTTCTTCCTGTTTCTTATCCTAAAACTAAGAATGAACACTTTGGCATTTTACCAAGTAAAAATAATATATCTAACAGAAGCTCAAAGAAATTAAAAACATCTTTTACTTTGGTAATACAAAAAAATCATGCTCATAAGAAATAGCAATGCTATTTTATAAAGTCAGTTAACTAGAAAAATGTATTTGTGCTTTGACCCATGGTTGGTCCTTAATGAGTGGTTAGCGAATTCAATCATAAAATGTTTTTATGCCTTTTTGAACATTAGAGATTGTGAATTTATTACAAACGATATGTACTTTTAATCAACTTCTTTTTTAAAATATATTTTATTGATTTTTTTGCAGAGAGGAGGGGAGAGGGATAGAGAGTTAGAAACATCCTTGAGAAACATCCATCAGCTGCCTCTTGCATGCCCCCTATTGGGGATGTGCCCGCAACCAAGGTACATGCCCTTGACCAGAATCGAACCTGGGCCCCTTGAGTCCGCAGGCTGACGCTCTATCTGCTGAGCCAAACCGGTTAGGGCAAAACTTCTTTTTTTTTAATTTTTACTGGTACCCAAAGAAGGATTCAAAATTATTGACAGGTACCGTATTTCTAAATCTAGCTATAGAACTAGACTAAGAGAAAAGACTTTGTAAACACCTGCCTAAAAATTCATATGAACTTGTATGCATGCATATAAGCATAACCAATGGACATAAGACACTGGGGGATAGGGGAGGCTAGGGGACTGTCTAGGGCGGGGGGGGGGGAAACTGGACACATATGTAATACCCTTTGTAATACTTTAAGCAATAAAATAAAAAAATAAAATAAAATAAAATAAAAATAAAAATTCATATGAAAAAAGGAATCAGGAGATCATCTCTTCCTGCTTTAGTGCCTGGCACATGCTGTTTCTGAGAAATATACTACAGGGATTTCTCTAACTGATACTAAATATAATATGGTTAAGAGCTGTAAACATTTTATTCTGAAGCTAGATCCATGAAAACAACTTGGAATCATCAGTTTTTAGTAATTTGCCTCCCCCACTTCCCCGCCTACTTACCTACCTAGATATTAAGGGTGGGAATGGAAGAGCTAGAGAAGCGTGTGTGCATTATTTTAAAGTTATAACCAAACGGTGTTTAGAACAACTTCCCTGATAATTAGTTCATTTCACTTCTAACTACATTTTAGTGCCAATGATTTCTATACTGCTCTGATGGTTTTCAAATAGTTGTCCTTTTAATCATTTAATTAGCAACCCAAAATGTAACTTTCACTTTTTTCAACCAAGACAAACTATTTTTCTGGGGTATGTTTGTATTTATTCACAGGCACATCACACCTAATATACAATAATCTCTCTTTATACAATTTTGGAGTTACTAATACAGACTTAAATATTAGCTATACCATCAACCTTCACTTTCTCGAACGGAAAGCAAGGCAGGTGGCCATTTACTAGGATTAAAGTACGCTGAAGGAGGGGGCTTCAGAGAGAGACTATGAAACTATTGTTGACACAGAGACCTTTCAGCCTATCTGGAGTTCAGGTTTAGATCTGACAAAGAGATTCTGGGTGGTGAATAAAGCTCGACCTTTATAAATTGGACTTAAGAGCTACCTTTTGAACAGTCTGTCAGAGTTCCTAATACAGAGGATTGATAACTTGTGGGTTTGAAAAAAAAAAATCTTCCTTTCAGTTTGATTGACTGTAACTCCCATTTTCATGGTAAGGGTTAGGGATAAAGTTCATTTCATCAAATTAAAAAAATTCTGAAACAACCTGGAAGTTGGATATCAGCATTAATTTTACTGCAGTGAAAAACTTGTAGTTTAATAATAGAGGTTGAAAACTTTAACACCTTTTCATAATACTGTTTTTGTATCACAGACCTCAGTGATATATTTATTAATCTTTTAAATATATTCCTTTTACTGGTTTGTTTTATATGTATCATTGTCCTTTGCATACTATGCAATTTTGTTGTTCTTATTTTCATAAGTCTTCTATTTGAGTGAAAAAAAAAATGGATAAAGGTAGGTTTCCAGCTAGGAGTTCATAGTCCTTTGGCAGGGAAGACCAAAGGAGACCTATAATCATAATAAGAGACAAATTAATATGTATCACAGAAAAAAATAAAGATACATTTTTCTCTGGGGCTTTGAAGAATAAATGTTGTTGGCATAAAGGAATGAATGTATAAATGTGGAATGAACATCACTTGTAAGGTCTGGGGCAGCTGAAACAAAAAACAATCATGCAGAATGCAGGTTGAAAACATGTGTCTAGTTGCCCCATTACAATACTAGGGAAATGGAAAAAACAAAAAGCTCCTGTGCCTGCTTTTTCTGAAGAAGATGGACTAGAAGTGCTAACTCAGACAAGCAGCTGAGTCTGTAGTCCACATGGTTTCCCTGCCCAGTGCCCCTGCTGCTGACTTCCCAGGGAATGAAAACCAATAGGAGCTTCAGAGTCTAGTGAGCTGAGCACAGGCTTGTATCAGTGACAGCAACACGAATCCTTGTGATTGTGATGTGGAAGATTGGTATTTAAATCTGCTGGTTGAGGTTCTTTGGCTCCTGAGTTCTTTCTATGACTATGAAATATTTCCACTTGAATTGATTAGTTATCTTATTGTTAATTTCCCACCCAATTAATTGAGTTAAATATAAGTCCATTGAAGAGGATAGTGTAAATAGGCAGAAAGTTTCACAATTTTCTTTGAGGGTATTACTTAAATAATTGTTAAGTAATATTTGTATTTATACATTTATAATATATAGGTTACATTCATTTCCACACTATCCTTAGAGCTTCACTACACTCCAAGTTTGGTGTTGTTATCCTCATCTCCCTATGAAGGATGAGAAAGCTCACAGGTGAAGTGAGGGGACTGAATCTCTAGGCTACTAGAAGGCAGAGTTAGGACTCTGTTTTTATAGTCAGCTGTTTATTTTACATTAACTTTGCAAGACTGTTCCTATCTGCATTATTTGAGCCCCTCCCCCTCTCGAATCTTATGCCTCTATTATGGAGTACTATAATTAAAGAATTGGGCATTTGGTTGATAAGTAGTAGGTTTTAATTTAATTTAGTAGGTTTTAATTTAAGAAGGCTTTCATGTTAATTTTTGTCCTGGAACTTGGTGTGCCATGAAAGCTACCATGCTCTCATTAGGAGATATGAATCTTCAGAGGATGTATGCATTCAAATTTCTTCTCATTTGGGCTTTACTGATTGGCTAGTGGCAAACATGAATGCTAACTGAGCCTTCTCTGCACAGGGCTTGACTGTTCCTCTTATAGTCAACCTCAGGGACTGGCAGATGGACAGTTGCTAGAGACAAAGTCCCAAATCCAAGGAGGTTTCTCAGGGTCCACTTTCTTGAGAAGGCCAGGTACAGTAGCTCTGATAAAACTTATGTAAAATAGCTGGAGCTAGAGACTGCTTAGCAGCCACAACCACAAGTTACACTAATGACACGGGAAGGAAGAGTAAACAAAAAGCTTTTGCCCCTTCCTTCATTATCTAACACAACATAATGTTTGACCTAAAATTTTTTCCTCTCTTAGTACAGTCAATTATGTTTATTCTCCTTTGCATGGAATTATGGTGTCAGAAGTTGGCAACTGATGACCAACTCCAACATTTAGGTAATGGAGAAACCACTAGAATTACCATTTATTGCACATCAGGCAAAGAACTCCTTAAGGCACTTCACATTATGGTAGCTGATTCATACAACAGTTCTGGAAGGGAGGTGGTAAACATTCAGATTTTACAGATGCAGTGTTACTTACCTTTCTAGGACTAAAGTCATCTAGCAATAAATAGCAGAGCTACGCTCTAAGTTCAGGAATGAGTGACCCTTGAAAGGAAGGCCCTTCTTACTAGTATCTTGACCTTCGCTCTGTATCTGTTACTAGTTTATAGCTCTGTTTTTTGCTTGTCCAAATTTAAGTGCTCATGAGATAAAGACAGCAAGAGCAAAGGTGAGCTGCATATTTCCTTTTCTTGTCAGTGTACAGTAAATAGGATAGATTTGCTAAGGGTTTCCCTCATCCTGGTTCCTTTACTTTGCCCCTGAGGTGGAGTAATACATGAGCTTCCACTTAGTATAAGTTCTGTATCACTCATTACTTATTATTATTTTTTTTTTGCTTTTTTCTGCTCTACCTAAAACAAAGTTAGTATGGGCAGGGGGACAATAGTGATGATTGTGACAGCATCAAGAAGAAAATAGGGCAAATGAGTAGGAACAAGTAAGTACTGCAGACCCGTATGTAAATAAGTTTATCTCTAGTGTAAAAAAAAAAAAAAGATTGTGCCTTTGGCTTTAAAACTGCCTTCCCAATTTGTGAGCATGCTTAGGATTATGTAAGTCCAACACCTCTCACCTAAAGAATGCAGAGTGCTTTGCAAACAGTAGAACTCACAACACAGTACCCCTGTGATCTAGAGACATTTTTCCTTTTTAATGCTCTATTTTATAGACTGGGAAGTCAACTCAAGGAGATCTACTGATCTCTCCCTGTAGACAAGGTAGATTTAGGACTAAACACTAACTCCCATTTCCTGTCTCCTTAGAAATAGACCACAAGGAAAGGTTAATCTGATGTCAAAGAGAGCAATTTTACCTGGTTTCCTTTTTTTTTTTTTTTTTGTTTCAGAAAGAAGACACAAACTACTTAGTAGGTATATTTGCATAAAGGGTAGATCTGGGAACATTTGTTTTACTAAGGCAAAAATTACTGTTTCTCTAAAAAACAAACAAACAAAAAAACCCACAAAAAGTGAGATTTCTGCTGCACTATTTCAAAACTATAGTATTTTAACAATTAGAAAAGGCTATACTTTTGCACTCAAGAACCTGTGAATTCAAATTGAAAAAATATTTTATTTTGAAAGATGAACAAGAAAGGAAGAATTGTGATTAAGAAGAATGGTATAGAATATATATATATATATATATATATATATATATATATATATATAATCTCACAGGTAAAAGGGAGAAAACAAGCAGGATGGGCGTGCGCATGTGTGTATGTGTGTTGCAGATAAAACAGATTTTGCAGGTTGAGAGACATGACGATACTTGTAAGGTATGAGAGAGACAAGACCGGAGGCGCCGGGAAGCTTGACTACTGTGGAGTGCTCAGTTGAGACTTGTCTCTGCCCCATGGCCTGCAGCGTTTATGTGGAAATTGGGGACGCTTTTACTCGTTCCAAAGCCTTACCTGATCAGACCTGCCCAGGTTTGAGTTTGGGAAAAAAAGTGTTTGAAGTAAACAGGAAAATTACTCACCTTAATGATGTGTTTTACTGGCACTGACAATGCTTTGATAGTCTGACAGATTCTTTTTTTTTTTTTAAGTTTTGGAGAGGAGAGACTTGGGGGGAATTTAATAATCTGTTTAGAAAACGTAGACTCTTATGCTTACTCACTTGCTAGTAAGAAGGGATGGAAAAAAGGCTTTGTGCCATCCAAGTTAAAGGATTTCTCCTCCTCCTAATAAAGTCGAAATCAGAAATTTTCCAGTAGGGCTTTCTACTGAAAACCAACCAAAAAGCAAGTCCACTTTTTGTTCACGTGTCTCCTAATTATCCCGCTGCTGTTCCCACAGGACAGTCTTCCTGTACTTGGCTGTGGGTTCCTGATTTTGTAGGCTGCTTTCATCTATGGTGGTGATTAAGACCATAATCCAACTGGTTTGATGAGAGAGTTTGGTGCACTGAACAGAGCAAGCACACCTTTTTTTTCCCATCTGAAACACAATTCCTAAATCTCTGCACCTGAATCTCTGCTTATGCTGCATCGTTTTAGGGTGGGGTAGGGGGATCATGTTTATGTTGATACTTAGTTTAAATATAATAAGTAGGTGTTGATTTCATAAATTTGTTTCTTTCTTTTTTATTTTTTTTGTAAACTGTTAAAATATACACATTTCCACTTTGAGGACTGAAAGCTGGATCATGCATTTCTAAACATTTTAATCTTGATTGGAATAGAAATGGAGATCTGGGCCCATGAAATGAATCCTGTGAAAACAGAAAACCTGATGTGTCCCTGAGTCACTGTGACCTTGGTGGAGTCCATTCTTGTGTTCAGATTGGAATCCAACACAGGTAGAGCTATAGGGTTTGAGAATTAATTAAATTTTTTGAGCTTTATATTCTTTATGAAGTTATACATAGGGTGACTTGGATACTCTGAAAAAGATACACATGGATGGTTAAATTTGATAAATTTTAATTCCTAAGGCTAACAGACTAAAAGGGGGAGAATAAATTATAGGTATGAAGGCCTTTGAAACAAGAGATCTTTACCAACTCTCTCCCCTTAGTCTCTGACTGGGAATACCTTGAGCATCATTTTATTTATTTCGGTCAAAACCCTAACTGGAAATGCATCAGATGGCCAGTAAGATAAAATGAGTGGAAATATTGACTACAGTGTATGTGTACCAGCCTCTTGGTGTTTCAGGTATAATGAGCTTGTATAATGAAAGCATTGCAATGCATTCTTACCTCCTGCGTTAGTCCTTGTTCTGTTAGCAGCCATTTGTTGGCAACCAGAGCACATCTGGGTTCAACTCATTATAAGATGTTCCACAGAAGTGGCTTGGAAAAGATTTGGCTTAATAGTCAGATGTTTCTGTCAGCAGCTCTGTCTTTGAAGCAAGTGCTCAGAATGAACATTCCCTTGGCCAAATAGATAGTGGGTTATTTTCATGACTATTTGCTGTTTTCAGAGATTTCACTCTTGATTCTATGCCATTTCACCTTCAGGAAAATGGTAATTTTGAAAGAAGAAATATTTTTCACTTGATTTCTCTGAGATAAATCAAATGTACTTGTGCAAATTAGAATGTCAAATAACTCTTCTTCTAGAAGTAAATTTCTCTACCCTGGACAGTATGGCTCCATTGGTTGAGCATCATCCCATACACCAAAAGGTAGAGGGTTCAATTTCCAGTCAGGGCACATACCCAGGTTGTGGGTTGGATCCCTAGTTAGGGTGCATACAGGAGGCAATCCATTGATGTTTCTCTCTCACATCGATGCTTTTCTCCCTCTCAAATCAATTTTTAAAAAAGAGTAAATTTTCCTATTTCCAATGGCATATGATATGAGTTGAAAATGCCTAAAGTATTGAAGGTTTACAAGAATCACAGCATTTATTAATGGTAATTTCACCAAAGGAAAATGGAATTGTTTAGAAAATACCTTCTAAGATTGGGACTAGTAAGCAATTAGAAAGTATACCTCTTTAGAGATGGACAAACCAAAAAGGTTTTTCCTAGTGACCTGAAAATGAAATGATATCACTTAACCAAATTATGCTGCTATCTCTCACTTCACTTCCCCCAGAAACTTAGAGTCAATGGCATATTGATTCAGTTTGGACAATATCTTTCATTTCTATTCTAAGTCTCCCTACCCCACAGCAAGCCCATATACTTCTGGTTCAGCTGGTGCAATTGGTTCCATCCCTGCTCACCCCACTTTTCATCTCCAGTGTCACCCAGAGGGATCTTTCCAACCCACAGCTCAGTCCAAGGGCCGTTGATGAACCATTGCTGGTGACTGTACTGACCTCTAAGCATGTCATGCTCAGATCAAAGCGTTCCTTTTGGCCCAGTCTCCCACTAATAACAATAATCCCTTTCTGTTTGTAAAATGCTTTATATTTTTCAAAACACACGTATATATTGTCACATTTAATCTGTATAACAAATCCGTCAAGTTGGCAGGTATTACCCTCACTTCTCAAATGAAGACTTACGTAACTTTAGAGATTACACACCAATTTGATGCATAAGGGAATGAACTTTCTGCCTTCGTGTTCCTCATGGTATGTTGTGATTCCAAAGATACACTCTGCCCCACCACCACATGTGATGTTTCAGTCATCAGAAGATCCTTTTGATTTTGTTTTTTCCACCCTCATGCCTGGCCTCCTGCTATTTTCTCTCTCCACAATAGCCCTCTCCCCCACCTTGTTCCTGGCTGTCAAAATTCCTTTTGTGCCGAAACCGATTTAGCTCAGTGGATAGAGCGTTGGCCTGCGGACTGAAAGGTCCCAGGCTCGATTCTGGTCAAGGGCATGTACCTGGGTTGCGGGCACATCCCCAGTAGGAGATGTGCAGGAGGCAACTGATCGATGTTTCTCTCTCATCGATGTTTCTAACTCTCTATCCCTCTCCCTTCCTCTCTGTAAAAAATCAATAAAATATATTTTAAAAAATATTCCTTTTGTACTGCATTAATATTGGCAAAATGTACTAATTGTTGAAGATAGGTGATGTGTCTGTAGGATTCAATAGAATTGAAATTTTTAATAATAAAAATTTCTATATATCCTTCCCAGCTAAGGTTGCCAGATTTATGGTGGTGGTGGTGGGGGGAGGGGGGGGATTCCAAGATGTGAAGTCAAATATGAATTTCAGATAGTAAACAAAACCTTTTAGCATAAGTATAACCCATGTAATATTTGAGACATACTTCTGCTAAAAATGAGACATTGTTTCTGAAATGAAATTTTAACTAAGTATGCTGGATTTTATCTGGCCATCCTATTCCCAAATCCAACAACAACTCTTTAAGCAGACATGAAATTTTTATCCCTTTTACTGAGCTGAGTTCAGCGTTAGTGAGGTGACAAAGAAGTTTGCACATGAGTTAAAATACAAGCTGAGCTATCACTCTTTTCTTCACCAGCCGCATGTGTCTCCTTTTCTTCTTCCTTTCCCTCTTGCCTTCTCTCCTTCCTCTTACTTTTCTCCCTCTCTCCCTTCCTTCCTCTCTTCCTTCTTTGTAAGTGCCATATCTGTTTCCTTCCTTTCTCATATTTCCTGAATGTTTCAAATTTGTTGGCACGGCAAGCTGCTCTTAACAGGTTTGTTTTAATAGTTTTCTTATTATGGCTAAAAACATTTTAGTAGATATACTCTAACTCCACAGTCTAACTAAGATGGTCCTGTTGCATTCTTTTCCCCGTTTGGGGCTGATTAGAATATTAAGTTTATAAAGAAGGAAGAAAAGTGAGCAAGATGAAGCATGTTCCCATCTTAAATGAACTGTAAAGAAATGGAAAGTACCATTATGATAAGCTTTTAAGAAGTGTTGTAAGTAGAGGAAAGGCTTGCTTAAATATCTCCCCATCTAATACCTCCTACTCCTCATCTCCCTCATCCCCAACACCTTCCCCCATCCCGCCCCCAGCAAACACAGACACATATTAATGGCCCACACAGTCTGGAACTACCATTCATGGAAAGAGACATCTCAAAATTATGTTAGTTCTTATGGGTTTATTTTTAAAGGGGGAGGTAAGAAGTTGAAGAATTGGCTTAAAAGTATTAAAAAGCAAATCTGATCTAATTTATTAAGTTACACCTTTCCTTTTTGGCAGGATCTTAACAACTTAACGGGAGTCTCAGTATTTCAGATGTTGACTAACTGTACTAACCTGTAATAAAGAAACTCAGCAATCTGCCTGTAAGATGGTATAGCTTTGAAAGAAATTCATCTTGTCATTGTTCACTTAGAACCTGAGGGACAGCTGTAGTTAAAGGAGACTTAACTAAGTCCCTTGAACTTTTCACAGATTCATTGCAGCACATGGAAAAGCACCTGGTATATTAAGTGTCCTAAAAATACAGTAAGTCAGAGGAGATCAGCATGCATGGCCTCTGTTTATGTTTTGAAATCCATTTGCTACTCATTTCCCTCATTTTTAAATCCTATTATACCTACACCTGGGCATCCATTTCTCTGAGGTGAAAGAAATGAAGCATATAAGATATCAGAGTAACAATGATTCTCAACAATTATTGCTGGTACTCCAATGGAGAGATTTACACTTCTTTGCTTTTCTGACTTATTTCCTGTCAGAAGGAGAGTCCAGTAGAATTACAGTTTAAATATCATAGGTAGAAGCACCAATTGAACCCTGTACTGCTTCCCCACCTAGCAGAAACATAATAAAACACGTTGCCTTATGAGGAATGTAAGAAGTTGAATGAAGAACTCAGTTACATGGATTTCCGTTACAGTGCTAAAGCCAGCCTTTTGATTTGTTTTCTTTCTGTCTCTACTTTCTTGTCTTTGTTTCCTGATGGACCCCAGAAACATATCTTCCCATACAATAATATTAGCTAGTACTTAAGTCAAAGATTAATCTTTATAAGTTTGTATTGAAAATACTTTGTGTCATTAAAATAATTTTGCTGTTCACTGGTCTAGCAATTAAGCTCCCCCATGAAAATAACCACTGAGACTAAACACGGTGATGCAATGATGAGAGCTGTTGTTCACCAGCATTTATCTGCTTCAGGCTGATAAATGCAGTATAGTATGTGTGACTATACACAAACATAACCTGGTCTCCCCACCAGCTGTCCCTCACGACAAGTTTATGGTGGGCAGCGGTGTTATCTCTGTATCAGAGATGAGGGACCTGAGGTTTGGGCAGCTACACCACATGGCTAAAGTCACATACGGGTTTGTAGCAGGTTTTCCATTCTCTTCTCTGGTGCCCTGAGCTATTGCCATTAAGGTTGAAGCAAGGGCACTGCCATTGGGGGACCTGGAGTTGAACCTGGCCCTGCCACTTAGCAGCTGGGAAAGACTGGGCAACTTGCTTAACTTTTGAGTCTCAGTTCACTTGTCTGGAAAATGAGAGTAATAAACTACTCCCAGGTTACTTTGAAGATTATATGACATAAGAACTAAGAGAGTGCCTAGACTAATTCATGTTCATTAAGTGTTAGCTTTTTAAAAAATATATACGTCCAATGTGGATCCCATTTCCTATAGTTGCATCAACCAACCCCTAGTATTGAGAATATTTGAGCATACGTTAAGCATGGCAGATGCTGTGGCTCATTAAAATGTGCAAATCCTAAATTTCCCCTTTCCATGCAGTAATCCTCAAAACTGTAGATGTCTATTCATAATTCAGATACTGTATGGAACCTTCAAGTGGAAGTTGTACAGTTCTTTCAGGAATGAATTGAGTTACTTTTACTTCTCATAAAAAAAGTGTTAAACTCTTGATTTTCTAAAACAGAGCTTATCTGTGTTGTGTGTGTGTGAGAGAGAGAGAGAGAGAGGAGGGAGCTACTGGGAGAAAGAAAGAGAGAAAGAGAGAGAGAAATAAATGGGGGATAGTCAGCCCACACAATTAGGGTTTGGAGGATATTTGCTACAATTTTATAAGCTTACATTCTTGTAAGGTGATAAAAAAAAAATTAAGACCTCTTAATACCTTCTGGGTATTGAAAACCAGAAAACACATTGGTATTTGTTTCATTTTTCATGAGTCTTCATTTTATATTCTGTGGTATGCTACAAATATCTACACTAATAAAAAAGAAACATGCAAATTAGCCATCACTCCACCACTCTGCTACACCCACCAGCCAATCAGAGTGACTATGCAAATTAACCCAACAAAGATGGTGGTTATTTGCATAAGCAGTCGCGGAGCGAATACTGAAGATGGTGGTGGCCATGGAGCTGGGGAGCTGGAGCAAGCAGGGGGCTTGGGTTGCTCCCGGCAACAGAGAAAGCCAAGCTTCCAGCCTGCCCTGGGCTCCGCTCAAGGAGGGGCTGGGGGCTTGGGTCGCCAAGGGCGACCCAGGCTTCCAGCAAGGCCTGGCCTCTGCTGGAAAAGCTGGAGAAAAAAAAAAAGGAGGGGCTGGGAGCAGCCGGAGTGGAGAAGCCAAGCCTTGCTGCTGCAGCCGGACCAAAGGCCTGGGTCCTGGGCGCCAGAGGAAAACCGGTGCCGGCAGACGGGGGAAGGAAGGTCTATTGTGCGAATCTTTGTACAATGAGCCACTAGTGTATATATATTGGTCCTTCCCACATGGTAAGTTTCTGGAGGGTACAAACTCATGTGTCCTCACATGAATTTCTGTGACTTGAGCACATAAGGAGTCCACAAACACCCAGGGAGACATCCTACAATGTACCATATGATGGGCATGCAGGTAGATGATACCCTGGATTTGAAGTTAAAACCTAGATTAGAGGCTTTACTTCAACTTCTCCCCTTATTTTGTGAACAAACTAGTTTACCTACTTGAGCCTTTGAAACTTCATTGACAAAAAAAAGAATATAGATGATGTTCTCATTGTGTTAGCTGATAATTAAATTTAAAATGTGCATGAAAATGCTCTATAAATTGTTAAGGACTGCCCAGATGGGTAAGTAATGGTGTCACTTATGGAAATCAATAGATTATTTTACCCTCCCTATTGTCTACACATATTTTCCCATCTCTTGTCATAAAATTGGCTCACCTAGTCTTCCCATAAGAGGATTATCCCACAGATTTAAACAAATCACCTTGATTGGAAAAGAGGGCTCACTCTTAGGGTTTATGTATAAATGAAACTCCAAAACAAGCAATGGATCTGAAGAAAGAAAAACAACTATGATATTGTCTTGCAAAGGGTGTCTGGCACATTGCATAGCAATAGGGGTATAAGTGCCTCCAGCAAAGAACAGTTTCTAAATGTGTTTCAGTTCCCTGGAAAGACACAGCCCTCAGCTGGAACCAGAGGTCTGGAAACTGTACACTGTGATTCATTCTAAAAGAGAGCACAAGAATGCGTGTATAAGTATACACAATCATTTCAACTTTAGCATTGGGGTGGGTTGATCAAAGAAGGACAGCCACCAGGGGGGCCTCCTCCTAGTTTGAGAGGAGAGGACATATTTCTTGTGGGCAGGGCTGGTGCCTATGTGTCCCAAGGTGCCTTCTTTATATGCCAAGGAAGGGGATAAGGAAATAGTCAGGGAGAGGGCATCAGGTTGGGTCCCTAAATGGAAAGAAAGGACAGGTCTAAAAGCCCAGGGCTTTGCAAGATATTGGGAACAGTGAGTTACTCTGAGCGGGGAGGAAGACACTTTCTTTCCCTAAAGGGCCAATGATGGTTTAAACCCTGGAGCGTGGCCCAGTCAGTCAGATGCTACTTCTGTGGTTACAGGGAAGCAGATGGTTGGCATAGATTGTGTCCTGTCTAGAGCATGTGTGCCCAGGAATCTCTCCAATGTGTCCACCAAGCCTGCCCCGAGATAACACCTTCTTGGAGCGAAGGGCTATAGGAATGTTTTATATTGAGAAGATCGTGGGGTTGGAAGTTAGGAGTCTCAGGTTCTGACTCTGTCTTATTGCTGACTTCTGGTGTGACCTTTCCTCTGGGTCTGCTCTCCCATTCATACGTTGAGGAGTTAGTCTAGATATGTCTTGTGGGATGAGGGCCGAGTTCTCTGTCCACCAGGGTTCATGCTAGAAGAATTTTTACTCCACAGATAATTGTATCTTCCTGTATTGCTGGGGAATGTTGAAGTTTCTTTTTATTGAGGGCCATGGAGTACATGTATGTCAGGACAGTTGTTTGTGGGTGTTTAACCGGTCCTGAGAAGAAGACAAACTCCCTAACATTCATTCTCATTTCTACCATATATTGGAATGTCACTTTAAACATTTGAGCCCCAGTCTCTGCACATGTAAAACAGGAAAGTTCTCTCATCCCAACTTTCCTTTCATTGTTGTTGTGACTTCAGGAAATATCAAAGGGGAGCTAACACTTACTGAGCACCTGTATACCAGCCACTCTGACAAATGCTTCCCATTGTCTGCTTTGTGAAGGTAACTAGGAATGCTATTACTGGTCAGGAAGGGTTGGCTGATGAAGGTACTGACAGAGGACACTCAGTAAAAGGTCATTTTACTCTCCAGGGGAGTTAAAGTTGCAAAATTAAGGATCAGGCTTTGTCAAGTTTTTTTTAACTTGGCTTTCTAAACTCATACCCTCAGGCAGCTAGTTGAGGCTGGCGGGCTCCACCCCCACCCTCTCCAAGGTTGATGATAACATACTGTCCCCCAGCAGGCAGGCTGCAGCTGCCTCGGGCTGGTGCCCAGTGCTGGCCGCAGAGCTGCCTGTGGCCTCCCAGAGAGGTCCCAGGGCACATTCCTCCCTGCCAAGGTTTTGCCGCTTTGTGGTGCAGTCTGAGTGTCCCCCATACACACACACCTGCCAGGCCCTGTGGGCTCTGGGCTGGTCTTCAGGGCAAGCGGGTAGCAGACAGCCCACCTGCTTGATGTCAACATCTGTGGGTGCGGCCCCAGGAAGAATGTGCCGCTCCCAGCCTCAGCTCAGGTAATTAATCCCCGCAACTGACAGGTGGCAACAGGCAGCCCTTTGGCTGGGGCCATCAGGAAAAGTGCTTGGAGGAAGGATTTTTTGTAAAACTATCAAGAGCACAATTCGTACATGTCTGGCAGCTAGACAACTGTGGCAGGAAGGGAGACTGGGAGGAGAAGTGAATACCTTGCCAGACAACTATGGGGCCAATTTTGGGATCTCTTCCTGCCAATAGTTATGATAGATCCAATAGGATATGGTGGCTCAGGACTTGTTTGCAAGCTCACTTTGCAGATTTCCCCTTCCTTTGAAGTAGATACAATCCTAAGTGGAATGCCTTGGTTGTAAACAAAGAAGTTGGAGCCCAAAGGGTGAAATGATTAGCCTAAGATGATGCAGGAAGTCAGTGGGCAGGTGGAAGACTGGAGTCTTGTCCTCTTGACTTCCTGTCCAAGATTCTTTGGGGAATATTTTCTGTATATAGATGCAGTATAGAAATTGATAAAGCTGTGGTCTAGTCCCAGGAAGGATCATTAGTTAGCTCTTGAATGATGCTTTAGTTTTCAATTTAATCTTTTAAAGTTGACTTCTCAAAAGAACACTCCCATCTCACCCCCAAACAATATAGATACATTCGCTTTCCCTTTTTGTTTTTGGTATTTTGGTACACCAGCCATCATAGCCATCATAATCATAACCTGATATTTGTTTAGAGTATATTTGCTTAACTAAAACCTTTGAAGTGATTATTTTCAATTATTTTTTAAAACTCTCTTCCAAAAAATAAAAAAATTAAAATAAAAATAATAAAATAAAACTCTCTTCCTAGAAGTAAAATTTATAATGCTTCTCAAGTGAGTTTATTTGTAGAGGACAAGTCTAGAATATAGCATATAATTAGATCATACAGTTATATGTGACTAGAGGCCCAGTGCACAAATTCATGCACCAGTGGGGTCCCTCGGCCTGGCCTGTGGGATCGGGCCGAAACCAGCTCTCTGACATCTTCTGAGGGGTCCCAGATTGTGAGAGGCACAGGCCAGGCTGAGGGACCCCACCGGTGCACAATCAGGGCCAGGGAGGGATGCAGAAGGGCCCGGGAGGGACTGCAGGAGGGCTCTAGGGCATGTCCGGCCTGTCTTGCTCAGTCCCAATCTGCTGGATCCCAGCAGCAAACTAACCTACCAGTCAGAGCATCTGCCCCCTGGTGGTCAGTGCACATAATAGTGAATGGTTGAGTGGCCTTAGCATATCATTAGCATATTACGTTTCGATTGGTTGAACGGACAACCGGACGACTGGACGACCAGACAGTTAGCATATTAGGCTTTTATTATATAGGATAAGGTTATTCAATATGTTTCAAGCAAATCACACTAAAGCTGTGTGTGTCTACCTCTTTCTAGCTAAGACTCTTTTTGCATTTTAGTGAATTGGATATTTATAGTTAATTTTCCAAAGCATATTGGTCAAAAGTTATGTTATGACCCTTTTATGTTTTATTTGCAAGTATCTTATTTCTTCCTCCATTATTCTCCCCCACCACCTAGTCAGTTTCCAGAAGTTTATTTTGTCTTCTCTAAATATTCCATCTGCTTTGTATGATTTTTTTCATACTAATTCTAATTACTGATTTCATTACCCTCTTGCCCTTATAAAAGGGCCTTTTTAACTTTCCAGTCCTCAAGAATACAGTTCAGAAAAGAAAAAAATATGAACGTTTTATGATAGCTCTATCTAAACAAAGACAGGCTTTCTACTTGATTGCTATACTGGGATGAATTAAGTTGTGACAGCTTTGGGGCTTCCTTGCCCTTTTTTTTTTTTTCTTGTCAAATACTTTAGTTTATTTGAGGTAGCACAGACCCTACCTTCCACTTCCTGGATTCTTTGAACTGTTTGAAAATAAGAAACATCAATTAGAAGTGCGCCTAGCATTTTCTGTTAATGAATGGTGGCTCTCTTTTAGAGTATTTATAAATCTCATTATTTTTATTTTATTTTAATCAACCCAAATTCATGCAGAGGCCAAAAGCGTTATTGATGTGTTTATGAGTTAGCTTAGTTTTACTCTCTGTTTAAGTGCCAGCCATCCTCAGTGTAGGTAATTTGCCCTAGTGTTAATGGACAACTGCATCTGGATGTATTATATGCTGAGGTTAATTCTGTGGGCTAATGGGCAATAGGTCATAATGCACATAGTATTACATTAGAAAAAAAAATTAAAACATTTTCTTCTAGCACAATAGCATGTCAGATGTGGCTCTATCTGGAAGCTGGCATTGTAGTATCAGGAACAGCTTCGACAGTGCTCTATATAGTTGCTTCCCTTGTCGATGGGTTAAGTGGAGAGATGGGTTTTATGATTATTGATTTATTTACTTCATGGAATTTTATTTCACCCATATCCTTGGAGATTGGTGGGTCAAGTCAGCCTTGTGACTTTGGATTAACATAAGGTATGGCATTTATTCTGGGAGAATATTAAAAGAGTAAATGGTTTTGTTTGTTTATTTTGTTTTGTTTGTTTTGTCTTTTGATGGAGTGGGGAAGGAGGGTCTTTGTTTCACCTTTAGGAAAGGGAAAAGTTATACAGGTGTGTGCTGATATTAGCTGGCATCTCTCTGCATTGTGATACCGAATTACCAGTCTGGCAGCCAAGAGCATGTAATATAGTATGTCTACTGAGGCAGGTGGTGATGGTGAGGCTGTAGTTACTGGAATGCACTCCCCCCTTCTATTTGCAACATATTATTAGTAAAGGAGCTGAATTTACTCTTGTTTTCCAAAATCCCCTGGAATTATTTTTTTTTGAACATGATATTTGGCTTTGAGCATCTCACTCCTCAACATGCCAAACTCCCTCTCCTCCTCCTAAAACAAAACAAAACTTAGGCAAAGCTTGCTTTTCCATTTTGTCAGGGATATGGTATAGCAAGAGTTTAGTCCATGTGATAGTTCTAAGGCATTTCAGTTCCATGCCACCGTGGAAATACTTTGTCCATGTGAATCTTCAAGACTGTGTTAGAGCAAATTTGGTTAAAGATCAACAAAATATTGACTCTTCGTTCTTGCTCATAGGCTAGTACTTCCTAGAAATAAATGCACCATTGGATGTGCATACATATGCATGACTGCACAGATTGATTCCTATCCTTTTTACATGTTTCTGATCAGGAATCAGAATGAATATCAGCACTTTGTTTTCCACATTCTTTTTAAAGAGTTTACCTTGTCAACATGAACTTGGCAACTGGGTTCTCTAACAAATTTGTACCATTTCATAAAATCTTCAAAATAAAAGAATCATTAGAGATGATCTAATATAGCTCCCTTATTTTCTCCCTTTGGATGATTAACTTGAGTTTCCAGGAGATCACATGAGTGGCCTGAAATTCTTCAGTGGGTGATTTCCTCAGTGTCAGGAATCTGTGACTGTTTTTGAAAGGTCAGTTATTTCCATCTTTGAATTCACATGTCCTTCCCCACCCCACCCCCCATCACAGTACTTCATTTTCTAATTTCACTTTAAAACTTGCCTAATTTAGAGACACAACTTCATGGGCTGTCTTACCTATATATGTAAAAGGGTTCCTACAGTGCACTGCTAATTTATTCAACCTAGGACCCGAAGTAGTAAAATTGGTTCTTCAAACAATGGGTGGGCATTACATGTTATTCCTATGTTCAAGACCCCATTCTGAGAATATAGTTACACTTTAGGAAAAAAAAAACCTTAATTCCTAGACAAAATTTTTTAACAAATTAAAAAGGATTTGACACTTACTCAAAGAACATACAGTATCCTTGTAATCCTGTAAGAAATTGGTGATCATATGTTAGTTTTTTAGATGACCTCTGGGCTTTATACTTGTATTTATAATCATATTGTGTATTTATGTAATTCACTCTGGTAGCTAACATACCAGTTCCACTTTGGTCCCATATATGAGTATAAAGACTACAGGGTACATGGGGAAGGCCATGGGTCTGTGTATCAAGAGGGTCCTGTCACTGAGCATTTTTTAGCAAGTCTCCTCTCATTTCTGGAGCTTGGATTTCTCCTCTGTAACTGAAGTGGCTGAACTAAATGATCTCTAAACTTTTCCTGGTCTACTTTCTAAGAAAAGCTTAGCAATGTTATCTTGAACTAAAATGCATTGAAACAGGTGACTCAATAATAGAAACATGAAATCTAGTCCTCGGTTTTCTATAGAAACTCAGACACTAGAGTATGATGTAGTTGTGAAAGTATTAGCTTTCCGGAAGAAAGGAAATCTGACTTCAACTACACATTGCCTAGATTCAGTTGTGTAACCTTTAGAAATCATTTTTTTTGTATGACCCTCCAAACTAAGTTGAACCCCACATTTAGGTGTGTCTTTCTCTAATTTTTCTTTAGAAAATATTTCACAATTTTAGAAATAATTGATTTACCGTCAGTGTTTACTTTAAACCAATTCACTTAAGGTAAGGAGACTGCTAGTTCCTTGGGATCCAGGACAGAGCCTGGCATGAAGTAGGTGCTCACTAAATATTTGTTGCATTAATGAACCCATTTCACTTCTGTGAGCCTAAATTTTATATCTGAAAATTAAGGGGAGAAGAAGGTTTGGACAAGACATGCTATAATGTTCCTTCTGGGTTCTAACATCTTATTTCTATATTCTCTATCTTCTAAAATTTTAAATCTGCAACAATTTTACAGGTTAGTGCTGTTCATGCTAAATTCATTCATTAAAAATTGAATTAGGAACTATTTCAAGTATACAAAAATAGTAAGTAAATTTAGACACCTAGAATCTACCAAAGTGTTAAAAATTTCCATATTGCCTTAAATATTTTGTTTAAGTAAAATATTACAGATAAAGCAGAAGGTCTTCCTCCATTCTATCTCATTCGCCTGTCTCTTTCTATTAAAATAAATGAAATACATCTAAGTATAAGAAAATGGATAAATCTTGAAAACATTAGAAGTGGAAATAGCAGATTACTAAGATGAAATAGCAGATTACTAAGTGGAAATAGCACATTACTAAGTTTTGAGCAATGTAATTAAAAAAATTTTAAGGACACATAAAATTATAGTACATGTACTAATGGAAATATGCACGTGCATTTTTAAATGTACAGCAGCAGATAAACCAAATTCATTTTTTTAAACAAGTGAATCCAATAATTTAGCATGGTTTAGAATTTAGTGATTACTAGCAGATCAATATGAACTATGTGTTTCATTGTAAATGGTTAATATTCAAACTTCAGCAGACTATTGTTATCTGGCAGCAACCACATCCTGATGAAGCTGCACTCATGTTTTCACAATAGTCCCAAAATTACTTAAGCTACATTAAACACTTTATGTGGAGAATCTTAGAAAGATGAGGCTTCAGTAATTATCCATAATATGTGGCTTTTATGTTGCTCTTTGCAATTGACTAAGGCTTCTGATACCTGTAATTTTTTCCTCTATTCTAAGAGCTGTATATTGTATATTATAATTTTTTTTTTTCTATTTTAGGTTTGAGAGAGGTGAAGTGACTGCCTAAAAGCCTAGGGAATATATAGAAGAGGCAGAATTTAAATCTTGTTTTTTGACCCCTAGTCCAGTAAAGTTGCTTACTGTTGTCAGTGTGGGGTAAGAGTCCTTTTCTAATGCTCTTGGCTTTGAGAACTAAGCCCTTTCCTCTTTCACAACAAAATTGGCCTATTAATTCCAGTGTTACCTCATGTTATTTTCTTTGTCCAGAATTAGAACTAATTATTCTTTCTTTTTCTGTTTGCTGAATAGTCCATTAACTAAGACATGTCTCACTTAACTATTGACTATTGGAAGCCCTGTATTAAGACTAACTCTCATTCACTCTGCTTTGATTTAGAAAAGGGATAAGCAAATAACACATTTGTGCAAACATCTTTTTTTTTCCCTAATGAATAACAGTGCTTGGCCTGTTTTGTTGCTTCCCTGCATATCTTTCATGATGAAAACTAGTAGACTGACTTTTAGTAAGTCTAAAACATTTCTTCCATCTCTCCACCTTTTCATTCATTTTGCTGCCCTAGTTTCGGCTCTCCTCATTCTTGTTCCTGATTAAGTTTATCTTCTTCCTACTTTGTTCCAGCATTGCTCCTACCAGCTTTGTTTTACTTAATACCTAGAACTGATTAGGTCTTCCCCCTGCTTTATAATCCTTAGTGGCTCTTCTCTGCCTGCAGGTAGAGTCTACCTGTTTCTTGTAACATCTAAAGCTGCTCAGAATCTGCTACCTGCCTTTCTAGCTTGGACTCATTGCTTTCTGTTCTTCTCCTCCTTCTCCCAGACTATCTATATTTCCACCATAGTTAGCATCTCTTTGCTTATACTTATAATGTTCTCTCTTTATGAAAAGCCTGCTTTCTGCCTCTTGGTTCTCCCTTTTCCCCATTCTTGGATGCACCATCTAGTTGGCTGAACAACTTGTCTTTTAACTCATAGTTTAAATATCACAATTTCTATGAAGCCTTTCTTCTCTACTTTAGTAGAATACATTTACTTTTCTCTTTCTCTCTTATCTACAACCAATCCATCTGCAAATCTGGTAAAAATGTATCAAGAAATCAATTGCTTCTCACCAATTCCACTGATGGTCTAAGCCTCTCTCATTTTTTACTTGGGATATTTGCATGGCTTCCTTACTAGTCTCCCTGCTTCTATCTTTGAACCTTAAAGTTTGTTCTTCATATAGCATCCAGAATCTTATTAAACCATGTCACCTTCTCAAACTTCTCCAGTGGCTTTCCATCTCATATTGAGGAAAGCTGAAGTCCTTAACCCTGGCCAACAAGGCCTTGCATGAGCTGGCCCACATACTGTCTCTGATTTCTGATCTTATCCCCATCTCTGCAGCCTTTGCTCACTGCTCTCCAGTGACACTGGCCTCCATGACAGAAATATTCACCCTAGGATCTTAGTACTTGCTGTCTTTGATAACTGGAACATTATTTCCCCAGTTTATATATGAATTATTCCAGTGCTTCCTTGATAAGTTTTTTAAATATTAACTTATCAAAGAATACTTGACAATCCTAGATAAAATAATATCCTCTTCAATTCCCCAACTCCTACCTTTTGATTCCCTCTTTTAAATTTACTCTGATTTTGTTTCTTTATAGCATTTATCACCATCTGACATAATATTTATTTGTTTATTCAAAATACCAGCACCTTTAGAGCATGGACTTTGCTTTTTGCTTTATTGCTAAATATCTTAACCTTGAATATAGTCCTCGCTCAATTAATACCAAATTTATTAACTAGTACTTAATTGCTTTATCTTGTGGAATCCCATAACACTTTATACATACCTCTGCTATATCCAGTGAATTTGTGTAGTTTATATTTCACTCTGTCTCTAATTTACTTCAGACTTCTCTACAACACTAAAATATGCATTGACTCAAATACCTAGTTTTAAGGGATCCAGCTAAAACTAACTGGTGTACTAAAGATTTGTGTAATGTGGTCACAATACACCCTGAAATGTTATATTTAATATTTAAAACTGGAGAAGCCCAGCTCAGTGGTTGAGCATTGACCTGTGAACCAGGAGGTCACGGTTCAATTCCCGATCATGGCACATGCCCGAGTTGTGGGCTTGATCCCCAGGAGGCAGCCAATTAATACAGAGTAAAATTTATATTGTATGAGAAAGGCATGATTAAATGGCATATTTCCTTTTAATACTGTAATTGTAACTGCTTATAATTATATTTTAAAATCCAATCGTGCTCTGATGTATTAAATAAAAAATGATGCCGAACATTTTATATGCCTCAGTTTGCATAAGGGAGTGTGTGTGTGTGTGTGTGTGTGTGTGTGTGTGTGTATTTGTACACATAGGAAAAAGTCTGAAATGTTAATGGTGTACAAGATTCATACACTGAAAACTAAAAAAAACATGAGAGAAAAAAATTACTGAAAGAAATTAAAGATGTCCTAATTAAATGGAAATCTATATCATGTTAATGGACTAGAGGCACAATATTGCTCAGATATTAATTCTACCCAAGATGACCTATAATTTGATACAATCTCATCCAAATTTCTACGAGGCAATTCTGTGGGAATTGACAAATTGCTTGTAAATTTTATATGGAAATTCAAAGAACATAGAATAGCCAATTTAGCAAAAGAGGAGCAAAATTGGAAAACATAGATTACCTAATTTTAAGACTTGCTATAATAAAGTTAGATTAATCAAGACAGTGTGATACCAATGTATTAGATGTATAGACCAATAAAATAAAAGGCAGTAACCAGATAAAGACTTAAACACACATGGTCCATTACTTTTCAAAAACGATGCAAAGGCAGTTCAACATGCGTGAAAGATAAAAATAATCTTTTCAACCAGTGGTGTTCAAACAATTGAGTATCCATAAAAAAGAAAAAGAAAAAGTGGAGAGGCATGTGTTAGGGGGAGAACAGGATAAAGAAGAGACTGAAAATAGATATAAGACTAAACGCAAGAGCTATGATCATAAATCTCCTACAAGAAAACACGGAAAATCCTTCTAACATTGGGTTAGACTAATATTTCTTAGGACTCAAAAAGCATGATTAAAACAAAACAAAGCACACACACCCAGAAGAAGAAACTAGGCATTACAATTAAAGAATCTCAAATCAATGTTGGGAGCATTTCAAAGGTGAATGTTAAAAATCCCAGAGAGAAAGAGACATTACAAGAAACCAGGAGTGTTCCAATTTGAAGTCTCTGCTGACTCAAATCACCAGGGATTTAAAAATCTTGCCCTACATCAGATTCCCACTTTTTTGATCTTACAAAAGCCGGGAAAATGGGTGAAGAAGATAGTGACCATTTGGTAGGGAATAAGGAAGCAGGCAGGTCTACGGAATTATGCATATACTGTAGACCAGGGAGACTGAATTTAGTATTAGAAAAATATTAAACATCATCGCAGAAACAGTTAGCAAACAGTGAAGCTAGTACAGTGGAAGAAGCTTGGCTTTGTCAAGAACCTGTCATGCCAGACCACTTCAGCCCCTCTAGTAAATGAGTGGCAGGCTGGGTAGTGAACCAGAAGCAGTAATACAAATGTTTCTTGGCCCTGACCAGCTATTTAGATGTAGTCAACATAAAACTCTCATCACTAAAATTAGGAAATATGGCCTACAGTGTTAGATCAATCCTAGCTGAGGACATAACTAAATTGGCCTGGCATGGTTTGGAGAATGGAGGGAAACCATGAATATTCCAGATAGGGAATAGTATGTTCAAATGGGGGGTGATGAATGGTGTGTTTGAGGCATTCAGAGGTTTGTATGGGTAGAACATGGGATGGGAAGTGTGAGGGTTTGGGGGTGAGGGGTAGAAATGAAAGAGATGGGGCCAAAACACAAAGGACCATTTGAAAGAGCAGAACCTTACTGGTGAATTCCCCAGTGCCATGATGGAAGTCCTAACAGACAACTGGCCTTAGGGTTCAAGGCGACTTCCAGGTTTTTTTTTTTATTTCTGTCACTTGCTGCCTCTACCTGCATTAAATGAGCAAGCATTATACTGAAAAATAAAAAGAGGAATTATTGATGTTAAATAGACTACTTTCAAGTTCTATTTTAATGTTAAAGGAGATTGTGTACTTTTAAGTTGATTTTTTTTTAAAGGAAGCCATGTAATTATGAATTAGAAAAATGTGAAAGTACAAAAAGTTGACTTCTGAGCCTAGAGAATAGAAAGATGAGGGACTGTTACCAGAGGAGGACAGACTCTTATATTCTGGTTCCTAACCAGCTCTTCTTCTCTGTGACCTCAGGAAAGTCTTCTTTATGCCTTAATTTTTTAAGGCATAGAGATAAAATGGCATAAAAATACTGATCCATTATTTGTTATCTGTAATTCTGAAACTCAAAGAGCTCTAAAAACCAACTTGGCTCCGTTTTAATTTCATAAGCTTGTGCTAAACTCATTTGGTGTTGAAATCCAGCCTGAATTTGAGGCTCTTATAGTCATTTCCCAGATGATATATATATTCATGAATTTTACAGAAATGTTTAGATTTGGTTATGGGACACTGCCCTAAATCCTGCTGGAGCTGTTTACAGTATTTGCTTTACTCCCTTTCTAAAATCTAAATGACTATGGATTCTGAAACATCTAGCTCCTGGGTTTTCAGATAAGAGATCATATACCTATAACACCTTCCTTATAGGGTTATGTGAGGATTGTATTTTTTACAAAATAATTCAGAAAATGGAGAAGCTGTTATTATTTATCATTATTTAAATTAGATTCTCTCCTCCCATCCCTGAGGACAAGTGAGGATTAACACCTGATGGGGCCTAAATTTATTCTTAGTAAAGTTTGTGTTATAGTATATTAATTATTAAAGCAGAATGCTTCTCTTAACTTTCCTCTTCTGAACACATACCATTCTTTTTTTTCCAATCTTTAAATACTTGGATGGATGCTTATTCATCAGGTGTTAGCTGACAGACTTACTTTTCAGTCATCTTTCCTATGGTGCATCTTATGAAACTCATGGTTAGATTAAAAATAAAAATACATCTTATTTTCTTGGAGTTATCAATAAAAGTGAGTTTTTAACATGTCCTAAGACAATTTCTTTGTTTTTAAAGTCATTGTTTAAAACACTAGAGCAAAAATAACTATCTAGATTTCAATCAGTGCTTCCCAAGCAGGATTTTATTTTGTGATTGATTTTTGGGCATACTTCCCATTTCTTCAAGTCATCTAAAACTTTTTGCTGCATTTAATCCTTGATTTTCTGGTGTGTGGAACTGATTATGCAATACACTACTAATATTAGGAAGATTTTAACTGAAAATTGTATATAGTGAAATACTTGGGATGTAAAAAAGATTATTAAAATACACATTATATTTCAAAAGGAAGAGAAAAGCACCTACTTTTAAATGTGTTCTTTGGTAGGATATTTGCCTTTAGTCAGAGTGTATAGCCAAATGGCCACGTCCAGATGTTTCATTCTCTTAGGCTATGACATTAGAAGATGAGTGTGGCAGTTTGGGGATGTTTTTGCTTTCTAGTTTTCTAGCAGGTTGACTTTGGGTAAAATATCCTCATATTCTTCCAGACATTTCATCTTTAAAAAACAAAATTCCCAAAACCCTAATCCCTGCAAGTCTCTTTAGATATTGTAAGGACAGGATTTATTATAATCGGTCTAATGTCACTCAATTCATGTGAATATTGTTTTTCCGCTTAGTTTCTAGTACTTTATAAAGCCACTCATGGTATTAACCACTTAACGCCCCTAGAAACCCAGTTTCTTCACCCCAATGAAAGGACATAATGCTATCAATGTGTTTTGAAAAATGTGAAATCTTTTGTAAATATTGGGTTTTATTTCAAGTAGGAAAAAAAGTATTAGTTGGATTAATGAATATAACTCTATTAAGATTGCTCGCTGTCATTTTTGTAGTAGCCAATGGTAAACATGTAGCTATAAAGACTTCAAAAGATGGACATAATTTCCTTGATTTTGGATGTAACATTATTTCCTGTTGGTTCTTTCCTTCCTCCACCATCGGCCCATCTCTATGCAGTATTCCACTGAACTGAAGAAACTCTACTGCCAAATTGCCAAGACATGCCCCATCCAGATCAAGGTGATGACCCCACCTCCTCAGGGTGCTGTCATCCGTGCCATGCCTGTCTACAAGAAAGCTGAGCATGTCACCGAGGTGGTGAAACGATGCCCCAACCATGAGCTGAGCCGTGAATTCAATGAGGGTAAGGAGGAGAGGATCCTGTGGCTGTTCAACGAAGCTCCTTGAAATTAGAGGTTCTACAAAGATTTGTTTGGAGTCCATTTACCTGGTTCCACCCTCTGCAATCTGATGGCAGCTCAGTCTATCTTTTGGTTGGCTGAGTGCCTGAGAATAATGATCAATATACTTGTGGCTTTCACAATGACTTAATAATGCTTGAACTATTTAATTTAATATTAGTAATTAGTGGATAACCTGGACTTGTCTCTCTACTCCTTATTGCTATTTTTTTTTTCTTTTTTAATGAGAAGGTGTAAGAAGAACAATGTGGCATTTAGTCATTTGTTCTGCTCTGCCCAGACAAGGTAATCTAGCTTTAGTGCCTTCCCAGAGATGGTCAAGGCTGACCAATTGAGAGTTGGAAGGGTAAGAGGAAGGAGCATAAGAAGTGAGCAACATGAAGAAACAGAATACAAAAGTAGGAAAAAAGAAAAATGAATGAAGACAAATAATGGGCAAGAGAAGTAAATAGAAATATGCAAGATAAGCTGGGGAGGGGGATAGTGGAGTGAAGGACCAGGTGTCAGGGAGCAGGTATGTTGGGGCCACCTTTAAGATCTGTATCCATGCCCATGATATGAGCCACAAACCAACAATTGCTTTACAGAAGAGCTCATTGTTTCCTAGGGTTCCCTAATATTTGATATTCTAAGGTTTTGTGAAGAGAGTCTAAGTAAAGTACACAGAAAAGTGGAAAGAAAGGATAGAAGAATGTACATAGATTCATCAGAGTGATGAGGGTGCAGGATGGGTAGATAATTTATGTAGAAAATGTATTTAAAATGGAAAGATTGGTTGGTAGCTAGAATGTGTGAATGTAGAGAATATAAGGGATGGTACAGAAAAAGTGGTGGAGAAAGAAAAAGAGTGAATAGAAATTTCAGATAAGAAAATAAAGTTTAAGTCCTCCCACCTTAATACAATTAAGTTTTACACATTGATTTCTAGTCCTTTTCTACATGACCTCCTTATCCATCCATACCTTTGCATCTTGCTTTTCACTTAACAATGCACCATAAAGATTATTTCTTATAGCTAAGCTTTATTATAGTTTTTTATAACTGCCCTTGATCCATCAAGATGACTTAACTGTTTTTTCCCCCAATGTTTGACATAATAGTTGTGTTTACTTTTGCAATAATAGATGATGTTTCAGAGGGCATCTTGATTCACTTAACTTTTCACTGTTATTAAATACTAGAGGCCCCATGAACGAAATTTGTGTAGGAGTAGGCCTTCCTTCTCCTGGCTGCCTGCACCGGCTTTCCTCTGGCACCCGGGACCCGGGCTTCCTTCTAGCCACTGGCAGGCATCCAGGACCCGGGTTTCCTTCGCAGCCCTGGCTTCGTCTGGAAGGACATCTGGAAGGTCGTTTGGAAGGGAGTCCAGAAGGATGTCTGGTCTAATTAGCATATTACACTTTTATTATTATTATAGATCAGTTTTTGTGGAACAATAATGCATGGTCAAAGTTTAAGAACACCTTTATGATTCCCAATTCTTCAATCAGCTTCTTTCTTTTGGAGCCCTTGTCCAATATCATAATTTTGTGAAACTTTGCCTACACGCTTTAAAAAATTTGCTTTCCCTTTCTTATTCTCCAACCTTGGGTTCTTTCAGCACAACAAAACCAGTAAGTTTCTCATCTTTATGACCAAAGCAAGGTCTAAAATTAGAGACTTTATGATGGAGAAAAGAATAGTCAAAGGGAAAGTAATGTCCTTGCCATCTGTTGCCTTTTTAGGTTTTTTTTTTTCCTTTCTGCTCAAATTTTGAATACTATTTCTCAAGCTTTTTTAAAAAAATTAAATGTATTGGGGGACATTGGTTAATAGGAGAATATAGGTTTCAGGTGTGGATCTATATGTTGCATGATCTTTATATTTCACTGAGTGCTTATTTTTTTAATTAGCTTGTTTCTTTTTCTTCTATTTCCCATAAACTAGCAAAATCTTCTCTAGTCAGAGATGTATTCATAGAGTTCTCTAAAATCTTGAATTATTAACCTTAAGCACTGCAAACATAGGATTTTTCTCTTAAATACATTTGAGTCTTCCAGTCCTTCCTTTCACCATAAAGGTTGTGACACCTTCATGTGTTAGATATCTGGCAACAGGATCTTTTCCTTTTTTTTAAGGATATATATTTCCTCTATTAAACCCTTTCTTTGGCAACCAATATCCTGTCTGTGTTGTTTCATTTTGTTTTCTTTGAGGGTGAAGAACTAACTATTTTGTCTTTCTCTGTTCTGCAGGACAGATTGCCCCTCCTAGTCATTTGATTCGAGTGGAAGGGAACAGCCACGCCCAATATGTAGAAGACCCCATCACAGGCAGACAGAGTGTGCTGGTACCTTATGAGCCACCCCAGGTAAAAAGATAAGGACTGGGCTAAGTTGGGAGCTGATTTAATTCAGTGATAGAAGGTGTTTTGCACACCTGTTTATATCTTAGTCCTTGTTACCACATATGTAACCTGTTTAATCTCTTCTCTTCTTCGTTCTCTACACACTGCTCCTATACCTCCTTCAAAACTCGTAAATTTGCACTAAACTAGCTTGATAATGTGGCTCTGTGCCCATGTTTCCATCTTAATGGTTCATAATAATTGAATTTGCTTATTGGGTTAAAGCACAACCTTACCTTATCCAAAGAATTTAACTGGCAATTGAGGTGGTAGTGAATGTGCAGCAATACTGGATACAAGGATTCTTACACTGCACATGGGGGACCTCGAGAGCGCTCTCTTAGCTGAAGGTGGAATGAATAGGTGGCAGATTAGAAACACAGAACCCTGGCAGAGGGAGATGAGGGTGTTGGCTGCTGCTTGCTGTGTGAACCTTTAACTGTAATTCTTCCTCTCTGGACTTCAGCTGCCTCATCTATCAATGAGCACTTTGGATTAGATCCGTGGTCGGCAAACTGCGGCTCGTGAGTCACATGCGGCTCTTTGGCCCCTTGAGTGTGGCTCTTCCTAAACCTTAGGAGTACCCTAATTAAGTTAATAACAATGTACCTACCTATATAGTTTAATTTTAAAAAATTTGGCTTTCAAAAAGAAATTTCAATCGTTGTACTGTTGATATTTGGCTCTGTTGACTAATGAGTTTTCCGACCACTGGACTAGATGATTTAATGCTGAGGACCTTTTAAGCTCCAGAGTGTTATTTATGGGAATATTTTCTCAAATCTATGTTATTCTGTTTATCCACATAGGGAATATAAACCTGATCATAGTTGCTACTCTTGGTGATGTTTTCAGCTTTCCCTTTGCCGTGATATTCATATATGAGATGAACCCAGTTTAGATCAGGGGATATATATCAGCTTGCAAATGAATTGGGTCAAAGATGATTATTTTTTTAAGGCCTATCTCCCCTCATGTAGTGTCCAATGTTGCAAACATTAGCTTTCAGCTTACCAAGAGGCAAGCCAAAAGGGAATGACAATGGGTTTTATTCCTAGAAAAATAAGCATCATCACCTCATCAGAAATGAAGTTGTTTAAATAGAGGGAAGAGCTGAGGAGCATGGACATTTGATCAAATTATTGTTAACAGACTCTTTTTCCCCTGTGTTCAGGTTGGCACTGAATTCACGACAGTCTTGTACAATTTCATGTGTAACAGCAGTTGTGTTGGAGGGATGAACCGCCGTCCAATTTTAATCATCGTTACTCTGGAAACCAGAGAGTAAGTGGCATATGCAGAATTGCCATCCTGCAGAAACCATGGGCAGAGGGCAAAGTGAAACTGTGTTTGCTTTATCATTACTAGTGCATGTACAGCAGAGCACCACCCTTGATTTTATCCTTTGCGCTTTAAATCCTTGCTGCAAATACTTACATAAAAGATCTAAGAAAGTGGAGACAAAGCAGGGTGGGTAAACAGAGGGGAAGAAAGAGGGAAGGCATGCAAGTCGCTTCATACCTGAATTCTTGACATTTAGCTGGAATGGTTTCTGATTAGACAGTGTTTGTTTTCATGTGGCCCCCGAGGCATTTAACAATTTCTTTGAGTAAGTCTGTGCTGCCTCGGGGAATTTTATCCAGAGACATCCACGGGCTTAATTCAAGCTTCCTTCAAAATATGTAGCTAAATACAGCTGTTCAGCTAATGGCTCGGAGGTTCTTTGCAGAACAAATGGAATGTTATTTACTAATATCACTGGTGGCATGTAAGCACTTTTGTGTTCTGCCAAGTGCTTTGGGGTGCACCCTCCGAACAGCCATGACTGGCAGGTGGTGATAGTGGTGATGACCAGCAATGGAAATGGGAGAACTCTAGGGAACTTTTACAATTCTTCCACTTTGACCCTTTCCTTCTCTCTTCTCTAATTCCTAGTGGGCAAGTCCTGGGCCGACGTTGCTTTGAGGCCCGGATCTGTGCTTGCCCAGGGAGAGACAGGAAGGCTGATGAAGACAGCATCAGAAAGCAGCAGGTCTCGGACAGCACAAAGAACGGTGATGGTACGAAGCGCCGTAAGTAGCTGTAGTGGCCAAATGGAGGAGGGTTAAGTCCTATCCAGATAGAGGAGCTGGGGCATGATAGTTGAGAAGCAGTATAATAGGACCAAAAGTCTCCAGAGGCAAAAGTGCATGGAGGCCCCAGAGCCAGTGGATGGAGGTGTTCAAATGGACCCGAGGTGTGCACTTCAGCTTGACAAAAACAAATAGTCACTGTTAGGATTCCTTAGTCCGGCAATCCCCAAATGTGGCTCCCAGACCAGTAACATCAGCATCATCAGGAAACTGGGGAGAAATACAAGTTTTTAGTTCCTAGACGTGCTGAATCGGGAACTCTGGGAGGGAGGCCCAGCAATCTGTGTTTTTAGTAAGAGCTCTAGGTGACTCTAATGCTCACTGAAGTTTGAGAATCTGTATTTTAGCCTACTGGTATCTTTCTGACTACCAATCTTTCTGTTACTGAGCATGAGGGCTGAAAATACATCTGCCCACCTCATGAGTCTATGAGGACAGTGAGATTTTAGAACACACTTTGTTAAGCACCATTTGGAGAAGATACAGGTCTGGTTTTCACTGACTCTTCAAATTGAGGCCTCCATCACCTTATCAGGAGTGAGGCTAATGATTCGGTTCAATTGTTTTATTAATCAGAAAAATCTGTTTCATAAATGAAACCCACAATGAAAAATAGATGGAAGTAGAGGGGCTCTAGGTGCAAGGAACAGAAGCTGGGGGTGGTCTGGGGCCCCGTGCTCTACTCACAGCCACCCCTGAGGTACACCCCACAGAGGCCTCGCCCCCCAGCTAACCAAAAGTGAAAACCACAGATCCACAGTGCCTCTAACTTGTGAGATTTGATTCTAGAAGGCATCTCACATAAGTCTGCTGTCACACTACAAGTATTTTAAAGTATGCCACACTATAAGTTATTTCATGTGACACTCTTTTAATTTTATTACTCATTAGTGTCCAGAAGAAATGGAAAGTACACTGTATTTTACAGGAGAATCATAGCATGTTATGACAGCTAGTCACCATCAACATCTAACTGTGCAGTATGATTTGCCCTTCCTGCTAGGCTCTTCCTCTCTCTGATTATTCCTCAAAAGTCTGTCTCTCTCTCTCTCTCTCTCTCTCTCTCTCTCTCCCTCTCTCTCTCTCTTTATATCATCCATATATATACATTATAAATTATATAAATTATAATGATATAAATGATATATATATAATTTTTTGAAATATATTAATATAATATAAATGGAATTCTATTTCCACCTTAATTTTGCTCTTCAGTCTGCCTGGTGGTCTAATTCCTATATTTTTTCCTGAGCACCTCAATTGCCTACAAATTAATGAATATCAGTAAGAATGCATTATGTGAACTTTGGTAGAAGGATCATCTCTATATCCTGAATCCTGAATGTAGTTTTTAATTTTGGAAACCAGAGGGATTCATGAGCTTAATTCACTCATTTTACTGAAGAGAAAACTGAGGTCCTGGAAAATGAGAGCGCTCGTCGGAAGTTATGTGATTTATGTATGAACATGGGAGGGATGAGCGCACAAGCTGAAGACATTGGCAAGACAACCTCTACAACATTCATTTACCACCTTGGAAATCAATGACCTGAAAAGTAAAACACAAAACCAATTTATCTTCCTTTCTTTAACAGCTATTCAGACACAGACCAGTAAGATAGGGATTCCTGCAGCATGACTTAAGCCACAGGCCATTTCCCAGCTTCCCAAAACCCTGCCTTTCACTTGTTCTGCCTCACTTACCCCTGTCTCATTATTGTTAGGTTTGCACTTAATGTAAAAGCAATCATCACAATTAAGTGGTTGCTTAGAACTAGAAACTCTAATCTCACACGTGTTGCTGGTGCTATTGTCTGTTTAGTAAATGTATTATTGCTTCAGAAATGTTCCCAGGATGAAGTTTGCATTTCTTTTTCACCAGCTTTTCGTCAGAACACACATGGCATCCAGATGACATCCATCAAGAAACGAAGATCCCCTGATGATGAACTGTTATACCTACCAGTGAGTCTAGTCTCCCTTGGGTATTCATGCTTACTTCATTTTCACCTTCTTTGAATATGCTTTTGCATAATGTGCAAATATTCTGATTATTTGTCACAATGAGAAAGGGTATTGGGGACAAGTGAGATAAAACAAAGAAATTATATATATATATATATAATCTCAGGAAATAATCCCTTCTGTCTGTAGTTTTGGAATATATTCTGTGGGCTCCTCTACTTACTACTCCCGCAATCAAAGCTACACTCCTAATAAAATTTTTCTTCCCAAAATATTTAAAATCAATTTTTACTTCATTATTTAAGAACTAGAGGCCCAATGCACGAAATTCATGCAAGAGTAGGCCTTCCTTCCCCTGACTGCCAGCACTGGTTTCCCTCTGGCACCCTGGACCTGGGCTGGCTTCCATCCAGCCCCCCACCAGCACCCAAGACTTGGGCTTCATTCCAGCCCTGGCTTCATCCAGAAAGACATCCAGAATGATGTCCAGAAGGACTTCCACTCTAATTAGTATATTACCCTTTTATTAATATAGATGACAAGATTATCGTAACAGCATGACAACCAATTTAGCACTAAAATTTCATCAGAAGGAGTTCACAAAATCTATCATGCAACATTCATAGAGAAATGACTGTGATTTTTTTTAATGTATTTTATTGCTTTTTTACAGAGAGGAAGGGAGAGGGATAGAGAGTTAGAAACATCGACCAGCTGCCTCCTGCACACCTCCTACTGGGGATGTGCCCGCAACCAAGGTACATGCCCTTTACCGGATCTGAACCTGGGACCTTTCAGTCCGCAGGCCTACACTCTATCCACTGAGCCAAACCGGTTTGGCGACTGTGATTTCTTTTAGGGGGTACTATAAAGAAAGCCAAGCAAGACAGAATCCTCAGTTATCTGTGAATGGCCAGAAGACTCAGCCCAATCACTGTCTAAGAGCACTGTTCATTCCTAAAAGTAACCATTAGTCCTCTCAACGTGCCTAAGGTGCCCTGTTTTAGTCTATGGCTGCCTTTTGTTGAAATCTTATTCCCTTAGGTCTTTGCCAGCTAGACTGGCAGCAAAGTTTTGGTAACCAGTATAGTCCTTGATGCCATCTAAAGTGACATGAAACAAAGGTAAACAAGGCCAGGTTTGACTGGGAGCTGCCATCCTGGGTTGGAAGCTAAAGCAACTCAACAGGTTTGGGTGTGCCATACCTGTTCCCTACCTTCTTTGGGCCTTGACCATCAGGGAAATAGACTTCTTGCTGGCAGCACAATCAGACAGTGAGTTAGTTAAGATTCTGTGTCATGTTTCTCAAGATACATATACAATCTTAACTGTGAACTTTAAGTTAAACATTATCCTGATATACTAAATACAGTCATCCCTCCCCTCAACTAAGGATACCAAAATCCACAGATTCTCATCTCTCTTATGTAAAATGGAAATGCACAGTGTCTGCCTTCCACATCCAGGTTTTCCCAACCATAGGTCAAAAATACTCTTTTCCATTAGCAGTGGTTCTCAACCTTCCTAATGCCATGACCCTTTAATACAGTTCCTCATGTTGTGGTGACCCCCAATTTCATTGTTACAAATTGAACACAATTAAAGAATAGCGATTAATCACAAAAACAATATGTAATTATATATGTGTTTTCCGATGGTCTTCGGCGACCCCTGTGAAAGGGTTGTTCCACCCCCAAAGGGGTCGCGACCCACAGGTTGAGAACCGCTGCATTAGAGGTTGGTTGAACCCATGGATATGAAACCCAGGAATATAGAGGGCTGACTGTATATTTATTGAAAAAATAATCTGTGTATAAGTAGATGACTCACACAGTTCAAACCCATGTTGTTCAACAGTGAACTGTAAACCAAAAATACTAGTATGTTTTTTAGCTGCTGACATAGGAATCACTTGAAAAGCTCTTTTTAAATGAAATTTCAGTTGTGAAGGAACCATTGCTCCCAGGAGAAATACAGAGTCAGGTTTCTGTGAGACTCTGGGTCACAGCACTTTTAGCAACTGATCAATATGTAACCCTGTTTTTCGCATGTTTCTGTTAATATACACTGTTGACTCATTAACATTGAATTCCCAGCCGATATCACTATAATCATGCTGAAACAAAACTTATCTAACCTGTATTTTCACATCACAGCCTTCTTATACTTGAAACACTAGACAGCACTTTAGCACTATACTCGGCAAATTCACCACCAAAACAGCAAATTTAAAAAAAAGAAAATGTGGAAAAAAAATGTGGCACTAAATAGACCCCAGAAAGGATAGTTGTTCACAGCATGAGCACTGAAACCAAGAGTCAGAGCCTTGCCTGACTCAGCTGGAACACGCATGGGCACTTAAAGTTTTTTGTCACTCTGCTCATGGCTGCAATTAACCGCTAAGTGCTGAGGAATATTTATTTTCATATTATAAATGCTTGCAAGTAGGAGAAATCATCAACCCAGACTCCATGAAAAATGGGGATTGACAGTCCCGGTGGTTCTAGAGTTCTTCATTTTTCCTTTTCTCCTTCCTGTTCACCTAGGTGAGGGGCCGTGAGACATACGAAATGCTGCTGAAAATCAAGGAATCCCTGGAACTCATGCAGTACCTTCCCCAGCACACGATTGAAACATACAGGCAGCAGCAGCAGCAGCAGCACCAGCATTTACTTCAAAAACAGTGAGTGTGTCCATGTGTCATTTTAGAAGGCATTAACAAGAGTGACTATCGCATTAACATGATCAGTGGGTGATGCAGAAGATGAGGTTGTGAGACAGCAGGACATGATAAGATTCAATGAGATAGTGTGGGGTACTAGTTTCAGCAATTTTCTATGCTTCTTATCATAACCTTCCCTTTGAGAAGTTCCACCTATATTCTGAAATTGAATTCAAATTATTTCAATTGAATTACAAAGAAACTCATACTAACAGTTAGTTCTCTTCTCTCTATCCCTATCCAAACACATCTGTCAGTCTAAGAATTTTGACTATGCACAATATTTGAGCAATAATGTGTATATTTAAAAATATGTAATCTTCCTGCACCCCAGTGAGTTATCTTGTACCTCTCCTGGGATGCGCACAGCCCACTTTTGGGAAAACCATCATAGAGTAGGGATAGCACATAGGTTTTACCATATGTGGCTTCCTTGAGTGCTGTGTTGGGAAGAGTTCTGAAACCCAGTGCATGTTCCTTGGGAAAATGTCTGCATGCAGAACAACAAAGTCACATCATATTGCCATGTTTTAGCATCCCTGTTCTAGGTTACCATCCAGCAATATATTATTGCATAAATTGGGCCAGATTTTGGATCCATATATACATACTATATATATATATATATATATATATATATATATATATATATATATATATATATATATATGTGTGTGTGTGTGTGTGTGTGTGTGTGTGTGTGTATGTGTGTGTATATATATAAATTTTTACCTTGACTCTTGGACCTTTGATGGTGATAATTGTTTTATGACTAACAAGAATAGAAGAGCTCTTATAAAAGGAAGGGAAGTTGGTGAATCAGGACTTTGCTTATACTTAGCCCTCTGTGGTTAAAAATAATTACTTGTTAGCTTAATTAAGATACTGTGTCTGTACTGGAAGTATTGCCAGAGTCTCTGTAGATATATATGTAAAATATATACATTTTGGCCCATTTGAGTAATTCAAACATTTGACTCTTACTCTTCAGGAAAAAAAGAAATGAAGCCAAAATAATCTTGCCAAAGGCAAATATTATCTTCTACAGTAGAAATGTACATGAACAATATATAATATTTTTCTGATATATTATTAGCTAACCATAGAGAGATAGCTATGGAAAGTAGAATCAGAAGGGTTTGTTATTCTTTTTAATCAACATAATTGCAGTTGATGATGTTGGACTGCTTCTCTCATAGTCAGGAGGCATCCTCTAAGCCTTGTTGGCTGTGGGGCTTGGGGTTGGCAGTGGAAGAATAGAAAGATGTGCTCTTTCTTTAAAGGAATTTAGGCTCTGGAATGTTTAAGAAACTTTTTGCCTGGAAGGAGCTCACCATTTACTTGTAGTTTGAGAGTTTTGCAAATCATAATTCCAAGGTTTTAAATAAGGCTGAGTGGAAAGGCTAATCACGGGGTTTCTTGGGGAAACAGAGTATTCCAAAGGAGAATTAGAACACAAAGTTGCAGACAAAATTCCCATCACCAATCCAATAGATTCTTTAGGATATATGTTAACATATGCAATTTCTTATAAAATCATTCAACAGGGATGAAAGAAACAGACCTGTAACATCCTTTATAAATCTAGAGGGAATAAGAGCCTTCCCCATGTCATATCATGGTATTAAGAAACTCTCCCAAATCACCTCCAGTTCACTCTGGACATGTTTAGCTCAGTGAAAATAACTGCAGAATGACACAGTAGCATATCATGCTGACCTAGTTGCTCTACGATTCTCTTTTTGGTCTTTTCTAAAGTTAACAGGAAGAGAATTGTCAGGCCAAATTGATACCTATTAAATGGTGTGGTTGAAGAGATCTGACCATCTAGCTCAGAGTTGGCAATTTTTTTTCTATAATGCACCAATAGTAAATACTGTAGCCTCTCTGGTCTATATGGTCCTCTGCAGCTACCCAGTTCTGTCCTTGTAGTGTAGACGCCACAGCAGCCAATATGGAAAGAAGTGAGAGTCTGTTACAACAAAAATTTCCTTTAGGGCCACTGAAAATTGAAATTCATGTAATTTTCACATCATTAAATATTCTTCTTCTTTGAATTTTTCCACCTTTTAAAAATGTAAAATACATTCTTTGCTCCTGGGCCAGATTTGGCCCATTCATTGTGTTTTACAGGCCTTGTTCTAAATGAGTGCCTCTTCCTTCTTGAGGCTCAGATGTTTTAATAGGAATATTTTGAAGCTAATATATGTATTCTGAAGTAGAAAGTATTAAAAGGTTTTAGGAAATTTTAAAGTGACTTTTAAGGTAACATTTCAATATCTAACAAAATGGCAGCCTTTACCAGAGGTTTCTTTTGTCCCAGAATGTTAGGCACACCCAACCAGACTCAAAATAATGCAACCCCATTATCAGCTAAGACTGGAATAGTTGACTTGATTCATGTAGCAAACTATCAGCGAAGATCTGTTGCATGAAAGCATTAAGAATGGACATGAGAAAGATGGGGTTTCTGCCTTCCCATAGCTTTACAATTTCATGATAAATTCATAACCAGAACACCTTTTGAATTTTAAGAAAGCTCTGGATATTTATTCTCAGCATCATGTAAATCAGAACAATTTTAAACAGCTTCTCTAGATCAAACAATAAGGGGAATTGTTTGGTATAATAGTTTTAGAGACTTAATAAGCCAGGGGGGTCTACCTTGTTCAGTCGAGGACAGGTACTATGTGTGTTTGTATATGAGAATACATTGTCTGGTGTCCTCCATATGATCAGTTATCCAGTGCTTATTGTCTGACTGGCTGGCATTGGTCTAAAGGGAAATTATTTTCCAATTCCTACTTCATAAAACAATCTATTTCATCAAAGATAAAAGGCATCTTAAAATTATATTATTTTAAAAGCCCAAAAGATTTTAGAGACACATAGTGACTTTTTTGCATGTGTGGCCACAGATACGTAGTGAGAACAAGTAGAGTCATAATTACCTAGGGTGTCCATTTACAGTATCATTGCATGTATTTGAGTTGTTATCTCTCAGTTTTGTAAGAGCTGTAACTTGTGCATGAAAATCTAACAGACTGCAAAATGAAATCTTTGCAAAATATAGACATTTGGTCTAATTTTTCCTTAGTTACATTATACAGTATATATATAATATATATATGAGTTTCTACAGAATGAACTCATTTTAATACAAATATGTATTAAATATGAGGAGCACTTAGTATTTTCTTTTCCTTTATGATCACTTGATGATTGTAGTTCAATATATATATATATATATATATATATATATATATATATATGTGTGTGTGTGTGTGTGTGTGTGTGCATGTATACTGCTTTCCAATGATTGATATCCATCTATATAAATTCTCCAGTTGCTGTACTCTTTGGCTGGGTTTTTTTCAGCTCTTTTATTTTCATGCAAATCTCCCAGAAAGAGCATGAATAACTAGACAAAGAAAAATGGAAATCTAGTTCTCTGGTAATCATTTGAAAAATAACAAATCAGCTTGGAAATGCCTTCAATAGCCTGTGATTTTCTTTCCAAAAACATAGTACCAACTTTATCCTGGTAAAGAATCAATTTTGTGCTTTTCTTTATAGTAGAGAAAAAATTAGTGGGAAGGAAATACACCTTCTACAAGGTGGCAATGACATATTTTAAATTTAATTACTTATATTAGATGCTCAGTACGTGTTTCCTCTCTGCTTGATTTTCATTTGTGCATGGTTTCCCTTTTTCAAAAATTGCTTCCCAATTACCTTCATGATCATAGGCTTTATGAAGGATAAATTCACACTGAGTTTTTGTGAATCAAATTGTTACAGGTATAAGTAGGTTTTTACCATTTATAAATAAATATGATTTGGTTGATTTGCTCACATTGAAATAAACATGGGTTTATGTTTATAGATGCCAGAATCTAGTGGGAGGACAAATTGGACCCATTTTTGAACTAGACGCCTTGCCTTTATATTTTCAAAGGAGATTAATTCTTGGGTTTGCTCTACAGAAACCACTTAAGACATCTTAAGACATTTATAGCAATCTTTTTGTGTGTGTATTTTAGACCAATACTATTTTTTCCCCATTTTTTCTGTAGTCTTTTATCCTTGGCTTCCATTCTAATATCAGACAAACATCACTGTTAAAATTTTACTTAGCCTAACTCTTTATTTCCCAGGGCAAAATATTTTTGAGTTTCTGCAGAATGAACTCATTTTAATACAAATATGTATTAAATATGAGGAGCACTTAGTATTTTCTTTTCTTTTATGATCACTTGATGATTGTAGCTCATTAGATACAGGTCAGAGAATATTAGAGCAGAGCATGATCTTCAAGACCATACTTCTAATACCTTCATATCACAGCTTGGGAAACTGAGGCCCAATGAACTATACCTGTGATCTTATGGCCAGATCATAATAAAATTAAGATGAGAACCATATTTGGAAGATACAGCTTTCTGCAATGTTCTGGTCTGCTTCATTAGTTAAGAAAGTTGTAATAAAAAGACAAAAGCAAGCATCTATTTCCATTTTTCTGTCTCTGTATCAGTCAGTTGGAACTTATCCTTGTGGTTTCAGTTTAAAATCCTATCACTTAGAGCTCATTTGGCTCTGATTTTCTTTAATAATGTTTCTCAGATTCACATACCTGAGGATAAAGCAAGCAATATTTTCAGGATCATCAATGTAGAAGAGGGTAGAGGATACAAATCTCAATGCTAAATGTGATAAATATCATATTTCTACGTTTGATTTAGAAATCATCCAAATTTCCAGAATATTTGTTTGAAAATGCCAGTTTTTTAGATTAAAAAAACAGATGACTATAGGTGATTCCATGTGCTTCAACCTTGGAGGTCATAGAACTGCACATATTTTTTAAAGTTAACACAGTTTTCCTTTTTGAACTTTGCCACTATGTTAGGAAGTTGTCAGAGCAGAGATTCATTAGCTCTGAATTGGTAATGAAGAAATGATTCTCAGATTAATTAAATTCAGATCTATTAGATCACTTTTCTAAGCTCCCACATCTGACCACAGAAATGATCTCAATTATAGGTCTCAAAGTCTGAACCACTGTGGTCCACTCACTCTTATCATAGCTAAAACATGATTTCTGCATGTTGTCTCATTTAGGCCTTGCTCCATGAGAAACCCCAAATGTAAGGTACAGGCAAGTAGTCAAAGCTATACTTCTTTAGTTGGCAGTAAATTACTTCCTTACTCATTGGTGTTCTGGAATAGTTTTCAAGATGATCACCGTTCTTGCTGGTGAGATGGCTTTACTGAATCCTAAACCTAACCAAGTGAAAATGCCTTTATTCCTTTGCAAGGAGTAACCAAATATGACTTAAAAGCCAGTTGGGAAACAATTTCCAAACAGTCCATGGATTGCACAATTTTTAGCAAAATAAAGGGATTTGTTCCTGGCATCTTTATGGCATAATTGATTTCTTAATTCTGCAAAAGTTGCTTTCATGTATTTGATATGTGCATTAATAGGCCAAGTTTGTGACTGGAGGATTAAGATATTTATCCATCTCAATCTGGGCACATACAAATAAATGCTCATTAAGAGTCCTTTACAAATGCATGATGATGCAGCCCCCAGACTGATAAGATCATATTTCTTCATACTTCATAGTTAGGCTGGATGGTAACAGTAATGAGGTATATTAATTGGGTAGATGACATTTTTCAAAAGATTATTTTTTTGTCTCTGAATCCCCTTTTTTAATTAATCAAGTCCAATATGCCAAGCACTGTGCTAAGCACCTTGACCTCCCTGATCTCAATAGTTCTCACTTGAATCATTTGTGGAGTGTTAAATATATATATATGCCTGGGTCCAGCCTGGTCTCAGAAGGCATCCAGGAAAATGCAATTAAAAAAAAATGTTATAAGTGATTTAGATCCTTCTGGTTAATTACCACCACATTATCTAATTTCTTCTTCATAAAAATCTTGAGAAATCATCTCTGAGTAATTTTAAAAGTGAGTAAAGAGGAAGGTGAAAAAAGAGCTTTACAGACATTCTGTTCTATCTATACTATGATCATGAACGTAGGAGGATGTGTTTCTGTATTCAATTGATTTGAATATATGAAGTCCTAAGCTTTCATCTTTTGTTTTCTCTGGTTCCTCTCTGCAGTCTCCTTTCAGCCTGCTTCAGAAATGAGCTTGTGGAGCCCCGGAAAGAAACTCCAAAACAATCTGACGTCTTCTTTAGACATTCCAACCCCCCAAACCGATCAGTGTACCCTTAGATCCCCTTCTTTGTATTTTGAGTGTGTGTGTTTGTTGTGTTTCTGTGTGTGTTTGTGTGTGTATCCAGCCCTTGTAAGCAGGACTTGGAGACACTGGCTCAGAGACACAACTGCTCAAAGGCACACAGCCACTAGTGAGAAAATCTTTGAAGGGACTCAAAACTTTCCAAGAAAGGACATTTTCTGCAGATTCTGTATCCTTAGACCTAGCGTTGATCAGTCAGGAACACATGTGTTTGTGAGCTTTTGTGTTGTTTCTTGGGAGGGAGGAGCTCAGGTTGGGAAAGGGCATTAAGATGTTTATTGAACCCTTTTCTGTTACCTTCTGTTGTGTTTCTAAAACTCATAAAGAAGCTTTTGAGCAGGTCTCAAACTTAAGATGTCTTTTTAAGAAAAGGAGAAAAACGTTGTTATTGTCTGTGCATAAGTAACTTGTCCGTGACTGAGAGACTCCTTCACGCCCTTTTAATGCTGGTCATGCAGTAATATTGCAAATAGTAAACTAAGATGCAAAGTGTACTGCTGGGCAGTGAGGTGATAATTACCATAAGTACCCAGTGTGGGGAAAGTTCTTTCATTCTTTTTGAGAACTTGCATTATTAGTATCCTCCCCTCATATGTAGGTGGAAGTTCATTAATGCTGTGTCAAATCCCACCCTTGCTACCATATATCAGTACCTATGTTAGTCTTCCTTACTCATGGGAACCCTGGAGGCTTAGCCCCACGAAACTGTTGTTTAGACACCAAGGCAGGTAAACCTATTCTGTCATTTTAAGAGGAGGGTCAAACTGCCCCAGTAATATTGTTCTAGGCAATTGTATACCATTCTTTAATGCCCAAAATGGAGTTCAAAGTGCTCTCACCAAAACTATGATTACTATGTTTGATTGGCATTCCTATCCCTCTACCCCACTATAACATTACCCATAGTGCTGACACTGCTCAAACTCCATTGTCCAGGAGCCTTATGTTTTGTTTATGTGATGTTTAAGCAGATGCATTTGAAACCAACACTCTTGGCCTAAAAATTAAAGGTAGAGCTGATGGCTTCCTTTTTTTTTTTTTTTTTTTTTTTTTTTTTTTTTGGTTCAAAGAGTTTAGAGAATCTATTTCTCTCCAGTTTAAAAACATTTTTAAAAAATAGTATTAAGACTTTAGGAAGCTTCATTCTTCCTCATCTCCCCACACCAGATCACCAACTCTTACTTCTGTGTCACCACAAAAGAGATTTCTTGTTATTGAGGCTGTTGCTTTATGGATGTGTGATTTTAATTTTCAATAAACTTTTGCATCTTGGTTTACCTTGCAGTTTCTTTTTTCTTTTCTGTCTCTCTTGCTTTTTAAGAAATTCCTTATAAATACTAGAATATTTTTATTTAAGTGCTTGAAGTATTACCATGTGTAAGTCTAAAGTAAAAGAATAATAAAAGAGTTACTTTGGTTCTGCTTACACTGTCAATATTTCCTGTTTTTATTTAAGATATTCTGTATCAAGATTATCAATCCTAAAAACAAATTGCAATGCCAACACTAGCTTGAAGATATACCTTAGCACTGCATATTTAATTTCATCATAAAGAATCATGCACTACAGTACCATTTGTTCACATCTCTGAACAAGCCTCGAGTTACATATTAAGTTGCTAAATTTACTAAAATCAATTTAAGTCAAATCCAAAATTAGTAAATATTTTTACTTCTCTGACAGAGGCATTAGTAAATATTCATTCAGAACTTTTAGTTGAAGCTATTGTTTGATGCTTTTTTTAAAGAAATAACAATATGTCCCCATCTTTGAATCTTAATTTTAAAAGCTTCAAAAACAATTGTTCTAAATAAAAATAATTAATTTAGTAGTTAAAAAATACATAAGAAAAAAACATTTATGTTTGCGATACAAGTATATTAGTAAAATCCAATGATCTTGTTACATCTGAAAAGTGTTTTTAATCTAATAATTTTGATTTACAAATCCCATCAAGGATTAATTAATATGTTTAGTTCTTTAACATTTATTTTTTTCTTTTGAAGCCTTTTTCTTTCACTCTATTTTTATGTAAGTTTTTGATGTGTTTATAGTTACCTGTATAAATGCATATATTTGAACTGATGGAAAATATTTTACAATTATAGTTGATCTGTCTAGAGATTAAATGCTACCCTTTGTATTTAGAAGATTACCTAGCTAGAGAGAAAGGTTACAAGCAGAGCAGTACTGGGAAAAATTTAGAGGAGAAACAATTATTTCCTGATGGTTCATGTCTTCACTTTCTATGACCTTCCTCATACAGGGATACTTTTCTCTACTTCTCAATACCCCTACCCCCTCTCAGATTTGTACTCCAGAAATAGGTTTGGTGAAATAGGTTTATTCTGAGATATCACCAGATTATACTAACAAGTTGATTTTTAATTGTCAATGGGAGATTTGAGGCAAAAGCTTTTGGTGGAATTCTAGGCATCTCTAGCAAGGCGGTGAAGATGACGAACTTGTGCCTTCCAAAGAATTCTGACTCTCTACCACCTAGACAGTCACTAGACTTGGAATCAGGAAACGTGCTTTCTAATCCTGGATGACGTAAATGTCACTCTGAGATAATGAATTTTACTAACAATGTTTACAGAAGCCCAAGTTGTTAGAATTAAGAATTGGGACTTGACTTTACCAGGATTTCTCCACAAAACTAGAAATATAGAAATACGTGAAGCATGCATTCTTATATTGCTGTTATATTGGATTACTAGAAAAATCTAGTATGCCTCTGGAGAAAACAGCCAGAGGCTCACACCTTGTTATTTTTCTGGAAAGAGCTATGTTCTTACTTTTTGGGGGGTTTTTGTTTTGTTTTGTTTTGTTTTGTTTTTTTTGCTTTGTTTTGTTTTGATTTCGTGTTGGGGAGGGGAAAGAAAACCTAATGCCACAGGTCCTGTTATCCTTCAATACTTTTTTTTTTAAATCTCTTCAGATTCACATCAATCTTTGGAATTGTCTACTCAATGGTTGTGACAGTATATTTGTAAAAAAAAAAAAATTAAAAAGGTTGTTCTTCAAGGGCTTTAAATTCACCACAAATTTATTCAGACTTATTTGCCTTCCACAGCACATAGAGATAATCAGAATATTATTTGTATGTCAGAAATTGCAAATAATATTAAACAGATTACTCTGACCTTTTGCCTTGTGGATTTAATACTTCTACATTAAGAGAGAGGTATTCAGAATTTCTGACCTTTTCAGACTCCCTTGCTTCCATTCATCCACTCACCCTAATTTCTAGATTTGCTCAATTAAGAATCCTTTCACTTACTCCTATTAAATCTTAAACATGTACATCTTTATCTCCTAAACCAAACACTAGAGTATTAAACATTTGGAGCTTGAGGGGAAGAGTAAAGGTAACCAATGTATCTTGAGCACCTACAAATTATGGTGCAATGTCCAGGGCTCATATATAATGTAATCTCCACAGCAACTCTTCTAAAATGAGTATAATAGCTTTTCTACAGATTAAGAAAATGAGACTCAACAGACTTGTGAAATAAAGTCAATTAATTTGTGTCAGATCTAGAAGGTGATGTTCACCTATGGTTTCTGACCAACCTTCCTCAAAAATAGTTTAGTCAGTTTATAACAAATGAATTAATAAAATGGTCAAAAACAAAGACCACAAAAGGAAAAGAGAATTGTAATAGGATTTGGAAGAAGCCATTTACTGTAACTGAGGTTCCAGGGAAAATGCAAAGTTTTTAAATATAATTTAATTTTCCTAATGGTAAACATTAGTGTTCAGGTATTGCTTCCATTAGCTCTTATTGTACATTTGACTGGTTTGAGGGGATGGGAGATATAACTACATGACTTTTTAGGTCACACAGGACCAACCTGCCTGTGGAGTCTAGCAAACAGGCATGTTGGGTACTTGGTAGTGGGCAAAGCTAGAAGAAGCACCTGGAAAAACATCTCTTGGCCACTTTGCCTATGCTTTCCTGCTCTTGGATATGGAGTTACAGGTGTTTCTAAGTATCTCCAAATGTGCTGACTCTTACACCAGGTGGAATCAATTTGATGGTAGCTGGGGGTGGGGGTGGGGGGCGTTCTTTATTACATCTCTTGCTCCCTGTGCTATCTCAGTTTCCCACATTTCTCTTATGACTTCACCAATTTCTTGATTCTGTAACTTATTGCACACCACTATCTTATTTCTGGAAAGGTGCCACAGAATGAAAACAAACAAACAAACAAACAAAAAGCTCTTGGACTAGGAGGAGCCAGGAGATCTCTCTACTCATCATTTGACAATTTATAACTAAGCACATTTTTTCTTAGAGATTTATATTTATCCATTCCTACCCTGCCCATTCCTACCCTCCCATACCATGTCCTCCTCTACAGAGAATATTTCAGAAAATGGGTAAAGGAGAGCTTGGTAACCTGAGGCATCTTACAATTGGAAGAGCTTATTATATAAACACCTATTTATACAACATGGATCTATCTATGTTCTTAAGAAAGGCTATAGGGAAAAATCAATGTTCTCCTACCTGAAAGGCAGTGATGGTAATGTGGAGCTGAATTGTTAATTGTATAATTGTCATTCATATATATGCAAATGTGTATATAGCATATTGTTTGAATTCCACTAGCTGTGGCTCCTCAGTGCTGTGGAATGGAGCCATTCCTGTTTTGTGTAATCATGGAGAGCAGTGTGGCAGCTTCAAAGACCAAGTGTCCTACTGTAGCACTCCAGTACTAGAACCACTTTTTATTATGTTTTCAAACATTATTATACCATGTTTATTTGAAAACTGGGTTTATTTATAGAACCTTCAAAATTTGTATTTATATATGGTTGTGTGTATATGTATACACATATACCTATACATGTATATATTCAAATAAAACTGAAAGAAACATGCTTTCTCTTTCCTCTAATATCAGTATGCCTACAGCAGGGAAAAGACAAACAGGAACACAATAATACATTTTGTTGAAAAGTCTGAAAGGGGAGCTTTTCCCATCAAAGTTTAGAAACATGCTCAAAGTCAAATCTTCATCCTATAATCCAATAATTACTCACTGTTGATACCACATGGTCTAGAAAGTTCTTCATCTTATCTTTTCCAGTTCTCACTACAGCCCTACAAGGTAAGTTGGATTATTGTCACCATATATCCACTATTCCATGAGCTTCTCAAAGATGCAACCACCTCTTATTAGTTCTCCTACCTCTAACATCTAATTCCTGTAGTAAGTGTATATGTATTTCATTTCTATTGTTTTCCTGTGAGGAAACAAAGGCAGGGATGCTTAGAGGCTTGCCTAGGAACCTAGAGCTTCCTAATATATGCTGGAAGAAAACTTAAACTTTCATTTTTTTAACTTTGTATCCTACCCTGATTCTAGTAGACATCACTAGTTCTATATTCAAAGAAAAAGTCAGAAATGCTAGTTGTGTTAGTAATATCAAATGTAGTATATTACAATATGGCAAACCAAGTCTAGTAAATTTCCCAGTTGAAGTTACGCTGAATGGAAAACTTTTTTTTTTCTTTGTCTCCCAGGAGACTTATGGAAAGTCAATAAAACATTTGTTTGGCCTCCAGGGTTCTCCTGCATACAGAGGCTATTGGCATTCCAAATGGTTATTTTATGGTCCGTGAACATCAAGGCTGACAAAGCATGTTTCCATGTTGAGGCCTCTGCATGGAAGCAGGGTCTGCTGCTAAAGGCCTTGTTTGATTGGCTGTGCAGTAATCTTCCGCATATGCCCAATGGCCCAGGAAACTACAAACGAAATGTCCCCACTGCCATTTGAGCTTGGCATCTCCATATCTTTCATAAGCCTTTGAGTCTTAACTCAGTTCTTTTTCCTTATTGATTTCCACACTTGTTTTAATTGACAGGCAAGAGAGTGCAAAAGGATAAAGAAAATTATAAAGGAACAAAGGAGGGTGCAATTGTTCTCCCTCTCACAAAGGAGATATTCACTTTGTACTCTACACATTCAGAAAGAATATGATTTCATGATAGCGTTGTAATCCCTCCCTAGTCAGGGAAAGTTCTCAGAAGGAAATGCAGATAACTTCTTGTCATTGATCCTGGAGGAATCATTTTGCAACTGCACAGTTTAAGGTCATGATTTAATCTGAGACCTGTTGGAAATGACCAATCCCCACTGTCCAGTGTCCCATGCTCACCATCATTCCAATGTTTGTGTTCCTAGGACCTCGATGCAGTCTCAGTCTTCATACGGTAACAGCTCCCCACCTCTGAACAAAATGAACAGCATGAACAAGCTGCCTTCTGTGAGCCAGCTTATCAACCCTCAGCAGCGCAACGCCCTCACTCCCACCACCATTCCAGATGGCATGGGAGCCAACAGTAAGAGCATCTCCCTTAAGCCACAGCTAAAGAATTCACAGAGCTAGTTTTAGAGGAAGATTCTGCTCTGGGATGCAGGAAAGACTTGCTCTTAAGCTAAGTGAGAGGCTCAGTGGGACAGAACAGTTCCAAATTGAGTGCTTGAATTTCTCATAGTAAACAGTTTCTCACTTTGAGGTGTGTGGTTCATTACAAAGTACATTGGTGGAAATGAAGAAGGCTATTTCTTTAGTAGGGATAAGGATCTCTGTGAAAAGGACAGTCTACTCCTGTCAACGTGGATGAAGACACTTTCTACATCCTTTGAGATAGTCCAAGGAAAATACATCCAACATGTGGGAAGTAGCATGGTATGGTGAACTTAAACTCTAGATAAATAAATTATAGTCTGGACTCTATTGCAGTATTGGCTATATAACTATGGAAAGGACACCTCTCTGCTCTAATGCTCAGCTTTCCATTCATAAAATCATCGCTCTGCACATTTCACATTTTATGATTCTGTTCCCTGCAATCTTGGCCTTCTCAACTTGTCTACTCCATTCCATTCACAATCATTAATGACTGACATAAGGAAAGGAATTTCTCTTTTACTGATTTACACACAGATCCCTTATAGCAGCTAAGTATAACTATAAAAAACAATGTGAAATTTGAGCCTTCGAGTGGATGATTGCTTTATAGTTTTGTGTGTAAATATAATTATCTTGTCCACCAGAACTAAGTCTAGCAAAGTGGATACCCAAACTCGAAATAAAAAAAAAAAAAAGATGATAAAAATGCAGAAGGATGTATATCTTCAGGGATGCAGGAGCCTGAATATTTTACATATATCCTGTAATGCCCTCATAAAACAGTGCCTCAAATTGTCTTACAAAATCCTTCATCATTTTTACTACACTTTTAAACTTGTATTTTCAGTTTTTCCTTGAAGAGACTGGGTTTTCTTAATGAAGTTAAGGAGAGTAGAATTGGGACTCTCAGTGGTCTGATGGCACATATTCAGAATTCAATGAGATGAAGACATGTGTGATGTGATTGCCTGATATAGCAACAAAGACCAAAGACATTAGAGCTGAGCTGCTCTCTCACTAGGGATAAATTCAACCTAAGACTCAACCTGACCCCTTGACAACAAAAGGAAAAGTACCTATTCACTTTTTTGTTTTTCTTTCTTATGAGCTCTTAGAGTCCTCAAGTTTTTCTTTGGATGACCAGAGAGTAGTAATGACAAGGCCTTCATATTTGTGTAACAGACTTTGCCTACTTTTTCTTATTTATACTTCACAGTTTTCCTTTGCTGTCATCAGGAAAGTCAGAGGGGAAACCGATGAGACATGATAGTCCTGTGCTCTTTAGATGGCTCATTAGTGGCACAAGTCTTTTCCCTTTGGCCCACTACTATTCACTAAAGTAGAAATAAATTATATTCATCTTTTTGCATATATGTTGTTTTGCTCCTTTTTTTGACCTGAATACACTTTTTTCATAAATATTATTATATTAAGCTGTTCTTTATAGTGAATGTTTACAGTTTATGGTTTAGTAAAAAAAAAAAAAAAAAAAAAAAAAATCAGTGTGTGAATACAATCCTGAAATGGACCATAAGAAAGCTAGAATTTTAATTGCATTCCTTCTTATTAGGTTTATGGTTTCTACAAATATTACAACAAATCTTCCTATTCCAAAATAAATATTTGTTCTCTCATTCATAGATTGCTTAATTTGCTCACTTAACCTAAGTGTACTGTGCATCTGCTCTGTGCCATGCTAGTATCTGTGGGGATCTAGACAGATACAGGTTTAATCTCCATGTCTGAGGAGATTAGACTAATGAAGGAGACAGAAATATAACCCATGAAGGCAAATACAACAAGGGAAATATTAACATCAGGAGCAATGAGTAATTGGACAGAGCATTAGAAGTACAGAAAGAAGTGGGAAGAGATTGTCCTAAGAGACTGTAAAAAGGTCAAGAGGCCTGTAGTTAGTCTTTAGTTTGGTGGCTATACTGATTGATGAGATGTAGAGTACTTGAAGGTATGAAGTGAGAGATATGACTAAAAAGGAAGCCTGGTAAATTAGGTACATTAAACCAGACAAGATGGGCCACTAGGATGCTGGTACGTGATGATGGCAGTAACCCTCTCTGTTCCTCCTGCTTCTGTTCAGTTCCTATGATGGGCACCCACATGCCAGTGGCTGGAGACATGAATGGACTCAGCCCCACCCAGGCCCTCCCTCCCCCACTCTCCATGCCATCCACCTCCCACTGCACCCCCCCACCTCCGTACCCCACAGATTGCAGCCTTGTCAGGTGAGTCCACAGTATGTGCCACAGTATGGGAGCCTGTCCTAAACATTTCTGGGTGGTGGAGGGTGGACACTTGTCCAAAGTTAATAGCACAGTTGGAAAGAAAGAAAGCAGCCCCATGGTTGAAGTTCAGCTACCATTATTTCTGATCTATGGAGTGGTCATCAGTGTTTAATTAAGGAACATGACCCTAATCAACATGGAGGAAAGTGAAAATGTGAGTTTATAGGCATATAATTTATCATGCCTGTTCCCCCATCTTCACTTGCTCCCTGCCTCTTCCCTCCCATTTTTACAAGGTCAGCTGTGGCCTTCAAATTGGTGCCCAGGGCTGGGGTTCCCAACAGGGCTGTACACTTGCTATCCTGCTCCCTTTCTTGCTCTCTAGGCCTCATAGCTCTCAGCCACCATGGGATGATTATTTTGAAGTTGCATGCCCATAGAAGAGTTTTCATGTTAGCAAAAATGACAGGGACTTTCAAGAACCTGATGGCCTCTGCTGCTTTGCTATATGGGAAATGGGAACACTCCAGGCAAAGGCTTTCAGATAGCATGACAAGAGAAGTACATGAAGCCTGACAGATCTGTTTCCCACGATGGCAAGAATAGGCACCCAAATCTCACTCCCAGGACACATCATCTTCCTCTGCTTCATGTGCAGAATAATTCTTTCATTTGGCTGCTGGAATAATGCATTGAGCTCTTTGTGATTGGTGCTATGAAACTAGCACCATCAGTCAGAGGGATGGCCAAATACATAGCTTATCCCACCCAGCATCTGGTTCTGTGGCAAACTGGTGGCATTATCAGTCTGAGACCAGCACCAAAACATAAGTCAAAAAGCATTAATGGCTTCATAGTATAGTGGCCTATAAATTTATCTTGGTCTCATGAACCTATCCTAAGGACAGGTTCCGTTCTCAGAACCATTCCCAGAACCCTCAAATACAAAACAATTAAAGTAGAGATGCTCTTTTTGAAGTGAAGAGCCAGGAGGCAAGAGGGCTGAGAAGCTGACCACTGGACTCCTTCCTTTCACCACCTGCAATGGCTACTAAGGCACATTTATAGAACCCCTTACAATTCAATCACCATTTCAAAGCTCCTGCTCTGCAGGAATCCTTACAGTTGATTTTAATTTTATAGACCTAAAATTCAACTCACTTATCCCCAAGACTCAAATCCAAGGACCACATACACTTTATCTACCCATAGTCTCTTCTGTAGGGCATCCCAGGGCAAAATGTTGGGTTTTTCTTTATCTGCCAATGCAGTTGGGGTGAACTTTCTTTTTCTGTTTCCTCCTTCCTCTTCCCTCCTCCCTCTGCAGTTTCTTAGCGAGGTTGGGCTGTTCATCATGTCTGGACTATTTCACGACCCAGGGGCTGACCACCATCTATCAGATTGAGCATTACTCCATGGATGTAAGTAACTGTTAGACTTTTCTCTTGAGTTTTATTTCTTCATTTCTTCCCTCTGGTGACAACCACCTTGTAGGACAATCCCCCTGGTTATAAAATTTGTTTTTGTCATACCCTCCAATACTCAATTTGGATGGAATCCATAACATGTTAAAAGATTCCTAGACCACAACCTACACATATGAGAAGCTTAGCAATCAATCTTCCTCAGCTTGCCTAATCAGTCAATTGTCTATTGCATACTATGTACAGAGTGGGAAAGAAGAGATCTAATTCTCATCTTCAAGAAATGAATAATTTCTAAATTTAGAGAACTTTTTGGATGTTCTCATTAACTGATATCAGATCCTAGGGAGGATAGCAGAAAGCATATGATAATATTCTCACTTTAAAACATGGAGAGACGACAATGTAGTCATTTGCTATGATGAGTTGATATCAGAATCAGGAACAGAACCCTGAGGTGTAAACTTCTGGTCTTTAACTCTATGAATTGGCCTTTTCTGCCTTTCCTTAAAGTAGGACCTTAAAGGGATTCAGCTGCTCTTCTCAGTGAAAGCCATATGTTCATTCATTTTCAATTCTATCAGAATAGGGTTCAGAAATTCATGATTATTGGGAAAGATTACTTATCTTGAGTTTAAATACCAACTCTGCTTTGTAGTAGCAATGCAAACTTGTGGTTATCGCTTTGCCTCTCTGGGCTGCAATTAATCCAGTTGGGTTCAAAATCACTCTCCTCTGGCTTTTATATTATTTGGTTTGTATTTTGGAGCAAGCTACACCATGTCTTGAACTGCTGCTCACATGGGAGCTTGTATTGTTCTGGTTTAGGCAATCTAATTTTCCACCCTGGCTGCCTTTCATGTTGCTCTTTTTGGGGTTTACTATCTGTCTACCAGCTTCCAGAAGTCCCTTTGGACTGGTGGAAGAAGATCCTCTCTGCCTCAGCTTCTGCCTCTGCTTCTATAATTGGGACTTTTTTTTCTCCTCTCCTTGAGCACCGATGCCAGAGATGCCCTTGCAGCATGAGAATGCCCAGCCCTGTGGTAAACAGTATATGCTGTGCTGCCCCTATTCCCACCCCTCTCCACCCCATAAATCAGCTCTGGATGCTGCTCCCTGAAGGTGAAACTATAGAGAAAGCTTTCATAGTTAGTTCTGACAGGTTTTAGATAACTACAATGATGTCCATCCTTTGAAGACAATGGAATTGCTCTGTTTGGGAGCTCTACATGATGGAACAGGGAATATGTCTCTTCCCTATATTTTTAAAGTTATACCTCTACTTGCTCGTTGTCCCCACTGGGGAGTGTGTCAGGATGTTCCCTTGCCTATTAGGATCTGTAGATGTTATCCACAAGTAGATCTCTCTCTGCTGGTATTGACTACATCTTATGCCAGTGTCTGGCTCACAGCTTTCGTACCTGTCCATAATAAGTTAAAATCTATCCAGAGAGTCATTCAGATTAATGAAGCCTAGTTTATAAAGAGTTTTGGACTTATTGGGAGTGTCAGAAGCATAAAGAATTATGTTCACTTATCTGTTTATGGATCATCTTCTCTATAATATATTCTTCTCCTAGAATAGGAAATGGAGTACCCATACTGCAAATGCCCAAATTTGGAAAGATTGGAAAGCCATCTAATTCTGCATTCTCACCTCAGCTTCTTCCATCTCATTACTGGAAATAAACACTTCTTTTTCAGCTTGTCTCTCAATATCAGTCTAAGTTATTTTGCATCCCTTCCTGGAAAAGGAATGTCATTAAATTTGAGAGTTTTCATAAGTATTCTCTCTAAGATGCAAGAATGGATTAATAATAATACAACAATAATACACATGGTTAAGATTTATATAGTGTGGTTTATAATTTTCAAAATACTTTCATATCCATATTTACATTATTCCACAATGACCTAAAAAGGAATTGTATTCCATTTTACCAATGAGGCCAGTAGAAAATAAGTGATTTGATGAAGGTCTAGATCCAGTCAGTGACAAAAGATCCTCTATCAAGGTCTTCTAACTCCAAGAACAATGTTGTTTCTACTCAACTTGCCATTCCATAAAAATTTAAAAATAATAATATAATTTTTCAAAATTAGCCCTCACTGAAACAAATTAATGAAGAACTACTGTAGATAAATGTAAGAGATGCCACCACCTTAGTTAAGATCAACCATATTTGTCATGCCTTCTACTCCCATCCATAGAATATGGGCACATACTCTGCATTTTGATACTCTAATTTATCTAAGCACTAAGAGACCTTTTGGCAGTTGGGCTATTGGACTCAGAGGCTGTCCTGAGTGCCCAAGTCATTCACTTAGTTATACAAACTTAGGTTTATCAACTTCTCTAACTTTCAGCTTTCCTATCTAAAAAAGGTGTATAATATCTACCACTAATCTGAGGATTAAATGAAATCATGAATATAAAATAATTAGTTCAGTGGATGGCACATAGAAAATCTTTAATAACTGATAGTAATCTTGTCTTCTCAAATTCTCATTTGAGTGGTGGTGTCATTCCATTAATACCTTCTTCTAGTGACTAGAATCATGTAGATTTGAGAGTTGGAAGGTACTTTACCAAATGTTTCTGTTTTGGCATTTTTTCTCTCTGATCTAACTATTGTCCCCACTTTACTAATGAAGGAACTGGGACCAGTAAAAAAATGAACAAAGTGTTATCCACAAGCAGAGATGGCACCTCAAGACTGTACATTTGTGCTTAGTTATATGCAGTGCCAAAGGTTATGGGAGAGCTATTTTATTTTCCAATTTAGAGGTCAATAAATTCAGATCAGTTAAACCAGAGGAGCACTGGGGAATGACAAAATGTTACAGATTAAATGTCAGTTGTCTCCTTGACCTGATTCTCCTTAATTCCCTTTCCTATTGCACAGGATTTGGCAAGTCTAAAAATTCCTGAGCAATTCCGACATGCAATCTGGAAAGGCATTCTGGACCACCGGCAGCTACACGACTTCTCCTCCCCTCCCCACCTCCTGCGGACCCCAAGTGGTACCTCTACAGTCAGTGTGGGCTCCAGTGAAACCCGGGGTGAGCGTGTTATTGATGCAGTGCGCTTCACCCTCCGCCAGACCATCTCCTTCCCACCCCGAGATGAATGGAATGACTTCAACTTTGACATGGATGCTCGTCGCAACAAGCAACAGCGTATCAAAGAAGAGGGGGAGTGAGCATTATTGTGTGAGCTCTTTCCATACTCTTCCCATCAGCCCACCACCCTATAAGGCACTACTGCTTGACCTTCAAAGCATACTCCCTACCTCCTTCCTCTTCTCAGTGTGGTTTCTTAAGGGAAGGAGAAGTAAAAGGCTACATTAACCTAATGTCCAACCAGTTGTCTGGTTCTGATTCTGGCTTTAAGCCTTCAAATCTATTATTTGCAAGACTAAAGTTATCATGAATTAGTAGAAGTGAGCGAAAAAGCAGTGAGTGTCTTCTTAAGCTGTAGAGCTCTCTCATTGACTTTTATAAAGCATTTTCACTCTTATAGTCTAAGACTATATATTTAAATATATAAATATACAGTATATATTTTTGATTGGGGGGCATTGAGTATTGTTTAAAATATAATTTAAAGGAAAGAAAATTGAGTTGCACTTAGTGACTTTTTTAATTTACTTGTTTTGGATGGCTTATCTATACCCCTTCTCTCAAGGGATCCCATGTATGGTAATACCTATTTAGAGCTTGTGGTACATGTGAGTGACAATTATGTATAGGTCCCTTCAGTTCTTTTGATGCTAAACAAATGCCACATCAAACCTTTGGTTAGATTCAGATGTATTTACCATTACTTATTATGTGACTATATACATATGTACATGATTCTCTATTTTGATGTATCTTATGTTACTGACATTAGTAGTATGGTGATTCACTTTGGGGTTAATCCAATTATAAGAAAAAGTTCATATTCATATTATCACTAGAGGAAGGAAATATGCTCTCTTGCTTTTGGTTGGGAATGGGGAATATGGGTCATGGCTAAAATTTTTCAAGGGTCCATGGCAGCCAATTAAAAAACACCTGGTATCATCTATCTGGATATATCAATAATCCCCTCAAATTTAATACCAGACATATGATTTCTTAGTGTTTATTGGTAAAACATTTGTGGCCATTATAGAAGCCTTAAAACTGAAATTTATTAGTAGATTGACAAACTCAATTACACATTTACTACTATTGGTAGAATTAAGGTTGAATTGATTGAAATGAATGTCATCTACCTAGTTCTTACAGTGAAGTCATAATGGCTCTTCAGAATATCCAGGAAAATGAAATATTATATGGGAAATATTGAATCTCCACTATTTAGTAAGAGACCTCAGTGGACCATGAATTTAAATTCTTGGAATACCTTTTGAAACAGATAATATTATCTGGTAAATGTTTCTTTTAAAGACCCTCCTACTCTATAAAATTCTGCATGTAGAAGCTTGTTTATCTTTCTCTCTTCAAGGTTTAAAATAGGAGTAGTGATTTGGAAAATACAAAATTAGGAGATTAGTTTTTCTCTGTGGCATCAGTTACATCACTATTTCACTTCTCTTTTTTGATCAATGAGAGTTTCACTTTGTTGGAAAGTAACTGTGAGAACCCAATTCCCCACCCATCTCTCTCCTTGACTATGCATAGACATAAAAATTTCCCCACAGTTCAGGGGATAAGCCTACTGTGGGAGCTGTTGCTTGAACCACATAAACAAAGAGTTGTCTTCAATGTTTGGGAAAATATGACAATATTCCCCTAAATATTTCAGAAACACACTTTGTAGCAAATGCGTTTTTTTCAAACTATAAAACAAATATTTTGTGTATATGCTAATGAGATATAAAATCTTTTACTTTCTGGTAAAGGGCTATTCTTGCACATAAGCTTCCATTTGTATTTTAAAGTGCAAAAGGGCTAATGTGGCTCTAAAATATAATGTATGTGTTTCATCTGAAAAGTGTATATATGTTTTGTGTATGAAATTACATATTTTGTGTTTCAATTATTTTCTTTTTCTTTTGGGGATAGTGGGTTTTTCAGAACCACAGTTGAAACCTTTTATTATTATTATTATTATTGTTTTTTTTATATTTTCATGGAGATACCAGTTAGTAAAACTAAAAGGTCAATAAGAAAAAAAAATGTCATAATTAAGATGGGGGGAGAGAAAGTTGTTGTTTTTTTATTATTTTTATTTTGTATATTCAAGAGAGTGAGTCCTTGATTTCAAAGTTTCATTGTGCTTAAATGATAATAAGCACTGTTAACTTGTGGAACAAGCAGGCAGCTTTGAACACCTATTAAGGGGAAGAACAAAAACTGTGCCTTGGCAAAGCTAGGAGGACACATGGCTTCTTCTACTATCCTGAGTGTTTGAGTAAACTTAAGGACTTCTGAGCTATTTCAGCACTATTCAGATGGCACTAGGGGACTCAGAAATCCCTGTACTGTATCTCATGGATTTGGCACTAGGGGACTCAGAAATCCCTGTACTGTATCTCATGGATTTGGCAATAGCCAAGTCTAAGTGCAACCACTGGCTTCACATCCTGATGGAAACTTATACTCTTTGAGTGTATGAGTAGCTAGGACAATGGGGTAAAAGAATATTAAAGGCTCATAAATGGGAGTGGGCTTAATGTTCCTCCAGTTCAGGGGATAAGCCTTGTGGCCTTGTCGAAAATGGAAAGGTTTTTGTTTGGAGGTGATGAGAAACAGAAATGGAGAACTGAGCTTTCTTCATTAAATCCATTAATATTTGTTTTCTTGATATTCCTCTAAAATATAGTATGTGGGATGTTGAATGTTTAAGGGTTGTATTTTTTTATTATTTTTATAATTGTACAAAAATTAGTAAATGTCAAATGTTTTATATACTTTATTAATGTTTTTGAAAGATTCTTTCTTAGAGATGTGATACTTTTTTTTTAAGCTTCACTTGCTTGTCTTTTGGTATTTTGTATCATGGGCTTTTGGTGAGCCAGAGGCAAATCTACAAGCCACTAAATGTTTACCAAGACATGCAATAAAATTTAAAAATAAATAAAAATGCATTGAGAAATGGTGTAGATGGTGTGTGGTGGTGTGTATGTGTGTGTGTATCTGCCTGTCTGTGTATTCTTTGGCCTTATTTTTAATCATTGAGGAAGAAAAATATCATGAGAAAACATTAAAGAGGTTCAATATTGATGCTTCTCATCTCAGAACATTATAATCATTATTTTCTCATTTTACCCAATCTATGAAGCAGAAAAGACCAGAAAAATATCCTCACAGATTTCATACTTTGACTGAAGTCAGGAAAAGTGTGCTTTGGAAAGAGATTAGATACTCCTAATATCTAATTTAGTGACCTTCTCATGGTGCTAAGAAGTGACCTGATGTCCAGTTCAGAACTGCGGGGCTGGGATGCAGATTACTCTGGTTGTGTGTGGGAACAGCATTGCAGATGGTGGTCTCTGGGCACATTCTCCTATAAATTTAGTGTTAAATATCACCTTTTAGTTATAAACATTGATTTAGTCAATAAAATACTATCAAAATGGTTTAATTATTTTATTAAAGAAATGAAAAAGCTCTTTTATGAGCTAGAATTAGATGGCATGAAAGTGATTTAATATCTTAGATTTATAAATAACTTGATAGAATAACAGAGTATATAATATACACAATTTAAATATATCAGTTGATTTTTCTAATTATAATGCCACCATATTATATATATCCCACGTTCAAAGGCTGTTAAATTGCATTGTTTACCCATATCTTCAGAAAAAAATCACTTCTACTGTCATGGTAAACAACCTGCTTCCCTATTTACAGTGGTCTGGCCCTCTAGCAACTTCAGCGCGAAATTATAGCTAATTTGCCTACAAACATCAGGTGGTCATAATAATCTGGCCACTCAGTATATATACACATTCATAGAGGGAGGGCTGGTTCAGCTTACATTAGGGGTGCCAAAAGATTCCAATTCTCATTCCTTAAAATATAGGTGATGGATTCCCCCAAAATGAAATGGTTGATACAATGGTGCCATGAAAAGAAAGAGAAGAAGCAATGAAGTGGATAATCCTTGATATACTTTTAAGGTACTTCTGTTTTAACTGTAGTCTTGGGTTTTTTTAAGTATATTTTTATTGATTTCAGAGAGAGAAAAGGAGAGGGAGAGAGAGCGAGAAACAAATTGCCATCCAAAGTGGCTGTGCCATTTTGCACTTTCACCAGTGATGAATGAGAGTTCCTGTTGCTCCACATTCTTGTCAACCTTGGTTTTGTCAGTGCTCCAGATTTTGGCCCTACTAATGGATGCATAGTGTTATATCATTTAATTTGCATGTCCCTCATAGAATTGTGGAGCATCTTTTCATATGCTTATTTTTTTCATTGGTATATCTTTTTTAGTGAAGTGCCTCTTAAGGTCTTTGTCCATTTTTTAATCAGCTTGTCTGTTCTCTCATTGTTATTTTAAGAGTTCCAAAACTACTTTAAAAAAGACAAAATGTATTTATTCAATCATCATAAGTCTGGTGGACTCTTATACAAATCTAAAATGCAGAATGTTTCAAGATTTTGTTTTTCCAAATCTTGAGACATTTTCTTTTCTTACCATTCTTGGAATCACTTATCAACCAATTCCAACGAGCCAAAAACTCAAGTTTTAGACAAAGAAAGAATGGTAGAATTGTCCAATACTGAGCTGTCAAATATGGTAGCCACTATTTAAACATGACTTCTCTGCACCTGAAATGTGGCTATTCCAAATTGAGATGTGCTGTAAATGCAAAATACACATGAGATTACAGAGACTTAGAATAAAAATAAAGAATGTAAAATAGCTCATTATTAATTCCATGTTGATTACATGTTCATTAATACTACAGATTAAATCTATTAAAATTAATTTTAACTGGTTCTTTTTATATTTTATATGACTACAAGAAAATTTTAAATTATATACATAGCTTTCATTATAGTTCTATTGGACAAATGGCCTAGAAATATGATACAATAAAAAGCCTAGAAGGGTGATGAAATTTACTATTCATAATTATCCAGTTTTCTCACTGTATGACCCAAAAGTATTACATCTTACAAGATGGTATAGAACAATATGACACATTTGTATTTATAGTTTTCTTTTAGTTTTTCATAATAATTCAGAAGTTTTCATCTTTTTCTGATAATGGAAAAGAGATTAACATTGACAGTGGAAGATTTTCCAAAATTGTTAAATCCAAAGATAAATATAAAAAGACAGTACTACTTTGGACTCTAATGATGATGGTGAAATGGATTGTCTAAGTTAAATCTCAGACTGAGTCTTCATGTGATGATATTCTAGATTAATCTTCTCAAAAAAACCCCAAAAACTCAATGAGCAATATAGCTCTCAAAATGAAAAGGATATATTGTTCTGTTTAATAGTTAATTATTCAACAAGTAGAATTTTGTCATATAACTTTTGGGGACCAGAATCTGACCACCCTATTTTTATAAAAGAACATGTTACAGTATTATTTACGGATTTGGGCACATTGAAAGGAAATTAATTAGAAGGTACCCGGCGGGGCAGAAATGGGTGAGACGGGCCGGACACACCCTAGAGCCAACCTCCCGCAGTCCCTCTCCAGCCAGCCATACCTGGGATAGTGCCTGGGCTCAAAGGGCATCTGCAGAGTGAGCGGGGTCCCTCCAGCAGGTGGAGTCCCTCAGCCTGGCCTGCAGGGATGGGGCCAAAACTGGCAGTCCAACATCCCTCAAGGGGTCCTGGAGTGCGAGTGTGTACTCTGCAAAGTTGCTGTTGCTCGGTAGCTCCTGCATTGAGCATCTGCCCCCTAGTAGTCAGTTCACATAATAGCTACTGGTCGGACAGTCGAACGGCCAGACAGTCGCTTGGCTTTTATATAGGGTGTCCCAAAATTCACGCAAGATTTGAATTTTGTGTGAGCATTAACAACAACAACAAAAAACAAAAGCCTAATTTTACTTGTTTTATTGGATCAGATTCTAATATCTGTTGCCCTTTGATTTCAATCCCTTCAGTTTGATAAGCATTACCAAGTACCAGTTATGGCCCAGGAGCAGGGACAATGAAGACCAATGAAGACCACGGCTTTGCATATGTGCCAGCAAAGCTGTGGAGGCCATTTACCCGATGTGCTATTCCATACATAACCCTATACTGTATACTTTATGAATCAATAAAAAGTTTACAATTTTTAATTAAAACCTGTGTTTTCTATCAAAATTACTTCTTGCATGAATTTTGGGACTATATATATATATATATATATATATAGAGAGAGAGAGAGAGAGAGAGAGAGAGAGGCCTGGTGCACAGCATTAGTGCACTCTGGGGGAGGTTTCCTCAGCCTAACCTGTGTCCTTTAGCAGTCCGAAAGCCCTCAGGGAATGTCCAACTGACAGGTTAGGCCTACTCCTTGCAGGGAGTGTATCTAAGCCACAGTGCGACATCTTTAGCGCTGCTGTGGAGGCAGAAGAGGCTCCCGCCACCACCACTACACTTGCCAGCCAGCCGTCAGCCCAACTTGTGGCTGAGCAGCACTCCCCCACCTGTGGGAGCACACTGACCACCAGGGGCAGATCCTGCGTTGAGTGTCTGCCCCTGGTGGTCAGTGCACCTCATAGCAACTGGACATTCTGCCATTAGGTTGATTTGCATTTACCCTTTTATTATATAGCAGTGATGGCGAACCTTTTGAGCTCAGCGTGTCAGCATTTTGAAAAACCCTAACTTAACTCTGGTGCCGTGTCACATATAGAAATTTTTTGATATTTGCAACCATAGTAAAACAAAGACTTATATTTTTTTATATTTATTTTATATATTTAAATGCCATTTAACAAAGAAAAATCAACCAAAAAGATGAGTTCGCATGTCACCTCTGACACACGTGTCATAGGTTTGCCATCACTGTTATATAGGATAGATTATTTTTTTAATTAAATTAAATCTTTATTGTTAAAAGGATTACACCCCCCCCCCCCGCCCCCGCCCTGACCCCTTCTAGCCTGCTTCGTCCTCCACCCCAGGACTTTACCACCCTATTGTCTGTGTCCAAGGGTTATCCTATATGATAAAAGCCTAATATGTTAAGTGTTAGCCATTCAACCAATCAAAGCATAATATACTAATGATATGCTAAGGCTGCTCAATCACTCACTATGATGTGCACTGACCACCAGGGGACAGACAGTTGACTGCTTGACCAGTCGCTATGACATGTACTGACCACAAGAGGGCAGACACTCTGACCAGTAGGTTAGCTTGCTGCTGGGGTCCAGCCGATTGGGACTGAGCAAGACAGACCCGACATGCTCTGGAGCCCTCCTGAGGTCCCTCCCCAACTGGCCAACCTCCTGCATTCCTCTCTAGTTCCAATCATGCACCCGTAGGGTCCCTAGACCTGGCCTGCATCCTCTCACAATCCGGGACCACTCAGGGGATGTCAGAGAGCCAGTCTCGACCCAATCCCTCAGGCCAGGCTGAGGGACCCCATTGGTGCGCTATTTTGTGCACCAGGCCTCTAGTGCACATATAAATACAAGTTCTTTGGTTGATCTCTTCCCACCCATCCCCGCCTTCCCCCTGAGATTCCACAGTCTATTCCATACTTCTATGTCTCTGGGACTATTTTGTTCATCCATTTATTTTGTTCATTAGATTCCACATATGAGTGAGATCATGTGATACTTGTCTTTCTCTGACAGGCTTGTTTCACTTAACATAATACTCTCCAAGTCCCTCCATGCTATCTCAACGGGTAAGAGATCCTTCGTTTTTACTGCTATATAGTATTCCATGGTGTAAATATAGCACAACTTTTTTGAAACTTGTGCACCAAAATATGTTTTTCAAGTGAAAAAATGGTGGAGGTAGGTGTGTATCAAAGATACTAGGAAGAAAATTGATTATGTAGAAATTTAACTCATTGAATTGGTCACTGTAATGGTACTTAATAAATGTAAAAATATTTTTTTTTATTTTGAAGAAAAGAATATGGTAATCTTTTCAACAAAATTATGAGCCATTAAATGTTCCAAAATGTTTTCAAGTATTGCATTTTGATAATGCAAATGCAAGAGAAATATTCAGAAATAATCATAAGCTAGAACATATTTGAAATCAATATTTACAAGATGGTTGTATCTCAGATTGCATGACAACCCGTGAGCAGTTAATTGCATTCAGAGGCTAGTTCCCATCATATATATATATATATATATATATATATATATATATATGAAAACAAAAAGCAAAATTTTATATTTATTATACTTAAGTTCTTATAAAAATTTCTGAAGATGTTTTTCACTATCTTTTTATTGTCTATTTCATTCACAAAATTAACACAATTTTTTAAAGATTAATTACATGCTGATTATAATGGGTAATGACTTATTCCTGTTCACTGTTAGTTATTAGAATAATTTACCCAATATTAATAGTTACAGAACACTAAAGACAATGTCAATTATATGTGCCTGGATTATCTAAAATCTGCATAGGACTTCTGAGATCTAGGAATCATATTTCTATACCTTCTTGATTATTTAGGAAGGCAATCAAAGAATTCTAGTGGTTTACAAGCCATTCCTTTAGCAAAATAAAATAATGGAATAAAGGGCTGTGCATGAGTGGTGGGTACACATTGGAGCCTTCCTGACCTAGAGAAGATACATGTGATCTTGAGTCAGGGCACCCACAGACCACAGGAGATGGCGTTCATTCTCCCTTCAATGATTCTTTTTATATATACTTTTTTAAAAAATTGATTTCAGAGAGGAAGGGAGAGGGAGAGAGAGATAGAAACATCAGTGATAAGAGAGAATCATTGACTGGCTGCCTCCCGCACACCCAATGCCCACACAGGGGATCAAGCCCATAACCCAGGCACATGTCCCAAATGGAATCCAACCTTAACCTCCTTGTTCATTGGTCAACACTCAACCACATAGCCACGCTAGTCGGGCTAATGATTCTTTCTCTTTCTTATTTATAGTTATCTTACAATATTTATAATTATCTTATTTATAGTTATCTTATTTATAGTTTTCTTACTATAAGTAAACTAGAGCGAAGGACACTTCCAGCCTGCAGTATAGATTTTTCCAGCATCCTCTTTGCACCCATAAAAGCCTTGCTGTGTCCATTATTTTTTTTTAACTTCATCAAACTGTGTTTTGCCTGGTGCTTCAAACTCATTCCAAAACTTGTTATGTGGTTTTATAAATGTTCATGGAAATATCAAGAGGCAGAGTGAAAAAAACACTGGCTTGAACAAAGTGTGCTGACTAGGGCCAGATTAATTCCCTGCACCTCTGAAAATGAGTGTGTGAACTCTTAACTTGTTACTATTACAGTAGTGTTTTAGGAGAGACCTGGCCTGAAGGATGGCATAAAACAGCACTGCCAAAATGTGTATGGGGTTATAGCTTTAAGACAAATTATAGTCCCAAAGCTCAAGTATACATATATATATATATTTTTCCAGATAATTGTAGTTCAAACTGGTAGTTTAAACTGGTGCTTTTAGAGTCAATGTTGGGTGTGTGCTTAAAATTTATGAGATTTGTAACTCCTCACACTAATCCTGAATCTATGTGCCAAGTGGGTGGCAAGTACTGGCAGGTAAATTTCTCTTTTGTGATTCTGATCAGAATGTTAGGCCTAGGATCTTGAAGGTACAGCATTTTGTAATTTGAGTAAAAGTTAGGTACACAGGGCCAAGAAAGGGAAAATCATTTCTAGCTAAGAGAGTTTAGCTTAGGGAAAAACAGTTAGTAAATTATGAATTTTATGGCACTTTCACTCATCTGACAGTTGCACTATAATTTGGAGAATGCCACAATTTATCTGTAAAAAAAAAATTATGATGACTTGGCATACTAGTTTATATTCTTAAACTCTAGGTACTACCATCTCTAAGTGGATCATTCTGCCCTACCGTTTTGTAGCTAACTTCACAACAGCCTGTCCAATTTTTCTCCAACTTACCAATACCTTCCTAACACTACTCAGCTCCATTAATGAGTAAAAGTTGGAGAAAGCACTTGAAAGCATTTATAACACCTAGGGTACAGAAAAGTTGAAATTTTAAATGAGAGTGAAAGGAGAAAGAATAAGAAGATCAACCCCTTGTCAGATTCTGGGCTGTAAAATGAAATTTTGTTGTGTCATTCCACTGGGCCTCCTGCCAACTGTATGTTGGCTATGTTCTCAAGAATTCTGGAAAAATGGTGGCATCAAGGTGCCAACATGTTTAATATATTAGAACAATATTAATATATTTAGATACCTAAATATCCAACATAGAGATTGTAAATGAATGTTCTAGGAAATTCACTTTATGGAACATCACATGGGAAGGAGAAGCCCTAGGGAAAGCATCAAACATGCAGTGTTCAAAGTGATTTTTAGGCCACTGAGACATGTGTATGTATACGCACTGATATTTTTTTCTTCTATTACTACTTTTGGGAAAGGGACATTTCAACATCCTTTTCTTTTTCAGGAAACCTAAGGTGTTTCGCCCTAACTGATTCACTCATAAGCAGCACAGGCTCTCAGCAAAATGACGTAATAATTTTCTTTAGACACTTCCCTGCTTATTTCCCTCTCTTCCTCTCTATGAAAGACAACCACATCCTATTCCATTCTCCACCCAAACCTGATATTTCTGAGCAAGTGGTAGTTCCCTCTATAGTGAATTGGGCATTGGGCTTATTTCTACTTTACCCGGAGTGTCAGGCCATTTCTTGGAGGTAGTTGTCTGCCTCCTCATTCTTATTGACCCCCACTCTCAAACCCGTGATACCTTCCATTGTCACATGCAGCACAGGAACTCATGTCCAAGTGCTGTCTCACCAAGGCTCAGCAGTAGGCATGGTATTGTCCCATGGCTGGCTCGTGTTCAACCAGCATTTGGCACTCACTGGGAGTTCTGTCTTCTCAGATGCTGCCTTTCTCCTTCCCTCATATAATATCTTACACATGAGACATTGCTTGGCTGCCTCTCCCCTCCATCTTTCATCTCCATAGCCTCATTACTTCTTGTCCTGGGGTACAATACCACAGCCTTTGCTCATCACCACAGCCTCTATAACACTTTGACCTCCCTTGGTGAAGAAGGCAGCAGTGGGGAATGTCTGCCTCTCCCATGACTGTAATGCATTCTTTCCTTCCCTGAGGAAGGGCTCTCCTGTCTCTTGGCTGACAGACTATGTTCTTATGAACTCCACTCCAATTATTTCTGTGATACTCTTGTGTAATACCAGGCTCTCCTCCTCATGTTGAATGAGGTGGGTGCATTCATGGTGAGGAAACCAGAGGTGGTAAACTTTGGCAAGGTGTGAGAATCTGATGGGGCAGGCTGAGCTCAACAGAGGTCTGCACAGACATGGCCTGTGGACTTTGTTGCTATTAGGGTTTCCTGTATGCCTCCTGTCCAAAGGGTTCCTCAGTTTCCCTTGATACTCTCTGGTATGTATAAGACACTGTGGGAAATTCCAGGTTGAGAAAGACACTGCACTACAATCTTAGAAACACAGACAAAAAGGAACTAATGCAGAAATCATCTAGCTAAGTTTCTCATTTTAATGTGTAGGAAACAAGGTCCAGGCAGGAAAGAAGACTGTCCAGCATCTCACAGAAGAGCTGCATCCAACCGACCAATAGCAAGGAAGAACCAGCTGGTCTTGACCTTCCTTTGCCACTTTTAGTAAAACCAAACCAAACCTCTACTTAGAAGAAGCTTCTTTTTTGTGCCATTGCAAGGCCCTATTCTGTTGCTTGTTCTTGTTACTCTCTCTTTCTCAGTGGAACTTCACAATAAATATCGTTGGGTGCTACTTACAAGTGGATCCTTCTCTTACTTTCTATTTGCTTTACTCTTTATTACCCCCTTGCTTTTTTCAGCCACAAATACTCTCGGCCGGAAACATTCTCTGCAATCCACACAATAGGGGTATTGGAACCAATTATGGCTTTTAGGCTTTTAGTGCTATACAGATCATCTCCTGATGCCTCTGCCACTTTATATTTATATATTAATGCCAAAAAAAAAAAAGTTCATTGTGGTGCCTGGATTAAGGATTAACAACATTTCTGCCTACACAGATTTTTTTAAGGAAGAAAAAAAAAAAAGGCTAGATAGACAGTTCCATTGCCTAGCAAAAATTCCTTTTGGAAAACCTATAGCTCCTTGACCCAAGAAAGACAAAATTCTTGCTCTAAGCCTAGCACCCCTCAGAGGAACAGGTCAAGTGTCCCTCTCAGTTGGACAATCTCCTGTAAGGAAAATGTTTGGGTCTAATTATTTCATATCACATCTCCCACACTATAGTATTTTGCTTTGAAGAGTTTGTAGAGGAAATGCATGCTGGATGAAAGAGTGAGCAAGAGCTTAAGTTCTATAGCTGACCCCCTATGTTCTCATCTAGACTTCAGCTGGTGACTTTGGAAAAGTTACTTAATTTCTCTTTGCCTAGTTTGCCACATGTATAAATGGGGATAGTTGTGGTACCTCATTACTCTTCATTATGAGAACTTGATAAGTTAATACCTGCAAAACATTTTTTAAAAGCCTAAATCATACTCAGTTTCTAAGTGTCGATTTTATTTTATTTTTTCAATGAGAAGACTTCTATATCTCTATCATAGGTGAATCCTGGGAGCTTATCAGGTTAAAGCTCCAAGTCCAAGTCTGAACATTTTGCAGAAGAACTTTCTCTAAGAAAAACTGGTCCACACTTTGGAAGGAAGACATTAGGCTTACTTTTTCTACTTCATGTTCAGAGGCATGTGGGAATTCAAATCCAGAATAATGGGAAGATAACACGGAGAGAAATGAAAGGGGCTATACTATAAGGCATGGGAACAACCCAGACGGGAGAGTCCAGAGCCTGGATCCTAATATTCCCTCTGCTATGAATTTATAAATGCTTGGACAAGACATGTCAGTCTCAATCTTTCTCATCTCTAAGAGAATAGAAGTTTTTCTCCACCATTAATATTCTAGAAACGTATAGTTCTATATGAGATAACCTACCACTTGAGAAAAACAACAAGGACTTGACTACATTCTGACATTACATAGCTAAAATTAAGAGGCCATAAGAATTAATAGCATTTAGAGGAAAGCTGTGGGAGGTGCTAATGGAAATCCCTGGGATAAAAGCAAAGATTTGTGCAACAGCTATAGGTATTTTCCATGGCATTATCCCTTCATACCACGCCTTTCCCAGCTGAGGCATCCTCTTCTAATCTCTTGGTAAATAGAAGAGACAATGTCAACACAAGGGAAAATTAAGTGGCCATTTTCTAGATCATTCATATTAAATAAATAAATAACCTACCAAGAAAAATAAAGTTGTAGAAAATCTGGTAAAAGGACTTATGACTTAGAATGATTGCATAAGTAAGTATTAAATATGTCTATTCTTTATATATACTGATTTATAATTTAATAGGAAATTGTATGTAAATTATCTTCTTTGATTTCCACAACCCTATAAAATAGGCAGAGCAAATATTATCAGCTATACTTTACAGTTGAGACAGATGAGTCTCTGAAGGGTTACATATAGGTCCCAGTTAAAAAAGCTAGTTAGTGGAAGAATCAGGGATCACATCAAGTCTTTGCATTCTACTTCAGAGCTCTTTTCCATGGTACCGCTAACTCCAAATTATCAAGTACATTTTTAGTGGATCACTCCCCTTGAACCACACAATACACATTTAGGAAGCAGAAGTCTGTAGTCTTGTACTGGGCAGTTCCAGAATCTGTCAGCCTCAGATTACATCCATTGCTCCCTGCACCTCATTGGGGGAATATTCTTTCAAAGGCCACTGGCAACAGGCTAAATCCCATCTACAGCCTGTCATTGGTTTACTCTTTAAGTTTAATGTCATCCAACCATATATGACTACTCAACATTCTGTGCTAGAGTATAATCTTCACTAGGCAAGGTTCTTTATGTTGTTCACTGATGAATCCCAAAGTAGTAGTCACACAAGAACTACTTGCGGAATGAACAAACAGTTCTTGAATTGCCATATTTCTGTGCATTTTTCATGCTGTTCTCTCCAGTACAGTGCCTTGACACTACCTTCACTCATCTCAGTAAACATCTTTCAGGGCTACCATCTTTTAAGGATTAACTCAAACATCACCTCTACAACATTTCCTTGGTTATCCACCTTGAGAATGATTTTATAGCACTTAGTTGTATTCCTATTTCCATGTTCCATGATACAGTAAAAATGATCTATACAACTGTTTGATTTTTTTAATTTGTTTTGTTTCTGAATGAAAAAAAAATTTAATTGTTGCACTGTAGAATATAAAAAACATTTTCTTTACCCTCTGGGAGAAAAAAATAAATTATATATATATATATATATATATATATATATATATATATATAGAGAGAGAGAGAGAGAGAGAGAGAGAGAGAGAGAGAGAGAGAGAGAGACCAGATTATTATGACCACCTGACATTTGTAGGCAAAGTAGCTATAATTTTGTGCTGAAGTTTCTAGAGGGCCAGACCATTGTAAATAGGGAAGCAGTTTGTTTACCACGAAAGTAAAAGCGATTTTTTTCTGAAGATATGGGTAAACAATGCAATTTAACAGCTTTTGAATGTGGGATATATTTGAACGTGAGTGGCCAGATTATTATGACCACCCCATCAGTACTTCGTTGGGCCACCTTTTGCCTTTAATACTGAGGCGATTCTTCTTGGCATTGACTCCACAATATGTTAAAAGGTGATGCAAGGAATCTGACACCATGCCTGATGAATAGCACTGTCCAGTTCTGTGAGATTTGATGGTTGTGGAACCAGCTGCCTGATGGCTCTTTTAACTTCATCCCACAAATGCTCAATTGCATTGAGATCTGGTAATTGTGGGGGCCACCTAAGCAAGGTAAAGTCTCCCTCATGTTCTTGAAACCACTCCTGCACAATATGAGCACCGTGGCATGGCGCACTGTCTTGTTGGAAGAAGCCATCTCCATTGGGATATGCCATCAACATGAAAGGATGAACTTGATCAGCAATGATATTTAGGTATGTTGTGCTATTCAGACATTGATTCACATGAATTAAAGGGCCCAAATCATGCCAGGAAAACATGCCCCAAACCATAACACTGCCCCCACCAGCTTGAAGGGTTGTACTCATGCATGTGGTGTGCCTGCTTTCATGCCATTTCCGCCAAATTCTCACTCTGCCATCTGCATGATGCAACTGGAAACGTGATTCATCGGACCACATGACTTTTTTCCAATGCTCGACTATCCAATACTTGTGTTCCTTTGCAATTTGGAGACGTTTTATCTTGGTAACTGCAGACAGCAAAGGTGTTCGAACAGGCCTTCGGTTTCCATATCCCATATGATGCAGTGTATGGCTAATTTGGCTACAAAGTCAGGTGGTCATAATAATCTGGCCACTCATAATAATATATATCCCACTTTCAAAGGCTGTTAAATCATATTGTTTACTCATATCTTCAGAAGAAAATCACTTCTACTGTCGTGGTAAACAACCTGCTTCCCTATTTATAATGGTCTGACCCTCTAGCATCTTCAGTGTGGAATTATAGCTAATTTGCCTTCAAACGTCAGGTGGTCATAATAATCTGGACACTTAATATATATATATATATATATATATATATATATATATATATCCTATCTAATAAAAGAGAAACATGGTAATTGGCGTATGACCGCTACCCTTCCCATTGGCTAATCAGGGTGATATGCAAATTAACTGCCAGCCAAGATGGCGGCCGGCAGCCAGGCAGCTTGAAACTAACATGAGGCTTGCTTGCTTCAGTGACGGAGGACTCCAACATTCCCCGCCTGCCTTGCCAGCTCCTGGGCTGCAACTCTAAGCAACTATGTAACAAATATAGAAGCTAAACAAAACCCCAGAAACCTGCTTTAGTCCGCCGGGCTTCAGCCAGCAGGATGGCAACATTGTAAGCAAAGGCCAGAAACCTACTTTCAGCAGTGGAGGCCTAAGAGCTGGAACCAAGCCTCAAAGCTAAAGCTGGCCCAGAATAAAAAAAAGAAAAGAAAAAGAAAAAAAGGAGCTGTTGGAAGCTTCAGTCACCCCCAGCCTGAAAACAGCCCTCAGCCCCTCACCCAGACTGGCCAGGCACCCCAGTGGGGACCCCCACCCTGATCCAGGACACCCTTCAGGGCAAACCAGCCGGCACCCACCCATGCACCAGGCCTCTACCCTATATAGTAAAAGGGTAATATGCCTCCCAGCACCGGGATCAGTGTGACAGGGGGCAGAGCCCAAACCTCCTGATCGCCCTGCGGCTCTGTGTGTGACGGGGTAGAGCCATAACCTCCCCATCGGCCTTGCCCTGAGTGTGAGAGTGGAGGCGCCCCAACCCCCTGATGGACCCTGCTCTGTGCATGACAGGGGCGGTGCCCCAACTCCCCTATTGGCCCTGCTCTGTGCGTGACAGGGGGCAGCGCCCCAACCCCCTGATTGGCCCTTCTCTGTGCGTGACAGGGGGTGGCGCCGCAACCTCCCCATCGACCCTGCCTTGAGTGTGACAGGGGACGGTGCCCCAACCCCCCAATCAGCTCTACCCTGAGCGTGACTGAGGGTGGCATCACAACCTCCCGATCACCCTGCTCTGTGCATGACAGGGGGCGGCGCCCCAACTCCCCAATTGGCCCTGCTCTGAGCCTGACCAGGGGCTGCACCTAGGGATTGGGCCTGCCCTCTGCCACTTGGGAGCAGGCCTAAGCCAGCAGGTCGTTATCTCCCGAGGGGTCCCAGACTGTGAGAAGGCACAGGTCAGGCCGAAGGACCCCCCTCCCCCCTGAGTGCACAAATTTTTGGGCACTGGGCCTCTAGTAATATATATAATTATATATATACATACACACATATAATTGACCATCATCTTACCAGAAACTTGCTTCCTCTTGCATAGAAAAGATAGAAAAGATTCAATGTCAACAAAGAATATCTTAAACTCTATGATGTGATATGAAGGTAGTAGAAGATACAGAAGTATAAGCAAATATCTATAAGGCCTTTTGGTGAGATTGTGATATAAACTACTTAGGAAAGACTAGAGAAAGAAAAGGTGCTTTTGCTTGCAGCGGTTCTCAACCTGTGGGTCGCGACCCCTTTGGGGGTCAAACGACCCTTTCACAGGGATTGCCTAAGACCATTGAAAAACACATATATAATTACATATTGTTTTTGTGATTAATCACTATGCTTTAATTATGTTCAATTTGTAACAATGAAATTGGGGGTCACCACAACATGAGGAACTATATTAAAGGGTCGCGGCATTAGGAAGGTTGAGAACCACTGGCTTAGAGAGATCTGAGGCAATATTAAAGAAGAAGCAGAATTTGGACTATTTTTTGTGATAAACATCACATGCAAAGCCAAAATTTGTGTGACAATGTAGGGGGCTAGTCAATATGTGGCTTAATTAAATGGGGAGATGAGTGGGAACCAACAGTATCACATTTGTATATAACTAAAGGCCAGGAAGGAGAGACCACTGCATCACCTTTAGGGATTTTTGCCTTTGAAAGGATTACAGAATTTGTGGAACATCTGTTTTTCTAATGCTCTACAACTCAGTTGAGCATTCAAAAATTGTTAGTGGGACCAGCCACCTTCCAGAATATTCAGGCAATTGTTCTGTTACCCCTGGAGTAACTTGCAGTTTCTATACTTCCCAAGATATGGAGGGAAGATCTGTAAAGCTCTTATGCCTTGGGGTAAATTTCATATTAGGAGTTGTCCAGTTTTCTCTGCTGAGACTAGCTCATAGAGGAACCATTCAATGATCAGGGAAACACTGGATACTACTGAGAGAATGACTAAATCATAGAATACTTGCAGTGGTGACTTCAAAGGTACCACTTCATTCAATAGATAGGGACATTATTGCCCAGGTAATTTGAGTCAAGTCAACTAGAGTCACACAGCTAGTCAGTGATTGTTCTGGAATGACTTCCAGGTATCTTCTTTGCATACACTGCAATATTCTTTCTATCACTCCATGGTAACAATATCCCTAAATGTTTATCTGATTTTATTGGGCAAAGCATAACCCTGTTTAGCTTGAGCCAAACAACAGTATGTTAATAAGATCCTGACTGTGAAAATTACTCCCTAGAGTATTAAGTGAGGCCTGCAACCTGCCTTCACTGTTGGTCATATGCGGTAAAGAAACAAGTCTGTGCTTCCCTAAATCTCCTGAGTGTTTGGAAGCCCACTTGGGCCTCAGGGGAGAAGACCTGTTCTAGTCATCTGATGCATAACTTGTGCCACGGCATCCATGCACTGCTGTTCTTTGATTTCTACTGCAGGCTCAGTAGATGACACAGGGGAAGGTGGCATCTGTGGGCCTAGTTTGAGAGACAGTCCCATCAAAACCACATGCATATCTTTATTCTTTAAAGGCCTTAAGTATTAATACTGTTCCAATACAGCCAAGGGCCTACTTTGAAAAGAGATCTAGCATGCTTTTTTTACAGCAAAGCTAATCCCACTGAAAGCTTCTACAATTAAAGCAAGCTCTAGGGGCCAAGAAACAGACAAATGAATAAAGCCCTAGTGACTCAGCTTCTCCTTCCTCCCTGCCCTTGTCTACCAGCCAGGTATGTGGGGAGGAAATGAGTTAGGTCAAATCTATGCTTGAGCCACCTGAAGCAAAGAACTAGAATCTGTACAAGCCCAAGGTGTTCTTGCTGCAAAAATGCTATTCCTTTGAAGTAAGTCTTCTCTGGCACTTAGCTCCAGTGAATAAGAATTTCATATTTACAAGTCTGGGAAGAATGTAAATGGAGAGAAAGGCATAGATGACTATCAACAAGTAAATAAAGTGTGACCAATGTATTCATATTTGCACAAACAGAAAACTAGGTGATTCACTATCTTATGTTAGATTTCCCACTATCAAACTCAGAAACAAAAATTCATAAGGCACAAGTGATTTATCGACAAAGTGCTCCAAGGAGAAATAGCAAAAGAGTGGGTAAAATGGGAAGGGATAGGAGAGAATGCCAAAGAAGCAAGGGTAGACAAAGGCTGAAGGAAGCAGCAGCAGCTTGAACTTGAAGGTGCACTCTGGAATGTCAAGCTGCCTCAAAAGGTCTCAACCTGAGGCCAAAGTGTTCATAATCCTGTACCTATCAGTCATTAGTAAAAGGCTCTCTAAGAGTATATAAACTCCCAGGCACTTCTAAGCTACCCATGTTTTCCAATAAAGGGCTGCCGTAACCCAGGAGCAATCCTCCAAACATAGCCACAATTACAGGCTATTGGAAGTAAAATATACCAAAGCTAGGGATACATATTTAAGAAAAAAATATTACTTAATCTGCAAACAAACAATAAACCAAAATACATTGTTCTGAGGCATCTATAACCTACTAGCTTTTCTTTTGACTTAGAGATTTCTGTTCCCTGGGAAGAACAATTAAGCAGAGACCTGAATGAGGGGTGAGCCACAAAAACACCTGAATAGTGTTCTTGGGAGAGTTCAGAATAAGAGCTAAGGTCCTGGATGAGAATATACTTGACATATTACAGAAACATTAAGAAACCAGTGGGGCTACAATGGAGTGAAGCAAGCCACGAGTACTAGGGATAAATTCAGACAGTGGCCAGGACTAGACCAAAATCACATAGAAACAAGTAATCCATGGTAAGCAGTGTGACTTTTATTTAATCTGAGTATAATAAGAAATTAGTGGAAAGTTTTGAACAGACAGCGACAAACCTGAGTTACATTTTGAAAACACTAGTCTTTTTTCCCCTGTGCCCCAAAGGACACAAGAACATCTATGAGAATCACTTTCAAGAAACAAATCTGGATCTCACACAACCCCTAAGCTCAATGAGCAAACTGCATGTTAATGGTAAACATCGGTTACTCATTCATTCACGTTGTTATGTTGTCCTTCAGACAGTCACAGTAATGATCCCTAACATTTGCAAAGCAAGTCTACATATGCAATCTCTAATTTAAAGATAAGGTTGCAGATGCACCAGCAGAGTATCTTTAATCTACAGTTCCTCTACTTTGCTGGCTTTCGGTTTGTCTTAAGTTTTTCTGCCGTTTTGGCATATAGTCTCCCTCATCAAACTAACTAACTGCTCTAGTATGACCTTATGTAACAAGCCTGCCTTGTTCGCTAGAAGCAAAATTACACACTGTTGGAAATTAATATTTTCTCTTTTTTTTAAATATATTTTATTGATTTTTTACAGAGAGAAAGGGAGAGGGATAGAGAGTTAGAAACATCGATGAGAGAGAAACATTGACCAGCCACCTCCTGCACACTCCCCACTGGGGATGTGCCCGCAACCAAGGTACATGCCCTTGACTGGAATCTAACCTGGGACCCTTCAGGCCGACGCTCTATTCACTGAGCCAAACCGGTTTGGCTGGAAATTAATATTTTCGATGTATCCCACTTCACAGAAAGTTCCTCCATTCATACACCTCTGATGACTCCTCACTGACTATGAAGTTCAATCCTTAGCTGAGTGTTCCATACCTCCTCTTCCTTGGACCAGGCAGACCTCTTCAATGTGTCTTACCTATGCTCTAACACAATGGAATTATCTGCTATAATGCAGCTAGTCTTCACTGACTCTCAAACACCAGGCACTATTTTACTGCCAAGTCATTACTTATTTATTTTATTTGCCTAAGTGTTATGCACCCTCAAGGCCAAGTTCAAGCCCCACCTCTGTTGTGGGACCTTCCCTGACAACAAAGCCTTCACTGATCTTTTCTTCATCTGAATTTCTTCTGCAGTTGTTACACTTAGCATACGATCCTTTGAATTATCACTGAACTTTTAAAGAATACTAGTACATTTATCAATATAGGCCACCTGTGATTCTCTTGAAGGTCAGGATCACATCATACATGTCTTTGTATTCGAGGCACTGTGCATATATCACTTAACTTGCCCACCAAACTCCTCAATGATCAGTCATGCTGAGTTCACACTTCTGTTCATTCCCAGCAAACCTACTTCATTTTCTCCCCCTTTTGTAGCATATATGCATCTCAGTCCACAAACTTAAATATGAAAGAAAGTTATCTCTTATTTTTATTAAACCTTGACCATTTCTATTTAAAACTCTCCTTTTGTCAATATGGAAACAATCCCAATCAATTCAGGCTTTCTCCTTCCTTTTCCTGAGGTTTATTCTAAGTTCTGTTGGAGGGTTTAGGTCCATTTGGTCCCTTGTCCATTTAGATATTTGCTAAGAATTCCATGATCCAAACTGGTCCTTACTCAGTAATCTATTTCTTAGGGATTTATTTCTCTAGTGTAAATGTCTATCCCAGCTCTCTCCATGGCAAACTTAGAAACTTGAAAATCTCTCTGACACTGTTTAGACTTCACCTGCCTAGATTCACGCAAAACTATGTCCACATTGAAGCCTTACAACTTTCCCAGGATTCTGTCCTTAGAACAGGAAGCCTGGCTCTTCTCTTTAGTGTCTATCAATGCCTATATTCTCATCACTTTCCCATCATGGCTCTTTCTCTCCAATTGAAAACAAAACTTCTATGGACTAGCAGTGGTTCTCAACCTTCTGGCCCTTTAAATACAGTTCCTCATGTTGTGACCCAACCATAAAATTATTTTCGTTGCTATTTCATAACTGTAATGTTGCTACTGTTATGAATCGTAATGTAAATATCTGCCATGCGGGATAGTCTTAGGCGACCCCTGTGAAAGGGTCGTTCGACACTCAAAGGGCTCGCGACCCACAGGTTGAGAACTATTGGACTAGAGGAAGCCAAATCCATCTTCTTTCAAATATTTTTGGCTATGTCTAAATTCTGTAATTTCCCTTTAGAAATTTATAACCCAAATCCAGGAAAACACCAGCAAATCATTTTCTCATTCTATCATGAATTATCTCTCTCCTAAGACAATAAAGCTAGAACAACTACTGATTTGAATAGGCAGATAAAAGATAATGGTGATGGGCATAAAATGTTATTCTATCATAATTATTTTAGTAAATAGCATGAATTTCTCCTTCTCTTCTGCCTAATTCATTAACTTGGGACTTAATTTAGGCTCTTCTACTTACCCACCTCCATGGGTTCATTTTGCATGAAACCAATACCAAAAATAAACCCTTGGTCTAAAATTGGGCCCAATCATAACACTGAGCCCCAGAAGATTCTGCTTAAAAAAAATAGAATAAATAAACTAATTCGAAAATTCAAAGTAGGTGGGAAGAAAGAAGAGGTAATGTGTTCTAAACATTCAGATGCAGAGAAACCAATTCCACCTTAGGGTCTCTTATCTTCTCCAAGGCTCACACAATTGCTTACATATTCTAGATATTTAGTAGGCATTTGTCTTTGATGGTAATAATGTTCATGGTGTCTATTTGAAGATCAACTTGTATTTTTTTTGTTATAGGGAGTAGATTATCTTTCCAAAAACTCACTTAATATAGTAAATGCAGGTTGATCACTACATCCAAACTGTGACCTTTACTATAGATATTATATACTTTTATATTTGTGACAAGAACTATGGAGAGCTTTAAAAAAAGTGTTCTGTTCTAACAAAATCAGCCTATAATGTTAACTTTCCAATAAATAGAAGTAAAGGTCTTGAGAAAATAGCACTATTTTATCATTTATGCAGTTACCATATAGGTTTAGGATTTTTGGCCCTAAGTATCAAAGAACACCCTAATTTGGCCCTAAAGGTTTTGCTTTTAATAACCATCAAGCTTTAGAAATATATGAAAGATCATCATTTAGTTTCAAATAAATAAGACACACATCAGAGACCCTGAGGCCTCTTCTTTCCTTCCACAGCTGTGCATTAATGTGTGCAAAGCATGGTATTAAGTAACCACCTGGAAGGAGCTAAAGTAAGATTATAGAAGACCTAGTCTTCACCCTCAGAGAAGTTCATAATCTAATTTATGAAATAAAACAAAATTAAATAGTTACAGTACAATGTGATGAGAGGTGTAACTATTACAAAGTGTTAAGGAATCACCAAGAAAACAAAACAAAACAAAACAAAACAAAACAAAACAAAACAAAAAAAACCTAACTCTCTCTTATGGAGTAAGAGAAAGCTTTGGTGAGAAAGTCACAGTTGATCTTATGATTTTTGAATGAGTGGGGAGTTTCCAGGTAAAGAAGGTGGGGAATGCTTCCCAGAAAAAAATGAAATAGCACATACCTGTTTTAGGGAAGTGAATGATTCTGCTATAAAATATTACCTGAGCCTAGAACTTGGGCTGCTTGGGTGTGGAGAAGTATGATGAAAGGCAAATCTGGTAAGGCTGGTTTAAGCCTGGGAAGATCACGGAGGTCCAGTCTGCCACGGAGCAAAGAAACCCAACCCCATAAAGGAGAAATTTCAGAAGCTGTTGGGGAAGAGTGAGGCACTGTAGGAAGTGAGTTTTAGAATTGTCTTTCTGGCAGCACCATGGGTATGGATTGGAGGAAAGCAAAGAACTAGTGAAGGTGCTAGTTGAGGTAACAGAAGAGCAACCCTAACTTGAGGAACCTCTTAGGAACCTTTGGCTTTGCAGGACATGATCCAAAAGCCCTACCTGTCTTGTCAACAAAAACCTATCTCTAATACTCCTTTTCTGTCCACAGAAGAGCAGCTCAAAGTGCCAATTTCCTGTGTGCCAACCACTCTTGAGGCCCACAAAGAATAGAGATATTTGCAATGTCTTTATTATTGGCTCTCATATAATTGCACTTCTTTTTTTCAGAGTATTTTACTCATATTTGGAATGACCTTTTTTCATATGTGTGATTATTTAACTACTGTTTGATGTTCCTCACTAGACACTAATCTCTGAAAGATCAGGGATTTTTCATATACTTTTTGTGTTCATTACTATCTCTGGAAGCTTGCAGAGAACCTGGCGCATAGTAGATGCTCAGTAAATGTGGTTTTTTTTTGAAAATGCTGACTGAAATGTTGAAAAACAGTTGAAGTGATGACATTCTGCTCTAGAAAAGGTTTGGTCTTTAAAATGATAAACAAAATATTCAATATTTGATTTAAGTATTGTTTAGTAGATATTTTTTGCCCTTTATATCCAAATTTCCTAACACTGCATGTGACACACTAGCTCTGTACATTAAATTCTGTCTCTAAAGTTCACTTAAAATAGAAAGTAAAGCCCTAACCAGTTTGACTCAATGGATAGAGTGTCGACCTGTGGACCAAAGGGTCACAGGTTCGATTTTGGTCAAGGGCACATGCCTGGATTGTGGGCTCGGTCCAATGTGCAGAGGAGGCAGCCAATCAATGATTCCCTCTCATCATTGATGTTTCTGTCTCTCTCTTCCTCTCCCTTCCCCTCTGAAATCAATAAAAAAATAAAAAATTAAATAAATAAAAAGAAAGTAAATTTGACCAAATTATTTTATTTTATGTACTTTAAATTCCCCAAATAAAATAATATCAACTACTTAACCAGGCTTTAATTATTGCTCTTTCCTTTTCTTTCTTTTTTTATTTTCTTCTATAACTAAATAGGACTTTTTAACCTAAGGCAAACAATTTTTTAATCATGACTTTAAATTTGATGAGGTTCCATTAAGAAACTCCATGCAAGTCCTACTTCTAACAGGCATACACGTAGAGAGTCAAAGCACTTCATTAAAGGCAGAAAGATTAAGGCAAAAGATTACACAACAAAACCACCTACATTCAGTTTTGCAAGTTTAACAGTCAGCCTGAATCACCACCCTAGAGCGGCCTACATTCCATTCCAACCTGAAGCTTCAGCTTATTATTCAAAACCAAAGAAAGTAAAATATTAGTATTGGTGACCAAAAAGGCAGGTGCGTTTCTCTTTCCTTGGTTACTCTTAGCCCTGGAGGCATCAATTGTTTCTTGATTTTTACTTAGTAAACATATCTCTTGGGAGGTAATTACAGAACCGACACACATCTTAAGATCACCGAAGAATAACAATTAGTCCTATTTCTTGCAACAGAATCACTGGCTTAAGGATTTCAGAAACGAGTTTTTAAATCAGCCTTCCCCATGCCCAGCTCACTCCTACAACAATATCCTCCACATTATTTATCCCATTTTTTACCACACTGTCCTATTGAATGTTCTATTTTTCTCCTTATTCATGTTCTTTGTTTATCCTGAAATAATGGCCCTCTTCTGGTAATCCTGCTCATTCTTCAAATGTCCACTCAAATGCCACCCTCACGTTCTCCTTCATCATTCTTGTCAAACAATTATATTCCTTTGTCTGCATCCCTACAGCTTGTGGTTTATGCAGTTACATAGTTTACTATTCCAATCATTTAATTTTTTGTCTCTTATTCTCCTGATATTTGATTCCAATACCCTTTAAACCAAGAATGTGGAGTTTGTATCCATAGGTCTACTTAGAGCCTAATTTGTGCGTAAACAAATTCTAAAGAACAGATAAGAATCTGTACAATAATAAATATAGCTACAAGACAAATTACAAGTAAATGAATATTTGTTATAAGAACAAATTAAAAAGACTCTATATATCTCAGGTAGATTAAATACAAAGTAACCATCCTTAGACAAATCAGTGGAAAACTACCAAAAAAAGGGGGGGGGGGGCAGGGGACAGGAAGAAAATTTTTAAAGCACTCAGAAAGTCAGACATATTCCTTGACATATCCTTTCAAAGAAGCAAGAGACTGATAAGATAGCTCTTCAAAGGAAATGAGGAAATCCAGAAGACAAGAAAAGGACATCCTATATAATGAAAGGCTAATATGCAAATTGTCCCCTCAGAAGTTCCACCAACTGGGAGCTCGACTACTCGCTATGATGTGTGCTGACCACCAGGGGATGGTGCGGAATGAAGGAAAGTCCTGATCAGCCCTGATCACTGGCCAGGTCTAGAGATCCTACCTATGCATGAATTTTATGCACCGGGCCTCTAGTTGAGAAATAAAACTCACAATTTAAAATTATATGCCAAGTGAAAATAGCTTTCAAAAATAAATATGAAATTAAAAAATTTCAAATAAATAGTGAGAAAATTCATTAGCAGTAAGGGCACACTAAAAGATATACTAAAGTTGTCCTTTGGGAAGAAGGAAAATGTAAATAAAAATGCAAGAAAATTATTTTAGACAAATGTAAATTGGAAAAAAATTACTGGTAAGCGTAACTTTGTAGGAATAGAAATACTGTACCAATAGTATAAAATAGCAACACTACAACATACAAAAAGTGATAATTCAAAAGAATAATGGTAATATAATGTGGGGTTATATAATATATATATGTATATTAAATAGGTAATATGCAAATTGACCATCATGCCCTCACACAGGTGGTCACCCCCATGTGGTCATAAGATGGCTGCCCCCATGAGGTCACAAGATGGCTGCCACAATATGGCCAGCAGGGAAGGGCAGCTGTGACTGATCAGGTCAGCAGGGGAGGGCAGTTAGGGGTGACCAGGCCTGCAGGGAAGGGCAGTTGTGGGGGAAACCAGGCCTGCAGGGAAGGGCAGTTGGGGGTGACCAGGCTGCCAAGGGAGACAAGTTAGAGGCAACCAGGCCAGCAGGGAGGGAAGTTAGGGGTGACCGGACAAGCAGGGGAGGGCAATTGGGGGCAACCAGGCCTACAGGGGAGGGCAGTTAGGGGTGACCAGGCCTGCAGGGGAGGGCAGTTGGGGGCAATCGGGCTGGCAGGGAAACCGTTAGGTGTCAATCAGGCTGGCAGGGGAGTGGTTAGGGGGTGATCAGGATGGTAGGCAGAAGTGGTTAGGGGCAATCAGGCAGGCAGGCAGGCAAGCGGTTGGGAGCCAGCAGTCCCAGATTGTGAGAAGGATGTCTGACTGTCAGTTTAGACCCCCCGCAAGGAGTCCCAGATAGGAGAGTGTGTAGGCTGGGCTTAGGGACACCTCTCTCCAGTGCACGAATTTTGTGCACCATGCCTCTAGTATATATATATATATATATATATATATATATATATATATATATATATATAAAATATTTGATAATACCAAAAAAGGCTGCTCAGAGAAATATGGAATTTAAGTGTCCTCAAGTACTCACATTATCTGAGAAATGGTCAAAATGCTGATTAAAAGTCAACACTAATTAAAAAAAAAATTAGCACTAATAATTTAAGGATTCATGCTGAGATCCCTAGGGTAATTACTAAAAGAAAAGAAAAGTAATTTATAACTAATAATCTAATAGGTGGGGAGAAATTATCAATTAAAAAGAAAACAACAGCTCAGCCTGTATGGCTCAGTTGTTGAGCATCAACCTATCAACCAGGATGTCACAATTCCTGGTCAGGGCCCATGCCCGGGTTGAGAGCTTGATCCCCAACTGATCAAGAATTCTCTCTCATCATTGATGTTTCTATCTCACTCTCACTCTCCCTTCCTCTCTGAAATCAATAAAAATATATTTTTTAAAAAGAAGACAACAAAAGAAGAAACAGAATGGGGCAAACATAAAACAATATGGCAGATTTAAACTTAAAAATATGTGATAATTATCCGTAAATTGACTACATATTTCATATTTGATAAAAATAATGAGTCACTTCTTAAGCATAAGTATATAGAGATGTTAAAAACTTTTCAAAAATTGGGAAATAATATAATAACCAAATAGTCACTAAAATTTACCTAATATTACTTTATTAATATTAGGCAAAGTAGGCCCTAAGACAAAAAGCATTATTAGAAATAATGAGATTAAAAATTACAAATCTGTACCTAATAACACAATCTTGATATATAGAGTAAGATGTGACACAACTATAGTCAAGGTGAGAGATTTAAAACTTTCTTTGAATAACTGCTAGAATGAGCAGACAAAAGTCAGTGCAATTAGAGTTTTAAGCTACATAATTAACGAACTTGATCTTAATGTTTCACAATATTAAAAACAATACAGAATAAGTTTACTAGAGGGATATATTACATAGTATACTTATAAAAATAATGAAAAAATTCCAAATGTTTGCATATTAACCAAAAATAACTCATGGGTAAAATGATAAATTACAGTGTAATTTACAAAGTAATTTGAATGGCATACAAAAAATGTGGCATATTAAACTTGTAGTACACAGTTATTACTGACATAAAAGAAAAAACTTTTGGCTTTACAGGCCTGTACCAGAAAGACTATATATCATGATTCAAGTTTTCATCTTAGAACATTAGGAAAATGACATTAAACACAAAGAAAACATGAGGAAGAAAGTTAAGAATGTAAATTAATGAACTAAAAAACAAAAGTATAATAGAGAATATTAAAAAGCCAAGAGTTGGTTACTGAAAAAATAATTAATGAAATGGACAAAACTTTTTAAAAAATTGATCAGAGAAATAAAAAAGTACAATGTACCAATATTAGGAAGAAAAAGGGGATATCATTCTTGATACAGATATTAGAAAGATAAAGGAATATTAAGAAAAAATGTTTGACTAATAATTTTATAAATTAAATGAACAAATTTACAAGATCATAATTTACAAAAATAAACACAGGAAAGAAGAGAAAATCTAAATAGTGTAATATTTGATTTTTAAAATTAGTTTGTCATTTTAAAACAGCTCACAAAACACTTTCTGGGCACAGATGGCTTCAAAAATAAGTTTACCCAAACATTCCTGAAAGGAAGAACAGCACAGAAGAAGCAAATAAAGGTAAAATAAAAATTTTTGTTTTTACCTTTCTTAATTGATCTAAAAGATAACTATTTTTAATATGATAAGAACATATTGGATAATCATAGCATATAGCTAAGTGAAATGGATAACAAAAATGTCATCAGAAACAGAAGGGAGGAATTGAGAATCCTTTGTTATAAGTTACCTGCATTGCATGTGAACTGCTCTAGTGTTATTTAGAAGGTGGACTTTGATTAACTTGAAATGAATATTACAAAAACCAGGGCAACAACCAGTAAATAATTCAAAGTAAGTGGAACAGATTTGCTAATAGAGGAGATAAATGCAATAATATAAAATAATAAATTAACCAGAGAGTTGAAAAAAGAGGGGGGAAAGAAACAATTGCAGCCAATAGGAAACAATTAAAAATATGTTAGCTTTCAATCCAACTATACCAATCCACTAATCACTTTAAATGGGAGAGATCTATATACACTTAAGAAGGTAGAATGTCAAAATGAATAAAAATAAAGACCATACAACATGTTGTCTACAAAATAACATTTTAAATATAAAGACTCTGATTAAAATAATGATATAGTATGCTAACTCTAATCAAAAGAAACATTACAAAAAAAAAAAAAAAGACCAATATTCTTCAGGAACACAGATGCAAAAATTCTTACTAGCAATTTGAACTAAACAATACAGAAAAATGATAACAAACCATGCTATATGTTTTTTCCCAGGAATGCAAGATTAGTAGGTGATCAGACATATAATCAGTGTTTTTTATAACATAAACAGAATAAATGAGAAAAGATTATCATTTAAGTAGATACACAAAATTCAGCACCCATTTATGATAAAAATTCTCCTCAAATGAGGAATTGAAGACAATTTATTTAATTTGATGAAGGGTATCCAATGGAAGTAGAATGTAACTTTATACTAAATGGTAAAAGATAAAGTGATACAAACGCATTGGTAATGAAAGGTTTGAAAAAAACTCCATTTTTGATTCCTGCTTATGAATTTTCAATAATTAACTTCAAGTAAGATCAAGTGAGTACTTTACTCACTTCAGTAGGAATATAAACAGGCCTAATCTTTCAGAAAATCAACTAGGCAACATGTTCAAGGAGCTTTAAAATGACTATACCCTTCGGCCTAGAATTTTACTTTCTAGAATCTACTAGAGAATCTTATCAAAGATATAGGTAAATATTTATGTATAAGAAAGTTCACTGAGTGATTTGTTTGTATTCATAGAACTATATATTGAACTTGAACTTTACAACTGTGGTAATTAAGATTACTTAACTTTCCTTTTAGACCTAGCAATTTACCTCCAAAACTATTTAGGGACTCAGTTGTTCCTTCCTTCCACAAAGAGAAAGAAAGGTCATTCATTCAACATTCTGCTACCAATCTCTAAACTGACAATGAAAGAAACTCCTGATGAGTGGCAAGCCTCATCTAGGGAGGCTCACAGCTCATAGTCAGAAAAGACAAAAGACACACACAAAAAATTATGCTCCTCAAAGAGTTTCAAGGAGGACAATCTTTCATGAAATTGCCCCATCTTGGAGTAGCTTGACAAAAGTTTTTAGTTTAGGTCAGTAGAGCATTGATGTGATAAGTGCTAACCAGAAGGTAATCAGACTTTTCTTTGTTAAAATTTGGGTCATTTCCTCTCTATAAGCTGTTGGGATCATTCTACCCCCACTCTTTAGATTCTAGGCACTATCTCAACAGAGTGTCTTACATGTTTACTATTGCTTTTATTCCCCCACCATCTTAGGTTGTTTACAGAGCTACATAGTCTATTAACTAAAAATAATTATAATTTATAATACCAACCAATATACACTAAATGGCCAGATTATTATGACCACCTGACGTTTGTAGGCAAATTAAGCTATAATTTCAAACTGAAGTTGCTAGAGGGCCAGACCATTATAAACAGGGGAGCAGGTTGTTTACCACGACAGTAAAAGTGATTTTTTTTCTGAAGATATGGGTAAACAACGCGATTTAACAGCTTTTGAATGTGGGATATATTTGAACGTGAGTGGCCAGATTATTATGACCAGCCCATCAGTACTTCGTTGGGCCACCTTTTGCCTTCAATACTGCAGCGATTCTTCTTGGCATTGACTCCATGAGATGTTGAAAGGTGATGCAAGGAATCTGACACCACGCCTGATGAATAGCACTGTCTAGTTCTGTGAGATTTGATGGTTGTGGAACCAGCTGCCTGATGGCTCTTTTAACTTCATCCCACAAATGCTCAATTGCATTGAGATCTGGTGATTGTGGGGGCCACCAAAGCAAGGTAAAGTCTCCCTCATGTTCTTGAAACCACTCCTGCACAATATGAGCACCATGGCATGGCGCACTGTCTTTTTGGAAGAAGCCATCTCCATTGGGATACGCCATCAAAGTGAAAGGATGAACTTGATCAGCAATGATACTTAGGTATGTTGTGCTATTCAGACATTGATTCACATGAATTAAAGGGCCCAAATCATGCCAGGAAAACATGCCCCAAACCATAACACTGCCCCCACCAGCTTGAAGGGTTGTACTCATGCATGTGGGGTGCCTGCTTTCATGCTGTTTCCACCAAATTCTCACTCTGCCATCTGCATGATGCAACTGGAAATGTTATTCATTGGCCCACATAAATTTTTTCCAATGCTCAACTGTCCAATCCTTGTGTTCCTGTGTGAATTGGAGACATTTTATCTTGGTAACTGCAGACAGCAAAGGTGTTCGAACAGGCCTTTGGCTTTCATATCCCATATGATGCAGTGTACGGCTAATTTGGCTACAAAGTCGGGTGGTCATAATAATCTGGTCACTCAGTATATATATATATATATATATATATATATATATATATATATCTCACACATTTTATAGCATTGCTTATTATCTAATGTGAGGTATAGGCTCAAATGGCCTTCCAATGATTTAAGATTTTTGTTGTGATCTCACCCTACAATAACAACAACAAATGCTAGAAATCAAAATTTCCATCAAGGAGAGATTGGTCAAACAAATTGTGGTATGATTACACAATGAAATATTTTTTTCCAACAGTTGTCTTTATGACCAAAGACTGTGAGAAAATTTCGCCATTATGTATAGCAGGTGCTCAAAAATTTTTTGAATTAATTTGTACTTTATATATGTTATAATATCAGCATAATACTATATATACAATGTATATGCTGTTTTTCCCCATTTATCACAATTAAAATGTCTATAAACATTCTTTGAAAATGTGACTATTAAGTACCTACATAAAATTGTATTATGTGTCAGAAAACAAATTAGGACTTGCTGTAACAAACTATATCATGTTGGTCCCAGGAAATAAATGTAGATAGTATTTTCCAACTATTTATTTTATTGTACTATATTGATAAATATTATCAAGAAATTTTTTCTTAAGATTTATATATCTGTATCAAAAAAAAAAAGAAAACACAACAAAGAAACAAAAAACAGAGTACTCTTCTAAGAAGCAAATTTCTAATTGTCCCAGGCTACCAAAAAAGACTCCACTGTGTCTTCCATGAAATGATCATGTTTGTGTAGGATTTATTAGTTTTTAATTGGTATGTTTAATTATATATCCTATCTAATAAAGAGGGAATATGCTAATTGATCCTCATGCTGTCACAAAGATGGCAGCGCCCACAGTCAATACGGAGAGACTATGCTAATTGACTGTTCCACCCTCAAAGATGGTGGTGCCTACAGCCAATAAGGAGGGAATATGCTAATTGACTGTCCCGCCCTCAAAGATGGCGGTGCCCACAGCCACAAGATGGCAGCCCACAGTCCCCTCAGCCCCCCAGCTTCCCAGGGCTGGCCTGAGGCACAGGCAAACCTCAAATGGCAGCTCCCCAGACACCCAGGACCACCCGAGGCTCAGGTAACCAGGGCTGGCCAAGGTTTGTGTTGCTGGCAGGGGCAGCAGCAGAGGTATGATGGGGCATTGCCTTCTCCTGATCACCAGGTCGCCTCCCACGCCTGAGGGCTCTTGGACTGTAAGAGGCAGTAGGCTGGGCTAAAAGAACCCCCCTCTCCAGTGCATGAATTTTCATGCAGCAGGCCTCTAATATTAATATAATTTAATTGATTAATTTTAATTACTTAGATTATATTTGTATTTAGACTTATAATAAGCTTATTACATTTGTATGTCAGGCATTAATCCATTTTTAAAAATGAAATATGGAGATCAGAGAAGTGAAGTAACTTATCTAAAGTCACATGAATAATTAGTAATAGAAGCATGGCTCAATTTCTCTGAAAATATATTCAATCAATGAATTTATTACATCTTGTGGTCTCCCATGAACTGTTCTGCAATAAATAAGAAACATCAATAATGGTTTTAAATAAAATGCATGGGACATTTCTTGACTACATAACCAGAACCTTTATACCAATCTAAAGACTTACTATGATATTGCTGCTGTTGTGGTTTTTACTAGGTTTGCCTGACACTCCGAAATACTGAAATTCTAGGAGGAATACCTGTAATGTCTCAACTACCAGATTTTGAGGATTGTTCTAGGTTCTTGTTATACAGAACTGGAGGAAGGTTGATAAATCTTATTCTAAATCCCAGAATAAGGATTCACTAAATTGACAGTTGAAAATGGGCAACACTCTGAAAACAGCATTGCAAAAACCTTTATCTAGCTTCAGGGACTTAAGAACCACCTTAGAGCCCTGCCATGATGGTTCAGTTGGTTGGAGTGTCGACCCATACACCAAAAGGTGGCAGGTTCTATTCCCAGTCAGACCATATACCCAGGTTGTGGGTTTCGATCTCTGGTCAGGGAGCATATGGGAGGCAACCAATAGATGTTTCTCTCTCATATCGATGCTTCTCTCTCTCGCTCTCTTTCTCAACCCCCCTTTCTCTCTCGAAAATCAATTTAAAAATGTATCCTTGGGTGAGGATTAAAAGACAAACAAGAACCACCTTAGGGAAGGCTAAAATGCAGATTAGTATATCTGATTGACCCTAACAGATCCACTTAATTTTGGGTTTAGAATCTACACATTAACAAGATTCTTCAGGTGGATTTAATGCAAATACTAATTGGAAACAATTATCTACAGTGATGTAATTTTTTTTTAACGTAAGCTGTTTGACAAAACAGTGAAAAGGATTCAGAGTCCAAGTATCCCTCCACCAAGATTAGATTTTGTACAACTCTGTTCTTTTAAGCATGAATACCTCTGCCTAACAGTTGTGTATCATTCACTTTAAGAAGAACCTTAGTTATTAAATAGAAGAAGTTGTGAACTTAGAATTTGGACATCGGCTGCTGACTAGCTGTGTGGCCATGATACCTTCAGTAAAATGGAAAGAAAAATTCACTTGAACCAATGCACACAATGGTTACTAGAATGAAATGGGGTAATAGAAGTGAGACATCATTGAAAACCAATTTCCATAATAAAAGGGTATTAGATTTGTTCTCAAACTCTGCTTTATATTAGAATATGAGCAATCTTTAAAAATTTCTGATGCCCAAGCATGAATAACTTTTATAAAACTCCAGGTGATTTCAATGTGCAGCCAAAGTTCAAGAACAGCAGAGTAGACCAATCCTTGCATTTTTACCATCTTGCATGGTTTAATCTCATTAGAAACTACCAGGCATTTATAAATCCCTGCTGTAAAATCAGTTCATTCAAGACTCTGGGATCAACTCCACTTTCACCATAAGTCAGCACTGTTTTATGATGGGCATTAGCAGAGCTTGTCAAATGGCTGTTTTCTTACTGTCTTTCAACATAGCTTCCCTTAAGTACTAACTGGCTTGGATCAAGGAAATTGACAGCCAAGTCAGGGGATCTCAGGAAAACAGCTGCCATACTGTACCTTGCCACAGGGGAAAGGATCAACCCTTCATTTCTGGGAACACTTAGTCACCAACCACATGTCATCAGCCTTACAACTACTTAGTTCCATTTCCCTTCGGGTGAGACTGAGTCACATTTCTAGAGCGATGACGGCAAGAGAAGATGGTGGAAAGGAGAAATGTGTTACCAACATGGGGATAAGGATGGCTTATCTCACTTAATTTATTCAATGTACATGCCTCTGGGTACAATTAGTTCAAAAAACCATTAAATTATTCAGGCTCCAGTCTAGATAAGGTCCTTTACCTCATAAAATATTTATTTAGGTTTAAAGGAGGCAATGGTTTGCATCTGATAGAGATCAGCACCTAATCCCCAACCCTATCTTGAAATTAAGAAGCATAGTGTGATTGAGGAGCGTGTTGAACCAAAATGACCTGGCAGAGACTTTATTTATCATGTTCAGCCTTCAGATAGTTTCAAAGACATTTGGACATGCAACATTGCTCCAGTTTCCCTCAGATTTACCTGCACCAGAGCATCAACCTTGCAATTCACTACCTGGCAATTTGAAGTCATCTCCAACCCCAACCCACCAGTACCACCACCATTAATTCTCATTGCAACATCACAAAATGGCAGCTTTCTTTTTCATAGTTTCTTAACATTTAATTCTATATCAGGAATCAGAGTAGCTTCAACCTAACTATATAACTGTTAGCAGTTTACATATTGTTTCTGAGTCTCATTTTCCTCATCTGTAAAATAGAGCTAGTAATTCTGATTCACTAATGTGCTGGGAGTTTTCAATGTCATGTTAAAGTGGAGAAGATACTTTCTAAATTATAGAACTGTTAGAATTAAAATGATGACAATGATTCAGAAAACCTGAAGAGGTCCTAGTATGTCAGTATCTGGAACAAAATGCCCCCTTGAATTTGGAACTCTATAGCCCCCTTTTGTGCAAGGAGAGGGTAGTGTAATGTAGTACACTACTGTGGACTAAAAAGAGGTTCTATGAAAAGTAACCTCCACACAGGTGATCTGGTCATAAATTCCTCACTGGGCAGGTCAAGGTGAGTGGCCACACCCCAAGAATATAACTTCTTTACTAAAAGGTTTATCTTTGCTTTAAGCAAACCTTATCTTTTGTTCTTGTGCATCAAGGTTAACACACCTTTGAAATAAGTGTAATCACCCTCAAAAAAGCACATAATCTTGTCATCTATCTTCTCTTCCTTATTTTTTTTTTTAAATGGGAACTTTTTATTTCAAGAAAAATGATTTGAAATATAATAATGTTACATGCAATAAACTAATATTTTAAGAAAAACAATCTTAAATATAATAATGCATGCAATAAACATTAATATCTCAGGAAAAATGACTTGAAATATAATAATGTTACATGCAGTAAACACCAATTATTCAAGAAAAACAATCTCCAATGTAATAATATTATATGCAATAAACATTAATATTTCAAGAAAAGGATTTTAAGCTAATAATATTACCAAAACTGTACTAATATAGTATGATATCACAAAAGTTGTAGGAAATATTAAAAATCTACAAATAACAGGATTACTTCCATTATATTATAAAATACTAGGGGCTGCTACTAAAACTGAGAATAAAAATAAAAATAAATATTTCTTGCAAAAAAAATACTAGGGGCCTGGTGCATGAAATTCATGCACTGGGGGGTGGAGGGGAGAGGGTGTCCCTCAGCCCAGCCTGCCCTCTCTCATATACTGGGAGCCCTCAGGGGATGTCCTACTGATGGCTTAGGCCTGTTCCCTGCTCCCCTTGGGGATAGGGCCTAAGCCGGAGTCTGGCCACCCTTTGTGGGAAATGACCAAGCTGATCAGGGGAAGGCACCAGCCCCATCACCCTGCTGCTGCAGCCACTGCCAGTCACCATAGCCAACAAGGTGTTTTCATCAACACAGACTCCCGTCCCTTCACCATGAAAATATGACAACTTTCTTTAGGCATTTTCAAGATGTGTCTTTCATATAATAATTATTTCTTTATTGTTTTTTTTTTTTTTATCCTCACCTGAGGATATGTTTCCATTGATTTTTAGAGAATGTGGAAGAGAAAGTGAAAGACAGAGAGAAACATCAAAGTGAGAGGAACACTTTGATTGTTTGCCTCCTGCATGAGCCCTGACCTGGGCCCCAGCCAGGGAGAAGCCTGCAACCTAGGTACATGCCCTTGGTCAGAATTGAACTCACAACCTGCCATCGGCAGGCCAAGGCATTATCCACTGAGCCAAACTGGCTAGGGCAGGATATGACATTTCTTAGCCGTCCAGCAGTGGACCTTTGTTTTTTTCTCCAGGAGTGTGGTGAAAAACCTTAGATCACCTTTTTGGATTCTTATTACCAAAGTTACTAAGAATATTACCAGTGGCATACAGGGAGCTTAACCAATGAGCGGTCAGAAAAGGTGTTTCCTCTGTAGTTCACACCAATCGAGGGCTTGGCACCCCCTACTCCCCACTCCGCCCCAGGCCTGATGCCTCTGGCCCAGGCTTCAGGCCTGGGCAGGGGATCCCCATCTCCCTCCTATTGCCAGATCAGCCTCTCGCCCAGGCCTGATGCCTTGGCCAGAGGCGTCGACCCCCATCACCCTCCAATCGCCAGATCAACCCCTTGCTCAGGCCTGACGCCTCTGGACCAGGCATCAGGCCTGGGCAGGGGACCCCCATCTCCCCCCGATCACTGGCTCCACCCTCGTCCAGTCCTGATGCCTCGGCCAGAAGTGTCGACCCCCATCACCCTCCGATCGCAGGATTGGCACCTTGCCCAGGCCTGACGCCTCCGCCAGAGGTGTCAGGCCTTGGCAGGGGACCCCCATCTCCCCACGATCACCAGCTTCTGGGAGGCTTCTGGGGCTTCTGGGGCTGGCCTGTGGCCTGGGATGGTGGCTTGTGTTGGCGGCTGCGCTGTCCCACCCTGCCTGCAGTATGCAAATTAGCTGCCATCTTTGTTGGCAGTTAATTTGCATATTGTGCTGATTAGCCAATGGGAGGCATAGTGAAGGTAGGGTCAATTACCATGTTTGTCTATTATTAGATAGGATTATATTTTTCCCTCTGGCTGTATTTTTGTTCATCAGTTTATGTTGTTCATTATATTCCACAAAAGAGTGATATCATGTTATATTTATCTTTCTCTGACTGGCTTATTTCACTTATCATGATGCTCTCCAGATCCACCCATGCTGTTTCAAATGCTAAGAGTTCCTTCTTTTTTACAGCAGCATAGTATTCCATTGAATAGATGTACCACTGTTTTCTAATCCACTCATCTACTGGTGGGCACTTAGGCTGTTTCCAAATCTTAGCTATTGTAAATTGTTCTGCTATGAACATAGGGGTGCATATATCCTTTCTGATTGGTGTTTCTGATTTCTTTGGATGTATTCCTAGAAGTGGGATTATTGAGTCAAATGGGAGTTCCATTTTAAATTTTTTGAGGAAACTCCATACTGTTTCCCACAATGGTTGCACCAGTCTGCATTCCCCACCAGCAGTGCAAGAGGGTTCCTTTTTCTCCGCATCCTCACCAGCACTTGTCATTTGTTGATTTGTTGATGATAGCCTTTCTGACAGGTGTGAAATGGTACCTCATTGTCATTTGGATTTCCATCTCTCAGATGATTAGTGACTTTGAGCATGTTTTCATATATATCTTGGACTTCTTTATGTCCTCTTTCGAAAGTGTCTATTTAGGTCCTTTGCCATTTTTTTATTGGATTGTTTATCTTCCTTTTGTTAAGTTGTATGAGTTCCCTATAAATTTTGGAGATTAAACCCTTATCAGATGTAACATTTGCAAATATATTCTCCCACGCAGTGGGCTTTCTTGTTTTGTTGATTGTTTCTTTTGCTGTGCAGAAGCTTTTAATTTTGATGTAGTCCATTTGTTTATTTTCTCCTTAGTTTCCATTGCCATAGGAACTGTATCAGTGAAGATGTTGTTTTGCTGATGTCTGAGATTTTACTGCCTATGGATTCTTCTAAGATTTTTACAGTTTCCCATCTTACATTTAAGTCCTTTGTCCATTTTGAGTTTATTTTTGTGTAGGGTGTAAGTTGGTGATCTAATTTCATTTTTTTGCATGTATCTGTCCAATTTTCCCAACACCATTTATTGAAGAGACTATCTTGACTGCATTATATACTCTTGCCTCATTTGTCAAATATTAATTGAGCATAACAGCTTGGGTCCATTTCTGGGTTCTCTGTTTGGTTCCATTGATCTATATGTCTGCTCTTGTGCCAATGGCAGGCAGTTTTGAGAACAGTGGCTTTATAATATAGCTTGATATCTGATAATGTGATCCCTCCAACTTTGTTCTTCTTCTTTAGGATCGCTGCAGCTATTTGGGGTCTTTTTTATTCCAGATGAATTTTTGGAGAGTTTGTTCTAGGTCTGTGAAATATTCTGTTGGTCTCTTAATTGGGATTGCATTGAGTCTGCAGATTGCTTTGGGTAGCATGGACATTTTAATGATGTTGATTCTACCAATCCATGAACATGGTATATTCTTCCATTTGTTTATGTCTTCCTCTATCTCTTTTTTCAATGTCTGGTAGTTTTCTGAGTATAGGTCTTTTATCTCCTTAGTTAAGTTTATTCCTAGGTATCTCAATTTTTTGTTGCAATGGTAAAGGGGATTGTTTGTTTAGTTTCTCTTTCTGTGAGTTCATTATTGGTGGATAAAAAAGCCATACATTTCTGGGTGTTAATTTTGTATCCTGCTACATTGCAAAATTCCTTTAAGTCTAGTAGTTTTTAGATGGATTCTTTGAGGTTCTGTATATACAATATCATGTCATCTGTGAATAAGGACAGTTTTACTTTTTCTTTTCCAATTTGGATGCCTCTTATTTCTTCTTCTTGTCTGATCACTATGTCTAGCACTTCCAGTACTGTGTTGAATAGGAGTGGTGAAAGTGGGCATCCCTGTTTTGTTCCTTTTCTTAGGGTTTTAGCTTTTGACCATTGAGTATGATGTTGGCTGTAGGTTTGTTACATATGGCCTTTATCATGTTGAGATATGATCTCTTTATTCCAACTTTGCTGAGAGTTTTTATCAAAAATGAGTGTTGGATTTTGTTGAATGCTTTTTCTGTGTCTATTGATATGATCATGTGATTTTTGTCTTTCGATTTGTTTATGTGATGTATCACATTTATTGATTTGCAAATATTGTACCAGCCTTGCATCCCTGGAATAAATCCCACTTGATCATGGTGTATGATCTTTTTAATATATTGCTGGATCTGATTTGCTAATATTTTGTTTAGGATTTTAGCATCTATGTTCATCAGGGATATTGGCCTGTAATTCCCTTTCTTTGTAGTGTCTTTATCTGATTTTGGAATTAGGATAATGCTGGCCTGTAGAGTTTCTGCTGAGAAATCAAGTGTCAGCCTTATGGGAACTCCTTTGTAGGTAACAGTTTTTGTGGGTTTTGTTTTTTTTCCTCTTGTTGCCTTTAAGATTCTCTCCTTGTCTTTAATTTTTTGTATTTTAATTATGATGTGTCTGGGCATGGGTCTGTTTTGGTTCTTCTTGCTTTGGGTTCTCTGTGCCTCCTAAACTTGTGTGACTTCTTCCTTTACCAGGTTAAGGAAGTTTTCTGCCATCATTTCTTCAAACACGTTCTCTATTCCTTTCTCCCTTTCTGCCTCTTCTGGCACACCTGCCATTCTAATATTGTTACATTTCACATTGACCCACAGCTCCCTTAAGCTGTCCTCCTGTTCTTTAATTGTTTTTTTTTTTCTTTTTGATTCTCTGACTGAGTGATATTTTCAACTCTGTCTTCTAATTCACTGATTCGATCCTCAGCTTCCCCTAATCTGTTATGTATTCCTTCCAATGTGTTCTTTATTTGTGTTATGTCATTCTTTATCTTAGACTGTTCTTTTTTCATAATTACTATATATTTTTTATACTGTTGAGCATTTTTACCATCATTACTCTGAATTCTGTTTCAGATAAATTTCTTATCTCTGCTTCATTTACTGGTATCTCATCTTCTGAAGTATTCTCTAGTTCTTTCATTTAGGGATTGTTTCTTTGTCTCCTCATTTTGGTTGTCTGTTTGGGTTTGTGACTATGTTTTAGGTAGATGCTCTACACCTCTCAATCTCTAGTGCAGGACAGTATTAAAGGCTGTTTCTGACAAACTGGATCAGGCAAAGACTCAAAGCCTCCAGAGACCTCCACGCTCTGTCTACAGACTAATAGGATTCTGACTTGAATTTCCCCCAGGTAATCATCCTCAGGTGTAGGGAGAGTTTTTCAACAGGGAGGGGTGTTTGCTTCTACCTGGAGGCTAATTGTTACTTTTAATCTCTTAAGTGGCCTCAGGGCAAGGTGTTTTCCAATTGGGTATGTCAACTGTCTTCCTCCCAGGCAAGGCAGATATCTATGTGAGAAAGATGTCCTCCACTGTGTGAGGGAATGACTCACCCCAGGAAACTTGGGGTGTCTGCCTTCTGAGCTTTTTCCCCAAGTCCCAAGTCCTGCATTCTGCTCTCACAGCTCCAGTCCTCTTCACCCTCCCTCTGCCAGAGCACAAGGTGGGTGGTTCCACAGGTAATTTTTGTGCATTAGCCCTTCAAGAGGGTGCCCAAACTTTCAGCTGTCACTCCCTGGAAAACAGCACCCTGGTGCCTTTCACAGATAGATGTTATGTGGGTACCCTCCTCAGATTTGATGCTCTTTGCTGGGGAGCCCAGCTTGGGGGATTACATTCCAGAGCTCTAAATGGCACCTTCCCCAACCTACCCCATCCACCCCCTTCCACAGCTGAGATATCTTTCCAGGACTTCAGTTGCAGTCTAAGAGTCCAGCCAGCCCTTTCGCACCTCTGTCCCTTCTATGATTCTCAATGTGGCCTCTACCTTTGGTCCTCAGGTATCAAGACTCTCTCCTGTGAGTCTTCCATTGATTATTCAGGAAGCCTTTCCATATTTCAGTTGTAATTCTATCATGTTCCTGGGAGCATGTCTGCACAGCCACCATTTTTAATTGCCTCTTCCTTAATTTTAAATTCATAAAATAAACTGCAAAACTGTCATTCTCCAGAGCATTTGAGATCTTACATCCCAGAAACTATCATTAGTTTTAGCTCAGATAAATTTATAAAAATTCTTTATAGGTTTGGACATTTCTTACAAATAAGTCAACATTTCTTTGGTCGAGCTGGCATAATTACAAAGAAACCCACCCCAAACCACCCTAACAACCTGGACCTGGGAGGTACCAACAAAGGCCCATTGTGCTTCACCTTGCATTGGATGAACTTAAGCAAGTTTTCTCTTAGAATCCCAGACCTCCTTAATTTAAGTAGCAGATTCTGACTTAATTTGAGCTGTTCTTACAAAATCTTTAAGGTGGATAAGGTTTGAGATAGTCCAGGAAGAGGAGAAGAAAAATGAATGGTTGTTTTTAATTGGGTTTCTTACTGAGAGTCTGAAAAAAACTTTGCTGGTTAAATGAGAAATTGAGTTCTCTTTAGTTCCAAAGGAGAAAGGACATTTGCTTCCCCAACCCAAATAGCCAACAGACAATAGTTGTTGCAGATCCTGGAACCTGGAAGTGGCAAAGATGGATGCAGCAAGGTTTCCAAGGAGGCAATGCAACCAATCCTGGAGAAACATGAGGGAGCCCCAGGGACTAGGTGCTCCAAAATGGGTTCATCCCAAAAGAGGAGCCTATGACTTGGAAAGTGTTGTGGTTCTTGCGGCATCTGGGAAGCTTTTGTGGTCCCTTGCTCAGGTGCTCTTACATGACTAAGAATCTCTGTGAGGTTGCCTGAGGAAAATTCTCCTCTAGGGTATGAAATGGTCCTACGGGAATAATCACTGCATTTAAGTCCTCTGGTGAAGTGCACCAAAGGTTTTTCTTACAAGTTTGTTCAGACTCTACAGACCTCAAAGGAAACGCTAAAAGAACATGGGAAATCATGCCTCTGAGCTTGACAAGCCCCAGGACAGTCATCCTCTCATTAATACTAAGGTGGTGGAGATGAAGATCCTTTGATACTTCTAAATAACATTTTTGCATGTGCAATTAGAAAAAGCCAGCAATAAAAGTATGCGGAATGAATGGAAAGAATATTTAATTGGCCTCTTGGAGCTTCAAAAAGAGGATTTAGATAAATGGATTAATCTATGATGTCATTCAGGTGTCAAGCCAATTCACTGTGGTATTGAAAATGGCTGTCCTTGTTTTAAAAAGAGGAAGGTTATTTAGAACTTGACTTGTCACGGTCAGATATAAATTGTAAATGCTTCCAAAACAAAATTTAGGTCCAACTGTTTTTTTATATCACTAATTACTGAACATAGATTTGCTTACTTTTGGCTTATGAAGAGTATTTGTCAATAAAAGAGCCTATGTTTATAGAGGTTATAAAATGTCTTCATAAATCTTTCAAGTTAAAGAATGGTAATAGCTTACTTCTGAAGCTTCATTGACAATTGAAGTTTTAAGAGTTAAAATTTCAGTATAACTAAGAATAACTTGTGGTGTCCCACAAGAGCCCCTGTAACACCTCAAAAAGATTTATCTTTTATGTTAATTTGCTTGGAAAGCATTGTAAAATAAGGGATAAAAAACAAATAGGGTATATAACATGGGTAAACAAATAGTCAAGGCTATGAGAAACACAAAACAGCCACTAGGTTTTATCAGGCTCCATGGCAAAACCCATATTTTTCCATTTTCACATTTCTTCATGTGTCATAGTGTATTTAAGCTGGATTTGGGTTAGATAAAGACACTTATGAGCTGACATTATTGGAGAAAAAGACATCTTATGCTTTTGCGAAGGTTTGATAAAGTCACCTCAAGAAAATGCCAAATTGGTAATACTTTCTTTCACATCGAGCTCCCAAGAGACAAAGACTTTAAAGATTATTACTGCAACCTGGAGATTTTGTTTATTGGAAATGACATCAAATAAAAGACAATTTCTAACCTTGTTGGAAGTGGCCTTATCTGGCACCCAACTATGAATGCACATCTCCCTGTCCTTGACACTAGCCTCCACCTAAAACAGACATCAAAGTCTTCTCTAGGATGAGAAGCCACTGCATCAGAGGCAGCCAGCTATCCCAGGACATCCATGAGGCCTGTGTATCTACAAATTGATGTTGAACTCAGAAACCGTTTGTTTGATTGCCTCTACCTGTCTGCTAATGACATTAGTCATAATAATAGTTATGCTTTTTTTCTATATAGTCCCGTTAGCAGCTGAAAAATGGCTCCAGGTGCTAGCAGTGAGTTGGGCTGGACCTCAGTTCAGCAACCTAGGTACTTGAAAGAATTCAGAATCAAGGAACTCCAACTGTAATGAAAAGTTTATGTAGAAAGTTACAAGGGTCCTAGTAGAAGGACCCTTGAGGTTTAGGAGAAAGCAGGAGAAAGATATGCACCTTGAGGGACCAAACGGGATGAGGCTCGGGTGTGTTCCAGAAAACAGAGAGAGAAAGCACTGGGTCCTCAGTCCTGAGAGCTTTTATGTGGGGTCTCAGGGAAGGATCTCAGTAAAATATTCCTCAGTTTTTCAGGTGTGCACCTCATGGTCTGTCTCCACTGATTGGTTCCTGGGGGTCATTAGTCAATACAGCTGGTCCTGATGTCAGCCATGGCATCACCTTCTGATTTTGCTGCCTCTCTGGGCCTGGGGCTGAAACAAAGCTGACACCTAGATGTCATCTTTCAGGAGTTAATTCTTAAGGGAGTGGTTGTGCAAGGGCTTATAGTTTTCCTGTTGCTAGGTACCCAGGGCCCCCTGCTCTGGTAACCCTCTGTACCCGGCCAATTGTTCTTACTACAATCCAACTACTTTTAATTACTAAGCATACATAAGATAACTTTTAGTATTCTTTTAATAACTTATATAAATGTTATATTACATGAAAAATACAGAAAAATGATGATAAAATGAATCATGATAGTTCACAGAATAGAAATGATCCAGAGGATGTTTGCAATAAAAGTCATGAGATGTGATTGCCTTCCATTTACCTTCCCTTCCTTATTTGGGAAAATAGGGTCTCAACTCATATCCATGGTTATGGTATGGCCCCATCCCCAGTGGCCCACCATTTCAACAAGATGGAGTTGATACTGAGCCTTCCTGGAATTGAGCATTCTTAGCACAGTGAGACCATACTATCTGACCAAAAGGTTCATCACCAGTGCATCCCTCTCATTGATTTATGGCCAAAAGTGGGAATTGTGGATGAAAAGGGGGTTCTACAGAAACTAACCTTAGGGTTATCTGATCATAAATTCCTAACTGGCTAGGTAATGTTGGATATGCATGCCCCAGACATAAAACCTTTTTAGTAAACGGTTTTATCTTTAGCTTAAGCAAGTTCTATCCATTGTGTTTTATGCATCTATGTTAGCATATCTTTGAAATAAAGTATAACCACTCTCAAGAGAACACAAAATCTTAACTACCCTGTAATCCAGGGGTCCTCAAACTACGGCCTGCGGGTCACATGCGGCCCGCCGAAAACATTTATCCGGCCCGCTGGGTGTTTTTGCCGCCGCTGCCTGTCCTGCTTAGCAGCTGACTTGTCCGGGGCCCGCAGTGCGCATGTGTGGAATGTCTGAGGGACAGTGAACTGGCCCCCTGTTTAAAAAGTTTGAGGACCTCTGCGTGTAATCCAATTCTGCCTTGCTTTCTCTCACCTTAATGTAACTTTCCTTATGTTCCCTCCTTAATTTTAAATGTATAAAAGAAACTGCAAAAGTGTCATTCTCCAGAGCATTTGAGGTCTTGCTTCCTGGCCATTGTCATCAGTTTTTACTCAAATCTATAATGATAAAAGTATAATATGCTAATTAGACCAGACAGCCAAACGACCTTCCAGATGTCCTCCTGGACATCCTTCTGGACCAAGCTGGGGCTGCAAGGGCAGAACCCCTTGCACGAATTTTGTGCATTGGGCCTCTAGTAAGTTTATAAAAATTCTATATAGGTTTGAACATTTCTTACATTGACACAAGAATCATAGAAGGGCATTGATTATTTTCAGAAGATCTGTAATTTATTCTCATCATTGTTATTAATAATTTAAGTCCCCTGAAGTCCTATTTTCTCACCTGTGAAAATGGTTGTTGAAAGCTCTATCTCATGGCTTGAGAAGAATATGACTTTAATGTCCCCAGGATCTGCTGAATAATAAGTGGCAATGGTCCATGCTCATTGAGTCACACTCTACCTCTCTGCTGATACCTGCCTACAAGAAAAGAAAATGCATTTTGGTCTCCCAGGCATCTACCTCTTTTAATCTCAGCTGTTATCCATGCACCTTATTTCCTTATTTTTTTTAACCTAAAAGTAAATGCATGAATAAATAAATAAATAAGAGGGAAGCAAGAAAAATGATCAAAAAATATCACAGCTTTGCTCATGATGGTTGTTCTCAGAAGAAGAGAAAGAGAAGCGGTAAACATCAATGGACTGGAGGCAGTACAGACAAGGTACATAACTGTCTCCTAAAGATGCCAAACAGGAAAATTTACAGCTCCTTACACACCCACAGCCAGGGTAAGTTGGGAAATAAGAAAAATAAAAACAAAACAAAAGATAAAACACAAGGAATAACAACATTAAAAAAACACATATACACACAGATGGCTGTTGGGTGGTTCCCAGCCATCCTGCTGTAAAACTATATCAAGTAATTAAGATGACAGATGGAGTGGAAGAATCACCCAGAGCCAGCTAAGTCGGGGCTTCTGACTGACTCTAAGATAAAGCATCTTGGAGCCTTGAGTGAAAGGATGTGAGTTGTTTTTGTGTTTTTTTTTTTGATGCCTTAAATTGATCAACTCCTACATTACCCCCACCACCACCACCACCACCACCACCCACCCACCTCCTATTGATTTCCTGGACTACTTTGGGAAAACCAATCTTCCTATTAGTTTTTTTAAAAAATATATTTTTATTGATTTCAGAGAGGAAAGCAAAGGGAGAGAGAGATAGAAACATCAATGATGAGAATCATTGATTGGCTGCCTCCTGCATGCCCCCTACAGGGGATCGAGCTCGAAATCCAGGCACATGCCCTTGACCGGAATTGAACCCGGGACTCTTCAGTCTGCAGGCCGATGCTCTCTATCCATTGAGCCAAACTGGCTAGGGCTATTCCTGTAGGTTTTAAGTAGCGGTGAAAGTTTCGTGATAATTTTAGAGAATGACATGGCTGGGGGGAGCTATGGAATAATGTTTAAAAAATAAAATAAAATTTTAAAAAAGCTGAATCATCTACTTTGCCTTAGTAGCCCCTATTTACTTACACACATTTGTCCCTCTAACTGGTATACTTTGTACTGTGTGGCAAACTCCTAGTCATTTTTCCAGACCCAACTCAGGTCTAACTTCCATGTGAAGCTTTTACTTTCCCTCTCAACCTGAAGCTACTCCTGGCTTTGTGTTTCCATGGCTTTTTGTATATATTTTCATTTGTAGAAATTATAAGGCATTTAATATTTTATGGTTTATCTTTCCCTCTAACTAGAACTGTCTGAGTATCTTTATTTTCCCCATAGCAAGTAGCACAAGTCTTAATTCATTAGGGGCAGACAATGTACACTAATAAAATAAACAAAGGAGCCCTAACCAGTTTGACTCAGTGGATAGAGCATCAGCCTGTGGACTCAAGGGTCCCAGGTTTGATTCCGGTCAAGGACATGTACCTTGGTTGCAGGCACATCCCCAGTAGGGAGTGTGCAGGAGGCAGCTGATTGATGTTTCTCTCTCATCGATGTTTCTAACTCTCTATCCCTCTCCCTTTCTCTCTGTAAAAAAATCAATAAAATATACTTAAAAAAAACACAAAAACAAAGGAGTAGATGAGTTGGTTGGCCTTTTCCCTTCTCTTCCTGACACTACAGGCATAACTAGTGCTTTCTGGAGCACTTTGAGGACCTGCCACTGCCATGTGCTATTCTTGTGGCTTTCCCCATGTGAATTTCCCTGGCCTCTGTCATGTAGGTCATCCCTTTTGTAGGCTGGAGGGTGATCAAACATGGGTGTTGGAAGTCAGCCCCACCACTGAGTCACAGTGCCTCTGGGTGCTGTGGTTTCACTCCCTATGATAGGTCTCCCTGCAGCATTCTTGTAAGGTGAGTTTTCTTTCTCATTATCTTTCCCTTATAAGGTGCCAGAGGGAATGATTGATCAGCACTGAGGGCCACAGATGGAGAAACAGTAGCTAGGAGACTTTGTCTAAGGCTATGGAATGGTCTGAAATCTTTTAGTTAACATCTGGTGAGAATGTCATGACTCAGTGCCCTATTTATTCTCCACCCCAGGTTTCTTTACCCATCAGCTCTTTTCATTCTGCCAGGCCTGGACTTCAAGACCATGAGATAGAGTGATATGATTCTATGATTGAGCCATTGGCTACATTCTGGGTTGGTTCAGGAATGCACAGTCTTAAGTGAATTTGCCTTTAAATGACTAGAAGAGGCCGTGATCCTTCACTGAGTACCCTTTGAAACTAGGGCACATTTAGGGGGCTAGTTGTCAGGTAAAGTGTGACATAGAATGGTCCAGGGACTACATAATAACCAAATGTCAATAACACTCACATGGGATGTCTTTTTGACTAATTAAAAGACTTGTATTCCACTGTAAACTGCCTTCTATAATATGTAATTTAAAATATCTACTTAGGATAAAATTAATAAATTGTTCTGTGTTTAACATTAGAAAATATGGAAAGAAAAACACACACACACACACACGCACACACACACACATTTATCCCACCATTTAAAAATCACTACTGTTGGTTTTAGATATTTCTCCATATTTTTAACATAGTTTCTCATCCTATATAATAAAAGGGTAATATGCAAATTGACCAAATGGCGGCATGACTGGTTGCTATGACACACACCGACCACCAGGGGGCAGGCGCTCAATGCAGGAGCTGCCCCCTGGTGGTCAGTGTGCTCCCACAGGGGGAGTGCTGCTCAGTCAGAAGCTGGGGATCAAGGCTGATGAGCACAGCTGCAGTGGTGGGAGCTCCCTGTGGGAAGTGGCCTAAGCCATCAGTGGGACATCCCCTGAGGGCCCCCAGAGTGCAAGAGAGTGCAGGCCGGGCTAAGGGACTTTCTGCCCCCCCAAGTGCACAAATTTCGTGCACCAGACCTCTAGTACTTTAATAAGGGAATAATTATTATCTTATTTAATGAACAAAGGATTATAAGGTGCTGAGATCATAAGACGCCTGGAAGAATAGTTTAGGAACTGGAAGATTCAGGCATCTGATCATTTCCTACATGATCTTGGCTACATCTTATAATTTTTTGATGCATAATTCCCCTCTCCCCCCAAAGCAGGTGAGAAAATTCAGAGCCAATGTCAATGCTAGCTCAAAGCCCTGAGAAAAAGGTTGATCTTTAAATTCTAAGTATTAGTGTGATTAAAAGTTCATGTACATTTAATTGGTAAAGATACCAACTAAATTAACCTTTAACTTTAGGCACACTGCTGGGATTTGTATAAACTAAGGGACTGTCTTATGAGTTAATTATTTACCTGAACTATAACCTTTTTCACTTGCCCCAAAATTTTGAAATATAAGAAGGGAAGGGAATAAGGTAGCTCAAAAGACAGTGATATGAGAGATTGGCTACCATTCTGATTCAAGAAATAGCCAAAGAGTCAATCATGCCATCAATCAGTCCTACACTAGTAGTGAACTATAGTGTGAAAGGTAGTTTTTTGCATCCAAATGACCACATATCTTATGATTTTAGCATACATATTTTGTGGGCCTCACACCCCCTCCTCTGATGCCCAGACACCATCACAAAGGAATTCCTATGAAATAGGCAAAGACTGAGGGAGATGGGAAAATTCCCAGTCTTGGTCAGAGGAATGGCACCCATCTTCAGTACCTACACCATTAGACTGTAGGAGCTATTGGGCAAGAAAACAAAAAGGTTTAGGTTTTTCATTATTGCATTGCTGGTCTGTGATCTCTTGAGACTTTTTTCCACCATATTTTTATTTTAGTGAAAAGTTGCTTTCTGTGTAGGAAGAAACTTTGATTCTGGGGACCAAAGGGACCAAGGTAGGATGTAGAAGAGAAGGTCAGAGCTGGAGTTTTGGCTTAGCCCTGGGCTCTGGGCTCTGGGCTCTGGGCTCTGGGTTGTATAACCAAGTTTAAGGTGGAAGACAAGAGGCTTTCAGGGCAGAAGTTCCATTCAGGAATAAAGACGGGGTATTAGCAGGAGCATTCCATGTGTCCTATTGTGGATTGGCAGCAAAAGGCAGAGAACTCTTTAGGCATATAATTTACAAAAATACCCAAACATCGTTTAAACTAAACTGTGTTGAGTAATGGTGATAACAGTGATGGGGATGATCATAATTACTGCTCTTGAGTGTGTTCTGTATGCCACTTGGCATGCATTATTCTCTTGACAAGCCCATAAGATAGGTATTATTTATTTCATTGCACAGATGAGAAGATAATGTTTATATAGAAGGTAAACAACTCTTTCAAGATCACCCAGCTAGTTAATAACTGTACCAGAAAGTGGGGGTTTTCACAGCCTGTGAACTTTTTATCACTACTTGCTATCCCCATTTTGGAGTAAAAGCTTTGGATTTGGCCCATGATCACGGCTACAGCCCCTGAGCAGAGAATGCAGGATGCAAAGGCTGGGTTCTCTGAAAACTCCAAAATGTCAGCACTACTGATCCAAAAAGCCCTCACAAGCAGATCCAATTTCACTGGGTGGTAGAGCTGGATGGCATTTTGTAGCAAAGGCTGCCACCAGAAGGGTAAGATTAGCCTTCATGAATTACAAATTATTTCCTAAGGTGTTCTCTAAGGGAAGAAAGACTGAGGGGTGGGGTCCCAGACAGATGGGAGAAGGTGCAGTGGGGCCTGGAATAGATGCAGGCAGGACACTGATAGCTATTTCCTGCATCTGTCAGGGCAGACCACAGCTCACTTATCTTTCATCAGCTCCAAATAACTACTTTTTTTTTAGAAAAAAAATTATCTTTAAACAAATGTGGCACCAGTATCTTGCCACCTTGATTAAAAGAAGGATGAAGATAAAATGATTCCTGGCCTTGGAAGCCAGCGTCTCCCAGGGAAGTGGCCCTCTCCCAGTGGCAGCCTAGCTCTCCACTTTTGAATCTGCCCCTAAACCTGTTTGCTCTCAGAACCCCATTAAGATCTGTGCTCGCTGCCACAGGCTGGCCCAGCGAGGCTGCCCATGCTGAGACCATGGCTGGCTTCCCAGGTGAACAACCTCGACAATCAATGACATCAACCCAATTAGCAGCAGCACCCACCTTGTGCAAGCAAGGCTTCCCTGCTGTCTTACCCATGTCTGGAAAAGGGCTCCCGGGCCTTGGTGGGGAAGCTGATGCATTGAGAGGCTAAATGTTTAGCAGTGACCTACTCTCAGAACCCTCTTGTCTTAGAGATAAGTGAAAGAACTGGAAAAAGACCAATCTCTTACACCATAGTTTGCCAAGCAGCCAGCAGAACATAGTAGTTTTCAGATAGTTCCATTGGGAAGGAACACAGTCTTCCCTCAGCACCTAGTGAATGATCAGAGGTGCAGCTTTATCAGATTTTGCCTTCAGTAATGAGGCTATGTTTGCCTGCCTCTCACAGAACACTGACTAAGGACAGGGCCCTCTGCAGAAGGTGGGAGGTGGGTAAGGAAATGAAGCAACTGTTTTCTTTGGCCTCACACGCCTGCTTTCCAACTTTACCGAGAAGCAGAAGTCTGGGTTCAAAGGCAAAATCTAACCATGCATTGGTTGCTGACCTTGAGCAAGTTGCTTAAACTTTCTGAGCTCTGGGTTTTATTTGTTAAAAATGTGATTATACAAACCATAGGGATGAAGAACAAACCAGTGATTGCCCAAAAGTTGGGTTGAAATGAATGATGGCCAAGGGCAGCATACGGGTGATGGAACAGTGATTGTAATTGTGACCACAGGACTCTGTGCACTTGTCAAAACTAATATACTGTACACTAAAAAGGGTGTGTGCATTTTAAAAATAAATTTAAGAAATGGGATTAAAATAATTTTTAAAGGTCAGTTATAAGGATCTATAATAAAAGCATAATATGCTAATTAGACTGGAGAGCAGAGTGACCTTCTGGACATCATTCCAGACGTCCTTCCCAATGAAGTCACGACAGCGGAGGCAAGGCAGAGTGGTTAGGGGTGATCAGGTAGGCAGACAGGCAGGCAGGCAAGCAGTTAGGAGCCAGCAGTCCCAGATTGTGAGAGGGGTGTCTGACTGCCAGTTTAGGCTCATTCCCACAGGGATCCTTGTGGGATAGGGCCTAAATTGGCAGTCGGACATCCCCCAAGGGGTCCCGGATTACGAGAGGGTGCAGTCCAGGCTGAGGAAACCCCCTGGCCCCCCATGCACGAATTTCATGCACCAAGCTTCTAGTAAAGATGATCAAAGGTTTGAATGTACCTGGCAAAATGAATGGTCCATCTGTGTCCTAAGTATATGTCAGGGTTTTGCTGTTGTTGCTTTGTTTTTCCTTTCTTTCCACATTTGTTTTTCTCACCCATAGAATGGGAAATAAAATATTACCCCTCAAAAGCATAAAAAGTTTTACTGTCTTCATAAACGTGGTGCAATGATAATATGAGATTATGAACATAAAAACTTTATTAGTAGTCAAGATGTAGCCATTCATTCACTCATTCATTCATCTGCATTTTTGAATTGTTGTGTTAGATCCTGTGGTAGGCCCTCTATGAGGCCTGCTGGATAAGCATAACAGAGCCAGTTTCTCCACTAGTGCAGCTCATAGCCCAGGGAGGAAAGCAGTTGAAAACCTGTTATCTGTGTAAAGTTGTGGTGGCTATAGAAATGTTCTAAGGGACAGCTAATGCAGCCCTTCAAATAGTTTCTGAAATCAGACTTGGAAAGCAAGTAGGACATGAGCCCAAAGGGCAGTAGGGAAAGTGGAAGGGTACTGCAAGCTGAAGAACTATATGTGGAAAGATCTGAAATTGAGAGAGACCTAGGCTCAGTCCAGAACAGAGCACTTTTTATTTCCAGTTGGGGTTAGAGATGGCTCATTTTGAAGATGCTAGCCTTCAACTGGATACTGGACCAAGTGACCATTAGAGAGTCTTCTAATCTCATGGGCATATAATCCTATGACCAACCTTGTCTCCCTCTTTGTACCCACTCAACTATGGCCTTGGTTCTTTTCTTCTCCTTCAGTACCTGGATCAGAACCTAGAAGAAAGTTTCTCTCTTGGGAGAGACTTTTAGTTTGCTTGCATTTGCTTTTGCATAATCACCCAGCTTCTAACCTTGGGTTTTCACTACCAGACAGGAGATGACAGGAGTCATGGAAGGGGTTCAAATCCTCTGAGGCTGCTAGATGATGTCAACCGCATTACCAGAGTCAGCACTGTCTTCCTGGCAAGGCCCCTCAGGTATCTGCCCCTGTGTGGAATTCTTTCATGTGACATTTGGCTGGCAGAAATTTTGCTTCTTCTTGCCTCTTTTATCCCCTGCTGAAAAAGGAAGCAGAATCAACAGGGGGGCAAAGTCCCAGTTCTGCTGAATAAATACTTAAAGGCTAGGACTGATCATCTACTATTGTGCACCAGGATGGTCATTAAATAATCCCAGTCTATTTATACATAGCCATTTCCCTCATCTCAGCTCCTGGACCATCCCAACTCTTGCTGCTGTAGCCACCTCAATCCCTCCTCTAGGACCCCTGGGACATTCTCACAGTCTAGCAACTGATAGGGTAAAGCTTGCCATGAAGGGCCTCCCCTGGCCACTGGCCACCAAGTGCTTTATTTGTCCTGTTTGGTTAGAATAAACCAGTTGTTCTATATTGTAAATATCACCTCTCTGGTAGAAGGAGGACAATTTATGAACTTACTTTTCCTGAGAAAATCATTTCTTTATGGGCTTCTATTAGTCAACAAAAATTAAAATTATTATCATTGGTACATGGAGTTTTGGGACTTGTTGACTTCTCAGGTCTCTTTCACGTTTAACAGGCTATGACTCTGTACACTATGATAATATTCAGATTCCTGTATCTGAGGCCAGACTAGTTCCAGTACTCATCCAGAGGGAGGAGTTGATAGTCTGTATCTAATATGAGTAGGAACTTCTCAGAATCATAGATCCATAGCATTTTAGAGCTGAGAGCAACTTAGAGTTCACCCAGCAGGCTTTTAGAAATGTTTCACAGAGTTCCTGGGAATCCACAGAGGTAGATGAAGAAGGCCAAGTAGACAGGGCTTCAAAATCCTGACTCTGCTTCTATCCAAACATCCCTGATATTTCCTGTTTTAGACAGTGCTATTATTCCTAAGAGTTTATTCAAGAATATTTCTGTGTTTGGGGAACAAATCTTAAAATCCTGACTTGGCAATCTGCTCTTACTAGTCCCTAATGAGATTACTTAACCTCTTCGAGCCTCCGTGTCCATATCTGTAAAATGGAACCAATGAAACCAGCTCCCAAGGTGTTAGAGCACAACAAAAGCTTTCACCTGCCATGAACTAGGGGTGTGGTATCTACTGGCTGGCTCTAAATCCAATGCTTGGTTACTTCCTTGAGGTGGAACATAAGTTCCCAGAGTCTTTCTGTAAAGACTGAGGGGGATGAAACACACACACACACACACACACACACACACACACACACACACCTGGAACTGCCAAAAGGGTATTTCAACAGCAACAATTGCACTTGCAACACTTGCTATTGCTGTGTTACCAAACAAGGTGACAATAGCAAATTCCATTCAACCACAACAGCAGGGGAAGATCACCCTGATAATCACTGCAACACCAGGGATTTGGTTACTGCAAGTAACTCGCTGACCTTATTGGGCTCAAGTCTGTATCTACACAGTAGCTACACAGAAGTTGAATAACCGGTCTTGTTCCTGGCACTTAGGGTGTGGCAGCTATAGCGCTTCTAACGTCTTCTTTAAATTGACTAATTCAGCTTCTCCACCATCTCCTCACGTACCCTCTCCAAGATGGTGTCTTCTATCCCAGACAGCATGAAATGAACAAAAAGAGGTGTGCATCTTGAATTACTTTCCTTTTCTAAAGGGATGATACTTTTCTGAATGGAACAGCCTAGAACTTCCTAGAATCTCGGCTCCAGGAAACCTCTGTTTTCATATGACTAATTAGAGAATCCACCTACTCTGGAGGCCATTAAGAGGGTGTGAGGAAAGATTCCAAGCAGTGTTCTAATCACAAATTGTATCAGTCATGGCTCTGTAATCAGATGGGGGTTGGCCCGCCCTTGGTGTCATTTTCCAGGCTGTTGGGGCAACGGATCCTTGGTTTGCGTTCAATCCCAGCCCTAAAATGAATTGTCGAGTCAGCTGGGCCAGTCGTGTGCTTTCTTTGCATTTCCTCATAAATGGAAATTTTATGTTTCTTAAACATATTTTTTTCCTCAATTGGAACTTAAGCTATGTTTCTCTTTCCCTTATTAATGTTTTCTTGCTTCTGAGCCCTGTTTAATGACAAATTTAGATTCTGGTTCTTATCTGTCATTGACTGGCAAACTTTGAAAACACCACTGTTTGTGACTCCGAAAAGGTCAGTGAGCCCAACGCTTCATTTTACAGTTGGAGAAAATAAGAAATAGAGGGGGAAAGTCGTTTTATCAAAATCACCCAAATCCTGAGTGGCTGAGCTAAAACTTGTGACTCAGTCAACTGTCTCTTCTACTGTGTTTGTTCACTCATTTATTTAATCACTTAGACATGCATTCAATCTACTTATCTATGTTTTTTTCTCTTTCATTGATTTCAGAGAGAAAGGGAAAGGGAGAGAGAGATAGAAACATCAATGATGAGAGAATCATTGATCAGCTGCCTCCTGATGCTCCCTACTGGGTAGTGAGCCTGCAACCCAGGCTTGTGCCCTTATCAGAATCCAACAGTGACCTCCAGATTCATAGGTCAATGCTCAACCACTGAGCCATACCAGCTGGGCAATAACTATTTTTAATTTCTATTCCATACCATGTACTATTCTAAACTCCAGAAATAAAGTGATGAATAAAATTCCTACCCTAGAAACTGTATTCTGAGTAGAAGGGGACAGACAATAGACTAAGTAAATTAGATGAACTGTACATAGGAAGTTAGATGGTGATAAGTGTTATGAAAATAAATAAAGCAGAAATGGAGAGTGGGAATGTCAGGTAGAAGAGCTCAAGTATAAAGCAAGGTCTGAGAAGACCTCCCTAAGAAGGTAAGCTTGGATCTCTACTTGATGGACTTGATAGATGAGCCATGTGGACACCTGAGGGAAGAATAGTTCAGGCATAAACAACAGTAAATGGAAAGGCCCTGAGGAAGAAGCGTGGTGGGTGTGTTGTAGGAACAATGAGGAGGCCAGTGCCACTGGAGCTGACAGGAGCTTATAGGAGGTAAGAACTGAGAGGTAACTGGCTCAGATCTGTGGGGCACTGGAATGACTTAGCCAGTGAGATGGAAAACCAGGGGAGGATTTTGAGCGGAGGAGTCACATGATCTGGAGGTGGCACAAAGACAGTTACTGTGGATCGCAGGGAAGACGGACATAAAAACTCAGTAATGAGGAGAGTGAGAAGGGTCATGGAAGGGAATGAAGGGCGGAGCTGACTGCTCAGCAGAGACACGGAACTTAGCCTGAAGCTTTATGGCTGTATCAGGTCTGGAAGGCTTCCTAGAGGAAGAAGTTTGCAAGAAATAAACAGCCACCAGATGTAGGGTGACCACCTCTCCAGATCTGCTGGAGATAATCCTGGTTTGAACACTCCTCAGTCCCTGGAAAACCAAGACAGTTGGCCACTGTACTATGAGAGTTTCCTGGTAAAGTTGGAGGGGTGGTGGGAGGTATGAAGGGGTTCTAGAGTAGAGAGGACAGGTTGTAAACATCTGAGAGGCAGGAGACGGTGATGCTGGAGGTGGGAGTATGGGGAGGAATAGACAGGGCCCTGATGTGCACAGTTCTGTGGGCCATAAGAATAAACAAGCCATAGGATTCATTATCAGTGGAAAGGTTTTAAGCAAGGAATTGTAACACTAATAACCTGTCAGTTTTATTCCTCCCCTCAGTTTCCTTATTGTAATAGAGCCATAAACAACACCCATCATTTGTAAGTTTCTGATGAAAACTGAAAAGCAAGAAATCAATAAACAGAGTGGGGAAATAAATTTGCATCAAAACATTCCATTTGAGTGTTCAGTTGCTACTGGAAAGTCCTCATGTCCAACAAGGTCAAGTTCCCTAGAAAACTAGTTTATTTTTTAATTTCTGTTTGTATTAATGATGTTATTGTTTTACTAACCTCAAAATCTCAGATATGTGATTTTTATATTCTTTCCTTGATGATTCTGTCAGCCATTAAATCCTTATTTCTTTTTTCTTCAAAATATCTCTCCTTAGTTCTTAACTTATGTCCCATCGCTGCGAACCTGGTCAGGCTGTCCTCACCTGTGCCTGGCAGTGGTGGGCTGGCTAAGGGTCTGTGTGTGGGGGCAGAGGGAGGGAGGAGTGGGATTAGATCTCCCTGGGTGCAGGCGATAAGGGGGTGTGCTGTCTGAAGGAAATTTAAAAACAACCAATTTAAAGTCAGTTTGTTTTGTATTATTTCTTTTTAAAAAATATATTTTTATTGATTTCAGAGAGGAAAGGAGAGGGAGAGAGGAAGAGAAATAGCAATGATGAGAGAGAATCATTGACTGGCTGCCTCCTGCACGTCCCCCCACACTGGGGATCAAGCCCGAAACCCAAGCATGTGCCCTGACCAGGAATTGAACCGTGACCCCCTGGTTCATAGGTCATAGCTCAACCACTGAGCCACGCCAGCGGGGCTGCTTTGCATTATTTCTATGAACTAGCCATTAGTGGCTAGGATAAAATCTCCCACCTCAACCTCTAATCCTGTTGTTTCCTTCATTGGTCTTCCTGAATCCTGTTCTTTTTCTCCCAATCCTCATATGCCAACTTCGCTATGCAACTATAGTGAATAACCATGCATCCCTAGCTGCCTGAAACCTCAGAAGTCTTCCTGAGGTTTACAAGATCAAGCCCCAATACCACAGTTTAGCTCTCAGTCAAGCCCTCAGAAACCCAAAGCCAGCCCAACAGCTGAAGCTTATCCTGTTACTCTGCATCCCAGACCCTGTTTGCTAGGAGACTCTGTGCCACAAAAGCCGTGGTTTCCTGCTGCATTTTCTGGGAGGAAACTAGTTTTCAACCCCAGCACACCAGATACCACTTCTGTGCCCTTAAGCAAGTCACTTTCCCTCTAAGAAACTTGATATTCTCATTAGCCAAATTAGGTGAATACATCTCTAGACTGAAGCCACAGGATTGCAGGAAGGGCCAAATGAGACCGTGGTTAGGAAATCATCTGCCCACGTGAGCCAGGATGATGATTGTAAGTGGTGGAGATAATTATTGTCAGAGTAGCGGCTGTCACCGTTCTTGTGTTGTTCATGGCAATACATGACTGTTTTTGCTGTCCATTTTTCCTTCACTCCTCCCATCTTTGCCATTCCATACCCCACTCATCATCTAGAGTAGACAAACTTCCTCAAAAATCCTTCTCTTGCTATTCAATATTTAAGCCTACCCTGAACTCTGCTCTTTTCAAAAACTTGCTTGCTCCCTGTGCTCGCTAGTTCTCTCTCCGTAGCCATGTGGCCCTAGCAGCCTTGTGGTGGATAGCCACAGGAACTCTAAAGGCAGGCTCCACGTGGGAGCCTGGATACCACAGCACAGCAAGGGATTGCAGCCTGGAACACAAGCTAATCTAGCCAGGGATGGTGAAAAGGCTGAACTGCCCTAAGCTTTACTATGGCACAGGACCTCTGGACATTGGCCCTGTTTCTGGCCCTGATTTTCCATTGGGGAATAGGACAGACAGAGATGGGACACTGGAAATCCAGGAGCTGCCTTCTATTTTCACCCAAATAAATCTTACCTCCTGACCTCATCCTCCCTTGTGGGCCCTCGAAAATGCTTTTTCTCACAACACCAAGGACCCTACTTCCACCGGCAACAGAGGCACCTATTTTTTACCCCTGAAAGCAGAATATGCTGATAGTGCCCTCTGCTGCTTAGTAATGATGCTCTTTTCTACACAGTGGAAAAGCAAGTGAGAGAATGCTTAGTAAAATAGGTAGGAATTGTGTCTTTCCCCTAGCCATCGTGGCTCAGTGGCTGAAGAGGTCACGGTTCAATTCCTGGTCAGGGCACATGCCCGGGTTGTGGGCTCGATCCCCAGGGTGGGGAATGCAGGAGGCAGCTGATCAATGATGCTCTCTCATCACTGATGTTTCTCTCTTCCTCTCGGAAATCAATAAACAGATTTTTCTTTTTTTAATTGTGTCTTTCAGTGTGCTGGGATAAAGAGGACTGGGAATAGCTGCTGAAAGGCCCCAGTACAGGCGAGGCCAAAGAGTCAGATGGCCAGAGACGGCGGGTGCAGGGAAGCCAGACATCTCTTTACACTGGTGATTGACAACCTGTTTGGAATCAAAACATCCTCTAGATTTTGTATAACAAGTTTCTCTTCTCCTGTGCCCTTATCCCAGAAAAACATGTTACTGATAACCAGAGATGCTTTTTAAATCCAATTGTATGAAAGTTAACTTTGAAGGTTTCAAGATGCTTCGTGGGAGAATGCATTTTTTAAAAAATGTCATGAGAGCTGGAAAAGGATTGCTAGAGAAATCTCAGCCTTATTTATTTTCCTTCTTGTTAGATGCGCTGATATGTAGTAAAAATAACAATAGACTTTTAATAATTGCCTGTTGTGTGTTGGCATTTTTGTTCCATTATCTCAGTTAAATCTCATGATAACTCATCAGATAGGTATTCCTAGCCCTTTACAGATGAAGACATTGAAAATAAGGGCAAGAAATATGTCCATTATTCCTGAGTTAATAAGAGGCAGCAAGGGGGCCTAAGTGTAGGTGGCACCATCCTGCCTTCTTCCCTATTCTACCCTGACTCCTCTCATGATGGAGCTCTGGAATAGCAGCCAAGCTGCCTGGGTATAAATCCAGATTCTACCAATAACTTGTAGTAAAGTCCAGTAAATAAATTTCCTTTCTGGGCCTCAGTTCCCTCCACTCTAAATGAGAGGTTTTGGACCAAATCCTATCTAAGGCCCCTTTCACCTCGCAGTCTGTTACTGGTAGTGGCAGTCATTTACTGAACTCTAAATACAAAGCCTTGTGAAGATGATTGGTTCTTGAGGGTACACCCCAGGCTTGATCTTCCCAGTTTAATCAGCTCTGAACAGTTCAATGTTGGTTTCAAATAAGCAATGACCAAAAGCACTCTATGCTGAGCTTTGCAGGCCATTTGAATAGTTTCCTATTTAATTTGTACATCATTTTGCACGTAAATGATGCACACACACCCCCTCCCCCCTACAGAGTCCAAACCATGTTGCTGATTCTGAGGGCAGGGCAGGGTGAAATTTTCAGCATGCCAGCTTGTCCCATGTGACAATAACTAGGCGTTAGTTGGTGAGTGCCCTGGTGGGCAGTGTGCCCCAGGTTGATGGGCCCATCTTGATAGGGCAGTGTCCCCAGGAAAAGCCTCTCTGAGTGCTGCTGAGCCTTTGAAGTGGCTCACCAGTGCTTCAACGCCAAGTTCATGGTACAAGGAGCAACATCTGATGTACTTTTTTTACCTTTAGAGACAAAATCATTACTCAGAAGCCAAACGTCTGGAAGGAAAAGCTGTGCCCTGTGCTCAGCCCTATGGCCTGGAAGTTCAGAGAAGGCTCCCTCCGAGTGCTCCCGCAAGGAAGCCCGAGCTGCCTGAACAGAGCTGCAATCAGACCTGGCGCATCTGAGCAGGCGCAGCAACCATCTTGCTGAAGACCGTAGCCTCCTTCTGAATCTCCATGGGGTGTGGAGGAGTGTTGAGGCTTGGGGGTCATATAAGTCTATGATAATTCCTCCTGCCTCCTAGCTCTTCATAAAAAGTGGTCAGTACTGCAAAGTATCTTTAGAGAGTACAATCACTTGGGGTTTTTTTTGTTTTGTTTGTTTGTTTTACTTAGGAAACACATCTACTGTGACTTTGACTTTAGTCAAATTATTCATCTAGTCTGGGTTTCTTTTTCCCTATGCGTGGCTAATGGCCCAGTCTACCCGGCTGCTGTCAAATGCTTAGTGACCACAGTGGTGGCCAGTGAAGGGAAGGGGGACATTCCTCCAGGAATCTTGACTGTCTCTAGTCAATGCCTTCATGCCTGTTCTTCACTGGGGGCTAAGCAGCTAACCGTGTAATGAATTGAAAATGAAGACTACTCAGCGCAATTCTGCTAAAAACACACGTCTTCCTTAGATCTGGAGGGGAGAAAACGACTAAACAATTTTTATTTAGTTATCAATATTAACTTCAAGGAAGCATAATTCGAATTCATATTATTTGTGAGAAAAGCATGTCCTGAAACTCTGAACTTCAAGTGCAATAGAAATACTGGGGTCTGTTCAGTAAACATTGCTACACACTGGAAATATCATGAGAGCCCAGAATATTACTCTGGTGACCGAAGCCTTGAAGTTGGCTTCTAAGCCTCGGGAACTCTATAATTTATTCTAAATGTAAGCAGTATGATTGCCTAAGTCTCAGGCCCTAAGACCTTCAAAGGCTTTTGCAAAGTGTAGCAAACCAAAAGCAGGTACAGAGAACACACATAGTAAGTGTGTTGGACACTTATTGCATGGTGTCTCATCCAGTTCTCTGGATGTTAAATGAGGCAAATGGACCCCATTAATGCCTGTGGGGGATGATTTGCATCTAAACATTCCCAAAGCTTCCGACACCTGTTCCGTCTGACACTGGAAGCGATGTCCTTACCAAAGTATTACAGTTTTCTGGTTTTACTAAAAGCTTGACTAATTTTACCAGATGCTTCAGCTTTTCAGACAACACACCTGAGCATTGCCAGCTGGCAGGAATCTCTTAATTATTTCCATTCCTGGGATGAATGCGTAAGGATCTGAGTGAGCAGACTGGGCCTAGGGCACGTGAAGCTTCTCTGACTCGCGGGCAGAAGAAAATGCCCCTGGGAGAGCTCGCAGACTTCGGTCTGAGTGATGGGGTTCCCTTCAGCTCGTTTGCTTTCCGTAAGAAGCACGGTCCAGGTGGCTACACCCCAGCCACTTACATATACCTGCTCACAAGGGAGCACAATAAAACTGTATTTTAAATTGGTATTTATTTGGGTTTTCACAGGATTCACGAGAGGGCTCTTCCCAGGACAATCTATAGAAAAGATCCCAATCCACCCACCTCCAAAGAACAGTTTAATATGAACTTTCCCAACTTTCTGAAAGCTTAATATTTTTGAACCCAAGATATCATCCAGTTCAAATTCCACACTCTTTCAGTTGAGGACACTGTGGTGAAAGGAGAGGTCATCTGGCTCATCTGCTTTTGGGTGGTGGAACAGGCACTAGACACCCAGCTTAACTGTCACCTTCTCTGTAAGCCTTCCCTGTCCCCAGCTGCTCCCCTCTCTGAACTAAGATGACCTTTTGTGTACTTGCCTCTGTCCCAACTTTTCTATCACAGCACGTGCCTCACTTTATAGTTTTCATTTGTTTATATCTATGTTTTTCCACTTTACTTTGAATTCCATAAAAAAGGGTTAAAGTCTTACTTATGTTTTGACTACCTCACTAAAACCACTACTGAGTAGCCATTCAAAACTGCCTGAAGAATTAATTCATGAATGACCATACCTTTGCTTTACCAACTTCCCTGCAACGGTTCCTTTTCTCTGTGTACAAAATGAAGATTGCACCGATGTGTCTCGAGATAATTGTCCACTTACGTATGGCAAGTGTTTCAAGGCCCTAAAAGAGCTCTATAAATGCCAACCATGATTACAACCCTTTGAAACAATGGGATATATGATTTACAAGTGGAAAAAGATGAGACACAGCAGGTAATGTTTCTTGCCTGGTTCACATTTCTATCCCCACCCATCATCAGATAGTGATTCAGAGGTAAAAACATCAACTTGGGAAGAGTGAGGAGGGTGTAAGTAGGGTCTAGGTAGAATTTCCAGGACCCATGCCATCACATCTGATGGGGCCAAGGGCAATGGCTTTCTGGTGGAATGATAATATTCAATTCCCTTCTGAAGTGGAGACTCAGATGATCAGCCCTACCGCAGCAGAAGACAACTTGGGACCAGGACCAGAAATTTGTCCAACCCTACGGCACCCTCGACCTTCTCTGTGGTGACCTCCCAAGAACAGGGAGGGCAAGGCTTGTCTTGTTCACCTTTTCTTCCCTCTCCTCAAAGGCATATCACATCAAGTGGCCAGAAAAGGTGACTGTCTATTGACTGAAGGGAGCATTCAGATTTCCTCCCTAATAATGTGTCAGGAAAAGAGGGGGCAGAAACGTTTTGTTTGGTTATTTTTCTGTGGGCCCTTAACAAGATCGCTGAAGGAAGAGGTGACTCACTGAGCCAACGTCTCATACGGCTGAGGTCATCATCCATTGTAGAGCGGAGCCAGAATCAATGATCAGATTGTTCCAGACGTGACATCGTCTGGCCTCAGAGGTCAGCAGCGGGCACAGAGAACACTGTGATTTCCCAGGGGGAGGAGGACTGGGGGAGGCTCTGACAGTGTGAATCCGCAGCTCAGCCCAGCAGTGAGCTCAGAAGTGGTTGATGTTACTTGTCTCTCTGCGTTTGAGGAAATCAACCAGGTCCAAAACAAAACGAGCCCTGATGTCTCCTGTTGGAAACATCAAATTACCTGGGACTAGAGGATTTGTGGGTGGGCTGTGGGATTCTGTGGGAGGTCACTTCACAACACAGGCTTCTTGGCAGGAGCTGGAGAGGGCATCATAAACGTGGGCCCAGTCTAAATGACGCATTAGGGTTTTCTGCCACATGGCTCCTGTTTCCCCCGAATTCTGGATGTGGCAACAGTTCAAATTGTTTTCCCACTTCTCAGCCGAACCATTGTCAGTCACCTCAGAATGGTAATCCTTCGGCATAAGGAACTGGTGAGGTGGCCCCCATTACCTCCTTTCTTGACGTCAGTGAGGGGTTGTTTGCTGTGGCTCTTCTGTGAAATATTCAGCATTTGGACTGCAATTAAAATTCATAGCTATGTATTATTAAATGGTACTGACTCATTCCATGACTTCTCCACTGAATAAGTGCCAGAAAGTGCCATATCCACTGGCTGCATGAAACTAAAAGTTCCTCGTCAAACAATTTACATTCAAGGCTCCGAAGACAGCACGTTACACATCCAAGAATATCACTCAGTGTTTTCTCAAGGGGAAATTTAAGTTCTGGATTCTTTCTGCTAGAGGGAGAGGAAGATGCCTCCTGAGAAGAACCTTCTTCCCTTTTGTGAGTTTCACGAAAGCAGTGCCTGGCTCACAGAATTTACTCAAAAATGGGCTGATCTGATTGAATTGTGTACCCCATACGCACTATATCTCAGAGGAGAAGGGCAAATGTGCCTTTACACATAATTCAGCAGGAAAATAAAGAAGAAAAAGTTTAGATTTTATAAAACCAACCAATTTTTCTTTCCCGTCATGTATTATTTAGTATTGGATATGTTTGGAAGCATGGCCGAGAGAGCAAACCACCCTAGTCCTTTTCTCCCCTCCTGTTAAAAAAAAACAAAACACTGTACTTCTGCCTCAGACAAGGACACTCCAAGCTCACCAATCACAGGCTCGCATCTCACTGTCCCCCACCTCCCCATCTGCAAAATGGGCACGTGAACAAGCTGTGTGTTACAAGCAATGGAATCACGTAGGTGAAAATAAAGCTTTGTAAAACTTCAGGCTTTTTATACACATGGTAATTCCCCAAGAGGTAGAGATTAAGAGTCCTTGACATGAAGTGATAAGTTGGGTTTTATAGCCTGGCCTGCCTCAAGCACATAGAATACTGTTGAGTGAAACTAGAGAAAGGCACCCCTTCTAGACAGGCCCAGGTCTGCGGGTCCACAGAGTGGGGAGCGAGCATCATTTTTGACAACTACAAAAGGCAGCCCTTCTTCTTGTGGATGTTGCCCTTTGCCAGGATTCCTGTGTCCATAAGCCTCCTGGGCCAGGCATTCTCCCATCACTCCAATTCTGTCACCAGGTCTTTCCGATCTCTGAGCCTCGGTTTCCTCCCAGGCATGGAATTGAACTGTGACTTCTAAGCCCTCCTACACACCTTCACTTTGTAGTTCTAAAAACTACAAAAACTCAAATGGGCTCTTCCAGCACATGGACTGTCATTTTTGAGTTCAATTTTTTAAAGTCATCCGATGACACTCCCTAACTATTTGAATGAAATCATGTATGGTTTGATGTGGAGCAGATTAAAAATATAAATGCTTTCCAGTATATATGATGTCCCAGGTGTAAAACAATATCGGTAACTTACAAAACAAGAAAAACTCCTCCGTTGTCAGCAAAAGGTGGGAGATATGGATCTACCACAAAGTAGATTTATGGAGGCCTTCACCTACTTTCTGTGAGGCTGAATGTCAGAATCCCTGCTGAAGCCCCTTGCTTGCTCAGAGCACCCAGAGCACCCAGGAAATGGGACTGCAAGGAGCCAAGGGCTGTTTTCTTTGTTGATGCCTTGTTGCCAGAAAACAGAAATCAGATCCTTGCCCAGATCTTCCTATCAGCAGATCTGAGTGCCAGCAAACACTTCTCAGAGATAGCAAACAAATAACAATCTACCTTTTCAGAGCTCAGGAACTTTTATGGCCTTAAAATTGGGTTTAAAGTTTTAAAATCACATCCTATAAAATAAAGAGCTATTATGCTAATTAGACTGAACAGCAGAATGATGATCCAGGCAACTTTCTGGACGACCGTCCAGATGACCTTCTGGACGAAGCCAGGGCTGTGAGGGCCAAGCCCCTTGCATGAATTTCATGCATGGGGCCTCTAGTATACATATAATGAACCTAGTCACACAAGTCTCAAAATGTTAGTAGAAATAAATGCGGTTGAATTTGTGAATATTTCCAAAACCAGTTCTTGTTGTTGTTTGTTTGTTTGTTTGTTTGTTTAGAGCCAGGCTTCTGGAAACAAGTACAGCCAATTATATCACTTATAGCGAAGAAAACTGGAGCCCAGAAAGGGAAGGAGAGTAGCTCCAGGTCACACAGCAGGGCATGTGTGATCGCGCTGCGATTATAATCTAATGTTCTTTCCACTCTCCCATGATGGAAATGCAACTAGAAGGTTGGGTGGAAAACAGCACGTAAATCACAATGACTCATTTGTTCAGTCTCAAGGATGAATGTTCTTATCACTCACTCAGATCATAAATGGCGGAAAGTCAATGTGAGTTTTAGAAAAAAAAATTATTTGCTGCTTTTCTGAAAAGCTACAGCCTCTAGCACTGTCCATCAGAGAGGCAGGTGACCTCCCACTGTCTAGGGAAGCAGGTTCCCCTTGGCTAGAACCACCCCAGCCCCATCCCAAATAATGTCTCAGAATTGGCACCAAGGACCAGACGTTGTCTGGATGAACACCCATTTCTGTTTCTTCAAAAGCAGTGCTCCCAGCTCTTGCAACCACAGAACATCTGCCAGCAAAACTAATCATTGCCCAACGTTGCCCCTGGGTCATCTCCAAAGCTCCTGTGGGACCACAAAACCATTACCTGAAGATAAACCAAATATTTGGGAGAAGAAAAACAAATGCCAGATATTAAAATAAGGCTCCCTTTATTAAACCAACCAGTCACAAGAACAAGCCCACATGCTGGACAGTAGCAAAGAGGAGGGACCACCAAGCTATGCAATGAAGACTAGAATCAATTAGAAATACATTTTTCTCAAGATCAACATGCTCCTTCTCACCCGTGGACTCCACTCTCAGGTGACATGCTCAGAATCAGATGGGATTCAAGATTTTCTTCTAAAAGTCACTGGGGTGAAGATCCATTCTATTTCAAACCCCTAAGCAACCTCCAGAAGAACACGACTCCCAGGGCGTCCTTCCTGGAGCATTGTGGAGGACGGATCGAAGCTTCCAGTGTAAGTTTGTCTTCAGTGGGAATACCACCAAGGCCTTGGAAAGGTTGGGCCCCTCCATCTCACGCAGTACTTATCAGAGTGGTTCTTTCCCAGAGCCTGGGGACCCTCGGCCAGTGATAGGTGAGGCAGTGCAGATGCCGCCACCACCGGGCACCTCAGGCTCAAGCTCATGGCCATCAGCACTATGAGAGGAGGTGGCTGAGAGGCTCAGAGCCAGAAAGGCCTTCTGAAATGGCAACACATGCTAGCTTTAGAACTACATCACACATAGTGTACCCCAAAAGGACTTACTCTTTCTGCTTTAGCTCTTGTATCTGCAGCCAATGAAGTGCATGTGTGTGTGTGTGTGTGTGGCTGGGGGGGGGGGGGGGGCGGAGGGGAGATGACTGGGCTTTGAGAGATGAACTGATGAAAAAAACAAGACAGACAGACAGACTGAGTGAGGCAAAGCAAACATCCTTAGGAACAGAAGGGAGATCTGATGACTCGTATTAACCTGTTAATTTATACCATGGCTCTGTACAAAAATAAAAAGGTTCTCATAAGATTATTAACAATTTAAATAAATATCTGATAGAACACTCTCATTTTTATAGCTCATCTTTTGGGTTGATGTTCAGTTCGTGTTTCCCTTGTTGTTCTTGATCCAGGATTGCGATCACTTCGTCGGCTTTTATCCGCTCCTGCAAAAAAGACAATTGGCACATTTTTGTTAGAAGCATCATAGTCAGTCCTGGTGGCAGATGCTTTCCCAACACTTCCAGGCATCCATCTGTCCATGGAATGGAAGCTAATTCCAGTTAAGGATTGAGCCTCATCTCATCCCTGCAATGGTGCCTTCTCCTGATCTCCCTGTGTCTTAGTCAATCTACTTTGCAAAATTTCTCTCTTGCCAATAAGTCTTCTATATTCAACTGCTGACTCCCTTTTCTATGTTGTGGTCCTATAGACATCTCCAGGTCAGCTCTACAGTTCAGTATTTCAAGCTGAATTCACTGTTATCTTCTGCACAGACCTACTCTATTCCTCCTCACAAATCCCCTCTCTCAGTGAGCCTGCTCCTGCTCACCCCTGTACCCTAAAAGCCTGACCATGGATCCTTGGATCTCATCTACCTCCTGTGCCCACCCTTCTTTTCAGTGCACATTACTGTTGCCTTAGCTTAGGCCAGGTTTCTCAACCTCAGCTCTACTGACATTTTGGAACAGATCATTTTTTCCTGTGAGGGCTGTCCCCTGTGTTGTGGGGTGTTTAGCAGCATCCCTGGCCAGTAGCAGCTCTCCTCAAGTCATGACAACCAAAATTGCTTCTGGACATTGTCAAATGTGCCTTAGGAGGCAAATCAGCTCCCGTTTATGCTTTCATGATCTCTCAACTCAATTGCTATAGCAACCTCCAAATTATCTGTTCCACACCCCACACCTACATGCTTCTAACAGAACCCATGCACTTGACTCATGACCATGTCATCTTCCTGTTCACTGCTCGCAGCCCTGGCATGGCCTCTCAGTGCCTAAAGTTCCAGGTCCAATCTCCCTGCTGTGCTTATAAGGAGTTGTTTGATTTACATCATTCTTTCTTTTCCAGCTCACCTGTCCTCTCTCACTTCACCTTACACTCCAACCTCCTAACTCACCTCAAGGTCTCTGAACCATCACTCTCAGAAGAATTCCCCAGTTCGAGTGTCAGCTAAATGCCCCGCTCCGCCCCCCATCCCTGGATGCTTCCATCATATCCTGTGATTTTTCTTACCATCCACATCAATCAAATAGTCGACCCAGTTGGTCTAGCTTCAAATGGCATCTCAAGCCTTCCACATTTTTTCACCTTCTCTCTAACTACCTTCGTCTACAACATGCTGGCTGGACAAGTGGAGCAGCAAATGGATGTTTCTCTCAAATCAATAAATAAAAATTAAAAAAAATAAAGCTATTCTGTAACCCTTTCATACCCTTTAATTCACCAGGACTAAGGGAGGTAGGGGAGGTAGGGCACATTGTTTCTCTCCCACACCCCCAGTTAGAATACAATTTATCTTCCTTAACCAGTTGTTGAGTCTGACCCCTGCCTCCTCTATGGCCTCTTTTCACACCACTCTCCATCTTGCTCAGCACATTCCAGTCACTGGGTTTCTTGTTTCTTGACCACTTTAAGCTCCCTCTTGTCCCTGGGCCTTTGTAACCTGTTCTCTGCATAGAATTCTCTTCCCAAGGCCATTATCAGAGTTGACTTCCTGTCATGCAGGTGGCAACTCACCTCTCATCAGTCCCAGTGGCCCTCAGGGTGCCACCCCTTCCCCATCACTCTCAAATCAGTGACCTTGTTCTCTTTTCCACACATTTCTCACTATCTGAAAATCTCTCAATTATTTATTCTTTTACATATCTGTTGTCTTTTTCCACTAGAACGGAAGCTCCATGAAAGCAGGGAATCCTGTCATTTTGCTCACCGCTGTATTTCCAGTGACTAAAAAAGCTATTGTCACTTTACCATTCTATCTGGTACATTAATGTAAAAGTCCTATAAAAATATCTCTTCCTAAAGAAACTGTGCTCATCCTCTGAGACTCATGTCAAATGTCATCTCCTCAATAAAGCCATTCCTGGTTTCTTGTTTATATCCCTTAATAACTATGATCGAACTGCTTCTTGTGTTTTAATTACTCAGGCACCTGTATTCACTGTCCACTTTGACTTGAAGCTCCTTTAAAATAGGAGTTTTGTCTGTCTTACCTATTTCGTATCCCTTGTAGATAGTCCCTAGCACAATGCCTTATACTGTATGTCATGAAAGTAACTATTTTGCAACTTGAAAACAAAGCCCCATTCATTCAAGAACTTGTAATTGAAAATGACGTCGGATATAAAACTAAAAGGCCCAACTACACCAAATAACATAAATCTAAATTGCTGTCATGATGCCTAAGTAAAATGCCTGGATGCCACTTTGTGAATATGGGAAGAACAACCTGCTTCTTAACAACAGATGTACACACCAAACTCTCTCCCAGACTGCCCGGGAGACCGCTGCATCCTCTCTCTCCAGAAAGGAAAGAAGTTCCACAGCGGGGACGCTACACACAGGAACTGAAGCCTCTGATACTGGGCGTCTTTAAGAGTTTATGATGTGAGATACTCCGGAAGAACTAAGTACCTTTAAAATAACCTGTAACGAGCATGGGAGTTGCCAGCTCCGGTCATGTATTCACAGACAGACTTCGTCTGCTCAGCGATTCAATCTGAGAAGAGGCGCCTAATTCAGGGACTTTCCAACTTTGCTGCACATTAGAATTACCTGAGCAGCTTTGAAAACTTCCGATACCCAGGTCACACCCCATGTCAATTAAATCAGAATTTCTGAGGAGGGCAGCCTGATGTCAGGAGTTCGTAAAGTTCCCCAGTTGATTCCAATGTAGAACATTGCTTGAGGCTCTGGTCATTTTTTTCTGTGGCCACTAGATGTCGCTATTGTCCAGCGACTGGAAACATTTCCCAGTACTTGCCCTTCAGAGGAGCACCGGTGTTACTGGTTAGGAAGGAGCAAAGGGAACTATTTTCTGTTAAAACTTTTATTTTTATAGAAAATACCTTGGAAGAGAGTTGAGATACTGAATAATAAAACAGATGAACTGTTTGCTGAATTGAACACTAAGGAGAGGAAACAGTAAGGCAATTTTCAACAAGCTATCTTCACTGTCGGCTCGCTTATCTAGGCTCCCTAGTACAGAGTGCTGTGGCGGCGTGCTGGCATTTGGAGGTGGAGAAGCACAGGAAAGAAAGGAATTAATCACAGATGAAGGAGATTGCTCAGTGTCCCTTGAAGTTTTCAGAACTCTGTGCTCCTTTCCCTCAGTTGGGACCATTTCTTTTTCTCTTTCTGAACTTTTATATGCTCTTCTTTTTCTTTAAAAAATATTTTATTAAATTTTAGAGAGAAGGGAGAAGGAGAGAGAGAAACATTGATATGAGAGAGGAACGTCAATAGGCGGCCTCCTGTACTTCCCCCTGGCCCCCACCAAGGGGCATTGAGCCTGCAACCTACCCAGGCATGTGCACTGACTGGAAATCAAATCAGCAACCCCTAGGTGCATGGGACAACACCCAACCAACTGAGCCACACCAACTAAGGCTATCTATGCCTTTCTTGATTCCCATACAACTCATACTGCTGTCTTCTCACTTTCTACTTCCTTGTCGACCTCCCCAAGCTCCTCCTGGTCAGGTACTATGTTTTGTTCCCCTTTGTCCCCACCCCTCACCCCTCCCCAGGGCCTACCTAGCAGAGTTTCTCAGGCACAGTAGTAGCTCTTCTGTAAACATTTGTTAAATATATGAATGAATGCTTAAAATACGGGTGAGTTAGGTTTGATGGCAAAAAAGTATATGAGAAACCCGGTTAATTTTAAACAGTTTCTGATTAAATTGGATTCAATTTAGGGATCTAAAGAGGAAAATTGGATGGAATGTCATTTTATTTATTTTTTAATTAATTTTTAAATATAGTTTTGATTTCAGAGAGGAAGGGAGAGGGAAAGAGAGAAACATCAATGACAAGAAAGAACCATTGATCGGCTATCTTCTGCATGCCCCCTACTGGGGGTTGAGCCAGAATTGAACTTGGGACCTTTCAGTCCACAGGCCAATGCTCTATCCACTGAGCCAAACCAGCTAGGGCAGGTGGAATGTCATTTTAAAGAATAGAATTCATCTACAGCTGGGGCCAGATAAGACTTGGAAGCTGTCCAGTTGAAATTTCCATTTCAATTTCAGCATTCTATGCCAAGCAGCTGCTAAGGCTTTGATTGGAGCCATCCTGTGATGAGGAACTCACTACTTCCAAAGCAATTTCAACAAATAGTGGTGACGATTTATAAGTTATTTCTAATATGTTAAATCCAACTTTTTTTCTAGGGAATTCGACCCATTGATCTTCATTTATTCCTCTGCAACTTCACAGATAGACCCTATAACCTCTGCCCAAGGGCATCCACAGGATAAGATCATAGTCTCTTAACCAGGCTAAGTGTCCTCGGCTGCTTCCCATATAATAAGAACAATATTTTAATATTTAGGATTTAATTTAATCATAATAAATAACATTGAACTTCCAGGTTCCCTTACCTCTTCTACATGTGTCATAAACTAGTCAGTGCTGCTTGAATGATTTGTTGAGAAAACGAATCATTCTTCCCAGTAACCAGTAGAAAGTGGTTCCTCTCTTCTGATGCTACAGTTGTTGTTGTTTTTTAAATAAAGCTTAAGGACAGCCAAATATCATTGATATATCAACTTCTGCAGACATTCACTTATTAGAACACTTGTGATTAAAAATTGCCTTCATCGGCAATGAGTATCACCTCACACCTGTCAGAATGGCTACCATCAACAAATCAACAAATGAAAGTACTGGTGAGGATTAGAGAAAAGGGAACCTTAGTACACTGCTGGGGGGAATGTAGACTGGTGCAGGCACCATGGAAAACAGTATGGACTTTCCTCAACTGCCATTTGACTCAGGGATGCCACTTCTAGGAATATATACTAAGAAACATCAGAAGGAATATATGCCCCCATATGTTCATAGTAGCACAATTTATAATAGCTAAGATCTGGAAACAGCCCAAGTGCCCATCAGTAGATGAGTGGATAAAAAGCTGTGGTTCATTTACATCATGGAATACTAAGCAGCTGTAAAGAAAGGATCTCTTACCCTTTGAGACAGCATGGAGGGACCTGGAGAGTATTATGCTAAGTGAAAAAAGCTAGTCAGAGGAAGAAAAGTATCACATATCTCACTCACATGTAGAATGCAGTAAACAAAATAAACTGATGAACAAAATAGATCCAGAGACATAAAAACATAGAGCAATCTGATGAATCTCAGAGGGAAGGCAGGGGTGGGTGGGTAGGTAGGAAGAGATTAACCAAAGAATTTATATGCATATATGCATAACCCATGGACACAGACAATAGTGTGCTGAAAGCCTGGGACAGGGGAGGGCTAGAAGGGGCCAATGGGGAGGAAGATGGGCATCTGTAATATTTTCAACAATAACGATAATTTTAAAAAAACAAGAAGAATTGCCTTCATCCTCTCTCTCTCCTTTCCCCCTCACCCACACCACAAATATTAGATGATCAGGAAAATTTGCTCTTGCATAAAAGACGGTCTGTGTTAGAAACACGAGAGAAAGGATTCTGTAACAGCTATAAAAAAGGTTTTTGTTTGTTTCCTATGTTCTCTAAGGTTTTTGAGGGGTTATTCAAGAACTTGAAGGACTTTTCAGATAAATCAGTTTATGAAGCAGGCCTATGAGGCATCTAATTGGCTTCCTCGGTGGGACACTCACCAATTCTCTATAAATTGGGTCCAAGGTAAACCACAAAGCCACAGCACACCTCTGGCCCTTGGTGACTGCCTTCACCCCATGCGGGTTCTCCCCTCCAGACGAGAAGCTGATCATCCGTCCACACTTTGGTTTGATAGAAGCCTGGGGAAAAAAGTGAAAATCAGACTCTCAATTCCCGTGTCACAAACATCTCTACAACCCCTGTTCTTTATCCTTCTATGACAATATTTGGGTCAAGTGTTAAGTCAAAGAATAAAGGAACCCTGAAGTTGAAGAAGACACAGATTATTTCAATTGCCTCATCTGTAAAACAAAGGTAGGTCAAAATAATACTAATTCAGAAAATAAAATTATTCAGGTGAAGGCCTCAGGTGGGGAGCAGGGGTTGGGTAGAGGAGGACAAAGAGGGACATCCGTAATACTGTCAAAAATTTTTAAAAATGTCTGAGACCGAGGGGAGTGTGTGTGTGTGTGTGTGTGTTCAAGGAAAGAGCAGAGAAAAGGAGTCAGTTCCAGTCTTCTTTTTTAAAAAGTTTTAAATATATTTTTATTGATTTCAGAGAGGAAGGGAGAGGGAGAGAGAGATAGAAACATCAATGATGAGAGAGAATCATTGATCAGCTGCCTCCTGCACACCTCTCACCAGGGATCAAGCCCACAACCTAGGTACTGGCCCTTGACCCCAATCAAACCCAGGACCCTTTGATCCACAGGCTGATGCTCTATCCCAGTGATGGCGAACCTATGACACGCAAACTCATTTTTTTGGTTGATTTTTCTTTGTTAAATGGCATTTAAATATATAAAATAAATATCAAAAATATAAGTCTTTGTTTTACTATGGCTGCAAATATCAAAAAATTTCTATATGTGACACGGCACCAGAGTTAAGTTAGGGTTTTTCAAAATGCTGACATGCCGAGCTCAAAAGGTTCGCCATCACTGCTCTATCCACTGAGGCAAATCAGGTAGGGCCCAGTTATTCTTCTTAATATTGAGGGGTGATTTGTCTTTGCTAGGGAAAGTTGCTTATGTTAAATAGCTTTACCAAGATAACTTTTCTGATGGCAATCTAGAGAGTTTAGTAGTTACTGGTACCCCCAGTATCTATCTGATTTCATTTTTCTGAAGAAGGAATTTATTGTACATTTCCACATAAAACCAGCAAAATAAATACTACCCAATGCATATTGCATAGGATGGTGTTAAGACCTGGTTTCAAGTTTTCTGGCTGCTCATTCCCTGGCACTGGTCAGGACTCACTCAACACACAAGGTTGCCATCACTTCTGTGTGATTCCTGAATCTCAGCATCAACTTCTTAAAATACTTCTTACAAGAAAGGGCATGAGGACAATGGTGTGCTTTCACTCTGATGGAAGAGGGAGGATGGAAAGCATTTTCACACATGAAGAACTTTGGGAAAGTTTTACAGTGGTTCTCAACCTTGGCTGCACATTAGAATCACCGGGGAATCTTTTTAAAATCCTGATTTGTGGGCCTCATCCTCCAGAAATTCTGTTGCTTTGTTACTAATGTTGTGGCCCAACCCCATCACAAAGAAACAGAATTTCAGGAGCATGAGGCCCAGAAATCAGGATTTTAAAAAGATTCCCAGGTGATTCTAATGTGCAGCCAAGGTTGAGAACCACTGGTTTAGGAAAAGAAGCTATCAACTGCCTGAAGCAGTTGAAATTGACTACAGGTGTGTGGACTCACAGAGTCTCTGGGACTAATGTTACCATACAGACAGCCTCACATGTTACATATCAGGTACATGGAGGAATGGACAAGCCCAATTGATGACTCTGCTTCTGTAGGAAAATATATTCTGAAGCACAGATAAGTGATTGTAAACATGCTATGGAACACAGCTCCAGAGTGATTTTAATTTTTCATGAAGCGAATGAAACTCATTAAATTTTATCTTTTGGAAACTTGCACAGAGAAACCCAAATCCCTAAATACCCATGTTTCACAGATAAATGCTGCTCTTGAAATAATCCATGTATCTTCCCAGTACAATAAAAGCAAGCGTCTTTTGCTTTTCATCTAACGGCTGATGACGTGTCAGAGAAGCCTTTGACTGGAGTAAACATAAACCTTCAGCTATCATTCAGTTCATTATATTATTTTCAAATTTTTCAAAAATAAAGGCATTACCCCCTTGTTGTAGTCCCAAACTGGGTTATTTCCCTACTTTGTCTGTCCCTCCAGGGGCAAAGAAGGGGAAGCTGAAAAGGAAAACTACCCATTTCTCTTTGTTATTGGGACCAGTTACCTAGGAATTTTGATTACCTACAAAATAAGAACTCTACCATATAAATTCATCTGAAGTAGAACTAATTTGGGAAATAAATCTCCCAACTTGGAGATTTTGAATAAAAATGTTGTTTAAATCAGGTTTTTCTTTTACTTTTGAGGGGGAAGAATGGTTATAGTCAGTAATTTTAAAAATAGCTAAGTTCTTAAAGGGATAGAACCATTGAAGTGGAGTATTATCTACTTTCACATAATTAAAAAACAGGACAACGATTAATTCACTTACCAAAATGAATCAACAAACAAAGCAGACTCATAGATACAAAGAACAGACTGACAGCTATCAGAGGGAAGAAGGTTGGGGGGTTGGGTAAAAAAGATAAAGGGATTTCAAAAGCAACCCATCACCCTCCCCCATAGGCTCAGACAACAGTATGATGATTACTAGAGGGAAAAGGGGATGGGGGGAGGTAGAAGAGGGTAAAGGAGGGATAAATGGTGATGGAAGGAGATTTAACTCTGGGTGGTGAACACACAATACAATATACAGATGATGTATGGTATACCTGAAACCTATATAATTTTATTCACCAATGTCATACCAATAAATTAAATTAAAATTAAAAGTATATATAAAATTAAAAAATAAAATAAAAGCCCTGAATACAAAAAAAAAAAAAAAAAAAAAAATTCCAGTTAGTTTGCATTCAACAATGAATGAATTACTGATTCGGACACTTTCAAACACTGAGCATTTCCAAATCTGGCCACAAGGTGGAGTAGAAGCAAAGAAATCTTTTCAACCACCAGTCTGATTTTCTTACCACCTGGGCAAGATGCATTTTTCAACCTCAGTTTTCAGTGTTAGCAGAGCTCAACAATCAAATCCTTCTGCACAGAGGCTCTTCAAAATATTAGAATTTTGTATAGTGACTTTAAAATCCAACCCAGACCACCCATCTTGATTTAATTTCCCAGATAATGAAGCATCACACTACTCCCATGTTAGTATTTAGCCTTTTTACCAAAAAGTGTAGGCACCATAGCCTTTTAAATATACATTATTATATTAAATTGTATTAAATATTATTTCTTAATAATAACAATGTTCCAGGACAATTTTAACCAGATCCTTATATTTCCTCCTTTACAGTAACATACAGTTTTTGAATACCATCTTGTCTAGCAGTATGTCATTAATGATAAATGACTGTTTCACTATTTTTTAAAAATACGTTGTTATTGATTTTAGGGAGAGAGGAAGAGAGAAAGAGAGAGAGAGGAACATCAATGTGAGAGAGAAACATCAACTGGTTGCCTCCTGCACATACCCTGACCAGGGGCTGTACCCTCAACCTGGGCATGTGCCCTGACTAGGAATCAACCAGCAAGTTTTCAGTGGTGCTTGAGATGACACTCAACCTAATGAGTCACATTGGCCAATGCATGGCTGTTTCACTATTAAGAAAAATATGTAAAATTTGAGGAGAAAATCATAAAACTAAGAAAATGTTGCAGAAATAGCATATATAATGCAAAATCCTTGAAGTTTGTCACATGCATGCCTCAACTATTTATATTTTGTATAGAGAAAAGAGATCTCTCATGGTCTATTTATAATTCAAGGCCCAGTGCACGAAATTTGTGTATGGGTAGGGTCCCTAGGTCTGGCCGGCGATCAGGGCCGACCGGGGCCTTCCAATTGCCAGCCAGGACCTCCCTTCCCTGACTGCCAGCTGCCAGCCAGGGCATCCCTTCATTCTGTGCTGCCTGCTGGTGGTCAGCGCATGTTATAGCAAGCGATTGGTCTCCCAGTCTAACTCCCATGGGGACAATTCGCATATTAGGTTTTTATATATATAGATTATCTCCTCAATTGGAAAACCTGTTTTTCTACATAAGTATCCTCTTTGCTGAAAGACCAGAGCATACTGCCCAGTGGTCTGTAAGTGCTCTCCAGTCTACTTTTCCAAAGGCATCAGTTGGCTTAGAAAGATGACAGTTAAATTTAACTTTTGATTTTCACCTATGAAGGTATGTTTGGAATCTCATCCAAAACATGTCATGTGACCACACACACAAATGTGTGCATATGTGAATGTATATATCAATGTTCAGGCATAGGTTTATTTGCAATCATAATCATACATACACACTCACACATTCACACCAATATACATACATACACACACATAAATGTGCACATGTATAATAGCTCTGATAACTTGGGTCTGATGGCCAATAATCAATCCAAGTATGTACAACACAGGATTACTTGAAAGTCACTCTGTGGAATCCTTTGACTTGCCCTAAGCTTGGGTGACTTGGGAATTAGTATATTTATGCTTCCACCAGATTATAATTGGAAGACTGAGGTTCTACTTCCAAGTCTAACTTAACTTATATGAGGATCAGGAAATCCTTAATATTTCTATTCTTTAACTTACCTATCTTTAAAATGGACAGGAATATTTCTATTTTGAAGGTTACATTTCTAACATTTTATGATGCATAAATCGAATGGGATTCTTTGCACCTCTTGAATTCTTGATCTCAGATATATATAAAACCCAACTGTCTCAGTACTTGTAAAATGGCAAAACTGACATAAAAATGCTGAATAAATATGCTAGAGAATAAGTTTACTTATCATGGACACGGATAATAGCATGGGGGAGGTTTGGGGAGGGGCAGGGGTTGGGTGGAGGGGGGGAGGCAGAAAAATGGGAGACATCTGTAATATTTAAACAACAACAAAAAATAAAGAATAGGTTTACTTACAGTCACAGTCTTGGCATCCATTTCAGTGAATATGAATTCTCCTCCTTCAAAGTCATCATTCATGTATAGCAGAGCACTATACGAAGAAAGGGGAATCATTTGTACTATTAATGCTTACAACATCATTACCACAGAATACTGAAGATTGCTGATGAATTGACCATTCTGATTGGTAAGTTTCCTTTGAACTAGACATTGAAATAATTGACCCTCCTAACCTCAAGAGTAAAATCAAATGTAGTTTGGATCATACCCTTGAAGTATTTATTCCACTTAGTTAATTTTTAATTATAGTTTAAAGCTCATTTCACATTTCACTTACTTCAGAGAAAACCTAACTGGATTTAATCTAGCCCTTTGAACCTGCTCATACTACTTACAACTCTCTTCTTCCCTGTCATACTAGTAACTCTACAGAATGTATTTTTTCCCTAACTGGAGAGCTCCAAGAGGTGTAGCTTAGCTTTGCCGATAGAGGGCGCTCAATAAATGTTTCTGTATAGAGCACAGAGTAATAATAATTAACACACTATTACCTATATGGTGACTACAAATCCTGACTCTTCTCTTTACACACGAAAATATCTTTCAATAAGAGAAAACATTTTTCCCTCTTGAGTGTCCAGTTTTGTATTGATAAAATGCAGACATAGATAAGTGATGTGATAAGATCCCTCTGCATAAAGAATATGTTTCAGTGAATGCTAAGGGATCATATATATACTTTATTTTTATATTAAAACAAAGTGGACATTTTGTGGAATAGAATAAGAAAAATATGCATGCATTTTTAAGATTAAAATATGAGATGAAGTCACTTCTCAATTGTGACAGCTGCTTTAAAAGATTATTTGAGACACTCTGCTTCCTAGCGATGAATGTGATGACAAGCAAAAAAGATCAGCTTTCTAGTTTCCATGGGTTTTTGATAACTGTTGGACAAAAGCTTGGCTTTGCAGCAGGTGCTGGCTTTACCTATAATCCCGGAATGTGTAAGCGGGAGGCTCCTTCCAACATTCATTGGCCTCTGGATCCAACAGGCAGTTGTCAGCATGGATGGGATGACTGAGGTCATTTCTTCTATCCTGTTGACCTGCCAGAAGAGGGAACAGGGAAGAATGAAAGGAGGGTGTTAACCTCCTACAGCAAAAGTGACCATCAGACTGCCTTCTCCCATTGCTGGTGCCCTTGTAAATCTGAAGATACAGAAAGCTGAACACAACAGATGAAGGAACACTGGGCAAGCAGTCAAGAGACTCTACTTTGGCCCTGCTTTGATATGAGCCTGATGTAAAACTGTAAGCAAGTCACACCTGCTGCTGCAGCTATAGAAGCTATCTGCTATAAATAGACATTCCATGCATTTCACAGGTTGTACTTCATGGGGAGCAGTAATAGGAGGAGGATGAAATAAAAATGTAAAAAAAAAAAAAAAAAAAAAGATTTGATTCAATTGAACTGTCCCAAGTGTAAAAGTCTTGCCCTGTGACATTATCCATTCCCTCCTACGCTGAAGGGGTGTAAGGGAAAGTCTAGAGAAGAAATAATGACAGCAGGTTGTGAGGGGGTCTCTGACTTTTTAAGAATATTTATTTCAACAACCCCTTCATCTTCTACATTACCACTCAATGCTTATGGATGTAATAGGAGACTAATTTCTAGGTTCCTAGTTCCCTGAAAAGTAAAAGCGAGAACAGAAACGCATTTTTCTGTGCAAACAAGAAAGTAGGAGAAGTTGATTTAAATGGGGAAAAAGGTACAGTTTTGGTCTGCTGGTACTTTATGGGATAAAAAAGGAGAAAAAGAGGGAAAGGAAAATAAGAGCTATCCAGTTTCTTTTGTTTTTGGAAATTTAGAACTCTTCTAAACCATTTGTAATGGATTTTTTTTTTTTTTTTTTTTGAGCATTGCTTTCTTTCTCAGCTCTCTGTGGGTAGACGGAACAAGTTCAGACTCTGAAATCTCACCAGACAGGGCTGTTCGGCAGACCATGTGCGTATAGGAAAAATACAGGGTTGAGTTCAGCATGAAATAGGATTCTACAATCTTTCGAGCCTTCTCGCTGATATCATAAAACAGGCGTGCACTCTTCAGTGGGACTCGGCCTTCATAACCAAACTGAGGAGAAAGGAGAACATTAGATACCATGGGGTTGATTGGAGAGCTGGAGAAAAACAGATGCTCGGTTTCAGTCAGCCAAGGTACAATGGTCATCTCTGCATTGGTTAGTGGGAATACTACTACACGCTTGTGGACTTGGGTTAGGAAAATGAACCATTGAAAGGAGCCTTCCTAATCACAGAGAGAACATGAAGAGCTAATCACTCCCTTTTCTCTCCTAACACTCTCCTCATTCCTCTCTAACAACATTTCTTGAAATATGGAACAATTACTTATTTGGGTATGTTTTCACCATTAGACCATGAGCTCCTTGAGAAAGGGGTGGCATGGGGGGATGGGAGCTGTCTGTGATTAGTCAGATACAAATTTAGAAAAGATTAAGTTTGACAAATAGATGATAAATAGATAAATGAAGAAGGATTTAATGCGATGCAGGTGCCATTTCATATTTGCTCCCTTCAAATGTCCTGATAAAACTGTATTCTAAGCTCTTTTCTTTCCTTTGTCTGCCATTCACAGAAGGTCCTGGATTAACACTTAGGAACCCACACCCCAAACAAGTTAAGACTTTACTTTGAGTGCTTTCAGGACAGTTGCGCCTTCAAACTTTTCATTGGGTGTATGAGGTGAAGTTTTCCCTCTGTATCCATCGCCAACAATCATGATTCCCTAGAAGTACAATACAAGAAGATGTTTTCTTAATGATAACTCTGAATGCATCAGGTCTTCCTTTCTGCCTTGATTTCCAGGAAGCTAAGAACCAAAGTCATCCCCATTTTGTTCTAGGATCCTGGTATCATTCATTTTTCCAAGCAAAAGGGATATGCTAGTATTTATTTTACTTTTACACTCAATTTTTATTACAAAACACCACTTTTTGTAGAGATATGTAGACTAGAAATGATTAAATGTTGGTTATTATTGATTAAAATAAAGGAATTTCTCGGTGACTTTATATGGTAGACAGGGCCCATGCTGGATGATGTCTGTCCTGGGAATTTAGCTGCTAACTATTCCAGATCCACTAGCCATATTCAGATCTGGACAAAACTAACATCTCAATCCAAAGGCTATGAAAGTGCCTCTGCAATCAATGTCCTTCTCCCAGAGAAAGTGACATTGCAGGCCTGGTTCTCTGGCTCCAGGTGAGACCAGACCCAAAGCACTTGCAGGCTCACAGCAGGCCAGCATAGTCAGGTCCCGCCCTCCCAGGGGTCCTCACACTGGCCACGCTGTGCAGCTCCCGGCACTGATCTTCTGACAGGACGTTATCCAGGAGGACCCGCTGAGTCCCGTTTAGCTGCTCTGAGTTGTAGACGAAGGTGATGTTCTCGTAGATCAGAGGGCCACCTGAAGGGACAGAGCACATTGTCTTCTCTGTTACCTCCGTCACCAAGGGGAAGCACAGAACACCCACCAGCTAGCAATGTGCAGCTGAGGAGAGCCAGTACCCTCATGAATATTTAGGACTGCTATGACAAATGACAAATTCAGAATCTGATAAACACAATGTGGATTCAAGAAAAGGGCAGCTGTGTGACTACCAGGCTTTTCCAAAATGACAGGATGATATATTATATTTGCATAGTATCTTGTATTTGATAAAATATCTTTTTATTTGTTTCCGGTGACAATCCAGCAAAGCAGACTGGGCATCTCACAGGATTCTCCCCTAGGAAGAATTTCCAGGATTCTCTCCATAACTGGACCCACCCGGCTCCACAGCCTTTGGTTCCTACCATTGTTATAACATCATATGCAATTACTCCATGACATGCCTCGTGCCCAGGCGTGACATAAACATCAGTTTCATGGCTATGTAGAGCAATGCCTTCACCAGGAAGTCCAGGTAAGGATCCAGTAAATGCACCACCAGTAAGTACAGTCGCACCCAAGTCACCCAACTCCTTCCAAGTCTTCTTTCCACCACTACCTGACTCTATATCAGTGGTTCTCAATCTTCCTAATGCCGCGACCCTTTAATGCAGTTCCTCATGTTGTGGCCCCCAATTTTATTGTTACAAATTGAACATAATTAAAGCATAGTGATTAATCACAAAAACAATATGGAATTATATATATATGTGTTCCGATGATCTTAGGCGACCCCTGTGAAAGGGTTGTTTAACCCCAAAGGGGTCGCGACCCACAGGTTGAGAACCGCTGCTCTATATGGTCTTGTTTTTGGAATATTTATTGTACTCTGCTCTATGGACATATCGTTATATCACTGCCTTTGCATCGGATGGTTTCCTGCAGGCACCTCTCTCTCCCTGGATGGGGTCCACAACTTTAGGAAATTAGCCCCACACAGGCTCTTCAGAGAATGACGCATTTGGACCATGTTTAGGTGGTGAAATGATAAAATCTAGATCTGACAAGATCTTTTCCTCACAGAAAGTAGGATTAAAGGACAAAACCTCTGACGGTGAGGAAATCTTCAAATGTAACCGTGTGTAACCATCTGGATTCGAACCAGAAAAGTGAACAGAAAAGAAAAACACTGTTTTTCTACTCTTTACAGTACTCCTAAGGGACCTGACATATACCTGTCAATAACAATAACTCGCCCCAGAGGGAGTGGTGGGGAGGGCACAACTCCTCCCTTCCGCCCGAGGTGACCAAGCAATGGTCTTGAGCATGCAGGTCTAAAACATGTCAGTTGAAGGGAGAAGAGACAATTGATGTCCACTATATCACTTTAAAATAGAGTAGTCAAACTAGGGAGCAGCACTAAGTGTTCATTAATCTTCTTAGGATAAAATAATCACTATAGCCTACAATTAAAGGAATTGTCTGCCATTCACAGAAGATCCTGGATTGACACTTAGGAACCCAAGTAAACCCAAAACAAATCAAGACTTTACTTTGAAATAATGAGGTAGTATTTCTTAATCTTGAGTAATATTTGGTTATCTGCTAAAACAAAAAGTTTCCTAAGTAATACGGTGCTGACAAATTATTTATACTATAATTTCATTTCCATATTTGCAATTATAAAATGATGAAAACAGTATTTATTTTCATGGCTTCATAATACAGAAAACCAATTTACAAGATTAAGTAAAAGCAAGACCATAAACTAAATATATTAAAATGAGCTATATTAATGAAATGATCAATGTTATTTTACAGAAACAAAAAAAGCTACATTCCTCATGAATATACTACTAACTGATCTGGTCAAGGTTCTTTGAGGCAACGTTCTTCTAGTACTTTTGGTGTGTAATAACTCATTTATTCTACCACAACTTTTCTATATTGAAATTACGACAAAATCTTAGTGTACCATGATAAATTTTGTTCTTCAACTGGTCCTCATACATTATTTATAAATTTGTACTATTTTATTTCTTATTAGTCTTCAATCATTGAATATTATTAACTGCTGCCAATGTGATGGTAACTGCACCCATACCATGGAGGTGTGAAATCTCATGGGAGTACTTGGTTATAAGGTGGTTATTCAGATGCCCCACTAGTTGTCCCTCTTAATATTTTTAAATTGTCATCAAACTTTATTATTATAGAATTTCAGGAATATATGCACAAGCTCCCAGTTTCAGTACAAATCTTTTGGGTGAATAGAAAAAAATAAAAATATATATTTTTCTACAGTTCAATGTTTCTCAAACTTTTTTCTACAGAAATGTTTTTGATGAAAAAAATAGTTTCTTTTTTTGTTTGTTTGTTTTTGATATGAAACACTTCACAAATTTGTGTGTCATCCTTGCGCAGGGACCACACTAATCTTCTCTGTATCATTTCAATTTTAATATATGTGTTGCCGAAGCAAGCACGAAAAGTAGTTTCTTTTTTTTTTTTTAAATATATTTTATTGATTTTTTACAGAGAGGAAGGGAGAGGGATAGAGAGTTAGAAACATCGATGAGAGAGAAACATCGATCAGCTGCCTCCTGCACGCCCCCTACTGAGGATGTGCCCGCAACCAAGGTACATGCCCTTGACCGGAATCGAACCCAGGACCCTTCAGTCCGCAGGCGGACGCTCTATCCACTGAGCCAAACCAGCCAGGGCAAAAAGTAGTTTCTTGATCAAATGTGTTTGGGAAGTACTGAGCTAAACCAAATTTAAGAGGACTTTTTAGAGCATGCATTATAAATATCCTAAGTATTAATACAATATGTAGTAGTGCTCACTCTTAATTGAGCACAAGATCCTTCCTTCCTTCCTTCCTTCCTTCCTTCCTTCCTTCCTTCCTTCCTTCCTTCCTTCCTATGGCAGAGAGACTGAAAGATGAACCCTAATGATCACTGTGCCTCCTGGTGTTCATAGGCCTGTGTAATTTGTTTCCCTCAAGTGTGGGCAGGGCTTGGATCTTGCTTGTAACCAATAGAATATGGAAAAAAGTGATGGGATGTCATTTCTGTGATTGCATTACATAAGATTACAACTTCTATCTTGCTAGCTGACTCAGTCTATTACCTTCTCAGCTTGCAATCTGATGCAGCAAGTGACTGTATTGGACAACCTCATATGGCAAAAAATTGATGGGTTCCTCTAGCCAAAAATCAACTAGGGCCCTAACTGGTTTGGCTGAGTGGATAGAGCGTTGGCCTGCAGACTGAAGGGTCCCAGGTTCGATTTTGGTCAAGGGCCTATGCCCGGGTTGTGGGCTCAATCCCCAGTGGGGGGCATGCAGGAGACAGCCAGTCAATGATTCTTTCTTATCATTGATGTTTCTATCTCCCTCTCCCTTGCTCTCTGAAATCAATAAAAATATATTTAAACAAAACAAAACAAACAAACACAACTAGGAACTGAGAACCACAGTCAAATAAGCTTTTAAGTTCCAAATTCTGTCATCTGAACTTGGGAGAAAATAGTTCCTCAGTCAAGCCTTAGAAAAGATGCCAGCTTATAAAGGTCTTCAAGCAATAGACCCTAGCTAAGTTATCCCCAGACTCCTGACCCCAAGAAACTGAGAAATAGTAAATGTATTTTATTGGAAGCTGCTATATTTGAGCTAATATTTTTCATAGCAATAAAAATCAACAACAGTAGACTTTGTCTCCCATCATGGAACCTCTTAAAATAAAACACAGTTTGCTTGGGGAAGGTTACTCTAATCTATATAGTTGAGTGAGATTCATAGCCAAATTGAGGCTATCCCACAAATATTTGGAAAAGTTAACTGCATATTCCACTCCCATTTAGAAATATAAAAGCATTTTCTTGCAACAAGAAAGACAAGATACTCATAGGTTCACTAACCGCGTTTTCTAATTAGGAATGGGAGACAGACCAAGAGTTGAGTGAATTAGGCTGGTTTGTACTTTGCCATGTTTATCTTGTTTTCTATATTGAGAGTGTATTACTTTAAATATAATTTGACTTATTTTAAAAGTATAACTTTAAAAGTTACTAAAACTAAATAAAACACTTAGAAAAATGCCTACTATTCTTAAGCTCCATATAAGTATTTACTATTACTATGATGATTATTACTGAATGAGTAATATATGACTAGTATACTGTATTAATTCTGACTGAGTCATCTTAATAAGCATAATGGAGTATATTTAAAAGAGAGCTACTGAGCCCTGGCTGGGTGGCTCAGTTGCTCGGTGCATCGTCCCATGCACCAAAAGGTTGTGGGTTCGATTCCTGGTCAGGACTCATACAGGAGGCAACTGGTAGATGTTTCTCTCTCACATAGATGTTTTTCTCTTTCTTCCTCTCTCTCAAAACCAATAAAAACGTGTAAGGATTAATAAATAGATAGATAAAAGAAAGCTACTGAGATATTGACAATTCCCCCAACAATGCTACAAGTAACAATATAGATCAAGTGAAGGAGCAGAATGCAAAGGGAGTCTTAAATGCCTAAAGTCCAGTGATGGCGAACCTTTTGAGCTCGGCGTGTCAGCATTTTGAAAAACCCTAACTTAACTCTGATGCCATGTCACATATAGAAATGTTTTGATATTTACAACCATAGTAAAACAAAGATTTATATTTTTGATATTTATTTTATATATTTAAATGCCATTTATCAAAGAAAAATCAACCAAAAAAATGAGTTCACGTGTCACCTCTGACACACGTGTCATAGGTTCGCCATCACTGGTAAACCCTACAGGTTCAGACAGAATCTGTACTAGAAAACTGCCTTATATGCAGCTGACACTGTCACCACAATGCAGTTTTATTAAGAGGTTTCTCACACATGCATTTAACCAAAAAACAACTAACTACCCACTCACTAACCAAAAGGGAAAAAAAAGAAAATAAAAAAAGAAATCCTGCCATTCAAAAATACAAGCTGACCAGCCTACAAATGACTAGTAGCACATCAGACAGAGGAAAACATTAAAATAAAATAAAAATGTAGTCCAGTAAGTTGTGGTTCCTGGGGCCTGATTTGATAGCTTCAGCCAACTCTTAACCACAGCCCAAAGGGATTTCAACAACTGAATTCTTCTCTCATTCATAAAGTATGTGCCTGGCTCCAACTCTCCATTTGCAATAAGGAGGGATCATCCAGGAAAACACCCCTCGTGCTCAATGTCTGTGGCTCATAGTAAGAAGAATCATTTTGCCGTAAATATCTCAATGTCATAAAGGCATGACAGGGATATGCTGACTAACAAGCCCTTATATGAGCACAACCCTTTAAAGTTTACCAAAAACTTCACATTCATCCTCTCCAACAGTAGCTATCCTTGTTGTACAGATGGGGAGCATAGGGCCCTGGGAGATTGAGTCTCTAGTTATCCATCACTTCAGAGCACATAAGACTGAGGCAATCCAGGAAACCTGGTCTCCTGATTCCAAGTCCAAAATTAGTTCTACTATACCCCACTGGCTCTGGGATTATTATCAAGCAGGACCTTTGGAAAACTGATGACTGAAAAGAGAATAGATAAGTGATAGATGTTTTTTAGAAGTTTACATGTATGTTCCATGGACTAGAACAGGGGTCCTCAAACTTTTTAAACAGGGGGACAGTTCACTGTCCCTCAGACGGTTGGAGGGCCGGGCTATAGTTTAAATAAAACTATGAACAAATTCCTATGCACACTGCACATATCTTATTTTGAAGTAAAAAAACAAAACAGGAACAAATACAATATTTGTATTTGCATGTGGCCCGCGGGCCGTAGTTTGAGGACCCCTGGACTAGAGTCACCCTGGGCCACTGCCATCTTAATACGTGGGATCTGTCCAATATGAATATGACTAACTACTGTTAGGTAACCAAAGTAGATGGCAATGTCTTTGTGGAAAATGAGAAAAGCTGAAATACATTCTACTCTGTAAAGCACGCATCCTTTCTTGTCTCCCTGACACCTGCTTTCAGCCAGGCTATGATAGGAAAGTGTTTTCTGGTTGGGAACTTTCTGTCTACCACTGTTCTTAATTTAGACACTATTTAGGTCTCTAGTGACTGCACCCAAAGCTTTCAGTGGATTCCCAGAGAACATTGTAAGGTCCGTTGGCCTAATTCAACTAAGAAAATTAAGCAGAAATGATAGAATTTGGTAACCCAGCCAATCATGATCTTTCTCCATCCTGTGTTGTCTTCTATTCAACTCTTCCCATTAATCCTCCTCATCAGTTGCTGGACATCAGATTCCTGGGTAGGCAGAAAAATAATGCTTTGAAATTTGGCAACTCTTCTGGAGTTTCCCAAACCTTTACAGCAAAGTTCTGGCTTATTGTCATGTACTTCCTGGGCGACTTCTTGGCTTAAATAGCAGCATGAACTCTGGCTGACCATGAAGCACTTATGAAACAGCGTGGGCTTTGTGGCTACAAATTAAGGTCCAGGTCAGATTAGATGATCATATTATCCTGTTTACTACCTCAAACTGACTTGGAAACTAAGGAAGGAAAGGGCTGGGAAATATGAGCTGTAGAGAGCCAGTAGTTTTCAAATCCGCTAGAACCGTGGTCAGCAAACTGCGGCTCGTGAGCCACATGTGGCTCTTTGGCCCCTTGAATGTGGCTCTTCCTAAGCCTTAGGAGTACCCTAATTAATAACAATGTACCTACCTATATAGTTTAAGTTTAAAAAATTTGGCTCTCAAAAGAAATTTCAATCATTGTACTGTTGATATTTGGCTCTGTTGACTAATGAGTTTGCCGACCACTGACTGCTAGAAGAATGTGCTGACAAGCTTCTTTCTGGGAAAGTAGTACTGTACTTCCTCTCCATGAGAGATTCTGCAAAATTATTTAATTTGGATTATTTTTGATATCTAGACACTTCTATGTTCCAGCCTCAGATGAAGAAGAGAGAATGGGGTTTTGATTCAAAAGCCTGGGCTTAAATGCCTGGAACCTATTCTGAGCTGTGAGACTTTGGAGAAATCACCAAATGTCTGAGTCTGGTTTTTCTTGTCTATGAAGTAGGGATACTTTTCTCACATGAGATGCTGCCATTATTAAAAGGAATTGTGGCCCTAACCAGTTTGGCTCACTGGATAGAGCGTCGGCCTGCAGACTGAAGGGTCCCAGGTTCGATTCCGGTCAAGGGCATGTACCAGTAGGGGGTGTGCAGGAGGCAGCTGATCGATGTTTCTAACTCTCCCTCTCCTTCCCTCTTTGTAAAGAATCAATAAAATTTATTAAAAAATAAAAATAAATAATTAAAAATAAATAAAAGGAATTGTGGGTATTATAGGGTGTGTGATTGTCTAACCACTATGCTGTACACCTGAAACTAATACAAAATAATATCGCATATAAAAATTTTTAAATAAATACAATAAAATGCTTTGTGCATGAATTTGTTTGAGAAATTGTTGATCTTAAGTAAGCATATGATCCTCTGCTTTCTCCTTCTCTGTGCCTTTGTTCCATTTGTTTTATCCACTAGAATGGCTCTCTCGACATCTCTGTCAATTCAACCTAAATTCTACTTCTCTCACATAGCCTTGATCTCAGATATATGTGCCTCAAACATCTTAGATGAACTAATCTAACATCCCACAAAGCTGTCTCTTCAAGTTCTTCTGATGCATAGTCTATTCTATACTGTCCAGCACTACTCACACACTGTATGCCAAAAGTGAGCCATGTGACCTCTCTAAGCCTCAGGTACTGAACTGAGAATGGCAATGATCATACAGCCCCTACCTGTCTCACAAGATTCTTGTAGGAAACAGAAGTCCTTTTGCTGGAAACTAAAGATAATGATATACAAATCTGAAACGTTCTTGTTTTTAAGCCTTGCTTTCAGAATTTCATGAATTGTAGTAGCTTAGTCCTTTTCTTCATGTTCCAGAGAAAGCACGTTTTGCCTTGATCTGAATAACAACTGGTCAAGTCCCATTCTACCCCTACCCTCCTTCTAAGAGTAAAAGTGCACAGATACTTACCCTCTCTTAGGTCTCGGTCTATCTTGGGTGATGGTTTTTTCCCTGCTGACAATCCATGAACTTCTGCTCCTTCCACATTCACTCCTGAAGGGACCCTGCTTATTTAAAAGTGGAAATGGCAATTTCTCGTTGAATAAAGATGTTCAAAAGCAAAGATACTTTACCCAGGTACTCTATGACTCCATATTTTATATGCTCATTGTACAGAAGTCTACCTATCTTTCAAGAGAAAATAAAATGTCACTACCTTCATGCAGTTTTTTTTTTAATATATTGATTATAGGAAGAGAGAGAGAGAGAGAGAGAGAGAGAGAGAGAGAGAGAGAGAGAGAGAGAGAGAGAATCCTGTGTATCTGGACAACACTCCAAACAACTGAGCTACTGGAAGTTCATTTCTATTCCTTCATGGGTGTGTTCTATTTCACTTCTCTAAATTTTCTTAGCAATCTTTACTACAGTTAATTGTATCCATAACTTAGTCTCCCTAATTCAAGACTGAATCACAACCAATCTAGAAAAAATTATCATATGCATCTATATAATGCTCAGAGTGTCACATTATATGTCTTGAACATAGAGTGTTCATCACTGAACAATAATTGAACTAAAATAAATCACGTCCTAATGTAGTGGTTCTAAACTATTTCAAGAAGGAAGACACAAATTTGTGTCAAACTTTGCAAACACACAAATAATAGCATGATGGTTTTTCAAAATATGCACACATATTGAACACAACCAAATGTGCATATGCATTCTTGGATCTCTTGCAATAATTCCAGGGTAGCCTGAGGCTGAGTCTTTGACGTCTAGGGAAAGACCACAAGATTTTGAATAAGAAGATCTGGATGTGCTGTCCCTGGTGGTGTACGACTATAAAGGAGTCCTTTGCCTTGTCAGGCCCTCAGCTTTAAAATTTGAAAATGAATAGGCTTGTCCATGTGATCTCAGACATGTAACACCAACATTCTATGATCCCTTGAACTGTTCATGACAGGTAAATTGACTTTTGACTTCCATCATTTCAAAAAATGAGTTATCTTCCAATTGAGTTAGCAACACCTAGTATTTTAGCTTGCAGTAAAGCTTTCAAGCTTTATTATACTAATAAATTTTTAAAAATCCAATTTGCTCTGCTAGAGAATTACAGAATGTTTAACCCTCAGAGATCACCTGTTTCAATTCCTTAATTTGAATAAAAACATGAGACCCAGAGAGGAAAATAAATTACTCTAGGTTACACAGAAGTGACAGGAACAGCTGGGACCAGTTCCCAGTTTGGAATTCTTTTAATTATATCTTTTTGCCTATTCATAGAACTCAATTTCTTATAATAGGTCTGACTCTATATATTTCTTTTAATTAAAAATAAACAGTTAACAAACAATAGTATATTAGTTTTAGGTGTACAACATAGTGATTAGACATTTATATAACTTGCGATGTTATCCTCCCAGATAAGTCTAATACCCATCTGATACCATAAATAGTTACTACAATATTATTGACTATATCCCTATGCTGTACTTTACATCCCTGTGACTGTTTTCATAACTAGCAATTTATACATCTTAATCCCTTTCCCCTTTCACCCATTCCCCCATCTGGCAACCATAATTGAAATTTTTTTAAAAGGAAAATGAATTCTATACCTTTGAAAAATATTTTAAAATTAAACAGTTGGTGTTCTGAATAGAGAACTCACCGATTCTCATCCTGTCGTCCTCCATATCGAATCCAATAGTTCTATTTTAAATTAAACATGGTTTTTAATTAGTTTTGTCACTAAAACATGACTTACAGAAATAGAATACCTATAAAACACTCCAAAGGCCTAAAATGTTATGAAACATTCATGTTATATATGATACTTTATATTTTTAGTTAAAAGTAATAGAAAGAAAGGCTAAGATTAATACAATTTTGATAAAGACAAAATAATGCACAGATTTTTTTTAAAATATCATGGAATTGCCCTAGCTGGCTTGGCTCAGTTGAGAGAGCGTCGGCCTGTGGACTGACTGGTCCCAGGTTCGATTCTGGTCAAGGGCACATGCCTGGGTTGTGGGCTCGATCCCCAGTGTGGGGCATGTAGGAGGCAGCCGATCAATGATTCTCTCTCAGCATTGATGTTTTTATCTCTTTCTCCCTCTCCCTTCCTCTCTGTAAAAAATTAATAAAATATATTTTTTTAAAAATCATCCAGTCTAATTCTCTTATGTTTTATGAATAAAACAAACACAAAGTCCAGCTCAATCATCTCTACAGGACTATAAAAGTGACCAAGTGGCTTTTTCTGGGGTCTCAGAATTATGCAGTTTTGAAAAAAAAATCCTTTGTAGGACTAGATAAAACTATTAGAAATGTTACATTAGAATTGGTAAATTAAAATTAACCTAATTTTTTTAAATGTGCCAATAAAACATGATATAACTAAGACAGAAATGAAAAGAATATGTTACAAATAGGATATTTTCAAATAGTGTTTTTTATAAACATATAACATGCAAACTGTATAAAGAACACATATAATAGCTAACAGATAAATGAACAAAAAGTATGTCCAGACAATTCAAATTAGAGGAAAAATAATAATTAATAATATGTGAAAAGTTTGTTTTTACTGACCATCAAAGGAATACAAATTAATGCAACAATGATGTACCATTTTGTATATAATATATGATTAATACACATTATTTTAAAATGTTATTTCTCATTGCTGAGATGTTTGTAGTAAACTGGTATTTTTATGCATTGCTAGGAGCATTAAAGGTCAGAAAACACTCTTAGAAAAGCAATTTCAAGAACTTTAAAACTTCTCATATCCCTGAATGGCAGAGTAATCCCACTCCTGGGAATTGATTCAAACAGTGTAGTTCAACAGAAAAATGCTTAATGCATTAAGTATTAGAGAAAACAAATCAAATGTTCAGCATCATGAGAAGAGTTTATTTATTGAACATCAATTGTATATATGTAGCTAAAATAATTTTAGAAACTGTAAAAATATAGAAATTGCTTATGGTTCCTGAAATAAAAATCAATACAGAAACATATCTATATGCCACAGTACTAGTTCTGCCAAAGATATGTCTTCATATGAAGAACAATTAAACAAGTGAAGAAAAGTTAGCATGTGGGTACTATAATCATGAGTGATTTGTCCTTTTTGAAGTTTTTAAAATGTTTTAAATGTTTAAGAGAAAATACAAATGCATTCATAATTCAGGAAATAAAACAAACCTGAGGCAAATGTATCATGTACAAAGTACTTCACTTCTATCCTAACAAATTTGCTTTTGACTTAGGATCTCAGTGGTATGGAAATCTATAAAAATCTTTTAAAGTTTATCACTTATCCTATATAATAAAAGCATAGTATGCAAATTGTCCCCTCAACTGGGAGTTCGTCCGGGAGTTTGACCAGGGGGCAGGGCTGGCCAGGGGAAGGGAGGGAGGCCTTGGCCAGCGGTGGCAGGCAGCCAGGGGAAGAGAGAGAGTACCCGGCTGGCGGCTGGCAGCTAGGGACCCTACCAGTAAATGAATTTCGTGCACTGAGCCTCTAGTCTATATATATATATGCTAAGCCTAATATGCTAAGTGTCCAATCATTTGATCATTCAACCAGTTGCTATGATGTGCACTGACCACCAGAGGGCAGACACTCTGGTTGGTTAGCTTGCTGCTGGAGTCCAGCCAATTGGGACTAGGTGAGACAGCCAGACACACCCTGGAACCTTCCGGCAGGCCCTCCCCAGCCCCGATCATGCACCAGTGGGGTCTCTCAACTTGACCTGTGCCCTCTCACAATCCAGGACCCCTTGGGGGATGTCAGAGAGCCAGTTTTGGCCTGATCCCCACAGGCCAGGCCGAGGGACCCCACCGGTGAACAAATCCGTGCACCGGGCCTCTAGTATTGAATCATTCACACATATCCTCTTTTTGTTCATGCAGGGGATTAGAATCTTCAACAAACAAGACTGGGTAATAAAAGTATAAAGAAAATGCCCACTGAACAGTTCTTTTAAAAAACACTCCCTTTTTCCTTTTTGCTCTTACCGGTTCAGTGTATGAAAACCCCAGGCCCTCTGCAGCCGATTTTATTAGTTCTGATTCCAGTTTATGACGCTTCACAAACACAGCCAAATCCTAGAGGAGAAAAATATGAAAGAAAAATTTAAATTTAAATAACAGTTAAGAGGTATAATAAGCATTTAAGTGGAAATAGGTTTTATTAGACAGTGACAGTAAGCAAAAAGAAAAAAAAGAAAAAGAAAAGAAAAACAGAGCTGCAAAAATGTCTCCATCTCAACAGGCTTTTACATATGAAAAGCTAGTACATATGAAAAAACATGCTCCTGGAATTAACAAAGTTCAAAAGAACCAAGTTCTAGAACCGTTACTAAATTTTCAGGTATATTTAAGTGCAGTATTATATTTTTTACTAACTCTCCCTGGAGCACCTAGTAGAATGCAGAATTCCTTCTGAGAACATTGATCTCACCTCTCGGGCCTCGATGGATGCCAGGTCCATGCTGTCGTCCAGCAGGCTCTCATAGTAATCCACATTGTCTAGGACATCCTGGTCATCCGGATGGAGAAGAAGATAGGCCTTGGCACACTCTAGGGCTTTCACATATTCACCAACTGAAAGATCAAGGAGTTGTAGCATTAGAGTCAGCTGAGGTCTGTCTAAAGGAGGTTGAAGGATACTTCAACATGTATGTGAAAAGTCAGTATTATATGTCAATAAGGGAAGATAGCAATCAGAAATAGTTATAGGTAGAAGAAACACGGTTTCAGGTATTCCAAATGTACTACTTTGGTCATCTTTGATGCTAGTTGTTTTACATAAATTATCAAAAGTTTCCATCTGAAGATGTATGCTGACAACTTATATTATTTAATATAGATACACAGAATGGAATTTTAATTGTTAATTCTGATTTTTGTACTGAGTTTGACAACACAGTACCTAAGACTAATTTCAGCAATCAAAATTATATTCAGTGCTCTTAAATATAAGAAAAGATGCTCAGTCTCTTTCTTAGATAAATGGAAATTAAACTATATTGAGATATTATTTTTCACCTAATAGATTGGGACAATTTGATATCTGACAATTTGATAATATATTCTGTTGATGAGCAATAAAAAATGTACTCAATGGAGAAAAAATTGGCAACATCTATTAAAATTACAAACAAATAAACCATTTAATCATAGAATTCCAACTTATAGGTATTATGTGCAAATGTAAAATAAGATATGTAAAATGTTATTCATTTTATCATTGATTATCATAAAAATTATAAAATACAATACCCATCAGTAAAGAATCACATGAAATAAATTATATGATATGCAGATGTAAAAAAAATTAATGAGGAAGGTCTGTATGTATTGATACAATTAGGTTGAGTCATATAAAATTAACCAAATTTGACCTTAAGCAAATATAGGCCAAACCTACTAAAAAAGTCAGATATGTATTTTTAGGTAAAGAAATCAATGTAGAGAACAGTGTAAATAATATGCTATCTTCATTGTGTAAGATGCAGAAATAAGTCAGGGTGTGTGTGTGTGTGTGTGTGTGTGTGTGTGTGTGTGTGGTGTTGTGTATGTGTGTATTGTTTCCATATAAACTTTTTAGAGGGATAAATAAGAAACTATGTTGCAGGACATAACATCAGGCTGTGAGGAAAAGGAAGGGGGGGGCTCTTATGATATTTGGTCTCTGAACCTGTGAATATATTACCTTTTATAATTAAATCGAAAAAAAAATTGAAAATCACATAAAATGTCAGTCTAGTATCATTTCCAGGACATTATCACAGCATTTCCCATTTACAGTTTCACCTCCTGCTCCTCTTGTCCTGAGCTATGCTGATGTGAGAGGAGAGAGCGATTCTGTAATGAGGAGCGCCACCCCTGGCCTGCAAAGGTCTTCACGGATAACCCACGCTTTACCTCGATAGTAGGCAAACTGTAGGTAGTCATAATGCAGGGGAAGAAAGTTCTCAATCGGGGAGAGGCGGCCAGGGCGGGTGGCAAGTTCCCTCACGCACTCATGCTGACAAACAAGCACCTGCACGTAGTGATCTGGAAGACAAGAGCCCACAGTGGGTCCCCCCAGTCAGCTCAATGTCCAGACCTCAGTTAGAGCCACAGTAGCAACAGGGCATTCCTCACCTCACCACACCTGGGAACCATATCATTATTGTCCTCACTCCATGACCAGAAATCCTTTTCACCAAGGGAGTTAAGTGACTTGCCAAGGCCTCCTAGCCAGTGATCGCTATAATAATTAACAGTAGAGTCAAGCTCTAGCCAGTTTGGCTCAGTGGATAGAGCGTCAGCCTGAGGACTGAAGAGTCCCGGGTTCGATTCCAGTCAAGAGCATAGGGCCTGCAGGAAGGGATGTGCAAGAGGCAGCCAATCAATGATTCTCTCTCATCATTGATGTTTCTCTCCTTTTCTCTCTTAAATCAATAAAAATATATATTTTTTTAAAAATAGTAGATTCCAAATCGTCTGTCTTCTGGTCTTGTGTCTGTACTGCCCTCTTCCCTTCCCTGTACCCTGTACATCTCCTAAAAGTGACATAGGCCATCTCACCCCACTCACACCCAGGTGAATAGCTCACTCTCCTATTATAACAACTTCAGAGCCTCTTTTTGGATATGTTAATAGGCTGAAATAGGCCAGAGTCAAAATATGAAGTTTGGGTCCCGGTTTTGTTAAGGACTAGTTGAGAGAAAGGAACTGTCCTGTAGGGACAGTTGGGGAGTTCCCTGCAGAGAAGTAAAGGAGAATGCTCTTTCTGTATATTAACATCTTCAGGCAACTTCTCCTAAAGGGGAAATAAAAACAATATTCCTTTACAGCTATAGCGTAGGAACCCATTTGGCCCAATTACAAATTAGTCCAACAACTGGACAAAATTTAGCTATGCCAAATCCTAATACCGTAGGGAATCGTAAAATAAGAGAAGGATGAAAGCTAAATAACTTAAATAAGCACTTTGCCTCTCTGTGTTCCCATTTTTTTGTTCCCATTCTCCTTGCCTGCAAACAGACCACGATCCTGAAGTATAAGGGTTTTCATGCTTCCTTTAGATGTGGGCTCTGGCTTATCTAAGCATGAGCTGAGGAAACACAAGTGGCTAATGAACCAGAGGATAAAAAAACAACACACTTGCTATATTTTGCCCCGATTTTGATTTTTACAATGAAGATGAAGGTAGTCTTTGCCAGCAAGAGAATAAATAGTTCATTCATGCTCGTGCTGAGTGCGCGGCTTCTCTTGAGAATGATGACTGTACGATTTAATTTACCACAACTGCCTTCTTTCAAAAGCTACTCAGTTAGGCAGAGTTCAAATTATATCTCGATGACCTTGAAGAAGAACCCCAAACCACAACAGGAAGGAAAGGTACATTTTCTGGTACATTAAAAAAAGAGTGTGCCATCCGGCCACGGTGGCTCAGTGGTTGAGTGTCGACCCATGAACCAGGAGGTCATGGTTCGATTCCTGGTCAGAGCACATGCCTGGGCATGCAGAAGGCAGTCTATCGATGATTCTCTCTCATTATTGATGTTTCTGTCTCTCTCTCTCCCTCTCCCTTCCTCTCTGAGATCAATAAAAAATAAAATTTTTTTTTTAAAAAGTGTGCTATTTTTTACATAAGCTGGCCAACTCAAGCCAATGTAGCATAGCTAACAGAATCCGTGCTGTCCATTGATTCTTATCTCCAGGTGGGGGAATGTGAGGGAAAGAATGAGTTCTGTTTATTTGATTAGAATATTAGAAACAAATAGCTAGCTATTTTATTTCTTAAGAAAATAACAACAAACAACCCTCAACTGTCTTCTCTTAGTTAGCTGGTCATTTACCTTAGCTGGTCACACTCCTAATTCCAAATGACAAGCAAAAGGAAAAGGTGGGAAACACATCCACCGAGAACTCAAAACTTGAATAAAAGTATTTTTCAAAGCAAGATGTAAATAGCAGCAAAGTAAAAGTGACACAATAATAGCCTTTAGGGCTTCAACAAGCATTACTAGTAATAAATAACTGTATTCAGAAAGCATTTGTATATTTCTCCAATTTTTAATGGTCTTCTAACTCTAAAAATTCAAATATTCTGGCTTTCTAAACACATTTATGTTTTAAAAGCCAGTTTTACTCCACATTTAGGACAGTTTTGAACCAAACAAGAATTTACATAGAGTTATAATGTCACTTTTTATTAGTTGTATTCCTTGCTTCTTTTACCAAACATTATTGTGCAATTAATATGTTTCTAATAAGTTTAGATCCAAGACACTGTGTGGTAATACTTTTTAAAATTTCTTTCTCATAAAAAATTGAATATGTTTCAAATTCCCAAGACTTACCATATTACTATAATCCTATATAATAAAAGAGAAACATGATAATTGGCGTACGACCGCTACCCTTCCCATTGGCTAATCAGGGCAATATGCAACTTAACTGCCAGCCAAGATGGCGGCCAGCAGCCAGGCAGCTTGAAACTAACATGAGGCTTGCTTGCTTCAGTGACAGAGGAAACCAACATTCCCCGCCTGCCTTGCCGGCCTCTGAGCTTGCAGCTTGAAACATTGTTACAAATATAGAAGCTAAACAAAACCCCAGAAACCAGCTTTCAGCGAGCCTGGGATCTCAGAGCTGGAGTTGATACATTGTTTCGATTATAGAACCGAAACAAACTGGATACCTTCTTCAGCAGCAGAAGCCTCAGAGCTGGAGCCAGAGCTAAAGCTGGCGCAGAATAAAAAAAAAGAAAAAAAGGAGCAGTTGGGAGCTTCAGTCGGCCTGAAAACAGCCCTCAGCCCCTCACCCAGACTGGCCAGGCACCCCAGTGGGGACCCCCACCCTGAAGGGTGTGTGACCAGCTGCAAACAGCCATCATTCCCTCACCCAGGTTGGCCAGGCACCCCAGTGGGGAACCCCACCCTGAAGGGTGTGTGACCAGCTGCAAACAGCCATCGTCCCCTCACCCAGGCTGCCCAGGCACCCCAGTGGGGACCCCCACCCTGATCCAGGACACCCTTCAGGGCAAACCATCCAGCCCCACCCATGCACCAGGCCTCTATCCTATATAGTAAAAGGGTAATATGCCTTCCAGCACCGGGATCAGTGGAGCCGAGAGGCCTCCCGGCACTGGGATCAGCGTGACAGGGGGCAGCGCCCAAACCCCCTTGATCACCCTGCGGCTCTGTGTGTGACAGGGTGCGGCGCCCCAACACCCCCCCCCCCCACGGGCCCTGCTCTGTGTGTGATGGGGTAGAGCCATAACCTCCCCATTGGCCCTGCCCTGAGTGTGACAGTGGCAGCGCCCCAACCCCCACATCCGCCCTGGCCTGAGTGTGACAGGGGGCGGTGCCCCCAACTCCCCTATCGGCCCTACTCTGTGAGTGACAGGGGAGAGCTCCTCAACCACCTGATCGGCCCTGCTCTGTGCATGACAGGGTATGGAGCCCCAACCCCCCTGATGGGCCCTGCTCTGTGCATGACAGGGGGCAGCACCCCAACCCCCTGATTGGCCCTGCTCTGTGCATGACGGGGGGTGGCACCGCAACCTCCCCATCGACCCTGCCTTGAGTGTGACGGGGAGGTGCCCCAACCCCCCAATCGGCCCTACCCTGAGCATGACTGGGGGTGGCATCGCAACCTCCTGATCCGCCCTGCTCTGTGCATGACAGGGGGCGGCACCCCAACTCCCCAATCGGCCCTTCTCTGAGCCCGACCAGGGGCTGCACCTAGGGATTGGGACTGCCTTCTGCCACCCGGGAGCAGGCCTAAGCCAGCAGGTCATTATCTCCCAAGGGGTCCCAGACTGCGAGAGGGCACAGGCCGGGCTGAGGGACCCCCCTTCCTCCCCGAGTGCATAAATTTTTGTGCACCAGACCTCTAGTATATAATATTTGGCTTGAACTTAAAGGACTATGACTTTTTCTTAAATCAATTTTCTTTACTGGAAGTGGGCGTCATGGTGTTGGAAGTCATGTTAAGTGTTAAGAGCCTGAGTTAGGAGATCTCTCTTCTTTTCCAGATAATAGCATGCTGTGGTGACCTTGAGGAAATTACTAAATGTTAAGCTGTGGGGAATTGTTAGTCAATTTTCCTAAACCAGATCTAGGACATTTGCCAAGGCTGTTTAGTAACCATTGGTAGAGGCAGGCACGTGAAGAGGCAAATGTGGAAGTGGAGGGAGAACACATATCATAAAAAGCCATAAGGTAGTAAACTATAATAAAGTATTTCTCTGTAGAGAAACACACAGCACTTAAAATGTAAAACACATGCAACTGGCATTTAAATGAGCAGTGCTCACAAAAATGCAGGCAAATGGTTCTGGCAGAAGCCCCATGAAACACAACTCTGGGGAAAAATTCCTCAATAATTCAAATATTGGTATCGATTTTAAGTGAATTTAGTTGATTTAGGGTAACCAAGTGTGTGGCAAGTTGGTCATTTGACAGATCAATTTTCAGTCTAACTTCCTTGTCTAATGTAAAAGATATTTCCCCAAGTGCCCCACTAAAGGACTTCAACAATGTATGACCTACATTTTCACTGTATAAATACAGAGTATTATTAACCCTTTTAATCTTTGCAGTATAACTGATGAATATGTCCTCTCCTTTGGTTATTCAACCCATTCATGTAACGCATATTTACTAAGAACCTACTATTTGCCAGACTCTGTACTTATGTACTGAGGACTGGGCACTGAACAAGACCGGACATTAGCCAGTGATAGAGGAAGAGGGTATTTAGAAGGTCTGTAAGTGGAAATGAGCTTGGCATATGCAAAGAATTAAAAGAACTACAGTAGGAATGTGTCACTAAGAGGGGAGGGGGGAAAGAGGATGAAAATGTAGACAAGTATGTCCTCCTTGTTAAAGGTTTTGGGTTTTATTCCAAGTGCAATGGAAGCCACGAGGGTTTTCAGCATGTCTGTGAGTACACTTTCCCTTTTTTGAGAAGACTACTCTGTCGGCCTACACACAGGTTCTCAACCTTCCTAATGCTGCATCCCTTTAATACAGTTCCTCATGTTGTGGTGACCCCCAACCATAAAATTATTTTCATTGCTATTTCATAACTATAGTTTTGCTACTGTTATGAATTGTAATGTAAATATCTGATATGCAGGATGTATTTAAAGGGGTCGCGACCCACAGGTTGAGTCCTACAGAGCCCTACACTGGGCCCTACAGAGTAAAACCTGAAGAGGACGTAAGGACCAGCAAGGAGGCTATCACAGTGGCTTAGCGAAAATATACTGTTGATTTGAAGCAGGGTGGTAGTGAAAGAGGTGAAGAGAACCAGGGAATCTTAAGTACTATTAGAAGGGGACATCTATCAAGGTTTGATAACAAATTAGAGGGGTACAGGAATTGAGGGAAATTTTGTATTGAAAGATAACTTCTTGAGGTTTGGTTTAAGCTACTAGGTAAGTGGCACTTTCTATGGAGAGAGAAAGCACTGAAAGTTGGGGAGAGCATACTGACTTCATGAATTTATGTTTCTATGAGTATATGTGAAGTTGAACGCTATTTTTCATCTATAATAATAAAAGCGTAATATGCAAATTGACCAAACGACTGAACAGCAGAACTACCATCCAGACGACCACACTATGACACTCACTGGCATCGGGGCAGCCAAGGAAGGTGCGATGTGATTGATCGGGGGGCCCTAATATCACTCCACAATTGCCCCACAGAGGAAGGCCCAGGCCAGCCAAGCAATCGCACCTCATGCCTGTGCCTGTGGCCTGCAGAGGGAGACAACTGGTGTGGGGGACGGGGGAGCTGCACTGCATAGATGGCAAGCAATGGCAGCAGCAGGGGGAGGTCAGCTGCTGGCAGTAGGGGAAAGGAAAGCCCCAATAGGCCCTGATTGCCGTCCAGGCCTAGGGACCCTACCGGAGGGATCCCGGATTGCAAGAGGGCACAGGCTGGGCTGAAGGATACTCCACTCCCCGTGCATGAATTTTGTGTACCAGGCCTCTACTATTTTTATAACCTGGAACATACTACACACTCAACAATTATTTGTTAAACATTTGTTATTGAATAAATCACCTTTTGCTCATTTTTTCAATTGTGTAAACCTTTAAAACATGGGGCCCCAGAGTGAGAAATGTCTAGTCTGGATTCCAAGTTTCACTTTAATCACATTACTTAGTCTTCCTGAGGTACAAATTCCTCATTTTTTAAAAAAGAAGAGAGTGAATAACAATAGTATCTACACAAGAAGTTGTTTAGAGAATTAAAAGAGAGATAAAGAAGTAAAGTGCTTTGTATATTGTAACTGCAAAGTGAGAGTTTGTTATTATTATTACTACTAGTAAGTAACAAATAAATTACTACTCATAATAATTTGCATGCTCCATTTAAATATTAAGTATACTAACACTTTGCCTATAATATTTTTTTTTTCAGTTTTTCCCACTTGTCCTTTGTAAATCAGCTTGACTTACTGTATCTTTTGTGTTTGTCTTATTAAGGTCTACCTTTTTCTTCATATTTCTTGTTTTTGCCTGCAAATAAGAGCTTTTCCTCTCCTACTATTACACAAATGTTCTACTGCATTTTCTTCTAACAGTTTTATTTTTACACCTACATTATTAATATAAATAGAATACATTTTTGTGTACATTTTTATATACACCAGAAAACTCACTTCCCACCACAAATGGTTAAGTAGTTAACCTCCTCACTTAATGTAGAATGTATATTACCTACTATTTTAAATACTACTTTGTAACACATTAAATTCTCACATATAATAGAATACCCTTTTAAATCATTAAAGAATACTATATAAAAGTATTCACTACTACATTGTTTATAGGAATAATAAATTGCAACTTCCTTAATATTCATCAGTAAAAAACTGTTCGAATAAATTGTGCTGTCACCATATAATGGAACATTGTGCAACCATTAAATACAATAAGGTAGATCTCCATGTACTTACATGAGAAGAAGTCCACAGTACATTGTTAAGCATAAAATAAAATAAAAAAATATGCTGGTAATTAGTATTTATAGTATTGTCCTATTTTTATAAAAAATAGAATTATCTCACATAAATATTTAGATATGCATCTGAAAATGTTTGGGAGCACAGTCACCAAAATTTAAACTACATAAATGTATCTACAAGCAGATATGAGTGTTTAGATTATGAGAATCTTTCACTTCTTACCATATATATATATATATATATATATATACACATATACAGTGGGGCCTTGACTTACGACTGTCCCGACTAATGAGTTTTTCGAGATATGAGCCGTCTCTCGGCCGATTTTTTGCTTTGAGTTGCGAGCTAAAATTCGGGTTACGAGCCAGCTTCAGATACCCCACCGCTAGTTGGCACAGCGAACGTCACAGTGAATGCCACAACATCAGCCCAGCATTCAATTCATTGTAATGGTGAAAATTGATTTGACATACGAGTAATTTGAGTTATGAGCTCAGTCACGGAACGAATTAACTCGTAAGTCAAGGCCCCACTGTGTGTGTGTGTGTGTGTGTGTGTGTGTATATATATATATATATATATATATATATATACACTTCTATGTTGTTGAAATATTTTTAGAGATTACATGTAGTATTTCTATAATCATAAAATAAATAAAAGAAAAAAAGTAAATTTTACCTGCAATAGCTTCATAGAGACCAGCTTTATACCTTAAATAATCATACTCTTCAAATCTCTGAGGCCCCTCACACAGGGCTCGACACTCTGTATCTTCATTGAAATATTCTCTCAAAGCTTGTTCAAAGTACTTGATAGCTTGGTCAAAGTCATCAGCCTCGTAATGTTTGACTCCTGCACTGTAACTCTCCTGCAAAGACACAGAAAAAATTTTTTTTCAAATAGCACCCACCCACAGGGCACTTGGATAGCAGGGTTCATGCAGACTCGGGACCAATCAGGCAGGTGGGATATTGGACTCCTGCGCTGTAACAGGGTAAAAAAGGATGGCACTGGGAGGTGAAGTATGACTTCCCCAGTTTCAACTAATTGTAGATAAGAAAGGACTTAACTGGGCAACTAATGTGGTGTCTGTCAATTTCATTTTCTTCCTGAACACACTCAAGACTATACTGTCTGCACCTGAAACCTCTATAATTCTTACAAGGAGAAGCCAACAGTAGGATTGGCAGGAGAAGCACCGCGGGCTTACGAGAGGCAGTTAAATAGGTACAGGTGCTTGGTATCTATGATCTAGCCCAGTGATGGTGAACCTTTTGAGCTCGGCGTGTCAGCATTTTGAAAAACCCTAACTTAACTCTGGTGCCGTGTCACATATAGAAATATTTTGATATTTGCAAACACAGTAAAACAAAGATTTATATTTTTGATATTTATTTTATATATTTAAATGCCATTTAACAAAGAAAAATCAACCAAAAAAATGAGTTTGCGTGTCACCTCTGACACGCGTGTCATAGGTTCGCCATCACTGATCTAGCCCTACTTGGGCAATTAAACATACATGTAACCCAGGAGGGGATGTCATGGGGGTCTCTGGCAGCCACAGGGGAGACTCCAAATCCCAAAAGGGTTTTGGTCCCAGGTATGGAAAGGGGCTGAAAATAGGACCTTGCTGGGGAGCGGAGAATAACCTGTTGTTGCCAGCACCCCGGGTTAATACCCTAGAGCTAGTGTATTAACCTGGCCCTGGGAAACTCAAACTGGTACCTGCTGGTGCGCTCCCCCAGCCCCATGGGGGGAGGAGGGTCTTGCCCCGGGCTTGCTCTTATAACCTACCATAATTGATAAGTGGCCAACTACTATTCCATCTGGCAGATTTGTATTCCTCTTCTCACCACTAGTATTCTTGGCTGGAGGGGATGTCACTTGTTAAAAGGTATGGTATAGAAGACCAGAAAGACCACATGAACAAGCCACTATTTTTACACAGGATAGAGCAATGGCCTGTATACTACCCACTAGTGCTCATTTGCCTCTGTTGGTACCTACTAAACATTTGTCTTATTCTCCTTAGTTCAGTGCAGGCTCACAGCTTTGCAAGATGGGCTAATGAAGTGGCTCTCAGGTCCAATGTTGCAGACTGTTAGGTTTGTTAATAAAGTGTCCCTCTTTACTACTGCTGGGCTGCCTTGGAGAACAAATCCGGTCAACCTGACAGAATGGTCCAATCTTAACATAATTTAAAAATGTTCTTGGGACTGACAATCAACTTTATGTACTTTGATACGAGTACATATAAATCTATTATATATCTTTATTATTCCTTTACTATATGCTATATGACTGCTGTAAAAAAACAAATGTAATGTCTCACCCACCCTCCTCCCTCTCCAGGATATATGTGGAAAATATATAGGCAGATTGTATGGGAATGGAAAGGAAAGCATCCATGTTGGGGTGGAATGTGTGGTAAATGGGAACATGGGCCCCATCTCATGCTTCAACTCCCCCTGGAAAATATAGTGACAGCCTCTGTAGATGGACTGTTATACATTGGGATAGGCAGGACTCCACCCTCCCCTCTCCTTTGGCAGTAAGATGCTTTCCGTAAGAAACTAATCTCATAGATATAAGACTTAAAAGTAATGGGGAATGACAGGGAAGGGGCACTAAATAGAAATAGAATCACAGTTGTTTGATAGCTACTCACTATAAAGAGATTTCCTTACAAATCCTGGGGAACTAAAGGACATGTTATAACAAGGAGAACAGCTCTAGCCAGTTTGCCCAGTGGATATCAGCCTGCAGACTGAAGGTTCCCAGGTTCGATTCCAGCCAAGGGCACATGCCCAGGTTGTAGGCTCAATCCCCAGTGTGAGGCGTGCAGGAGGCAGCCGATCAATGATTCTCTCTCATCATTGATGTTTCCATCTCTCTCTCCCTCTCCCTTCCTCTCTGAAATCAATAAAGCAATATTAAAAAAAAGAAAAAAAGAGAAGGAAGGAGAACAGGCCCTGGAGATAAGGCAGTCCAGAGCCCAGATCAAGGACAGAAGCTATCTGAAGGGAGATAGCGTTTGGGGCTAATCTTTGAAGCACATGTGGCTAATCTTTACAAATACAATGAAAGAGACACACCCTGGGAACTCACTAACTTTAAAATTTTTCCCAACCACTAACCTTATATAAGAGCTTGTTTAAAATGAACTGTTAGAGCCATCTTTTCAAGGTGTTACACTTCTGCTCCTCCCTCAGATTGCTGACTTTCTAATTAATAAATGCACCACAAAGATTCAACCTCGTCTCTACTTATTTGTAGGTAGCAGCAGACAGCTCAAACCCTTTCATGTCCTGTTTCATATTGACTGATGGAATTGTGACATATGGGGCTGAAAGATAGATAGAGGAACTGCACAATTATGAGAAAATTATGAGATCTTGTAGTTATTAGCTAGAGACCTTAGTATGCCAGATCATATATTGGCAGAGGAGGTTACCAAGCTCCTTTAATTTTATATTATCACAAATGTGCTATAGTTATAATGTGTATTGACACATTTCTCTTCATCTTACTTAAAGAGCAATGTGATTTTGTGCTGGCTACAGTACTAAATCCTGGGCTTTTTCTGGCTGCATGGGACCTAGTCCTTCCCCCCACCCCCAAAAAAGACGATACTTTCTAGTCCTTTTGAATGTAGGTAGGGCCATGCAACAAAATGCAGGAAGATTGATGGGGGTGGACATGACAACCATTTCCTGGCCTGGCCCAGTTGAAAAAATAAGGGGGGAGGGGAGGCTTCCATTTAAAATCTTCCTCTCTTATCATTTTATTTAATCATCGTGGAGTCCACATGTTGAGAATAGAAATGTCTCTAATTGTAAAAGAAGCCCTTCCAATATATTATCACCTTAAGTAAACAAATAATTATATAGCTTGAAACCAAAACCCCAGAATTTGAAAGTACAGGTACAAGGGAAAAACCACGGGGACTTGGAGCTAGGAAACTATAGTGTGACCTGAGCAGTTCACATTGGCTCAAGTCCCAGGTGGAAAATAATGCTGGCGGGGGAGCTGAAGCTGAGAAAGGGTTACAGATATTTATATAATATTCTACTTTTCACCGTGTCAAACTGATTTTCTAAAATAATTTTCATTGTCTCTCAATTTTTTAACCATGATAATTATAACATTTTATGTAATAACTCTAGAAGTATAAAAATGTCACTGTTTTGGAAATCAGGAACCATTTTGAGATATCCATTCACAGGAATCTGCTTTGAGGCAAATGAAACTTAGGAGCATTTAGCTCCACATGGTTGGCAGGGGTCCCCAGAGCTCACCAGGTGTGGTCTGGCTTCTCGATCTACCAATTGGGATTCTTCGACGCCGGCCATTGTTCTGTAATTCTCAATGTTCTGCTGCATTTCCATGTGTTCAGGATTGGCCATGAAAAATGTGTGCCCTGCTTCCACTGCTTTTTCCAACTGGTTAAGCTGTGGAGAAGAAAAAAAAAAAAAAAAGGATCAAATAAAGGTAAATATTTCTAAACCAGGCTCAGTACTAGGCTTGAAAGTGACAGTTCACATTCACGATATTAAACCTCCATCCCAAAGGGCAGGAGGTTAATAAATAGTACTACTAAAATGACATGTGGATGATTTGGTTTTAGTGAGAATGGATACATGTACTTTGTTACAAGTTCATTCTCTTCCCCTCTTTTCTAAGTCATCTGTGTTTTCTGGAAATTGAATCTTCAATTTGTTTTATAATTAATCAAAATAAAAAGCTGCCAGTGCTGTGCCACTTCTAATTCATATTTTCAACATCTTTTTCTTCTATTTTCTCTTCATTTCTTTTTGTCCCTTTTGCATTAGTCCTAACAATGGGAGTATAAACACACCTATGATTTTCCAAAACATGGGATTGGATGTATCATCTACTACACCAAGCGTGTTGCCAGGCTTTAGAATATGAAGAATACGAAGTTGTAAGATTAAATTATTCTAATAAGAGATGGGAAATATAGCACATACAATGTTCTACCACACTCCTTTGACTGAGGTATTTGATTTCAAATTTACAAGTTTGATTCTCATTAATTCAAAAGGAAGAACTTTTAATAACCACTATACTATAAGAAGACACTATAAATCTTCTCCTAACCCACTTAATATACTGCTTTCCATGTAACATACAGTGATAAATTTTTAACAAAATGGAATTAAATTTACTCAATTTAAGACATGTTTCCTTATGCTTTAGTCATGAAGAATGTCTGTAGATAGATCCATTTGCCCCATATCAGAAAACTGAATATTAGTAGCCTTTTCCATGGTAAATCCAAATAAAGTTTGATCTATTTTAAAGTATAAAGAATTAAAAACTAATTGTTCCTGAACAAGTAAATGTAAAATCATGGAATAGCATAGAAGATTCAACTTAGTATACTTTTAACAGTTTGGCCACTCAACTATGAGTAACATAAAGTCCCCAGTAATTGCATCTCATGATATATAAAGAATCTTAACACTTACCTCAGAAAAGATAAACTGGCTTATTTCAAAACCTGACATCCTTAAAGTTGTCTAATAATAGTAAAATGTTCCCCATTCCCCTTTAATTTTCATATTACTACCTACTGGCATTCCTTCCATTAAATCTCATCTGAAATCAACTTTCCCTACCACTTTGATTTTGTTCTCAATTGTATGCTCCCAGAATTATTTTGACTGTCAAAATCACTAATTTTGGACCTCGTTTCTTTCTCAATATCTCACACACTAAATTTCCTCAATATCTCACACACTAACTCAAATAAATATGAATTTTGTGGACATCTACATAGCAGCAAGTATATAGGTATAGAGGAAAAAGACTAGGTTGTAAATTGGGTGATGGTGTGAACCTGGAAAATGCCATCTAAGCATTTGTGCCTCAATTCTCCTTTAAGAAAAATGCCCATAAAACACCCATACCACCATCTACTACATAGGGTTTTGGAAGAAATTAATTGTGCAATATATATGAATGTGCTTCAGAAATCATTAAAACTCAAATAAAATAACATAATACAACTTATACATGATCTATCAGTTGCAAGGATGTAAATATGTTCTCCTTAATAATGGATATCCTCCTATATAATAAAGAGCTAATATGCTAATTAGACCAGATGGCAGAATGACCTTCCAGAATGACATTCCAGGATTACCTTCTAGAACAACCAGTGGGTGGGAGTTGGGGCCACAAGGCAGCTGGGGCTGCTGGGAGGGCTAAACCCCTTGGACAAATTTTGTGCATGGGGCCTCTGGTAGTATATAATGCTCATGGATACATAATTTGTAAGTATTGTTAAGGTTCTTGTGGTTGTGAAAACTGCCTCCAGTTAAGAGTCAAACTATAAGTCATGAGCAAAACAGACTTGCACTGACGTACTCAGGTTCTATAGCACCATTATAAGTGATAGAACATAAGTCAATATTTGTTTTACATTTTCCTACCTTCATGTTTTGCTCAGGTTGTTCCATTGACCTAGAGATCCTTTGTCCCTTGGTCTTTTCTGGATGAAATCTAACATATCCTATGAAGCCTCACTTCAACTCTGCTTTCTCTAATAGATCCTTTCCCCACTCTGTAGCTGTAGCCAAGCATTGCAATGCGATCCCTTTTCCTCTACTGTCACTTATATGCTGCCATACATTGTGTCTACCTAAGTATGTTTGTTTCTCTGACTAGAGCTCTGAGGAAAGGGACCATATGACTTATTTATCTTTTTGTTTCCCACCTACTTCACATACAGATGTCTATGAAATGTCTACGAAAAGAGAAAAGAAACTTCTGGCAGGTAAATGTTTTACACACAAATCAAAAGGTATATTAGTATACTATATGGGAGTGTGCTTCATTAGCTACCATGTACTGAAATGATATAAGTTTAATAACATCTCAGAAGTCATTATTCCCACTGAGAGCTCCCAATACTGTTGACCACTGATGACTGTGATCCAGTAGCTCCTGAAAACTGTCAGACAATGTTGATACACTGGTTCCTTTTCTTAAATTTGACCACATTGGTTTTTTGCTTATTTGGTGCTTTCCCCATTTATAACCCAGTATTGAACATAATACCATCATCCCTAAGTATAAAAAGATTCTATGACTTAAACCATAAAACTTACTCATGAACTGACCAAGGCTTTTAAATCATTGTGAACCAGTTCAGGAAACTAGAATTAGCTGCCAGAGTCTATAAAACAGGCCATTATTTTAACTGGAAGCTTAATATTTTTGTACTTTATTTTAGAAATTAGATACACATATCTGAAGTGGTAGGGAAAGTACAGGTGAACATTTTAGGTTGTAAATTGGGTGTATACTCCATATAATGCCATATTATTGGCTGGGGATTATTACAATGCCTTGTAGGTACAAGGTTTCAGCTAAGGAAGGATCTACCCACGATTCTATTAAAACAAACAGAAAGCCAACTACATTAAGGGCTCCAAACTGGGTTTCCTTTAAGACTAAAATAAAACAAACCACAGGAGAGGATAGCTCTAATATGAGGGTAACTCCATGCATCAGAAAAATAAATTGCAAATAAAGAACAACTGAGGAAAGGGAAATTATTTGACAGCAAGATGGTATCACTTTTAAGGAAGCCCACTGTTCCATTGAGATATGAGAGACGGGGGGTCAGACATGCCTTCAAGAAGCACTGGCTCATTTCCCCTAGGACTCTGAAGAACTAAGCAAAATTTTTTTGTTCCTGCCAGCCCAGAAGCACACTGTACGTGGTTGTCATGCTGCGTGGAAAAGAAATGAATACTGATTAAGTCAATACCCTGTTTGCATTCAGAAGTCCCTCTGTCCACTGCTGAGGGAATGAGACTCTTCTGAGACACACCTGATTTTCCAGGGCTAATCATAAAGGAGCATTTCATACACATTGACTACTTCAAAACCTTTAGCACCTATCCAATGACCACAAAGAGATTCCAGAAACTATGTGCCATGACATTCAAGAACCCCCATGATTTGGCCCTCACCCTATCTTTCTAGCATAACTTCTTCCTGTCATTATGCAAACTTTCCCCAAAAATGTTCTAGAAGAACTTCTAGAAGTTTTCTAATTTACCACCCTCCTGTTCAAGAAAACACACACGGGCCCAATACTCCAGTCATACCAAAATTATTTATTTAATGCATTCACTTATTTAGCTAAAATTTATTTTGCACAGAGCCTGTGCTAGACATTGTGATAGTCAATGAGAATAGAATACCCACATGACCCAAGTGGACAAAGAACCTGCTCTTTCCAGGTGTTCACAGTCTCATCCAGGGAGACAAGTCTCAGGTAAACAAATCATTAATGAAAATTATTTCAGTTTGTGCTAAGTGCCACAAAGAAACCAATGAACAAATAATACTGTAAGAGGCTGCTGTTGGAATGAAAACAGGACTTATTTAGGTAAATTAGTTAAGGAAGGTCTCTCTGCAAAGGAATTTTGAGGTGAGACCTAAATTTTTGGGAAGTCAGTCATGATCAAAATGGGAGGAAGAGTGTTCCAGGCAAAAGAATGTCAAGTGAAATAGATGGACCTGAAGTGGAAAAGTCTGGACATTTTTAAAAAGCAGAGCAGAGACTAGGGTGAGAGATTTGAGGAGTTGGAGGACAGATCACTTGTAGGCTACAATAAAGAGTTTGAATGTCATTCTAAGGGTAGGAGAAAACTATTAAAGAATTTGGAACATTATCCAACATGCATTTTAAAAGAATTCAGTCTGCTATGTGGAGAGTAGGTCTTTGGTAGCAGGTAGGAGAAGACCGGTAATCCAGGTCAGAGATAATATGTTTACTTTGCAGAATAAGAATATCACAGGATAGCTCAGTCCCCATCCTTTTTTCCCTTCTAACTTCCATTCCTTTCTCTTTCTTTCCATGTTGTCCATCCTTGCTATAGCAGTGTTTCTCAATTCGGAAGACAAACACATAGCACAAAAGAGAAGAATTCTAAAATTTCCAAGCATATTTTAGGGAAAACACACAAGTTCGCTCTTTCTGAATTAGAAGAAATATGAAGCTCACATATTTTGAATAGGAAATTTAAAACAGCTTGTAAGACACGCGCAAGGAAGGAAAAAGACATTCTGAAGCACATAAAAACATGTAAAGAACAGTGTGTACTTGTGAAATAGAATATTTAGGATCACTTTCTATCTCCTGGAGCCTTTTTTATACAATCAGGGTAAAAGGTCAAGTGTGAGGTAATTTCCATTCTTCTACTCAAACATCAACATTTTCAGTAAAAAAGGGAGTTCTTTCTCTACTTGTACTTTCATCACCTTAACTTTTGGAATTCACCCAGCATCATGCATTACATTTTGATAAAGTGCCATCATTTTTGCCTTGGCTCTTTACTTAAATTTCACAATATAGCAATTTTAGAGAATTTTTAACCCTATCTGAGGTTTCTTACCAACTGACAAGACATTCTGTTTCTAAGTCACAGCAGAATCTTTAAGTTCTACTTAGCAGCGGAAACACACTGGCTGAAGAGAAAGAAAGTCACCAGATTACAGGATGCACATTATGCTAAACACTAAAAATTTATGGGCTAACAACTTTAGTCTTCCTTTTATGGATCAGTAAGAATTTTTTCTTAGTAAGGATAACACCAGGCATTTCTGTAGATATTTTAACACATGCTAGTATCTCCAAATTTACTTTAAATTCTTGCCAGCCCAAAGTTAATTTTCTTCACAAAACCAAGTTAATTAATTAATTAAAATTAAATTAACATATCAAAAGAATACTCTAACAATGAAGACCCAGCAAATTTTAAAACAAAAATTTGAAGTAATTTGAACTACTAGATTAAACTAAGTTCTATAAGTCAGAGTGTTTCAAATGTAAACTTTGGGGCTGGTTAATCCTATTGAATGACACCTGTAATTGAAAAAAAAAAAAAAATTAGCCATATGGAAAACAATGTTGCATTCTTATTTCACAATTTCTGGTGATGGTACTATTCTTCGTGCTGTTAATGTAACTTGCAAAAACACCTATGTATTGGATTATTTTAATAATTCAGTTATGCAAAACAACTGCTTCTTTTGACAATTTGTAAAATAACATTGAGGCCTGGATAATATGTTGTGTTGTCCTTTTGCCTTGACCACTAGAAAGCTCAGAACTCAGTTGTATTTTTTTGAAGCTCATATATTTCCCCTTTTTAAATTTGTTGTTGTTTTTGTTTCCATTTCAAAAATCTAATTATACAAATAATTGTTTTAGAAGGGTAACTCAAAGTCCTTTGGGACACAGAAAAGATACAACTTATTCAAAAAATAAACCCCTATAGTAAGGGACACTTCTAGTAATTAAATTCTTTCCTATATTTTAACGTTGAAAATTTAGAAATTTCTAGCTTTAAAGATTACACATTAATTACATGTGATCTTTAGTTTTTCATGCTAAATGCAGAAAGTAATCTTATCTTTGCATTTATTGAATGTTAGTCTGAAATGTAGTCATGGTTATAAGTAAATATTTACAGTTTTCAAAGTATTATTTGGTAAGAATTAGATGGGAAGTGACATTTCTAAAGAGTAACATTTTCTCTGTGGAATAAGTTGGAAAGGAAGAATGTCTTTTAAAAGACACTTTCTTTTGCCAAACTGCTCATAGTCTTTCCTTCAATTCCTTATAGTCCTAAGCCTGATTAATATCTTCCTGCTCTTTTTAAATACTCTAGTGAAGCTTTAATCTGATGTTTACAACTTAATGTTAAACACTGATGGTGAATAGCCACTGTCAAATGAGGTTACCCTTATAAGCACAGTGGAACAACAGGTTCTATCAGCTATGTTAGAAGGTTTCTTATCAATGAAAAGCATCTTTCAGGGTAAGGAAAAACTAAAGTGAAGAGGCAGGACTTTTAGTCATTAAAGTCTAATTTGTGATTAATATGTGATCTCAGGTTAGAGACTATTTAAAACAAAAAGTCCCTGAAGTTATTTAAAGAAAAAATACCCTCAATGTATCTGCCAAAAAATAACTGCGTGCTTAATTGGACAAAATCCCTCAAGCCATCTGTGTATTGTCTAATTTCCTAACAAGAGAATAGCCAAGACTTGAATGCCTGCTGGATAAGGAGGAGAGAATACTATCTTTAGGATGGAATGTGGGCAAGTCATATCTGCAAGGGAGCAAATTAAATTAGTGTGTATGTTGTGTTGATATATTTCTATTGCTTTTGTTCTAAACATTGGGACAGAGTAATATGGAAGAACTGGGCTGGCATCTTAACCTCTGTGGTGTTGTCCAGAAGTCTCCCTTGAGGTGTCGGAGGATGACTAATGGTTACTGAAAAGGTTTGCGCCAAGACCTGTCTGACATTTGCTTCCTGCTACTGTTTTTGGAACCACAGCTTTAATCCTCTTTAAAATTTCTTTGGAAGGTAGATGCCACTCAATTCATACTCTAGTTTTGCCAACGTCCCATGACTACTGCAGTAGTCATCACTTTAACGTGTAAAAAATCTTATTCGTGTCTGAGTTTAGTAAATAAATAAATAGAATTCCAGTGTCCCTCTTTGTGAGCTCAGAACTGTAGTCCCCTCCTTTGGGACTACATATTGGTGACAATGATCCCATACATGAGGTTAATAAGAACTTACCCTTGTATGTTGTTGTATAGTTTTCAAAGAACTTTACAATACTGATAACCAAAAAATTGTCATTTATTGTCTACTCAACTCTATTGGAAAATTTTTCAAAAAGATGAAAAATGAGCTTCTATATCACATTGGGCCCAGGTGATCATTATGTACAAGGGCATATGATGATACAAACAATAAGCAATAGCACCATGTAGAAGCTAGTGCTGGGACAGACTGAGCTGCCCCTAATGAACTCCATGGTTCAAAACCAATTTTGTTGTTCTAACCATTCACTCATGCTTTGCTGCTTCAGCCTGGTTTTCATTATGATAAATGGAGATGAATGTTGTCTTTCCCTAGTGACCCATTTAAAAACATCTATCTGGACATCACTTCTCTAGAGCCAACAGCCAGCTTCCTAATTGCTCACTACTGGAATTATGTCTCTGTAGCCATCAGCAGCCAGACCACATCCTCCCTCCCTTACCACCCTCCCACACTCTACAAACTTGCAAATACTTGGATTTATTTGTCAAATATGATTGCAAAATGGCAATTAACTGTGGATTTGGGTTTTCTGATTCTAAGGTAGTCTTTAAAAATTGATAGCAAAATAGCTTAATATAGACCTAGCACTGATTTTTATGCTCTTGAGAAGATGAAAATTTCAAAACTTTTTTGTGTGCCTGTAGCTTTGTTTTGTGAAATAAAGCTACAGGCCCAAAATGCTTATCATATACAAGAAGGAATAGGCAGCCAGACAATAGGGAATCAAAGCGTGGGTTTCTTTCCTGTTAATCTCATGGGCACCCATCTTTCCTGCATGGTTCGCAGGTGGAGGCATGTGGACCAAGGAAAACAAAAAATAAATTGGGCCTTGCCTTGTTAAAAATGGTAAGGCTAACACTGGAGACAGTCTGGCCAAACTGATGATTTGGGCGGGGAGGGGGGGGGGGGCGGGGACTTCAGGGTCTAGTGAGCATATAGAAAAATGTCATTACTATTTCTAACATCTCCCATTTTGTGCTTATAAAGCAAATTTAACATTCCACCAAATCACTCCTCTGTGAGAAATATAAGAAAAGCAAACAAGCAAATCTAAAGCTTTTCCACTTGTACCTTTTTGATATAAATATGCCACATTCCCCTGTGAAATACAAACTCTCTCTTGCTCTTGTAAGGGTGGGGAGATTACATCATAAAGTATTTCCAAACATTCGCTGGAGCTCATGTAAAGGAAGGCACCATGGCTGGAAGCCAAGGGGAGTTTCACTCTAAAGACCCCTCATGCAGGGGTTTCAAGAAGGACTAAGGTCCCTTTAGGTATAACCCATCACACTGACTAATGGGTGCTCTTAACCTGACAGGTCACATGGTCTTATTAAAGAGGTGGTTTTGATGGCAACATTCTTTCAGTTTCATAAGTTCCTCTCCATCACATCTGCTCTTTATAAGCATTCATCCACAGCAATAACCTTCAGGCTGTATTATAAATTAAATATTCCTGCCTATACACAGACTAAATATAAATCCAAACATTCTCCTGTACCTTAGCCAACAGACTGTATTGGAAAGAAGTTCCAGGCTAGGTGAATTTGTGAAGAGTTAAAGCTTGGACAAAATCCATTTATTGAACATATCAGGTAGCCTTAATGCTTATGTTATTTTTGTAGTACTTGCATTGGTCTTATGAATACTAACTTTCATTAACCATAAGTGACCAGGGCTAGAAATTCTATTTAAATCATCTAGTATCACTGCTTCATTTACAGATAGAAGAAGGATTTGCTCAGAAAATTAGTGGCAAGACAATGGTTACAATCTGCATCTTTTATTAAAACATTCACAAACAAACAAACAAACAAACAAAAAAAGCCGAAACCGGTTTGGCTCAGTGGATAGAGCGTCGGCCTGCGGACTGAAAGGTCCCAGGTTCGATTCCGGTCAAGGGCATGTACCTGGGTTGCAGGCACATCCCCGGTGGGGGATGTGCAGGAGGCGGCTGGTCAATGTTTCTCTCTCATCGATGTTTCTGACTCTCTATCTCTCTCCCTTCCTCTCTGTAAAAAATCAATAAAATATAAAAAAAAAAAATTCACAAACATACATTTGGGACTTTAATTTACTATTTCTAAGTAGAGGTGAGTTTGTGCATATCTGGTCCATAAAAGAATGGTTTGCCATCTGAAGATAAAAACTATTTTCAACATGGTTCTTGACCTTTTATTAAATATAGTCCAGTAGGGCAAGGACATATTCACAAACTACTAATATCAAGAACTAAGGTTCTGTCTCTTCCTCTGCGCTGCCTACGGAGGTGGCAGCCATTTCCTACTTGGCACCATGGCTGCCCTCAGACCCCTTGTGAAACCCAAGATTGTCAAAAAGAGGACCAAGAAGTTCATCTGGCACCAGTCAGACTGATATGTCAAAATTAAGCGGAACTGGCGGAAGCCCAGAGGCATTGACAATAGGGTGCATAGAAGATTCAAGGGCCAGATCTTGATGCCCAACATTGGTTATCGGAACAACAAGAAAACAAAGCACATGATGCCCAGTGGCTTTCGGAAGTTCCTGGCCCATAAGGACAAGGAGCTTGAAGTGGTGCTGATGTGCAATAAATCTTACTGTGCTGAGATTGCTCACAACGTCTCCTCAAAGAACCGCAAAGCCATTGTGGAAAGAGCAGCCCAGCCATCAGAGTCACCAATCCCAATGCCAGGCTGCGCAGTGAAGAAAATGAATAGACAGATTGTGTACACATTGTATTTGTGTTAATAAAATCATAAAATTCTGCCATCTGGCAAAAAAAATAACTAAAGTTCTGCAGAATTAGAGGGCAGCATGAGTGGTTAACAGGCAACACAGTGCTATAAAAATTGAGATAAATTTAAAATCACAGTAACCTGTGTAGAAAAAAGACATCTACTAAGAAGGTATCCTGGTGGCTAACTGGGCTCAAATTTAAATAGCAACAAAAGAAAACAAACAAACAAACAACAAAAAAAGCCTAGCAGCCATTTCTACACAAGGGCCTCTCACTCTCATGCTCACTCCAACCACACTTCATGGAGAAGTATGCACTGAACACTGGCCTCTGTACTGAACTGCCTGCCTACATTGTTTCTGCCATCTGAGCCAGCTCTTTTATTTATTTACTTTTATTTATGTTTTATTGATTTCAGAGAGGAAGACAGAGAGAGATAGAAATCTCAATGATGAGAGAGAAACATTGATTGGCTGCCTCCTGCATGGCCCCACACTGGGGGTCAAGCCCTCAATCCAGGCATATGCCCTGACTGGAAATTGAACCATGACCTTGTGTTTCATAGGTTGATGCTCAACCACTGAGCCACGCCAGCTGGGCTGAGTCAGCCCTTTTAAAGGAGTTCTTGGAATCCAATTTTAACCAACAGGATTGCTATATCCCCATGAACAACTTCACTAATCAGAGCAGCTCCATTCTAACCAATCAGGAGAGTGCATTTTAGATCAACCAATCTGCAAGGATTTGGAATCCTCATTTGCATGAGGACAGACGAGTCAGAGACCAGGGCGGAGACTTGTCTATATGAGCCAGCTCCCTCTGGGAGCTCACTTTCCCTTTCCACTGAAGACCAAAAACTGTGTTTTCCTGGTTGAGTTGAAACACCAACTATGTCTCATTGGAGCAGAGTGGAGCAGACCAGTGCAGAGCGGACCAGCAAGGAGCAGAGCAGAACTGAGCTGTCTAGTTGGAGAGGGGCCTGGCCCCAGGGCTGCCTCACAGCCGTGCTATATCACAATAGAGCTGTTCCACAGCTGTGTTGTTTTCACAGATGTGCCTTGTCACAACTGAGCTGTTTCTGCACTGAATAAAGGTTTCTTCTTCACCACACGCCAAATTAAGGATTCCTGTTGGCATTGAATTGGCACCAACAAACATTGGTTGACACCGGGAAGGTTCAGAGAAAGTGGGACTGAGGCTGGGTCTTAATAACAGAAAACATGTGGATATCTCTGATGCAGAATAGCGGGGAGAAGGGGAAAATAGGAATGACTCAGATGTTTTCACAGCATAGTAATTTGACTAACCTGTCTCAGTTGGAAGGTCTAGATTGCAGAGTAATGGAAAACAAGGTTGAACAGGGCTGGATCATGGAGATCTATGAACACTAAACTGAGGTGTTTTGATTTTTGTTCTTGGGAAAAGAGAAACAGATGTATCTACGTGTTCATGTAAGAGAGTGTGGTCATGAAAATCTCCACTGTCTCACTCCAAAAAGTATTCAAAAAATAAAAACTAAAATATTTGATGTAGCTATGAAAAACCTTTTAAGACTATTTTTTTTTTTTTTTTTTTTTTAGCAACCTTGGGTTCCCAGCAAAATTGAAAGGAAAGAACAGAGATTCCCAATATGCCCACTATCCACAGGCATAAGATTCTCCCATTCTCAACATCCCCAACCAGAGTGGTACATTTGTTACAATTAAGGAACTACACTGCACATCATAATCACCCAAAGTCCATAGATTTCACTCTTGCTATTGTACATTCTTGGGTGTGTAGAAATATATAATGATAGGAATATTTCATTCTAGTGTCATCTAGAGCTTTTTCTGCTCTAAAATTCCTGCTCTCCAATCATTTAATTCCTTCACACCTCATCCCCTGATCTTTTTACTATCTCCATAAATTTGCCTTTCTCAGAATACCATATATTTGAAATTAAACAATATTGTGCCTTTTCGGGTTGTCTTCTTTCACTTTGTATATGCATTTAAGGTTCTTCCACATCTTTTCATAGTTTGATAATTCATTAATTTTTAACATTGATATTACATTGTCTGGAATATACCACAGTTTATCCATTCAACTACTGAAGGACACCTTCGTTGCTTCCAAGTTTGGTAATTGCAAATAAAGCTTTTATAAACATTCGTGTGCAGGTTATTGTGTGAACATAAGTTTTCAATTCTTTTGGGTAAATACGAAGGAGTGAGATTGCTAAATAGTAAGGTAAGAGTAGTTTAATTTGTAAGGAACTACCACACTATTTTCTGGAGAAGCTTCATCATTTTGTATTCCCACCAGCAATGAATGAGAATTCTTGTTGCTCCATGTCCTTGTCAGCATTTGATGCTGTCAGTATTCTGGATTTTGGCTATCCTAATAGTGTGTAGTGGTATCTCATTGCTTTAATTTGCATACCTTGATGATATATGATATGGAGAATTTTTATATGCTTATTTACCAACTGTATATCTTCTTTGGTGAGGTATTTGTTAAGGTCTTTGATACACTTTTTAGTTGGGTTGTTACCTTATTTTTGAGGTTTAAAAACTCTTTGTATGTTTTGGATAACAATTCCTTATCTCAAATGTGTCTTTTGCAAATACTTTTTCCTTGTCTGTTGCTTGTCATCTAATTCTCTTGACATTGTTGACTACAGAAGGTTTTTTTTCTTTTGTTTTAAATACCGTGTCCTCACTTCTTTTAGTACACACTAGAAAAGTTATTGGTTTTTCAGTCTGTTCAGCTTTTTACTGGTACCTGTTGTTAGGATGGAATGGCAACACCAAGCTTCTTATATGCAGAACCAGGAATCAGTAGTCTGAAATACTTTTCATTTCTCAGCAGGCAAAATGGTATGAGAATGAAGATGTATTATCGACTTAATAATTCTCTCTCATGGAAAGGTTAGCCTGGTTATTGTAGGATAAACTGGAAGCAAGCTCTCCGGTGTCTCTTCTTATGAGGCATTGGTCCTATCACGAGGCCCCACCCTCATGTGCTCCTCTAAACCTAATTACCTCCTAAAGGCCCATGTGCAAATACCATCACACTGAAAGTTAAGAATTCAACATATAAACTTGAGCGGGGAGAGGGACAATTCAGCCCATAGCATTAGCCAAAGGACATGTAAAAGTTAAAGATATCCTTAAAATTCCAAAACCAATCAATTAGGAATATGATAGAAACAGCAATGTAAATCAGTACTTTTTTTAGGTGACTCCAAAATTTGGTTGTGGATTGGAGAAAATAATTATTTCATTTGAACCAGTTTATATTTGATATAATAAAAAGGCATACAAAGGAATACATCTTCTTACTAGTAAAGAATATTGATTTGAGAATTGACTGGTTAAGTGTTGGGCAAGGTTTTCACTTGATGTACATCTGGGATCTTTGGCTCAGAAAAAGTAAGAGAAGACTTTCCAAAATGAGGGCATGACCATTTATATATTAACCCTACCAGACCGCTGTATCGATTTTTCCGTAATTTCCACACAAAGGTGGAATATTGGTGCTAGATGAAAGGCAGATGAAAGGTAGACCTATTTTCTACAATGTCTCCAAGTTCCATCTTATTCTAACGACTTGTTTGCATGTAACTTACATTTTTCTATATCATGTTGGTTTTTTCTCTTTAATGCTCAGGAGCCCAGGTATAGGGGACAGTTAAGTTCAGGGCCTCAGGTCTGGTAGGATTAATACAAGCAGCTCAGCGCAATCTAGAAGGATAGGAAAAAATGTCTTTGGGTTTGTAATTAGCTGTTATCTTGCTAAAATGTTTATTTCCCTGGGTGGTCATATGACATATAAAAAAAAGTTTTTACAGTTAAGTGTAACATAAAGCATATTAAATGTTAAGCATATTTACAATAATATTTTAGAATCTTTAATATGTTACTCTGATAGCTAATTTCCATGAATGGGTTACTGTGTTCTACATTTTTCAATTTATTTATTTATTTTTACCAAAGAATTATCCTTTCTGCTTCAGAGTGATTCAAAGACTAATTAGCTTTCTGAGACTCTACATTATTGGTATATATGTGGCAACCTGCACTTTGGGTAAACTTCATTAATTTTGATAAAATAGTGGTTTTACTTGTTAATTCATCATCTAAGTGATCTAAAAGTGCAAAGACTGATATGTGCTGGGGTCCAACCCCAGCAGGTCCACGGGTCCCCAAAGGTGTGGATGGAGTTGGCAAAGAAGGAATGACATGGAGACAGCATTCAGTTGATCAACAGCCTAGCCAGAATCTCCAGCCAAGTTCTGGTGTTTATTGTCTTGTTACATCTGTATTTATACCAGTTGATTTTAATCCTGTCAATTTCTATTGCAAAGGTTAGGGCGTTTCTTATCTCCATTCCAGGGAGTAAAGATTATGTAGCTTAAGTGTGATTGTTTGTAGTTAAAGTGATTAACTACCCTCCTGGCACTTAGTTAAGGGGTTTTATCCCCTCCCTAACTTCAGGGAAAAATCCCTACCTGGGGAAAAAATCTTTCTCGGAGAGGTGACCTTGGTTAAAACACATAGCGCTAAGGGGAGCAAACATATTAAGAACAGTATGCTATATACGCCAGGTCCCTTGAAACATATGGTGTGCAGATGTTTCTTTCCTACAGCAACTATGTCAAGCACCAAGGATGGACCGGCTTCTGGCAAATATGGTCCTTAGACATCATTTGGTGTAAGATACCTCCTCTTACTATACTTAGATGGACAAGTAAGAAATTGTTCTCAGGGCCACATGGGTCCTAATAGAAAAGCTGAATCCTACATCCTGGTCTTCTAACTCCAAAGTTAATTATTTTTCTGGTAAACTGCAATGTGTCTAAGACTAAGTAACCAATCTTCTGTATTCAGCAGGAAAATGAAGAATAGACCATTTTGGACAAGTGCATATCAAACAGTTACACCCAAATATATCTCTCCAAAAGTCATAAAGGAATACTTTTCTCCATGCCACCCAGAATAAGCCAAATTAAAGTTGCAAAGTAGCTGCTAATGAGTACAGAAGAGAATTAGGATTGTGTTCGATTGAAGAGCCTTGTTTGAACTGAACCACAGCCTAGAAAAATAATATCAAATAGACTATAAAATTATATTTAGTGGTTATAAAACTCAGGGTTTCTGATTTTGACTTTGCACATACTGTGGTTTACATTGGCTTCCTTCTCCTTGAAATGTTATATTGTGGCAGAGTTTAGTAGCTGCATGTTTGGGTGGTTTGTACTAAGAAAAGATTGCCACTATGATCCTCCATGGAATCCAATATTCCCACCTCGTCTGCATATGGTACTATAAGCTTTGTCTTTCTAGGGTCCCTGAGGCTCAGGTTACTCTACTTTGTCTTTCAATTCAACATTTAATGAAGGTCTTGTGCTAAGTATTGGATGAGTGAGATAAGTCCTGTTTTTCAGTAGCTACTCTGGGAATGGGATGAGAAATCAGACAAATACCTATAATTCAGGATTAAGTAAGGGACTATAAGAAAAAAAAAAGATTACTATAAGATTCAAAGTAGCAAAAATCACCTCTAACGAGGTGGATTTGGATCCCGAGAGTCGTCCTGAAGATCTTATTATGAATATGGCATTTGTAATGAACACTGAAGGATGGATGGGATTTCAATAGCCAGAGGTGCCAGGGAGAGCATTTCATCATGGGTAAGACACTGGGGACATACTATGTATGAGAATTAGTTTGTTGGGAGTACAAATATTGAGAGTGGGGTTTAGAGTAGCTGAAAATACTTAAGAAGTAGACTGGTGCCAAAGTATTGTGGATTTGAAGCTAAGCAAATATGGTGTCATATTTGGAAGGGCACTTGAACATTTCAGAGTAATGGAGTGACTTGAATCTTTTGAAGCTCTCTTCCAGAAACATCTCCATCTCATTGGAAAGGAGTAAGTCTAAATTACTAGGTTATACTAGCAATGTAGAATGATCTATAGTGACACAGGCAGATTAGATGAATCCCACTGAGCTCCAGGTGCCAGTACACCCTAAACCTCCAACCAGTTCTCCACCTGGCCTTGAAGCCTGAGCACTATGGAACCAGGCCACACACTTACACTCCAAAAGTACAGTATGTCATGCAGGCCAATAAAGCGCTAAAATGCCACAGTTCCCATTTCTGGAAGACTCACCTTCTGTCAATCTAAAACCTTGTATATTTTAAAGACTCCATAGCAAGTCCAATTTCAACCAGGGAGAAATCCCAGCCAAGTCATTAAAATGAACATAGCCTTCCATCTGGAAGTCGCCACCTCTACTCTTTCTACCCAGAAGAACATGTGGTCTTATTACAAAATAATGTAAGCAGTGCTCATGCTTTTCATTTGAAAACACTCCCATGGGGCACTGGAGGAATTCTCACCTGCCTCTACTTGGAGAGATTCTGTTACACTTTCATTAATTATTGCCTCATGCCCCATATGAGCAGAGTCTCTATGGGAAAGGCTTTATGAATTGGTAATTATTAACGTTTGCTTTCCTATGCAGGAAGTGAGAATTCTGAGACCTATAAGAATAAAAGGGAGATAAATGAGAGCCTAAATACTACTCTTGGAAATGCCAGCTCTAATGGAAAAGAGGCTAAGAGCAAATGCCTGGATAAAATGCGCATATTCTCAAAGGGAAGGGAGTAAATATGTATGTACACATCTGAAATTAACAACAAACTCCTACTACTTATTTTATAAATAAATTTAACATAAATTATCTCAAATCATCATCATAGGCAGGCTGGGTGGATATTAATTAATTAGTTAATTAATATCTAATTTTACACTGAGAAAAATGAAGCTCAGAGAGGCTAAATAATAATAGTTGCTACTATTATTGAGTGCATAATATGTCAGAGAACTGAAATAAATGTTTAGTTATATTACCAAATGTTATGGGCTAAACTTTATCTCCTAAAATGCATATACTGAGGCTCTAACTCCCAGTGCTTCAGAATGTGAGTGTATTTGGAGACAGGGACTTTTAGAGGTAATTAAGTTAAAATGAGGCCTTTAAGGTAGGCCCTAATCCCATCCGACTGGTGTCTTTATAAGAAAAGATTAGGACACGGAAAGACCAGGGACTCTTGGCACACAGAGGAAAAGACCAGATGAGGACACAGTGAGAAGGTGACCATCTGCAAGCCAAGAAGTTGACCTCAGAATATTATAGACACTGTGATCTTGAACCTCAGGCCTCAAGAACTGTGAGAAAATAAAGGTCTGTTATTTAAGCCACCTGTCTGAAATACTATGTTATGGAAGCCGTAGCAAGCTAACATACCACATTTTAAAAAATAATAGTGAAGTAGGAATCAATAACTTCATTTACAATTAAGAGAATTAAAAACCATGAGTAATTGAATCTGACTTTGAACCCAATGATGTCTTACACCAGATCTCAGACCCTTAATCTCTCAGCGATATTCTCAAGTAATAAACTGATCAATGACAATGCTAGCAACCAAATGAGAAAATTCTAACTTTTATTCAATGTTCTTTGTACAAAAAGTATCATGAAATTACCTTGGTAGACCCATTTAACATTAAAACAGGATGGAAAACATGTATACGAAAAAAGAGAGTTCCTAATACCTGGTTTCACTGAAGAGCATTATGCTAAGTGAAATAAGCCAGTCAATGAAAGAAAAATACCACATGATTTCACTCATTTATGGATAATTAAGACCATTATAAACTGATGAGCAAAAATAGATACAGACACAGAGCAACACTGAACAGACTGTCAAACTACAGCAGGAAGGCCTGGGAGGGTTGGGGGTTGGGTAAGAGATCAACCAAAGGACTTGTATGCATGCATATGAGCATAACCAGTGGACACAAGACACTTGGGGGTATGGGAGGCTAGGGAAGGGTCAAGGGGAGAAAAAAAAAAGGAGACATATATAATACTCTTTGTAATACTTTAAGCAATAAAACAATAAATAAATAAATAAATAAATAAATAAATAAATAAATAAATAAATAAATAAAATACCTGGTTTCCTTTATAATATCTTAGGATAAGGCTAAAAAAATCAAGGCAAATGATGCTTCTCTTATAGGCATTCTGGAGCGGTAAGTCTGTTTTTACTTATGGTACATAAACCTCCCATTTTGATTTATTCTAAAAAAGGAGTTTGATCAAGAATATTCCGCTAAGCATCTCCTTTCATTTTATTGTAAGTAAAAGGTTTTCCTAATGTAGAAAACTCCCAATGGGATGATACTTTCCAGGTATTATTTTAATTAGTGGTAAAGTTCCCCCAAAATGCTGAAAACCCATAATACCACATAATCAGACAGAGAAGTCTGCCTGGGAAATGTCATCTTAATTTTGTGGAAGAAGAATTTCTGAAACTCACATGGACTCCGGTCTGATCAAATGAAAAGTCAAGTTTCTAACAACAGGGATGGACTAAATTACAGTACAATCATATGGTAGAATATTTTGTGTCCACTGAGACTAATGAGGCATGCAGAGATGCTTATGATATGCTCTTGAGAACAAAGCAGACTGTATATGTATAGTATGAATCCAGTTATGTAATATAAACTCATAAGAAAAGTTTTATATGCCAAATAATAATAGTAGCTGTGGTCAAGTGGAATCAGGGGACTTAATTTAGGACTTAATAATTATTATTTTTATCTTGTCTCCTCATTTTCATAAGTAAACATATGGCATATGTGTGTTATGAAGAAACACATGGAAGTAGAGTGAGAAGTTTAGTGTGGTAGGCTATAAGTAAATATCTGATTCAATCCTACTTTTTTTAAATAGAAAAAATTGTGTGCTAACTAACCTTGATTCCCAGAGGAAAAATACTCCTCTAGGAATCAAGGTTTATCATGATTTCCTGAAAAAAATTATTTTTCAGGTAAGGAAGAGCTTAATCTTTGAAAATGGTCTATTAATGCCACCAGTGAATTTGATTTATGTAATTTAAAGAAGACAAGTGAAATTCTGAAAAGCTGTGCGTATGTGTTCATGTGTATATGTATGCACACACGTGTATAAAGGGCATCATATTCAAGCACACATTCTTGTGAACTCTTGCTCCCCTTAATCTATTTACCACACAGAAGCCAGAATAATCTTTCTAAAATGCATATCTGATCTTATCCCTCCCTGATTTAAACTTTCAAAGGCTCTCCCCTAATCTGAGGCTAAAGTTCAAATTCCTTAAGTGACTCAGAAGCTCCTACCTGGCTGGTCTGGGTGTACCTGCCAGACTCAACTGCTCTTTGTTGCTTTCTAAACTGAGTCCTGTAGAATTCTGTCTCAGTTCCATTCTCTCTCCCCTCTGAGAGTCCTTTCCCTGGAAAATTCTCCTTCCCAATCTTTGCCTCATTAGTTCTTATTCATCGTTAGTAGTTTGCTTAGACTTCATTTCCTCTGCTGTGTCTGCCATGAACCACCAAATCCCACATGCCTGGTTAAACTCCTGAGCTACCCCGCATAGTGCCTCCTTCAGAGTAACAACCATCCACAGACAGGTCCTCTGGGGGCAGAGTTCTAAAGATATCATTTACTAGTATACAGAAGAAGATTGAGATTTTGCAAGCTAAAAATAAATAACTCATTTGTAGAAAAAACAGGACTATCTTATCTTTTTAAATTTGAAATTATACCCAATTCATAAAAAGCTGTGTTTCTATGTCTCTCTGATTGGCTGTTGGTATAATTTGGGTCTCAATAAGAACTTGACGAAAGCCTGTTCATGTACTTGTCCACTCATCAAACACTTATTGAGAATCCTTGATGTTTCTGTGGTTAGTCACTGATTATACATGATAGGCAGCCAGGGCATGAGTGTGTCTCTCAATACATATGGTTATCCATATAATAAGAGATTATAGCATTGTGAGGGATACTGCAAGTAAACAGATAATAAATAGTGAGTTAAGTGCAAAAGGGAGTGGTGTGGGAACACGCAGAAAGAACACTTAACTCAAGACAGATGCCATTTATCGCCTCATCAAGTTTAAAAATTATGGTAGCTAATTAACAATTATAGCACTCTCTTGATAGCTACTTCTCAAAAGGAGTTTGGTTAAACTGGAACTATTAAGTCATTCTTAAGCATTTTAAAAAATTAAAATAAACTAATGATAATTTTAGCCAACTTTGATGAACTGAAACACATTTCACTTAAACAGGCAGAGACTTCACCAGCTACTGGATGGTGGATCCATCCATGGAAAGACAACTGGATCTCTCTTCTTGCCACGTGGGATGACGCAAGGGTGAGGCATGTAAGAAGAGAAAAATAGACAAATAAAATCTGTAAATTCCAAAGAGAAAACAGATTTTCCTTGTAAATATTTCCCCTTAGGATTTCTGACATCCTTTAGGAAAATGATGATTTTAACAACCCTAGCTTTGAATGCTGCAAGGTTTTCAAATATCTTTTCCAGAACTAGAAGGTAAATGGAATAGTCCTGGCTGCCAAATACTGATGACTTGAAAATCCCCTATGAGAGAGAAAAAGGGGGAAAAAAGTCAATTAAATCATCACCTCATCATTTTTGCATACTGCACGGAAACCAAAATTTTAGTGTGCTGGCTACCAGTAAATATCTGCTTCAATCCTATTTAAAAAATAAAATTGGGAAAAAAAAATGTGCATTATCTTTCGTTGGTATTTTCCCCCCAAGAAAAATAGCACTGATCTAGGAGTCTGATATGCACTCCTTTTTTGTGTCGTGCTCATCCCTTTTGGACCAACCTTGAACTACTCCTCAATATGAGAATGGGTCCAACATTTCTGATCTTTCCCAAGCTGCTATCATTAGGGTCTGGTTTAGTTCAGAATCATTGTACTCGCCTCTGGGAATTTATTGTCTACTAGAGGGAAAAAAATGTTTGGTTGAAAAATACAGACAATAAATAACTGATTTATGGGAAGCATTTATTACTTACAGGTGAGGAATTAGGAAGAGATTTATGAAGAACATATTTATGCTGGCCTTTGAGGAAAATATGTGACTTGGATACGAGAAGTAGGTGCTCAGCAAAAGTTTGTTAAACTAAAAGATTAAATGAATGAATGATTGATTGAATGAATGAATGTGTACTACATAAGGTCTTTATGAAGTCAGAGAATTTCTTGTATTTTCTTGTCACTGAAATTATTTTCTCTAAATATTTTTTATTCTTTCTGAGAGAAAAGTAGACAGATGACCAACAGGTATGGCTATGTGAGAACGCATATTATTGGGAGAGAGAAGTAAGACTCCATAAAGGAGTGACACTTGGGATCAACCATGATACATGAACAGGGTTGAACAGCTGAAGATAGATAGAGAAAGGTATTCTGGATGAAATAAGTGTAACTGACAAAAGTACAGTGCCTGGAAAGTATAGGTTATGTACTGAGAAAGGCATTCCAATTGTCTGAGGTTGATTGGCAAGAGTGGGAAATTAGGCTGGATGAGTAATTTACATTGTGAATGTATTCTACTCAAATGAATGTGGACACCAACCCTAAGCCCACATCTGTGGCTTGAGTCGAAATGAGGAGTTTACTGTCTTGTCTGCCATTCCTGGGCCTGATGTCTTTTCCACTTGGGTAATGAGGAAATGTGAGACCAGGATGCAGAAGACATAGATTCTAGTTCTGGCTCTGCTGGCAACTTGGTGAGTAACTTAAGCAAGCCAATCAATATCTCTGAATCTACTACTTCATTTTTAAAGTGAAAGGATTAGGCCAGAGGATCTTTAAGATGACTTCAAACTTGTTATTTTTATGTATTTATATCACATACATTCCAAGAATGAAAGTCTTAAATAGTATATTCAGCTTAATCCATATAAAAACCTACAGTGTGAAAAGTTTGAAAGGGTGCTTCATAAATAACAAGCCTTACTCAGAGACCCTTTGGCTCTCCCTACCTGGCTTCACTCACTGAAGAATAAATCATTCCCATCCCAGGACCTTCATTTCTTGCCAATATGAGACTATTCTACAGAAGAAACAGCACTGATCTAGGAGTCTGACATGCAACTTGCTCATCTTCTTTTGGCCAACCCTGAACTACTCCTCAAGAAGAAATATCTACTTGAGAATGGGTTCAGCATTTCTGATCTTTCCCAAGCGGCTATCATTAGTATCTGATTTAGTTCAGCATCATTGCACTCGCCCAGGGCTCATGTTACAGAATGCAGATGGGGCCCCTTAACACTTTAACCTTTTGGGTATTCCTGGAATGAACTAGGGTTCAGCCAGTACCTTTGGAGAACTGCTTTTAACAAGATCCTAAGTGTTACATTCTTGCCTGGCCTGAAACTTTTCCCAAAGGAAAGGGCTGGAGATAAATAGAGGTTGAAGAAGTTTGTGTGCAAGCATGTGTTGTGTCTGCATCTTGCTTTTTGACTGATATTTTCCCTTAGAACTAAGAAATGATGATATGTCTCTCAATTCTCTGCCTCAATCATCAGCAATATACCTATGGTTTGCTTATCCTGAAGGGAGAAGAAATCCACAATATAAATCATTGAGAGAATTTTCTATTCTTTTGTTGCTAAGAATATGTAAGTCCTAATTTATCTTAATTATTTCATGTATATAATGAGAATAATAATAATACTTAATTCTTATTTTATTTTTCACTTATAGTTTACATTCAATATTATCTTGTATTAGTTTTACTTGATTTTTCAATTTGGATGTGATTTGTGGGAAGAATGACAAACTTTTAAATTAAAAATTGAACAGAAGTTTACCATATTCCCACTACTTTATCCATTGAATCTCGGAGATAAAAAAAGACCTTGAGAAAACAAGCTTGGCCAAACCTCCATCCTCTCTTTTGGTACTTGAATCTTCTGAAAAGTTCTATCAATGGTCATGTTACTTCTTGAAGTAACCCCCAGTGACAGGAAATTCACCATCTTCCAAAGCAGCCCATTATAGTTTTATACAGCTTTGGCCATTCTAACATCCTGTTTTATGATGACTAGAACCTGTGTTACATTTTCACCAGATGGTTTCTAATCCACTCATCACATAGGTCTAAAGTAGCCCTTCAAATGTAGGTACACTAAACTAATGAGTCCTTTCAGTAGAAAATGTTGTTCCTTTAAAAATATTTTTATCATGGGCTATCAATATCTTAGATCTCAACTCTCTATCATGAAACCTACCCCATCTTCTCTCTCTGTGTTCCCTTACATTTGTTCTTTAGTCCCTTTCCAGCTGTTCTGTCAGTCACATACCCTAAAGAATTTTGTTCAAGGAAGCAGTGTATCATATGGCAATGTCATTTATTTTTCCTTCATAAATCAGGCAGCCATAACTCAAGCAGTGAAATTCTACTTAGTAGTTTAAATTTAAGCCACCTCAGCTGCTCTCTCAGGAAAAAAAAAAAAGCACACAACCAAAAAAACACAAAAAAAACTATTTTACTGTTGGTTCTCCAGTTACAGAAGTTTGGGAATCATCCCAAAAAATATTTCAAAAAGAGGTATTATTTCCAGAGGCTAAATAGCACACACATGGGGTACAAAAGATTTGTTAACTGCATGGAGCCAGCAACAGCATGGTAAATATATCTGATTCCTGACAATAACCAAAACAAGTCCAAAGACAGCTTGGATAATGGGAAATGGATTTAAAAAGAAGTTCTCTTCTGGATTTCTCCTTACCACAGTCACTGCCAGCAGTACACAGTTATGTGTTTGCCATTGAGCCACACCTCTAAGCCACAATGCATTATGCATGTGGTAAGAGATGCTGTATGCTGCTGATGCTATGGCCCGTGTTAATCTTGGATCAGGAGGCAAGCTTTGTGTGTGGATCTGCAAGCAAACAGATGAACATTATATCTCTCTACAATCTATTTCCTGAAAAATTTCTCTAATTTCAATGATCTTGTCTTTGTAATTAAAGCCAAATTCCTTTGGACATTGGAATGGTAACCATTGGTCCCAAGAGAGTAGAAAAATGCTTTAATGCCAGAGTATACTTGCTAATGCCATAGACACATACATCCTAGATATACATATTAACCTTAAGTATAACAGATTTGAACAAGTCGGTGAAAATAAACGTGCTTAACTTATCTTTCTCACAAATTGTCATGTGAGTGGACAATTCTATAGTCCTTTAGGAACCCATCCTCTCATAATGAAAGCTTTTACATGCTGCCACTCATGAAGTACATTAACCTTTATGAAGAAGTGCTGTACTACTCAGTAAGAATAATTTCTAAGAAGAGGATGCCTACTTTAAGTTATTTTCTCAGTCATTATGGTCTATTTGGTAAACTCATTATTCATATTTCCTCACCAATTAATCATCTTGCATACAGACGCACATTTATACAAATTAATAATAATAATAACAATAATAATAACAATAATGCTTAACACATATTGTACTATTGTGCAAAGCACTTTAAATTAATTACCATTAATTTAATCTTCTTAGTAACACTATAAGGTGGGTGCTAATAGTCTTTATTTTACTGGTGAGAAAACCACAGCTTAACTAAGTTAAATATTTCAGGTCTTTCTAACTCCACTACTTCATGCTGTTAGTTTATTTTTATATGGGCATAGGAGGGAATGAACTAAAAGTGGTTGTAGATAAATTTCTGCATGTACCACTTGAGAATGCTGTACTCCTCTCTTTAAATTGTTTACTATTTTAAGACAGAATAACTATCTCTATATTTCCCTCTAATACAGATGTCTGCAAACTCCTTAGATGGTAATGTACTAACTATTATGGAAATACACGCAGAGACCTTAGTGCCACTGTGACTGATGTAAGAAAAAAAAAAACTATTGGATTGTATACCATTCAGTCTTGTCCAAAACACACATGGAAGACTTGAAACACAGTCTGACCAAGGCCTCCCTTGAGAAAGCCAAGAAAATTGCTATTCATTTCAATAAATGAAGAGAAAAACCCAAAGGGGACTGGTCCGCCTAGTGTCTGTGAACACAGACTCCTCTCAGATAATTTTCATTAATGATACTGATGTTACATTTAAGCGTGTATTCTCCTAGAATAAATGCCTATCTTACATCCAAATACAAGATATTTCTTTCTAATCCAGAAGCACAATGCGAGAGCTCCATATTCAGAATATGGTACTGGACAGGGTGAGCTCAGTTTCCAGAGCTGAGAAATGTTATTGACTCAGTGACTTATTTATTTATTCTTACATGAAAATGTCCCTCTAGTCCTACATCCAGTCCTAAATCCGTACCTGTCAGAATGCTCATGGTTATTTCCACTACCATTAACTGTACTTTGTAATAGTAAGCAGGCAGATGACCCTGAGTCTGTCTTCCATTTGTGGAACCTCAGTCAAGTCGCTGCACTGCCCTCCTAGTTTTAATAACCTCATGAATAAAATAGTAATGACAATCCTGTTTGGTTTGCTTCAAGTGGTTGCTGCTAGAAGCAAATGGAAAAATCTATGTGACATTGCTTAAAACATACACACACAAATACATACACCCACAAACCCACAATTAATGTCGGTGTGATTATTTCTGTTTAAGTATGTCTTCTTTTCATTGTGACAAGAACTTGCCATGTTTCTTGCTGTCTTGAGACTTTAGGAAGGGTAGACTTTCAGTGGATGTTAATGATATTAATGAGAATGAATCTTAGCAAGCCTTGCCCAGTAGACACAATTCAGTCAGTAGCCATGATCAGTGTCAGCAGGAGGTGACACAAGCCCAATGGCTGTGATTAGAAAGGATCACAGTTGGTTTACTTCTGTAATAAAGTAAGAAGATATCAAATTCGTTTCAAAGTCTCTTCCATTAGCTGTGGTGGCTGCCACCTCCAGAAAGTCTAAGGCATTCAACACCAGGTGTCTGGTAAAAACAAAGGTAGTGATTCAAGAAATGGGCATCAGATACCATGAAATCAGGGATAACTTTTAGCACACAGATATTTTTCCTTAATAATGTAAAAGTCCAAGAGACTTAGGAAAAAGTAAAATCAATTAAAAGATGCTTTGGGGGGAAGAGTGGGAAAACTTTCCTAATAGCCAGGTTTGCCTCTTCTTTTCCATCTTAATCCAACATTTTTTCCTTCCTTTCTACTTAAGCAGTTTACTGGATCCCCAAATATAGCATCAGCAGTAACTTCAAAGAAGCCATGATGAGTCCTTCAAGTACTTTCCCTCATAAGCATCCTTTTTATGGCTGAACAGGCCTGACCTCCAGGTCTCATCTTAAAAGTCAGAACTTTCCCAGTTCATGAAAGCCTCCTATGTCTGATCAGTTCCAGATACATAGCAAAATTAAATAGGGTCACAGTTAAGTGTGGGCATTTAGTGTGAAGTCCATCCAGGGGTTGGGGGATTTCTCCTGTGCTTAGTCTGGCTGGGTGGCTGCCACAGACACATGTTGATTATTTTAATTCTGCTGAAGTGCCTGGAGCCTAATTTGGCCTAAAGCTTCGTATGGCGTCATTCTCCAAGGTGGAGAGGACTCTGTCAAAAATGTGAAACAAAAGGAAGCAATGTCTACAAAATCCCACTTAAAATGATGCTGGAGTAAGGGCTGGCAGTTATGGAGCTGCAGTGAGTTTTAGGCATACTTTAGTCCCATCTCTCAATTTTATGAAAGAGAGACTGAGATCCAGAATGGGTAAATGATGTTCCCAAATTCACTTGGGAAACCTCAGTCCCCAGGACCCAAGCTAACCATCTTTGCCTTACACCAGGCTAGAGCCTTCCAGATGTAAAGAATGCCAAATTACAAACATCTGGAAACACCCAGCATGGGATGTTTCCAAATAATCAGAAATTTGGATTTAAAAGTTAATATACAACAGAAAACATTTGGGTGGTTTCAGAGATTTCACACCATTTATGTAAATGTTTTAATATGGTGGAGAAATAAATGCAATCAAGAAATACAAAAGTGATTCCCTTTCTTATGCATCATTGTAGCTCATTAAAATCATGATGCTTTGCCTCTGTGTTTATTTTTTTGGCATTCCTGAAGCCTGGAAAAGTAGAATTCAATTGGCTTGTTTCACTTTGTTTTTAAAGTCTTCCTTTTTTGATTTTTTGGTTTTATAGCAATTAGATTTTCAACACTGTTAGAATGCATCAATCCAAACCAAACACATTTTTCTTTCATAATTTCCTTTTTCCAAAGAGTAACTTTTTCTTCTCTGAAAATATTTTATTCCTAGATTATGTAAAGTCTTTCTCATCCAGTTTTTTGAAAATTAAGTCCAGACTTAAAACTTACTTACATTAACCAAATCCGTAATATTCATACCACCAGATGCTTATCCACCAGGCCGCCCATTTGCCAATTCATCTACCCACCCATCCATCCATTGACTTCCTTTCTCCTAGCCTATTTACTTAAAAATGACATTCTTGAGAATTCATACATGCCTTCCTCATAGTACTGTAACAATTAAACTGAAATGAGGAGAGCTTTGTAAACTGAACATATCAAACAAATGATATTTGTTCCAATGGTCTGGGTCTGATTTTTCAATGGAAATTTTCTGGGGTATAAAGCCAAAACATTTAAAAGTTTAGGCTAGGAGAGAATATCTAAGTTTTATTTCCAATATCAGTATTTTTAACAAGCCAAAAACTGATATTAGATGAGCTACAAACTTTAACTCATTAAATCTACATAACAATCTTATAAAGTAGGTATTATTGTCATGCTCATTTACATATGGGGAAACTGAGGCACTAAGAAGTACCTGTAGAAGGAACTTGCCCAAGCCAATGGGGTTAGAAATAACAAAGAACATAATTCAAACCAGGCAGTTGGTTCTGAGGCATATGATTATAAGCTATGATGCCTAAGTCCTTACCACTTAGCTCTGGAGAGAGAAACTCCCAAACACATAACTTACTATGAAGTAGAAGTGATATAAACTTACCTCAGTGTTCTATCCATAAGGGCAATCAAACTAGGATATTATAGCAAGCTAATTCCCCACTATGTAAAATACAGTAAATCCATCCTTAACTGAGAAGAGAGAGAATGGTGGGGTACATGAGAAGACTTAGAATAAAAGAATTCACTCTGAGGAATTATGACCTCATAAGGAAACATCAGATTATAGGGAAGGAGGTTATTAGTTAATCTATAAATTATTGTAAATATTAGTGATAACATCACTAATATAAAATTAATATCTCAATGAAGTAGATATAAAATGCTGTTAATATTTAGTGAATTTTAAATGCACAATAGACTTATATACTCTTAATTTCCATTCATCATTCCCTGCTCAGGATTTTACTTTGCTATTCTCCCCTCTCACCTCCATGTTGGTACCTGAGGTTTACACTCAGGAGGTCCTCTGTGTTGGTTCTGAGCATCCGCCCTCCTCTCTACCTTTACAGAATAGAGTTCGACTAGGCTCATATTGTTCCCTGAGGCCTCTGAAGTCTATACTTTGCTCTTCCATTTGAGTGGCTTTTTCTATTCCTCACAAAAAATCTTCCTCTATTTTCTAATATTCCCCAAAGTAAAAACATGATTAGTATTCCCTTTGACTCTTATTCTGGTAGAGTGCAAAGTCAGGGTGAAAGGCCTAAAAAGCCAAGTAAGGATTTGTGAGAACAGGAAAACTCATTTTTGAGAGCTATTCCAGCCAAGCTCTGGAGTCTAGAACTCCTCTATTCCTCTTTCCAGTTGACACACTTGAAGGGAGATATTTCTGGGCTTAACCTTTATAGTAGCCCTTCATAGAGATTGATACTCAGTAAATGCTACTGGAATTAATTGAAACTCTTCATTCTAAGTTCTTCTTCTATTTGATTTTATTGTTATTTTAATTTTGTTTGGTTTCTTAGTTTGTTTACAAGGTCTATTCTTTGAAAGTCCAAACAGATCTCTGCTAAATATAAGAGAAGAAAATGATGATAGGTCTGGACCTAGGCTAAACAAGTCTAAAGAGAGGAGAGTGAGAAAAGCCAAGGGAGAAATTCTCAGAAGCCAAGATAAAGGTAGAAAGCCTGAATTACAACCAACTCACAAAATCATTCACAGGCCTTTTTTATTTCTTTAGGCTCTTGCCTACATTTCTTGAGTAAATATTAGATTATCTCTTAAAAGCTGGAGTGGGAATGGTTAATGTTTATTGAGTATCTATTGTGAATTTGACAGCTTGCTGGCAGCTCATGGACATTATCTGATTTAATGGAACTTCCAGTATCTGCATAGAAGCTGGTAATCTCAGCAACTAAAACCATTGATTCCGCTTACCATGAAATTCCTTATATCAGAGGTAGACCTCTCATTTAATCTCTTGTGGATAATTACAAAGACGATTTAGGAGGTCACAGGCATCCAGAAAATATTAAAAACTTCATACTGTTAACCGTATTAAATCTTAAATAGCCTCAATTTAACAATTTCATTTGGTGAGAACTACATATTTACATGTCAAGCTGTGGTCAGACTCTCACAATTGATAACTCTCTAGAAATGCCCATAAGCAAAAGAAAATTAGTGACTTTCCATATTTTTTTTCTCTTTTCATTAAAGCGTCTGATCTGTGCCCTACATTCAACATAATTTCTGACTCAAAATCATACTTAATGACAAAATATTAGAGAAATCCTTATACACAGTGTTTTTTAACCCTGTTTTAGAAAGTCAATCAATCTCAGACTATGACAAAAACTATTAGAAAAGGAAGAGATAAATTTATCATTTTTGAAGAACTCAAGAAAACATTGAATTATTATACTTATTTAGAGCTCAATTAAGTAACTTTACAAAAAGATAATTATATAAGAATATTTAGCTTTCTTGTATTTCTTTATTAAGCAATCTTATATAATAAAGAGGTAATATGCAAATTAACCCTCATGCCCTCACAAGATGGCTGCCTATGACAAGGCTGGCAGGGTGGTTAGTGAGGGACGACCGAATGACTGAACAGCAGGCTGCGTGGGGCAACCAGGCCAGTGGGGGGGCCATGAGGGGTGACCAGGCCAGCAGAGGGGGCAGTTGGGGGCAACCAGGCCAGCAGTGGGACAGTTGGGGGTGACCAGGCCAGCGGGGGACAGTTGGGAGTGACCTGACTGACAGCAGGGGGCAGTTAGGGGTGACCAGGTTGGCGGGGGGGTGGGGGATGGGGGGGCAGTCAAGGGTGATCAGGCTGGCATGCAGAGGCAGTGAGGTGTGATCAGGCCAGCAGGCAGGGGGCAGTTAGGGGTGACCAGGAAGGCAGGCAGGTGAGCGATTAGGAGCCAGCAGTCCAGGATTGTGAGAGGGATGTCCAACTGCTGGTTTAGGCCCTATCCCCGGGATTATGCCTAAACCGGCAGTCAAACATCCCCTTAGGGGTCCCAGATTGGAGAGGGTGGAGGCTGGGCTGAGGGGACCTTCCCCCTCATGTACTAATTTTGTGCACTGGGCCTCTAGTTTAAGTATATAATTTTAAAAGATACATCTACAGCTTAAATAGACAAAACTTTAAAACAATGACTTTTATAAGTTATGTGTTATTATAGCTACATGAAGGAAACTATAAAATCTCGCTAAAAGATCTAAATATTAGAAAAATAATGAGAATCTCTTAGAACTATACCAAATGATTCTGATATTCACATGGAAAAATGAGAAGGCAAAAGAGATAACATTTTGAAAAATCAAAAGTAATGGGTTAAAATTTGTTAGAATAAAGCAACAGTAATTAACATAGTCAATTAGTGAGAGAAAATTGGACATAAAATCAATTGAACAAAACAAATAAACCATAAACAGATCGTAGGATACAAAGAGACAATACCACTATATATGAAATCAATAAATGTTAGAGAATATTGATTAATTATTTAGAAAACATCACATAGATCTTAGCCTGATATCATATAAATAATAAACTACGGGTAGATTAAAACGTTATATGCACTAATATGTTTCTTTAAATTATATACATTTCAAAAAGTAGAATAAAATACATGTGAATATTTCTGATACTACCTGCATAAGGATAATTTCTTATGCTTAGAAGTAATAAAAGTAAATTATAAATCAATTAAATTGCCCTAAGATGATAAAACTATAAAACAACTGGAATAAAATATATGTGAATATTTCTGATTACTAGGTAAGAGAGAAGCTCTTATGTTTAAAATTATAGAAGACTTCACCAGGAAAAAGTTTATCAATGTAAACACACATAAACTAAGAAAAACAAAACAAAATAAACCACCACATACTTCAAATGGCGTACTCATGATGGAGAAAATATTTTAAGCAAATGTAATTTATGTCAATATTTTAATATATAAGAAAATCTTGTAACTTTTAAGCAAAATCACTAAAACTCTAATAAACACATCACAATCCAATAAGCCACAAAGGAACAAATACATACTGGTAATAAACATTTAAAATTTCAGCTAAGATTTGTGTCAAAAATATTTCAATTACCAGTACTCACTAAAGTGCCAAGGTCATGAAAGACAAGTTTTGACCAAGAAACTATCACAGACTTGAGGAGACTAAGGGGACACAACAACTAAATGCAGTGTGAGATCCTGGACTGGGTCTTGGAACAGAAAATGGTCAAGAAAGGAAGTATTGGTACAATTAAAATAAGTCCTGCAGTTTTGACCATTGTACCATGGATATATAAGTTGATATAAGGGAAACTGGGTAAAGGACATCTTATTTTTGTTATATTTGTGTAATTCTAATATTTTTTCAAAATAAAATTTAATTGTGACTAAAGGGAGGAGGAAAGTGTAATAAAATTGTTGCATATTATCAAAATATTTCTTAGGAGAGAAAAAGCTAGTTCAGTTATATAAGAATCAAAGAATCACAAACTATATATGAATGCCTCAGAAGTAAATTAAAAGTAAATCTACCGCAAAAGTGATAAACAAGGGTTATTTGTCTTCTCACTTTTTTAAAACAGAAAGCCAATATTATTTCCACAGTTAAGGAAGAAAGTTAAACATATATTTTAAGACGAGGAGGAAGAAATTGCAAAATACTGGGAGAAACATTTTGTAATTTTTCAAGGTATAAAGGACAGATGCTAATTTTCAAAGCCCAAGAAGTGCTAATGCAAGCTTATACGTTTCTAATACAATGTAGGAAACTTCTGTCAATAGTGTGCCTCATTGTTGTGGTCAAGAAGAGGACACTACTTAATTGAACAGAGGAAATGCATTTAACTGAAAGGTCAAATACTTAAATGAAAGGTGGCTGGTTATAGAAAAATTTAACAAAATATAAAAAATCTATTTTTTTTAAGACTCTACTTTTTCAGATAAGAAAGCTCAGGAATTCAGTGACTATATATTCAATCTCATGGAGTTAGTGTGATCCTATAGGAACTTAAGTATCTTATGTTGACAGACTGTTATACATCATCATAAGTTCCCCTTTCCATCTCTTGTGCTTTTTCTTTGCTGTCTTTCTTCAGTTTGTTCAAAACACTTACTGGGTGCCTATTAAATGCCAAGCCTGAGGAAGATGGCGGCGGTATAGGCAGACGCGTCCCAGGTCGTGTCCCTGAGCAAATGGAGTGAGCAGCTGAAACTAGTAACATCCACCCCGAATTGGCGAAATTCCTCAGCTGGCGAGACGGTTTACATCCGGGAAGAGCAGAACTCCCCTGGAAAGGTAAAAAAACCAGGGATTTGGGCAGGAAAGTTTGCCAGACCTCTGAGCCCAGAGAGTCGGAGGGAGACCGCGTGGCAGACAGCCGCGTCCCTTGGGACAGGCACAGCCCCTAACAGGGGAAAGGAGAACCGCGGGATTCCTGGCGCTGCCGGGGGAATTGAGAGCTGGGTCTGTGATCACAGAGGACTGAGCCTAAAGGGGGCAGCCTGAAGAGCTGATCAGACCATGCAGTCCCGGTAAGAGAAGAAGCTTACAGAAACCAAGCCTTCCCCGTTTCCGCGGCCGGCGTTTGTTTGTTTGTTTTCACTGAATCCTGTTCATGGGACATTTCGGATACAGACACTCACCTGTGCTGAAGAGAGGGAGAGTGTGCGGAGGAGTGGAATCTGGGGAGAGACTGAGGAGGAGAAGGGGGGCCGGGAGAGGTGGCAGCGAATTGAGTGCTGAGACACCCCTGAGCCCACGTCTGAGGCAGCCATTCTCTCCGGAGAGTGAGACTCCTCCCCCCAGCCCCCAGGCAAGGAGCACAGCCACACCCAGATTCCACCCTGTAGGAGATCAAGGATTAAAATAACCTGATCAGTCCCTGGGAGTTAACAGGGTCTGGCCTATAGAGGGATTTTCAATCCCAGCAACAACACAGCACTGGTAACTCTTACGCAGCCAGCTCTGGGCAGTGAACTTCCACTGGACAGAGAGGCCCTGTAGCCTCAGAGGCCAACCCCAGAACACTGCCACCCAGAGGCTGACCCACAAACTGACTCTTTGCTAAACACAAAATAAGGCAGTCTGGGAAACAAATGCGGCTTGCTTTAAAATAAGGACTGTGGTTTACAACACAGAGGAACAGTGTATCGCAGGGAAACTCAACACTCTCCTGAATACCGGGCAGGTCTAAGGCGAGCCACACTGAAGAATAGAAGAACCGAAGGACCTTCACTACTGCAATATTTTTTTTTTTCTTTTTTCACCTTTTAACTAAGAAACCAATTTTTTTTCTTTTTTTTTTCTTTTTTATTTTTCTTTTCCTCTTCTTCTTTTTTTTTTTTCTTCTTTTTTCCATCACCTGATTTTACCCTTTTAATTACTACCTTCTTATTTTTAACCAGTATTATTACTGCTACCATTTTACCATTTTTTTTAAAGTGCCATTTTATTTTCTCTTTATTTTATTTTGGGATTAGTGTTCTCCATTCTATTTTCATCGTTATATTATTGGTTGTTTCTAGTTTGCATTTATCTCCAGGGAGCTGTTGCTGGAATTTGTTGGGATTAATGGCTGTTCTATAGGAGCATTCTCCTCATATAAAAAGTCTCTTCCCCTCTTCCACTTCATTCTCTCTTTTCGCTCTTTTTTTTCTTTTCCTTTCTTTTCTCGCTTTTACTTTCCCCCCTCCTTTTTCCCACTTTCATTTTTGCACTCCTTTTTTTGGTCCCTAATTTTCTTTTCTTTTTTCTCTTTTCTCTTTTTCTCTTCCTTCTTCCTTATCCCCTAATTCTCTTAATTCAGGTGGTCACCTTTATTTGGGGTTATTAATATCGTGAATATATTTGTGTATAGTGCCTGGTACGTGGTGCCTTGTTGTGTTGTATTTTGTGCCTTTAAATCAACACAGCAGATCCAAGCAACAGCAACCTCCTGAGCACCACACCCTCTGCTGAGGAACAGCAGCTGTACGTGAAACCTCGCCCCACCAGCCAGAAGAGCCACCACAGCTGTGAACAGCACCCACCAGAGGAGTTGCTGCCAACTGAAGAGCAGCTGCTACCGCAACCGCCCGAAGAGGAACCGCAGACCAAGGAGTCACTGCCACCAAGGGAGCAGCCACTGAACGACTCAACGTCTAGATATGTCAGTGAGATCAAACATGGGTAGACAAAGAAACCCCCAAAGGAAAGAGAAGGAGGACTCTCCAGAAAAGCAGCTAAGTAATACAGAGGCATGCAACATGACAGAAAAAGAATTCAGAATAAGGGTCCTAGAGTGCATAAACCGGATGGAGGAAAAAATCGACAACCTCAGCAAGAAGCAAGAAGAAACAGATGAAAAAATCGATAACATATGGAAGAAGCTAGAAGAAACAGATGAAAAAATCGATAACATATGGAAGAAGCTAGAAGAAACAGATGAAAAAATCAACAACTTAAGTAAGACCCAAGAAGATATGAAGAGCGATATAGCTGCAATGAAAAACTCCATTGAAAGTATCAACAGTAGACTAGGAGAAGCGGAGGACCGAATTAGTGATTTAGAAGACAAGGAAGCAAAACACACCCAAAATGTACTGCAATTGGAGAAAAAAATGAAAAGACAGGAGGAGAGCCTAAGGGAGCTTTGGGACAACATGAAACGAAATAACATACGAATAATAGGGGTACCAGAACAACAGAAGGATGAACAAGGATTAGAAAACCTATTAGAAGAAATAATATCAGAAAACTTCCCTGAGGTGGGGAAGAAAAAAGTCACACAAGCCCAGAGAGTCCCAAACAAGGTGAACCCAAAAAGACCCACACCAAGACACATCATAATTACCATGGCAAATGTTCAGGACAAAGAGAGAATCTTACAGGCTGCAAGAGAGAGACGGAAAGTTACATACAAGGAATCTCCCATTAGATTGTCAAATGATTTCTCAACAGAAACACATCAGGCCAGAAAAGAATGGACGGAAATTTACAAAGTGATGCAAAGCAAAGGACTGAATCCAAGAATACTCTATCCAGCAAGGCTATCATTCAAACTTGAAGGGGAAATAAGAAGCTTCACAGACAAAAAAAGGCTAAGGGAGTTTATCACCACCAAGCCAGCAATGCAAGGAATGCTAAAGGGACTGGTATAAAAATAAGAAATTAAAAGCTCAGAAAGAAAACAGCCACACAAAAACAGAAATGCCTACAAACAAGTACCTTTCAATAATAACTTTAAACGTAAACGGACTAAATGCTCCAAACAAAAGACATCGAGTGGCTGAATGGATAAAAAAACATGACCCATACATCTGCTGTCTACAAGAAACCCACCTCATTAGAAGGGACTCACACAGACTGAAAGTGAAAGGATGGAAAAATATCTTTCAGGCAAATGGAAAGGAAAAGAAAGCTGGGGTAGCAATACTTATATCGGACAAAATAGACCTCAAAGTGAAGGCCATAACAAGAGATAAGGAAGGCCACTTCATAATACTAAAGGGATCAATACAACAAGAAGATATAATCCTGGTAAACATATATGCACCCAATGCAGGAGCACCCAAATTCATAAAAAAACTCCTGGAAGATATCAAAGGAGACATCGACAACAATACAATCATAGTAGGGGACTTTAATACACCACTGACAGCACTGGATAAGTCCTCTAGACAAATAATCAGCAAAGATACAGCAATCCTAAATGACTCACTAGATCAGATGGACTTAATAGACATCTTCAGAACACTTCACCCGAAAGCCAGGGAATATACATTCTACTCAAATGCTCATAGGACATATTCAAAAATAGACCATATATTGGGTCACAAGCAAAGTATCCCCAAATTCAAGAAAATTGAAATCATAAAAAGCGTCTTCGCAGACCACGATGGCATAATATTAGAAATAAACTACAATAAAAACAACCCAAAATACTCAAACACCTGGAAGCTGAATAGCATGCTATTAAATATTGATTGGGTTACCAATGAAATCAAAGAAGAAATTCGAAACATCCTGGAAACTAATGACAATGAAAACACAACAATCCAAAACCTATGGGACACAATGAAAGCAGTCCTGAGAGGGAAGTTTATAGCTCTACAGGCCTATCTCAAAAAACAAGAAAAAATGGTAGTAAATCATCTAACTCTACAACTCAAAGAATTAGAAAGAGAGCAACAAGAAAACCCCAGAGTGAGCAGAAGGAAGGAGATAATAAAGATTAGAGCAGAAATAAATGACATAGAGACCAAAAAAACAATACAGAAAATCAATGAAACCAAGAGCTGGTTCTTTGAAAGGATAAACAAGATTGACAAACCTCTAGCCAGACTCACCAAGAAGCAAAGAGAGAGGACCCAAATAAACAAAATCAGAAACGATAGAGGCGAAATAACAACAGACCCCACAGAAATACAAATGATTGTTAAAAAATACTATGGACAGCTCTACTCCAACAAACTAGACAACCTGGAGGAAATGGACAAATTCCTAGAAAAATACAACATTCCAAAACTCAATCAGGAAGAATCTAAAAATCTCAACAGGCCAATAACTATGGAAGAAATTGAAGCAGTCATCAAAAAGCTTCCAGCAAACAAAAGCCCAGGACCAGACGGCTTCACAGGGGAGTTTTACCAAACATTCAAGGAAGAACTAAAACCTATCCTCCTCAGACTACTACAAAAAATTCAAGAGAAAGGAACACTTCCAAGCTCATTCTATGAAGCCAGCATCACCCTAATACCAAAACCAGGTAAAGACAACACAATGAAAGAGAATTACAGGCCAATATCCCTCATGAACATAGATGCCAAAATCCTCAACAAAATCTTAGCAAATCGGATCCAGCAGTACATCAGAAAGATCATACACCATGACCAAGTAGGATTTATCCCAGGGATGCAAGGATGGTACAATATCCGCAAATCAATAAACGTGATACATCACATAAACAAATTGAAAGAAAAAAACCACATGGTCATATCAATTGATGCAGAAAAAGCATTTGACAAAATTCAACACCCATTTTTGATAAAAGCTCTCAGCAAGGTGGGAGTAGAAGGATCATACCTCAACATAATAAAAGCCATATATGACAGGCCCACAGCCAACATCATACTCAATGGACAAAAACTAACACCATTTCCCCTAAGAACAGGAACAAGACAGGGATGCCCCCTCTCACCACTCCTGTTCAACATAGTACTGGAAGTGTTAGCCATTGCAATTCGGCAAGAAGAAGAAATAAAAGGCATCCAAATTGGAAAAGAGGAAGTAAAACTGTCCTTATTTGCAGACGACATGATATTATACATACAAAACCCTAGAGACTCCATCAAAAAGCTACTGGACTTAATACATGAATTTGGCAATGTAGCAGGATACAAAATTAACCCCAAGAAATCCGAGGCATTTCTATACACCAATAGTGAACTCTCAGAAAGAGAGATTATAAAAACAATCCCGTTTACCATCGCACCAAAAAAATTAAGCTACCTAGGAATAAACTTAACTAAAGAGGTAAAAGACCTCTACTCAGAAAACTACAGGACGTTGAAAAAAGATATAGAGGAAGACATAAACAGATGGAAGAACATACCGTGTTCATGGATTGGTAGAATCAACATCATTAAAATGTCCATACTACCCAAAGCAATCTATAAATTCAACGCACTTCCCATTAAAATACCAACGGCATACTTCAGAGATCTAGAACGAACTCTCCAAAAATTCATCTGGAATAAAAAAAGACCTCGAATAGCTGCAGCAATCCTGAAAAAGACCAAAGTAGGTGGGATCTCAATACCAGATATCAAGATGTATTACAAAGCCACTGTTCTCAAAACTGCCTGGTACTGGCACAAGAATAGGCATATAGATCAATGGAATAGAATAGAGAGCCCAGAAATCGGCCCGAACCAATATGCTCAATTAATATTTGACAAAGGAGGCAAGAACATACAATGGAGCCAAGATAGTCTCTTCAATAAATGGTGCTGGGAAAATTGGACAGATATATGCAAGAAAATGAAACTAGACCACCAACTTACACCATACACAAAAATAAACTCAAAATGGATAAAGGACTTAAATGTACGACAGGAAACTATAAAAATTCTAGAAGAATCCAAAGGCAACAAAATCTCAGACATATGCCGAAGCAATTTCTTCACTGATACAGCTCCTAGGGCACTTGAAACTAAAGAGAAAATGAACAAATGGGACTACATCAAAATAAAAAGCTTCTGCACAGCAAAAGAAACCATCAACAAAACAACGAGAAAACCCACTGTGTGGGAAAACATATTTGCCAATGTCATATCCGATAAGGGCCTAATCTCCAAAATTTATAGGGAACTCATACAACTTAACAAAAGGAAGATAAACAATCCAATCAAAAAATGGGCAAAGGACCTAAATAGACACCTTTCAAAAGAGGACATTCAGAAAGCCAAGAGACATATGAAAACATGCTCAAAGTCACTAATCATCCGAGAGATGCAAATCAAAACAACAATGAGGTACCATCTCACACCTGTCAGACTGGCTATCATCAACAAATCAACAAACGACAAGTGCTGGAGAGGATGTGGAGAAAAAGGAACACTTGTGCACTGCTGGTGGGAATGCAGACTGGTGCAGCCACTATGGAAGACAGTATGGAGTTTCCTTAAAAAACTGAAAATGGAACTCCCATTTGACCCTGTGATCCCACTTCTAGGAATATATCCCAAGAAACCAGAAACACCAATCAGAAAGGATATATGCACCCCTATGTTCATAGCAGCACAATTCACCATAGCTAAGATCTGGAAACAGCCTAAGTGCCCATCAGTAGATGAATGGATTAGAAAACTGTGGTACATCTACACGATGGAATACTATGCTGCTCTAAAAAGGAAGGAACTCTTACCATTTGCAACGTCATGGATGGAACTGGAGAGCATTATGCTAAGTGAAATAAGCCAGTCAATGAAGGAAAAATACCACATGATCTCACTCATTCATGGATAATAGAGACCATTATAAACTTTTGAACAATAATAGATACAGAGGCAGAGCTCCCTCAAACAGATTGTCAAACTGCAGCAGGAAGCCGGGGAGGGTTGCGGGGCAGGAGGTAGGGGGGTAAGAGATCAACTAAAGGACTTGTATGCATGCATAGAACCATAACCAATGGACATAAGACATGGGGGGATAGGGGAGGCTAGGGGACTGTCTAGGGCGGGGGGATAAAATGGACACATATGTAATACCCTTTGTAATACTTTAAGCAATAAAAAAAAAAAAAAATAAAAAAAAAAAAAAAAAAATGCCAAGCCTATTTCTACACCTGGGGATATAATAATGGTTAGGACAAATCCCCTGTCCTTGAAGAAATAACGGTGTTTAATTGACGTTAGCTGATGTCCCAGAAACCTATGTCTAATGATGGAGGATGTACTTCTTTCCCACATTTTATTCTGAAGCAGATATTTATAAATTACTTATATCTTCAATTTCAGAAATGTTTATGGTAGAACTCCCTGGTCCACATTACTCATTCTCAAAGATAAAATAATTCTTTCAAGTCACTATAATCTTGTAGTGTGGTATCAAAATGCTGGTTCATCTGCTTGTGCACTTAATTTAACACCTGGATTGCCCTGGGATTCTGGTGAGATTCTAAATTCTTTGTCCTAAAGAAACATTTGGAGACTTCAGTTCCATAATTTCTGTGATTTGGCCTCAAGAAATTTAGAACAAAAATTCAATGTTAAGGTTTTAGTAACAACAAGGAGAGGAGGAAGAGAATGGAGGAGGCAGGAAAGAAGGAAGGGGAGGAAGGATCAAACATACAAAAGTAAATGTTGGCCACTGACTCAGAAACCATGAGAAAAGAGTAGCATAACATTAGCATTTACATGGTACATTTGGAGCTTTGGCTTTGCCAGATCAAAATTTGAGGCTTATTTCCTTCTAGAAACATTGCCCACAATTAGATGAATTGTCATTAGATTACAGAGGGCACCTAATCACCAAGGTGGGGTATTAAATTTTGGCTTTCTTAGTACCTTTACCTTAATTTACACTAAAAGACAGCAGGGTGAGGGTATTGCACTATTGATAACACAAAATTATTCCCATTTAAAGAAAAGGCAAATTGCCAAGCACCATCTGTTGAACTTTAGGGGACTTGAGACTTGAAACAAACCCAGATTGCATGTTAGAATGTTTCACTGGATTTTCCTAAACATATGCTGTTAATTAGCTGTGACGTTTGGAGTGGGAGCAAGAACCACGAGGTACATCAGAAATGTGCCCAGTTGGTAAGTAGTTTAGTTTAAAGTATACACAGTAAACTGTAGTGAAGAGTTCATGGGAAGTATCTATCAGCTGAATGAGTATTTCCTACTAATCATTTATTGTATTGCTATCGGTACTGTTGTAGTTCTGAATCATTTGACTTCCCATTTTCCACACTCAAAATAAAATTTACTTCTGAAAGTCCTAGTTTCCAACACCAGTTCCTTCCTACCTCTCTTGTTCTCTAATATTAAGTGGTAGTTTCTGCCTTGTGTATCAGTGACTAATAACATTTAAAGTGGCATATCACTTTATAGTTGACAAGCTGCATCCCACAGATATGATTATTTCAGGCTTAACAGAATCTTATGAGATCGTTCTTTTTTATCTGCATTTTAAAAACAGTAACACAGCATCTCAGAAAGAATATGACTTAACGATTGCATGAAAATAAGGCAGGGAGTTCAACTCAGAATTGTCAAGTCACATTCATTTCTCTTTGATTTCTTCCTCAGTCTCACTCACTCAACCTATCTTTGATCTTTATTGAAAGAAAAGAAAATTCGTTTTCCCCAGTTCCCTTTTTAGAATCTGACTCAGGCCAGGAACAACATGGGATCTACTACAGCTTGTTGGGCACCCTGCCCTGCCTCCACTGTGATGTTGACCAGGCACTGGCCATGGTATATTAAATGCTTACACTGACTCATTTAAAAATAAAGGCCTCAGAGGGAGGACAGGGGAGAGTAGGAGGGTGGGAAGAGATCAACCACTGACCTTATATTCATATAAGCATAACCCATGGACATAGACAATAGGATGGTAAAGGTCTGGGGTGGGGGGTGGAGGTGGGCTAGAAGGGGTCAATGGGGGAAAAGGGGGGACATATGCAATACTTTAACAATAAGGATTTTTTTTAAATAAATAAAAGAATGAAGCCTCCAAAGACATGGAAAGTCTATGAACTGAATAATCAATCTTTGAAAAACTAAACTGACAGCATTGGCAGGATAGAAAGGACATAGTTATTGGTAATGGGATAAAATTTTCAACTAGCAAAGGAAAATATCTTGGGTTGGCAGTTGCAAAAGCCCAAGCAATTTAAGACAATAGTAATAATCCCTACGTGTGCATATCTTTTATTGTTTATGTTGACCAGTCACATAGCTCATGTCATTTGACTCTCAAGAGGAAAGGGAGTATGGACCATTGTAAAGTGAAAGATATTATAGTTGAATAACTTCTCTGAGGGTGCACAGGTAAAAGGAAAAAATTAAAGACTATAATTTATGCCTTTCCATCCCAATTTTAAGATATTAGCACCAAGCAGAGTGTCTTCCCTAAAAGTAGAAGCAAATTATAAGTCAAACTCTGCATTAGTAATACTTAATATTACTGGATTATTATTTTAGAATAATAACCCAGTTTTAGATTTCTCCCCAGAAAGATACTCCTATATACACAATTTTATATGCAATTTTATAGACTTCACAGATCCCCAAGCCACAACAAAAATATGGGCTTCAAGGGAGAATTAGTACTCTGGATAGAGTATGCAGAAATGATAAGATACAGTGATCTCAGATTTTATTTTTACTTTATTTTTTTTATTTTCTTCATTGATTAAGGTATTACATATGTGTCCTTATCCCCTCCCCCAGCCCCCTACTCATGCTCTCATCCCCCTGGTGCCTGTGTCCATTGGTTGGGCTTCTATGCATGCATACAAGTCCTTGGGTTGATCTCTCTCCCTTACCCCAACCATCCCCTACCTTCCCTCTGAGGTTTGACGGTCTGATCGATGCTTCTCTGTCTCTGAATCTGTTTTTGTTCATCAATTTATGTTGTTCATTATATCCCACAAATGAGTGAGATCATGTGATATTTATCTTTCTCCAATTGACTTATTTTGCTTAGCATAATGCTCTCCAGTTCCATCCATGCTGTTGTAAATGGTAAGAGTTTCTTCCTTTTTATAGCAGTGTAATATTCCATTGTGTAGATGTACCACAGTTTTTTAATCCACTCATCTGCTGATGGGCACTTAGGCTATTTCCAAATCTTAGCTATGGTAAATTGTGCTGCTATGAATATAGGAGTGCATATGTCCTTTCTGATTGGTGTTTCTAGTTTCTTGGGATATATTCCTAAAAGTGGGATCACTGGGTCAAATGGGAGTTCCATTTTTAGTTTTTTGGGGAAAATCCATACTGTTCTCCATAGTGGCTGCACCAGTCTGCATTCCCACCAGCAGTGCACGAGGGTTCTTTTTTCCCCCATCCTCTCCAGCACTTGTTTGTTGATTTGTTGATGATAGCCATTCTGACAGGTGTGAGATGGCACCTCATTGTAGTTTTGATTTGCATCTCTCGGATGGTGATCTCAGATTTTAACAAAACGGCTTTTTTACTCTCTAGCAATCCTCTTCCCTAGGTCTCAATACCTTGGTCTCCTAGGCCTATGTTTCCTATTTGTATGGTACTGCTTTCTTCATGTAATTCTAAATCAGCATGCTTTTAATGGTTATTTAAATTACTAATGTACATTTATCATTGGAAATGCACGTTCTATGGTATGGCATTTTGATAAAATCAAATTATAAGCAATTTAATTATAGATACTGTTTCTAAATTTTTTGCATCTTCTTCAGTGTCATATATTGCACACTCAATATTTGGTCAATGAAATCATGATTTTTCATAATTAAAACAATAGATTATTTCCACAGCAAGGTAAACCTCAAAATGCGGGTTCAGATAATATTATCTATGTTATAATCAACATTTATTTTCAAAACAAAGTCATTTTCCAGGCTCTGCTAAAGTTATATTTCTTCACTGATCTCAAAGACCCCTAAAATGTAAGAACACACCTGACAATAGCTCACACTGATGATAGAAACTATCCTCTCAGGAAATAACAAGAAGAAAATTGAATTAGGGTTGGTACTGAGATATATTTAAATCTGGAAACAAATTAAAACAAACCTTTGTTGACACCAACTCTGCATTATGAATTTTAAAACTTCATATTTTTTGCTGTTTCAACATCCCCACAAAGAGGCTACGAAACCCCTGCCAGGTGGCCAGGTGCAGTTGTGTGATAAGGCTGTCCTTGACACAGTTCACCTTCTTGCCCTCCTCTGATTGTAATCTAGATAGTTAAACACACCAATGAAATCCTCTCATGGCTTTTGCTTATGTACTCTACCCTGACCCCCAATAAATTTACTTGCCCATGGGTCCTCACACTTTCTTGACTCCCCAATGCTTCTCCTTGGTTGAGCAGGTTCCCTTGGTACTCCCCTCACATGTCTCTCTCATTGCCTGAGTGTGGGGTCTAAGTTTTTCTGCCAGGGACTGGACCTCCTTGGATGCCAGGCATTAGAAGATAGAGAAGACATGAGAAGTCATCTATACTAATAAAAGCCTAGGTGGCCCTCGCGCCTCACATCATCACAAGATGGCCACCCCCATGTCATCACAAGATGGCCACCCCCATGTTGTCACAAGATGGCTGGCAGGGGAGGGCAGTTGGGAGCGACCAGGTCTGTAAGGAAGGGCAGTTAGGGGCAACCAGGCCGGCGGGGGTGGGGGGGTGGGGGCAGTTGGGGGTGATCAGGCCAGCAGGGGAGAAGTTAGGTGTCAATTAGGCCAGCAGGGGAGCAGTTAGGGGGCGTCAGGCTGGCAGGTAGAAGCAATTAGGGGCAACCAGGCAGGCAGGCAGGCAAGTGGTTAGGAGCCAGCAGTCCCACAGGGATCAGGCCTAAACTGGCAGTCAGACACCCCCAAAGGGTCCCAGATTGGAGAGAGTGCAGGCTGTGCTGAGGGACACACCCCGCCCCAGTGCACAAATTTCATGCACTGGGCCTCTACTGGGTATATAAAAGAGTCTTTATTATAATCCAAGTAGCCATTGCTACCAAGTAGCTATAAGACAAAGCAGCAGTCCTTGCTAATACAGGAGCTGTCCTAGTTAAAACAGCCAGCACCAGCTGATTAGTACTACATCTTCCCTACAATGCAGCCCCCAACATAGGAGCCATATAGGGGCCAGACACACTGGCTGGTCAGTAACATACTTTATACTAACTTAGACAAAAGAAGCTTCTTATCAAATAGTGACATCAATCTTTTGGGTTATAGAAGGGCATATTTATACAGTGAAACTGCTGTGTCTTTGCACTTGCCTATTGCAACCTGGCTTTGAACATCCTAATTAGGATTCCCACGCTCAGAGTGGCCTTGAACATCTGGCACACTCTAGACAGGGCCCCCAGAGTGTGTGTTGTAACTCTCTCTCTCTAGGACCTGTGAATATAACAAATTTTGTTTTTCGGTGTCTCCCCTTGTGGCTGCACCTGGCTAACCACATCATGAAAAAAATACAAAACATACTCAAATGGTTTCACAAGACACTCATATCCTGCACCTGAGGACCCAACAGTTCAAGATCTGGAATGAACAGGGAATCCTGATTGGTCCTGAGCCTCCTGCAGGCTGTGAGTGAGTGTATGGTAAGAGGCACAGAACCTGCTAACACTAGAGCCCTGGGCACAGCCCTGCATTATCTCAATCATATTGGATCTCCTTCTAGATAAAAGCCCACATATAAACAAAAGGAAGAGTTCATTCCAGAATGAAAAAAGAAAACTGGGAAAGACATAAGCAGGAGTAGAAAAAAAAAGTCACCCGAAATAAAAGCTAATTTTTTTTCCAGTTCACATTCCATCTAAAACTCCAAGGATGAAATAAGGATAGAAACTGCAATTGTATCTTAAAGGAAATTGTTCCTCTAGGATGTGTTAATCACTGAAACCAAAAATAGAAATGACTGAACAGGCCATTTATTTCTTCCTCATGACAAGCCAGAAACATACCTTATAGTTTCCTTCCCAAAGTACATACAGCATTTATCGTACCCTGAATAGAACCATATGCTATGATAATTCACATTTTATGAACAAGACAGAGGTTAACAGTTTTTAAGAATAAACTAGACCTAGTATGCTTCATTAGAACATACTTCTGAATTTTTTAACAGTTGCGCATTGTAAGAAAGAAAAATTTTATGGGACATATGATTGAGTTCTCCTCCAATAGTAAGGCCCCTCCGATACCTTCACACATCATCACCAGATGTGGTTAAATGGCAACTCATGGTTCAATGACAGCACATATTCAGTTTTAACAGGTCTGCTTCACAGTTTGCAAAATTTAATGAATCTAATTCTGAGGTCATGACTTTATAAGATGTAACATCCCTACTTCCTCACTTACAGATGAAGAAAAAGGACCCCGAAGTACTAGATTACTAGCTAAATGTCTCATAGATTGCTAGTGGCAAAACCGTCAGATCATGCATTCATTTAAAAAACATGTTAAGCTCATACCATGTCTTAAGAGCTATATTGGGATCTCTTTTCATTTTGTTGATTTTTTTTTTTTTCCTGTGCAGAAGCTTTTTATTTTGATGTAGTCCCAATTGTTTCTTTTTTTCCTTTGTTGTCCTTGCTCTGGGAGATGTATCCGCAAACAAATTGTTATGAGAGATGTCTGAGATTTTGCTGTCGATGGTTTCTTCGGGATTTTTATGGTTTCACAGCTTACATTTAAGTCTTTTATCCATTTTGAGTTTATTCTTGTGTATCACATTATCACACTTATATATGGGATCTAATGAACAAAATACTGACAAAATAAATCCAAAGCCATGGAAGCATGGAACAGACTGATGAATCTCAGAGGGAAGGTAGGAGGGGGGCAGGAAGAGATTAATTAAATAATTTAAAGGCATATATGCATAATCCATGGACACAGACAATAGTGCGGTAGTCCTGGGGGGTGCAGTGCAGGGTGGAGGGGATTAACAGGGGGAAAAGGGAACATCTATAATACTTTCAACACTAAAGATAATTTTTTTTAAAAGAACTATATTGGGAACCAGGGATACAAAGATGAGAAATACTTAACCTTTGCCTTATAGGGATTCCAAGTCTACCAAGGAGCATTTAAAAAGTCTCTAAAGTAAGAGAGGCTATGGTAAATCTCTTTAAATCCTTCCAAAATGGCATGGGGCTCACAGGAGGGAGAAATCAATATAAGAAATTACTTGAGTTTATTTTCTACTGATAGTGAACTTGTCAAGGGTGAAAAATAGGCCTTATTCATTGTTTCCTCATAGAGCCTAAAACATTCTATGGGTTGGTTGGAAGGAATAAACAAAGTGAATGCATTAAGTTGTCCAGCCCCTATATTCCCTTTATATGATATAGCTAAAACAAGCACTATTTACTCTAGAAATAAGGAACAGAACAAAAACCTACTGCACTAAAAAGAAATGAGAACATTGACTACAGCTATATTAGATATTTCTTAAAGGGATATTCAGCCTTTTAATCCTTTTCCATGTGATGATTCAGCATGTAGAGGGGTGGGCGAAAGTAGGTTTACAGTTGTGAATACATGAATTGTAATTATTATTTACTAGAGGCCCAGTGCACAAAAATTTGTGCACTCGGGGGGGGGGGGGTCCCTCAGCCCAGCCTGTACCCTCTCGCAGTCTGGGACCCCTTGGGAGATAACGACCTGCTGGCTTAGGCCTGCTCCCGGGTGGCAGAGGGCAGGCCCAATCCCTAGGTGCAGCCCCTGGTCGGGCTCAGAGCAGGGCCGATTGGGGAGTTGGGGCGCCGCCCCATCATGCACAGAGCAGGGCAGATTGGGAGGTTGTGATGCCACCCTCAGTCACGCTCAGGGTAGGGCCGATTGGGGGGTTGGGGCACTGTCCCCTGTCACACTCAAGGGAGGGTCGATGGGGAGGTTGTGGCGCCACCCCCTGTCACGCACAGAGCAGGGCCCATCAGGGGGTTGGGGCACCGCCCTCTATCACCCACAGAGCAGGGCCGATCAGGGGGTTGGGGCGCCGCACTCTCACACTCAGGGCAGGGCCGATGGGGAGGTTATGGCTCTACCCTATCACACACAGAGCAGGGCCCATGGGGGGGGGTGTTGGGGAGCTCCCCCCTATCAGGCACAGAGCAGGGCTGCTCAGGGGGTTGGGGCCCCGCCCCCTGTCACACACAGAGCCGCAGGGCGATCAGGGGGTTTGGGCGCTGCCCCCTGTCACGCTGATCCCTGTGCCGGGAGGCACATTACCCTTTTACTATATAGGGTAGAGGCCTGGTGCATGGGTGGGGCCAGCTGGTTTGCCCTGAAGGGTGTCTTGGATCAGGGTGGGGGTCCCCACTGTGGTGCCTGGCCAGTCTGGGTGAGGGGCTGAGGGCTGTTTTCAGGCTGGGAGTGACTGAAGTTTCCAACCGCTCCTTTTTTTCTTTTTTTTTTTTTTATTCTGGGCCAGCTTTACCTTGAGGCTTGGCTCCAGCTCTTAGGCCTGCCTCCGCGGCTGAAAGTAGTTTTCTGGCCTTTGCTTACAATGTTGCGAATCTGCTGGCTGAAGTCCTGCGGTATTTGTTACAATGTTTCTTAAACTGACCGCTCAGAGGCCTGCAGCCGCAGGCGGGGAACATTGGTTTCCTCCAAGGATCCTCCGTCACTGAGGCAAGCAAGCCTCATGTTAGTTTCAAGCTGCCTGGCTGCCGGCCGCCATCTTGGCTGACAGTTAATTTGCATATCTCGCTGATTAGCCAATGAAAAGGGTAGCGGTCGTACACCAATTACCATGTTTCTCTTTTATTAGTGTAGATTACTTGTGGCCTGGTGCACAAAATTTGTGCACAGGGGGAGGGTGGTTCCCTCAGCCTGGCCTGCACCCTTTCCAATCTTGGACCCCTAAGGGGATGTCTGTCTTCTGGTTTAGGCCAGATCTCACAGGGCACTCAGAGATCCCTCTCACAATCCAGGGCAGCTGGCTCCTAACCACTCACCTGCCTGCCTAATCACCCTCAACCACTCTGCCTGCTGGCCTGATCGCCCCCAACTACCCCCCTGCTGGCCAGCTTGCCCCAACTGCCCCCCCGCCACCGGTCTAATTGCCCCTAACCACCTCTGCGTTGGCCCCGCCACCATGGCTCTGTCCAGAAGGTCTCCCAGTCTAATTAGCATGTTACCCTTTTATTAGTATAGATTGTGTTATTTATCTGTATTATAACTGTAAACCTACTTTTGCTCACCTTATACTTTATCAGAGGGCATGCAGGAGACCGGCAACTATAAGACAACTACATATTTAGCAGCATAGATTCCAGGGAAGATTTGAAAGGTCTGGGATGGGAATGTTTGCAGAGCACTGTCAGAACACGGAAACACTTTTTATTGGGCCTATAAATGATTGTGTTGCTCATGTAGTCCACAAACCTGTTTGCAAAAACAGGTTACTTTAGGCTCGTAAAAGAGAATGCCAACTAATGGTTACTGAACCTGCCACTTACAGAATAACTTTGGAACATCATTCTATTCTGCTGAGACCCAGAGAAATGAGCTGAATTGTCTAAGGTTTACAGTGAGTTAGTGATGACACCAGTTTTCTGACTTCTAAACAGGATTCTTTTTGCTCTTTCACTATATATATATATATATATATATATATATATATATATATATATATATATATATATATGTAAGCTAGTTATGTGTTGGTGTAATGTTTAACAACAGGCTCTCTAGAGGGGAAAATGTCTTGATTTGTAGTGTTTATTGGTTTCTACAGTATAAATACTTTTACCTCGGTGAATTTCAAGACATCTATATGAAGTCACTGAACCAAGTCATGAAGAGTTGGTTCAAACAGGCCCCAAATTCCATGCTTGCTACTACCTTAAAGGTTCATAGTGCTTGGAAGTCAGTCATTCAAAAAGTGGTTGTTGTCAGAACATGCTAATTTCTGGCTATGAAATCATGCAAAGAGCTATAAATAAAAATAATAGCTCCAAAAGAATAACCTGTTGAAAATATGACCAGACTACCATGTAAATAGCAAGTGCAGTTCATTGTCATGTGTTGGAACCAAAAGCCACTGATAACTTCTGCAAAGATATGTTGATGTATCAGAAATACAAGTCCCCAAAGCAGGGCCACCTCCTCTCTGTAGTTTTATGATTTATCTCAGGGAGAAATAATTCCTCTTTTTTTAGTAGTTCCCATATATTTATATTCCGCTACTTTTTTAATTTTTAGAATTGCCTACAGAACATATCCAAACTTCCTAGCTTGGCAGAGAGGTCTTCTACCAAATGAGTTTCCAAAGAAGGTGGGTGGAGACATTGGGAATTCAGGCTTTGGAGCTTGATCAGCTCTGGGTGCAACTCCTGCCCTGCTGCTTAATGCTATGAAGTCTCAGGCTGGTGTCCTGACCAGTTTTTTCATTCTTAGATTCCTGCCTTGTAAGATTAACACAAGGATGTAACAACATAAGACATCTCAGGTGCCTAACATGTCACCTGGCACATGCTAAGGATCTAAGAAATACCTATTCCCCCCTTATACAGAAAAACATTCCCTGCCTCTTTAAATCACCTTTTAAAGACCCTGTTTGCCAATGAATGACCTTGTTTGCCAATGAATTCATTTACTCAGTCTCCTAACAAATATTTAGAGACAGGATAATGCCTCTGTGGAGTGAATCTCTGATTCCAATTTCTTTATTTTTTATTTTAATCTTTATTGTTGAAAGTATTGCATAAGTCCTCTCTTTTCCCCCATTCACCTCTTCTAGCCCATTTCGCCCCTCACTCCAGGCCAACCTATTGTCTGTCTCTATGGGTTATGCATATATGCATACACGTTTACTGTTTGATCTCTTCTCACCCACCCTCCCCTGCTTTCCCTCTGAGGTTCAACAGTCTGTTCCTTGCTTCTATGTCTCTGGATCTATTTTTGTTCATCAGTTTACTTTGTTCATTAGATTCTACATATAGTGAGGTCATGTGATACTTATCTTTCTCTGTCTTATTTTGCTCCATGTCCATCCATGCTGTTGCAAATGATAATTCTTACTTTTTTATAGCTGTGCAGTATTCCATTGTGTAAATGTACCACAGTTTATTGTCTTTAATATCTTTAATGTCTTTCAGAACTAGTACATGGGTAAGTTCTTGGGCTCAGGGGTTAGGAGGGCAAGGTAAGATCCCATGAAGGTTGTTCTTAAATGTGGACCAAAGTGCTAAAAGGAGGTAATGAGGGGCCTATTCATGATTAAGCCTCACCAAATGAACGCTATAATAGTGAGTGACACTAGTACCCCCATTAAAGGCTGGGCATTTAACCCACAGTCTGAAACTTACTCCTTTAATTCTCACATTAACTTTATGAGCATAATATTATGCCCTTTTGCTGATGGAAAAATAGATATTCAGAGAAGTCTATGCTCTATAGTGTTCCCTGTACACTTACTATGTGCCAGGCACTGTTCTAGGCATTAGAGATTGAGCATGGACAGCTGCCCTCATGGAGCTGACATTTGAGGAAAGAGTGCAGGAAAAAAAATGGACACTATAGGGAAGCTGAGAAAAAATCAGAGTAGACTAAAACATAAGGAAAATGATTTTATTTTACTTTAGCCTGGAAACTTAGTCTTTTGAACTTTTCAGTTGTGTGTCAATGCCTGGAGATCTATAAATTCTGTAGATAACTTTCTGAAACACTTAGGAAAGAATGTGCATGTGTCTAGACCATGGGACATTTGGAAGATCACCATCTCAGACCAAATCAGAAGCTAAGAATGCAGGACTGATTCTTATGAAAAATGTGCTTTTTACTATAAAAACTTTCAACTCTTTTCTTCAGAACACTCTGGGTATTATCTAATAGTGTTTCCTGAGTGGAAAGTCACGTGTTTAAGAACCTTGCCCTAACAGGTTTGGCTCAGTGGATAGAGCATCGGCCTGCGGACTCAAGGGTCCCAGGTTCGATTCCGGTCAAGGGCATGTACCTTGGTTGCTGGCATATCCCCAGTGGGGAGTGTGCAGGAGGCAGCTGATCAGTGTTTCTCTCTCATCAATGTTTCTAACTCTCTATCCCTCTCCCTTCTTCTCTGTAAAAAATCAAATATATATATATATATATATATATATATATATATATATATATTAAAAGAACCTTGAAAAAAACCTTTGTAATTTAATTCTAAAAGGAAAAAGAAAAATCAGCTTGTTCCACTAGAGCCAGACACAATGTGGACTATCTTTTCATAACACATGGCAATAATTCTAATTTCAATTCCAATGAGTGTTTGGTGGGGAAGGTGGGGGCCAACAAGTAATGCCCGACATCATCAGCTGGGTGTCCTATGATTCAACTTAATTCTGACACTACCTCCCTGGAGATCCAATCAGATTCCACAGGTTAAGTCTTCAGTCCCACCAAACTCCCTTCCTGATCTCCCCTCCTCCACTGCCCACTTCCAGACACTAATCAAAATTCCAGATTGTTACCTGTGTTTCTGATCTACTGGCTAAGGATCAGGGGTTCCAATAGCCCCCTCCTCAAGTTTGATTAATGTACTAGAGCAGTTGGCAGAACTCAGAAAAAAACATTTTATTTATTAGATCACCAGCTATTTTAAAAGAATGTAACTCAGGAACCAGCAGATGGAAGAGATGTGTAGGGGAAGGTATGGAGAAGGGGCATGAAGCATTCATGCTCTCTCTGAGCTCACCAAAACTTTTAGGGTGTCTAAAAGTTCCAATACTCTATTCATTTTTGGTTTCCCTGGAAACCAGCCCTCATCTTTAGGTGCTTTCCAGAAATCATCTTCATCAACATAAACCCAGTTTTAGTGGAAAGGGGCTTGTTATGAAAAACAAGACAGGACATTCATTTCAGCTTTATGGCTCTGAAGTGATTTCAGGAACTAAGACCAAATCTCTATATATAAAAGCCTAATATGCAAAGTGTCCCCTCAGGAGTTTGACCAACTGAGAGTGTGATCACTCGCCAAGACGTGTGCTGACCACCAAGGGGTGGCGCAGAATGAAGGAAGGCCCCAGCCAGCAGCCAGCAGCCAGCAGCCACTAGAGACCCTACCTGAGCAAGAATTTCATGCACTGCGCCTCTAGTTTTATAATAAAAGATGCTCCCATTGCTCTTATTACTCAGGAAATTCCAAAGGTTTGGGGAACTATGAGCCAGGAACCCTCGATGAAGACAAAATATATGAGAAATATATATTTGAATAATCTGAATGACCAAATACATATTTCTTATAAATCAAAATCTCGCACATGAAATCTAATCTATATGGTCATCTAAGGACACCATGTAAATGGGCTAAAAAAAAAAAAAAAATTCATAGCCATAGCCAAAAAAGGCAATGTTTTCATCTTCATGATCATGAACATGCAAAGTAGCACTTTTTTAGGAGTGGTGATGGTTTTGACTTAAGTCATTGACATTATTTCACTTTGTTAACCTCATATAAGTGGCCCTTACTTAGGACAAACTGAATTAATATCTGTGGGAAACTACTGGCCTTGCAGATAAGATTGTATACATTCTTATTACTCACAAAAACTGAGCTAACCAGCATGATCCATGCAACAACTATTTATTGAGCATCTACTACAAAGCTAGTATGTAATAGTCATAAATTAAGTTCCATATGGTGGGTTGTATGACCTTTAGGTTAGCACTAAAATCTGTGTTCAACACAAGTTCTTCATTTATTTTTTTTCATATCCTATTTCCTTTAATTTATTAAGAGTGTGTTTTCACAAAGAGTGTGGGAGTGAAGAGAAAACAACTTTACTGCCTAATCAGCAAAATGTTTAAAATTCTCAGTTCAATAAGAGGGTCTTGGGAGGCTCACAGCTGGCTTCTACTTAGTGCAATTATGAATGAAATCCAGCACTTTTGTCAGAGCTTGCTTAAAAGTTTCCATGCCTGACTTGCAAACGCTTAAAGAGAATAATAGCTATTCTGCAGCCTGAAAGGCCCCATAGACCTAGGTCAATAAGTTGAACATCTGGTCTGGTCATTGTTTGCCCTCTATTAAAATTTTAAAACTTAAATTAAATAATTTCTCCCAATTGTTTTTTTTTATGGTTTTATATGTCCCCAAGTACAGAGAAAGAGACAATCTGCCTTTATTGGCCACACTGGCAATATTTAATTGTTAATAGGAAATACTGTAAACAGAACTTTAAAATTCATGGTCACAAGAAGTCCCATTTCTTTGAAATTTCTCAACATACAAGAAAGCAATTACTTCATTTTTCATACTAGTTTTTCACAGTTTAGAATCACATGTAGTCCCCAAAGGAAAATATCTTAATGATTAAAGTCTGTAATTGGCTCACTGTCAACTGGCAATTAGCTGCTTTAAATTTCCTTAACTGGCCCCCATTGTCTGAATGCAATGGTAGAGGATGGGATAGGGAGGAAGAAAGTGATTTATTCTGTTGACCACCTTTCTGCAGTAGGATCCTAACAGACATGAATAGGAATCTCAGATTCTGAACTGTGTTGGAGTTTAGGGTGACTGGAATATTTGATGCTTTTTTTTTAAACTCACCCAGCCCATAAAGTTAGTTGCAAATGTCCATGAAACTGCACTGTAAACAGCAGGAAGAATCCAGTGTTAGGAATTAGATGGCATAATTCCAAAATGTTTTACTTGTTTACTCCGTGTGTCTTTAGTCAGAAAATCCTACAAATTTCATATAGAGATAGGTAGATATAGATATAGATATGGATACACCCTGGCCAAATTTCATATAGTGATAGAGAAGATATGGATACACTCATAGGAGTATTGTGGGATATATCAAAGTAGACTCTAAGCTTTAAGCACTCTTAGCAATGTCAGAGTATATTACATTTGTGAGAAAAGATTTTTAAAAATTAATGTAGCATTGCCCTAGCTAGTTTGGCTCAGTGGATAGAGCATTGGCCTGCAGAACAAAGGGTCCTGGGTTGGATTCTGGTCAAGGGCACGTACCTTGGTTGCAGGCTCCTTCCTGACCAAGGCCCTGGTCGGGGTTCATGCAGGAGGCAACCAATCAATGTGTTTCTCTCACATTGATGTTTCTCTCTGTCTTTCCCTCTCTCTTCCACTCTCCCTAAAAATCCATGGAAAATAGCCTCGGTTCAGGGTTAACAAAAAATTTAATGTAGCATCTTCTTCAGAAAAACAGTATGAATAAAACTATTGTATTTTCTATTTTATGTTATTTCTAGTCCTTATATTAAACTTTTTGGCCTGAAATCAGAGGAATGGTTCCTATTTTATATTGGCATAGTTACTGTTCTTTGTTAAGGATAAGTGGGATTCCAGCATGCTGACTATTCTTAGTAACAAGAAGCAGTGAAAATTTGTCCCTAGAGCTCCACATTCCGGAGAAATCTGGTGAACCCTGATGTTTATTTTTCATTCAAATAAAAGAATACTTTGGTAGGAAGCCAGAATAGGAAAGAAGGCCAACTGCATGTAATGCGAAAATAAAGGCAGATAGGTATTTTCATTTGAAATGTAACCATTAGAGATGGTCATTATATATATTTTTCCAAAAATAGTCTCCAATAGAACAGAGCCAGATACTTGTGTGTGTGTGTGTATTTGTGTGTGTGTGTTTTAATGAAGCACTGCATTTATCACATTTTTAGTTAATTATAGTAAGATCTCATATGAGGCTTATTATACACGTTCATAAAAATGCAGGCAGTTTTCATCCCCTAGGAACCAAAGCAACAGATCAAAATTAGGGAATCAGTGCCTATAACATCCCTGGGTCACCCTGATGAATGGAGATGATGAGGCCACAGAGCAATGAGTGGAAAGAGTTCTGATTTGCTGAGGCTGATTCACAGCTCTCAGAATTTTCTTATTTTTCTTGAACTGGTACTTTATGCTGGTGAAAGGGAGTACGGCAGAATACAAGTAGACTTGAGGAGCTTGGTACAATTTCATTATATAGAAATGTATCGTTATTAGGAAAATATTATACCTCTATCAAGCTCTCATACCACTTTTGATATCAAGCAAGAGTTTATATATCATGATTGGAGCACTAATTAGAATAATCGTAACCAACCTTGAGAGCCAACATGTTCCACAAGTCCTGACTCATCTCCCAGCATTAAATGGAGATGCCTGGGGTGGCAGAGTGATACTGTCTGGGCTGAAAGGAAGCACAGAGGCCATCCAGTTTGACCTTCTGGGGAGACACTCTGGGGTAGAGGTGAGACGGGTGGGAGGTGTTTTCAAGGTCCTTGAGGGTCAGTAGCAGAATCAGAGCCAGAACTCAGCTTTTCTGACCCATTCTTTCCATGGTACTCATACTGTCTCTCTTAGTTCTCCAGCAACTACAGGAAGAGGAAGTCATAGATAAGGAAATCCAATTAACTGGACTACTAAGTCAGCAAGTTCATTCTGACAGAAGAGGAAAAAACAAAAATTGAAACCAACAAAATATGCTTTGAAGCCAACAAGGCCTCCCTGTGAGTCCCAGTTTTATCAACTACTGGCAGAATACGAAGCCTCTGTGATCCTTACTTGCTTATCTGAAATTTAACTAGGAGATAGTGCATGCATACATTCTGCTCCTAGTTGCTAGGACAATATTTCGCATTTAGTAAACATTAAGTAAATGGCAGTGCTAAGGGAGGTGTGAAAACTTTAAACAAATCCGGGGCCTTATAAATACTCAAGTCATTTTTCTCACTTCTGTTTGCATCTGCCACAGAACAACCCAAGCTCTCTGTGAACTCCTTCAGAAGGAGGAGCTCATTTTAGATTTGACTGTGTTGAGCTCTAACCCTGTAAAATCCTCCCATTTGTACTGGTTCGCACTTTTCTAGCCATATCTAAGAAATCCCATCTAATTCACTCCAGAACTTGAAGATAGCACTCAAATCCCCATGTCATCTTTCCTCCAAGATAAACTTTCCCGTTTCTTAGAGCTAAATGAATTCCTTGACTTTATTTTTCATTGGCAACTCTGATGACTATGTTTGGTTCTCGGTGCAGGGCTAGGACATGCTACTGCTGACACAAAGCCAATTCAAAATTCCATGTAACCACTGAGCCAGGACACTTGAAGGGAAGGCAGATGACAAATTTGTATCATGTCCAAAAATGATCCAAAAATTTGTGTAAGTAACAACAGCAATTTGAATCTCCATTTGCAATATTCCTCTTATTTACCATTTTAGTTTTATAACTACTAAACCAACTTCAGCTAGATTAGACATTCCTTTTACAATTTATAAACATTGACAAAGCTACTGACTATGGGTCAAGGTCAATTACATAAACAGTAAGCAGATGTAAATAAATGAATACTTTTTTTTCTCTCAACATATTTATCTGTCTTTATCTGTCTTTATGCTGGTAAAATTTTCCAGAAAGAAACCAAATCCAGTCAATGGAATCATTTCATAATTCAAATAATCCCCACAGTATAGCTGGTCTTGACAGACAGAAAATTATATTCTTGCAAGAGCATCTTCATAAAAGCAAATGGCATTTGAGGAAACTTCTCTGAAACTAGAACACTCACACCTGCAGAACAACAATCATAAATCACATCATTATCTCTTCAGAATTCTATTACACTTGGTATCCATTGCTTTTCCAGTACACACTTTTTATGACCATCAGAGTAGGAGGTGGTGAAGTTCTAGGCAGCACATGTCCAATTCAGAAATGCTTACAGAGAACATAATCACTAATTCATTACCAAAAGGGCCCTAACGACACCCTAATAATCAACATACGTTCATGTTGCTTCAACAGGAGGACAGTATAGGTGATAGAGAAAATAGAGTGCAACTCTTTTCATTAAACATCTGCTAGACATAAGATTCAAACTTTGAAATTATAATCTGCCCATAAAATGGTTCCATTATTTGAAAAACACATCTTTTTAAAACAAACAAATGGATTTTTCTAACAAGCTGCCTTAAAAGCAGATCTTTGTTATTAAAATAAGTGTTTGGAATGTTATCTGTATGAATTCTGGGAGAAAATCAAATCAAAACAAACAACAGAATATATTGCTTTTCTGGACTTCCCAGATAATAATAAACACTTTGCAAAAAGTGTAAAAGTAAAAATGACAATTGTTTATATTTTATTTATACTTAGCATATTACACATCTGTTAAAATACATGCAGGGTCAAACAAGTGTGTTTAAATAAAAACAAAACAAAAGCACAAACAAGGGAGTGACTAAGTGCCCAACGCCACTCCTGAGATATTTTGAAAGCCGTCAGCTAATGCTTATTCAGAACTAGTTAGAAGTGGAAGTTATTCCCCAGATACTCACTGCTTTCTCACCACACTTCATAATTCTAACACATTAGTTTTGGCTGAACCAGATGCCAAATGGTTGCACAGTACAGAGCAGTCAGCGTGGTGGAATGATACAAAATATTTCAGCCAAGGCACATCCCCTGGGCTCTCAGTTCCCTCTCAGCTGTCACACCTCTTCCTAGGACGAATCACACACCAAATACTGACTTTTGCCTCCCTTGTGGTCCAAATAAGAATCCTAAGACATAGATATATTATATTCCATTCAGGACTGGAGCATGACACACCACACCAGGGACACTTGATGAATTCTGCATAAGTATAAAGTTTATACAGTACATACAACTTCCAAAAGTAATATTGTAAGGTTGATTATAATAAAAATGTATATAACAGGAATACAGTGTTAGAAGGAAGGACAAGATATGCCCCTGATCAGGCCCCCCACCCCAATCAGGGGCAGGGCCAGCCAGCCAACCACCCACTGCCCCTCCCCCTGGCTGGCCAACCTCCCAGGATCCTTCCCCCTGGGCCAGCCCCTCAATAGGCCTCGATCACCAGCTAGACCAAGGGACCCTACAAGTGCCCAAATTCAGGCACCAGGCCTCTATGTGTGTGTGTGTGTGTGTGTGTGTGTGTGTGTGTGTGTGTGTGTGTATAATTAATTGTACCCAGAAAGTAAATTGTGATTTATCCTTGCATTCCACAAATAGGGAGTAAAGCCTTACTAGATGTCAGGTAAGCAATTTGTCACTGTGATTTAGTGGAGAACAAAAGGAGATTAACCGAAGAACTTATATGCATATATGCATAGCCCATGGACACAGACAACATTGTAGAGAAAGCCTGGAGCAGAGGATGATTGCTGGCTAAAAGGGACCACTGGGGGGAAAGGAGACATCTGTAATGCTTTCAACAATAAAGATAAATTTTTAAAAAGAGAGAGAATCTTCATCTCAAAGGTGCAGATAAATTGGGGGTGTATGATAACTACAAAAACTGTTAAATCACTAAGACTATTATAGATATTTATTTTCACTACAAAAATTAAAATTGGAGCATGGATATAATAATTTGGGAGGAGGGAACTCTTAAATAGAGTGGCCAGGAAGGCCTCTCTAAGGAGGTAATATTTGAACTGAGACCTCAGTAATAAGGCCAGGAGAGAGAAGACTTGGAGGAAGGTATTCAAGGCAAAGAAAAAAGTGCAAAGTTTTTGGCATCTTTGAGAAAAAGAAAAATATGCTAGATTATCTGGAACCTGATAATATAAGGTAAGGCTGAATAAGCAAGCAAGGCCTAGATCATCTAAGGCATTTTAGGCCAAGGTAAGAAACTTAGATTTATTTCTAAATGATGAAAACATTAATGCAATTGAGCTTTACACTTATATCTGAGCCTTCTAGCAGCTAAGAACTCTAAATTTGCTTCTCCTTCAACAAGGAAAAATTGGGCAGTCATTGTTATAAAGGCATCTAAAAAAAAATCAACTCAAATTTTCTTCCCATTAACTTGCTTTCCTGTTTACTGAATTTTATTCTTGCCTCCCACCCCCAAATTCCTTCATAAGTACTAGTTCCAATTATGGCAGAGAGAAAGAGAGAGAGATAGAAAGATAGAGAGGCAGAGAGAGAGAACCAACTACAGAATGCGATGGTCATTTTATGTGTCAGCTTAGGTACACTACAGAGCCTAAGCAAGCATTAACCTAGACATGGCTGTGAAGATATTTTGTAGATATGATTATAATCAGTTTAAGTAAAGGAGATTATTCTAGATAATCTGAGTGGGTCTGATTCAATCAGCTGCAAGATCTTAAAACAAGAATTTCTTCTTCTCAAAGAAAAAATAAATTCCTTCTACAGACAACAACTTCAGCTTATGACCAAGAGTTTAATTATGCCCTTCCTTAATGGCCTGCCCTATGGATTTCAGGCTTGCTTAGTCAGCCCCCACCCCCCCACACCCCCCAAATGTAAGCCATTTCCTTGTAATAAATCTCTTAAAATGTATCTGATTCTATTTTTTCTGCTTGACCTGACTGATACAAGATGTTACACTTTAAAGTCATGCTTTAAAGATAACCTGTGCCAAACACTTCAGGGGTAAATATAAACAGAATTCCTTCACTTCTGCAATAGCACAATATTGATTTAATTATATGGAAGAAGAGTTAACTCAGATATCATGTGGCCAAATTCCATTACTCAGGCCAAATGCACTCATGGTAGATGTTGACAAAGACAGTATCAAAGCTCCAGAACCCTCACCAGGTTGAATGTCTGGGCTACTCCAGTCCTGGATGCTGTTGCTGGAGTAGCTCATCGTAGTGACCAATAATAACAAATAATTAAAATCAAACTTTCCAACATGATAACCTTACACAAGAGAATTTTCTTTACAAAAATAATTAAAATATGGATACAAAAATTGATATAAAGGGATTTCCTCAATCTTAAACAAATTTGGGTTAATTTATTTCATAAAATCCTAGGAAGTCATTCTAATCAGTGCTGCAGAAGAACACTTAAGAATATTGGAAGAATTTATGATATACTTCAGGTAGAAAATATAGGTTACAAACAGTATTAGTAAAGTATTAACCAGTTTTGAACCAAATATTCATAAGCATAGGGGGAAAAAAGACTGGAAATATACTTCATCATGTTATCAATGATTATTCTTGGGCATTGAGATTATCTAATGATTTTTATTTTCCTCTTTTTACTTATCACTATCCTCTAATTTTTATCCTTGACAAAGAATGCATATTATTCCTTAGAAGAGTAAAAGCCATTCAAATTATTTTAAGAACATAATAGTAAAAAAATATCTTAAAACAAACACTAAGCATTGTTTGAAGTTAAAAATCATTGTGGGAAAGAGTAAGTATTTATGTCCCTATTCTATCACCCAGTCATGTTCTGACACATCAGAACCATCAGACTAAGCCTGTGCCTAGCATACACTGTTACACCCACCATGTCTTCAGTATTCCTAACCTGCCACAGTTTCACCAGCTCGGTGTCAATTAAGGATCCTCATCCAAAATGCATCTATTCTTCATATTATCAGACTCTTAAACATGAATACACATCTTCCTCCCATGATGTCTACCATGGCCCCATCCCATTTATGCTCCTTATTTATCAGTATACTCTGATTTCCAAGTGCACATTTCCTCCATAATGGAATTTCTGCCTGAGAACTTCAAGAAGAACCCAAACCTGACTGAGGTCATCCTTAAAAAAAAGTCTTCTCTGATTCTTTTCTGACAAGGAGCTCCATCTTCCTACTCATCGGCCCCCTAACACGAATTTCCATATGTCATACTCCCTAGGTTTCCTCTATACCTATCCCCTTTGCCATGGCACAGAAATCTATTCATATTCCAAGGAAGAACTCAATGATCACATATTCCAGGTCCCTTTAATCATGGTCATCCCCATCAAGCTCTCAGAGAATTGTGTTTTCACCCTACTATGGTACTTAAGACAGCATGTTTTAATTCTAGATCAAGTATGTCAAACTCAAAGGCTAACAAGGGCCAAATAAATAAGGCATGCGGCCCACAGGCCGCGAGTTTGACATGCTTGTTCTAGATGGTTGAATTCATCTTCCTATTTAGAGCTAGATTTCCCCATACTTGTTTTTTAATCCCATACGTATTTTTCTTGTAGTAGACACTCAATATATTGATTTGAACTGAAATAATCCAGAATGTGAAAGAAAAAAATCATAGACATTAAGAATAAAATGAGAGACTAGACCTTCCACCTTCATATCAGCATCACTCTGGCAATCGAAAGTATTGACTGTACTGGAAATAAAGATCCAGTGCCTGTAAGATTCTATTTCTTTGTGGGGTGGAAAACAAGTAACCTAGAGCAGTAATTCCTAAACCTACAGGCACAAAAGACTTTTGTGAAGTATTTTTAATTATTTTAATTTTTTGGATTTAGATGCTGGAGCACAACGGAAGACCTACCAATTCTGAGCCTCCAGGGTTGTGAAGCAGAACTCTGTATTTTCAAAAGCTCTAGGTGATTTTGATGTCCAGTACTGCTTGGAAAATCTGACCTAAGAATATGTTTGTATTTTTCACTGGTTTGAGATGCAATGATGTAAGAAAAACAAAATATGTACTAGGTCATATTATTCAAAAACAAGATAATTTGTGTGGTTCTTGATCTAGATTTGCCTTCTATTTTATCACAGAAAATTCATTTTATCCTTTTGAATGCATACAAGTCTCTTGACTGCCAGTGTTCCAGAGCAGTGGTTGTCTCACTGAATTCTTGGAAGGACCTCAGAGGTGCCTCAAAGACGGAAGAACACAGAAAAGGCACAGATTTGCCAACACAACTCTCTTCATTTATTGCTATCTTTTTCTTTTTAAAAAAAAAAAAAATCACAATTATTCTAGGCTTTAATTTGAAAAAATGGCTTCTGCTAACTTAAGAAAACTGGTTTGAAAATAATGACATTAGATTTTGCTTCACTTTATTAGATATCCTTTTTCCTAGTAGGTTATTGATACTTATGGACTCTGACATTAATAAGGGGAGCCCTCGCTGGTTTGCTTCAGTGGATAGAGCGTTGGCCTACAGACTGAAGGGTCCTGGGTTTGATTCCAGTCAAGGGCACATGCCCGGGTTGCAGTCTCAATCCCCAGTAGGGGGCGTGCAGGAGGCAGCCGAGCAATGATTCTCTCTTATCATTGATGTTTCTATCTCTCTCTCCCTCTCCCTGCCTCTCTGAAATCAATAAAAATATAAATAAATAAATAAATAAATAAATAAATAAATAAATAAATAAATAAAAGGGAGCCCTACCAGTGTGGCTTAGTGGTTGAACGTTGACCTATGAACCAGGAGATCACGGTTCAATTCCAGATCAGGGCACATGCCCTGGTTGCTGTCTTGATCCCAAGTGGGGGCTATGCAGGAGGCAGCCAATCAATGATTCTCTTTCATGTTTCTATCTCTCTCTCCCTTCCTCTCTGAAATCAATAAAAATATTTTTTAAAAAAAAATAAGTAAGTGTGTGTGGGGGAGAGATTGATGTAAGCTTAATGTCATGTCTTTGGCTTATTTCAAAGCTATTATTTTCCATTTCTTTGGTTAACTGTACTGAGGTATGTAATATATATATAAAGCATTCCCACAAACATTTTCTTGGAGTAGCTTATCAGATTTGAAGACTTTTTGTGTCTGATTGGACTATAGGAACTACAGCTGGAGATCAGCTGCAAAATATTCTGGAAGCAGTGTTTCTTCTCATCAATATTATATCATTCACAAGTTTAAAAAAGTCCTGTAAGAGACAGGAAAGAGATTTTCCCTGCTGTCTCCTATCTACATATCCTCTCAGCCCCAGATCCTTCCAGAGGAACAAGAAAAATAGCTTTGCAGGTATGTGCATATGTGTGTGGATAGCATTTCAAGAGCTAAACAGCTGCCTGTCACTTATTGCAATCTGCCTCAGATTCTGGCTTCCGGTTTCAGAAGATGTGAGTGAGGGCACGTCCATGACTCAGTCCTCAACTCTTGCTAAAGTAGTAGTTTTCTAGAAAAAAAAAAAATACTAGAGAAAAAGAAAACAAAGTCAGAAAGAGAAGAGGAAAAGAAACTGCTATACACATTCATAATTTCTGCTCATGACTAAATCCTGACAATGTGATAAGGAGCACAGGGTCAGTGTGTTTAGCAAAGATAAATACACATAGTAAGGCCTACCTAACATTTCAATAGACACACGGTTATTTTCAGCCACATTAATTAAGCTCTGTGCATGGTGCTTGCACATAAATAAAACCAGATGTTTAAGATGTGGTTCAGACCTGTATTCTCTCATATCTTCCTGCCCTCCCTCACTGCTTTCAAGAAATTGGCTTTTGGCCTAAATGGCAGGGGAGGAAAGGGGAGAATAAAAAATAGTTGTGGGGTTACAGTCTTACTGCTGTGTTGATGAGCAGTTGATGATGTGTGATGACTGCATTTGGCTTTCACGACCTCTCTGAGGGAAAGCTAAGAATTGTCGTTTTCTTGAGGCAGTTGATATGCTGAAAGGTTTGTTTAATCGTTAAAACTAAGTTACACACAAACACACAAAATAACATGTGAATATGTTAATAAATGCGGAGAGAGTGGTCTCATGGAACCAAAATCATCAGGTCTCCCTCCCTGGATTGCATTTCTTTTTCTTTTTTTAAAAAACTGATTTCAGAGAGGAAGGGAGAGGGAAAGATAGAAACATCAATGATGAGTGAGAATCTGATCATTGGCCTCCTGCATGCCCCCCACCGGGGATCAAGCCTGCAACCCAGTTCATAGGTCGACACTCAACCACTGAGCCACACAGACGGGGCTGAGTTGCATTTCTAAGCACACTTGCTCCACCAATACGTGGAAAATTTTTAGAATTTAAATGAATCTGAGAAATGCTGGGTCACACCAAGTTAAACATATTTCCTTATTGTGGGATTGTCAGAGCCAATAATGTACTGGTGCACATTGTGAATATTCATGTGAGCAGTGTACTACTCAAAGCTGGCTCACTCAGACATTTGTGGGATATTTTCTGAGGGTAGTGATCTGCAAGACATGCTGTGAGAAATGCTACTCTAAATCAACCCATGGTGTTTGTCTAGTCTCTGGCTGAATTTTCCCTGTGTGAGGAAAAGAGCCACTTTCCAAAAAAAGTCCATTCTGTCCTACACAAAATCTAAGTCGAATGTAATTTTCCTAACATTAACCATAACCAACTTCCTTCTAACTTCCACTTTTATTTAGAAAAACAAAAACAAGTATAATGTAGTCCCTTTTTCCTATGATAACTCTTCAGATATTTGAAGACAACAATTACATTCCCACACAGTCTTCTATTTTGCAGAAAAACTCCAGTTCTTAAATAAATGTGTCAAATTACAAGGTCTAATCCTCTATATCTGAATGTCTTTTTTAAGCGAAGGCACCCCAAAGTGAACACAGAAATGCAGATATCCTTGTGTAAATGTAGTCCTAGATTTCACTAGCTTCTGTCTGGCACATGTTTCTTATTATTGATTCCCATTAATTTACCAAAACTTTTGAGCGCTTCTCACAAGTTTTGTGACGAAGTGTGTGTGAGTATACAGGAGTGTTTTGGGGGATGTTAGGAGCACATACATCCATTAGATTCCATTTTTCTCCATCATAGAGCATGTTCTGGTTCTCTTTTCTCAGTTATCTTATAAAGTCATCTCAGTTTTATGCAAATTTTATTACTTTAAGAGCATGGGCTGATCGACCCTGAAGCTTATTACAGGCACTAAGAGTCCTCCTTCCAGCTTAAAACTGACTCATTATGTGATACCACGTAAATCCTTTCAAGCAGTTACAAATGGACATAATACTAACTGGAAATTTCTCTAGCTGGTCATGAATTCAGAATATAATGAAAGATACCATCAAATGCCTTCTGATATTAAACTGCAGTGATTTCCTGATCTGCAAGTCTAAGTGGCTAGTCTCATTGGTGTAGATAATGCAGTTCTTATTAATTCACCATCTATGGCATCAGTAATTGGACCATCACGTAGTGCGACACAAGTGTTGTGGGAATAGGATGGTGTTAATCACAACTGATGTAGATGCAGGTTGGAATCTGAAGGAAGTAGGCTGTCAATAGCTGAGATCACTTCAAATTACAGGAGAGGAAGCAGCTAAAGGAAAAAATCACCATAGTTATGTTAATAGGCCACCAGTACACAGCAAGCCTTTTGTTTTTATTTTTTCTCTATTAAAAAAATGGAAATGGGAAAAGAGGTGACATCAAGTTTTATGGCATTAAAATAAACAATGTCATTTCAGTCTTTGTTCAAAGAATGATTTAATTTGAAAAAGGTTAATTTGCTCAACCTTCTGTACCACTGGACTCCTCAGTTTAAAAAAACAAAAACAAACACAAATCCTGAGTATTTAGTAGCTGCAATAATAAGATTTTACTAAAAGAAGAGCTGACTTTGAAAAGTTAGAGCTTAGTCTGCTTTCTTTAAAAATAAAAAAAATAAGAGAAGCAAAAGAAATCTTCCATTTGACAAATTCAAGTGTCTTATTGTCACTGATCTGGAAAATCCCCAAGAATTTAATTGAAACACAGATAATAATGAAAATCTGTAATACTTGTTTGTCATTTTAATGACAAATATTACTTTCAAATCACTTTCCCTTCCCAAGATTTAATCTGCCAGGTTTCTGCCCACGGTGAATTCTTGCAGCTAAGAAAGGGCATTCAAGAGAGAAACGCTGAGGGAGGCACTTCAGCTGTGGAGGAGGATGGAAATTTTCTGAGCACTAGGTTTTCCCCTATCAAGCCTGGGAATGCCATTTGAAAGCCTTCTTCACCCATGTGTTCAATTCATGCTGCCACAACAGTCAGACCTTGCAACCAAAAAAGAAAAAGTTATGGAGGGAATGCAATATTGTTCCTGGTAAAAGACACTCTCAAAAATAAAGAAAAAACCGAGAGGCAAAGTAAACAAACCGATAAGGTATATCATGATTAGCACAGGGTAAAAATTGTAGCTAACAGTTTGTAGATCTTGCTCTGTGCTCAGCATTTTGTTCTGAGGGAATATTATATCAACATTTTACACAAATATAAAGTGAGGCAGAGAGGTCATTAACTTGACTAAGAACATTTGGTTGTGTGTGTGTAAGTGTATGTAAAGCATACATATTTGTATGTATATATGTGTGTGTATATATATATATATATATATATGTGTGTATATATATATATATATATATATATATATATATATATATATATATATATATATATACTAGAGGCCCGGTGCACAAAAATTTGTGCACTCAGGGGGGAGGAGGGGTCCCTCAGCCCGGCCTGTACCCTCTCGCAGTCTGGGACCCTTCGGGAGATGACGACCTGCTGGCTTAGGCCTGCTCCTGGGTGGCAGAGGGCATGCCCAATCCCTAGGTGCAGCCCCTGGTTGGGCTCAGAGCAGGGCCGATTGGGGAGTTGGGGAGCCGCCCCCTGTCATGCACAGAGCAGGGCGATCGGGAGGTTGTGATGCCACCCTCAGTCACGCTCAGGGTAGGGCCAATTGGGGGGTTGGGGCACCATCCCCTGTCACACTCAAGGCAGGGTCGATGGGGAGGTTGTGGAGCCACCCCCTGTCATGCACAGAGCAGGGCCAATAAGGGGGTTGGGGCACTGCCCCCTGTCACTCACAGAGCAGGGCCCATCAGGGGGGTTGGGGCTCTGTACCCTGTCACGCACAGAGCAGGGCCCATCAGGGGGTTGGGGCACCGCCCTCTATCACCCACAGAGCAGGCCGATCAGGGGGTTGGGGTGCCGCCACTCTCACACTCAGGGCAGGGCCGATGGGGAGGTTATGGCTCTACCCTGTCACACACAGAGCAGGGCCCGTGGGGGCGGCGGGGTTGGGGTGCCACACCCTGTCACACACAGAGCCGCAGGGCGATCAGGGGGTTTGGGCGCTGCCCCCTGTCACGCTGATCCTGGTGCCGGGAGGCATATTACCCTTTTACTATATAGGATAGAGGCCTGGTGCATGGGTGGGTGCCTGCTGGTTTGCCCTTAAGGGTGTCCTGGATCAGGGTGGGGGTCCCCACTAGGGTGCCTGGCCAGTCTGGGTGAGGAGCTGAGGGCTGTTTTCAGGCTGGGGGTGACTGAAGCTCCCAACTGCTCCTTTTTTATTTTTTATTTTTTTATTCTGGGCCAGCTTTAGCTTTGAGGCTTGGCTCCAGCTCTTAGGCCTCCGCTGCTGAAAGTAGGTTTCTGGCCTTTGCTTACAATGTTGCAATCCTGCTGGCTGAAGCCCAGCAGGTTTCTGGGGTTTTGTTTAGCTTCTATGTTTGTTACATAGTTGCTTAGAGTTGCAGCTTCAAGGCCTGCAGCGGCAGGCGGGGAACGTTGGAGTCCTCCGTCACTGAAGCAAGCAAGACTCATGTTAGTTTCAAGCTGCCTGGCTGCCAGCCGCCATCTTGGCTGGCAGTTAATTTGCATATCACCCTGATTGGCCAATGCGAAGGGTAGCGGTCGTACACCAACTACCATGTTTCTCTTTTATTAGATAGGATATGTGTGTGTGTGTGTGTGTGTGTGTGTGTGTGTGTGTGCGCGTGCATGCGCATATACATGCATATAGATGGCCTTTACTAAAGTCTAAGTGAAGACCAATAAACTTCACAAATTAAAGAATACAATTTGAGTTGTTCTGACATGTATTTGCCCACAAAAAAATACCATGATCAAGATCATGAATATTCCCATCACCCCTAGAAGTTCCCTTGTACCCCTTGGCGATCCATCTCTTTGCCTTTGTTCATGCTGAAGCAACCATGCATCAGTTTCTTTTAAAAAATACATTGTATTGATTTGTTACAGAGGAAGGGAAACATCGATGAGAGGGCAACACCGATCAGCTGCCTCCTACACACCTCCTACTGGGGAAGTGCCCGCAACCAAGGTACATGTCCTTGACCGGAATCGAACCTGGGACCCTTCAGTCCACAGGCCGACGCTCTATCCACTGAGCCAAACCAGGTAGGGCAATCAGTTTTCCTTCTATAGATTACTGTGCATTTTTTAAAGAATTTTATATCAAAGGAATTTATACAGCATATACTTTTTTATCTGGCTTTTTTCACTCAGCCCCCATTTCTCTAAGGACACTCCTAACAGCTTTAAAGCTCTTCTTCGTGTTGTGCAAGTCTATGATCCTGAAACATTCACCTATTAATCCAGGTTAATCAGGCATATGAAGACACTCTCAAGTATTCCCCTAATCTTCCTTCCCGCCCAGAATTATGGGTGGAAACTAAAGGATAATATTCCCCCTTCTTCACATTATACAGTTCTGTGCTCCTTCCATCTCATTCTTCATCTTCAGTAGCTCTACTTTTTCAATATTCTTTTTAAATGGTTAGCCCAAAACGAAACACAACTCTCCAAGAAGGGTACAGTGGGACCCCGTTGGTGTGGCTCAGGGTTGAGCATTGACCCATAAGCCAGGAAATGACGATTCGATTCCCAGTCAGAGCACATGCCTGGGTTGTGGGCTCGATCCCCAATAGGGAGCATGCAGGAGGCAGTTGATCAGTGATTCTCTCTCATCATTGATGTTTCTATATCTCTCTCCCTCTCCTTCCTCTCAGAAATCAATAATATATATATATATATATATATATATATATATATATATATATATATATATATATTTTAAAAAAGAAGTACAGTGGGAAAGTCATCTGTCGTATTCTTTAGGCCTCTCTAAGCCCTTTGCATTCTGCAGCAGTCAGAGAAGGATATCTTTCTTGCTCTGTGAAGGAGAGGCCTCAGTCAATCAGAGGACTTCTGCATGTTCCCCGCATGTGTAACAAGGGCATCACATGGTAACCCTGGAACACTGACCTCTGTGCTCATAAACAAGCTTTAATAGTGCTTTTTAGAGTTAGGAATAATAACCAGGAGCACATAATATATTGCCTCATGATCAGTAGTCTCCTTATTTATCCAAGTTTGTTTTGGTTTGGATAAAAATGAAAAAATTTTCAAGTTGATTTTTCCTCTGCCAAAGAGTGACGTTATATTTGATTTTTGTAAAACTAAGTTTAAAAGTTGGAATTCACATCAATGTGTTTTTTATTAGATCCCTTTTACTTGAATACTAATCACAATAACAAAAAGGTTTTTGATTCATGTAACAAGGACCTTTAAATGCTAAACAAAATGTAAGCAAATTCTGGGATAGGAACTTCTGCCAGATACAAAGTGTTATGTTTCCCTTTCTCGGGTTTCACTAAATACCAAAAGGCCCACTGCTTAGATATGAAAGGCATCTACTAATTACATTTCAAGAGTCAGGCAGCGGTCATAGTTATATTTCACAAAACGATCATATTCTCTAGAAGGAAGTCAAAGATTACTATGTAGGCACTGAAGCAAGTATGAATAAAATAGACTCTGGTTTTCACAAAGGGAATACAGAATACAATATCATTCTCAATTTTATCCTCCTGGCTTTACTGATTTGTATTTTGGTGGATAATAAAACTAATTTTAAAAAGCAATTCCATTAAATAGAGCTCTAAAAAGAGCCTCTATCTTTTTTTTCATTTTAGCATGTACCATACTTTGAAATTAGGTATCATTTGTGTGTTTGTTTTGTAGATTGAATGTTTGTGCCCTTCCCAAAAAATTCATATGTTGAAGCCCAAGCTGTATTTGGAGACAGGGTCTCTGAGAAAGGTTAAATTACATGCTAAGGGTGGGGCCTGATCCATATGATTAGTGTCCTTATAAGAGAAGACATCAGAGAGTTCTCTCTCTCTCTCTCTCTCTCTCTCTCTCTCTCTCTCTCTCTCTCTTTCTCTCTCTCTCTCTGCATGCACTAAGGAAAGACCATATGAGAGCAGTTAGAAGGCAGCTGTTCTCACCAGAAAATCAATCAGAAGGAAACCTGATCTTGGACTTCTAGCCTCCAGAACTATGAGAAAACAAATGTCTGTTATTAAAACCAACCAGTCTGTGGCAGCCCCTCCTGTCCCCCCAGTGGACTAAAACACATTATTAAGTGGCTGTTTTCTCCAGCTAGACTATAGGCATTCCCATGTGGGCAGCTACCACCTCCATTTGGTTCACAACTGTATTCCCAAGTACTCAACACAGGGACTCCATATAGTGTTATTGGTGGGGTATCCTCTGTATCCCACTAGTTGCTGGTGGAAGTGGGCTTGAGAATAAGAATTCTCAGAGGCCTCCATGGGAGGATGAGATATCATGAAAACTTTTATTTCTGTGGAATTAAACCCCTTCTGGGCCACCAAGAAAAGGGTCCTATTTTGTCTTTAGCAGGAGTAGGATTAAAGCCATTGTTCAGTTTCTACTCCATATTTGCACAGTCCAGTCCAGCATCAGACTTGCTTAGCTTGTGTTCCCAGCAACAGTCCACTGTGTCTAGGGCCACATGGCTATGAAAGGGACATGGGTGAGTGCAAGGAAGCAGGAGCAAATCCAGAGAAACAGAGAGAGAATCCCTTTGCGGATTTTAACCTTCTAATATTTTGCATGCATGCAGTGGCTTCACCCCCTCTAAACAATTAATCTTCTTCCCATGTTAGACTAACAGGCAAGTATTTTCCCTACATCACCCCGACTTCACTGTATATGAATCAATCTTCCCCTTTGTTGGACTCCTTTCCCCAGTGATTGGCAGGGAATGGACCTCTGGTTCTCTGGGGAGTGTGAAATTGCAGCTTCCTGGTGAAGCTGCCCAGATGACCATGCTTATAATGTCTGGCCTTCCCTTTGCTCCTTTCCTATTATTAATATTAGTAACTGGATAATTACAATGGTAACAATAGCAGGCACTCAATAAATATCTAGGAAAAAATATGTAATTTTAACTAGAATTTTTTCAAATGAACTATGGGAAACCTTTATATATTCTCTTTTTATTCAGAATAGTTGATATTGGGACTCTCTGTAATTGATTCTGAGACAAATTCTGATGTGTGTGTAGTGGGCTGGTGGTGGTTTCCTCACATCAATAAGCAATTTGTTGGACATCAACTTGGGTCCTACAATTTAAACCAGTTCTGACACTATCTACCTGAATATGGCATCAGATCCCACAGGTTAAGGGCTCAGTCTTACCAATGCTAGTCAGAGGCCCAGGTTGTTACCTGTACTTCTTCTGACTGACCAACTATAAATCAAAGGTTCTCAAGACATCCTCCTTGGGTTTGATTAATTTGCTAGAGCAGCTCAAAAAAACTGGGAAAACCTGTTTACTCACTATAGTACCGAACAGCCCAATAGAAGAGAGGCATAGGGCGAGGTATCTGGAAGGGCACAGAGCTTCCTTGCCTTCTTCAGGTGTGCCTCTCTCCGCATCTCCACAAGTTGACCCACCCAAAAGCTTTCAAAAAATTTTTGGGTTTAGTGGAGGCTTCATTACATAAGCATGATTGATTAAATAACTGAACACTGACAACTGAGTTCCATTCCCAGCCACTTTCCCCTCCCCAGGGGAGAATGGGGGCTGGGACTGAAAGTTCTAACCTTTTAATCATAAGATGGTTCCCAGGGCAACCAGCCCCCATCTTTAGGTTACCCAAGGGCTTTCCAAGAGTCACCTCATTATAAAGACACCTTTATCACTCTATCATAGGAAATTCTGAGGGTTTTTAGCAGCTGTAAGCCAGGAACCATGGACAAAAATAAAATATAGGGTGTACTCCCAAAAATGTATATACACACTTTAAATAATTATAAAGGCAGTGTTATTAAAATACATTTCATTTTCAAAACTGAGCTATTAGCTCTTAAAGTGTGTATACATTTTTGAGACACCCTATTTTTTTTTTAATAAAGCACAGTATCACACTTGAAAATCCATATTGATAGGGAACATAATTTCAAGGTGTGGATGATAATCTGAGTTAATGTATTCCTCTTAAGAGTTGTCCACTCTAATGAAGCTTCTATGTATGCAGAAAAATAACAGAGACTTTTTCTGAGGTGCAGGTCACTGAGATGCCTTAAACATGCCAGGCCAGAATCTACTTCCATAAATCCATGAGACTGGATTAGAAAAGCAGAGGCAGCTTCTCAGACCTCCCCACATCCTCTGCCTGGGGAATGTCTTCAAATCCACGCTCTGCCCACACTCTGCTCTGTCTTACACAGGCTACATACACTTCCAGGCTTAACTCTCAGACGGACCCTCCCCCTTCACCACAGACTAGAAACATGTCTTTTGGAAAATGTGACCTCATCCCAGGATAACTTGGGTTCATTTATAGCAGAGAGGACTGATGAAGCTGCTGCCAACCTTCAGCCAAGGAGGGGTGGGAGGAGGGGAACTGGAGCAGAAAGAGGTGGAACTTGCAGTACCTATAAATCAATTTTGAAAAGTTTGGAAGGTTTGACTTTAAATCTTTAAATATCTTCTTATCCTTTTACATAGTGATGGGTAGTTAAGAGTCTTGCTATTCAGCCCTAACTGGTTTGGCTCAGCGAATAGAGTGTCAGCCTACGGACTCAAGGGTCCCAGGTTCGATTCTGGTCAAGGGCATGTACCTTGGTTGCGGGCACATACCCACTGGGTGTGTGCAGGAGGCAGCTGATCAATGTTTCCAACTCTCTATCCCTCTCCCTTCCTCTCTGTAAAAACTCAATAAAATATATATATTTTAAAAAGAGTCTTTCTATTTAGAGTGTGATCCTCAGACTAGAAGCAGAGGCATCAGCTGGGAACTTGTCAGAAATGCTCATCTCTGGCTCCATCCCAGACCTACTGAATAGAAGCCACATTTTAACTAAACCACAAGGGGATTTATATGCACAGGAAAGTTTGAGGAGCAGTGCTTTTAAGGGGTAGGAGTAAGATCTGGAGAAAGCTAAGTCCTGGGGGATATAGCTGAAATCGCCAGTTCTGATCCCTACTAAGGCCCTGGATGAACTCTTGGATCCCTCTCACAGCTCTCTCCTGAGGCCCCTCTTTCTCCAGGGCTATTCCCTTCTCCTGTCCCCTGGGAACAGAATCCGCATCTCTCTTCTACCTGAAGCAAGCATTTGGTCCTCTGGGGGTTTCCTAGAGGTTAATGATGTGGATGCTCAGAAGGAAGAAAGAGGCTGCCACACTTGACCTCACAGGATCTTCCTGTAGGAGAGAAAATTCAATAGTTGCTAAAGGGTGGGGCAAAAAGGGATGGTGTGGTGTGAGGTCTCTGTTTTGGGATAATTTTAAATTCATCTCTCTTTCAATAAAAAGACAAACTTTGCCTACGAAGAGCATCTTTCCATAGAAAGATGGGAGTGAAGAGAAAGATGAAGGAATAGGAAAATATCCAGTGCTAGAAACCTACTTTCAGCTCTGAAGGTAAGGAAGAGGGGTAGCAGAGATAGAGAAGCAGCTGGGGCAGATCAAAAGTAGGATGAATGGCTCTCATCAATTCCCCACCCCACCTGCAAAAAATAAAAAGAATACAAGGGAGAACATGGAAATTCCCAAGATCACCTCAGCAGTTCCAGATTTAATATACTTGAGTAACGTGCATACTCTTCTACACATAGCCTTAAGGTGTCAGCACAGTGCCTTGTATGTAGAAGACTTCAATCCAGGTCTGGTAATCGCCTTGTTGAAGGCCTACTCTTTTTCCATTATGATGGTGATAAGTTATACTCTCCTGTGTAAAGGAAGGAGCATTTATCAAATTCTTAGGGGTTCATTTTTTTTTAACTTTGTGGTGAAGTTAATGAGGTACTGGTGACTTCCCAGGAGGTAAAAGCTTGTCTTAAACAGAGGCAAAGATCGCTGGGACCCAAGGGAACTGTAAGAGACACACTCTTGGAGTCTGAGTCAAGGTTTCTGACATTGAATGGGAAGTAATGATCTCAGGAATGTGAGAAACAACTTAGTAACAGAGTGGGAGTGAGAGGAAGAGGGGAGTGGACCTGGAATGGAAACAATGACATGTTTATATCAACTTAAAAGAGCAAGGGAGATTCAATTGCTTTGACTTGTTCAACAATGTGGGAGAAGCTGGGGGGAGAAGGGCCCCGTGCTGTGCTGATGCAGACAGCAAGTTATAGAGGAAATGCAAAAAGGTCAGCAAAATTCAACCTTCACTTGAGCAACAGCTGTTATTTTAACCCTGTGCAAAGGATCACAGTGTCCTGTCCCTGATAACAAAAGGATGTTGGGAAAAGAGAGAATGTACCACACTTCCGATTTCCCCAAAGGCCAGATTTCATTTCAGGGAAGCAAACTGGCTTTTGCGGAGGGTCTCTAGTGGCATACTGTGTGGTTTCCTTCTTCTCCTGCTGTCCTATTAGCTTAATGGATTGGGGAAGGAGGCCATTCTTACAGAAGTTCTGCTTTCATAACCACCTGTGGACAAAAAGGGGCCACTTACTAAACCTGACAAGCTCAGGGGAGGCCTGCATGGCTAGCCTTATAAACTCAGAGGCCAAAAGTAACCACATAAAAAGCAAGTCAGGGGTCATGGCCAGTAGTCTCATCCTAGGCCTTTGCTTCTTTGACAAAGGTCAATCTTTACCTTAACTGAGCCTGTCTATTTTTTTATTATTATTATTATTATTATTATTATTATTATTATTATTACATCTAAGATAACATCCCTTTAAAATGTCAGAGAAGTAAAAAATAAATGTCAGAGTAACCTCCTTTTTCAGACCCCTCAGGGTACAACTTGCCATCAGAGCATGACACTCCAGAAGCCCTTGCTGTTATCTTGTTCCCCCAAATACTGTCTCTATGTGCTGTAAATGTTCATTACTAACTATCCTGTACCCACCAATGTAAAAGAAGCATGTGTCTCACTCTTTTACTTTTTTTACCCAATACCAGAGATTTCCCCACTTTTCTTTCTCCCACCCCATTAATCAAACACAAATGGATTTCATGTAACCCTCTTACATCTTTTGATTCTCATGTATAAAATAAGCTGCAAAACTGCCATTCTTTGGGGAATTTTCTCAATCTGTTGAGATTTTGTTTCCAGACAACTGTCGTCAGTTTGGCTCAAATAAACTCTTATAAGACTCTTATGCTGGACATTCTTTCATCAACACATCTTTCTGGATTGCCTCCTGGTACCCAAACCTTCTCTCAAACAAAGGCTGGGCCAGAGAGGAAGCCAGGCCAGACAGGCAGTGCCTGCTTCTTGGCAGCTGGTGAGTGCCCTGTGCTTCTGCAACCCTGCGGGCATGCCTCTGTTATCCATCCCCCCACCTGTGCCACATAGCATCATTATCTGCCTCATGCCTGTCTTCCCCCACTGACTGTGTGTCCCTTGAGCAGCAGGTCTGTGTACTCCATACTTTCAAAAAGCTGGCGTACATAGTGCATAATTGGAAAATGTATCACGGAAAGACAGTCTCTGTGAGTAAGGGACTCCCAGCACAGCCGTGCTGGGCAGGGGTACTCCCAGCGCTTGTTGCATCAGGCAACATCAAAAGCACATCCTTGTTAACCCACACTGGAGAATGGAAAATTGGAAAGGTCACTGGTTTCAGTCATGAAGGCCCTTTCCCTCCCCTGCATCTCCAGCCATAGTGTCATCTTAAAAGAAGCGAATACCAAGGGAACGAGAAAGCATGAACTGCCAGAATTGGAAAAAGTGACATTTTCCTGTGCATCATCACATCCTCACTTTGTTGCTCTACTCCACCTCCAGGGTCACTCACCGCCACTGTATCTGCCACCCACACCCTTCAGAAGCTCTTGCCACTTATTTCCAATAATACTGGCCTCTTCATTCTGGTAGTAGCTTTCTAGGCTGGGAAAGAAAACCTGAATGCCAAATAAGGACCCAGGACAAATACGTTCTCGAACTTTCTTTAGGAAACTTGCAAGAACCCTAACCATGCTCTTTTCATAGCGGACTTGTTCACTGACTCCTTTTTCATACTGTGGAAGTGAGATCTCTGCTGATAGCCTGAGGTTGTGTGAAGTCAAGGAGTGCCATCATGAGTCTATATAAATTGCACTGGCAAATCCTAAACAGGTATGGTTTCATTTTTAAGAGAAAAGATAAGAAATTTTTATCACGTATGACAGGCTAATACCAGTAAATGGAAAAATTCAAAGGACTTTTGGACTGCTGAGATATTGTAAGGCTTTGGCCAAAATCAACAATATTCTTGTAAAATCTGGCTTTATCTATGTCACTTATTAGTAAATTTAAGAATTTCGAGCATTTTGCTTAAAGGCTAATCTACTGCCTGATAAATACCTGGGTTTTGTAACAAATAGCTGGGATTGTTTGCCCTGAAGCAGCTTTTGGAAGAAACAACTTTACTGAAATTCCCTAAAATGTCCTAAAGTTAATGGAAAGAAGTAGCCATTAGAAAAATACAGTATGGACTACTATTAATGATGCACAAGGCTAAATCCTAATCTAGGACATCTATTTTTAAATCAGGTTTATGATTTATAAGGAAGTTCATTATCTAACTTGTAACTCAGTCAGCAGCTAAAGCTTCCAAGTTTCTGAAAGTTACAGTGACCACAAAATCTTTTCAAGTTCACATATTAATTTTGTGGGAATTAGAGAGACTATGAATGCCAAATCAGACTTAGAATAATTTCTGGATATTTTTAACAGTCAGTGACTCATGGTAGTAGTTCCCTCTCACTTGCTCTAATTCCTACTGACATTTTTTTTTTAATAGTTGTTCATGCATTTGGTCTAGTCATCCCTTCTCTCTCTCTCTCTCTCTCTCTCTCTCTCTCTCTCTCTCTCTCTCTCTCTCTCTCTCTCTCTCTCCCTCTCTCTCTCGTAACTGAATGTGAATGATATACTGTATCTTAGTCACAATGGCCTAATTTAAACTATGATCTCTACTTCTTGAGATGAAGTGTATCCCAAGAAACAAAGCAGAGAATTCACATCAAACTCTACTTTGGTGCTATTTTGTTCCACTGTCTCATAAATGGGTGAATCTAATTATGAAGACGTCACAGAAATAAGAGTGATGGTACACCATGACTCATCGATTAACATGCTAGAAAGGTAGGGACGAGGAGTACAGTAATGGCAGAGATGCTCACCCTAATGGAGCACGAGGAGCCTGCTTCATCCTGAACTCGGGGCTCTCAGTACCGCCAATGACGCTGTTTCTGACAAGGGGCATTTATGAAGTGAGGCTGAGCTGGAATCCAAAACAAAACTAAAACATCTTTCCTGCTCTCTTTTCTCCTTACTCCCCCCACAATTGCTTAAGAATCCCTGCTCCAGTTTCTTTCCCCTGGGCCTCAGAACAGCAGTCACACAGTATGATGTTTGGGAATTTACTGTGTACTCATCACAACTAAGGGAGAACTGATGTCCCTTAAGAACATACATTCCATTGCAGGGTTGATGCCAGGAGCTTATGGTTGGATTTTATTTAGTGCAATTGGGTCTATGTTTTTACTTTGATAAAATTCTGGTGCTCAGGTGAAAATGAGGACAACGGCGCAAGGAAAAATCAGGAATTACAAAGAGCAGCAGCAGGATGATGGGAATGAATATACGTATAACCACAAAATTCAAAGACAGTGTTAGGGACAGAAATCGAATAGTGGGGACCAGCTATAATTGTAAGGAATAGTCATCATGTTCTGTTAACCATGATTGTTTTGTTCTGATTAAAGAAAGCACATTCTAACCTGGCTGGGAGTTGCACACGGACCTGGGCGCTCACCTGGAAATGTGGACCATCCTCCCCATCTGGGAGCTGCCTATTACCAAGGAAAGATTAACAACCTGTTGTAGAAACCAGAGCCAAGCCCAGCCCTTTGAAGACGTCCCCAGCCCTTTGCATACTCACAGGCCTTTGCAAATCTCCAGCCCCCATTACCTGTAAACTGCCCATTTGGCATTCCCTTTTGCCTGCTTCCCCATGTAATCTCTGTCCTTCTACCCAATAGAAACACCTGGCTTATGGTGGGGGCAGAACATATTTTTGTGGATGACCTGCTGCTCTCCAATACTGTTGGTAGTGTTGGAATAAACATCCATATATGATTCAACCTTGTCTCTGCTGAACTGGCTCAAGTAGTGCCAGGCAGCCTGGACCCTTTGATTGTCTGGTTACAACAGGTCATCGAGTTTGTGTAACTCCTCCGTCTATACCGCTGCACAATCTAAACAATACTAAGCCTTACAGAGTTTAATTCTGTAATGTCCTGTCAGCCATTCTTATTCTCCATTCCCCTGCCAATGCCATGTTTAAGGCTACCAGTATCTTTTAATCTTGCTTTCTCTCTACTCATTAGGCAAACTAGTGCCAGTTACCATGTATTCTTCCCCAAAGAAAAATTTAAGGGTTCTTCATTAACTTCAGAAGAAACACAATATGATGGAAAGGAAAGAACACATGTTAGGATCCACGCAAGCCTGGATTAGGATCCTAGTACATTGCCAATGGGCCTCGGGCAAGTTCCTTAGTCTGTCTAGGCTTCAGTTTTTCCTTTAGTGAAATAGAGAAAACAACAACTATTTGTGAGAATCACATGAGAAAAAACATATCAAACGCCTGGTATATGATGAGGTACTCAATAAATAATGACAGATGTGCTTTCTTTCTCCTTAAGGTCTGTCATGATATGCCAGTTTACCTTTCCAATCTCAGCATGCCTCTACTCTTCAATGTGCACCAATATCACCTCAATGCATTTAATAAAAAAAGGAGGAAAAAAGAGAGGGTGGAACTGACAGGTTCAAACAGGGAGATGCTTTGTAACTTGATATAAATGCAAGTAATGCCAGCCTTTGTGCATTCACATATGTACTTATTTAACCTATTTTTATTAAGATTCAGGGTGTGCCAGGCACTCTGACAGGCAGAGGGTGCAGAGCAAAATCTGGCACAGCCTCAAACTTCATTGAGGTGACCATTTGAATGTGTATAGTATTTACAAAAACAAAGATGCCCACATTTTATTTTTTTAAATATTTTTATTGATTTTTAGAAAGTGAGAAAGGGAGAGAAAGTACAAAACAAAACATATATACGAGACAAAAATGTCAATTTGCTGACTCCTGTATGACCCCTGGTGGGGATCAAGCCCACAACCAGGCATGTGCCCTGACCTGGAATCAAACCAGCAACCTCTTGGTGCACGGGACAATGACCAACCAACAGAGCCGCACCAGCTACGGCATGTGCCCACGTTTTAAAAAGATAAAATTTGACTCATTCTGTATAGTTTTGTGAATACTCCACCACCACCACCCCAAATTAACACGGTATCTTGAGCATGTTCCTGGCTGGGGAAAGTAACAGGATGACCTGTCAGAGGACCTAAGATAAGCCTTCCCGATCTATGCTGGCCAGGCCTCAGATACAGAGCAAATTCCAATGTAATGAAGGCTCATTAGGCACAAACAGAAGACTGAGCTGTTCAGCAAATTCCATCTTCATCTGTGCTCTTGGTTTCTGGTAGACTGGCTCCCTGGGATTGGAGGAGTACATGCCTGAAAACCCCTTATGATAGAATGCAGAATGCCCATGGACCCCACTAAGAAATCAAGTATCTCCCAGAATCAGTGAAGGCAATGTCAGTATTTGAGACTGCTTGGTTGTCCACTAAATCTGCTTTCATCCTGTGAACAACGCTAGAGCATATTTTCCAGCCCCTTTGCATTAACTCAGGCTGCAAGACTGAGTTAAATAATACAATATGAGTGCAGGTGATACGCCATTTCTAAGCCTGGCCCATAACAACCTCTCCTGTAATCCTGCTCTCTCTCTTTCAATCTCTCCCCTCTCCCCTCTCCCTCTCCCTCTCCCCTCTCCCCTCTCCCCTCTCCCTCTCCCCTCTCCCCTCTCTCCTCACCCCTCTCCCCTCTCCCCTCTCCCCTCTCCCCTCTCCCTCCTCTCTTCTCCTCTCCTCTCCTCTTCTCCTCTCCTCTCCTCTCCTCTCCTCTCCTCTCCTCTCCTCTCCTCTCCTCTCCTCTCTCTCCTCTCCTCTCTCTCTCTCTCTCTCTCTCTCTCTCTCTCTCTCTCTCTCTCTCTCCTTGTCTATCAATTACACTGTCAATGCCAAGGATGACTTTGGAAGCCATTTATTAAAGATGCCAGAGGAGCAATACTCCCCACCACCATTTAGGCTTTATACAAAAAATAAAATTTTATTGTTTCAAGCCACTGAGATTTAGGAATTTCTCTTTTATAACAGACAGAGTTATATTAGTTAATAGAGAACAAATATGTTTATTTTATTTTATTTTTATCTGTCCTATGGAATTCTAACTGAAGGCTCGCTCTCACCAGCCAAATCCTTGGTCAACATAGGATTCAAAAAGAAACATTACATTTTGTTTATTTTGCCATTTCCTTAATCTATCTATCTATCTATCTATCTATCTATCTATCTATCTATCCCTAATATGCAAATAGACCAAATGGTGGAACAACTGAACAACCGAACAACCAGTAACTATGATGTGCACTGACCACCAGGGGGTGCACACAGAACATGGCAGGCGTCAGCAGCAGGTGGCAGAGTGTGGAACATGGTGGGCGCCGGTCACGGCGGGATGGCAAAGCAGGTGAGTGGGTGTGCCAGACCAAGGCTGGGCACCAGTCACTGTCATCGGGGCGAACCTCTGGTTTTACTGAAAATTCTTTGCTCCGCACACCACGGTCCCTGGCACTCACACCTGCTGCCAACACTGACCCTGCTCACACCCGCTGGCCCTGATCGCCCCTCAGGGCTTCTCCACCTCCCCCTGCTCCTGAGGGACAATCAGGGCAGAAGCCACTGCACACACCGGCTGACGGCACCGGCCCCACTTGCACCCGCTGCTGGCACCAGCCACAATTGCCCTGTGTCATCAGTGGGTTCAAGTGGGGCCAGTGCTGTCAGCGCGTAGTAGTGGTGGCGGTGGAAGCAGGGCTTCTGCCAGAGAGGGGACTTAGGCAGCAGTGGGAGGGGCCGGGCGGGGGTGTAGAGACCTGCCCCTGTGCCCACCTCAGCCTCGTGGCCCACAGTTCCTTTCAAGGTGCATAATTCTTGCACTGGACCCCTAATTTTATATAAAATGCCCCAATAATATTTGGTCATCATATCTGCCTTTGTCGCCAAGATCTGAGAAAGCCTTTCTGGGCTACTGCATAGCTTCCTATGTGGTATTCCATCAATATGTTCTACAATCTATAATCTATACAACTTTATGAAACAAATCTGGTAGTGAAATTCCTCTGCTCAAAATCATTCAAGACATCATCTACAACACAAATTTCTATTGTTCCATTCGAGCTCATGCTGGATCAGACTCCAACCTACATCTCTAGCCTTGTCTATTCAGAACCGTTCCCTGTGGTTTGTTTTGCTCACGCTGTTCCTCCTATCTAAATGTCTTCTGACTGCCTTCCCCTCCTACCATTCAAGATCCAGTTCAAAGATCACTGGCTAAACAGTAATTCTCTCCATGTGTAGTTTACCTTTCCATTTAACTGTCATTTGTATATTTTTGTAGATGTCTCCACTACCAGATTTTTAGCTTTTTGTAGACATGATTTGAATTGAATCTATCTTCTTATCCAGAGGAATTCCTGACATATGGCATTTAAGAAATGCTTATTGAATAAAAAGAAATGAGGTGGATGGGGGAGGAGGAGGAATGTAAATTACTGTGAAATCCCCTTCTAGGATCTACACTGTAGGACCTTGAGATCGATGTTTCTTGTATAGAAGCAAAGAGACAAATCCTTAGTGTTCTTCTCTAGAGGCTTTCTTTTGGATAAGTTATAATTTTGTGTTATTCTCTAATATTTAATATGATTTTACATAGGATGCTGACACATTTACTTTCTAAACATCTTGCCTATGATTTTTCCCACCCATAAGGACCTGGTAAAAAGTTTTTTTAATTATTTACAAAAGCTGTCTAAGATAAATTTTATGAATCACTTATAAAATATTTTCTTAGTATTTTAAAGAGAATACATTGTCACCAAATATTTTGAAAGGACCTTAAGATGAATATTAACCTGACTGGATTTCAACAAACAAAACTAAAAGTAACAGCTAAATAAAAAGAACTGGAATGAAAGTTGGCATGCTAAGCTTGCCCCATCCTCTGAAATATTACAAGACTCCAGATAGCTTCACCTCAATGGTCTCTCGGTAGGTTCCTAGTGATCTGGCCATGCAGGAGTGTGCTCAGATCACAGGACACACATAGATAATGGTGAAAAGTTATTCCCCTCTCTTTTTCTCTCAAAAAAATGCTGTTGGGTCTTAAAATGCCAGATTTGGTAAACTGAGCTCACTCCAAGTCCTAACTGATGTCAAAACTGAACAGTTTCCTATTTTTTAACATTTCTAGGGTCCTGGAAAAACTCATAGAGTTATTACATGTAGGAAATTAGTTTTCTTTGTAAAATCACTGCTTGTTCAATTTACCAATGCAGTATTCCTGGATGAAGATGCAGACAGACAAGGCAGTTTTATAAAAACCAGTTGCAATTTCTTGAGTGAGAAGGCTTATCAATTTAAAGGATCACCTATTTTTCTCAATGGAAAGATTGGTATATGTTGATCTACATGACACATATTTTCTTCTTTGGCAATAATTTTAAGTTCTCCTACATATTGAGGCTTTTGTATCCAAAAAGTTGAAAATAAAGTATAATTTCTAAGACTTTTTTTAAAAGTTGCAAACTTTTTTTTTAAAAGACCAGATTTAAACCTCTATTATGACTCTATAAACTATGGCTATGTAGACCATCCCATGCCCAGTGGTGTCCTCAGAAACCATGGAAAAAATGTTTCATATTAATGAGGTCAGTATTTTCATAGGTGGCACTTTAAATAGTTCCAACAGAAAATCCATTCTCTCGTATATTTATCCAAGACAGCCTCACCCATCAGTGCCTTCCACATAGTAGCAGCTCAACAAATATTTGGGGAATTAAGGAATGAATGTCAGCTTCCATGTGGTTTGGCCCCAGAACCTAGAGTACCTTTTGGAGAAAGTATACCAAGAAGAACAAGCAAGTCTATGATGACACACTTCTGGGACATTCCTAAGACTTTGGTTTCCAATAAAAGGTCATTGTTACCTTCAACATAGGGCCTAATTAGCTCACCAACCTCACTGAGTTGGCATCCTTTGACCTTTCACCGATTTCGGGACTAGAAAAAATTGTGAAATCACAATCCCTGGAAAACTTTCCTACTTTCAAGGTAGATATTATGTTTTAGGAGGCATCTCAAGCTCCTTCTATAAGTAAATTTCCTCTTCAACTAAACACCAACCACACAGTACTTTGCTGTAAAATTTATGTGTTCACCTTCCTCCTTTTCCAGTCCCTCTCTCTTCAGCCACTGAAGTATTCCAACATTCCAGGGTCTAGTAGAAGTACAGCCAATAAAGGAGGTAGTTAAAAACGGCCAGTTAAATAAAAGGAAATCTAGCAAGAGTGAGGGAAAAGAAAACTAGAGAAGGAAAGACTCCAAGGTATAATGTCATGAGAGGGAAATACTGCTGGGAGCTCAAGAAAGCTGAAGGCAGATAACTATCCATTGGCCCTAGCAAAAAGTAGACCACTGGGGACATTTATGAGCAGCCCTTCAGTGAGTGATATAGGTGGAAATCCAATTAACATGAGTTGTGGAAAAATGTGGGAGAAAATGGGTAGAGACAGCAAGTACAGATAAGTTTTTAAAGTTGTAATAATGGAGGAAAGTAAAGTCAAAGGTGGCTTATTTGTTTTAAAATGGATGCATTAAGGTAGGTTTGTGAGCTACTGGCAATCATCCAGTAGCTACAGAGAAATGGATGATTTAGGAGAAATAAAAAAGATAATTGCAAACATGAAATCTTTTGGAAGACTAGGAGAGATAGGCTACATCCAGGGTATGAGTCAAAAATCTTGACATCATATTGATTTCACATAGATTTTTTAATTTCATATTATCATTATTATCATTATTATTATCATTGAGATAGGAGGAAGAGCAGCAGTATCTATCTACCTACAGAAGCTAATGGGTTCGTGGAATTGATGACCAGATGAGATTTTTCTCATTTGATGACAATCTCATTTTTGTAAGTCATGCATGGATCATTAAAAGATACCAGAGGGGTCTAGCCAGTGTGGCTCAGTGGATGAGCAACGACCTATGAACCAGAAGGTCAGGGTTCAATTCCCAACCAGGGCATAAGCCTGAGTTGCGGGATCCATTCCCAGTGTTGGGTGTGCAGGAGGCAGCCAACCAATGATTCTCTCATCATTGATGTTTCTATCTCTCCCTCTCCCTTCCTCTCTGAAATCAACAAAATATATATATTTTAATTTTGTTTTATTTCTTAAAAAGTATTACATAGAATATTACATGTTTCCTTTTTTCCCCCCTTGACCTTTCCCCGGCATCCCCTAACCCCCAGTGTCTTGTGTCCATTGGTTATGCTTATATTCATGCATATAAGTCCTTCAGTTGATCTCTTACCCCACCCCCAATCCTCATTGACCTTCCCGCTGTAGTCTGACAGTCTGTTCAATGCTGCTCTGCCTCTATTTTTGTTCATCAGTTTATAATGGTCTTTATTATCCATAAATGAGTGAGATCATACAGTATTTTTCTTTCATTGACTGGCTTATTTCACTTAGCATAATGCTCTCCAGTTCCATCCATGCTGTTGCAAATGGTAAGAATTTTTTAAAAAGATACAGAAGGGGTTCTAGAAAGTCTTTGTTTGACTTTCTTGTCTTGCATTCAGGGTGACAGTTCTAGGAATGTGTTTCTGCAGTTAAAAAAATCCAATGTGTCCTCTGAAAGACTATCCTGTGACTTCTCTTATCCAGGTTGCCTCTCCTTTTCTTCTCCTGCAAAATCAAGAGCTGTAATCAGGAGTACCCCATCCAAGGAGGGAGTGCCCCGCAGTTACAGCAAAGAAAGCTTATAAGACAATAAATCTGGATTGTCTATATAACTATTTCCACTTCCAACATGAAACACTCGTGTTTCTCACAAGCCATGTTAACAGCTAGTCTTCTCAAAAAGTTATCTTTAGTAAAAACACATTGTGTGCCTGAAGCAGAAATTTCCATTACCTCAAACTTGCCTCAAATTCCCACCTCCTGCTGCAGCCTCATGTTTCACGCTTACGTGAGGCCCTCACTTCATTAACTGCTGCTAATTGAGTCCAAAATGTCCTTCTCTAAGCTGACCAGAGCAGAGCAACATAATCCTATAACACATAGACTGCTTGAGGTCTTTTTAAATGATTTAAAGGCACAATAAATTAAATCAAGGAAAATAATTATTAGAGAAATTTCAGAAAGTAAGACAGTCTTGGCTCTAATTCTGGACTCTAGCACATTTTCACTAGCTTCCAAGAGATCCATCACATCTGAAGTACCTATTTTTCCCAATAAATACCAACATATTCCATGATGATGTTTGTACTAAAATTGATGAACTAAAGCAAAGTCTTATGAGATTGGCTTTAGCTATCATGGTTTGTTTTAGGAATTCAAATAGTATCCAAAAGTTTACTAGGTAAATGCTCAAATAAAGCTCCTTCAAAAGGCTTACATCATCTTTGTAATCTTCTATTGCAAACCACAATAGTTTTTTTTCATGCCAGTCCCTAAAAGGAATATATCACCTAAAATAAACATTAAATTAAAGTTAAAATACTCAGTATGTCCTTTCCTGGAAAATTAGTTAAGTCTGTTTGCCATTTTAGGAACACAGATATTCAGTCTACTTCTATAATTACTAACTAACCCCTCATGACATTAATCAGTGAGCAAATATTGGTTGATACCTACTATAAATTTTTAATATAAAATTAAAAAAAATAATTTTATTTATTCAAAATAATTTCAGTGAGAATTTTAAAAACACTATTGGGCTCATGCACTACTTTCCATTCCAGGAAAGATCATAGTCACTGTCTTGTATTATTCATGGGTTTTTGTAGGCATATGTAAAAAGAAATCATATATAGCAATAAAAAATAACACCTCATTAAAATGGACAAAATACATAAACAATAACACTTTAAAAGATTTTCATATTGATAACCAAAAATGCATATTAAGATGTGTTTTTTTATCCATCAAATTGTCATAGCTCCCCTTTTTTAAAATATATTTTTACTGGAGGCCCAGTGCATGAAAATTCATGCACTTAGGTTGGGGTTTGCAGGTCCCTCAGCCCAGGCTGCGCCCTCTCACAGACCAGGAGACTTTGGGGGATGTTCGACAGACGGCCTTTGCAAGAGACGACCCTCAGGCCAATCTGGGGACAGTGCCAGCCAGTGAGCAGCCGGCCCCAACCCCCAATTGCCCTTCCGCCACCACTGGTTGCTGCCATCCCCCACCCCCAGATCACCGACCCCTCCCTTTGCCCGCTGTCACTTGTCTTGGCTGGCTTGGCGCCACCAGCTTGCTGGCCCCGCCCCCCACTGACAGGTCGTTCAGCCGTTTGGTCAATTTGCATATTAGACTTTTATTATATAGGACTGATTTCAGACAGAAAGGGGGGGGGGAGAGAGAGAGAGAGAGAGAGAGAGAGAGAGAGAGAGAGAGAGAGAGAAACATCAATGGTGAGAGAATATCATTGACTGACTGCCTTCTGAAAGCCCCACAACCAGGGCATGTGCCCTGACCAGGAATCGAACTGTGACCTCCAGGTTCATAGGTCAATGCTCAACTACTGAGCCATGCCAACCGGGCTGTCATAGCTTCCTTGATTTAAGTAAAATCTAGAATCTGGCCATGCTTCTAGGAAACAGATTCTCAGCCACTGCTATTTAGTGGAGTAAGTGGTACTGACTTTCTAAAGGACAATTTGGCAATATATACCAAATATCCTAAAGTGCACATACCATTTGATCCAACAATTCTCTGCTAGGAATGTACTTTACAGAAATGATAAGCAATGATTATTTAAATATAATAATGAGCCCCAAGCAATATTTATGAGACTGCAAGACTGTACAGAGGTCAAATAACTAGAGCAGGTATTTGTTAAATAGATTATACATATTCATATACAAGCATACCTCAGAGATACTGCAAGTTTCATTCCAGACCACGACAATAAAAGTGATGATCACATTAAAGTGGCCACAGGAATTTTTTGGATTCCCAGTGATTATTAAAGTTATGTTACACTATAATGTAGTCTATTATGTGTGTAATAGTATTATGTCTGAAAAAAACAATGTACATGCCTTAATTTAAAAATACCTTATTGCTAAAAATACTAACCATCATCTGAGCCTTCAGCAAGTTGTAAACTTTTTGCTAGTGGACGGTCTTACCTTTAATTTTTTGTTTTGTTTTGTTTTGTTAATCCTCACCCAAGGATATTTTTTCCATTGATTTTTAGAGAGAGTGGAAGGGAGGGGCACACACAGAGGGAAAGAAGCATTGATGTGAAAGAGACACATATTGGTTGCCTCCCACAAGTGCCCCGACATAGGCCGGGGATGGAGCCTGCAACCCAGGTATGTGTTCTTGACCAAGAAGTGAACCTGTGACCCTTTAGTCTGTGGGCCGACACTCCAAACATTGAACCAAACCAGCTAGGGCCTTACCTTTAATTTGTAAGAAATGTAATATCTGTGAAGCAAAAGGGATGCCTTTAATAATTACACTATAGCCATTTAAAAATAAAGGTGTCATTTTATATTTCTTAATTAATAAAAGCCATAAGAAAATGTGTATAATATGATTCAAATATTGCATATATATATATATGCAATATATATATATATATATATGCAATATATATGAAATATATATATGTTTATATATATATATACACACACACACATATGAGATATATGAGTATTTGAAATGGTTTATATTAAAGTGTTTTGAATGGTTAGGTCTGAGTGATGATGTTGAGTATTAATTACTTATTTGTCTCCTTTGTACTCTGTATTTTGTAAATTATCTACATTGAACATATATTAGTCCATAAAAAGTAAATATTATCCTTAAATCATTATTGCAACATCACATATCAGAGTTACTATCTTTCTGTATTATTTTCAAACTTCATTTATGTCACTGTGAAAATAGCAAAAACAAAATTACTTGACATATACAGAGACACTGCAAATAGTAACACTGTGAAAACACTATCAGGATTTGTCACTAATGAACAGACCGATCTAATTTGGAGCTGTGAAAAGATTGCAGTTGATGGTAAACAGTTTTTGTCAAATGAGTGCAAACTGTTACTTATAAACTTGCACTATTTTTTGTGTATATTATACTTCAATCAAGATTAAAAATAACTCTGGCCATTGACCCCTGACTTGCTTTTTACAGACTGAAGGCAGAGCTAGAAGGAAACCCAAGAGGTCATTAACTCCAGCGGCTCATCTCACTCCTTCAGTGCTACCGATAAGAAATTCCACAGTGGCTGGAATGTCCTTCCTGCTGGACAGCCCTGATAAAACCCTATTTCTCACAGTGAACCACAATCTGCCTCTTTTCAACTTCTGGGCAAGTCTGAGCTAATCAGCTACAGGAACACATGAGCATCAATGGTAAGAAGATCACCAATCAGTAAGGCCTAGAATGCATTCTGTCATTTGACCTGGAAACAGTGGTTGCCCCATCAGCCCGGGTGAGCATGACTGAAGGATGATGACAGCAGTGTGTCCAGAAACTGCAGTGCGGTCTACAAAAGTAGGACAAATGCAAAAAGTAGGGCCAGGGTTTCTAAGGCTCAGATGATGGCAAACTGAATTTCTTTTTCAGAGCTGGTGGTAAAGTGGTGTATGGATGTCCAATACATGTGGGCTGAAAGAAGAGATGCTGGCAATAATGGAAGCAGACAGTTCAAGGGTAGCCAGAGTTTGGCTCTTTTTGACCTAAGGCCATACCGCAAATGAACTACAAGTAAGACTGGTGAAATCATGTCTGCAGCTGTATGACTTTGCCTGAATTTTTAAAATTATAAACAAGACTTACAAACAATACTTTTAAGAGCAGTTCACTTTTTGCAGGTCAACTATTGAAGCAGCTCATACAGTGAATGATTTATTATTAAATTAAGAAATATTACTGGACAAACAAAAGACAAAACACTTAACCTATAAGTTAGGACACTTGGAATTTAAACTTCAGTCTTCATAACTAAATCATTCAATCTTATACTGTTGCAATTTATTCATTAGTAATGTGTAATTGGATCACTTATTTTTTTCACATTATAATATTTTTTTGTTTTTTTAACTAGTTTACATTGAATAGTATTTTGCATTAGTTTCAGGTGTACAGCATAGTGGTTAGAGACAATCATATACTTTATATAAAGTATTCCCCGTGGTATTTCCAATACCCAATAGGACCACTTAATCTTTTTTTTTAAATCCTCACCCAAGGATATGTTTTTAATTTATTTATTTATTTATTTATTTATTTATTTTTAGAGAAAGCAAGAGAGAAAACTCTAGATGTAAAAGAGAAACATTAACCAGTTGCCTCCCATATGAACCCAACTAGGGATTAAACACGCAACCTAGGTATGTGCCCTGACCAGGGATTGAACCTGCAACTTTTTTGTGTACCGGATGGTGCTCCAAGCAATTGAGCCACCCAGCCATGGCTGGACCACTTAATCTTAAATTCGCATTAATTCCAATGAGTCTGAATCTAAATCCAAAACATTGTGATTCTAAATTTATTGTCTCACCTGAAAAACTACTTTGTAATGAAAAATATGTTTCCTAACTTTTTAAAACAGCGTGTAATTCCCATATTTACAAAAGCTGTATTTGCATGAAAATATAGAACCAATCCTACCTCATTACAGCCACAAGAGGAAGGTAAAAAGAAAGGGTATGTGCACAATGAACATAGCTTGTTATCTCCTAAACCATATAGTTTTTTTGATTTTTAACCATTGATTTCATGTCTCTGTATCTCACTTCCTTATGCATCCTCTTAGACCCCTCTCATGCATTATAAAAATAAAATTAACAATGGAAAGATTTGAAGGCATTCTTCCAAGCTGCAGGGCTCCGGGAAAGCTTCCTAAAAGATACAGCACTGGAAAAGGCATTGAAAAGGGGGTAGGATTGGACATGAGGAGATGAAGGGAAAGGTACGCAGGGTATCTGAAAAGGATGATTGGAAGATCTTGCTGAAAGATAGGATGGGTCACAGAGTCGGAACCTGAAAGCCTTGAATTCCAGGCTAAAGCAGTCAGAATCTTTATACTACCCAGAAATCATTTCAGATTTTATAGTAGAGGAACAGCATGACTGGATCTGTACTTTAGAATGACATAAATTTCCTAAAACTTAAGTATTTCTTCTGAAGATGTATCAACTACCTTTCAGAGAAAATCCTCCAGGGAAATTAAACATAGCTTTGTCCTGTACTGCTCATGGTAACATAAACTTACTCCACAAGGCATTAGATACAAATTGAGAAGATTTTATTTCATCTATTCAGTTAATATTGCTTGGACAACTTCAGGTTTGTTTACTCTTGGCTCAATCAACTTTCTCTGTCAACAGTAGTGGCTTCCAGCCATTTTAAGTTTTAAGATGATAAAAAGGGATATATATGTTAAAACTGAAGCAGTTAAGAACAAATGTCCTTAATTTTGAGATATTTATTTGCTTTGGCAAGAGTACACTGGATCTCAAGAGCCAAGTGCTCCCTGCTTCCTGGAATCTTGACAAGAAAGAGAAAGTGTTCGACCATAAGCTCTGAAAAGCCAAAACACTCCCTGAAGTAGCTTTCTGGCTCTAGGAAATGGAATGCTGGGAAATTCTTAAATAGAGTCAAGTGGTACCCTAATCACACAAAGCCCCAGCAAAAGGGAGAGCACCTTCTTACTGATCGGCACATTCTCCCTTTCCCATTCTACCTTGGGACCCAGCGGAATGAATGTAAGTCGATCCAGGTTGGTGACTCCTATCTACGGTCCTGGAATCATATAAAGCCAAATATTCTATAAGGCCTGATAATCCACATTTCTGGCCTTATTTTTATGAGAAAAAGGCAATTCATGGGGGAAGCATGACCTGTGCAAGGCTGCACTGGCTATTGGGTGTAAGCACAGATGTCAGTCAGTAAGGAGGTCTGTTGAGTGGAGGTAAGAATACACCTTTGTTATTAACAGTGCAAAGAGTTTTGACATTAACTCAGTAATGCTTCATTTGATCAACAATTTAGACTACCTCAAAGGAACTTGGAAGACAAGCAAGTTAAACTCTCCTTGGGCTTACTTACTTATTTTTGGAGAAAGGATTTCTCATTCTGGATAGTGGCTTAAAATACATCACCATGTACCTCAGAGTGGCACTAAAAATTTCTATGCATCCCATGTCTACTCTTGGATCATTAATTAAGAATTTATATCTGAAATAAATAATTAATAAAAAGAGAAGAAACAAATAAGGGGTAGGAAAACTTTCTTGACTGTTTTTAGCTCTGGTTGATTCTGACTCAGTCCACTGGCACGCATGATTCAACAATTTTTGTCAGACATGAATTCCAGCCCAGTGCCCTCCATTGGGCATGTTCTCATTCCTCAGCCTGACAGGAGAACTGGTCTCCTAGCAACAGTGAGAATTTTCTCTGCCTACTCATCTGTAGCAACTGGCTCTTTTTCAGGGTTGTCTTTCTCTTATCTTCTGTCCAGACAAACTCATGTTGTCTAGCACAGGAAACATTGACTGTCACTCACCTAGTGTGTGGATCAGTAAGTAGGCACTCTCTCATTGCAGGTCACCTCTGATGACCTCATCATGTGAAAGGGGGATGATAAATATTCTGCTCACAGTGTTCTTGTAAGGCACAAAAGAAATAGGCTGACAGGCGTGGTTCAGTGGTTGAGCATCGACCTATGAACCAAGGGGTCACAGTTCGATTCCTGGTCAGGTCACATGCCCTGATTTAGGGCTCAATCCCCAATGTGCATTTGCATGCATAGTGGTTGGAGGTGTGGGCCTTGGTGCCCAAATGCCCACCATGATCCTATTGTACCTTAGTCATGCACTAGCTATGTGACCATGAACATGAACTTAACCCAGGGGTGGGCAAACTTTTTGACTCTAGGGCCACAATGGGTTCTTAAACTGGACCGGAGGGCCGGAACAAAAGCATGGATGGAGTGTTTGTGTGAACTAATATAAATTCAAAGTAAACATCATTACATAAAAGGGTACGGTCTTTTTTTTTTTTTTTTAGTTTTATTCATTTCAAACGGGCCAGATCCGGCCCGCGGGCCATAGTTTGCCCAAGGCTGACTTAACCTCTCTGTGTCTCAATAATCCACATTTGTAAAGTAAGGACATAATAGTGCCTACAACAAAGAAGTATTGTGAGAACTGAGTTAATGCATATAAGCACAAATGAACAAAAAATAAATTTAATTTTTATTTTTAAAATAATACAATTTGGCAGCATCCCTTTGGATATATATCCATAGCATACAACACCTTATTTCCTTAATAACTGATCTTCTTGAGATTGAGAGCCCACTACGTCCCCAAAACACAGAAAGACTGCCCAGTTTGCATCATGATTTCCACCTTCTTAACTGAGCCTCCACCAACACCATACATGGGGCTAGGAACTGGTCTACAAAAATGAATGACATTGAACCTCCTCTTTCTTAATTCACTGACTTCAGGTAGTATGTCTTAATGTTAAAAAGCCTTGGCTTTAAAGCAGATAAATCTGAATTGAAAATACTTTCTATCACTTACTAGCAACATGGCCTAGTGCCCAGTTTTCTCATCTACAGTGGGGAAGGAGGATAGTAATAGCAATTTCAGGGATTTACGGCAGACCATTCATTTAAATTATATATGAAAAGTACTTAGGATAGTGCTTAAACTATAAAAGTATTAAATAAATAACTTCACTGTTATTATAATGCAGTCAAGAAAGGCAGATTATACATTACATTTATAGTTAAGGCAGAAAAAACGAATAGTAAGAGAATTCATCGGCAATGATGAGTTTGGAAAGTGGCTGTGCAATCTGTCAGTTAAGAGGGTGGTGTTGAAGCCTGATGGGCAAAAAGAAGAGTATGGATAAAACCATAGATCCATAATTGAGCATGGAAAATTTAAGTGAGACCAATCCTACTTTGATTAGAGCTACAGAATAAGACTTGGGCATAAGCAGCAAGCAATGAGGCTGCAATGTAAATAAGGCTACATTTGTGTGAAGGACCTGGGTGTCATGGTTAAGAGTTTTAATTTTTACCTCATTGTCCTCAGATGATCTTTTTGACAAACCTGGAAAATAGTAAGTGAAATTTGATCACTTTTTCTACCCCCACTATAAATGGTCTCTACAAAACTTGAAGGGAAAATCATTAAAAAAAAACAACAAACACTTATCCAGAACGTGTCTGTGATGAGAAATAAGGGAGCATGAAATGAAAATAATGGCCTTCCTCTCTGTTGGATGTACATACACCTTCTAGAACCTCTTAATTAAATAAAAAGCAACATGCTGATGTTCCATTCCTACACAGATAATAATTTACTTCAAAAGAAGCTCGGGGTTTAAATTACAGTGACATTTACACCCAATTACACAAATGCTTACAAGTCAATCCAAGCAAACAACGGGATGTCTGTGCCTCAGTTTCTTGAGTATCCACCATACAGGAAAAGCATATACGTTCCTGTCTTTTTCATAGAGCTATGGAAATTATCAAATAGTCTAATAAATATAAATCAAACTGTAAACTATAAAGCATTTATGTGTGTGTGACATCTCTTATTATTATTTTAAGTTCATGTATGTAAATCACTTTGACACATGAAAGACTAGAAATAAATAGAGATTATAGTAAGTATTGTACATTCAAATAAAAGTCTAAGATTTTATTATCTGATTTTTCTTACTTTGGATTATAACAATATGTAAAAACATAGCTTCATATTACCACTGACCCCACAATAAATGGCTTCCTACATATAGGTGTATGTTACATGTTTAAAAACCTGACATTGAATATAAATGGAAAGAAAAAGAATGATTTGAAAAAGAAAAAAGGGCCTTCAAATTTTTTCAGGGGAACGACTCTGATTCCTAAAGTGAACTACCATCCAGTTTAACCTTTCTCTTCAGTCCTGAGAGAACCAGGGACTTTGGAATCCCATCATTCTAGTCTAGAGGAGAGGCACTCAGGTACACCCACTAGCACTGTTTCTATGCCTGCCCTGGGTATTACCACACTGCATTGCATTATGTTTACTCTAAACCAACTCTACATTAGAATTTAAACAAATTATAATATGAACTGAAAAAAAATCAAAGTGATTCAGAGTCAATGATAGGACCAGAATTATAGGAAAGACAATATTACAATACCTAGCTACTCATTCCAATAAAATGTTAATTCATGGGGTACAATATGTTCTGAATTGCTAAAGGGTTTGAGACATGAGACTCAAAGCATTCAGCTTGAAGAGGCTATACAACATAGATGGTGTTGTGGGACAAACCTGGATGCAAGTCCTGAAATTACCTTCTCCTGATCATATGAATATGCGAAAAGTAGTCTTGGTTTCCTCCTCTATAAAGAAAGAATAGCCCTAGCCAGTTTGGCGCCCTTGCTGGTTTGTTCAGTGATAGAGAGTTGGCCGCAGACTGAAGGATCCCAGATTTGATTCCAGTCAAAGGGCACTTACCTAGGTTGCAGGCTTGATCCCCCACCCAGAACCTCTTGTGGGAGGCAACCAATCAATATGTCTTTCACATCAATCTTTCTCTCTGTGTGTCTATCCCCCTCCCTTCCACTTTCTCTAAAAATCAATGGAAAAAGATCCTCAGAATTCTTATGAGGAATAAATGAGTTTGTGAAGCATATGGCCTTAGCAGGGTGTTTTGCATAGAATAAATGCTCAAGAAGGAGTAATTACCACTACTAATATAAATAATAAGTGGAAAGGGAGAATCCCTCTCAGGAAGAGATTATCCATACACATTTTTTAAAACAAAAATTGAAATTTTATTGTTTGTGTGTGTATGGAATTCATGCATTATATCTCATAATGCATGAATCCCATAATGCAGAGAATCATGGAACGTACATGTATTCACCTAAAGTCATCAAAACCAAGAAACTAACCAAAGTGTCTGGGTCTTTCCCTTATTATAAAATTAATTTTCTTAAAATCTTGAAAACCCAATTATAAAAAGAATTCACAATCTTCCTTCTTTGAGCTAATTGATCCAAGATCACATTTGGCCTGAGAAATAAAAAAAAATCTTATGTATTTTAAGGTACAGACAGGGAATGGGATGCTCACAGGAAAGGGCAAACAAACAGCAGGAAGCGCTAAAGTCATGAGAAGTGTTGGAGAGGAGGTGTGCCTCACCCACATCAAAGGAGCAAAACCCATCCCTTTCTATTTGGGGTGAGGAAAGGCCTGGACCCCGTGAGGTGTTCTTTTCCACTAAAAACTACAGTCTGCATAAATCCCCCAGAGACTGGAAAAAAAAATCTGCATGTGCAAAAAGGATCAAACCATTTTCAAAGGATTTTTAAATGGTAATCTTTTAAAGAGAAAATGAGGGGGTAGAAATTACATCTGTCATCAAAGAATCCTCCCTTCTAAAAATGTGTAATTGCAGCATGGCCTGCCCCATCCAGGCATAAAAGCAGCTCTAAATAAAAGTCCTCTCTAAAATTAACTGAGTATAAAAATTCCCCAGGGGCCCATAGAAGTCCACTCCATTTTCAAATCATGTACTGTTTCGCCTTCCAGAAACACTTCAGATTAACATCAAACCTTTTTACCCCTTTGCCAACTGCACCCAAGAGCAATGTTGGGCTCCAATAAGAGAATCTTGTTTTGTGACTCCCACTGGGCCTGTACTATGTTCAGACAAAGTAACTAACTAGCTTGTTTAAAAAGAGAACAAATAACCACAAACTTGGCCAGATTTTTAAAATGAGAATTTGAATGTTTTCATTAGAGTAACAACTAATAGGTTAAGAGCCTATGCCATATGCTCTGTGCTCACTATTTTGGGCGGGGGGGGGGGGGGGGGGGATTGTCACAAATCCAAAAGGTGTTTGTCTAAACAACTTGAGTGATCCATGAGAGGGATCCATGAGAGAATTCTGAGGATCTTTTTCCATTTGAAGAGCAGTGACTTCCCTCAGTGATTTAACCCAGGTCAAACAGCGAGTAAAGGGCAGAGTCAGGATTTGTTTGAATCAACCTATGAGGTAAGGACTCCAACAAGTGGACTAGGTACACTGTATATATTGTGGATACTGTGGCTACAGCTACTGTTCATGAGTAATTCCTCACAACCTGCTTTCTTTATCTTGCACCAAAACCTCTTCAATGTGTTTACAACTAACAAATTTCATCTTCAAACTAACTTCATCAGAATAGGAAGATGACAAAAATAAGAGGTCTCTGCTACGAGGAAAATGAATGGCAATTAACCTAATGATTTTTTAAACCAACTTTTGCCATCATTTAAAACAGCAGTTAAATAGCATTTAACATCATTTAAAACATAAATAGCCTTGTCTAACTTATTCAGAAAGTTTGTCTTCATTTTTTTCCATCTCTTGGACAGAAAACTTAGCTTTTTTTTTAGCCTTAGTCCTAAAGACGTATCGAAAAGGGAGGGGAACCCAAAGGTAAAACCTCTATAAAAGCCAAATGTCAACTGAGTAAATGAATAATTATTATTCTGACCAACGGTCTTGAGGTTTTAAAAGCTCAATAAATGTTTTAAAATTAATATATAATAATATGCCAAATTTATGAAATGCCATTACTCGATTTCTTTTTCCATTAATGATCCTATATAATAAAAGAGTCATATGCAAATCAACCAAACGGCAGAATGACCGGTTGCTATGACATGCACTGACTACCAGGGGCAGACGCTCAATGCAGGAGCTGCCCCCAGCCTTCAGACCCTGATGGCTGGATAGTGAACAGGGAACTGGCAGCAGGGGGGATGGGGTGGTTGCCGGCAGCAGGGGAAGATGGTCCTGATCACAGGCCAGGCCTAGGGGCCATACTGTGCACAAATTTTGTGCTCCGGGACTCTAGAACAATATAAAATAATGCAAAATATATAAGCTGTGGGGACAAGCCTCAGTACTAATCTTTTGAATTTTTTGAGCTGCAGTCTCCTCAGTCTTGAATGGATTTAATCTCTCTCACAACTTTTATTGAGATTAAAAAAAAAAAAAAGCACTATGCAGTTTTTGAAGAAAAAATTAGGATTATGTTAATCCCAAATGTTAGCGAGCATATGCAGGCTTTGTTTTTTGTTGTTGTTCTTTTAAATATATTTTATTGATTTTTTATAGAGAGGAAGGGAGAGGGATAGAGAGTTAGAAGCATCGATGAGAGAGAAACATCAATCAGCTGCCTCCTGCACACCCCCCCCCCATTGGGGATGTGCCCGCAACCAAGGTGCATGCCCTTGACCAGAATCGAACCCAGGACCCTTGAGTCTGCAGGCCGATGCTCTATCCACTGAGCAAAACTGGCCAGGGCATGCAGGCTTTGTTTAAGGACCTTTGGAAGATAGACTTTAGATTATTCTCTCTCTTTTTTTTTTAATCTTTATTGTTCAAAGGATTATATATGCCCTCCTCTCCTTTATTTTAAATGCTTGTGGTAAAACTCTCTTTTCACAGCTATAACAACTGAGGCCCTGGGAAGAACCGTGACTTTTCTGGGATCACAGAATGTCCCAGGGAGGAGAGGAAGCTAGAACCCAGAGCTCTTTCTGCTGCACAGGAATTACTCAGGAATCACAGCTGTGTTATCTAATGATGCAATCATTTGTGATGTCTGCTCTTTTCATTGAGAGTTTTTAGTGTAAGCATGATGTTAACCATGAAGGCCAAAATGATGACATACAATGTTTGTTAATAAAGGCATACTTAAGGATAGCTAACCCCTGAGATGCTATAAATCTCTGGCTATATTATGGTTAAACATGCAAGCTTTTAAGTGAGGAACAGTGTTGTCAGCAGAAAAATTACTGATTTTCCAATTGCTTGACTAGTTCAGGCACATGTTATCTAACCATTTACAGCTCCACACAGTCTAATAGATTAAGCACACTCCTTGTAAACAAATGGCTCTTTAGAATTATTACTCTTAGGGGAACTGGCTACATTTTCCCCTGTGGTAGCACATTTTTCACTGTTCAATAACAATTACTTTTAACCCTTTGTTTGAAACAGATTAGAAAACCTAAAGGGAGAAAATACTAATGTTTACGACCAAAATTGACTTTTGAATTATTGTTATATTTAATGTTTGTAAAAGCCCCCTTCCATTCATTGACACAGATCATAAGAATGTGATGTACCTTTATTTTGTTAATAAGTTCCTCCTTAATTTAGGTCTCAAATCTAAAAATCCACAGTTTTATATATTCCCAGTAATTTTACAAGATTAATATTATGTGTAGTCTGGTTTGTAAATTTTCAGGGTAATACTTTTTAATGGACAAGCAAAGAGAGATAGGAATGTTCTATTGAGTAAAGTATACTAGAAAGATTTAGACACAATTCATTCTTCATTACTGTGGAAGACTGAATGTTTGTGTCCCCTCAAAATTCCTATGTTGAAACCTAATCTCCAATGTGGCACTATTTGGAGGAGTGACCTTTAGAAGGTGATTAGGTCATGTGGGTGGACGCTCCTGGAATGGAATTAATCCTCTTATAAAAGAGACCCCAGAGTGCTCTCTTCACCTGCTACTACGTGTGGACACGGCCAAAGACGGGCATCCAAGATCCAGGACATGGGTTCGCACCGGGCTCAGCTTCTGTCAGTGCCTTGATTGACCTTGGACTTCCAGTTTCCAGAACTATGAGAAATAAGTTTGTTTTTGTTTATAGGCCAGTCTATGGTATTCTGTTATAGCAGCCTGAACAGACAAAGACAATTACCAAAGCTGACCTCACTAAATTCAACCCCAAACCTGTTACTCTATAACTGTATATTTTTATCAATGGCATCACCCAAGTAACAAATGTTGAAGTCATCTTCAACTAGTCATTCTCCAATTTCAAACTAAATCTGTTTGACTCTTAACTTTTCTAATGTGTCTTGGACCCAACTGCCTCCTATTACTCCTCAAACCCACTGTCCTATTTTAGTACCTTATTATCTCTCCATACCCAACTTCTGACCCCACTATCCAGTAGCATGGCAGCTTGTGGGAAAGGTTGGATATGTTAAGGAGCATAAGTTTTAACTTGAGTAGCAGTTAGAAATTAGTAGTAGTAAGTAAATTGCCATCCCAAATGATAGTCTGTGCACTTATTCCATCCTGCAAATTCTCACTCATCTATCCAGACCCAGTTAGGTTCACCTCCTCTTATCAAGTCACATCCTTACAAGTGCCAGCAGGTAGAGTAAATTCCTTCCTACACATATTTTTCAGCCCTCTAATTTACCTCTATAAAAATACTTTTTAAAATTCTATCCCTGCTTTTTACACATTTGCATCATTGGTTTTAATATAAAATTATTCAGGAAAATGTCAATGCCACCAATCTACATTACTCTTCATTTGATGAGGAATTGATTTATAATTCCAAATTCAGTTCTATAAAATTTCATAATGATGCCAGTTTTTGTTGGTGTTTGTTAATTTTGATGTTGATGATCCTTGGGTAGGAAATGAGTTCGGGAAAATAATGCAAGGGAGTAAAGAAAGAAGACAAAGACAAAAATTATCTTAATTACTATAAATTAAAGGCAGAGGTGACCACCCCACAGTTTCACAGATACCTAATCTGTAAGATGCCTTAGTATATTTCACATATTAACAAATATTAGAAATAAAAGCACCTGTCCAAGTTTTTAAAAAGCTTGTAAAAGTAATTGCCTTCTGACTTCTCAACACACGGATTGCACTGTGAAAATTTTTCTTTTCCAAAATGTATGTACTAGATTTTCAATTTGACTTAGTTCAAGGTAAATGTAACAGCGATCAAATATAAAATTCCATATGAAACACATGGAAATAATCTTTATTTCAATAGATCTAAAGTCTCATCTGATGATAAGCATAAAAGTTAAAGCCATTTTAGAAAAGGTCTTTAAAATGAATATCCCCTTTACTTTTTTTTGAATCACAAAAAATGTTATTTCCTCAGAAAATTAATACCTCTAATATTACATCTGGATAATCCTGTGTTGGGTAAAATCTCTTGGAAACACTGAGTGAAATATCTGTACAGGACTACATGAGAAACTTCTGAGATGTCTTGGGAAAAGGGGAGAGAAAGCCAATTATTCATTAAGTTCTCAAAATTTCCATATTTCTTTGCTGACCTGAAAAGTGATACGTGCGAACTAAGTGTGTGCTTCTTTCTACACGACTGATGTGTAAGAAAAACATGTGGTTCTCCCTTGTGACTGGACTGATTATAAACAAAATGAGTCAGAGTTGGAGACGGAAAGATAAGAACTGTGTCTACTTGAGAACTGAAGTATTGGGGTGAAAATTAACACAACATATGAAGCCAATCAGAAGACTGAAAAGAAAGATCCCTGTGCTTGGAGATTTTCTTACTTTTTAAAAAATAAGAAACTGAGGGGGAAAAAGAAAGTTTATTAATGAAATTCATTTTTATTAATATGAAAAATTATAGGTAGCATTTTTGCATATATACTGCCAGGAAAACAGTCTCTGTAGTAGGTTTATTCAGGAATGAACCTGGAACATGCAGGGCTTGATCCTCACCTGTATAATCCTTCAATTTGCTACAGTTACACCATCCTGAATACTCAGAGGGTATGAGTGGTGGGGTGGGAGGTACAAGAATGAGACCTGGATTTGTTAAAAGTCTTCCCCAAGGTCCCCGGGGCTCCACAAACCATGTGCTCTAATCTAACTCTTTGTCTCCTAGGATTTCTGCCACCATCATTCAGACAAAATTACCAAAGAAGGTTCCAACTGAGTGAATCAGAGGTTGAAGCTAATGAAAATTACCAAAGGAGTCTTTTGAAACAAGAGCAACACAGGATGAACCCCAAGCTCCCAGGCCAATCTTTTTCCATGGGATCTTGTGCTTCTGCTTTTCAAATCAGAGACAGCACCAGTGGATGGTCTGTCCTGACTCTAAAAGGTGCTTACATTATGCTACATCAGTAGTTCTCAACCTTCCTAATGCCTCGACCCTTTAATACAGTTCCTCATGTTGTGGTGACGCCCAACCATAAAATTATTTTTGTTGCTATTTCATAACTGTAATTTTGCTACTGTTATGAATCGTAATGTAAATATCTGATATGCAGGATGTATTTTCATTGTTACAAATTGAACATAAATAAAGCATAGTGATTAATCACAAAAACAATATGTAATTATATATGTGTTTTCCGATGGTCTTAGGTGACCCCTGTGAAAGGGTCGTTCGACCCCCAAAGGGGTCACGACCCACGGGTTGAGAACCGCTGTGCTACATTATGCCCCATGCCCTCCCTCCCCTCTTCCTCTCTCTCGTCAGTGCAGGGCTAGAGAATTTATAGGAATAAGCCATAGAGACTTTGAGACATGTGAGGGGAAGCACGTCAGAAGCTGGGAGACAAGTGCTGGCTGTCAGGCTGGGGTTTCCCAACCCCATGGAGTTGTAAGAATCTGGGCAGGACAAGATGGGTGTCCAATTTGTGAGGTCTGTTGAAAAAGACTCAGCTACCACAAAGCTACCACCCTAGTGCAATTGGGGTTTTCGATCCCATATTTAGCTCTAGTGTTGCCCGCTACCTCATCACATTTCAGTCACAGAGTGAAGAAATGATGAATGGGGGCCTGTGTGGGGAAGCTTTCTGGGCCTGGCAAAGTCTCAGTGGTGGGTGAAGGAAAAGGCTTGTGGTCTGGTGTCTGTGCCATGAAGTGGAAAGAATATGAAGTCAATGAGTCCTCTCTGTAGGTAGGTATATCTAAGGCTTATGGGTAAGTCTTCAGAACGGCTCCCTCCTTTGTGCCCCAACAGCATCTTTTTATTTCTGTTTGCATCAGGCCAAACGTGTGTCTTACCTTAATAAATATCACTATGACCTCAAATAGTTGGAAATTTCTTTAGAAGATGCTATTTGTTTCCTTTCCATTCATTTTTCCTGTGGGGGGTTACAGATAATAGGCACTGAAAGAACATGTTAAGTAAAATACTTACTGAGCCCTGGCCCAGTCACTGAATGGTCTCGGGTCCGATTCCTGATCAAGGGCAAGTACCTGGGTTGCAGGTTCACGCCTGCCCCAAGTCAGGAAGCGTGCAAGAGGCAACCAATTGATGTGTCTCTCTCATATTGATTTTTTTTTCTCTCTCCCCCTCCCTCCCTCCCTTGCACTCTCTCTAAAAATCAATGGAAAAGATATCCTCAGGTGAAGATTAACAACAACAAAAAAGTACTTATTAAAAACAAAATATTAATCAGGTAAATAGACTAACATTTTATGGATATAGTTTTTGCAGTTCTCACTGAGCATATTATAGATTCAAAAACACTGTACCACCTATTACCTTAGAAAATGGACTATACACTCAGAAGAATTCCTCATCAAGCTCTTAAACACCTCTGAGTCTTTACACAGGTTACTCCTCTTCTGGGGAGGGCCCGGACCTGTGTCTTCTGTCTGGGGACCTCTCTCATTTAAAGCATAACTTCAATGTCAGCTTCCCAGAGAGGTCTTCCTTGGCTCACCCACAGTCATCTGCTACTGGTCAGTACTCTCATAGTCTTTCTCACATACTATTTTTAATACTAAAATACGTGTCTGCCTGTCCCCTCTCAAAGCTATGAACCTTCAAGATATGGATTCTGTTATGTTTACTATACTAGTATGATGCTAGTTCTATAAATGAATTACATATTAAAGCTAGTTTTCTTTTTTTAATTGAGCAAATGGAGATAAATATCAGCCACAAATAAATTAAAAGGCAGTAGGTAATTTCAAAATTAGGTTTATTGGTTTTAGTATTATTAATTCTGATTTGAGAAAACAAATCTGCCTTCTAGAAAATGTTTGCTAAGAGACAGCATGAAGCTCGCATATGCTGACTGCCCTCTTGTCTGGCGTAAAACATTCAGATTGATGGAGGTGGCTCTCAGAGTCACACTTGCCAGGTAGAAACACAAAGTGAGCACATTTGTTACCTTAATAGGAACTACTCAAGGAACCCATACTCTCAATGTCATGCTTCCCCCAAATTCATAGTTAATGAAATAATATAACAGTCCACCCCAGGCTACTTCCCAGCCTGGCGAAGAAAATAAAGAAAGCACTGTTACAACAGGTGCGGAGCAAGTGACCATTTAGCTTAGGGAAAGATGCATCTCAGTGCTTATAAAGGGTGTTTAGCACTAGCCTATAAACCTATCCCAGAATGGTGTTTTGTTTTGTTTTTAAATACTAACCTACAAAAGTTCAAAAGGAAATGTCACAGGAGCCAGACCTTTGACAAACAGGCTACTTGGATCACTATGGAAAGAATGACGCTGCAGGATGTTTGCAAAGAGTGCACAGTCGGGCAGAGATTCTGACAGAATGCGAGCAAAAGGATGCTGGAAAATCATCTGTTTCTTAGGTTCTGGCATTTCTGTGACGTGGGGAAGGTGGGATACAAAGAAGCTGAGATACTAAAGAAAACACCATGGAAAAGGGAAGAGAGCATGGAACCTGAGCTTTGTCTTAGGAACCTCCTGGAATCCAGTTTATACTAACGGGTCATTTAGGATGTGCAGCCAGGTGTTGAACTAAAAATATTTTTCCAGTAGGTCTTAGCCATGCTGTATTTCTATCAAAGAGGAAATGTTTCAGCTGAGATTGTATATGAGGGACATTCGGGGCAAGTTGCTACTAAAATAACACCCATATTTTATGTCACTTCCTAACCATCTCTGTCAGTCTTTGACTAGCAAAACTCTTGGAGGAGACAGTGGGCTTAGCAAAATAGCTGGTGCTTAAGGCATAAAATCTAGAAAATTTTCCCATTAAGCTCTGCTGCATCTTGCTTCCATGGCTATTTTTTAAAATAAGAGGAAGGGCAAAGGATTGATGGCATTTTTCCAAAGGCAGAATGCTGTTCTAGTTATCTAACACTAGAGCCCTTCAACCTAACTTATTAAGAGGATTATTCTTTCTAGAAGCCAGGACCTAAACTCTTTAATCTTTCTGGTATGTGCCCTTTTATTATTATTGTTATTATTAATTTTATTATATTTTTAGTTTTTCTGGTATGTGCTCATTCATTTCAAGCAATAACACTTTCTCTTTTATTTAAGGTAATTAAGTACAAATAATTAGACTTTTACAAAGGGCAAAGAGGACCAGAAGTAGCCAAGGAAAATCACATCTTTCATCTCTAATGCCTTTCTCGTATTTCTTGTTTTTATTCATACTAGTAGAATCACAATCCATCGGTTCCCCAGGCTCTAAGTCTGTGGGTCAGTTCTGATCCCCCTCTTTTACCTTTACTTTCCCCTCCATAAAACGATACAAATGCCTGCTGATTTCACTATCTTAGTGTCTCATACATGCACTTGTCTCCTTTTTTCCCAGAATGCCCCTCTAAATATTTTTCCATATTAAAACTTGCCTTACGAGTGTAGGGGGGTAAGTCATGCAGAGAATGAAGGATTACAGATTTGAGGACTATAAATGATTCTCAACATCAACTTTGAGAAAAAATATTGAGCCACAACAGCAGAAAACTGCTAAAGAATACTAACATTACACACTAAGATACTATGAGCACACAGTGAAAATAAGTAGAAGACCTCAAAGGCATGGTTGTATGGCCTTTGTTTGCAGTGTTCATAGAACAAGGCTTGAGCACTGCAAAGCTTGACAAGATGGAAAGTTACAGAATAGAGTGATTGCAACCTTTAGTGCAATGCAAATGCCCATTGCCTCTATATAAGTAGATGGCTAAACACAGGCCATGGGGTTGGTCTGGATAGAAAAGTAAATAAAGATGGGTGGGAAGGACATCATGGAAGTTCAGAACCACAAGGTAGTTAGTAAGGGCAAAATCAGATCAAGAAATTTGAGAAGATTAGAGAAAAACTATCAAAGCAGTGTTTTTCCATACTCTCAATGCCATGCTTATAAAATTCACTGAGGTTGGTAGCTGGACAAAATCAAGGACTGTGATAAAACCACAAACCAGAAGCTGAAGTCATCCAGGAAGGTGTACAGAAGAGCAAGAAGATCAGTAAATGGCTCTGGTGAGAAGGTAATAGGGCTTGGGAATTAAAATAAGTGACTGAAGAAGTAGGAACATTTGTCTGCTTTGTTTTGTTTTGGTTTAATGTTATTATCATTAGGATTAACAGTAGATACCTTGGCAATACATGAAAAGCTGGTGGACTTTTTTGTAAAGTTTTGCAAAATTCATCACATGAATCTTCAATTAAAATGGGAGATTAAATGCTATAAGGTAACACTGTTCACTGAAAGATTCCAGTGAAGTTATTTAGGTTTCCTTTTATATGATTTTAAAAAAAAATACACCAAGAAGAAAAATGGTGTAGCAAAAACCAAGTAATTTAGATTAATTTTTCGAATTTCAGAAGCATTGGTACAGAACAATGGCAACAACCTGATATATATATATATATATATATATATATATATATATATATATATATATATAATAATCTGGAAAGTTAATCTCTATTCTACTGTCTGTAACTGTGGAGCTACATACATTTCATTGCAGAAAATGCTAATGAGCAATCTAATACTGATGCTATTCCTTCTACCCCGGAAAGCAAAATCATGGACCATAGCCTCATGTATGGTCCATGATTCTCAACATCAACTTTAAGAAAAAAAAATATTGAGCCACAACAGCAGAAAACTGCTAAAGAATACTAACATTACACACTAAGATACTATGAGCACACAGTGAAAATAAGTAGAAGACCTCAAATGCACGGTTGTATGGCCTTTGTTTGTGAAAATAAGTAGAAGGCCTCAAATGCACGGTTGTATGGCCTTTGTTTGTGAAAATAAGTAGAAGACCTCAAAGGCATGGTTGTATGTCCACATCAATATCCAAATCTGTTATCAGTTGCAAGCAGGAAATCTCAAGCCTAGAGCTTCCCATTTAGTTATCTTCAGCCCCGAAACTAGCCTTGGGATTCTTGCAAAAGGAGTTACTTTGGGAAGTTATTTTCCATTTATCTTGCCTATCTGATGCCCTTCAGTTCTGTGACCCTGGTTGCTGGTGGCAACAAGAACCATTTTAGACAGATCCTAATTTATGAAACAGTGAACCAAATTTAGAAGCCAACTAAACCAGCACACTGATTCACATTTTCCCTATAATTTCCACAGTATCCAGGCACAGTTCCATAAGCACTGGGACAATGGTGGCCTTGGAAAGGCTGACTCAAGGCCAATAGCCCTGATATAACAGTTTAGTTGGGCTTCAGTACAATATACCAACAACAGTAGGGTGCTGAGTTCTTCTGATATTCTGTCCAACCCCAAATAGTAATTTTTTAAAGCTAGAAGCCACGTGGATGCAGTCCTTTGCAATTTGCAAAGTATTTACACAACCAATATAAAGAAATATCCTTCAGATAAACCTGTACAGTAAGGAGCCCACGCATAAGTATGCCACTTTTCTTCACCATAAGAACATCAGATTTAAAGATGTAAAATGATTTGTCCAAAGTCATGCACCCAGAAAGGGAATGAGCAGGACAATCATCTGGATTTCCTGACTGATCATCCACAATCATTTGCTTATATGAGGACAATGCTGCCACAGCCAAGCCAACCCTAACGACTATCACAATTTTGAAAACTTACTAAAAAAAATAGAACCAGGATTTCCCAAAGTGTGATCCATTAGCTTTTAATAGGAAAGTTAATGAGTGCTTCGTGCTTATGACTTGCCAGACATACCTAAGCACTTTATGTGAATTAGCTCATTTAATCCTCATCATACTTCTAGAAGTTGCTCATTTATCAAACAGGAAAACTGAGACTTATTATACTCATTTTCCAGATGACAAAACTGATTCTTAAAGACATGAAATAACTTGCCCAAAGTTACAAAGCTATACATAAGGACTTGATATTGAACTGTGTGTCAAAACCAAACTCTCTCAAAGTCCATAAAACATAAAGATTTCCCCCTCAAAATGATAGCGTGTTTAACATTTTGCTTATAATTTTCCAGTGTGAAAGAACAACATGTCCCATCCAAAAGTTTAAGAGCACAGATTTGGTTGAAATCTCCCTTGGGCCACATAATGAACCACAATAAGAGAGAGCACCAAGTCCATGAAAATATGTCAACTTAGGAGAAAATTAAAAAACAATTATGATTTATGACAACTCAAGGGAAAGACATGTAAATAGTGCATAGAAGGCCAAAACCAAAACGAACCAATGCCAACAAAAAACATGGGTAATTGTGAACCATTTCTTTCAATGTGCTATCTTAGATTCTGAAAATCACATAGTCCTTTATTGGATCAGAGAATGAAATCCAGCAATGTCCTTCAATGTTTACACCAAGCACAAATAGAATGTTTAGAAACGGAACACTAACATACATCGAGAACTGGACAAATAATATAGGTCTATACAACTCTCATTTCCTTTATGTGACAGGGACAATCAGGAGTATTATGTTACCCAGAGGGCTCAAGAAAGAAAGAGGGGGTGTGCAGTCCACTTCAGATGGGACAAGCTTTTGGGTGACCCCACATTGACCTGTGCCACTGTGCTACTGCTTACTGAAAATGCTATCCTCCCACTCAGCCTTTCCCATGCTATCAGAGTCCAATGAGAACAGACACACAGCGGGCCAAAAGCTCCCGTCTCTTAAAGAAAGGGAAAAATGACTGAATTATAATCTGTAGCTTGAAAATACCACATGTCAGAAAAGATAAAGACATAAAACAGGCCCTCGCTGGTTTGGCTTAGTGGATAGAGCGTCGGCCTGTGGACTAAAGGGTCCGGGGTTCAATTCCGGTCAAGGGCACATGCTTGGGTTGCAGGCTGGGTCCCTGGTGGGGGGGCGTGCAGGAGGCAGCCAATCAATGACTCTCATCATTGATGTTTCTATCTCTCTCTCCCTCTCCCTTCTTCTCTGAAAGCAATAAAAATACCTTAAAAAAAAAAAAAAAAAAAGACATGAACAGTGGCATGATGAGGGCCTTAAAATGGAAACTTAGAATTTATAGCTTTGTGGCTACAAAGAACTCTTCAAATCTAAACAGACAGCAGCTGTGACATGTAGGCAAGAACATTGGCCTTAGAGCCAGAAAACTCTACTGCTCTGCCATTCTCTCAGTGTCTGAGTGGACAAACCATGAAACCTCGGCTTTCCCATAGGGCTCTCACAAGGAAGTGAGGATGTGTGTGTGAACGTACTGCACACATTTCCAAGCATGACACAAACATGAGAGGTGATTATCTGCATGCCCATTGTAATTCTCACCACTCAAATGCAAAGAGAACCAGTTCAGGAGGCAGAGTGCTGAGACATATTATGTATGTCCTTGAAGTGCTGCATGACTTAAAGGAAGATATTGATCTGATTTTAATAACACAATTCTTTCCATACATTTAAATATCAGAAGTAATGGTGCTGGCTTCTCATGTACAGTTCAATAAAGAAGTCAATAGAGTCTGATTCATAACACAAATAGCTACTGATTTAAAAAAAGAAAGAAAAAAGCACCGCTAAGAAGGAATAGCACTGACATAACTTCAGCCCTATGATCCATGCCTGTTATGACTTAACAAGTAACAAGACCACCCTGCTGATATGGCTTAGTGGCTGAGCATCGATCTATGAACCAGGAGGTCACAGCTGATTCCTGTTCAAGGCACATGCCTGGGTTGCAGGCTCAATCCCCAGTAGGAGGTGTGCAGGAGGCACCCAATCAATGATTCTTTCTCAACAATGATACTTATATCTCTCTTTCCCTCTCCCTTCTTCTCTGACATCAATAAAAATATATTTTTAAAAAACACTTACTATACTATGGGGCCAACTCAGACCTTCCACATTCACATTCTTTCATTTCTTACTACCTCATGTGCCATCTCAAGAAAATCTCTCTTGATTGTCCAATTTTTATTGCTGCTAGATTTCCCACAAATTGTCAGATAATCTTTGGAAGCTGATGTTATCACAGGAATTCAAAACAAGAAGTTGCAAATATTCTAACCATTGGCCTTATCAAACAATTCCTGTTCCAAGTGTTGTTTTAAGCAACAGCTTCCACTCCCCACTCCCTACCCCCAGGGATAAAGGTATGCATGGGTCTGGAACTTATTAAAGGAAGCCAGAGATCTTAAAATTGTCAAGGAAAAAAAGAAACCTCGACATATGCTCTCTTGTGTCTGCATAACCCATATTTGATTTCTGTAAGCTTGAAAAGATTTGGAAAACACTTTCAGGTCATATTAATGAACTTCATGACAATATGCAATTGTCATTGTTCAGATAAAAATGAGTAATTTAATGTGGTATAAAAAGAAAAGAAAAATGTTATTAATATAGAATAAAAGTAATCTCATCAGGTACAAACTATACATATTCTTTATAAACTATACATATTCTTGTATAAATAAAAATCACTTTGCTTTTACATTACCTTTGTATAGAACTTGAACATTTTCAAAATGCTTTCTTCAATCTTATAGTAAACTTGTTTTATAGACAGAGTAAATATCAGTAGTATTCCCATTTTATAGAAAGGAAAACTAAATTTCAAACTAGTTAAAGACTTTTTTAAAGATCTTTGGAATCAGTCTATTGTTTTTTAATCAGACTATGTTCCATTTTTGTTTTATATAACACTAGCGTAGAGTTAATCTCATACTACAAAATTTAAAATTAAGAGATGAGGCCTGAAAAGAACAATTGTCACAATTCTTCTTAGTTCATATAAGCAAGATGTGAGATGGATTAATAGATAGTCCATTAGAAAAATAGTAATGACAATAGCAGCAACAATTACTCTTCACTGAGTGCTTATGCTATAAGCCAGGTGCTTTCCTAGGCCCTTGACATATTGAACTCCTCATAATACCCCTACGGCTTAACGCTGCTTCACAGAAACGTTAATTTGCTGAGGGGAATAAAATCCCATCTCATTTACTTTCCAGATCAGTGTTTCTGAAAAGATGTCAATCATTCGTGGCTCATTATATGGAATGACAATAGTTTCAGACTTAAAAGTGATTTGATTCAGGTATATTATATTAATTTGAAATGTAGACTTAATCATGATTTTTGTAGAAATCCCATTTATGCTCTTAATAATAATGACATTCTTAAGGTCATAGAACCCTTTGCTGAACTTCACTGGGTGTTTCCTGTCCACCACCATTCAGTTATCAAGGTGCATTTAATCTTGCTTACTTTATATCATTCACATGCTGTTTGCTATTATTAAGTTTATGATTTTATTATTATTGTTATATTTTGTTACAAGTCCATTTCCCAAAAAAAAAAATAAAAAATGCATGGTTCCTTAGTGATTCACTGAAGCCCATTAGTAGAGACAAAAATAGTAGCAAACACTACAACTAAAAATAATTGGTTTTAAAAAAGGGCATTTTTCAAAGTTACACTCCTTATAGCAAAAATAATCACAATAAATACTATTGGCTAGAAGTTTACAAAAGTAGTCTCAAAACGAATATCACATATTATGATTGGAAAGAAAGAATGAACTTTTGGCAAAATTCTATTTTCAAATGACTCCGCAGGATATCACATAATATATTACAACAGGGAAGAATAATTACTATCACATAGTTAGATATAATGATATTTTGATTTATAGCTGGATACACCATGAAAGAACAATATCTGGACAATTGGAGCATGTGCAAGGGAGAAGTAGAGAATCACTTCTTGTTTATTTCCCACCAGAAGCCCATGCAGATTTCAGTGTTCTGGCTTAATGCACAATATTGTGTGAATCAGAACATAGATGTGTCAGAACAAGATGTGTTGAAATCAAAATTGGTAACAGACCACTGTTTTTTTTTGTTTTGGTTTTGGTTTTGCAGAAAGAAAAAAAAAAAAGTGCATTTCAAATAAGAAGTCACAACTTTGCCAATACATGAAGTGCTTTTTATTCATAGAGAACAGCCGGTGTTAATAATTTACATCTTGACCTTGATTTAGCATCACAGAAAATAATGAATATTTTGAATAAAATTGAATCTAAGCCATTAGCTTACATCATTTTAAAGGGGAGTATGCAGAACTGTGTAGTAAGTTGTTTTTTGTTTTGTTTTGTTTTGTTTTGTTTTTTTAACACTGAAATCAGAGAAGAGAGATACAGTTTTTGAATTAAGTGATGAGATCAACATATTTCTTCAGGCCACTGACTCTGCTACAAAAATCTATTTCTATGATTGCAAAGGGCTTACCCATTTGGCTTTCTTCTCCAATATATTCAATATTTTATATTGCCCAAGCCTATCATTCTAGCATCTCTATTTCAAATATGTTGTAGGTAAAGATTTATTAAGACTAAATTGAGGTGCAAACAATTCAATTGCTGAGAGTTTCATAGTTTAGTAAAATGTAACAACTTTGCTTATCAAAAGAAATATTATGTCAAACATGAAAATATATGAAAGCCAGTAGAGACTTTCAAGGTTATATATTCTAATTACCTCCTGTTATAAATGAAGATACTGAGACCAAGAAAGAGTCATCCACCATCGTAAAGCCAGAGTGAGTGACATACTTAGAATCTGAGCCACAGTTGCCCTGGCCAGTGTGGCTCAGTTGGTTGGAGCATTGGCCCATACACCGAAGCTGTGGGTTTGATTCCCAGTCAGGACACATACCCAGGGTGCAGGTTCATCCCCAGTCAGGATGTGTAAGGGAGGCAGTCAATTGATGTTTCTCTCTCTCTCCCTCCCTCCATCCCTCCCTCTCTCTAGAAATCAACAGAAAACATGTCCTTAGGTAAGGATTAAAAATAAGAAAGAATTATGGCCACAGTTTCCTAATTTCTTACCTAAATACTGTTTTCAGTATATCCCACACAACTTAATGTTAGTATTCTTACATCTCTCTATATAAAAGGCTAAGTGACTGACCATACGTCCATCTGACCATCCGGCTGATGCACCGGCAATTTAAAAATAAATGTTGACTCGCACATGTGTGATATTTGTCCCCATCTGACACTGGCCTCCCATTTAAATTAATTCGAAGACCATTTCCTGTGATCCAGCATTTGCAATGACTATTAATAAATTACAAGGACAGACAGAGTAGGAATATCCCTACCTGAACCCGTTTTCAGACATGGTCAGTTATATGTTGCTTTCTCTGGAGTTCGAAGAGTGTGTGACGTTAAACTTGTAAATACTTCATCACAAGGGAAATTAGTCAAGCACTCTGGAAGTGTTTTTACTCTTAATGTGGTATACAGGGAGATATTAGAATAAGTTTAATCAATTTATCAGTCATTGTTTTTATCAATGTTGTTTTTATATCATTTTTTGTATTATGTCTTTGTTGTTATATCATGTTATTTATTAATCAACTAGAGGCCCGGTGCACAAAAATTTGTGCACTCAGAGGGGACTGGGTGTCCCTCAGCCTGGCCTGTGCCCTCTTGCAGTCTGGGACCCCTCAGGAGATAACGACCTGCTGGCTTAGGCTTGCTCCCGGGTGGCAGAGGTCAGGCCCAATCCTTAGGTGCAGCCCCTGGTTGGGCTCAGAGCAGGGCCGATTGGGGAGTTGGGGCGCCGCCCCCTGTCATGCACAGAGCAGGGCGGATTGGGAGGTTGTGATGCCACCCTCAGTCACGCTCAGGGTAGGGTCGATTGGGGGGTTGGGGCACCGCCCCCTGTCACACTCAAGGCAGGGCCGATGGAGAGGTTGAGGTGCCACCCCCAGTCACACACAGAGCAGGGCCAATCAGGGGGTTGGGGCGCTGTCCCCTGTCACACACAAAGCAGGGCCCATCAGGGGGGTTGGGGTTCCGTACCTTGTCACGCACAGAGCAGGGTCAATCAGGGGGTTGGGGAGCTCTCCCCTGTCATTCACACAGTAGGGCCAATAGGAGAGTTGGGGCACCACCCCCTGTCACACACAGAGCAGGGCGGATCAGAGGGTTAGGGCGCCACCCTCTATCACCCACAGAGCAGGGACGATCAGGGGGTTGGGGCGCCACCACTGTCACACTCAGGGCAGGGCCGATGGGGAGGTTATGGCTCTACCCCATCACACACAGAGCAGGGCCCGTGGGGGGGCGGGTTGGGGCGCCACACCCTATCACACACAGAGCAGGGCCGATCAGGGGGTTGGGGCGCCGCACGCTGTCACACACAGAGCCGCAGGGCGATTGGGGGGTTGGGGAGCTCCCCCCTATCAGGCACAGAGCAGGGCTGATCAGGGGGTTGGGGGGCTGCCCCCTGTCACACACAGAGCTGCAGGGCGATCAAGGGGTTTGGGCGCTGCCCCCTGTCACGCTGATCCTGGTGCCAAGAGGCCTCACGGCTCCACTGATCCTGGTGCTGGGAGGCATATTACCCTTTTACTATATAGGAAAGAGGCCTGGTGCATGGGTGGGGCTGGCTGGTTTGCCCTGAAGGGTGTCCTGGATCAGGCTGGGGTCCCCACTGGGGTGCCTGGCCAGCCTGGGTGAGGGGATGATGGCTGTTTGCAGCTGGTCACACACCCTTCAGAGTGGGGGTCTCCACTGGGGTGCCTGGCCAGTCTGGGTGAGGGGCTGAGGGCTGTTTTCAGGCTGGTGGGTTACTGAAGCTCCCAACAGCTCCTTTTTTTCTTTTTTTTTATTCTGGGCCAGCTTTAGCTCTGGCTCCAGCTCTGAGGCCTCTGCTGCTGAAAGCAGGTATCTGGTTTGTTTGTGTTCTATAATCGAAACACTGTATCAACTCCAGCTCTGAGATCCCGGCTCGCTGAAAGCAGGTGTCTGGGGTTTTGTTTAGCTTCTATGTTTGTAACTATGTTTCAAACTGCAAGCTCACAGGTCGGCAGCAGGCGGGGAACATTGGTTTCCTCTGTCACTGAAGCAAGTAAGCCTCATGTTAGTTTCAAGCTGCCTGGCTGCCGGCCACCATCTTGGCTGGCAGTTAATTTGCATATCTTGCTGATTAGCCAATGGGAAGGGTAGCGGATGTACGCTAATTACCATGTTTCTCTTTTATTAGATATGATTTATATATTATTTTCGTATACATTTTATTGGTTTTCTTTCATATCTGACACTTCTTTTATAGAGAAAGGGCGAATAGTGATATTAAAATATTTCTTCTAATTAATTTCCTTTCAATGTGCACGAATCCATGCACGGGGCCACTAGTTGACTTATAAACCTGGTAGCCCCATGAAAGAGCTCTCTTAAAAAAATGGGGGTGGAGGGGTCAATGGGGGGAATGGGGGCATTTGCAATACTTTCAACAATAAAGAACAATTTTTATTTTTTTATTTTTTTTAATATATTTTATTGATTTTTTACAGAGAGGAAGGGAGAGATAGAGAGTTAGAAACATCGATGAGAGAGAAACGTTGATCAGCTGCCTTCTGCACATCTCCTACTGGGGTTGTGCCTACAACCCAGGTACATGCCCTTGACAGGAATCGAACCTGGGACCTTTCAGTCTGCAAGCCAGCGTTCTATCCACTGAGCCCACCCGGTTTCGGCAATTTTTTTAAAAGAATAAAAAAAAACAAAGCCAATTTACTGCTATGGACTTGTAGGGTCCAGAACTGTTTTTGGAATCACCCATGAGTAGAGTTTTATAGGGCTACTGATTCGGAAAGCAAACATCTCAGTGTCTGTAGAATTTAAAGGTCCTTGTGTTATGAATGGTCAGTGACAGGGTAGGGTAGACAATGAAGAAGAAATAAACAAAGCTGTCATTCCAGTCCTCCTAAAAAATGTATGATCAAATACACAGAACAGCATTTTAAATACCTAATAATGAGGAGTGTCATAGGTACAAACTTATGCTCTAGGAGCAATGACAATTCAAATTCAATTAACCTATTGAGTTAGTACCAAGAGTAGACTCAAACAGTGAAGTCAGTCAAGAATGAAGTTTAGGTCAAAGACTCACACATAATGACCTGGGACATAGGAGGTATTGATTATGGGAATGTCATATTTGTTCTGGGACAATGGGAAAAGGAGAAGGGAATCGTTAATTAGGAACATTTTTTTTTCTTATTCTAAATCCTACCTTAATTGGTTTCCCATCTATAACATAGTAGATAAAACTGTATTAAGTATCCTATTGGGAAAATGGAACAGGATGAACAACTACTCATTTATGTGTGGCATTAAATCACGGTGTTACAGAAGGAACTTCTCTGTGGACCTATAAACAAGTGAAAGGGCAACTGGTGGCAGCTCAGCAGAACATTTGAACCTCTGGAGCAGGAGTAGGAAAGAATGCTTTTAACAGCTTGACATGCACCATGGCACAGTCCAGGTGATCTACTTAGGTTTGCATTAATGGTAGTGAAAGTTGACTAGAGATTTTTATTAGAGGTCAGAAAGGTTTTTCTGTAGCTTTGGGCAATTAAGCATTGGTATCAAAGTTAATGCAGAGCCTTGAGATCAAGTCCACTCAACTTGTATGCACCATCGTCATTATAATTTAAAGATGATTTGAAGAATCTGCATGAAGACTTCTGGATGTGAACAAGATGGTAAACTCATTTCTCCACTACCTCCCCTTAGGTAAACCTAAAAACACTGGACAAACTATCACAGGCAAACACAGGAAGACTGAAAGGTGGCAAGAAGACAGCCTGGCCAGGGACCCGGCACTTGAACATTTCCTTCTTTTTGTCTCTTGTATATATACCAGCTTGGACTCTGGAGAAGCCTGCCACCTGGAAATGCCAATGGGAGCCAACAAAAGCGTGCTTCTCTAGTTAAAGGACCAGGAAAGTTGGGCATAACAGAACAGAAATGGTTGTGATAACACGTGCCCTACCCCAGTCAAACACCAGGGAATAAAAACATGTGCTCCCTCCACCCAAACCTTGGTCAGCCTGTATGGATTTCCACTCCTCTCCTTCCCAGGAGTAGCAGCCACTCCTACCTCTCCCAAATAGAGAGCAAAGGAGGGATTTCAGAAAGGAGGGGCCAAATAAAATGATCCTTTAAATATTCTTTAGCAATATTTAATGTTAAATATCCTTAAACATGAAGTCCTGGGAAGACTCCCTAGCAACCCAATGTGCAAATGAACACTGGCAAAAGGTTTCAGAACTGAACTATAGTGTGGAATATGGTAGTCAGGTTTTTACACTGGCCTCTGAATAGCACACAATTAATTGAAGCTAATTAGAATCGCCCTGCAAACACTCTGTAAATGAAATTGGGTTTTCTGAGTATATTGTGATGTACTTGCTAAAAGAAGTACACCCACTTTCAATTCTTAAGCATGGATGTTCTGATAACTTATTTTACGTTTAATTTAAAACTCATTGGTACTCTGTAACCACAAGTAAATTCTTTTTAGATATTATCTCAGAGACGCTTGAGTCAGAAATCAGAAGACTGATGCAGATCATACATGTGGATATTGTTACTGCTAAATATTCTATTCCTGTGTGTTCCTGTGTGTGTTTTAAGGCCTTGGTATTTTTTTTCCTCTTTCCTTTTTTGCATTATGTGAGTTACTTATAGATAGTGTGCTGGGAACCCTGGTCTAAGATTACATTAACCGGAATTAAGAAGCAGGACAGAGGGAGAACTGTATGTTTGTTTTTTCCAATGAAAAAGTCTTTAATGATCTACCATCTGTGAACATAAGACATATTTTCATTTTATAAGACCATGGAGTCTTATTAAGCCTGAATTGGAAAATATGTTAAACGTTATCTATTTCAACATCGCTTTAATGCTTGAACACTAAATGCAACCTCCCTGTTAAGTAAGCATTTGTCTGACTCATGCTCAAAGACTTTCTTCTGGGGTTCCTTATTGTATCTGAACAGATGTCAGGGTTAGGGAAGTCTTTGGGTTTGAACCCATATCTTGTTCTCTGTAACTTCTGTTACTTGGTCCTAGCTCTTTAATTGCTTCGTGCCATTAAGATCAAGAATAACTGTCTCACCCTAGCTAGTTTGTTCAGTGGTTAGAGCATCAGGCTGCAGACTAAAGGGTTGTGGGTTCAATTCTGGTCAAAGGCATGTACCTCGGTTGCAGGCTCAATCCCCAGCCCCAGTTGGGGCATGTATAGGAGGTAACTAATCGATGTATCTCTCTCACACATCATTGTTTCTTTCTCTCTGTCTCTCTATCTGTCCCCTCTCTTTCATTCTCTCTAAAAACCAATGGAAAAAATATCCTTGGTGAGGATTAACAAAACAAACAAAAAAAGAATAACTGTCTCACTGCTGGTGGGAATGCGGACTGGTGTAGCCACTATGGAAAACAGTGTGGGTTTTCCTCAAAAAGTTAAAAATGGAACTCCCATTTGACCCAGTGACCCCAATTCTAGGAATATATCTTAAGAAACTTGAAACACCCATCAGAAAGAATTTACATATGTACCCTTATGTTCATAGCAGCACAATTTACAATAGCTAAGATCTGGAAACAGCCCAAGTGCCCATCAGTAGATGAATGGATAAAAACAAAACAAAACTGTAGCACATTTACTCACTGGAATACTATGCAGCTGTCAGAAGGAGCAATTACCCTTTGAGACAGCATGGAAGGACCTGGAGATGATTATACTAAGCAAAATAAGCTAGTCAGAGAAAGACAAATATCATATGATCTCACTTATATCTGGAATCTAATGAACACGATATACTGATGAATAAAATAGAACCAGAGGCATGGAAACATGCAACAGACTGAGGAATCTCAGAGGGAAGGGCTGGGGGGAGGGGAAGAGATTAACCAAAGAATTTACATGCATACTAGAGTCCCAGTGCACAAAATTTGTGCATGGGGGAGGGTCCCTCAGCCCGGCCTACATCCTCTTGCAATCCAGGACCCCTCAGGGAATGTCGGGCCTAAACTGGTAATTGGACATCCCTTTTGCAATCCAGGACGCTGCATGTACCAGTGACCATACTGTTCATACAGGTGAAAGGCAGCTACATTTCTTTGTATAGGCAGCTACATTTTTTTTGCCCTGATTATAAAAAGTAGTACATAACATGATCCTTCTGAGGTAGTAATACCATTTCCCCCCATCTTATGGGTGGAAAACCTGAAGCAGAGAGAAGTTAAGTAACTGGTTTTGTCACACAGTTGTAAGTGTCAGAATCAGAGCTGACCACAAAATGTGCAAGCCAGAATCCATGCATGTCATCACTGCATCATCCTGTTTTTTCAGTGTTAGAGTAACCTTGCCAGGTTTTAATTTTTAAATCCAAGAGACTGTTCCCAATATATAGGGTAGGGTCCCTAGGCCTGGCTGGCAATCAGGGCCATTTGTGGGGGGACCGACAGGTGGGATGATCAGGGAGCCCCCACTGGCACCCACCTTGGCTGGCGGCCTGATGCCACCCATTGGCCAGTCACCCCCACCCCCAATTGCCTCCGCCACTGGTTGCCGGGGCAGCTCCTGTGTTGAGTGTCTGCCCCGTGGTGGTCAGTGCGCATCATGGCGACCAGTCGTTCTGCTGTTTGGTTGATTTGCATATTAGGGTTTTATTATATAAGATATGCATTGCCCACGAACATAGACAATAGGGTGCTGAAGGCCTGGGGCAGGGTGGGAACCAAATTTGGGAGGGGAAGGGGGGAGAAGAGGGGGAGATATTTGTAATACTTTCAACAATAACAATTAAAAAATGAAATGAAAATAAATAAATAAATAAATAAATAAATAAATAAATAAATAAATACCTACTTCTGATGGAATTCCAAAATGGAAAAAAAAGAGAATGTCTCCGATGATGCATTTTTTAAAAACCTCTTTTTTTTTGTTTAGTCTGTTCATCCCTATTTCAACTGTTTCTCATCATAGTTATGAGTCTTCTATCTATCTGTTTGTCCTTCCTGAACATGCCCTAGTTTATCTGGTACCTCTCAAAGAACCACCAAATTAGATACCAGTGTGACCATCTCGAAAGTTTTAAAGTGATTGACTGTTCAAAGATGAAAACTAGCATCAGGCACACTGGAAGCACTTGTTTTATTATCTCCTTTTAAACTCTTTTTATCTTCATTCTATTGTGTATTCCATTATCTCATCCTTTTTTCTTTTCCATAGGTAGATTGTTGGCTCTCTGTACCAGCCCACTAAAGTATTTTAGAATCTCCGGCTGGCAGAGATAAAAAGAACTCTCATAAGCCATATGGCCCAATGTTGCCCTTTGTCCAATGCAAATGGAGACCTCCAGGACTGAAGAGAAAAGTTAGTGACAGACTGGAGACAGAGTCTAAATTGCTTGACTCCCAGACTCATAACCCTCTACAATTTTTTTTTTTACTTTTATTTTTTAGCTTCTCTCCCATTTGCCTGTTATACAGGAAGCAGACTAGGTTTTGGTGTTTGTGATGATGAGATGTTTGTTGATTTCCAAACCTAGACCATCTCCGATGGGTACTCAAGATCGGGGTGGGGGAAAAAGCTTACAGGGATTTAAAATTCCCAAGACGTGTTAGTCTGCGGGGAGAGATTTTATCTATTAATATGAAACAGAGAAGGTTTGGAATGTGTTTGAACAGAGTCCCATTTTTTAAAAAAGACAAAGAAGAGGCCACAATCTCATGGAAATTGTGAATTCAGAGTGTTGAGAAATGTAGTGGAGAAAAGAACAGAAGGACTTTTCTCAACACAACAAAAAAAGCAATCCCCACTTCTCATTAAGAGGAGGATTTCTGCTTTAGCCTGAAGGTGAAAGGAGGCTGGTCAGCATGTGCTCCAAGGTATAGAGAACTGAAGGTGAAGTCCATGATGCAAACTGACCAGGTCAAGTTCTTGTTTTGTGTGTTCCCAAGTTTTCTGTACCTACTGTATGTGTTAATATCTTCTAAGTTTATCATGATGTATTGGCCTATTCTTTTGCCTTTCATCTTCCCTCACAAGTTTGCCCTCTGCCTAGAAACCATGAGGCAACAAACAAGTTCTTCTGTGTCAGTGCTGACCTACATGAGCCCACAATCTTTTTTTAAATTCTTACCAGAACCCTGTGAAATAGGTCTGACTATCATTCTTATTTTCCAGATAAAAAAACTCAGGTCCATGTGGGTGAGCTCTTTATACCACTAATAAAAGGCAGGACTTTTATGAATATAGAACTGGGTTTTGATGTTAAAACCCAAAAGTTATTCTAATAAAGTCAGAAAATTGTTTAACACATTGTAGCTGCATGAAGTGATGAATGTTGTATACATGACTTACTAGTAGCCTTCTCTGAGGATTTTAACGCCTCCTTGTCCTCATTTCTCATCTTATCTGTTTGCTCATTCCTCACACATGACTTTGAAAAATATTTTCCCCTTTTATCTTTACATCAACCCTGTGAGTTAGGTGGTTTTAGTATTATTATTTTATTATTATCTATCTTTCCCCAGAGATAGAGATTGAGTCAGAAAGACGGTAGGGAACTTGGCACACAGTAAAAGGACAGGTCAAACCACACCTAGGGTTTCAATAAAACCTGAAATGGCATATGATGGCATTTCCCTTAGCAAGTATAAAAAGTCACTAAAACAACAATTCACTCGGACTTAGCTTTGTTTTGAAATGGTATGTTTTATAACTATAATTAAAGTAAAATTCCTTGAAGATGTCATTTCATATAGTACCATATATCAATTTTTCAAGCCTCAGAATAGTATATATTATTTTTAAAAATATGATCAATTAGATCCACTCTGAAAACATCCTATACTCCAGATTAAATTAATTCTCCAAATTCTCCATTATGTCTACTTCAATGTTTTTTTTTCTTTTTTAGTCCTTTTTTTCCTATCTAAAAGTTAAAAATTACCAGTTTTTTTTTCTAAATGGAATTTCTCATATACCTTAAATCTTATGTCCTTCCCATACCTAACTCCATTGCTTTGAAACAAAACATCCCTGAACTGCCACCACATAATCTGTTACAGTCTGCATGTTTGCATCCCTGCAAAAATTCGTATGTTGAAACCTAGCCTCCAAGCTGATGTTATTAGGAGACAGGGCCTTCAGGAGGTCATTAGGTCATGGAGGCAGAGCCCTCATGAATGCAATTAGTGCCCTTATAAAAGAGGCCCCAGAAAGCTTCTGGCCCCTCCCATCATGTGTGGTTAAAGGGAAAAGATGGCTATCTTGGAAGCAGGGCTCTCAGCAGTTGGCCTTCCTGCCACTAGAAATATGATAAATAAATGTTTGGTGTTTAAAAGCTACCCAGCCTATGAGTATTCTGTCTTAGAAGCCTCAACAGACCGAGACTTCCTCTGACTCTCTCTCTCCATCTCTATGTCATTCTCCTTTCCTCTGCCTCTCTTACTTCCTCCACTGTCCAGACTTCTACAGGTTGGCATTTCGGGTTTCAGTCAAGCTGCTTTCCCTGGATATAAGTGATACATTGCTAACCCCAAGAAAACTAAGAGTTGCCATAGATTACTTTTAAATGTTGGTTCTGGGTACTTCCCAAGTAGAATGAGAAATACATTAACTCTGGAGTTTGGAGTTCACGACTGAAGGTGCTAGCTTGTGTTGCTGAAGCAATCTGTCCTGTCCTGTTCAGACAGTAAGTAGAGGGAAGCCAGAGCCTCTGGTCTTTCCCGAAAGCTGGATGAGTGCAGCCACAGGGGAGCACCAGCTATGGCCTATGAGCCCAGTGATTTGCATCTTGGGGAAAGCGGCTCTATTTCCAATGGATTTCCCCTCATGAAAAATCTCAAGTTGTAGCCAAACTTTCTCATAAATATCATGATTCACCAGTGGGCACCTTGCCATCCAGCAAAAAAAAAAAAAAAAAAAAAAATGATTATGTACTTGTCTAACCTTAATGTCCAGTTAGCTTCAGTGTGGCTAAATGTCTCAATCAGTGGCTCTCTACGTAGATTGGTTTTCACCCCCCAGAGACATTTGCAATGTATATGAAGACATCTTTTTTTGTTGCCACAGCTTGGAGTAGGGTGGAGTATGCTGATACTGCTGTCCTGTAGGTAATGGCCAGAGATGCAAACCATCCTAAAATTCTCAGAATAGTCCACCGCAACAAAGAATTATTCATCCCAAATGTCAGTAAGCCAAGCTTGAGAAACTCCAGCTTAAATGCCTACTGACCTGAGATCTGTAGACACCACTGTGTAACAGCCCGTAGTCATCCTATAGAAATAATGACTGACTATGAAAGTCTCTGTCCCTGGTGGTTGTGTGAGAATCAAATGCTGATTGTTGATACTGGATTCAATCTGAAAAATGTTATTAAGAAATAGCTCTTGCTGCAGTGGGGGAAATTATTAGCATGGTGTTCTGGATTACTCTTTGATACTATAATTTGAGATCATTTTCAAAAACAGCCAAATTTGGTTTTAAGGTAATTTCACTGTTTCTGTAGTCCTAATTATGTGTTGATTTCTTCATGCAAGCCTATTGATATTGGCAGAGTGCAAGCTAAAAAAAAAATCTAACATTCACGCAAGAATAAATCAAAATTGGCTCAATTAACTTTCTTATGATTCAGGGTTTGTTAACAGCTTCTCTGTTTTGTTTTGGATTTATTTATTTGATTATATCTTTTGCCTTCTTACATTGCCAACCAGGGTTCCAGTATAATTACACTGCAATCTTCAGCAGGGTCCCATTACTTGCACAAAAGTTGAATCCATTATCTGCAGATAATGAATTCCAGCAGGATCATTACGATAGCCCTGAACTTTTGGAAAACCTGCCATCTTGGACCTCCCTCTCTCTGGTTCTTATTCCTTCATTTCCCTTCCAAAGGACATTCTTTTCCTCATTCATTTTCATTAGGTTTATTAGGGAACAGCACTGACCAGGTTCCCATTTCTGAGTTTTTTCCAGAAGTGGGCAGAAGAGCACTGCAAGGAATAACATCACATAAGGAGATGGTAGCTTTTGTTTTCTAGATCTATTCCAGTTAGCAAATAATGTCAGGGACAAGCTATGTGTTTTAATTTTGTTGAGTTTATGTGTTCAGTGTGGGTCTTTGAATAGTGGTCATCAGCAGTGTTACAGAGGTGGGACTCAGAGTTCTTGAATTCTAATCTTGGTTCTTGCATTAAATGGCTGGATAAATATGGACAACTTGATTCGTTTTGGGGCTTTATTAGTCCATCTGTAAAATGGGGTGGTTGGAACACTAATGTTCCATGAATGTGGCAGAGAGCAGTTGCAGAAATATGGGGAGCTGTGAGGGAAGGGTAACAACTTCTCCAACAAATGCCTAAGTTTTACACAAGGCATATGAGGAAAAGGGACACGAAAAGTTTCAAAGAAGTAGATGCCTATGTCTGTGTTTCAAATTAAATAAGAAGCTCTATGCCCTTCATTGTATTATATTCAGAAACCTGACATTGCCTCTACCACTACCTGCAAGTCTCTTCCTTCTATTTGTTCCCCTCAACTCTCTCTCTCGCCATGTAGGTCACCAATAGGATAAGGGATGAAGAAGGAAAGGGAGGAAATCAGAAATAAACATAGAAAACTAAGTAAAGCAGAAAGGAGTGTAGTCAAGTGAAATCGGCTTCTTCCAACAATAGTCTGTTGCCCTCAGAAGTTCTAAAAACTGTAAATCATGCATAAGCACTAACTCATGCCACTCAGAAGTTTGAATCCGAAGCATTTTTTTTTTTTTTAAGATGTGTCTGGGCCATTTGGCAAAGGAGGGCCAGGTCTCATGAAAATTACATAGCTAGAAAGTCAGAGAACAGGAAAAGAGGGATAAATGAAAGGAAAGAAAATGAATTATAGAATAAGAGCTGAATGGAAAAAAAGACAGGAGAAATTATTTTTCCCAGTGAGAAATGCAAAATTTTCCACCAGACAACGGTGACTCTTGGCTGAGTGGTCGATGCATCATGTGAATGAAAATGTAGGGTGGGCGGGGCAGTGCAGGAAGATCTGTCTTGTGTCTGCCCGGTCTCCGAAGCAAAAGGTTCACTGCAGTCCCAGCTGCACCACTGGTTCACCACGCTGCCCCTTTACAGAGTCTGCCGGGGCCATTTACATAGAGGCAGCCATGACCATGACATAGAGTATGGAAAGAGCACTGGACCTTATGTTAGAATATCTGCATTCCGGACCCAGCTCTCCTTGCTGACCCGCCTTGATTTGTCATGGAACCTCTGAAGCCAGTGTTATTAGTTATTAAGTGACAGAGACAGCGTTCTTCATGATCTCTGAGAGTCTTTCAAGCTGTAGCATTTTTTTATAGTTGCAAAAATAACTACTCCAAACCCTTGCTAGACCACATTTCTTGAGCAAATATGGTACTTATCCCTCTCTCTCACCCCTCTTTCACTGCCCAAAAGTAATTCTTTTACCTGCAGAGAGAGAGAGAGAGAGTTGAACAAGATAGTCTCTTGGAGTCCCTTCCAGTCCCAAGATCTGTGATTCTAAGAAATCCACAGTTTACTGAATGCCTTAGCAATACAAAAGAACCATTATTATACCAAATCGGAGGAGTTTTCATTTTAAGTGAACCCACCCACCTTTCAGAATTTCTCAAGTCCCACCCATAAAACTGACATTTTATCAAACATCCCCAAAAGAATTCCACTGGCTATCCTTTTGGAGTTTATCAGTGAACAAATTATATTAGTGACAGAATATACCTGATTCTCAAAGATGGGATCTGTGAAGAGAGACAAGCAGTCTATTACTTTCTGTTATTAAAACCTGTAAAGGAATCCCTGATTCACCAAGCTGAGATAGAGGAGAAAACTAATAAGCAGTTGCTACCGCCATTTAATTGAATTTCAAACCTCTGTGGCACTATTTGTAATTGCAATGAAGAGCTGACTGGGCCTTCAAATGGACAACCCCCATGAGGGGACAACTGGGACTCTAACCCCTTAGCACACAGGACCTAAGAACTGGCTAGACAGGAAAAAAAAAAATCACCTAGGCTTCCTTCCTAAGGAGTGGGACAGAGGATGGTGACTTGGGAATTTTGATGATTTAAGCTCCAAATAAAGTTCAATTGTGAGAAGAAGAAGAAGAAGAAGAAGAAGAAGAAGAAGAAGAAGAAGAAGAAGAAGAAGAAGAAGAAGAAGAAGAAAAAAAAGCCTCATTCACTGAGGAAATCACCAGTAGAAAGATTTTAGAACAGGTATTTTTAAGACATAAAATTAGCCTCCAATTTGAAATAATTGGGAGAATAAAAGGCACAAAGTCTACATGTAGGTAAAAAGAAATTTAACTACGGGGTTTGGGAAAGGTTTTTATTCTAAACCAACAGTATGTATATCATGCAGGTGTGGCCTAGGGTTTCCAACTTTGTTGTTGTTGAGGCATTCATCTAGAAAGAGAAAGAAGTTCATAAAGCAGAATAAAAGTGAGAAAATTCCTTGAGCTTACTTTTTTTTCCTTTTTCTAGCAATCACTCATAAGATAGATGACGGTCAATAAAAGGGGGGTTTAGAGAGATGACTCTAGGAGGGAGATAACATTGCCTAAGTTAATTACATTTTTTTTCTGTGCCCCTTTAATTCTGAGGAAAATACAAAGGTCAAATAGCACAAAGCACCAACTCAGAAACAATGTATGCAGGAGCAGGCTTGTTTTAAGTAAAAAAATAAAAAGCACTAGGTTTGCTTGTTTTTTCTTAAATAGCTGAAATAGCAGGAGAAAAAGAGATACCATGCAAGTTTCCAGATTATAAAGCACACAGATGAGAAATAAATACATAAATAAATGAAAGGCTCTCTCTGCATTTGTTTAAATTCAACAAATGTACATAAAGCAAGCACAATGTGTCAAGGATTTGCTGAAGCACAGTCTTAGGTAATAAGAATTAAATGAGTGGTGGGGGTGGGAGGTGGGATGGAGAGGGAAAGAAAGGAGATTTGCAACACTAGCCAGAACCTGCAAGCAGAAGAGTGTCAAGTCAAACGATCTATAGTCCTTCTGTAACTTTCTCCCCCAACCAGCCAGCCAGGAAACCAACTTGTGTGGGGCAACCTGGGCCGCCACACTGCAATCCTTCTCAACAATATTTCATGCAGGAGGAATCAAGCTACTATTTATTCAGCAAATATATACTGAGCATTAACTGCTTTTACCCCTGGATTAGGTATCTGGGTGATACAGATGCTGAGGACCCAACACCAGCCTATTGGCTCCAAATCTCTCTTTTTAAATCACATGTTTAATTCCCAGATGATTAAGAATAATCATCAGCCGAAACCGGTTTGGCTCAGTGGATAGAGCGTCAGCCTGCGGACTGAAAGGTCCCAGGTTCGATTCTGGTCAAGGGCATGTACCTGGGTTGCGGGCACATCCCCAGTAGGAGATGTGAAGGAGGCAGCTGATCGGTGTTTCTCTCTCATTGATGTTTCTAACTCTCTATCCCTCTCCATTCCTCTCTGTAAAAAATCAATAAAATATATTTTTATAAAAAGAATAATCATCTATCTAATAATCACGCGGATCTGAAAACTCCAATTTTAGGAGATATAACAATGACTAAGAGAGTTCTTAATCTCAAGGAGCTCACGAAGTGATAGGCAAATATATGAATTTCCCAAAACATGGTTGAAAGTGAAACATGATATGCGAGGAACAAATTCTTCGCTGTGGCTGGACATTTAGAGGAGGGAGGAATGATGGGTTGTTGGGAGTTGCAGAGAGAGTGAAACAGGACCTCACCCAAATAGGTACATTTGTGGTAGTCGAGTTACCATTTCAACACGTAGAGAAGGAAACACCTACTATTAGAATTAATAATAAGCAGAACATGGCTCCAGTGTTCAGAGAGAAAGAGACCTTGTCCTGGGCGATTTACATAAGCCTCCTCTGAAACACAATCCAAACAGCCAGATACATCCTATTGTTTCCCCATTTTGCAGACGGGGCAAGTGAAGCTCAGAAATATTATAAAATTTGCTCACTGTCACACAGCTAGAGATTGAGGAGCTGAAGTTCAATCTCAGGACTATCCATTCCAGAGCCTACATGCCTCCCAAAGAAGAATAAACAAAGCCCAGATGTGCAAAAGTGTGAGACACATAAGCACATAAGACCAGGCATCTATTGTTCCCTCTGGCTGAAGGGTGGCAGAGTGGGGGGAGACAGGGCTGGTAGAGTTAAGGGGGAGCCAGACTATAGACGCTGTATTAAACGAGGTGGGCTATAAATGGTAGCAAGGGGAAACCACTGAAGGTTTCCCACAGAATACTGTAATAAAGCTTTATTTTAGGGTTTAGGCTCTGAATCATGAGTTATATCATACAATCAGAAATAATAAAAATCAAAAGTTTGAATAGTCTTTCCCTGGCTAAGAACCAGGTGGAACTGTTGTCTAATAGCTGTTCAGATGAACATGCCAGGTCTTAAGGAAGATTCTACAAGCAGGCCTTCAGATAAATGCACTGCGTGTCTGGTATCCTGCAGGACAAGGATCAGCTCATCCCTGGAGCTGTCCAAATCTGGCAGAAGGATAGCCCTGGAGACTACAGCATTCCCTGGGACCTGAAGCGGCCCCAAGGGGCAGTGGGCACAGCACAAGCATAGGCATCAGTTATTGTCAAAGCGCAGACTCCTGAATTCTAGTCCTATGCTCATTTCATCAAATCAAATCAGGTAACACTGGGCAAGCCCCTTTCACTCTCTGAATCTCCCTCTCCTTGTCAGGGAAATGTGAAATTGATCTGGACGGGTCTCAGATTTCACAAAATTCAATTCTTCCCTTCCAACATCCCAGCATAAAAGATCTGCTTCTATCTATGCCTCACTTTCTGGGATTTGGGGGTGGGAGGAGCAGCATTTCCCAAGAGCTTCCACAGTTTGTAAAGCCCTAGCGAGAGTAACTGTACTTCCTTATCCCTAGGAAGCCCACTAGTTCTGACTCTATTATAGGTTTTCCATTCTCAAATCCTGGCTGCAGTGTCCTCACTGAAATCAATCTGGCCCAAGATTATCTTTTTTCAAGTGCAAACTGGATCACTGATCAAAAGTAATCCAACAACAGCATGACCATATCCAAGCACATGCAGGGATCTCCTCATTGTATCATCAGGGAATGAACTTTAGGATCCATGCCTGTCAGGATATTCCATTACTATTTGAGATTTTTGTTTTGCTCTCAAAAGATTGTGTGTGTGTGTGTGTGTGTGTGTGTGTGTGTGTGTGTGAAATTCCAAATTCCTTGGACGCCAAGCAAAGGCTTAAAACTGTGGAGGGAGGGGAGAGAACCGTGATGCATCTTATTCGACGTTCACACAAAACATTCTTGCAAATTCCAACCATCAAAAATAAATTTCCAAAGAGATGATCAATTACATGGATCCAAGAAGACTTGCCTATAGGAGAAGGGGTGAATATGGAGAAGACACAAGATTTGTTCTGCTCTCAGAAACATTGCTGGTAATTTTTTTTTGCGTTGCTTCACATATTTTTAAAAGAACTTTTAAACATCATGGGTTCATCAGACCACACCTAGTAGTTCATCCATGGAGGTGCCCATGAATGACTAACTCCTGTAATCAATTCACTGCAACAATGTGACACATGTTCAAGTTATTGGTGTCACCTTCTTTGACCTCCAGCCATGGGACAGGAGCAGGAGAATGACATAAATGCTAACGTTTACAGTGAAGCAAGCTTAATTACAGGACCGAAGAAACACACATTTTGTTACCTCATGGTTATTTATTTTTATAGGACCCGAGAAAAGAAAATCTGCCCAAGATGTGTGACAGAGCTCTCAGCAGGTCTGCCAAGCTCACATCTGTGACTCCTGGGAAGAGCATATTACAGGGGACCACCCACGCTCTGCCCTGGGAACTAGCTTATATATCTTCAGCTGTCAGGCACTCAAGGTCCCCTCTCCGCTTACCATTGACTGATTTTTGTAAGGCCACCAAAACTGTTCACTTATTCAAAAGAAATCAGATTTACATGCCTTTGTAAATCTATCAGGAGGCACAAGTAAATAGAAGACAAATCCTGGAAAGGATTCAGGCTCTCTCCTTATTTCTTGTCCAAGATCATATAGGAAAGTCCAGCATCTTAGCCACAACACTGGGAGTTAAGAGTTTGTCCTGACTGGTTTGGCTCCGTGGATAGAGTGTTGGCCTGCGGACTGAGGGGTCCAGGGTTCGATTCCAGTCAAGGGCATGTACCTTGGTTGCAGGCACATCCCCAGTAGGGGGTGTGCAGGAAGCAACTGATCGATGTTTCTCTCTCATCGATGTTTCTAACTCTCTATCCCTTTCCCTTCTTCTCTATAAAAAATCAATAAAATAGATTTTAAAAAAAAGTTTGCCCATGTTGTGATTTCCTAAACTCCACCCATATCTGCAAATCTACTGAAAGCTTGAGGGGAGAGACCTTGAGGGAGGAGCTGTTAAATGCACCCGGATATCTGCACATAATGTGTATTTATTTCACCACCCCAGAAATGTAGCCTGGTACACTGGCGGGCATGAACTGCCACTTCAACAGCTGTAGAAGAGACATTGATATATTGACATAGAAAGGCAGAAAGTTAAGAGCAACATGAGTGAGAGTGGGAGTGAGGTTGAGGACCACAAGCTAAGTGCTCTCTGCTGAAGCATCCAGATAGATCTTCAACATTGTGGATATGGAGGAAATGTTAATACTAGTATATATCGCATATACCTCCTGACACTAAGTTCAGGCATGTTGAATACACAAAAATAAAAACAGAATGAGAGCACTGGGCATCTGATGATGTATCACCCAGTCTAACACTTACCTCCAAAAATTGGAAGCCTTCGTGAGATTGCCTCACAAAGATCTCACCTCTCCCAGCATTCCTTCTCTTTAACCTTTGAACTTAACTTTTGTAGATGCAGGGGAGAAGAGAGAGAAATTTATTTCAGAGCAAACCTACTTTTATCTCCACTGTTTTCAGAATGCTTTCTTTGAAACTTCAGAGAAAAGTTACAGACTAGCGTGTAGGAGGGATGGAGGAGTGGAACCAGCAGAGAAATGGGTGTGGAGCTACACCAAGAAATGAAGTGAGAGAAACCTTATGCTAGACCCAGCTCTGACAACGTCTCAAAGATTAGTGCTTAGTGGGGACTTTAAACATCGTCGTATCAGCACAGTCCTTTTGGAGAGAGAGAGGCTGATTGCAGCCGAGCTAATGACTTGCCCAGCTTCATTTAGGGTTGGTTACAGAGCTCATGCCACCAGATACCTGAATCCGCAAACACATGACAGAAACATTGAAGGATGACTATGGCCTTGCAGTACAGTTTGATATCAGGTAGTGTGATTTCTCCAACTTTGTTCTTCTTTCTCAAGATTGCTGAGGCTTTTTGGGGTCCTTTGTGGTTCCATATAAAATTTTGGAATATTTGTTCTAATTCTGTGAAATATTCCATTTGGTATCTTCATAAGAATTGTGTTGAATCTATTGATTGCTTTGGGCAGTATGGACATTTGAATAATTTTAATTCTTCCTATCCATGAGCATGGTATATGTTTCCACTTATTTGTATCTTCTTGAATTTCTTTCTCTAGTGTCTTATAATTTTCTGAGTACATACATCCTTGTTTAAATTTATTCCAAGGTATTTTTTATGCAATTGTAAGTGGAATCTTTTTTTTTGTTTGTTTCCCTTTCTGATAGTTGATTATTGGCATATATAAAAAAATGTAACTGATTTCTGGGTATGTATTTTGTTTCCTGCCACTCTACTGAATTCATTTATCAGTTCTAGTCGTTTTTTGGTGGAATCTTTAGGGTTCTCTATATAAGGCTCTGGTACATTTACACAATGGAATACTGCTCAGCCATAAAAAAGAAGGAAATCTTACCTTTTGCAACATGAATAGACATGAAGGGTATTATGATAAGTGAAATAAGCCAGTCAGAAAAAAGACAAGTACCATATGATTTCACTTATATGAGGAATGTAATGAACAAAATAACTAACAAACAAAACAGAAACTGACTCACAGATAGAGAACAAACTGTCGGAAGGGAGGGGGGTTGGGAAGCTAGGTGAAAAAGGCGATGGGATTAAGCAAAAACAACAAAAAACCTCATAGACACAGACAACAGTATAGTGATTACCAGAAGGAAAAGGAGGTGGGGTGGTGGAAGAGGGTAAAAGGGGATAAATGGTGGCCAAAAGAGATCTGACTTTGGATGGTGAACACACACACACACACACATACATACACAGACGATGCATTACAGAATTGTACACCTGCACCTATATAATCTTATTAACCAACGTCACCCCAATAAATTCAATAATTTTTTTAAAAAAAAGACGAAACTTTAAAAGACACCCAATCTGGCAAGGAAACAACAGTGGGGAGGACTCAGGAGAGCACCTGGAGCCACAGGGAGCTCAGGTGTGCGGCTGGGTACCTTGATGTAGGCTCGCTGCAGGTAGTTGTAGGGCACTCGGCGCTGGAAGTCGCTGCGCACATCCTCGCTGACCTGGTGGCGGGACGCGGGGCCACCGAGGCGCTGGGTCTCGCAGCGGCTGTAGCAGCGCGCCCGCTCCAGCACCGCGCGGAAGAAGGGCAGCTCTGCCCCGGGCCCGGCGCCCGGGGGCGCGAGCGGGCGGCGCGCGGCGCAGTGGCGGGCACAACGCGCGCGGATCTGCCGCAGGCGCCGGTGGCTGCGCAGCGCCGCTTCCAAGTCGCGCACGGCCAGCTCGTAGTCCCCCGTGTAGTAGGCGGCCACGCCGCTGGCATAGAGCAGGTCGTAGGGCTGCAGAGGCCCTGGCTCGGGCTCCAGCTCCGGGCGCGGGCTCTCCGGGGGGCCGCCCCACAGCGGCGGCGGTAGCAGCGGTAGCAGCAGCAGCGGCGGCAGCAGCGGCCAGATGCGCTCCCGCATCCTCCGCCTCGGAGAGACGCGGGACCGCCGCGCTCTCCAGTCCGCTCCCGCACCTGGCGTCGGTGCCCCTTCTCCCACCGCCGAGGGCGAGAGCACCGGCCCCGCCGCGATCTGACTGCCCTGCGAGCCCCAGGTGACCGGTGACCGCCGGCACTCGGAGGACTGAGAGGCGGAGGCCGGTCGGCCGGCAGCTCTTAAAGGGACGCCCACAGCTCACACGCTCCTCCTGCTGCCCGATCCTCCACGAGCCTCCCGCCGGAGCTCAGCGCGCGCCCTGCCGGCTCCGGGAGGGCTGCAGCCACAGGGATGCCAAGGGTTGCACACCCAAGTGCCAGCCAGAGAGCAGAGCCAGTGCCGCTTGAGGGCAACCTGGGCGGGTGAAGCTCTACACGTGGTTCCCCTGGCTAGGATCACTCCTTTTTTTGGAGAGGAAGAAATCCGGCTGAGGGAGGTGAAGATTCTAACCATTTTCTGGAGTTTATACCTGACTTCACAGTTAACAGAGGCCTTCACCTTCAGAGGAAGCACGGATGCTCCATCGCAGGCTGTGTGGGAAGCACTGGAGGGCCATCTGGCCCAGTTGTGGGGGCTTGACCAGAGCGATCGGCCCTCGTTTATAGACCTGTGAAAGGGCAAAGGAAAACTTCACCCCTGGGTCTTGGGATTCAAAGCTTAGAGTTCCTTCCCTTAGAGAGGGTCCCTCCCTTGCTTCTCACCCCACTGTGTGTGGGTCTGTGTGTTGGAGCAGGAGGAGGGGCCAACGAGGGGCAATCAAGAGTCTGCCTTTCTATGCAGAAGGTGGTATTACAGGACACAGAGAACTCGGAGGAAGGAGCAGCTGCCTTCAATTCTGCCTCTGTTTACCCACCATGTGACCTTGTGCAACTGAACCTCAGTTCCCCCATCCCGACAGCAGACAAATGTCCCAACACGTCATAGTTTTCAGATATAAATTCTTCTAAGAGTTGAACAAAGAGGCAATTTAATAAATCCAGTACCCGCAGGACTTAAGCAATGAGTATCAGTCTAGGAATGGGAAAGCTGACAGAAATGGCTGCCAGATTCCAAAGGACTAGCTGAAGGCTTTCCTGTTCCTCTGCTTCTCCTCTCTCATAAATCCCTCCTGCGGCAAGCCGTTCCCCTCTTTCCTGTGCCTTGGCTCCACACTCACAAGGATTCCTGAGAGCTGATCCGCTGGACCCTTGACTCCAGCCTGCCTCCTGAAGGCATTCCTGTGGTCTCCTAGTGCCATAGCAGTTTCACCAAAGTCTTCTTGGCTACCAGATAGTGAGTAAGAGGAAAGGGCAATAGTAAAGAACCTCATATATCATGCAGTTGATATGAATTTCCTAAAGAAGGCTTTCGTGAGGAATCGCCACTATGCCCCGGAGGTTGCCAGAGTTTCATGCTCATTCCTTCATTGATTTTGTTGAGTTTAACCGCTCTGATCATAATCAGCCTTGGTTCTGTTACTCCAAAGGATTCCCCCAAATCATGTTCTTATTATTTTTTACCTATCAAACCTCACTCATTTGGCTCATCCCACTGATGGAAAAACTCCATTTTGGAGCTGAGTGTGTACTGAATGCTTTGGATATTCAATTTTCCAGAATTTGCATTTGACTAATCTGCCTAGACATTTTCTCTAGGGATTGTCTCTCTTTTCAGATAAAGATTTTGGAGTCCAGAGTTATCAGTCAACTTGTGGGACATTTTGAAGTATACTAGACTAGGGATTCCTGCTGTGGGGGGATGTTTAACCACAGATTACCTTTACATCCTGTGCCATTTACACATTATTTAATATTTGTCAATTAAATTCATATATTTGGATGCCTACTCTCAAAGTAGGTGTTCTAGTGGAGAGAATAGACAAATAAGCCAGGGCCCTTATCCCTGAATCTAACAATGTTGTATAGGAGACAAACATGAAGTACAGGGCTATGATATAAGGTAGAGTGTGGTACATGTTAGATTAGATTCAAAGTGCTATAGAGATTCAGAGCCTGCAAAGATTTCTGGTGGAAGGATCTAGGAAAACTTAGGGAAGAGTTGACATTGGCAGAGAGTAAAAAAACTTATAGGCTGTAGCCATACCAAACTTTCTGCTGACCCCCAAACAGGCCATGTGCTTTCAAGACATGTGCTACATGTCTTACTACTTTATCTACCTCTGTACAAATCCTACCTGACTTTATAGAAAGTGTTCAATTAACATCTCAAATTTGCTTGAACATTGGAATCACCCAAGAAGGCAAAAATAGTGATATCTGCCTCTCACTCTGAGATACTGTGATTTGATTAATTTGGGATATGGCCTGAGCATTGAAATTTTTAAATAGTTCCCTAGGTCAGTGGTCGGCAAACTCATTAGTCAACAGAGCCAAATATCAACAGTCCAACAATTGAAATTTCTTTTGAGAGCCAAATGTTTTAAACTTAAACTATATAGGTAGGTACATTGTTATTAATTAGGGTACTCCTAAGGCTTAGGAAGAGCCACACTCAAGGGGCCAAAGAGCCACATGTGGCTCTTGAGCCGCAGTTTGCCGACCACTGCCCTAGGCGATTCTAATATGAAACAAAAATTGAGAACCACTGATCTAGAGTCAATGTCTTAGTTCAGAAAATAACTCAGGGCTCCAGGTGCTGTGGAGGATTCATGAATCTGAGATGTACCATCTCTCCATCTGCCTTTCCCAAGGACAATCTGATCTGCCTTTGAAGCCTAGATTAGGACCAAAGTTCATGGCAATATGGTGATAAGAGTCATGCAGGGCCAAGAAGTTGATTTCAAGGGATGCTCTGCCCAGTGGAATCAACTCTGCGTTGAGAAAGACAAACCTCCCTGGATCTCTCAAACTCCTGCATGTCTTGATGGGTGTGCCAAGATGGCACTTCTTTACCAGGGCCATTTCTTAGTCAACTGACTTCCCTCTCAGAGTTTCTGACTCACTAAGTTTGGGATGGAGCCTCAAAATGTTCATTTCTAACAAGTTCCTTGGTGATGCTCCTCAAAATGTTCATTTCTAACAAGTTTCTCTTGCTGCAAGAATCATACATTGAATTCCGTCAATACAATTCCTTATGAACAATGGTTGCCAAACTTTGTTGTGTACAAAAAAAACAAAACAAAACAAAAAAACTAATAAAATACATAGAGGCCCTGGCTTTTGAAATAGAAGTAAATCTGGGTCTTTATGTTTTCACCTAAGTTCCCCAGGGGTTCTGATAGCCACCAGTGTTTGAGAATCAGTGTTTTAGTGCTTTTTCTCCCCTGAAGACATTGTTGGTTGTCACTAGGGCAAGGGAGTGCAGTTGTACTACTGGCATCTAATGTGCTAATCATCCCTAGATGAAGAGGACAGCCTCCCATGACAAGGAATTGTCCAGCCTAAAGTATCAACAATGTACAAGTTGAAGAACCCTGGGATAGAATATAATTTGAGCTCTGCAAGTCTTATTCAATTGCTTTTTTTTTTTTTTTGTACAAATGAGGACATTTAGGCCCCTCTGTTCACATAGTTAGGTAGTAACAGGAGCAGTGTACTTGATTGTATATACCAAAATTTAAAACGTGTGTTGAATGTCATGGAGCATTAGATGATATAGCCTTGTGAATTTTTTTTTTTTTTTTAAGAGAAAGAAAGCATGAAAAGTAAGAAAGACAGAAATGATAGTTTGAGAAAAGGAGACATTGGAAGCATCAGATGTTGAAATTCCTGCTAAGATAGGTATGGATTGGAAACTTGTGATTTCTCTATTGTTTCCCATTTTTTATAAGATCAGAGAACAGCCGAAACCCAAGAAAATCCATTCAAAAATGTTAAAAGGGATTCAACCACTTCCTTTTTTATTTTATTTGGAATGAAACTTGACAGAAGCTTGAATTTCCTTTTAACTTCTGTTTACAAGTCAATAGCATCATGGCACCAGCTTGCTTTAGGGAATCTCCAGCAGGAAGGAATTCAGAAAAGAGCTCTTCAAATTCTTACTATTTTCCCCAAATCAGCTTTGCTTTTCAAAGATGACGCCTCTGTTTCCTGCAAAATCCTTATGGAACAATAAAAAAATGTACTCAAACTCCAGCAGGAGACTCCATTGATAGTGGACTCTTTCAATAAGCAAATCTAATATTAGGTTATTTTGATCATGTGTAACCAGGGCTCTTGCTTGCCCCAAACAGCTTTGATTCCTTTGAAATGAAAGGAATAATTCTCAATACACAACAACCCAACCCTGTTCAGCTGCTGTTGATGCTGGCGACAAGGGAGCTGTTTTGAAGACTTGTTTTTTTCCCCTTATACAAATAGGATCATCTGAAGGCTTTTTTCTCTCCAAGTAAGTTAGTGTGAAAGGCAAGCCACTAACAGTCTGTCAACATAAGGAAGAGAGAGAGAAAAAAAAAGGCCTCCCTAGAAGAAGAGTGTTTTTTTTAGAAAAAAATTAATATTTAACTTACATTTAAAATCAAACAGGAGCTGCCACATTCCAGGGCTGTCTGTTCCTTTCCAGTTTCCTTAATAGCCCTGTCGCTGTACATACCTTAATTCCTGATTGGGCTTTAAAATTCCAAATCAAACAAAACACCGCAAGCACTCTGTGCCCACACTCCTGTCGTGGAGGCATTCTAGTAGTATTCCTTGGGAGGCTCACATTTTAGTTGAATAAGAAACAAGTGAAATAAAGAATACTAATTATTCCCAAAATAATTGAAGCTAAAAACACAATTCAGATGTAAACCCAGAGAATTGGGCAGATCCTATGTGCTGGGTAGCAGGCCAGTTCTTTTCACAGACATGCAGTCATTTAACTTTTAAGGGTCTCTTTGAATAAGGCATTAGTGTTATAATTATACCATTGAGAAAGTTGAGTCTCATAAAAGAGAAATGACTTGCCAAAGCCCAGTTTGAAAATTACAAGGCCAGGACCTATTTAGTGCTTTTCCCACTCCACTATGCTGCCTCTTTCCAAGCCTAAACTGTCTTCATAGCTGCCGTCAACATTCTGCTTTGGTTAAACTTGGACCACATGTTTTCTTTCGTCACCAACTTTCCTGTATGTTTCTCATTCAGCTAGAGTCACAGACTGATAAAATTGTTCTTCAGGATAAATATAAACAAGGTGTGTGTGTGTGTGTGTGTGTGTGTGTGTGTGTGTGTGTGAGAGAGAGAGAGAGAGAGAGAGAGAGAGACCATATGTATTAGACAGAGGCTGACTATGACTGTGAACTCAACTTGATAGGTGACGTAATGCGAATAGAAACAGTCGTGACCACCAGAGAACATAAACAGGTCTTCAATCATATCTACATAAGAGATGCCAGATTGCTTCAGATGGATGCAAGGAAAAAACCTTACCTATTAGAAATTCTGGGAGAGAAGATTATTCTGTATGTGTATGTAATCCATCATTCTGAGATTACCCCCGTGCCCTGCCGATCTTTGAGACCCCCTTCCCATCTCCATCCCTGAATGCTTCATAGCAGAATTGGTGCTGAATTCATGTTCTGAGTCCACGTTCTGAACTTGTTCTGCATTCTCTCTTACCAGTCTGCTCTGCCTTTAAACTCTAGTTTAGAAACTAAATCCTTGTCTTAGAAACTAACCCTTTGTCCTCTCTTGTTTGGGTATATTAAGGTTTATAACTAATCATTTATCTTTTTTTTCAACTTCAAGTTTGGAACCACTTGGGTAGACCCAGAAATGGAAGTAATAAATACCCAAATATTACCATTATTGCTGAAAAGCAGGTTTGGAGGGTATGGGTTTTAATATGCAGTAAATGGTCTGTTTATTCCTTCTGCTGCCCACATCCACAAATCAAACTTGACCACTCTCAGGCAAGCTAGGAAACTTCTGAAATATTACTCTAGAATTTCCCTCATGAACACAGATAAGGAAAATAGGAGCTCCCCTCCAACATTCTGTTTATCTAATTAGAATAATCACCCCACAGCCTCTGAAGTGGCTCTCCTGCTATTCCTTGCTTGCTCAAAGACCATTTCTAAACCCAGCCCCTGTTTCCATCTGTAAGGCATCACTAAGCCAGTCACCTGCCTGGACCAGCACCTAGTTCTTGCTGACAGAATGCTTGGGATTAGCTTCATCTCTCTGCTGTTAGACCCTTTGTCTCATCTTAGAGCCAGCCTTGATGCTGACTGCTTTGCTCTTGGACACCTGGCTGAATTTCAGCCTGCTGCTTGCTGATTCTGTAACCCTAAATCTGACCCACCAACGTGTTTCAGATCAGTCGTCAGGAACTTCCTTCCGGAAGGTCTACTCTGCTTCTGACTGGTCTGCAAGCCGACTCTGGCGCCTATCTTCACTGCAGCAGAGCCATGAGTGTCTCACCTCTCTGGCCTCAGCTTCCTGAATTGTATCATGTACCCATTTCCAGGAAAACATAGGCTGCTGCAGTGTCCACATTGTAATGGGGACCTAGATAGAAGGCCAAATACAAAAAGCACAGGAAAAATATAAAGCTATTATTTGAGTGGTAGAGAATCTGTGTTGAATTCCTTCATAGCATTAAACTTTCATCTTTGTTCAGATTTAAGTAACATTAATTGAGATTTTTGAGCTGGGAACATTTTGTGATTTTATTTGATCTTTGGGGTTGGAGGATGGGGAGAAATTAAGGATATATTATTATGCAGACTTTACAAATAAAGAAATTTTGGTAGAAAATGTTTAAATGTTCACAGTGCAAATGAGTTGGGGAGTCAGGACTTGAATCTGAGTCCAGAGCCCACTTACTGAAAAAGGCATACTTCTCTTAGGGTCTCCAGACAGGAATTCGTTTTAGCACCTGTCCACAGAGGATTTGTTCTAGCAAACCTCTCCAGCCTTCTTCTAGTAGCTATCAGACTCATCTTCTGCTGGGATCACAGGGAAAAACACAGATGCAAATATTAAAGCAATAAAGTTTCAGCTACCGTAAGCCCCTAAATTCTAGTGCTGGTTGCCTGCCTCTCTCATTATTCTAGTCTGCTTTGCCTGCATTTAACACCATTCCCCTCTTTTGGGACTATCTCCAACAGTATTCTCATCAGGAATGGTCTGACCTGTGGTACCCTGCACACTGGCATCCCCACTTCTCTGGATAGCATCTAAATGTGCCTCTGCTGGGGCTGTTGAGACTCTTCTTCTGTTTTAAGAAATTCATTCAAATGAAAACATTGGCAGAACCCATAAAATTCACCAATGTGGCTCTGCTGGAGAACTTGTCACTCATACCTAAATACTTAACATTCTGACTTCACCATTTATTTGGCTCCTGGAAATGGATTCCAGCCTCCTGATTACCTGACCAACTGTTCCTTGCCAACCTGGCAGGGGGTCCACCTGTGGTTTCTTTCAACATCTGCCTCCCACACCATGCTGCTCCTGCTGTGTTCACATCTAAATTACTTTTTTCTAAAACATTTTAAAAATATATTTTTATTGATTTCAGAGAGGAAGGGAGAGGGATAAAGTGATAGAAACATCAATGATGAGAGGGAAATAATTGATTGGCTGCCTCCTACATGCTCCCTACTGGAGATCAAGGCCACAACCCGGGCATGTGCCCTGACTAGGAATCAAACAAACTGTGACCTCCTGGTTCATAGGTCCTTGCTCAATCACTAACCCACATCAACTGAGCTCTAAATTACTTTTTATTAGCAGCACCTGACAATGTGCAGATTGCCCAATAAATGAAAACTCAATTCAAAAAGATACCTAATGATCATCATCCTCTTAATCTCTTGTGAAGAAAGAGACTTAGTAGATCTCAACGTTGTGCCTATGTTACAGAAAATGCTATTTAAATGAGTGAACCAAATTAAGTTATAGAATAACCTTGAACATTAAATTAGGATGTCCTAGATCTGGTGCTTGCTCTGCCATGGGCTAATTGTGATACCTTAGGTCAATAAACTTCTCTTTGGGTCCTCTTTTAGCCCCATCAATAAAGAAAGGTCTGGGACTAGACTTTTGAGAGTCCTTCCAGCAATAAGTATTCTCTGATTCTTTCATTTTAAAAATACTGTTATCACATTCCTATTGGTCCCCCCAAAGAATTACTCCTCCTCTCCCTACATCTATCTCTGGGATAAAGTTAAATTCCAGTTCCCAAACACATTTCCAAGCTCCCTCAGGGGTCATTAAAGGTCTCAGCTTACTCAGAGCTTGTTGGTTTTGCCTAGAAATGTCAGCCAGCCTCAGCCAGTAGAGCAGGAGACTGGCCTTGTTGTTTTCGGGCATCTTGCAGCATAATAACAATTCCAGGCACAGCAGAGTTGATCCACATGCCCCAGCTCCCGAGGGAACTTCCTGCTTTAGTCTGTCCAGCATATGTCTTCTCTTTCTGCATTTACCCAAAGGAATGAATCATGAAGAAAATCCAGGATTTAAAAAAAAAATAGTGAGTAGAAGGATACTGCCCAACTTTCCCAACCCATTTGATAAATGGAGAAAGTAAGACCAAATGCAGTGATGAAGTGGTTCGCCTGAAAAGAGAGAGAGAGAGAGAGAGAGAGAGAGAGAGAGAGAGAGAGAGAGAGCAATTAGCCAAACCAATATCTTAATTCCTTTATTCTATTAAATCTGATCCTCTTACCACCTTAGTCTTTGAAAACATTTAGGATCTAAGTAATAAACTTATCTGGACCAATTTACATTTGGGGGATAGGACAATTTATATTTAAATTATTACTTTTAAGGTACTGTAAAAGTATACAAATGTATGTTTAAAAATTCTATAGACAACTCCTTCCTCTTACTTTCAAGAGAAAGTAGGTTGTAAGTTGTATAAATAAAATCTTGCGTAAGTTGTAGAAATAAAATCTCCATTTTCCCCCCACTTCAGTCCCAATGTACCCACAAGAAAACAAGGGTCACTAACTTGACATTCTGCTTCTGAAAGCCTGCCAGGCTTCAGATTCTACCACACAACATGTAATCAGAGGTTGATTTGTTAAAATAAACACAGAATAAACCATAAAGTCAATTTCCTTCAAAGTCAACATCATGGGAAGCCATATGCTGATCCCATTTAAAATAGCAATGCTTTGGGAGGGACTTGCAGATAAATTGTGCATATTATTTTATAATCAACACTGATTTTTTACCAAAAAAGAGTTTTTCTTACCTTATTTTCCAGAATGAACTTCAGGTGACATTGAGATTCAAAAATAACCATTCCATATGTAATAATAATCTCTATTTTAAAAAAAACTAATGTCACTTTAACATTTGTAGTACTTTATCATTTTCAAAACCCTTCATATATAAAATGATAGATGCTGTCTCTCCACCTCTCGGGGTCTCCTAGGCATTCCCTACACAAAGGCTTTGTATTACAATGCAAAACGGGAGAAATTCAAAAGCTCACTGCACTCCTAGGATTGCTTTTAGCAAAGACAATCTGCTCACTCATACCCAGAGACTAGATACTCTAAATTAATCGGTCCCCTCCTCTTTTAAGCAACTCCACTGGGTCTTTCTCATTACTGAAAACTTTCTAGGATGAAAAAACTTTTAATAAAACTATATACGTAAGTTTCTGGAGATGTTGCAGCACTTTAAAAGTTAAATTTAAACAAAAATGATTTTCAAACTTTGAGATATATGAAAAAATGACTGTTGAGTGTCCCTTTCCTCTACCCCCCCCCATTTCATTCTTGATATACCCACAAGGAAACAAGGCTAACTTCCACATTCTGCATCTGAAAGACTGCCAGACCTCAGATTGTATCACACAAAATTTGAAATTCTCTAGGGATCTGTTTCTGTATTATTGCCGGATAACAGAAAAGAACAGATGAGAACAGGAGCTTATACTTGTATTACATTTGCTGCCTCATTTTAATTGGCAAAACTTATAACTTTTTCCTAGGAATATTATGTCATAATTGACTAAGGCTTTCTGACAAGTTTTAATGACATTAAAATGAGATGATTTTTTTCCATTTATTCTTTTTTCTTCAGAGATATTCATCTTAAAAGAGTCTCTCATCTGACATTTTAAGAAGAGAACAGTGAGGCTATATTATGTATTTATTCATGATCTCTGCTCTTTCTCCCATAAGCATAGATCAAAACTTCTCACATTCTCCTGATAATGAAATAGATCAGGACCCAAGAACTTGCCTTATCCCCAGTCTCACAGTGAGCCCAGAACTAAGTCACTGAATGAAGTTCCCATAATCAGCTTTCTGATGGTGGTGAACCCAGTCACACAGCCTCCTATTAGCATTCTTTTTTTTAAATATATTTTATTGATTTTTTACAGAGAGGAATGGAGAGGGATAGAGAGTTAGAAACATCGATGAGAGAGAAACATTGATCAGCTGCCTCCTGCACATCTCCTACTGGGGATGTGCCCGCAGCCAAGATACATGCCCTTGACCGGAATCGAACCTGGGACCCCTCAGTCCACAGGTCAATGCTCTATCCACTGAGCCAAACCGGTTAGGCCTATTAGCATTCTTATCCAAACGTTCTACTACCTTCCCTTTCCTTACAATTACACACTACCTATCATTCAAAAGAAAAGTTAAAGCAGTTATATGTGCATATATCTCCTCAATACAGACAAGCTTATGAATAGTTAAACTCACAGGACGTTCCAGGATGAAAGAAACTTTTAACATTAACTAGCATAGATTCCTGACTCAGCTGAAGACCTCTACACCTAGATTGGTAAGTGACTTGTTAACACTCGAACATACAGTGATTTGGTAGCTAAACTAGCATGAAAATCACACTTTTGTGGACAAAGCTTATCAAGATTGACTTTTGAACTGTTTCTTGCTGATTTCCTGAAAGTCACTATTAGACTGTGAACTGAGATGCTAAGGAGTCCCTGAAGCCTTTTAGAACCCCTCCTCCCACTTCAGCCAGAGCTTTTGGATTTTATTTGCATACTAAAAGTCTGGTGCACAAAATTTGTGCACGGGGGATGTCCCTCAGCCCATCCTGCACCCTCGCTAATCTGGAACCCTGCAGGGGATGTCCGACTGCCGGTTTAGGCCCGATCCCTGTGGAACCTGCCTAAACCGGCAGTTGGACATCCCTCTCACAATACAGGACTGCTGGCTCCCAACCACTTGCTTGCCTGACTGCCTGATTTCCCCTAACTGCTTCTGCCTGCCAACCTGATCACCCCATAACCACTCCCCTGCCAGCCTGATCGACACCTAACTGCTCCCCTGTTGGCCCCATTGCCCCCAACTGCCCTCCCCTGCTGGCCTGGTTGCCCCCAACTGCCCTCCCCTGCTGGCCATCTTGTGGTGTCCATCTTGTGACCACATGAGGGCAGCCATCTTTGACCACATGGGGGTGGCCATCTTGTGCGAGGGCATGATGGTCAATTTGCATATCACCTATCTATTATATAGGATAATGCATGTAAAGAAAAAAAGATACTGCTGCTTTGAAACTTTGAAAAACACACTCTCATTTCAAATATGCCTTACTTCCAGCCAACACAGGTTCATAAAAGTTCAGGTAGTATCTGGGGAAAAAACATTCCTAAGAACAACTATAAGAACAAAAATACACAAAATTTCTTAAGGATCCCAAGTTAAAAACATCTGCGTTGTTCAATTGCACATGACATTATAAATTGTTTTTGTTTTTACTTTTCATTGCATTTGTGGTATGCTCAGATTTCCATGGAAGATGTTAATGTAAAAACATTCAAACCTGTAAAGAATTTTGTTAGGGTTGACGAAGGAGGAACACATGAGGCCAAAGTGGTAAGGGATTATAAATTTATCAGGTCATCTGGATACCAGATGGGCTGAGCCCCAAAATGGCACTAGCACCTAAAGACGGGGAGTCAGAGTTTTTAAAGGACTCTAGGTGGGCTTTTTCTGGGTGGAGAATTCTCTGTGCAGGTATGGATTCTGGGAAAGTTTGGAGGGCAGAGATAATGGTCTAAGCAAGTGGAATGTCCATTGTGAAGTGGCCTAAAGGTTAATTCCCAGGGGAGGGGTATCAATTCAATTATTTAATCAGACCTTACATTCCAACCTTTTTTATTTTGTGGAATAGGGACGAAGGCCATGCCTCCCATAGTTACTTCCTGCTGAGAGGGGTGTTGAGATCACAGGGGGTTGGACTTTGATTGTAGTCAGCTGGAACACTGTATAGATGCCTCATGGTTGGAGCAAGGGGTTCAGCAGCATGATTTCCCCAAGAGACTGGTTGGTTAAGGCTCGAAAGCTGTCCTATTGAGGGACTTGGGAGGTAAAAGCTGGTCCTGAGGCTGCCACAGCATCACTTGTCTGGCTTTACTGATTTTCTGGGCTTAGAGCTGAAATACAAATGAGGCCTAGATGTTATATTTAGGGGAGGAAAAGATCAGGGGTCTAAGTTGCCTGACTAGTGATATGAAAGAGGAGGATAGGTTACCCTGAGGTTCTTGTTTTCCCAGTTCTGCCCCTTGTTAAGCATCCAGAGCTGTCTTATAGGTCCTGCCACCACAAACATGACCCGAGGCTCTGTCCTGGTGCTGGAAGTCGGTGGGACCTTGTCAGGGCCTGAGCAGTTTCAGTCTTCAGTGGCCAGTCCCAGGAGGTCTGGGAGCTCCAAACAGGATCCAGAGGGCAGCCTTGCTGGACTGGTTGAGGTCTGACCTGGAGGGGCCAGACTAAAGTCTGATCTCCAGTGGCCTTCCCTTGCGTACCTTGGGCAGGGCCCAGGTGGGGGTCTTGGGTTTGGGCAGGTCTGAGACTATTGTCCTTCCTTGTTGCATTTGAAGCATGGGCCAGAGAAGGCTTAACCCCTGACTTACCCTTGTTTAGAGGATCAGTACTTATTTGGGGTTTCTGGGAGCGGTGGCCAGGAGCTGGAAGGCCGTTTTCTAGGCCTCAGCCTTGGCCTGATCTCTCCTTTGCTTTTGGATTTGGGTCTCCTCATCTCTATTATTAAAGACATTAAAAGCCAGGATAATGAGGTCTTTTTGAGGGGTTTGTGGACCTGTGTCTATTTTTTGAAGTTTGTGGCATATGTCAGGGGCTGATTGGGATATAAAATGTGTGTTCAGAAGAAGGGTTTCCTCTGGGGAGGTGGGGTCCAAGGTGGTAAATTTCTGTAAGGCTTCCGTGAGGTGGGAGAGGAAGAGAGCTGGGTTTTTGTCAGGGCCCTGAGTGATTTTATAAAGTTTGTCATAGTTGACTGCCTTATGGGCAACTTTTTAAAATTTGGCAATTAGACAGATGATTATATGGCTACAGAGCTGGAGCCTTGGAGAATTAACCTTATAGTCACATATCATGTCAATTTGGGGGATCACATCAGTGCCAACGTGGTGGCCACCTCATTCTGTCTATGGAGGGCATCAGCATGGTCCTGAGCTACTAGTCAGATGTGCTCTTTCTCCTCTGGTGTGAGAAAGGAAGACAGGATGACATAGATGTCGTGCCAGTCAGGTCATAGGGCTGGGTCAGCCACTCAAATTCCTTAGTAAAAGTGGTTGGATCAGTAAAAAAAGACCCAACATGCCTCCCAATCTGTGCAAGGTCGGACATGAAAAATGAGATGTGTACCCAGACAATACACTCAGTTCCTGATACCTCTATCAGGGGTAGAATGAGCATGGGAATAGAAAAGGCTGTGAGGAAGGCAGTCTTTGGGTGGCCCCAGAGCAAGTGTTAGGAGGAAAAAGGCTGTATTGGAACTCCTGTTCTTGGAATTTGGGCTCTCAGGGGCCAGGGAGAAGGTGGTTTCTGGTCAGGAGGGTCTGGGTTTTGGAAATCTATTGCAAGTGAGGGTGGGGATGTGTAAGGGAGTGGAGGTCAGTGGTCTGTTGGGTCAATAGTAGATTCAGAGTCAGAAGTCTTAGGGATATGATGTGTGAAGGAGAAAGATCTAATGGGTAGAGCAGAACTGACAGAGAGGTCAGGACCAAAGGATGAAAAAGACCTAGATGTAGGGAATCTCTGACCATTTTCCATTGTGGTGACAGCAAGTATCTAAATTGTGCAATGTGTTAAAATGGAAAGTGCCATTTTCAGGACTTTGAGAGTTATTATCTAGTTTATATTGTGGCCAAACAGTGTTACAAAAGAAAATGAGGTGCTTGAGCATGATCTCCCCCATGAGTGTGCAGAAGGAGTATAGCATGGCCCATGAGAGAGGAAGGGTGAGTGACAGACCACAAATCCAAAGAGGACTGTTTAGGGCAGGCATCCCCACTACTAAACAAATCACCATGAGAAATGAGGGGGTGATCCTCCAGACTGGGCGTTCCCAATCCAGAAGGACCCAAAGCTGAATGACTGAAGAGTCTTCTGGCCTAGCACTAGGACTTTTGAGATGAGAAACTTTTGAGAAGTCAGTGAGAGAGAGTGGGCAGAAGACTCAAGATCAGGGAAATTGTGAAAAGTCACTCACCGAAAGAAGATTTGCCAGAAGCCAGTCCATCCTTGCTGCTTGACACAGTAGCTGCAGGGAAGAAACATCTGCACAGCATATGTTTCAAGGGACCTGGCGCATATGGCATACTGTTCTTAATATGTTTGCTCCCCTTCTTGGCACTATGTGTTTTAACCAAGGTCACCTCTCCGAGAAAGGTTGTTTCCCCAGGTAGGGATTTTTCCCTGAAGTTAGAGAGGGAATAAAACCCCTTACCTAAGTGCCAGGCGGGTAGTTAATCACTTTAACTACGAACAATCACGCTTAAGCTACATAATCTTTCCTCCCTGGAATGGAGATAAGAAATGCCCTAACCTTTGGAATAGAAATTGATAGGATTAAAATCAACTGGTATAAATACAAATGTAACAAGACAACAGAACATAGAACCTGGCAAGAGAACCTGGCTGGAGAACTTGGCTAGAACCTGGCTAGAGAACCTCATTATGCTGATCAACTGAATGCTGTCTCCGTGTCCTTCCTTCTTCGCTGATTCCGTCCACACCTTTGAGAACCCCTGGACCTGCTGGGGCTGGACCCCAACAAAGATTAGCCTGTGTGGATGGAGGGTCAGCAATGGAGAAGGAGAGACTCTCAATCTGGCACCCTCCTTGGATGATTCAGGAGGTTCCATTAGGGAGGGAAGCCTAATCAAGGCCAGTGATAGAGTAACCAGAGTAAAATTCAGAGGTAAGTCCAGGACAAACTGCTGCTACCTTTGAAGTATAGATCATCTTGTTCCAGTAACCTCTATGTTGTAAAAACTACTGTTTGAAATTTTCTACTAAAATGGTTGTTTGTTCTGTGAACTAACTTTGCTATGCTTGGCTTCTGTAAACACGCTTGCTGGAATAATAGGGAAAATGAGCTCACTTATCTGGTCCTGCAAGACCTGTTTACTTAAGCACTGCTCCCATTTGGGAAAGGCCATAAACCATAAAACCCCCAGATGGAGTTATCAATACTGGCACCACGCCAGGCCTTGAGATATAGTCTCACTGTCCCATCCTAGCACATAGGTTTTTCTTTGCAAAGCCTGTGAAAAGCCCAGAAGCCCCATTCCATATTTGGGAGACAAAGAAGCTAGGAAGGTATAAAGGGAAATTTCCTCCATGCTATTTTTCTCAGACTTTGAGAGACAACTCCTCTGAGACTTCTAGCGTAATAAAAGACTCCAAATTAATTCGGCTTACTAATTTATTGATTAAGGCATCTTCTGTTTCGCTCTTCTGATTTACAATATAACACCTACTGCTCTCCCAGTAGCAAACTCGGAGTGACTGAAGATGACTTCCCTTCCCTGTGGAATACCCTTAGGTTTCAGCACCAAATGTTAGAGTCCCCAAAGGAGGAACGCACGAGGCAAAGTGGTAAGGGATTATAACTTTATTAGGTCATCTGGATGCCAGATGGGCTGAAACTCAAATTGGTGTCAGCACCCAAAGACAGGGAGTCAGAGGTTTTAAAGGACTCTAGGTAGGCTTTTTCTGGGTGGGGAATTCTCTGTGCAGGTCCAGATTCTAAGAAAGTCTAGAGGGGAGAGATAATTGTCTTAGCAAGTGTAATATGATCTAAACAAGTGGAATGTTCATTGTGAAATGGCCTAAAGGCATTGATTAAATTAATTGATCAGACCCAACAAAACTTTTGTAAGTTTATTTAAACCAAACTGTCGACAATTCCTGGGAAGCATAATCTCAATGTATTCGGATAATGCTCCAGAGAATGGCAGTCTCTCATTTCACCTTGTTTTTTTTTTGTTTTTTTTGGTTTTGTTTTGTTTTTTAATATATTTTATTGATTTTTTACAGAGAGGAAGGGAGAGAGACAGAGAGTTAGAAACATCGATGAGAGAGAAACATCAATCAGCTGCCTCTTGCACATCTCCTACTAGGGATGTGCCCGCAACCCAAGTACATGCCCTTGACCGGAATCGAACCCGGGACCTTTCAGTCCGCAGGCCGACGCTCTATCCACTGAGCCAAACCGGTTTCGCCTTCACCTTGTTTTATACATTACAATCAAAGGAGGAGACATAAGTGGGTAACATGAAATCCATTGGTGATGCCCTAGCCAATTTGGGTCAGTGGATAAAGCATCCGCCTGGGGACTGAAGGGTCCTGGGTTTAATTCTGGTCAAGGGCACATGCCCAGTTAGTTTTCGGGCTCGATCCACAGTGGAGAGCATGTAGGAGGCAGACAATCAATGATTCTCTCCCATCACTAATATTTCTCTCTCTCTCTCTCTTTCTCTCTCTCTCTCACCCTTCCTCTCTGAAATCAATAAAGATATATTTTTTTTAAAAAAAGAAATCCATTGATAATAGATTAGGGAGGCGGGAGGAAAGCAAAGTGGGGAAACCTCTGTGATAGGATAAGAAATAAAATGATAGATGCATACTTCTTTTACTTAGGCGGGTACAGGATAATTAATAGTCAACAATTAACATGATAACAATAACAATGAAGAAATTTATGGTCTCAAATTTGATTGTGCCCTGAGGAGTCTGGAAAAAGGGAAGTTATAAGTTACCCTGACATTTCACAGGTATGTTATCTTAGATGCAAAAAGACAATAGGCTCGGTTAAGGTAAATATTGACCTTTGTCAGGGAAGATATTGGCCTATGACATGACTATCCACTATAAACTGCTTTTAGTTAAAGTTTTAATTTCAGACCATCCTTTGTGGTTACTTTAAGTCATTGAATTTGCAAGACTGCCATGCAGGCATTCCATGAGCTTGTCAGGTTAGCATGTGGCCCTCTTTTTAGTCCACAAAGATATTATTTACTTCTAGGCTGCAGGACAAGATGACCCAGGAAACAATTAGAGCTATTGTAATCAGTAGATCTGATTCTGAATCTAGCAGATCTATAGAATCTGACGATGAATCTAAATGCAATGAAAATTCAACCAGAGATCAATTCTTGTGAACAAGAGTTTTACATCAAATGCACATTGAAGAATCCTGGGCAAACAAAGACAGACATGAGGTAAATCCAACCAAGTTGTTTTTGGAACACCAGAGATATGAGGAAGTGTCTCTGTCTCAAGCCTTTCCTCTCAATCTCATTTGTCCTTTTCTAATCTTTTCCATATAATTAAGTCCACCAACCACCACCTAGTCAAGGGGGCAGAAATAGAATATTGGGAGACAACTATAATTGTAGGAAATATTAATCATGCTGGGTTAACTGTGATTGGTTTGTTCTGACTAAAGAAAGCATGTGGGACCTGGAAGCTCATCTGGAGATTCAGTACAGGATAGTAAACAGTCAATAATTAACAAAATTACAATATTACAATAACAATGAGGGTCCAGAAAAAAGGAAAGTTATAAGTTACTCTGACATTCCACAGGTATGTTATCTTATATGCAAAAAGACAATAGACTCAGTAAAGATAGAAGTTGATTGTTGTCAGGGAAGATACTGCCCTTGGACATGACTGCCTACTATAAACTGCTTTTTAATTAAACAGCTTTTTTCTTTTTAATTTTAATTTCAAACCATTCTTTGTGATTATTTTAGTGTTTTTTTTTTAAATATATTTTATTGATTTTTTAAAGAGAGGATGGGAGAGGGATAGAGAGCCAGAAACATCAATGAGAGAGAAACATCGATCAGCCACCTCCTGCACAATCCCCACTGGGTATATGCCGGCGACCAAGGCACACGCCCGGGACCCCTGAGTCTGCAGGCCGATGCTCCATCCACTGAGCCAAACCGGCCAGGGCTGTGATTATTTTAGATATCTGAGTTTGCAAGGCTGCCTCGCAGGCCTTCCCTGAGTTAGTCAGGTTAGCATGTGGCTCCTTTTCTCCCACAGATTGGTTGGGGTCAAATCATTAGAAACACAGCTGTTGCTGTCTGCTATCTGTGGGGAAGGGAGATGGATTTATTTCCTTCTCAATACACCAACAGTTGACAACTAGGACTTCATGACAAAGCAGCAAAAATAAGTAAATATATAAAAGCCCAAAACACAAGCAGAGTTTCCCTGCCCTGTCACAACACCACAGGCATTTGAGCAGATTTCCAAGAGAGGAAATAAGGAATTATACTAAGGCATAACATAAGAGAGAGCTAGAATGCCAGGTACTGAGGAGACTATCAGAGACAACACTCTTTCCCACTGTCCCCTCTCTATGCATATTTTTGCTCCATTCCCCTTTGTCATCCAATTTCCCAATTGCATATTCATTCTGCACATAATGAGTATGACTGTGATCCCTGATTATATGTCATGATATCTTAAGTCTGATCACTACCTTCAGCTGCAGCAGTCTCCAGGTTTCTTAGATCACAGAGACAATTAGATTGGCTCCAATTAGTGGTTCTATCCACTATCAGCTCTCTGAAAATACCACCAAGATAAAATATTGACCACTAAAGTAACCTCTTGATAAAGGAAAGCAGAGTTTATTGCTTAACACAGTAAGAGGGATTGTTACTGGACTAAAGGGGCATGTTTGCCTGTGTGTTCCAAAGCCCAATTAAACACAAGCAGGCCAAGAAAGTAAGGGTTTATTAGTTGAGGAAATGGTGTTGTGGGCAAAAAAAGGGCCACAGGCTAACCTGACTAACTCAGGGAAGGCCTGCATGGCAGCCTTGAAAACTCAAGAGACCTAAAGTAAACACAAAAAATGGTCTGAAGTTAAAAACCTTTAATTAAAAATCAGTTTATAGTCATGTCCTAGGCCAGTATCTTCCTTGACAATGATCAACTTCTATCTTTACTGAGCCTATTGTCTTTTTGTATTTAAGATAATATACTGGTGGAATGTCAGGGTAACTTGTAACTTCCCTTTTTCTGGACTCCTCAAGGTACAACCAAATGTACTTGGGCCCTGGGACAGAGATCACAAATTCCTTCATTGTTATTGTTATCATGTTAATTGTTGACTATTAACTATCCTGTACCTACCTAAGTAAAAGAAATACGTGTCTATCATTTTACTATTTATCCAATCCCAGAGTCGACCCCCCCCCCCCCCCCCCCCCACATCCTTCCTCTGCTTTGCTTTCTCCTGCCTCCTAATCTATCACCAATGGAGTTCATGTAACCCATTTACATCTCCTCCTTTGATTGTAATGGATAAAACAAAGTGAAAAACTGCCATTCTCCAGAGCATTATCCCAATAGGTTGAGATTTTGCTTCCTGGCAATTGTCAACAGTTTGGCTCAACTAAACTCACAAAAATTCTGTACAGGTTTAATTTTTTTTTTTTTTTTTTTTTTTTTTTTTTTTTTTTTACATTAACAGTGCTAAGTCTGAGTCTCAGGTAAGCTTGTGTTTGAAGACCTGATTTCCCAATGGCTTCTACGGAATGGGTTATATAGGGGAAAAAACCATTAATCATGGTTGTTAGAGGAGTTGGGGTCGTGGGTTCTATTGATTGGTTGGGGCCAGGGTATCAGGTTCTGATGTCAGTCATGGCTTTGTTCTGTCTGGTTTCATGAGGGTGTGGTCCATAGGGTCATTCTGCTTTCATGGGCCTGGGGCTGAAACACAACTGAAATGAATATGTTATCCTTAGCTTGGCAGAATCTCTGTTTCTCAGGTCAACACATCTGAGGCTTTGTTCTTAAGTTTGATACTGACCAGAATCTAATGTCTTAAGGGTTTAATGATTAAGGGAAGGAGTATACCAGTGGTTCTCAACCTTGGCTGCACATTAGAATCACCTGGGAATCTTTCAAAAATCCTGATTTCTGGCCCTCATCCTCCGGAAACTCTGTTTCTTTGTTATGGGGTGGGGCCACAATATTAGTAACAAAGAAACAGAATTTACGAAGGATGAGGCCCAGAAATCAGGATTTTAAAAAGATTCCCAGGTGATTCTAATGTGCAGCCAAGGTTGAGAACCACTAGAGTGGAAGGACAGAAAGGAGAAAATGTCATGTGAAGGAAATGGAGTTTGATCAGGTATCCATCTGTGGTGGTTGGGGATGAGGGAAGGTGGACACTGGGGCATGTAAAATATGTTTGTTCCTTCCAGGGACTATGGGTGTGGCAGGTAGCTGGAAACTTGTCTACGAAACCTATTTATCATCCCTAGGGAGTGCCTGGTCTGAGGTGATGAGCACTCCACCCACATTTTTTATCCAGTTGTTAAAAGGCCAACACCCCTGCAAGTCATAGAGGTTTAAACTGTCAGGACATGAGTGTGCCAGGAGCCTGTGTAGGCTGGATACACCAGGTGCTATGGTTGTTGTTGATGACTAGAAGTGGGTGGAAGCAGCAGAGAGAATATTGTTATTCCTGGGCCATAGCCCAGAGGCTCCAAAAAATAGGCACTGAAAAGATGATGAATCAGCTAATCAGTGTGGGAATGCCAGACTACGGTCAGGAAAAGACTGTGGGAAACAGCAGGGGAATAGAGAAGTGGGAGAATGACTAGAGGCCTGTTAGGGTATGATGAGCTTTAGCAAAATTTAGATCAGTATCCCAAGGTACTCTTGGTGGGAAAGGGAAGCTGAGTAGAAACTGGTGCTAAGGCACTCGGGAGAGCATCAGAAAGAATCTGATCACATGTGAGCAGAGAAGAGAAAGGAGCCAGGGAGAGATGCTGGTGGTGCTTTGATCTCTCACTAATTGCAAAGGTAGAACTGTAAGGACTGTGTGTAACAACCACCCACAGTCAGCAGGAAGTGGAGCAGCGGTTCTCAACCTGTGGGTCGTGACCCCTTTGGGGGTCAAACAACCCTTTCACAGGGGTCGCCTTAGAGACCATCGGAAAACACATATATAATTACATATTATTTTTGTGATTAATCACTATGCTTTAATTATGTTCAATTTGTAACAATGAAATTGGGGGTCACCACAACATGAGGAACTGTATTAAAGGGTCAAAGGGTCGCGGCATTAGGAAGATTGAGAACCACTGAAGTAGACAGTTAGGAGCAGAAAATGGGAAGGGATCCTTTAATGCAGTGGTTCTCAACCTTCCTAATGCCACGACCCTTTAATACAGTTCCTCATGTTGTGGTGACCCCCAATTTCATTGTTACAAATTGAACATAATTAAAGCATAGTGATTAATCACAAAAACAATATGTAATTATATATATGTTTTCTGGGGGTCTTAGGCGACCCCTGTGAAAGGGTCGTTCAACCCCCAAAGGGGTCGCGACCCACAGGTTGAGAAGCGCTGCTTTAATGTTTTCTTCCCCCCCCATGCTACCAAGACAAAATCCAAAAACAAAACTTGCTCAGGCCATATGAATAAAGAGTGCGGCAGAGAGTCATTACTCTCAGGAAAGAATCGGATGGCATCTGTTTATGGGCCAGGAAAATTAGAAGGGAAAATAATCAGTCATAATACAAAGTATAAGAATTCACATTTATAGATAAGTAAAAAGGAAAGTCAAAAAATACATTTAATTAAAAATGGAACTCCCATTTGACCCAGTAATCCCACTTCTAGGAATATATCCCAAGAAACCAGAAACACCAATCAGAAAGGATATATGCACCCCTATGTTCATAGCAGCACAATTTACAACAGCTAAGATTTAGAAATAGCGTAAGTGTCCATCAGCAGATGAGTGGCTTAAAAAACAGTGGTAGCTTTGCACAGTGGCAGAATCATAGCCAGTGAGGTTTATCGGAGGCACGGTTATTGCTAATTTAAAAACAAACAAAACACAGTGGTACATTTGCACAATGGAATATTACACTGATATAAAAAAGAAGGAACTATTACCATTTGCAACAGCATGGATGGACCTGGAGAGCATTATGCTAAACGAAATAAGCCAGTCAGAGAAAGATAAATATCACATGATCTCACTCATTTGTGGAATATAATAAACAACATAAAGTGATGAACAAAAATAGATCCAGAGACAGAGAAGCATTGAACAGACCATCAAACCTCAGAGGAAAGGCGGGGGGTTGGGGGGAGAGTGAGGGGCAGAGGGAGGGTAAGAGATCAACCAAAGGAATTGTATGTATGCATATAAGCATAACTAATGAACCCAGACACTAGGGGGGTGAGGGCATGTTCTGGGGGGTGGGAGTGGCCTGGGAGAGGTCAGTGGCCAGGTAGAGGTCAATGGGGGGAAAAGGAGACATATGTAATACTTTAAACAATAAAAAATTTAAAAAATAAATAAATAAAGGTGTTTGGTCAAGATAAAAAAAAAGTCTATAAAAATACATTTAGTATGGTAGTATGTATATATATTTTAAAAAATAAAAAGATAAAAACAAAAATGAAATACCACTCCACACTTGTTAGAAAAGCCAAAATAAAAAGCTGAAAATACCATAAGCTGACAAGGATGTAGAGCAACAAAAACCTTCATTCATTGCTGGTGGAAATGCAAAATAGTATAGTCACTTTGTAAGACAGGTTGACAGTTTCTCACAAAATTAAATATATTCTTTCTATACAATCAAGCAATCACACCCCTTGGTATTTTTACCCAAATGAACTAAAAACTTATGTTCACACAAAAACTTGCACATGGATATTTTTATCAGCTTCATTCATAATAGCCAAAACTTGGAAACAACTAAGATGCCCCTTAGGAGGTGAATGGAGAAATAAACCGTGGCACATTCAGAAAGTGGAATATTATTCAGCACTGAAAAGAAGTGATCTATCAAGCTATGAAAAGAGGAACTGTAAATGCACATTACTGGGTAAAAGAAACCAATCTGAAAAGACTACAGGTTTTAGCTATTTATGCACTTGACAATTTCTCATCAAGAAGCAGCTGTTTTGAGACAGGGAAGTCTAAGGGCTTACTAGGGCCAAAATTAAGCTGTCATTTATGACATAAATCTATCTGTCGTATAGCTAGAATACATGGGACATGTTGCAGGGCTTTGAAATTGCTTTCTGTTCCTAAATTTCCTTTGATCTGGTCACTTAAAAGTCTGTTAAGAACAAAAAAATAAAAAAAATTAATAAAAACACATTGAAGAGTAATATATTTCATTTATTTATATGCACGAGTATTTAAAAAAGATATGAAAATATAGATTGCATATGCACTAAATCCATGGAAACATCTGCATTGGGAGAGAGAATTGAAGTTTAGAACATTACCATAACTTGATGTGTAATACTTTGTTTTTAAATCTAAAGAATATAGGATATATTATTATTAGTTAGGTTGGCCCATGGGCGTTGTCTATATTTTCTGTTGTCTTTAATGATATTAAATCAAACCAATAAAAAAATATATGAACAGCTGAAAGCTCAATCACCAGGTGCTTGTCACAATATTTGGTAAATTGTATTTGGTAAATGTTTTAATTAAATTTATCAAATAAAATATAGGGCATTGAGGAAGCCAAGGACAACAAGATTTAGTCTATGCTTCCAAGGAACTCACAACTATAACACACACACACACACACACACACACACACACACACACTTCTAAAGAAAACAATCACATACACATAATTATAAAAGTAAATATAAACTTTTATGAAAACACATATGAAGGAGATATTAATTTTGGTTAAGGGAGGGGAGTAAAAAAATAACCCACTACAATGTGAATAGAACATTTTAGATTGGCCACTTGTAAAAGTAGCTTTTATAGCAGGGAGACGAAGAGATGGTGTTTGGAAGGTGGCACAGTATGAATGAAAAGATATAAAACATGAAGATATTTTTAATAACACTTAGTATTGTGTCATTAGAAGTATTATGTGATTAGGTCATATGACTTGTAGAGATACATAGCAGAAAGTAGACCTAGAAATTGTGGTTACTTAGTAAGGACCCTTGAATGCTATACTAAGAAGCTTGACAAGGGTGCATTTCAGTAAAATAATGCCATTGGGAATACAGATGATGGATTGAATTGGTGTGTAGCTGAAAGAAGAATTGCAAGAATGTAATAGACATTCATCATACATTACTAGATGATGAGCATCCTATATAATAAAAGCCTAATATGCTAACTTTCCCCTCAAATGGGAGTTTGACCAGCGGCCAACCTACAGCATCCCCTCCTCCCCCTTCTCCCCTGAGCCCCATCCCCCTTGCACCAGGCATTTACTTATTTATTTATTTTTTAATATATTTTATTGATTTTTTACAGAGAGGAAGGGAGAGGGATAGAGAGTTAGAAAGATCAATGAGAGAGAAACATCGATCAGCTGCCTCCTGCAAGCTGCCTCCTTCACACTCCCTTCTGGGGATGTGCCCGCAACCAAGGTACATGCCCTTGACCGGAATCGAACCTGGGACCCTTGAGTCCGCAGGCTGACACTCTATCCACTGAGCCAAACCGGTTAGGGTGCCTTTAGTTATTTAGATAAAGTCACTTCCACATCAGCCACTACCAATAGAGACTCCAAACTTCAGAGGTAAACTGAAGGTCAAAACTGGAAGGATTAACCTGCTCATGGCAATTCCAGAGTGAAGCCAACACTGAGGCTCAAAATAACCAGAAATGTGGAGCACAGAGTTGCTCTTTACCCAGCTGAGAAAATTTTCTGTTGAATATTTCTTATTATGAAGAATATATAAATATATAATCAACACTCTAGGCAAAAGGGTTTTATTTATTTGTGAAGCAAAACCAGCTTTCTTGAATGGTTCTACTGTAAACAGGGGCCCTTTGTAACTGCACCATTAAAATTCTGGTGAACCTGCCAAAGGGTGGGTCATCTTGGTTGAAGTGGTAACACAGACTGGCTTCTCTACAGGAAAACGGAGGAGTTTCAATAAGCCACCAAGCACTTGTTTGAGTGATATTGGTACTTGTTTGAATGATATTCTGGCTGAAGACAGAATTTTTTCTTTGGCCCCCACCCTACTTTCCTCACACTGTAGCAAGAACACCACTCTGGGTGTCAGAAGCTTTAGTTACTTCCTTTTCATCCCATGAGTCATTTATGATTTACCTCACTGGGTTCCAGGGTCCTCATCTGAAAGTAAACTTTATTTCTCTCAACTAAACGCTGGGAGCATGGAATATGGTAACTAGGCAAGGATGGGCAAAAGTAGAGTCACAGTTGTTCATATGGGGGAAAAACAACAGGCAGGTTATGTTTTTTACAATAGCTTTATTAACGCAAAAGAATGTCACAATACAACTGCAAGCCTACTTTTGCCTTGCCCTGTATCACTCAGGAGCTTGGTTCACCTTGCTGATTCAGTTTTCTTCAAATACCTTCCATTAATTCAAGAGAAGGGAGTGAAATGTTTTTAAGGGGTCTCAGAAACTTTCCTGTGTGCCATCTAGCCTTTGAGGGGACTGATGATACAAATGTGGTCCTGATCTATAGATGATTTGGCACAGAGCAGTAGTTCAAGGCCTAAACAGATAAATATGGGCATAATTCAACTGATCCCAATGGACCTGAGAGCTTGGCACTAAGTAACTCTCCCATCAGTGTGGGGGTGGACGTTAGCATTTTCAGTCTTCCTGGAGACTTCTTCAGGGACAAATTATGTGCTTGACTGCTATCTTGGACTTCTTTTGGTACTCGTTTCTGTTTCTAACACCTGATCCATTCAGTCTTTCTCTCTCTTATGATGAGGTTGATATTCTAAGCCATCTTCAAAGCTCAGAGTTTTGTGAGTGAAGTCTGTGCTTCTTTCTAAAGAAGGAATTTGGAACAGACAATCTAAAGGCCCTTTCAAAAACATTATTCTCACTCTTGCCAAGAGCTTTCAGCTCTGGACTTGGACGAATGGTGGGGGGTGTGCACAGCGTAGAAAAAGCTTTAATAAAGTTCTTTTATTGCTACCTGTGAAATGTTGGGCAAATTATTTACCTTCTAAGATATTCAATTTATTTTAATTAAAGTCAATGACAAAATGCCCTCTTGTAAAAATTATTATGATGATCATTTGGAGGAGAAGTTTCATGTAAGAGATCTGGGCGCAAAGAAGATATTCAGTACATCAGTTCATGCTACTATAGGTACTACTCAGTTTTAAGCAACCAAGAAAAAACCGCAATTGCTCCCCAGTAGCAAGCTCAAATTTCAAAATTGCATTTTTGCAAGTCATATTTTCAGGTTCATTTTGCAGATTAGTAATACTGTTTTATGAATAGGTTACAGTAAGTTGAGAATGTGATAGAGGTGGGAAGTGAGATGGTAATTTCGCTTTGTTATTTACTGATCCTCTCCTCAACTGGCACCTCTGTTAACTTTTGTCATTCCTCAAAAATCAAAGCATTCCTCTGGAACTTCTTTACGGTATACCTCTCTCCTTTGATCTTTCTGGGTAAAAGTCACCTTCCTGATTGCTCCATGTTGGCACCTGCGTAATCAAACATGGCTGGAGATAATAGATAAGATACCATCAACTCACTTTAGATTTACAATCTAAACCTCAGATATGAAGTCAATGCAACTGAGCAAGCCCAACTATATCCCAGGAGTCAATATACTTTTCTCTTGTCTTTAGACACCTATTTTACACCTTTTCCCATTTCCTTAGTGATGCATATGACTTTGCTTTTCATACTCACCTGAAAAAAAAGCCATTAAAATAGAGTTTGGCCATCCTTCCTCAAACAAACTATAGCTGAGATGCATTACAATTCATATTCTGTGCCATCATTTTTGTTAAAATGATGAACTATCCATGTTCTTCTTTAAAGTCAGAATTTTCACTTGTGCATTGAATTCCATTTCCTCTCAACTTTTCAATGACTATACTCCTACATCATAAATTTCACATTTTTCACAAATTAATTAACTGGGTGACATGTGAAAAGTTAAATGACTTCTGAAACATCATTGTGTCTTAGTTTCCTCACAGGTAAAGAGAGAAATAACAATAATAATGCCCTCACCTCATGGGGGTTATTGTGAAGATTCATGGAGTTAATACAGGTAAAGACCTTAAAAAACTACCTGGGATATAGCAAACACTATATATTCATCAGTCCTAATTATTAGTGGAAAGAGCACTAGTCTTCTGATCATAGCTTTGTAAGTGATTATGCAGTATTCTCTCATTATGTATAATGTTGAGCAATATATATTAATCTCTCTGAGCCAGCCTCCATTTTCTCTTTTGTAAAATGTGGATATTTCTTTATGATGTTTCAGTAAAACAATGGATACAAAAGCAGTATTTAAAAAACGCTAAATTTTACATCATTTATTTAAAAAATTATTGTTTAGGGTAGAAAGAATGGGTAAAAATTATGAAGAAGACAAAACAAAACAAAAAGGTAGGGCAAACCCTAATACAGAAAGAGTAGTGCAAATTTAAGGGTACAGTATGGTTTGAGATAGTTTTATTTTCCTTCCTTCCTTCCTTCCTTCCTTCCTTCCTTCCTTCCTTCCTTCCTTCCTCCCTTCCTTCCTTCCTTCCTTCCTTCTTTCTTCCTTTCCTTCCTTCCTTCTTTGATATATACAGTCATTTATCACACATTTGTTGAGTATTTATTTCCTAGCATGCCCAAAGCATTTTCCATCCTTGGAGTTATTTAAGCAGAGATAAGGCCCACTTCCTACTGAGCATCCATTGGTGGATTCAACCTTCAGATGAGTGGTTGAACTAGATTAGAGATTTCATAAACTAATGATCTAGCACAATTTGGCTAGATTTTTAAAAATACAGATCCAGTTCTTAGACCTACTAAATAGGAGTCTTAAGAACAAGAGAAGGAAATTGCAATTAGAAGGAATCTATAATTTCTAAAAATTTCATCAAGGAATTCTGCTGCAGACAGTCCACAAGCATTGACCAACTTGCAAATGTATTAGAAGACCTTAGTCACCCTATAGAATAAAGAGGTAATATGCAAATTGACCATCACTCCAACACACAAGATGGCCACCCCCGTGTGGTCAAAGATGGCTGCCACAAGATGGCCTGCAGGGGAGGGCAGTTGTGGGTGATCAGGCCAGCAGGGGAGGGCAGTTGGAACGGACCAGGCCTGCAGGGGAAGGTAGTTGGGGGGCGACCAGGCCTGCAGGGGAGGACAGTTGGGGGCAATCAGCCTGTAGGGGAGGGCAGTTGGGGGGGAACCAGGCCTGCATGGGAGGGCAGTTGGGGGTGACCAGGCCAGCAGGGGAAGGCAGTTAGGGGGAGACCAGGCTGGCAGGGGAGGGCAGGTAGTTTGGGGTGACCAGGCTGGCAGGGGAGAGGTTAGGGGCAATCAGGCAGGCAGGTAGGCAAGCGGTTAGGAGCCAGTAGTCTTGGATTGTGAGAGGGATGTCCCAGATTGGAGAGGGTTCAGGCTGGGCTGAGGGACAACCCCCCTATGGACGAATTTTATGCACTGGGCCTCTAGTTCCAATATAAAAGGATAACAAACAATTTGAAAAGGACAATTAGATTTTATTATCTTGGGTTTCAAAGTTTAGAAATGATTAAAAGCAGAGCGATTAAACTATTTTTTTGCTATTGTGCTAAACAATTGCTGGTTTCTAATGGCTGTTTATGCCTAATAAAAATGAGGATAAAATTTTTACTTTTGGAAGCAGAAAATAAGATTACTTTGGAACACATATCATTAGAAATGGAGGCATTTTTGATTTATCTGTTTAATTCCCTCGTTTAACATATTGAGAGGAGTTTTTAGAGGTTAAATAGCAGGTTTAGGGAGTTTTAGAAATAAAGAGGGCCCATGGGGGAGAATTGCAAAGCTGGGGGGCTGGAGCTGCCAAAAGGCATACATTCACAGAGAGAGAAAAGAGATGCCATAGGATAAAGGGGAAAGGAGGACACCCATTTACAGAAGACAGGGGAAAGCCGCAGGGAGTAGAAAAACAAAAGGGAGAAAGAAGAAAACAGATTTCCACAGGAAATAGAGGATTCTACCACAGGAGGGGGAGAAATAGAGGAGAACCCCACATGGGGTTTGAGCTCTGAAGCTGTTATAGTGACCAATCAGAGGGGATATCAGGACACAAAGGACTGCAACCTATATAAACCTTAGGAAAGAGGGACTTTGTGGGCTACCCCTTTAAAACCCCCTCACCATGCGGGAGTCTGTGCTTGTTTCCCAATAAATTTCCGCCTTTTCCTATACCACCTTTTGTCCGTGGCTTCATTCTTCAAATCCACCTGGACAAGGACCTGGGAAAGAAATCACCTTTACATCCTGCCCAGAGGAAAACCACGCATTTCCATTTGATTTCTGCATGTCAATGTTTCCCCTGTGTCCTGAAGAAGTAAGTGATCGCCGAAACTGGTTTGGCTCAGTGGATAGAGCGTCGGCCTGCGGACTGAAAGGTGCCCGGTTCGATTCCGGTCAAGGGCATGTACCTGGGTTGCGGGCACATCCCCAGTGGGGGATGTGCAGGAGGCGGCTGATCGATGTTTCTCTCTCATCAATGTTTCTGACTCTCTATCTCTCTCCTTTCCTCTCTGTAAAAATTCAATAAAATATATTAAAAAAAAAAAAAAGTAAGTGATCAAGTATCACTGGCAGAAATGGAGCTCAAATTTGTTTTCCAGCCCAGTCAGTGTGGCTCAGTGGTTGAACATTGGTCGATCTATGAACCAGGAGATCACGGTTCCATTCCCAGTCAGGGCACCTGCCCGGGTTACAGGCTTGATCCCACTGGGCTAGATCCCCAGTAGGGGACATGTAGAAAGCAGCCAATCAATGATTCTCTCTCAACATTGATGTTTCTACCTCTTTCTCCCTCTTCCTTCCTCTTTGAAATCAATAAAATATATATATTTTTAAAAATTTGTTTTCTAAATACCAGCCTGGTGATTTTTCTGTTAAATGATAACTATGGCAACTAGAAATCCATATACTAGTTCCGGTTGTAAGATTGTTTTATATGGGTTTTAGAGCAGGTACCATAAATGCATAAATATCTTTATGTTTATTTTAATTTCTTGAATGCTAAAGCATGTAAGCATCTTGATCTCTCAATATGTAGTCAGGAATATCTTTTCACTTTCTGCATTAAACATTAATGAGTAGATTTCTGTGGAAATTTTGAATTGCTTCCTAAACTAGAATTAAAGAAAGTTTCTCTGAAACAACTGGAAACATAGCACGTGTTCTATTCATTGCTTCGACCAAAGCCAGCGTCATAAATCTTTTTCTGATTTTGTCGGGACAAGTCCAAATTAGCTACTACATGACTAGCCCAGACAGCATTTCATAATCAAAATTGCTTGGTAAATGGCAAGAATTTTGGCAAAAGCTGTGTTTTCCTGTGCTCTTATAAATTGCTTAGTCCAGAGGGAGGTGAGAGTTGGACAATCGCTGTTTTTCTAATGAACCCTCTTGGAATCATAAAGTGGTAAAATAGAACCAAAAAAAGACTCTTTGATGATCATTTGATCCTGTGTTTCTGTCAAAAACAACAGGATTTTTGCTTCATCCTAAACACCCATGTGTTAAATATTAACACTTTTAGAAAAACAAAATTGAATTAAATTACTAAGAAAAAAGATATACAAAATATAGGCCTGATGTTTTATCAGTTCTTCACAAGAAATAAAATTACTTTGTCAAAATGTTGTGAAATGTTTTTAAACATTTGCTCTTAAACTCTGTACTCATCTCACACCAGTAACAAACATTTTAAGAATTAGCACTAGTCTAAGGGCTATACATCTAGTGACACTAATGCAGTTCCCTCCTGAGATTCTTGGAGAAATGACTTACTCGATCACAGAGACAGTTGGTACCAGAGACAGGCTCTGATCCCCTGCCCTTTGATGCATAAGGAAGTGCTCATGGTAACAGAGTGTTCTGCCTCCATTCATAACTCTTAACAAGGATATAAGGAGATTCTAGAAGACACCTGTACAATTTAGCATCTGGGCATCTCTCCATTAGACTTCAAACTGATTATAAACATGTTTCACTTTTATACATATTTCAAAGCACCTAGGAGTTGAGTTCTTTGACTCTCTTCAAAAACCTGTTCTGAAAGTTTAAAAATGCTATGAAAACTTTTAATGTAGCCTTTATATTTTAAAAAGTAAGAGCGTTAGTTTTGTTAAATAATTACATCGAATAAAATCACTTTAATATGACTTTACCTAGGAGTTCAAAACATAGCAAGTCCATATTATTTGTGCATTTCTTTTTTCTTTTTCTTTTGTCTGGATTCAGACTGATAGTCACACTGAGAACTTACTTTTGCTTTCTTACCTAAATCCTCCCTGGGGAATTGACTACTTAACTGACCTTAATCATTTTTATGTATCACAATGTACTCACAGATTATTAAAAAAAAAGCCAACTCAACTCTACAGATAAGTCTGCATATTGAAAATGTTTAAACTCTTAGGTTATCCAGGTAAACTTTCTAATTCTTAAGTTTTATCTTGGTCTACATACTATTGATTATTACATGAGAAAAATTAAGAAGCTAATATTGAACATATTTTAGCATAGTTCATAAAATTATACATGGTATAAATATTCAGTTAGTTTCTAACTTGTCAATGGGTTGATACTTTAACGATCCAAATGTTAATTCCTAGATAAAATATTTCTACCTTGTTTTGTAATTTCCCATAGGAAAAAATTTATAATTGATTTCAGTGTCCAAGTTAGTAAATAGACTTATTTCATATACAACATACATAGATTATAATATTTTCCTAAGAGGATATTAGAAACTTATAGTAATAGTAGAAATTGTTAATTTTTTAAATGTGCACAGAATTCCCAGAAACCAAGGATAAGCCTAACTCGTCTCTAATTAAACTAGGGACCACTTTACTCCAAAAGCCACTTTACTTCCTATTAAAGAAGAATGGATTCTCTCTTAGTTCCATAAAAATGACAAAACCTGTCACTTGCAGGCTGCAGGGGGCAAAGAGATGGACATCTTAACCAGAAACCCTGGGGCTTGCACTTAATTCCAATTAGCTGTAGTTATTCAACTATTGTTCAAAGGCCTGTTTGGTCCCAAAGCCTGTGTTCTTGTCACCAGAAACATCATAAAAGCATATTTTTACATAGTGGGGTTGATACAAAATAATCTAAAATCATCTCTCTTCTCTTAATTATATTGACCACACAATGGGAAATAAGAAACTGGGGTGAAATGTGACCCATTGGGAAGGGTTCAGATGGTGGAGAACAAGAGCTAATGATAAAGATCTTAAACACACACACACACACACACACACACACACACACACACACACACCATAAATGGGGGATATAAAACATTAATGAAATTTTAGTTAAATAATATATTTTTGTTGATTCTTACAAGGGATTCTTGTTTGTTTGTTTTTTGTTTGTTTTTTATTTTATTGCTTAAAGTATTACAAAGGGTATTACATATGTGTCCATTTTATCCACCCCCCCCCTAGACAGTCCCCTAACCTCCCCTATCCCCCAGTGTCTTATGTCCATTGGTTATGCTTATATGCATGCATACAAGTCCTTTAGTTGATCTCTTACCCCCCTACCTCCTGCCCCCCAACCCTCTCCGGCCTTCCCGCTGCAGTTTGACAATCTGTTTGAGGCAGCTCTGCCTCTGTATCTGTTATTGTTCAAAAGTTTATAATTGTCTCTATTATCCATGAATGAGTGAGATCATGTGGTATTTTTCCTTCATTGACTGGCTTATTTCACTTAGCATAATGCTCTCCAGTTCCATCCATGACATTGCAAATGGTAAGAGTTCCTTCCTTTTTAGAGCAGCATAGTATTCCATCGTGTAGATGTACCACAGTTTTCTAATCCATTCATCTACTGATGGGCACTTAGGCTGTTTCCAGATCTTAGCGATGGTGAACTGTGCTGCTATGAACATAGGGGTGCATATATCCTTTCTGATTGGTGTTTCTGGTTTCTTGGGATATATTCCTAGAAGTGGGATCACAGGGTCAAATGGGAGTTCCATTTTCAGTTTTTTAAGGAAACTCCATACTGTCTTCCATAGTGGCTGCACCAGTCTGCATTCCCACCAGGAGTGCACAAGTGTTCCTTTATCTCCACATCCTCTCCAGCACTTGTCGTTTGTTGATTTGTTGATGATAGACAGTCTGACAGGTGTGAGATGGTACCTCATTGTTGTTTTGATTTGCATCTCTAGGATGATTAGTGACTTTGAGCATGTTTTCATATGTCTCTTGGCTTTCTGAAGGTCCTCTTTTGAAAGGTGTCTATTTGGGTCCTTTGCCCATTTTTTGATTGGATTGTTTATCTTCCTTTTGTTAAGTTGTATGAGTTCCCTATAAATTCTGGAGATTAGGCCCTTATCAGATATGACATTGGCAAATATGTTTTCCCACACAGTGGGTTTTCTCGTTGTTTTGTTGATGGTTTCTTTTGCAGTGCAGAAGCTTTTTATTTTGATGTAGTCCCATTTGTTCATTTTTTCTTTAGTTTCAAGTGCCCTAGGAGCTGTATCAGTGAAGAAATTGCTTCGGCATATGTCTGAGATTTTGTTGCCTTTGGATTCTTCTAGAATTTTTATGGTTTCCTGTCGTACACTTAAGTCCTTTATCCATTTTGAGTTTATTTTTGTGTATGGTGTAAGTTGGTGGTCTAGTTTCATTTTCTTGCATATATCTGTCCAATTTTCCCAACACCATTTATTGAAGAGACTATCTTGGCTCCATTGTATGTTCTTGCCTCCTTTGTCAAATATTAATTGAGCATATTGGTTCGAGCCGATTTCTGGGCTCTCTATTCTATTCCATTGATCTATATGCCTATTCTTGTGCCAGTACCAGGCAGTTTTGAGAACAGTGGCTTTGTAATACAACTTGATATCTGGTATTGAGATCCCACCTACTTTGTTCTTTTTCAGGATTGCTGCAGCTATTCGGGGTCTTTTTTTATTCCAGATGAATTTTTGGAGAGTTCGTTCTAGATCTCTGAAGTATGCCGTTGGTATTTTAATGGGAAGTGCTTTGAATTTATAGATTGCTTTGGGTAGTATGGACATTTTAATGATGTTGATTCTACCAATCCATGAACACAGTATGTTCTTCCATCTGTTTATGTCTTCCTCTATATCTTTTTTCAACGTCCTGTAGTTTTCTGAGTAGAGGTCTTTTACCTCTTTAGTTAAGTTTATTCCTAGGTAGCTTAATTTTTTTGGTGCGATGGTAAATGGGATTGTTTTTATAATCTCTCTTTCTGAAAGTTCACTATTGGTGTATAGAAATGCCTCAGATTTCTTGGGGTTAATTTTGTATCCTGCTACATTGCCAAATTTATGTATTAAGTCTAGTAGCTTTTTGATGGAGTCTCTAGGGTTTTGTATGTATAATATCATGTCGTCTGCAAATAAGGACAGTTTTACTTCCTCTTTTCCAATTTGGATGCCTTTTATTTCTTCTTCTTGCCGAATTGCAATGGCTCACACTTCCAGAACTATGTTGAACAGGAGTGGTGAGAGGGGGTATCCCTGTCTTGTTCCTGTTCTTAGGGGAAATGGTGTTAGTTTTTGTCCATTGAGTATAATGTTGGCTCTGGGCCTGTCATATATGGCTTTTATTATGTTGAGGTATGATCCTTCCACTCCCACCTTGCTGAGAGTTTTTATCAAAAATGGGTGTTGAATTTTGTCAAATGCTTTTTCTGCATCAATTGATATGACCATGTGGTTTTTTTCTTTCAATTTGTTTATGTGATGTATCACGTTTTTTGATTTGCGGATATTGTGCCATCCTTGCATCCCTGGGATAAATCCTACTTGGTCATGATGTATGATCTTTCTGATGTACTGCTGGATCCAATTGGCTAAGATTTTGTTGAGGATTTTGGCATCTATGTTCATGAGGGATATTGGCCTGTAATTCTCTTTCATTGTGTTGTCTTTACCTGGTTTTGGTATTAGGGTGATGCTGGCTTCATAGAATGAGCTTGGAAGTGTTCCTTCCTCTTGAATTTTTTGTAGTAGTCTGAGGAGGATAGGTTTTAGTTCTTCCTTGAATGTTTGGTAAAACTCCCTTGTGAAGCCGTCTGGTCCTGGGCTTTTGTTTGATGGAAGCTTTTTGATGACTGCTTCAATTTCTTCCATAGTTATTGGCCTGTTGAGATTTTTAGATTCTTCCTGATTGAGTTTTGGAATGTTGTATTTTTCTAGGAATTTGTCCATTTCCTCCAGGTTGTCTAGTTTGTTGGAGTAGAGCTGTCCATAGTATTTTTTAACAATCATTTGTATTTCTGTGGGGTCTGTTGTTATTTCGCCTCTATTGTTTCTGATTTTGTTTATTTGGGTCCTCTCTCTTTGCTTCTTGGTGAGTCTGGCTAGAGGTTTGTCAATCTTGTTTATCCTTTCAAAGAACCAGCTCTTGGTTTCATTGATTTTCTGTATTGTTTTTTTGGTCTCTATGTCATTTAGCTCTAATCTTTATTATCTCCTTCCTTCTGCTCACTCTGGGGTTTTCTTGTTGCTCTCTTTCTAATTCTTTGAGTTGTAGAGTTAGATGATTTACTACCATTTTTTCTTGTTTTTTGAGATAGGCCTGTAGAGCTATAAACTTCCCTCTCAGGACTGCTTTCATTGTGTCCCATAGGTTTTGGATTGTTGTGTTTTCATTGTCATTAGTTTCCAGGATGTTTCGAATTTCTTCTTTGATTTCATTGGTAACCCAATCAATATTTAATAGCATGCTATTCAGCTTCCAGGTGTTTGAGTATTTTGGGTTGTTTTTATTGTGGTTTATTTCTAATATTATGCCATCGTGGTCTGCGAAGATGCTTTTTATGATTTCAATCTTCTTGAATTTGGGGATACTTTGCTTGTGACCCAATATATGGTCTATTTTTGAATATGTGTTATGAGCACTTCAGTAGAAAGTATATTCCGTGGCATTGGGGTGAAGTGTTCTGAAGATGTCTATTAAGTCCATCTGATCTAGTGAGTCATTTAGGATTGCTGTATCTTTGATGATTGTTTGTCTAGAGGACTTATCCAGTGCTGTCAGTGGTGTATTAAAGTCCCCTACTATGATTGTATTGTTGTTGGTCTCTCCTTTGATATCTTCCAGGAGTTTTTTTTATGAATTTGGGTGCTCCTGCTTTGGGTGAATATATGTTTACCAGGGTTATATCTTCTTGTTGTATTGATCCCTTTAGTATTATGAAGTGGCCTTCCTTATCTCTTGTTATGGCCTTCACTTTGAGGTCTATTTTGTCCGATATAAGTATTGCTACCCCAGCTTTCTTTTCCTTTCCACTTGCCTGAAAGATATTTTTCCATCCTTTCACTTTCAGTCTGTGTGAGTCCCTTCTAATGAGGTGGGTTTCTTGTAGACAGCAGATGTATGGCTCATGTTTTTTTATCCATTCAGCCACTCGATGTCTTTTGTTTGGAGCATTTAGTCCGTTTTCATTTAAAGTTATTATTGAAAGGTACTTGTTTGTAGCCATTTCTTTTTTTGTGTGGCTGTTTTCTTTCTGAGCTTTTTATTTCTTATTTTTATACCAGTCCCTTTAGCATTCCTTGCATTGCTGGCTTGGTGGTGATAAACTCCCTTAGCCTTTTTTTGTCTGTGAAGCTTCTTATTTCCCCTTCAAGTTTGAATGATAGCCTTGCTGGATAGAGTATTCTTGGATTCAGTCCTTTGCTTTGCATCACTTTGTAAATTTCTGTCCATTCTTTTCTGGCCTGATGTGTTTCTGTTGAGAAATCATTTGACAATCTAATGGGAGATCCCTTGTATGTAACTTTCTCTCTCTCTCTTGCAGCCTGTAAGATTCTCTCTTTGTCCTGAACATTTGCCATGGTAATTATGATGTGTCTTGGTGTGGGTCTTTTCGGGTTCACCTTGTTTGGGACTCTCTGGGCTTGTGTGACTTTTTTCTTCCCCACCTCAGGGATGTTTTCTGATACTATTTCTTCTAATAGGTTTTCTAATCCTTGTTCATCCTTCTGTTGTTCTGGTACCCCTATTATTCGTATGTTGTTTCGTTTCATGTTGTCCCAAAGCTCCCTTAGGCTCTCCTCCTGTCTTTTAATTTGTTTCTCCAATTGCAGTACATTTTGGGTGTGTCTTGCTTCCTTGTCTTCTAATTCACTAATTCGGTCCTCCACTTCTCCTAGTCTACTGTTGATACTTTCAATGGAGTTTTTCATTGCAGCTATATCACTCTTCATTTCTTCTTGGGTCTTACTTAAGTTGTTGATTTTTTCATCTGTTTCTTCTTGCTTCTTGCAGAGGTTGTCGATTTTTTCCTCCATCTGGTTTATGCACTCTAGGACCCTTATTCTGAATTCCTTTTCTGTCATGTTGCATGCCTCTGTATTACTTAGCTGCTTTTCTGGAGAGTCCTCCTTCTCTTTCCTTTGGGGGTTTCTTTGTCTACCCATGTTTGATCTCACTGACATATCTAGACGTTGAGTCGTTCAGTGGTTGCTCCTGTGGTGGCAGTGACTCCTTGATCTGTGGTTGCTCTTCGGGTGGTTGCGGTAGCAGCTGCTCTTCAGTTGGCAGCAGCTCCTCTGGTGGGTGCTGTTCACAGCTCTGGTGGCTTTTCTGGCTTGTGGGGCGAGGTTTCACGTACAACTGCTGTTCCTCAGCAGAGGGTGTGGTGCTCAGGAGGTTGCTGTTGCTTGGATCTGCTGCGTTGATTTAAAGGTACAAAATACAGCACAACAAGGCACCATGTACCAGGCACTATACACAAATATATTCACGATATTAATAACCCCAAATAAAGGTGACCACCCGAATTAAGAGAATTAGGGGATAAGGAAGAAGGAAGAGAAAAAGATAAAAGAGAAAAAAGAAAAGAGAAGTAGGGACCAAAAATAGGAGTGCAAAAATGAATTTGGGAAAAAGGAGGGGGGGAAATAAAAGCGAGAAAAGGAAAGAAAATAAAAAAAAGAGCGAAAAGAGAGAATGAAGTGGAAGAGGGGAAGAGACTTTTTATATGAGCAGAATACTCCTATAGAACAGCCACTAATCCCAACAAACTCCAGCAACAGCTCCCTGGAGATGAATGCAAACTAGAAACAACCAATAATATAACGATGAAAATAGAATGGAGAACACTAATCCCAAAATAAAATAAAGAGAAAATAAAATGGCACTTTAAAAAATGGTAAAATGGTAGCAGTAATAATACTGGTTAAAAATAAGAAGGTAGTAATTAAAAGGGTAAAATCAGGTGATGGAAAAAGAAGAAAAAAAAAGAAAAAGAAATTGGTTTCTTAGTTAAAAGGTGAAAAAAGAAAAAAAAAATTGCAGTAGTGAAGGTCCTTCGGTTCTTCTTTTCTTCAGTGTGGCTCGCCTTAGACCTGCCAGGTATTCAGGAGAGTGTTGAGTTTCCCTGTGATACACTGTTCCTCTGTGTTGTAAACCACAGTCCTTATTTTAAAGCAGGCCGCATTTGTTTCCCAGACTGCCTTATTTTGTGTTTAGCAAAGAGTCAGTTTGTGGGTCAGCCTCTGGGTGGCAGTGTTCTGGGGTTGGCCTCTGAGGCTATAGGGCCTCTCTGTCCAGTGGAAGTTCACTGCCCAGAGCTGCCTGTGTAATAGTTAGTAACCAGCACTGTGTTGTTGCTGGGATTGAAAATCCCTCTATAGGCCAGACCCTGTTAACTCCCAGGGACTGATCAGGTTATTTTAATCCTTTTCTCCTGCAGGCTGGAATCTGGGTGTGGCTGTGCTCCTTGCCTGGGGGCTGGGGGGAGGAGTCTCACTCTCCGGAGAGAATGGCTGCCCCAGTCCAGGGCTCAGGGGTGTCTCAGCACTCAATTCGCTGCCACCTCTCCCGGCCCCCCTTCTCTCCTCAGTCTCTCCCCAGATTCCACTCCTCCGCACACTCTCCCTCTCTTCATCACAGGTGAGTGTCTGTATCCAAAATGTCCCATGAACAGGATTCAGTGAAAACAAACAAACAAACGCTGGCCGCGGAAACGGGGAAGGCTTGGTTTCTGTAAGCTTCTTCTCTTACCGGGACTGCATGGTCTGGTCAGCTCTTCAGGCTGCCCCCTTTAGGCTCAGTCCTCTGTGATCACAGAACCCAGCTCTCAATCCTCCCCCCCCCCCCCCCGGCAGTGCCAGGAATCCCGCGGTTCTCCTTTCCCCCGTCAGGGGCTGTGCCTGTCCCAAGGGACGCGGCTGTCTGCCACCGGGGTCTCCCTCCGACTCTCTGGGCTCAGAGGTCTGGCAAACTTTCCTGCCGGAATCCCTGTTCTTTTTTACCTTTCCAGGAGAGTTCTGCTCTTCCCGGCTGCAAACCGTCTCACCAGCTGAGCATTTCGCCAATTCGCTGTGGGTGTTATTAGTTTCACCTGCTCACTCCATTTGCTCCGGGACATGACCTGGGACGCTTCTGCCTATATCGCCGCCATCTTCCGTCTCCCACAAGGGCTTCTTGTTAATGACCCATTCTCTCTATATAATTAGGGACGAAATCAACTTTTTAACAGGTCAAGGCAGATTTACCATTGAGCTAATGAAGGTAAACTTTCCATAGGCCCTTCCTGAAGCCTTGAAGGAGCCTTTGCATTATACCCCTATAGTCTTATATTGTTGTAAAGTTTACAAACTTTGCTCTGGCCAGTGTGGCTCAGTTGGATGGGTGTTGTCTTGTGCACAGAAAGGTTGATGGTTTGATTCCCAATCAGGATACATATCCTGGTTGTAGGCTCAATTCTTGGGAGGGTGCATGCAGGAGATAGCCAATTTATATTTCACTCTCACATTGATGTTTTTCTTCCTCTCCCTCTCTCTAAAGATAAATAATAATAACTAAAATCTTTATAGTTTATAAACTTTACACTCTAACATTCCTTCTGTTACACTTTTATTCATTAAGTGTGGCCTTGGAATGGCCATAGGGAAGTAGAGTTGGGGTTACGTTTAGTGTGGGTGCAGCAGAATATATTTATGTGACCTACAATTACTTAACAGTATTTTAATGCTACACACCAGTAGCAATGAGCACCTCTAGCACACAGATTTTTGTTTCTAATACCATCTCCATGAGGAGGAACTGGGGCTCCTGGAGTTATGAATGGTGCCAGTGCCAGTGCTAGAGGAGGTCCAGGTGAGCCTGCTGAAGAACTTATTAGTCCAGAAAGTAAAGTTCCCAAGAAGTATAGAGGCATGCACAAGAACACAGGAGTCAGCTTGAAGGGACTCCTAATGACCACCTATGGGACAATATAATGACCAAAATAATTGAATACAATAATTAATTCTAAAACATGGGTAATAGTTAGGAAATAATTGGGAAAAATAGAAAGCATGAAAAATAATAGAGTAAGTAGAGTAAAATATCAACAATAGGGTAATCTTGGGAATGTACATACAATTGTTCTTTTGTCCTTTGTATTTTTTAAACTTTTCTAGTTTTCAAACTTTAAAATTATTTGCGAAGTAAAAGCTTTTAAAAAACTACAATAATGCTAACCTCCCCTAGAAATAATCTTCAGGCATACTTCCACTGTCACCTAGCAATGTGGCTTGAAGATGCAGAGTTGGAGGGCATTTGTGCTAAAAATGGGTCCTGTGACAGGCAGCACATGAAATATAGGGGAGTGGAAGACAAAACAAGATTTTAAATGCATTGATCGATCCAGAAAACAGTGAGTAGGACATTATTTCAAACATCAGGTGTGAAAACTATAAACAGATATTATAATTTTGAACATCTTATCAGAAGGAAATCTCTCCTGATAGAAAGATATGTAATATCACAGGAAATGCAATTATAAACCTTGTCCTTCTTTAAAAATTTGGTTAGGAACTCTACAAAGTAGAAGGCATCATAATATCTGTGTTTGGTGAAATAAATCTTTAGCAATACCATAACAGTGAGTAAACCTGTGAGTGGATATTCAAGTCATATAAATCCCAACAGGATCATGTCTTAGCATATCTGCTCCCCCTTGCCCTGACACGTCTGGATCATCCAGATGAAACAGCATGCGAAATTGCCCTTGAGGCAGTGAAATGGCCTGAAGAAAAAAAGTGTTCTAGTAACAAACCTCCCACACTTCCCATCAATAAGTCTGTATATGTAATACAGTAATTATTTGATCAATTATGTAACTAAATATCAAAATTTCAAAGGCATTTTAATTATTTTTGTGTATGACATATTCAATACTGAGTTGTAAAGCTGAAAGCTTTTAAAACTTAATAATGAAAACAAACTTTGCCCAGCTCAGTTGGTTGAGTGTTGAGCCATGAACCAAGAAGCCATTGGTTCGATTCCCGGTCAGGGCACGTGCCTAAGTTTCAGGCTTGATTCCCAGTAGGAGGTGTGCAGGAGGCAGCCGACCAATGATGTTTCTCTCCTCATTGATGTTTTGTTTTGTTTTTTTTAAATATATTTTATTGATTTTTTACAGAGAGGAAGGGAGAGGGATAGAGAATTAGAAACATCGATGAGAGAGAAACATCGATCAGCTGCTTCCTGCACACCCCCTACTGGGGATGTGCCGGCAACCAACGTACATGCCCTTGACCAGAATCAAACCTGGGACCCTTCAGTCCACAGGCTGACGCTCTATCCAGTGAGCCAAACCAGCTAGGGCCTCATTGATGTTTTTATCTCTCTCCCTCTCCCTTCATCCTTCTCTAAAAAATCAATAAAGACATTAAAAAATTTTTTAAAGAAAAAAAAAAAGAAAACAAACTTTGATCAATCACGCTAGAGTAAAGATTGACTTCTGCTTCTGGCCAGTGGATTTGCAGTGTCTGAATTTACTTTTCCTCTCTATACCACACACATCTGAAATAACAAAAAATCTGGAAAAAGTGGCAAAAATGTGAAACAATGGTTTTCAGCATTAGACATCAGGCAACCAAGAGTAGCAGTCACTACAAACGGAGAAACACATGATCTCTACAATTGCCCCAGCTTACTGCCTTGAGAGTTTCCAGGCTGTGACACAGGAGGAGCCCACACACCCAATAAATGAGCAGATCAAACTGAAAGTCTGTGAGGACATAGGCAGCTAGTTTTCATGTGGCAGCATGCCCGATAGCACAGCTGTACACAGATCACTCCAGAGGTCTGCAAAGTCTCCCTTAAGTATTCAGCAGATTACTGATAAATGCATGACTGCAAGAAAACTACCTGAGGACAGGGACGGAACCACCCAAAAGGACTAGCAATGAAGTACTTGGAGTTTACAAAAGGTCAAGAAGAGTGACTCCTCCCACAGAGTCAGACTAGAATAAGTCTTAATTTATGGAGCATTGAGTGGAGTGCTCAAAAAAAGGGTCTTGTCTCAGCAGTAGAGTAAAATTAGCTCTAGAATAAATACTGCTCTACTCTCTTCTATAAAAGCTTAAAAGCAAGACTCAAAAAGATAAAACTTTCCAAGTAATTTAGCAGCATCCCAGAACAAAGCCTAAGACTCTTTATATGAATACAAAAGTAACCAGTACTGTATTCATTTCTTTCTTTTTTTTTAATATATTTTATTGATTTTTTACAGAGAGGAAGGGAGAGAGATAGAGAGTTAGAAACATCGATCAGCCGCCTCCTGCACATCTCCTACTGGGGGTGTGCCCGCAACCCAGGTACATGCCCTTGACCGGAATCGAACCTGGGACCTTTCAGTCCGCAGGCCGACGCTCTATCCACTGAGCCAAACCGGTTTTGGCATGTATTCATTTCTTAAAGCTGCCATATACAGCACCCAAAAACTATATGGCTTAAAACGACACAAATTTATACAACTCAATAGAAAAAACACACACAGTCTGATTTAAAAATGGGCAGAGGACCTAAATAAACATGTTTCCAAAGAAGACATATAGATGGCCAACAGGTACATAAAAGGATGTTCAACTTCACTAATCATCAGAGAAATGCAAATCAAAACTACCATGAGATATCAGCTCACACCTATTAGAATGACCATTATAAAAAAGACAAGCAATAACAAATGTTGGTGAGGATGTGGAGAAAGGGAAACACATGCACTGGTGGTGGGAATGTAAATTTGTGCAGCAACTATGGAAAACTGTATGGAGAGTCCTCACAAGATTAAAAATAGAACTACCATATAACCCAGCAATTCCATTTCTGGGTATATATCTGAAGAAAATGAAAACACCAATCTGAAAATATATATAAACTCCCATGTTCACTGCATCATTATTTACCTAAGTGTCCACCAAGAGATGAATTATCAGAAGCTAATTCCAGCATGTCAGCAGGGCTGAATCATCTGAAATGGCTGAGGGCATTTCCCCTAACCTGGAAAGGATGCATAAATGATTGCTTGCTGCCAGACAGCTGAGGGCATTTCAATCTACATGTTATTGCCTCTTGCTCGTCAAACACCTAATCCCCAATCTGTCAATGGATTCTGTATACTAAACCTTCGTCTTTGATATGTATATCTACTTTGCTTTAGGACAATTTGTGTTAATAAAAAGCAAGGAGTCCAGAGAGATAGGAGAATTTGGTTCCTTTGGCTAAGTCTTCTCTGGCTCCACAAAATGCCTTCCAAGATTATGTTTTGTCTCTGGACTCTTGAATCATTTACAGCAGCCCTTCTCCAGATTCCTGAACCCTTCAAGATGCTGGATTAAGACTCCTGGCATTAATGAATAGATAAAGAAGATGTGATAGAATTGACATATAACATTATTTATTAGTCTTCAAGTATTAGTTTTAGGTGAACAATGTCATGATTTAATATTGCATATACAAGGTTGGGGAAAAGTAGGTTTATAACTATTCATATAGGAAATAATACAATAATTAATAAGTACTAATATGCCGGGGGTCCTCACATGGGGCACCATCTTGCCACGGCTGACTAGCAGCCCCTGAACAACAGATGAACAGATTACTCTGACACAGTTTCACTGTGGGGAAGAGGGCTAAGGCACAGCTGGCTGGAGAAGTCAGGCAGCCTTGATTGCCTGCTTTGTTAGGCTTTTATTGGAATTTTTATCTTTAGATACAATCAGTATTTATTGGGAGGACACATGTGTTTACATTGTCCTCTAGGCAAGATCATCCAGGTATTAAGCATAAGAATCCCAGTAAACACATGGGGGTATACATATGCACAGATTTGTTTGGAAAGGTCAAGGAATAATTAGGGGCACCACCTTCGACACTCTGCTAAGTCTCCCTTAAGTCGAAAACACAATAAAAAGTGCAGGTGGCCTTCCACATACTTCTCTTTTACCAGAATGTCCTCCTTACAAACTTTCCAACCAAGTCTCATGTGCTCCCCAACACTAATACAAGAATAAAATCTGTGTTTTGTGAACTCACAACTGTAAACCTACTTTTGCCCGACCCTGAATTGCAAAATGATCACCAAAATAATTCTAGGTAACATTATCACCATTCATAATTATAATTGCTTCATATTGATATCTCAAATTAAAATTTAGGTCTACATAATTTTTACTTACTCTATTCTGCCTTACATCTTTCTTTAACATATCAGAAATCATGGCTTTTAAGAACATCAACAATGATACAATTAGAATACACATACATTATCATTTGATTTATTCATAAAATACATTCTATTGTCTCAGAAAACCAAAAAAACACTATCACCAATATTATGATCACTGAAAATATTTAAACATGTTAATATGTTATTCCTTTTATCTCATAGATAACTCAGTAAATGGATTATTTTTGAAAAATTAAAAATACCCAAATTTATCTGATCTTAAATGAAATGTAGTGTTTAGGTTGGCCTTCATGTGGTATAAGAAAGATAATCCTATATAATAAAAGAGAAACATGTAAATTGACCATCCCTCCTCTACACTCACCAGCCAATCAGGAGAGTATGCAAATTAACTCTCCATATTTGTCAGGTTAATTTGCATATGCAGGCACCGCCAAGTGGCCTGGGTCCTGGGAACATCCTCAGGACCCAGGCCTCTCCTAGCCTGTAGGCCTGCTCATAGGCCCTGAGCAGCCAGGGTCCCACAATGCCCCAGTCACTCTGGGCCCATGGGCACAGGCGCCAAGCAGATGTTCCCTCAGGTGCCAAGCAGCAGCCTGGGTCCATGCCCCCCAGCCCAGCACCCATCATGGGGCAAACAGGCCAGGCTTCCCGCAATCACTTGTGGGGCGAACAGAACAGGCCTCCCCACGATCGATTGATCATGAAGTGAACAGAACAGGACTCCCTGTGATAGCTCGTGGGGGCGAACAGAACAGGCTATGCCTCCCTGTGATCCCATGTGAAGAAGCCATTTTGCTGACCAACCTGCACTATGGACCTGTTCAGGTGGGTGGCGCAGAGTCCGGGGCCTCTAGCCTGCAGCCATGGGAAGTCTACCTCTCCCCAGAGTTAGGAGCACCAGCCCAGGTCCACCCAGCACCAGGTCCTGACTGTGGGGTGAGTTCCTGCAGGCTGGGGTTTGATCCCTAGGCATTAGCAGTAGGAGACCAGTGCCTTTGTTATTGCTGTGTGTCCAGGTTTTAATTGGACAAATGCCCTATGGTCCCAGGCACCAGCTTAGCAAAATCTTTTAGGAGGATAATTCTGTCTGGGTCTCCTCAAATTCCCTCAGCCACTACTCACCCTTTTGTAAAGGCGCAGAACAAGTGAGGCCCCTGAAATAAAAATCAGAGGTCTCCAGCAATGGTGGGCCTCTCTCATGACAGTCATTTGGACTGGATGGCATTTGAGAATTTATCTAGGCACCATGACAGGGAACACACAAGTTCAAGTCATGATCTCTGCCCTTAAGTAATTCATAATCTTATTAGAGCAAGTGGATGATAAAAGCACAGTAATGACATCAGAATGTAAGGCAACAATACAGAGAGGAACAGAGGCCATTGCTAGGATGATTTTCCAACAATTAGTACAAAGAGTATGTGCTGTGAATTAAATTTTAAAAAAAATATGTGTGGAAGTAGCTGCTTCATGAGTATGGGATCCCTTCATATTTTAAAGGAAACTGAGTTCCATGTGAGCTGTGTAATATGCTATGATATCTGAGGCACAGGACAAGGGAGGCCCTAAGTGTGCTATGCTTTGATAGTTGAGTCATCCTTTATTGTTCAATGTGATTTATTTCTGCACGCCTTAGTTTTGTAATAGTTAAATTACTAGAATAATACATCTTGCTATAAAATATTACTACAAGAGCAAATGATCAGGTGACATTTATTGTTATTGTCTATAAATGAACATAATCTCTGGTATGTTAAAGTGATAGGTATTATAGAAATATTCAGATAGGGAGACCTACAGGCTTGATTACAAGTGAGGCTTACTATCACAACCCAAATTTATTGTTTTTTTTTTTTTTTTTTTTTTAAAAAGCAGGGAGTCAACTAGAAACTAAACCAAATATAAGCCCTTGAAGGGAAAATGTAAATTGGATAAGCTTTCCTATTACAAGATCAAGAAGAAAAAATTCAGGTGCAAGAATGAGAAGAACATTGCATCACTCTAAGTTGCTATTAAAGAAAAAGAATGATATACTATGAAAATACTTAATACAGGTTGTAAAGAGATTCGTTCAAAGAGGATTTCCTAGAGTAGGTGGTATTTCAGTTAATTTTTTTAAATGTGAAGAGGTTAGCTAGATAAGAAAAAGGTGTAGGGGTCAAATTGCAGAGGGTGCAGGCAGGGCTGAGGGACTCCCCCACCCCTGTGCACAAATTTTATGCACCAAGCCTCTAGTGGATTTTATAATAAGACACATTGAACTTTAATTTCTGCACTACCACTTCTAAATTTTTGCCTTTGAGTTAGGTGATTTGCCTCTTGGAGCTCTGCTTTCCTCAACTGTGAAACAGAGATAGTGAACACATTTTATCATTGTTGTTAGTGTTAACATCCATACACTGAAGTGCCAACCATATGGTAAACTCTCAATAAATAAAGGGCATTGCTATATTTAAAGGAAATTTAAACATATGAATTGGTGATGCTAGGAAGCCTTTGACATGTTACTAACAAAGTTGATCCACTTTTATACTCTACAATATGATTACAATACCATATAGAAATGATCTAAGGAACATGGATTTTTCTGGGTAAATGTTTAAACCCATGCCTGTGTCAGACTTTCCAAGTACTTTTATATACATTTTGTCCTTAAATTCTCTTAATGCATTAGTAAGATATTACTGTTTCCTTTAACATAAGGAAATTAACTCAGGGAGTTAAAGTGCACTTGAGGCCACATACCCTGGGAGTCAAGTGGTGCCTTTGGAATTATATAACTCAGTGGTTTTCTTGCCCTAGACACAGAAAGCTCTATATTACTGTGGAGCATATATCACACCAGGGCATTGTTCAGATGGGGAATTGCAGATGGTAGAAACCTGGCCAGTTTCCCTCTGGGAGTTCTAGTACTACTGTTGCCTTTCTCTTTATTCTCCCCAGAGCACACATACTGCAGCCAAGATGATGCATTTATTGACAGACTTTATTGGGGACAAGGCCAGGAACATTCACAACAGAGACATTTTATAAACTTTAGCCAAGGCACGCTGGCGCATTTTCCATGTGCTACATTTTATAACTGAAGATGTGGTTTGAGGATTTAATACCTCTCAGCAGTTACTGCTTGTTAAATCACTTTATTTTCTCTATTTGAATGACATATAAAATGAAGTTGCCATCTATTTGTAGTGAAATACCAGAAAAACAAAACACTTGAAGTGGAATACAGATTGGAGAAAACACATTTTATTGTCTTAGCCAAGGATGCCATTGGCTGGAAGATGACTTGAATGAGTTACTGTCTGCCAGACCACAGCATGTGGCAGACAAACAGAAAACAATGAGGTCATGCAGAAGTAGCTCATTATCCCTAGCACAGTATCATTTTAATAGAAGCCTGATTGGTGGTTGGTACAATGTTAAAAAAAAAACACACACACAACTGGACTATAATTCAAGACATGTGGGTTCTAGTCCTAGTTTTACTAGTAACCAGATATATGACTTTGGTCAATTCCCACCCCCTTTTTTTTTGGCCCCAGTTTCACTGTTTATCAACAAATGAGAAAGAAATAAGTTTAGATGATACCCAGGCCCTTTTCAGCTTGGCAATCAATCAATCAATATATATTTATTTAGCACCTACTATGTGCCAGAAACTTTATTATGTGTTGGAAACAGATTAATAAACAAAATAGACTTGATTCCTCCTTTTATTTCAACATGAAAAAGAGCCAAGAAGTTGGTTTATAAGCCTTCTAGGGCCTTAGATACTCCTGAGGAGTTAGAAAGTTCCAGGCGTTCCACTGCTGTGCCTGAAGGCCACTGTATATTTGTACTAATAATGTAACCTTACTGCCACTTCCCATTTTATTCACTCATTGCTTATTGCCGGAACAATAGTAATCACCTCAGCAACAGCTTCCTTGTCTTTACCTCAGTCCATTAGTCATGCAAATTACCATCAGTGATCCAAGAAATTATTAATATCTTTTCCTTTTAAAAAATCTTCTTTTCCCCATGGCAAACAAAAGCATGTACAAATTCCTTAAAAGGAGATTCAAAGCTCTTTGTGACCTGGTCTGAAGCTCCCTTTTCTATCTTTGCCCATCACATTCATTAATCTATGCTCCAGTAGAGTTGAACTGCTTATCTCAACAAACATCGTCTGCCTCACAATCTGAGTTATCAGGGTCAGTTTCTGTCACTACACTGGGAGCTCCCAGAGAGCCGAGGTGGCTTCTTATTTATGTCTGAATCCCCTTGTGTAAGCCAGCACTTGGAGGCACATTAGGCATTCCATAGTGTTTGCAGAATTGATTGGGTACCCTTGGGCAAGATCTTTCTCTGTTGTATTTTTCACACTAAAACTCTCAATAAGTAACTGTTGATTGTTTTGTGTTTTTTTGTGTTTTTTTTTGTAGTTCTTTGTATTGTTGAAAGTATTACATATACTCCCCTTTGACCCCCACTCCAGCCCATCTCCCCGCCTCCCACCCCCGACCCACCTGGCCTTCAGCACTCTATTGACTGTGTCCATGGGTTATGCATATATGTGTTCAAGGTCTTTAGTTGATTATTTCCCACCCACCCATCCTCCCCTACCTTCCCTATGAGATTCTGTACTCAGTTCCATAGTTCCATGTCTCTGGATCCACTCCATTCATCAGTTTATTTTGAGTAACTGTTGATTGTTACCTAACCAGTGGCCTGTGATGGTTTGCGAACTGCTAGCATCTGCTTTACCTGGGAGATGTTAGAAAAGCAAATTCTTAAAAAAAAAATTTATTGAATTTATTGGGATAACATTGTTTAATAAAATTATACATTTTGCAAGTGTACAATTCATACATCATCTATATATTGCATTGTGTGTTCATCACCCAAAGTCAAGTGTCCTTATGTTATTATCCCCCTTTACCCTGTTCTACCTGCTCCCACTCCCTTCCCCTCTGGTAATCACCGTACTGTTGTCTCTGTCCATGAGTTTTTGTTGTTTGTTTGTTGTTTTTTGCTTAATCCTTCATCTTTTTCACCCAGCTTCCCAACCAACCTCCCTCTGACAGATGTCAGTCAATTCTCTGTATCTAAGAGTCTGTTTCTATTTTGTTCATTAATTTATTTTGTTTATTAGATTACACATATAAGTGAAATCATGTGGTTGCCGGGAGCCGGTCCATGCTTGCTGTTTCAAGGGACCTGGCATATATGCCATACTGTTCTTAATATGTTTGCTCACCTTCTTGGCACTATGTGTTTTAACCAAGGTCTCTGAGAAAGGTTGTTTCCCCAGGTAGGGATTTTCCCCTGAAGTTAGGGAGGGAATAAAACCTCTTAACTAAGTGCCAGGTGGGTAATTAATCACTTTAACTACGAACAATCATGCTTAAGCTACATAATCTTTACTCCCTGGAATGGAGATAAGAAACGCCCTAACCTTTGAAATAGAGATTGATAGGATTGGAATCAACTGGCATAAATACAGATGTAAGAAGACAGAACGGAGAGAGACAGAATCTAGGCACAGAACCTACACAGAACGTTCTCTAGAGACAGAAGAACTTCGCTGGAGAGAACATGACAAAAGATCCTGGACAGAAACTGGCCTCAGAACCTAGAGACAGAACCTAGTGAGAGAGCATGGCAAAAGATCCTGGACTGAACCTGACTACAGAAATTGGCAAGAGAACCTGACTAGAACCTGGTGACTGAACCTGGCTGGAGAACCTGGACAGAACCTGGCTGGAGAACCTAGTGAGGGAACATGGCTACAGAACCTGGCTGGAGAACCTGGAGAACCTAGCAAGAGAACATGGACACAGAACCTGGCTAGAGATCCGAAGCAGAACCTCTCTGGAGATCCAGACCAGAACTTGGCTGGAGATCCTGCCTGGAGATCCTGGCTAGAGATCCTGGCTAGGCTGCTGATCAACTGAACACTGTCTCCGTGCCCTTCCTTCTTCGCCGACTCCATCCACACCTTTGGGGACCCCTGGACCTGCTGGGGCAGGACCCCGGCATCTGGCGCCCGAACAGGGACCCCTAGGTAAGCGCCCCACTCTCGGGATGGATAGGACTCCACCGTAGGAGAGGGTGGATAGTCTTCGCCGACTCCGTCCACACCTTTGGGAAGCCCTGGAACAGGATTCCCCTAGGTAAGCCCCCCCCTATTGAGAACCCCCACACTCGGGATGGATAGGACTCCACCAGGGTACTGCAGACCCCCCTATAGAGGATAAGTAGGGTAAGAAGGTGGATAGTACAGAACTTAGATTGAGAAGATGTGCCATACTGAGTCCAAAGAAAGAAGACTCTTATTGATTCTTAGATTGAGAAGATGTGCCATACTGAGTCCAAAGAAAGAAGACTCTGTATTGATCTTTAGATTAAGAAGATGTGCCATACTGAGTCTAAAGAAATAAGACTCTGTATTGATCTTTTAACACATATGCTTGCTAGCAGAGGAATTAAGGTTACTCCCAGTCAGACAGAACGTTTTATACAAGAAGTATGTCCATGCTTTTCTGAGGAAGGAAAGGTAAATGTAAAGGCATGGGAGGAGGTAGGCCCAAGGAGCCTTATCCTTAACCCCACTGCAGCCTTTCCACCCCGGGAAAGTGCAGGATTGGCAAGCTCTCCCTGGGGTGATAGATCAGGACTCAGGTAATAGCGGAAAGCGCCAATCCTACTCTTAAAATGGATACAAGAGAGCATTTTGGGGTTTTCTTTTTAATGCCCACTTTTAAAAAATAAAAAAGGGGGAATTTGCCGGGAGCCGGTCCATGCTTGCTGTTTCAAGGGACCTGGCATATATGCCATACTGTTCTTAATATGTTTGCTCACCTTCTTGGCACTATGTGTTTTAACCAAGGTCTCTGAGAAAGGTTGTTTCCCCAGGTAGGGATTTTCCCCTGAAGTTAGGGAGGGAATAAAACCTCTTAACTAAGTGCCAGGTGGGTAATTAATCACTTTAACTACGAACAATCATGCTTAAGCTACATAATCTTTACTCCCTGGAATGGAGATAAGAAACGCCCTAACCTTTGAAATAGAGATTGATAGGATTGGAATCAACTGGCATAAATACAGATGTAAGAAGACAGAACGGAGAGAGACAGAATCTAGGCACAGAACCTACACAGAACGTTCTCTAGAGACAGAAGAACTTCGCTGGAGAGAACATGACAAAAGATCCTGGACAGAAACTGGCCTCAGAACCTAGAGACAGAACCTAGTGAGAGAGCATGGCAAAAGATCCTGGACTGAACCTGACTACAGAAATTGGCAAGAGAACCTGACTAGAACCTGGTGACTGAACCTGGCTGGAGAACCTGGACAGAACCTGGCTGGAGAACCTAGTGAGGGAACATGGCTACAGAACCTGGCTGGAGAACCTGGAGAACCTAGCAAGAGAACATGGACACAGAACCTGGCTAGAGATCCGAAGCAGAACCTCTCTGGAGATCCAGACCAGAACTTGGCTGGAGATCCTGGCTAGAGATCCTGGCTAGGCTGCTGATCAACTGAACACTGTCTCTGTGTCATTCCCTCTTCGCCGACTCCATCCACACCTTTGGGGACCCCTGGACCTGCTGGGGTTGGACCCCAGCATGTGGTATTTGTTGTTCTCTGATTGGCTATTTCTCTTAGAATAATACTCTTCAAGTCCATCCACGCTTTTGTAAAAGGTAAGAGCTCCTTCCTTTTATACTGCCCAGTAGTATTCCATTGTATAAATGTAGCACAGCTTTTTTATCTGCTCATCTACTGATGGGCACTTCAGCTGCTTCCAAATCTTGGCTATTGTAAATAGCTCTGCCATGAACATAGGGGGGGCATATATTCTTCCTAATTAGTATTTCAAGTTTCTTCAGATGTTATTCCCAGAAGTGGAATCACTGGGTCCAAAGGCAGTCCCATTTTTAGTTTGTTTTTTTTTTTGAGGAAGCTCCATACTGTTTTTCACAGTGGCTGCACCAACTGCATTCCTGCCAACAGGTCACAAGAGCTTTCTTTTCTGCACATCCTCACCTGTTTGTTCATTTTTTGATGATAGTCATTCTGATAGGTGTGAGGTGATATTTCAGTGTGGTTTTAATTTGCATTTCTCTGATGATTAGTGATGTTGAACATTGTTGAACTTCTTTTCATATGTCTATTGGTCATCTGTATGTATGTCCTCTTTGGAAAAATGCCTATTCAGGTCCTTCGTCTATTTTTAATTGGATTGCTTGTTGTTTTTTTTTGGTGTTGAATTTTATAAGTTCTTTATAAATTTTGGATATTAACCCCTTATCAGATGTATCATTGGCGAGTGTGTTCTCCCATTCAGTGGGTTGTCTTTTCATTTTGTTGATGGTTTCCTTTGCTGTGAAAAACCATTTTAGTTTGATGTAGTCCCATTTGCTTATCTTTTCTGTCCAAGGAGATATATCAGAAAAAATATTGCTGCAAGAAATATCCAAGATTTTATTGCCTGTTTTCTTCTAGGATTTTTATGGTTTCAAGTCTAACATTTAAGTCTTTAATCCATTTTCAGTTTATTCCTGTATGTAGTGTAAGAAGGTGGTCTAGTTTCATTTTTTTTTTTTTTTGCAAGCATCTGTCTAATTTCCCAAACACCATTTATTGAAAAAAATGTCTTTAAAAAAAAAATATATATATATATTATATATATATATATATATATATATAATATATATATATATATATATCTTTATTGATTTTTTTTTTTTTATAGAAAGGAAGGGAGAGGGATAGAGTGTTAGAAACATCAATGAGAGAAAAACATCGATCAGCTGCCTCCTGCACGTCCCCTACTGGGGTATGTGCTCGCAACCAAGGTACATGCTCTTGACTGGAATCAAACCTGGGACCTTTCAGTTTGCAGGCCGAAGCTCCACCCACTGAGCCAAACCAGTCAGGGCTAAAGAGAATGTCTTTACCCCATTGTTTGTTCTTGCCTCCTTTGTCAATACTAATTGACCATAAAGGCATGGACTTATTTCCAAAGACATGCTTCAAGTATCTTTGAGGGTGGGGACTAAGGAATCTACAGGCTTCTCCAAATTCTTATGCATGCTAAAGTTGAGAAACACATCTCTAAACCATTGCCAGAAAGTCATCTATAGACTCTGACTCATTTTTCAGTTAATAAAAATGTGGTTATTTAATCAGTGCCCAAACACTTTGGCTTGGATTTCACTGACTGATAAAATTTAGAGACAAAGTTAGAATAAAGCCTGAGTATTGGTGAAACTGAGACAAATGTCAAGAATTTTTTAAATCTGCTTTGCTTATCACAGTTTCATTGTAGTCTTTAGCCCTGCTTCCAATAAAAACACAGCCAAAATAAACATATGCAAAGGTTACATAATGTAAGCAAACTCCCCTATGCTATATTATTAATGTGTATTAGGCAAGGGCTAGGGAGGTATTAATTATCCTAAGTAATACAACTTTAATTTACAGAGACATTCATGATATCATTCTTTATTTACTAATTAGATCATTTATTCTTTCAACTAATATTTATTGAAGGCCTACTATTTGTAATCATTATGCTATTATAGAATTACACAAATAATTAAAAGGTATAATCTTTGCACTCAAGTTGTTGATAATATGAGAGGAAACACAACAAATGTGCAATTTTAAAGCAATGCCATTTGTATTAGCTATGAGTTAACACCAGCTGTCAAACACCCCAGCACACGAGTCTTAATCCAGCTTAAAAGGCTCAGGGAAGCTTCCTAAAGGAATTGGTATGTTGGCTGAGGCTGGAAACATAAGTCGAAGTATCTAGGCTAAGAGTGCAAGGAGAAGGAATGGAGTTGGTAATAGTGTAAAAGGGTGTTCCAACTAGAGGAAATTGTACTTAGAGGGGCTAGAAAACAGGGAGGATACAACAGCAAGGTGCCTTCATGGGACTGTAAGTTGTTCAGTCTGAGTGGGGCATAGAGTACAGGAAGGGAAAGATGAGGGTAATGAGATGCAGGGATAAATCATGAAGCCTTCCTAAGTCATATTACGGTGATTGAACTTTATCTTAGAGAAGGGGTGAAAGAGACTAAGGTAAGTGGTGCAGGTGAGAAGAGAAAGGTCAGTCAAAAAGAAGTCAAGTGGTTTGAAGCATCCAGATAGCCACAGTCTAATGTCTATTTTAGAAGAATAGTCTGGTTTAACTATGTATAACTGACTAGAATGGGGCAAGACTGGAAGCAGGCAGACCCACTGGAAATATTGTCACAATGAGGAAGAAGAAAGCATAGCTTGAAGAAGTGAAGTGGTAAGAAACAAGAGGCCTGATGTAATATTGGATGTGGGATTGAAAATCAAATCTAAGACTACCTAAGTTGGATCTTGAGACAACCAGTGGGTAGAGGTTCACTGAGATAGAGAATTTAAGAGTTGCATTGGGATGGGGGAGACTCGGGGGTGAGGGTTGGGGAGAGGGAGACTGCAGTAGGTGAGAGGATGTTTTCTGCAAGCTGGAAGTCTGTTGCTCTTTAAAGGCATACTGTGAGACCACCAGATTTGCTGTGAATGTTCCACAGATATTTGTGAATAAATAAACTTCACTCCCCAGGACAGAGTCTGTGGGCACTCTGGATGGAAGAGGAGTCTTTTTTTTTTTTTTTAATATATTTTATTGATTTTTTACAGAGAGGAAGGGAGAGGGATAGAGAGTTAGAAGCATCGATGAGAGAGAAACATCGACCAGCTGCCTCCTGCACACCTCCCAGTGGGGATGTGCCTGCAACCAAGGTACATGCCCTTGACCGGAATCGAACCTGGGACCTTTCAGTCCGCAGGCTGACGCTCTATCCACTGAGCCAAACCGGTTTGGCGAGGAGTCTTAGTTATAACACCGCTCTTTGCCATCTTATCTGGTTCAGTGAGCCAAGAAAATGATGCACGCCCAAGACTGCTCCTGAAAAGCTCTATAACCTCTGTATTTTGAATTTTTGATGTGTAAAGTGGGATAAATATTATATAAACCTACTTTGAACACCTGCTCTAAGGAATTTCCACTTAAAATATGCATAAAACAATGTACAAATTGAACATGACCATAAATGCATAGCAACAGACTGACAAAATGTAAAGAAGTGTGAGCCTTTTTACCAGTCAGGGACTTCTTTGATGCCACAAGTTTTATATACTGATTGTTCACTACCTCACCCCTCAGTAGAAGCTCAGGGAGAATATAATGTTTTCTCTTATGTAATTAAACACAAGTAAAATGCTAGCCTTAGAAACATTTGCTTTGAGCATACAAACACAGAACATTTCATACACGGATGCTATGTGTCTAAGGATTTGGCCACTAGTTCTCTATGACTATTCTTTAACTGTTCTATCATCCCATTTAGATCTGAAGACAATATTCTGAACGGAAAGAATCCTATGATTAATTTCAGAGGATTTGAACTCGAGTCCCAGCTTTGATGTTGCCTGCTAGGTGACCCCTGGGCAGGCCTCTTCATCTCCTACACCTCAATTACTTCACTATTCTAAGGAATGAAGGTGACATTTCTTGCTTTGCTTTCCTCATTGGCTACACTAAACAGTTACTTAGGAAGGGTTTACTTAGGACTTGCTGTATGCAGAGCAGTTCCCCTGGTTTGACGAAGCAGAGGGAATTCATAGCATGGCAGTAGGGATGAATATTTAATTGAAAACATTACAAAACAACATGGCATTTGCAGGTCTTTGCTTCAACCACAGAGAGGCAGAGAACAGAGCAACTAGCAAGCAGCCTGGGTGAGTCAAGGCAGGCACAGTAAAAAAGGTGATATTCAAGCTATATCTTGAAGGAGCGAATTGAGTAGATGGGTGGTTTAGGCCTTTGCATTTAGAATAGCATGTAATAAAGACAAAGAATCATGCTTGGGAGTTATGACAGATAATTATAATTATTAAGAGTCATTGCTGTCTATATATACAAGTACTACTGGGAAAATGATGCGAAGCTCAAGAATTCACATAACTTTACCCATCACTACCCCTTTTATACAAACTATCCAAATACGCCCTCACAACACCCATGTGAGTGTTGCACATCAACCTTGCGGTGTGAAATAAGGGCAAGGTTCAGCCCAAAAGGTATTACCTAAGGGATCCAAGAGCAATGAATTGGAAAAGCGAGTATGAGTCAAAGTCTTCAGTGTACAAAAAAGTTCAAAGCCAAGGAATCCAGGTGCCCATGCCAAGTCCAAAGGGCAGAAGGGAGGCCAGGCCACAAAATGGAAATGAAATCTAGGTTTAAGTGCAAGATAGAAAGTGGCATGGAACTATTATACTTTTCTTTTATTGGTCATTGGGCCCATTAAATGAGTTGTGTATGGCCAGTTTTATTTTTTTCCTAATTCTGCTTTTGCATTTCCTTAATTCCGCTTCTTATATTATTAAATGATCTGTATCTTGGTTTAAAAAGTGCTCTGGTTTTTAAATCCAGTTTGAACTTCCCATCTATTTTTAGCTTTACCTTATCCGCCCCAGACATTAATTCATTCTTCAGATAGTTTAATTCTCTTCCTTGTTGTTTCTTGTCAGTTAATTTTTATAAATATTTATCCAATTTTTTCAAATACTTACTAATGAAATAAATTAAATTATTTTTTTTGTTATAAGATTTTTTCAAAGATTTGAGGTGAATGTTGAAAAATATAATACTCAGGCTGCATGAAAACAGACACTTTCACATCACTTGCAATGGGGTGAAGAAAGATTTGTAAATACCTTATACATGAAGATGTACATAACTACTGAATAAATTCTTTTATTCATGACATTGAGCAAAATTCTTAAGACAAAAAGCATCCATTTATGTATTTTCATAGAAATACAAAATACAATAGTGAGATACTATTTATACTCTAGTGAAAGTGGTGCTGCAATGAATGTAGGTCCCTGGACTGGAAAGGTCCTTAAAGTTAATTTTAAATACTTCCTGAACTCTAGGCTCTTCTTTCCTTCTCTGGTTAGGAAGAGAATCCTAAATTCTAAAAAATACGTTATGCAAGAACTACCTACATGCTGGACATCTCTAACTCTTTTTTTTTTTGGCTCAGCCTGTAGTGTGATGCCATCAATTCATTCTCCCCTTTTTAAAACAATGATTAAATTATGCTTTTATTTGAGATTTATCTTGCTTCAAAATCATAATTTTCTTTTAATTTTATTGGAAAAAAGTATAAGTATTTATTTATTTATTTATTTAAATATATTTTATTGATTTTTTACAGAGAGGAAGGGAGAGGGTAGAGAGAAACATCGATGAGAGAGAAACATCGATCAGCTGCCTCCTTCACACCCCCTACTGGGGATGAGCCTGCAAACAAGGTACATGCCTTTGACTGGAATCAAACCTGGGACCCTTCAGTCTGCAGGCTGACGCTCTATCCACTGAGCCAAACCGGTTAGGGCAGGTATAAGTATTTAAAATGAAATTTGGCTAGCTTAGAGACTAAAAGACCAAAGTGCTTCAAATACCACAAATATATATATATATATATATATATATATATATATATATATATATACATATATATGTCTATATATATCCTATCTAATAAAAGAGGAACACGGTAATTAGCCATACGTCCGCTACCCTTCCCATTGGCTAATCAGGGCGATATGCAAATTAACCACCAGCCAAGATGGCGGCCGGCAGCCAGGCAGCTTGAAGCAAACGTGAGGCTTGCTTGCTTCAGGGACTGAGGACTCCAACGTTCCCCACCAGCTGCTGCCGGCCTCTGAGCTTACAGTTTGAAACATTGTTAAAAATATAGACGCTAAACAAAACCCCAGAAACCTGCATTCAGCCAGCAAGGATCGCAGAGCTAGAGTTGAAACAGTGTTTCGATTATAAAACCCAAACAAACCAGATATCTGCTTTCAGCAGCGGAGGCCTAAGAGCTAGAGCCAAGCCTCAGAGCTAAAGCTGGCCCAGAATAAAAAAAAAAAAGAAAAAAAAGAGTGGTTGGGAGCTTCAGTCACCCGCCAGCCTGAAAATAGCCCTCAGCCCCTCACCCAGACTGGCCAGGCACCCCAATGGGAACCCCCACACTGAAGGGTGTGTGACCAGCTGCAAACAGCCATCATCCCCTCATCCAGGCTGGCCAGGCACCCCAGTGGGGACCCCCACCCTGATCCATGACACCCTTCAGGGCAAACCAGCCGGCCCCCACCCATGCACCAGGCCTCTAACCTATATAGTAAAAGGGTACTATGCCTCCTAGCACTGGGTTCAGTGTGACAGGGGGCAGCGCCCAAACCCCCTGATCAGCACTGCTCTGTGCCTGATAGGGGGGAGCTCCCCAATCCCCTGATCGCCCTACAGCTCTGTGTGTGACAGGGTGCGGTGCCGCAACCCCCTGATTGGCCCAGCTCTGTGTGTGACAGGGTGCGGTGCCCCAACCCCCCCCCCCCACAGGCCCTGCTCTGTGTGTGACATGGTAGAGCCATAACCTCCCCATCGGCTCTGCCCTGAGTGTGACAGGGTGCAGCGCCCCAACCCCCTGATCCGCCCTGCTCTGTGTGTGACAGGGGGCAGTGCCCCAACTCCCCTATTGACCCTACTCTCTGAGTGACAGGGGGGAGCTCCTCAACCCCCTGATCGGCCCTGCTCTTTGCATGGCAGGGGGGAGCTCCCCAACCCCCCCTTATGGGCCCTGCTCTGTGCGTGACAGGGGAGAGTTCCTCAACCCCCTGATCAGCCCTGCTCTGTGCCTGATAGGGGGGAGTTCCTCAACCCCCTGATCAGCCCTGCTCTGTGCCTGATAGGGGGGAGCTCCCCAACCCCCTGATCGCCCTGTGGCTCTGTGTGTGACAGGGTGCGGCACCCCAACCCCCTGATCGGCCCTGCTCTGTGCATGGCAGGGGGTGGCACCGCAACCTCCCCATCGACCCTGCCTTGAGTGTGACAGGGGGCTGTGCCCCAACCCCCCAATTGGCCCTACCCTGAGTGTGACTTAGGGTGGCATCACAACCTCCCTATCCGCCCTGCTCTGTGCATGACAGGGGGCAGCGCCCCAACTCCCCAATCAGCCCTGCTCTGAGCCCGACCAGGGGCTGCACCTAGAAATTGGGCCTGCCCTCTGCCACCCGGGACCGGGCCTAAGCCAGCAGGTCGTTATCTCCCAAGGGGTCCCAGACTACAAGAGGGCACAGGCCAGGCTGAGGGATCCCCCTCCCTCCCAAGTGCACAAATTTTTATGCACGGGGCCTCTAGTATATATATCCTATATAATAAAAGAGTAATATGCAAATTAGTCATTACACCATCACTCTGTCACAAAGATGGCAGTGCCCATAGCTAGAAGATGGCGATGCCCAGTCCCCTCAGCCCCACCGTTAAGTGTCCAGGCTTGTTGGCCAGGCAGGTGGTGGGGGAGGCGGGGGGGCCGAGGGGTGGAGCAGGCGATCGGAGGGGGCAGGGGTGGAACTGGAGATGGCAGGGACCTGGGCAGGGACAGAGCTGGCAATTACAGGGGTCTGGAGGTCTCCTGCCCAGGCCTGCAGCCTTGGCCAGAGGCTGCAGTGGGGCAGGAGCAGAGTAATCTACAGAGGAAACACCTTTTCTGACAGCTCATTGGCTAAGCTCCCTATATGCCATTGGTAATATTCTTAGTGACTTGGGTAATAAGAATCCAAAAAGGTGATCTAGGGTTTTTCACTACACTCCTGGAGAAAAAAATGAAGGTCCGCTGCTCGAGGGCTAAGAAATGTCATATCCTGCCCTAGCTGGTTTGGTTCAGTGGATAATGCCTCGGCCGCCAACTGCAGAGTCTGGGCTCAATTCTGACCAAGGGCATGTACCTAGGTTTCAGGCTCCTCCCTGGCCAGGGCCCAGGTCAGGACTCATGCAGGAGGCAACCAATAAAAGTGTTCCTCTCACTTTGATGTTTCTCTCTGTCTTTCCCTTTCTCTTCCACATTCTCTAAAATCAATGGAAACATATCCTCAGGTGAGGATAAAAAAACATAATAAAGAAATGTCAAATCCTATGAAAGACACATCTTGAAAATGCCTAAAGAAAGTTGTCATTTTTTCATGGTCAAGGAACTGGAGTTTGTGTTGATGAAAACACCTTGGTGGCTGCGTTGACTGGCAGTGGCTGTAGCAGCAGGGTGATGGGGCTGGTGCCTTCCCCTGATCAGCCCGGTTGCCTCCCACAAAGGGAGGCCAGACTGCAGCTTAGGCCCACTTCCCAAGGGGAGCAGGGAACGGGCCTAAGCCGTCAGTAGGACAACCTCTGAGGGCTCCCAGTATGTGAGAGGGGGCAGGCTGGGCTGAGGGACCTCCCCCCCCCCCATGCACGAATTCTGTGCACCGGGCTCCTAGTGTGTGTGTGTGTATATATATATATATTTATATGCAAAAGTGGATTAAATTACCAGCCATCATTGTCTAAAGGAAAAATTATAAGTAAGGATATGAAATAATAACAATGATATAATAACAAGACAAATAATACAAATAAATCATACAATAATTAATAAATAACAACACAAGAATAAGCTCTGTGTTTCAGGTACTCACAACTGTGAACATGCTTTTTTCCACCCTTGTGTATATACTATCAAAAAATCAAAACAAAATTAAACATTTCTGTTTTTAATAACATTTTTGAGTTTTCTGGCCTGTGATTTCTATTAAATGTATTATATTTTATATAATACCTTAAATAAATGGAAATATTTTTTTAAATATATGTTTATTGATTTCAGCGAGGAAGGGAGAGGGAGATAGAAACACCAATGATGAGAGAGAATCATTGATTGGCTGCCTCCTGCATGCCCCCTACTGGGGACCAAGCCCACCACCTTAAGCATGTGCCCTGACCTGGAATCAAACCATGACCGCCTGGTTCATAGGTTGATGTTCAACCACTAGCAACATGGGCCTGCCTAAATTTCTATTTAAGGTATAACATTATTTGTTTTTCAGAACAATAACTTTATGAATAAGTCTCTAAGTTTATTCAGTTTGACAGATGATATAAATGAGACTCAGAGTGCTGAAGTGACTTGTAGAAGGTTCAATCTAACAGTTGCTTATTGGGCCTCAGAAGCATGTCTTCTGCCTCCAGGACCCATTTTCTTTATATAATAGTAGATGATTGTCTGTTCTTTTCAAGAAGAACTCTCAGGCCCTGCCACTGTGGCTCAGGTGGTTGGAGTGTCACCCTGTGCACCAGAATGTATCAGGTTTGATTCCTGGTCAGGGCACATATTTAAGTTGTGGGTTCAATCCCCTGGGGTGCTTTCGGGAGGCAACCAATCATGCAATGTTTCTCCCTCTCTCTTTCTCCCTTCCTTCCTCTCTAAAACTGATGATGAAGAAGGAGAAGGAGTCAAGTGGTCTTCTAGGTGGGATCCTCTGTATGTGTCTGAGACCAGAACACTCAGGGCCTCTAGGAGTCCTATCCCCAGACACTTGATTCACAGTTGCTTTCTCAAGGTCATTTCCAGTGTTCAACTCAGGGTCTTGAGCCCCATCATGCAAATTCACCAAGGCCACATTCCTGGTCCTCGAATCTTTCTAGTTGTTGTGACCCTCTCCTCCCACAAGCACACACAAGCTTCTTGGCTGGACAACTACATACCATATCTGGAAAAATCCTAAGATATTTCTAAATTTGGGCTAATATTTATATTTCTCTTTCTGTGTCCCAGAAATGTTATTCTAATTGTAAACAGCTTTCTGGAGGCAAACTTCAAACCAGGCATACTTGGAAATTAAGGAAATATTTGAACTGCTTCTGAATCAGTTGTGAAAATGATAGCATATATGTTGTTATTTATAAAGCTTCACAGACATTGCCAGATGCTATAAAGATCCCCCCAAAATACTGGCTGTTGCTCTGGTATCATCAATAGAAAGTGACAATCTACATGGGATAAATTGCCTGTTACATTCAGTAAGCTCCTCTCTCTGGTACTTAAGACCCACCACCATATGCTTAAACTTGTTTTTCAGTCCCTTCTTGCAATAAAATATCCAGGCTCCAGCTAATATGGATTATTTGCTTTTTCTTGAATACACCTTTTGTGTTCACATTTTATGCTGATCCTTTGACCTGGTATAATAATAATAACCCAGTTATTGGTAAGAGTGTAGCATCTCCATATATGTGAATTTATGTAATATTTATAATTGCCATTTTACAAATGAAAAAAAAAAAATGGGATGGAAATGCTTTACTGAATGTCTCTCTCCTGGAAAGTTACAGATCTGGTATTTCAATCCAGGCTTCAAAGCTCTGCCATGCCATAAGTGCCTCTTTGGGACCATTTAATTGAAATGCAGAGAGAGGTACTTTCAATGAATACAACCACATAGTTATATAGTGTAATAAAATTAACAAACTGATATAAACATCACTGGTTTTAAAGATTAAAGAAAATAAAGGAATTTAGACTTAAGCAAGAAATTGAGAGAGGCATCCTTCACACATAATATTCCCTCAGATTAGAACATGCTTTTCATTCCTCTTTTTTATAATTTTTACTCATCAGTATGATCATGGTTTAAATGCCACTTTCTGGTGGGAGCCTTCCTGATCGTCCCTTTCAAGATAAGACTGGGATAAAGGGTCTTCTCACCCTGTGGCCCTGTGATTGTTTTGATAATGACAACTAACCGTTTTATTAGTCCTTGTTTAATTTTCTAGCTTTGCTGTTAGATTAAAAGCTCCATAATGGAAAAGACTATCTATTCCTTACTTCAATGTATAGGCAGCACATGGTAGCCATTTATAGTTGATAATAAAAAGAAAGAAGGGGGGAGGAGACAGGGGAAAAAGAATGAAAAGGGTTACCAAAAGCCTTTAGACTCTCTAGAGTCAGACCAAACTTAGCCACTTAAGAGTTTTGTTTTTGACTTGGAACAGTTACTCAACTTCCCTCATCTAGTGTCTCATCAGTAAAAGGGTCATGCTAGCAGAATGACAACTATTTATAAGAGATCTTCTGAAGTGCCTGGAACAGAATAAACAAACTAAAAGAATTTCTTTCTGACATCCAATTCCGTGACATTCTCTCAGAGTTATAGTGTGATTCCAGCGAGTCTCTGCTTTTAGTCTTTTGGTGGCAGTTCTTCTGATAACTCCACCCATGTCCTAACCATGCAGAGAGAGCCCTTGAATATTTGAAAGTCAACACCACAAACTTGAATTCATTGTCTTTCCTCTTAAGACTACACTTCCCCTTTATTTTCTATTTCAGTTCAAGGTACTGCCATCCATACAAATGACCAAGTCAGAGCCAAAAACCTTGTCTCCTACCTTCACCATTCTCATTGATTTCCTGAGTCTTTATCAGTGCTTCTCATTCAGGTAAAATTTTGCTTTGCAGGGGACATTTGGTGATGTCTGGAGACATCTGTGTCACAATGGAGAAGCAGGGTTGGCCTCTAGTGGATAGAGGCCAACATGCTGAAAAATATTCTACAATGCACAGGACGACTCCTAGAACAAAGAATGATTTAACTCAAGATATCAATAGTGCTGAGGTTGAGAAAGCTTGATCTGTAGTGAGGGGTAAGTAAACTTTCAAAACTGGCTTTCTGATCCTTGGTCTTTGAAACTGCTGTCAATACGGTGTAGTTTACTAGTGGGAAAAAGGGCTGACTTTCTGCAGAAAGTGCTGTTAATTTCCCCAAGTTTGTTTGTTTTTTTCTTTATTGATTAAGATATTACATATGTGTCATTATCCCCCCATTGCCCCCCCAACCCCCCCACTCATGCCCTCACATACCTGGTGTCTGTGTCCATTGGTTAGGCTTATGTGCATGCATACAAGTCCTTTGGTTGATCGCTCCCCCTTACCCCCACCCTCACCTACCTCCCCCCTGAGTTTTGAAGGTCTGATCAATGCTTCTCTGTCTCTGGATCTGTTTTTGTTCATCAGTTTATCTTGTTCAATATATTCCACAAATGAGTGGATCATGTGATATTTATCTTTCTCTGACTGGCTTATTTCACTTAGCATAATGCTTTCCACTTCCAACCATGTTGTTGCAAATGATAAAAATTCCTTCTTTTTTACTGCAGTGTAGTATTTCGTTGTGTGGATGTACCACCATTTTTTAATCTACTCATCTGCTGATGGGCACTTAGGCTATTTCCAAATCGTAGCTATGGTAAATTGTGCTATGAACATAGGGGTGTATATATCCTTTCTAACTGATGTTTCTAGTTTCTTGGAATATATTTCTAGAAGTGGGATTACTGGGTCAAATAGGAGTTCCATTTTTAGTTTTTTGAGGGAACTCCATACTGTTCTCCAAAGTTGTTGCACCAGTCTGCATTCCCACCAGCAGTGCATGAGTGTTCCTTTTTCTCCGCCAGCACTTGTCATTTGTTGATGATAGCCATTCTGGCAGGTGTGAGATGGTACCTCATTGTTGTTTTGATTTGCATCCCTCTGATAATTAATGACTTTGCGCATGTTTTCATACATTTCTTGGCCTTCCTTATATCCTCTTTCAAAAAGTATCTATTTAGGTCCATTGCCCATTTTTTGATTGGGTTGTTTATCTTCCTTTTGTTAAGTTGTATGAGTTCCCTGTAAATGTTGGAGATTAAATGTTGGTGATAACATTGGCAAATGTGTTCTCCCATGCAGTGGGCTTTCTTGTTGTTTTGTTGATGGTTTCTTTTGCTGTATAGTAGTTTTTTATTTTGATGTAGTCCAATTTGTTTATTTTCTGTTTAGATTCCATTGCCCTAGGAGCTGTATAGGTGAAGATATTGCTTCAACATATGTCTGAGATTTTGCTGCCTGTGGATTCCTCTAATATTTTTATAGTTTCCCTTCTTATGTTTAAGTCCTTTATCCATTTTGAGTTTATTTTTGTGTATGGTGTAAGTTGGTGGTCTAGTTTCATTTTTTGCATGTATCTGTCCAATTTTCTCAACACCATTTATTGAAGAGACTGTCTTGACTCCATTAGTAGAATTGTGTCAGGCTTGCTGGTGAGATATGCAGTTAAAGGATTTGGAAGGAGTTATATAGAGTGTCTAGATTTCTAGATTCTCTCCAGAACAGCAGTCTCAAAGTGTGGTCCTGGGACCCCTGGTGGTCCCTGGGACATTTGCAGGGAGTATTCAAGGTTAAAACCACTTTAAAAATAATATTAACTGGTGATTTGCTTTTTTGTGTGCATTATCTTATGAGAGTAGAGTGGAGTTTTCCAGAAACTACATAATATACAATATTACAACATATTAAATTCAGAAGCAAGTATGAGTATCCAGCTGCTTTCTATTAAACCAAACATTAAGATTTTAAAAAATATATAACAATGTCACCCCTTATAATTTTTTGTTTTAAAAAATTTGGTTATTCTCAATGAAAATATTAGTGCTAACATCTCGTAGGTTTGTTATGTTATTTAAAACTAAGTAATAAATAATTTGAAGGTCCTCAGTTTTCATTTCTAACATAGGAAATGGAAATTGGCATAACCCATATACACAAAAGTACTTTGGGGTCCTCAAAACATTTTTTTTATTTTTACTAATCTTCACTCAAGGATATTTTTCCATTGATTTTTAGAGAGAGTAGAAGGGAGGGGGAGAAAGAAACATCAATGTGAAACTCATCAATTGTTGCCTCCTGCATGAGCCATGACCAGGGCCAGGGATCAATCCTACAACTGAGATACGTGTCCTTGACCAGAATCAAACCTGGGACCCTTCAGTCCAAGGGCTACACTCTATCCACTGAGCCAAACCAGCCAGGCTCTCAAAAATTTTTAAGAGTGTAAAGGGGTCAACAAACCAAAAATTTTGAGAATTGTTATTATACTGCAGTTCTCTCACAGTGTAATTTGTGGATGAAGTGTGTACATATTTATAACATGTCAAAATACATATTCTGATTCAGTAGATATAAGAGTTAATTTTATGTGTCCACTTGACTGGGTCACTGGGTGTCCAGGCATTTGGTCAAGTATCATTCTGGGTATGACTGTGAGATTGGTTAGCATCTGAATTGGTAGACTGAGTAAAGCAGATGGCCCTCCCTAGTGTGAGTGGGAGCCATCCATTCACTTGAAGGCCTGAATGAAACAAAAAATGCCCCTCCTGAGAGTAAAAGGAAATTCCTCCTGCCTAACTGCCTTGAGCTGGGACATTGGCTTTGTCCTGCCTTTGGACTAGAAGTGAAACAGTATCTCTCCCAGAGTCTCAAGCCTGCTAACACTCAGACAAGAACATTGGAACCAGATCTCCTGGTTTTCAGGCCTTCAGAGTTAGACTGACACTGTACCCCTGGCTCTTCCAGTCTCCAGCTTCCCCATTACATATCTTGGGACTTGTCAGCCTTCATAATCACATGAACCAATTCTTTTTAATAAATCTCCTTATATGTACATAGCTTTTAGTGGTTCTGTTTCTCTGGAGAACCTTGACTAATACAGCAGGTCAGGATGAGGGCTGAGTTTCTACATTCTAACAACCTCTCAAGAGATGCAGATATTTCTGGTCCATGGATCACACTTCTAATGGCCGAGGGTCAGAGCATCAAATTACCAGGGAGTTTATTAGAAATATAGAGTTTCAGACCCTGCCTCTGACCTACAGAATCAGAGTCTTTATTTGAACAAGATCCCCAGGTAATTCATTTTCACATTAAGATTTAAGAGACACTGCTCTAGGGTAGTACAGTAGTTCCCAATCCTGGCTACAGAATGGATAGCTTTGAAAACCTGGGCATGGACTCCACACCTATTAAATCAGAATTTTGAAGAATGGGATCTGGACAGCCTTATGTTTTAAAAGCTGCACAGATGATATAATGTGTAGTCATAAATGAAAACCATTGGTCTAAAAAAAAAGTATGGAAATCAGCAATTATAGTCTTGGAGACTTTAAATAAAATGAAAGGGTAAGAGTAAAAGATGTCAACTAGTCAGTCAGTGTTTCTGGATATGGAGTCAATAGTCAACAAAGTAAGCCAAATTTTCAAATAAAACACCAAAGGCAATCATGGCACCACTGTCTGTAAGAAGAGACTATACAACTTGTGTTTTTGACGTCATTCTTCTGAGAATGGGGGACTGAGCTTTGAGTATTTAACTGAAAATTCTTTCTAAGTCTAGGGCCCTGTTATGTGCTACATGGTAGGAATGGGCGAACAAAACTGGAGGTGCTCTTGTGTGTTATCTAGTCTACTTCATTTATAGATGGAAAAGTGAGGCTCAGAGAGGGCAATTCATTTGTCATTGGAGATAAAGTAGTACAGTGGAGGCAACAGGCCTGAGTTCAACTCACAGCCCTCACATGTTCTCTAGAGTTATTCTCACTTTCCAAAAGCAAGTCTCACACTTCCACCAGCACTACCAGAGGTCTGTAAGTACAATTATCAGAGGGCATCCACTGAAATTTTGATTGCTGGTTACTGAGTATTTTATATCTCTCTATATAAAAGCCTGTAACTGTTATGATAGAACAACCAGAATGACTGGTTGCTATGTTGCTCACTGACCACCAGGGGGCAGATGCACAATGCAGGAGCTGCCCCCAGCCCACAGGACCCAATCGCCAATGGGGCCTGCTGGTCAACCTCCTGGTCCCTCCCCCTCGCCGGCAGGCACCAATCAGCTGGTTGTATCTGGGCCCCTGGGCTGGGATGAGGAACCAGGGGTGGGTGGCGGCAGATGCAGCCCCTTTCTCAGGGGACTGAGGGCCAGCTCCCTCTTCAGGGCCAGCGGCCAACCTCCTGGGTCCCTCCCTCCATCCCCCAATCGGCCCGCCATTGACCCGCCACAATGGTGCTTGGCCCCTCCCCCTGCCCAGTAGGCCCTGATTGCTTGATAAGGCCTGGGCCCCAGACCTGGGCTGGGACAGGGAACCAGTGGCGGGGAGGGTGGAAGCATGTGGGTGGCAAGGGAAGGAGGAGGCAGGAAAGCGAGGAGGCGGGAAGGTGGGGAACCACATGGTGGCTGCTCATGAGGCGGTGAGGGAAGGAGGAAGTGGGGAGGCGAGGAGGTGGGGAACCACGTGGTGGCAGTGTGCAGGGCGGCGAGGAAAGGAGGAGGTGGGGAGGCATGGAACCTGATTGGCCCTGATCGTCAGCCAGGCCTAGGGACCCCACCCATGCATTAATTTTGTACACTGGGCCTCTAGTCCTATATAATAAAAGCCTAATATGCAAATCGACAAAAGGACGGAATGACTGGTTGCTATGATGTGCACTGACCACCAGGGGGCAGACACTTAACGCAGGAGCTGCACCTAGCCCACAGGCCCCAGGCCAGCCAAGGGGGGTGCCAGCGGGGCCCCCTGATTGCCCCACCGGTCTCCCCACAGAGGGAGGTGACCTGTGGCGGCCATCCCCCCACCCCCCACTCACCCTGGTCACCCCACAAAGAGAGGTGACCTGCGGCGGCCGTCCCCCCTTCCTCCGCTCACCCCGCCAGTCGCAGGGGGTGGTGCCAGGCCTGCCAAGGCAGGTGCCAGTGGGGGCCTGGATTGCCTAGCCGGTTGCCCCACAGATCGACCCTTATCGCTGGCCAGGCCTAGAGACCCTTCCCAAGCACAAATTTCATGCTTTGGGCCTCTAGTATATATACAAACATATGTATATAATCTATAATAATAGAAGCATAATATGCTAATTAGACCAGACAGTCAAACGACCTTCTGGGCATCCTTTCAGACGTCCTTCTGGAAGACCTTTTGGACAAAGTTGTCATGGCAGGAGCTGAGGCAGAGGCAGTTAGGGGCAATCAGGCAAGCAGAAGAGCAGTTAGGAGTGATCGGGAAGGCAGGTGAGTGGTTAGGGGCGATCAGACAGGCAGGCAGGCAGGCGAGCAGTTAGGAGCCAGGGGTCCCGGATTGCAAGAGGGATGTCCGACTGCCGGTTTAGGCTTGATACCTGCAGACATCCCCTGAGGGGTTCCGAATTGTGAGAGTATGCAGGCTGGGCTGAGGGACACCCCCCCCACCCCATCCCATGCGTGAATTTTGTGCACTTGGCCTCTAGTATATACTTATTTATGTTATGTTATTTGCATATTTTTAATATGTAATATATTTATATATTTTGTCATTCAACAACTATTTACTGAGCCTTGCCAAGTAGTGTCAGGGGTTAGTAGACATCATTAAAAGCAATTATTTTGTTGCACAACAATTATTTGTAGAATTATCTGAAGAGCCCAGATCTCCTGATTTCTACTTCATTATTTACTTAACTCTATGTCATACTGCCCTCCTTGGCAAATGAAGATGGTTGAAAAATTGAACTATTCACCCAGCTGGAGAAATGGGACCTCGCTTCTGAATTCATTACACAGCCTTCTCTGAAAAAAGACAAGGGCCTTAGGAGCAGAAATGGGCTTTGGAAATCATTAGTAATTGAAAGTTCCCTCCCAACTTTTTCCTCCTTTCTCTGAAAATAGGACTGCTGAGAGAGAGAGAGAGAGAGAGAGAGAGAGAGAGAGAGAGAGAGAGAGAGAGAGAAATGAAAGAAAAGGCACACTGTTTGATGTACTGTATGTTGGAGGGTTCTGGAAAAACTTATAATGTGTTCTGTGCTCAGAGACAAGATTTTCCAAAAAGACATTTATACTATTTTCTTCCAAGAGTCTGCTTCCTGTTATACTTTGGAAGAAGTGACCTCATGGTGTTTGTATTTGTCTCTCTCACAAAACCTCTTTTATAGTATTAATGCATGTGCAGATCTTAGACTATGTCATACATGAGGCTCTGAGTTGGGCAGGTCATTCAAAGAACATGCTGCTAGTTTTATAATGGCGTCATCTTGTTTTATAGCAGCAGAGACGATGGGAGGGGGAGAAATGGATAGGAGAAAGCTTTATGCCAACTTACTTGGAAAATACATGCCACAGCCATAGAAGGAACCTAATAAAAGTGGAAGAATATTAAGTAGTGATACAGGTTACTAGTCTCAGAGGAACTGACAGTAATTACTGTAATCCCTTACAGTCTATTAGAATTATATGGTGATTGCTTACTCATTACCTCATTGCTATATTACTTTACAGTTTATAAAATACTTCCTTATAGATCATCTTGGTTGTTTCTCCCAACATCCATGTGAGTTAGGCAAGACCAGAATTATCCCAAATTTATAGGTAATCAAACCAAGGCTTTGAAAGAAATAATAATATGTAAAGTCTTTTAATGGAATTTGGCAACATCAAAAACTTTTTTATATACATGAGCTCATTAGATATCCACAACAAATATCTGTAGTAAACAAAATTATTATTAATCTCATTATTTTTCATGTAAGGAAACCAAGAGACATAGTAAATGACAATCCAGATTTTGCAGCAAATCAAGTTGCACAATGAGAACTTAGATAAAGATTGACTCCTTAAAAGGTGCTCTTTCCACTACATTAAATTTGCATCTTTATAGAGCGTGGGCTCTGACATTGGCCAGACCTGGGTATAAACCTTGGCTCTTACACAGGTGACTGTAGGGTGAGGTCTGAGAAACCACTTAACCTCAATAAACACAGCTTTCTAATCAGTAAAATAGGAAAAGTAATTCCTACTTCATGGGATGACTGAGAGGAAAAAATGAGCTAATGTTTATAAAATGTTTAGTATAGCATTTGACACACAAAAAGGGCCCAATGACAGTTATTGTAATACATTTTATTTCTGGCCCCTATTGGTACACAAGCCCATCCTACCCCAACTTTAGTCCCACAGTGCTGCGCAAATGTTTTAGAAAATGTCATTTATTTTCTTTCCAAATAAAGCCGTGGACTCCTCTCAGAGCAGTGTGGGAGGATCTGCACAAATCTCTGCTCAGAAGCCATGGTTTGATTTCATATCGCTGAGAACCCAGACAAGCCCTCTCCTTCCCAGCCTCTGTTTTCACCTGTGGTTCTGAGTGAACAAGGTATGTGAGAACTGCACTCAGAAGGCTCTGTCATACCATCTGGTTAAAATTTCAGAGCCCAGGACCCCACACTGAGAAGCTCCTGCTCGCTGGAAGGGGCATCTCGTCTACCTCAGCTGGTTCTACTACACCTCTAAGAAATCAACCATCCAATCCTCAAGGTGGGATTGAGGCAAGCAGCCTAATAAAGGCTTTAAATCAGGAAATAATGGAGGTGTGTAGAGATCAGCCCTGATCTCTTATTTGTTAAACATGCTGCTTATTCTCATGGGAGATAGATACTTCTCAAGGCTTGTCCCCTCTTTCACAAACTGGGCACTATATTGGGGCAAAGTGAACACTATTGGGCATCTGCCTGCCTTTCTAGCCTCCGCCTCTGACACTTGCTCAAGTAAACCTTGCAGCCCACTTGTTCTGAAATGCATTGTGTTCTCCAAGCGCACCTTTTAGATTTTATTTTTAGAGCTTTTGCACAAGTCATTCTTTTTATAAATTGCTCTTTTAAAACATATATACATTTATGGGACAATAATATCCATATATATTATTGATTTTTTAGAGAGATAGGAAGGGAGAGGGATAGAGAGGTAGAAATATCAGAGAACATCGATTGGCTGCCTCCTGCACCTCCCCCACACACACTGGGAGTGGACCCTGCAAGCCAGGCATGTGCTCTAACCAGGAATCGAACCCATGACCTCCTGGTTCATGGATTGACTCTCAACCACTGAGCCACTTTGGCTGGGCTACAAATGTGTTTATTTCCTGAACTGTTCTAGCAAGATGAGTCCTATTCTTGAACAGATATCTCCTGGTTGCCTCTATTCCTGAGGAGCTATCTGGGGTAAAGATGGTGATTTTATCTTTTGTCTTACTACCTCTATGATGGCCTTTAGATGTTACATATAGACTCAATGTACACACACCTATCTATTTCCTTCACTCATTTCTGAGCTCACTAGGGATATTTTTTTTTCTGTTGATTTATGAAACACAGTGCTGGGCACATGGTAGGAATTTAATGACTTTTGAGAGGCAGTATGGAAGTTTTTGAATCTTAACCTTTTTTATATGCTGGATGCCTTTGGCTGCTTTAGGATTCCAACACTACTGTGTGTGTTTTGTTTTGTTTTTGTCACCATTCATAGCTGAAAAAAGTGTTAAAATTTAGTATGAAATGATAATTTTTTTGAATTCTATCCCTACATTCCTGATTAAGGACCGCTGGAAAGTAAGGGATTTAGAATCAAGCAGAGATTCAAATTTCAACATCTCTCTGAACCAAGTAAATATGAATTTTCTGAGATTCTGTTTCTAATTGGTATATTACTAACCTGTATGTGAGAAAAACAGAAAGTATCTGTAATGATGTCTAGTACTTGAGCACTGCTAAATAAATGCTAAATGTTATTAGTTTATTGAGACTTCATGGGATAATGAAAGAAGCCCCAATATCCTGGATTTGAATTCAGCCTTTCCTCTTAGTAGCTATGTGACTTGGGCTTCTTTAAATATCAGTTTACTCATCTGGACTATGGGGCTGATAATGCCTACTTGTAATACCACTTATTGTAATACCATAAGAAATGTACTATCATGGGCCTGAAAATAGAAATGTTCAATTGATTGAAAGAATGAATGGCTGACATTTAAAAATATAATTAATTCCACTTCTTTGGGTCTGACAAATTTCAATTCTTAATGACAGTAAAAGTCCTCAAAAATATGATGTTGATTTTATGTACATACTTATGAAAAATCAATTCAAGTAATGGTAACTTATTTATTATTTTTAAATAGGAAAGTTAAAATTTAAAAATAATGTCAAATATCTCTCTCTCTCTCTCTCTCTCTCTCTCTCCATATATATATATATATATATATATATATATATATATATATATATATATATATATATATTTAGTCAGCACCTTTTTACCAAATGCTGATGTATTTCTGAAACAATCTGAAGAAGTTAACTGGTTAAATATACAAAACTTATTTCAATTAAAAGAACAATGCAATTATAAGAAATTAAAACTTTAAATGAACACAAATAGTTACTAATTGTTTTGTAAAGTCTATTTTTATGTATAAAAACATATTTTTAACATTTTTTAGGAACACAGTTAAAATAATGAACATTAAAACAAGTAAATATAAAATACTTAAAAAATAGCTGATGAAATATCTAAATACTTAACAAATGCAAGAATTAAGTATTTATTAAACATAGGGTGCCAGTGATATATGAAGTGGGGCCAGATAGATTCCATAATCCTATCTGTTCAGAAGAGAGGCCCAATTTCTCATCCCCATCTTGGATTTGCCCTTTGATTAACTGCTGACTATTACATTCCCCCCTGGCTGCTCATTAGTGTTCCAGAGTAGTAAAGGCCTGGGTGGATGCACCACTCTGGCCACCCCAGAGAGCTCTTCCTTAGTCTCTAGCTGATGTTTAGCATGCGAATAAAACATTAACAGAGGCAGTCTGTGTCTTAACTTTGCCTGCTGTCTTACTGTCTTCTCTGGTGGGACCCTCTTGGCCAAAGATCATCTGACTGTAAGTTTGGAAAGCTGCCTAGTAGAGAAAAGGGAAGAAGGGGGTGAGGGAGAGAGAGAGAGAGAGAGAGAGAGAGAGAGAGAGAGAGAGAGAGAGAGAGAGAGAGAGAGAGAAAGAGAGAGAGAGAGAGAGAGAGAGAGAAAGAGAGAGAGAGAGAACAGGGAAGAAGAGGGAGAGAGAAAGAAAACTATCTTGAGTTGTGCTGGGAATTGAGATATCTCAGAATATCTTGAGAATATCAAGGAAAAATATAATTTAAATTTTTCAAACTCATGACATTTGAGAAAATAGACCACCAAGTCATTTTAGAGTACCTTCCAAAAATTTTTGCTCTGACTCTTCCCATTTTACATTGAAAACATCAACTTTATAATGAGGAATAATGAATTTTGTTAATCTCATCTCTACAAACATAAAGCATGCATCTCTCTCTCTCTTATAAATGGCAAATATAAATATTTAAGGAACATAATATTGAAAGATCAGTTAGATAACTAAAATGAATAATTAGAAAATATTAAGATAACAGACACACCCTATTATTGAGTGAATTCAATGTACTAGACATTAGCTAGGAACTGTGGAGGATAAAAATCAACCCTCAAAAGAATCCAGATCATATCAAAGTGAATGAAGTATTATTCAGGTTCTCTTGATTTTTTTTCAAGTATGTTGCTGCTAGAACAACATCTACTGCTACCATTAAAAACAAGAATTCACATTTATTGTGTTAACTATTTGCCAGTGAAGTGCTTTGAAAGTGTTGCAGCATTCATCTTCTCAATGACCCCATAAGGTAGCCATTATCACCATTTCCATTTCACAGATGAGGAAGTCTGAGAATTAGCAATGCTCAGTAACAGCTCTGGCTGGGTGGCTCAGTTGGTTAGAGTCCTCCCCCTATGCCAAGATTGCATGTTTGATTTCCCCTCAGGGCACGCACAAGAAGCAACCAATGAATGCATCAATAAGTGGAACAACAAATCTCTCTCCTTCCTCCCCTCTCTTGCTCTCTAAAAAGAGAGGAAGAGAGAGAGAGAGAGAGAGAGAGAGAGAGAGAGAGAGAGAGAGAGAGAGAGAAAGAAAGAGAGAGAGAAAGAAAGAGAGAAATGCTAAATAACATATAAAGACAGAAAAACAGTGGGATAGCTGATATTAAAAGGCCAATTATTCCAAGTCCAAAGCTAATGCTTTTAACACCTAATCTAATCCTCATTTTAAGATATCAAGACTAAGTAATTAAGAGATTGATGAAATTGTTCATGTCATAAAAATCAATATATGAACTGATTTGAAGCAAAGAAAATGAGCGAGAATTCAAATGGGTTCACTTTTAAATGACAGTAAGACACGTAAGTGGATGTCCAATGGGATTTCAGAATGAATACGGTTTAGACCTGCTCTTGCAAAAAAGTCAGCCAAGGATATAGCCTATAGCAGACCCAGAGGAGAGCATAAAGGAACTCTGAAGCTAATTATGGTGGGGGAGATGGGAGAACTTGACACACCTGAACATTCATCAAAAACCAAACTGCATACTGAATAAAACAAAGCAGAAGGATGAGTTCATTGCAAGGCTTTCAACCACCAAATAAGGAAACTCCAGTATACCAGGACAGTGAGCTCCAAGTTGCTGAGAGACCAAGGAATTTTTATGGGAAAAATACAGAAGTCATAAAAGCTGTTTCAGCTGATTCATTGCCTAGTGGCCTTCATTCTTATTTGGATCAGGATTGCTAAGTCAGGGGAACAAGAAAGTCCAGAGATGGCATGAACAGTCTTGGCATTTGGAGATTAATTGGCTGATGTCCTTGGGTAATTTTTGAGAAGAGCTGTAAATTCCTGTAATGGTAGGTTAAATTTACTATACATGCACCTGCACTGTCTGTCTCCATTTTTTTTTTTTCACCCAACCAGTCCCCCTTCTCCCCCCCCCCCCCCCCCCCGCCGCACCCATCTCCATTTTGGATGTACACATTTCTGGAGAGGCTAGGGCATACAAGACTTTAAGAAAACTTCTAGGTAGATTTCTTGAACCTAGAGGCATAGAGTAGGAGTTTAATATTTGTGCTAAGACCGAAGGACTATTGTATGAAGTGACCTGGTGCATTTCAGAAAGTGGAGCCTTGGGATCCTCCACAATACTTGATAAAATGGAGTCTGAGAGATTCTAGAATTTTTTTCCATTAATTTTTCTTGACTATTAAAAAAACAGTAATTTTTTTTCTCAAAACCAGGACACATATTTATATAGATGCACATATTTAGCTGATATTAATATCATATAGAAGGAATATTTGTCTTTACTATAGGCATTACACTGTGGCATTTTTTATTACATTATATTTTAGTTTTTATATTGCTGGGTGCAATGAGCTAAGTTGATTTCACAACCCACTAATGGTATACAGTTTGTTGCATGCAAAGTATTGGTCAAGAGATCACTGGGAGAAGTACATGCTAGCAACCTATGTGCCCTAGAGGAAGACAAGGATTTAAGTAGCTTATGGAACATGTCAGTCCACTATTTAAAAAACATGAGACTTGAGGGTGAAAGTGAGTGCAGAGTTATGAGTGCAGTTTGGGGGTACTGGGCACAGAGATGATGGTTGAAACCTTGCATTAGATAAGTTATTCAGAGGGAGTAAAACGCAATGAGCAGAGCAAGGCACAAGGTAAAAAATAAACTCTACAGAATACCACAGTTCTGCAGGAGAGTAAGGAGGAAGAAATAGAGAAAGAGTTCACAAACATGTTTATATGATAATTGAATATAATTTATGATAATTTTTTTTGAGTCAGGAATCATTGATCTATTTTATTGACTTTTTAAAGATCAATATTATTGCCAGTGTATGCTGGTTTATTGTGGACTATAAAATAATTTATTTTTCTCAGTGGGGCTGTGACCAAAGGTTTTAAAAATATTTTTCAATTACAGTTGACATTCAATATTATATTAGTTTCAGATGTATACTTTAGTAGTTAGATATTTACATAACTTACAAATTATCGCCCACCCACCTAAATCTTGCCTTGCATTTGTTGTATAAAATGTTTATGGTTATACAGTCCAGAAAAGATGGCTTATTTTGCCACCTAGTGGACGGTTTTATCATGCTGGAAAAATACAACCAAAATTTATCCAGACACATTTCATTAAGGTATCTGTTATGTGAATATTGGAGGCCAGTCAATACAGTCACAGATATCAAAATCTGAGGCAGGCCCTCCTCTTAAAGTTGAAATTTGGCATCCTTTCACAATATTTTCCTTATAAAATTCTAGGAAAAACCATAAATTAGCTAGGAATAAACATAACATGGCATGAAAAAGACAATTATGAAGAAAATGATAGAACCCTACCAAGGAACACAGAATAATGAAGGTATACCATGTTTATTGAAGAAATGTTAATTATTATAAATTTTCATAGTCTTCCTAAATTTAACTATAAATCAAATAACATCATAGGGAAAATCACAAAAGATTTTAAGAGTGAACAGACTGTTGAACCTCAGAGGGAAAGCAGGGGAGGGTGGGTGGGAAGAGATCAACCAATGAACTTGAAAGTATATATACATAACTCGTGGACACAGACAATTGAGTGTGGAAGGGCCTGTGGGGGGATGGGAATGGGCTGCAAGAGATTAATGGGGGGGGGGGGGCGGAGGACCTATGTACTACTTTCAACAATAACGATTAAAAAAAAAAAGGAAACAACAGATTTTTGTTTGTTTGTATATTGGGACATTATGAATTGTTTCTAACATTTAAATGAAAGACAAAATGTGAAATAATAACACCCGCCCCCCAAAAGTACAAAGTAAAGAAAGAACATGTTTAAGATATTTAAATAACAGTCATTAAAAATTATGCAGAAATAAGTAAACCAATCGAATAACACAAAGAATCCAGGAACAGAATCATGGAAAATATTGAAATTTAGTTGATGATTAGAGTGGCATTTCAAATCAGTGGGAAAAAAAGCAAGTATTCAGTATATGGTATTGTGAAAATAAGTTATACATTTGCAAAAAAAAATATTTATTTTCAGCTATACCATATACCAGTATAAATTTTTTATGGCTTAGAGAGCTAAATGCAAAAAAAGCAAAGCTATGAAAGTGTTAAAAAGGAAATGCAGAATAATTTTTATAACCATATGGTGGGGAAAATCCAAGCAAAACACAGATCCAGAGCCATAAAGAAAAAGTTTGACACACCTGATTACATAAAGATTCTCAATTCTTTTGGACAAAAGACACCATAAAGAATTTTTTTTTTAAATATATTTTATTGATTTTTTACAGAGAAGAAGGGAGAGGGATAGAGAGTTAGAAACATCCATGAGAGAGATCGATCCGTTGCCTCCTGCACGCCCCCTAGTGGGGATGTGCCCGCAACCGAGGTACATGCCCTTGACCGGAATCGAACCTGGGACCTTTCAGTCCGCAGTCCGACACTCTATCCACTGAGCCAAACCGGTTCGGCAAGAATTTTTTTAAAAAAAATATTTTTATTGATTTCAGAGAGGAAGGGAGAGGGAGAGAGAGATAGAAACATCAGTGATGAGAGAGAATCTTTGATTGGCTGCCTACTGCATGCCCCCTACTGGGGACCAAGCCAGATACCTGGGCATGTGCCCTGACTGGAATCTAACCATGATCTCCTGGTTCATAGGTGGATGTTCAACAACTGAGTCACATGGGCCGAGCAAAAAAGTTAAACAGCAAGCGACGGATTGGAAATTACATTCAGAATATAAGTGTTTCCACATCTACACATTGATAAGGAAATAAGTACAAAGAAAATGGGCAAGTGATTTGGATCAAGATTCACTGAAGAAATACAAATGGCCAATACACTGATAAAAAGATCCTCAAACTTAACACTATTTATATACATGCAAATTAAAATGAGATATTTTTATTTTTAAAGTTTAGTAATATCAAGAATGTGTGATAATGTGGGGAAATAGGCTCCCTGAAACACTCTCAAAAGGTGATTAATGAAGCAGTTTTGGAAGACAGTTTGGCAGAAACTATAAAATTTTAAAATTCACATATTTTTGACCTAGCAATTATACTTCTGGAATCAATCCTCAGGAAATAGTCACATATGCTCACACAATGTGTTCATTGTTTTATTTTTAAAAATAATAGTGAAAAATGGAAAACACGCTAAAGTAAAATAATTTTCTTCACTTGTTTTCCAAAACACCACAGGCTCCTGGCGTTCTCCCTCACTGGCCACTCAGACTAGATCTCCTTTCTTGGTTCCTTCTAACTCCACCTCCTCATGTTGCAGTTCCCCAGGACTCAGTCCTAAGGTCTCTTCAACTATATTCACTTCCTTGCTGACCTTATCTGGTTTCTTTCTTTTTATTTTATGTTAATTTTTAAATTGATTTTAGAGAGAGAGGGAGGGAGAGAGAAACATCGATGTGAGAGGGAAACATCCCTTGGTTGCCTCCTGCAGACCCCTACCAGGAGGACTGAGCCCACAACTGGGGCATGTGCCCTGACCAGAATCAAACTGGCAACCTTCCAGTTCATGGGACAATGCCCAACTAACTGAGCCACACCGGCCAGGGCTTTTAGTTCACTGATTTGACATACACTGCTTTCCACTTGACAATTTACACTTCCAGCTCAGATTCGCCCTCTGACCTCTAGATTCCCATATCCTTCTGCCTGCTGACTTCTCCTTTTCAGTATCTAGTGTGTATCTTACATGTAATTTGAGAAACAAACTCTTGATCTTCTCTTCAAACCTGATCTCACCTTAATTGTTTAGATCTCAGTAAATCAAAACTTTATCTTTTTAGTAGCTCAGGCCAAAATCTAGGATTCCATTTGAAACCATGTTTCCTCATCTCCTCCATCCAATTTGTCAGCAATTTATACAGCCCTATTATTGGTTGAGCTTTAAAGATATATGAAGAATCTAATCATCTCTCATGCCCCCCATTCTCAGTACTCTGGTCTGAGTCCCCATCGTCTCCTACCTGAATGAGTAAAACAGCCTTGGAACTAGTCTCCCAACTTCCACCTTAACAAAGCAGGGAAAGAGTGATTCTTTTAAAATGAAAGTCAGATCTGGTCTCTGTTGCTTAGAATTCTTCACTGGTTTCCCATCTAAAACAGAGTAAAAAAAAAAGACCTTTTATAATAACTTTTACATCTTAGCATAATTTTTATTCCTCACTCTCTTCTCCCAAACTCCCTCTCCTCAATATTTCTCACCTTACCTACCAACACTCTCCCCAGCTCCTCTACTCAAGTTACTCTGCTCTCCCTTGAAATCTTCAAACCCCTGAGACATAACCTTGACATAGGGCTCATCCGCTTACTGTTCCCTCTTCCTATATTTTCTCACTTATTCCTTCACTGGTTTTAAGCCTTTACTCAAATGTCAACTTCTTATTGAACCCTTTTTAAAAATCCTCAGCTGAGGATATGTTTTTTTATTGTTTTTAGAGAGAGAGGCAGGGAGAGAGAGAGCGAAACATTGATGTGAGAGAGAAACATCCATCGGTTGCCTCTCATATGTGCCCCAACTGGGGATGGAACCCGAAACCTAGGTATATACCCAGACCAGGAATGGAACCTACAACCTTTTGCTGTACAAGACAAAACTGCAACTAACTAAGCAACCCAGCCAAGGCTCATTGAACCTTTCTTGACCAGCCTATTTAAAATTGCACACTTCTTCATTATCATCTAATATAGTGTGTATTTCATGCTTTATGAATTCATATATTTATTTTATGCTTCCTGCAACTGGATTATTTTTACTGCTTTTTTTATTTGGTTAGTTGGATGATTTTGTTTATTATTATTTACTATTGTACATTCAGCCCTTACAATAGTTTGACACACTGAAGGTGCTCAGTAATTGCTGAGTGAAAAAAATAATGAAAGTTCATCAATAGGAGAGTGTCATAAAGCAGTGATCTTTAAACATTTTTGTTCAAATATTCCTTAAAAGAGTGTAGAGAAACTATGACATCAACTTTATTTTAATCATGATGTTTTATTGCAAAAATATGGTTTCTAATGCTTTTAATATTGTGTACATGCCTTAAATACATTTTCATACAAATTTAAGTGTTATAAATTTGCTCATTCAATTTATGCATCATGTCTGCCATATAATCCAAATGGCAATGACAGTTCTTACATTTCTGTCAAAAAATATTTAACTTCATTTCCAATTCAAATAGACAAGTATCTGTCCCAGGACAACCATCTCACTTTTGAAATTCAATTCTAAGTTTTTCCGGTTGCCTGAATGAAATCAATGTTACCCCCTCAATGTTTTGGTCCCTTACCCCAGAAGCTATTCATTCTCTATTTGTCCTTTGATTTGCACCCCCAAATATTTTCTATCTGAAGGCTATTATTTACTATTTTTATTTATTATTATTCCATAGTAAATAATATGAATTGGTGAGAGGTATGTTTTCTTTTACTGTTAAGTAGGATAATAATAATTGACTGATTATGAAAATGAACTGAGGAAAGGAGACCTCTCAGATCACATGCAAATTCTCAGGCTAATCAATTTTAGGAAAAACTGTACTTGAAAGTTGAAGATCTGGAAATTAAATTTTTCTCCATTCACATATATTTTTGGAAAGTCTTTGTACTCAGACACTCATACCCAAGTCTAAAGATAAATTTTACTGTAGAATTCTATGCAATAGTAATTTTTTTAAAAAGGTGTATAGGTATGAAATGCAGAAATTTCTAAGAAATAATTTTAATTAACAACAGCAAATTGCATAACAATGTTTCCCATTTATCTTTGAAATAGGTATTTAATTTACTTGAGTTTGCATGTCCACTTATAAAAGAGACTGTAAGAATGCATACAGGGCCCCTAATGGTGGGTGCCTTTAAGGAGGGATGGAGGTGTGGTAGTTAGGGGACATGAGAAAAAGATATTCATATTTTGCTCTGCTAACTTTGCATAATAAAATAAATTTGTAAAAATTCCATGTCAGTTAAGAAAAATTAATTAAAATAAATTAAAATTGATTTAAAAAATACTAACAGACTCATTTTATAGTGCAGGTATAATCTTTAAAACTTTCGCTTTTAGAACAGTTTGTAAATACTATAGAATATTACAAATAACAATAAAATAAAAGTTAGTTACAACAAACTCTTACTTCCCACTTCCCTTCTTATGTTGATCTTTTCCTATTTGAAACCCTTGATAGTCACTTTTAGCCTTTATCTCTTCATGTGTTTTATCACAGCTCTTTGTGCCTGTATCTGTTTTCCTTACTATGTTCCTTATGGGACTATACCATTTTCATCTTTGCAATTCACATATCTTACACAATGGCTAGGATATAGTAGGCTTTCGATGACATTAATGAATAATAAATGGAAGTGAATGGTCTGTCCTCTTGCTCTCCCCTTTGTCTCCTTGGTTTAAAAACAAAATTTTTGTTATATATTACATGTCTAATGATCTCCTTTATACTTATTGGAAAGTAAATTCCAGACATTTAATATATTTACAGACATTATCTCATTTTTCTTCCTTATTTTGTGGTGAAGAGCCATGGGTAGAATATAGATTTAGCTTACACATAGAGAAGTAGAATCCCACAGACAGACAACAACTTCCTAAATTCGCAGCCATAGACACTGTGACCAGTAGGCTACATGCTGACCTAGCAGCATGAAGACCCATGGATAATTTATACACTTAACCAATGGCTCCTCTACTAGCATATGCAATACTTGAGAGTTAAAAGGTATTTTTTTTTTAAGTTTGAAACTAGGCACTCCACAGATATAACTTAGATATAATGTATTTAATCAGATTTTAGAAGGTTTTTTAAAGATCATTTAAAGCAGCCCTTTATTAGTTCCTAAGTTAAAAAAAAAAAAATCAGAGAAAGGCAACTCAACAGACATCAAAGGAAAAAGAAGAAGGGTTATTTTTATGACATGAACCTGTGCTTATGTGTCCACATTTATTAAAGTGAAAGCAAAATGGAAATTTACAAGAGCAGAGACATTTTTATTTGCGATTAAGTTCTGTTGTGCTTTTTGGGTACTGGATATTTTTAGCAGCATCAGTTAAACCAATATCAACAAAGCAAAATAACAAAGTGAAGCAGGCAAGTGGTAAGAGATTTCAATACCCTTCTATATGCCTTCCTCAGAGATATGGAACTTTTGCTGAATAGAAGCAATAAAGCCATTTCTGAGTTGTAAAGAAATTACTGCAAAGCTTTATGAGGGTTAGGACAATGTTCTAGGTTCCTCATAAGTACTGTGCTTTCCATATTCATTTCAGGTCTATACATGTGAAAATGTAATGTTTTCAGAGACAGAAGTAAATAGAAGGTGGGCCCTTATACACCTTTTGCAGCACTAATGGTCCATTTAAAAAATGATAACATAGTTTTTCTTTATGAAAAAGAAAGCATTACTCAGTTAAAACATAATAATCAGTTCCATATTTTTTAGGAACATATTTCCCTACACAAAAATAAGAAAAAAATCTTAACAGAAGAAGACAGAACATTCAGGGGAAAAGTTCACTTGATAAATGTCAACTTCTAGAAATTTAACGAAATATTTTACACATCAACCAGATCTTCAGATTAAGGTGTGAGTAGAATATTAAAGTCAGAGAAATATTCTTCTAGTAATAAGTTGGAGATAAAAATAGATCTAGGGAAATCCACTCATAGTATATAAATTCTGATACTACACTTAAATGGATTAAACTTCTAAAAAATTATGAGGAAGCAGAAAACAAAACAACAAAAAATAAGAAACACCCATAGAAACCATGAAAATACTCTTCAACATAAAGCAGACAAACAGCTAGAGGTGCCCATACTTTTCTTTGAAGGTCACTGTTACAATATATCACATCAATCCCGAAAGGATATGCATTAAATATAATTCTTATTTCTAAAACCTTTTAGAAAACTAAGGAATATAAATGAATCTTTTCAAGTTCAAGATGACAGATGGGAAATAGGATAAAACATCTTCCCTTGGCACCAAATATATTAAATGAGCAAATTTTGGGTCACATTCAAAAACAAGGATGATAACTCTAGGAACCAGAATTGGAGAGACATTCCTAAAAGAGGAAAGCAAACTGAACACCATCTCAGAGTCTGCTGCTTTACTGGCATGAAGTTGGAACTAGGGCTGTATTGCTCAGAAGAAAATTCGAAGGCTTCTCTGCCCACTAGACAAGTGTAAAGCTAAGCTATCTTCAAGGTTAGAATCTGTACATGTGTGAAGCCACTTCACAGAAAGAAATTCTCACTACAGGATGTGAAAAGAATTCCTCTGTGAATACCCAAGAATCACAAAATGCTAAATTAACTTCAGTATCTTTACAGAGAGACAATAAACTCAATCACCAAAAGAACTTATAACGAAGTAAGCAGAGATAATAATGCAGTCTAAAATGTTTTTCAAAGTAGTATGTTTTATAATTTCAAAGAACCAAAGGAAGTGACTCCTTCCAAAAACTTGTTTCCAAAAGCAAGAACCAAATGTTATGATAAAGAACACGTGCATATGAAGAACAAATGAAGAATGCTAGAAATTAGAAAAAAAATGTACTTTAACTAAACAAAAATGTGCTAAGGACTAAAACATGCTAGGCAAAAACTGAGCTGGGAAATTCCCCAAACATGTCCCAAACATTGAAATTATTAAAAAAATTATGTAAAGACAAGAATAGGTCTGGTATCCTAATATTCAGATTAAAAAAAAAAATGTTTTTGAAGGAAAGAATGGAGAGAGGAAATATTTCAAGAAATATGGCAAGAATTTTCCAAAAGTGAAGAAAAACATGACTCCTAAGATTAAAAGGGCCCGCTAATTGCCAAGCAAGATTAAAAAACAAACACAAGAACACTCTTATAACTAGAAACAACAAAATGAAACCTAACAATAAAATGAAAAGAAATTAACTTCTAAAGATAAACTTTATACAGAGAAGAAAAATAAACTGCAAAGGAATGAGAAATAGACTAACATCAGTAATACTGAATTAAACAAGATGAAGTAGTAATATCTTCATATTATTATGATAAAATAACTTTTAATATAAAAAAATTTGGAGATGAACAAATTGAAAGCTGAGAGACCAGTTAGGAGAATATAACATTTGTCCAGCCAGAAGACAGTGGTATGCTGGACTGAGATTATGGTAGTTGAAACAGAAGCAGATGGATTTGGAGATAAGAACTAGCAGGACTTGATGATTCATCAGAAAAAAAAAAAAAAACAGAACAAGGGGAAAAGAGGATCTTTTAGATTTTAGAACTGAGTAATTGAGTCAGTCTATGGTGATGTAATTTACTGTGATAGGAATAAAGGAGGAAAATATGTTTGGGGCATGGGGAATCAAAGACTTATCTTTGGGAACTATTTTTTTAAAAAATCTTGATTTTGAAAGTATTATATATGTCCCCCTTTTCTCTCCATTGACCTCTTCTAGCCCACCCCTGCCCTCACCCAAGGTCTTCATTACCCTATTGTCTGGTTGGTCGCTTCCCACCCATCCACCTTCCTATGTCTTCAGTCTGAGATTTCACAGTCTGTTCCATGCTTCTATGTCTCTGGATATATTTTGTTCATCAGTTTATTTTATTCCTTAGATTCCACATATGAGTGAGATCATGTGATGCTTGTCTTTATTTGACTGGCTAATTTGGCTTAGTATTTTGGGGACCCTTTAACCAAAAGGAAATATTTTGACTCGTTATGTTGATTCAAGGCTAAACAGACTGCCACCACACTACTGACTCACTCAAGGGTAGAGAGTAGTTTCTTTTTTAAGACTTTATTTTTTAGAGCAGTTGTAGGTTTACAACGAAATAATGAGGTCATGTTGTGCAATGCTTAAGCCGAAGAATGTGCTTACTGGCTCAGAGCCTTCACATCCAGGCTCAAATCTGACCTAATCTTTGAATAAACCTAACTTCTGTCACACCTTCACATTTTTCCTTTAGCACTGAGTTCTACTTTGTTTGTACAATATTGCTTTATGTTTCTTTGGCCTAAGTTTTCTTGTAAGAGTCTTAAATTGTTTTGCATTTGAACTTTAATGAAACTGTTCCTTCACGAGTTTATTTATTTGCTCATCAGCAGGTATTAATTCATCATCCAAAACACTTATTTGGGATTTTACAATGCACTGCTGAAAATCAGGGAAATATGATGAAAAAAGTGTAATTTATTGGAGGCTTCAGGTATCATCATAATTTTCAGAAGCAGAAATGAGAGAAAAACATTTCCGGCATTCTCATGCAACTCCAAGGAGATTGATTCTAGAACATCAGATTCTTCCATGAAGTACCTAAATCTCAGTCACTAATTTTCACTCATATGAGTAGAATAGTCTCTATTTGTGTCATGGTTTTGCCATTTATCCATTTGAAAAGATTGCAATGTTTTTTGTTTGTTTGTTTTAAATTTTACTGATTTTTTACAGAGAGGAAAGGAGAGGGATAGAGAGTTAGAAACATCGATGAGAGAGAAACATTGATCAGCTGCCTCCTGCACACCCCCTACTGGAGATGTGCCCACAACCCAGGTACATGCCCTTGATCGGAATCGAACCTGAGACCTTTCAGTCTGCAGGTGAACGCTCTATCCACTGAGCCAAACCGGTTAGGGCAGATTGCAATGTTTTAATTCTGCCTTATTTTGAGGATTAAGTAATAAAAAATGTCTTCAGAAAATCATTATTCTATAAAAGGCATAATTTTGTTGTAAATATTCATGGTTATTGGTTATTTTCAGCACAACTGAAAATAGACTCTGAAGAAATCATAGCAGAAATTGTATTTTAAAATGCACTTGACAGTGTGTGGCCTTGTTAAATTTTTATTATTGTCTCAATAATACAAGTTCCTTTAATGCAGCTCTTACACATAAAATCAATAGTGATCTACAGATCTCTAATATTTATAAGCTAAGTAGTTCATCTCATTATTCAGGATGAATAGGAACACATCTTCCTGGAAGAATGTAACCCTTTCAGCTCTGCTCTAAGTCTTAACCAACTGCCACTGGAAAGGCCTCAATGAAGATTTAAAAGACAATCTTTCTGCCTGTAGGTGGAGCCACATGAATGCAATTCTAAAAATTAATTAATTAATCGATTAATTCAACCTTAAATCATTCTCAAGCGGATTCATCTCTTTCTCTCTCTCTTTACTCTCTTCAGCAGAGAAGCCTCTTTACCATTCTTCGGATATTTCTTTCTCCTTTATTTTTTTGTCTCTTTGTTTCTTTCTCCACATGGCTCTTGTTTCTTCTTTCTCTGTCTTTTTCTTCCTTCATAATTAAAAGAAAAATTATAGAAATATATACTTTTTTAGTACCAAACTATCAGAGTAAGAATTTTATATTGGGAGGGTGATGTTGTAGTCTCCAATCCCTTTTGCTTGGGATTCTAGGACCAAAGTCTTAGGGATTTCAAGATTCATCAGAAATCTTGCTTTCCCATTTGACCAGGGATGTAGCAGGAGTCTTGAGAAAGAGTAGTTATCTTTTTACCTTTTCTAAAAATATGTCTACTGCTTTCTGCCCTGTCAAGAAGGTGTTTTTTCCTCTTTGCAATCAATACACTGCATATAGCTTTTCTTGTCAATGCCATTTCACAAGACTCTCCCCTTTTCTCAAAGAAAAAAATAATTTCTGGCTGAAGTGGTGGTGATGGTAATTCAATTCTTTGCTTACCAAATATTTCTTAAGCACCTTCAAGTACTATCATTTTATGTTAGCTCTTTTTCTCTTCTAACAGCTATTAAATCGGTGGGGAGCAAAAGAAAGGAACAAAGGGTGACTAACATAATACGAGAGAATTAAAAACAAATATCCCCATTTAAAGTAAAAGGAAGGGTAAAGTCAGAAAATGTCCTTTCTCATATAACCCTTAATTATATGAAATTCATCACTTTGTTTTCCTAGAGAAGTCATAGAATTCTCCTGATCTCCAAACAAGAAAAAAAAAATCAGAATTTTCATATCTTCAAGGCTGACATTTCATTTGACTTTGTGGCAAGTTATTAAGGAAGTGGAAAGCATCATCTTGGTTCCTGAGGAACTTAAAACTGAAGTGAAGGTGGAACCGACTCCTTCGGGAAAGCAAGGGACACAAAGGCTATCACAGAAACATTGCACACATCCTTATACAACTGTGATTGTGCAGAGATAGACTCAACCCACAGAAACAGCCCTAGCAGGTCCAGGAAAAAAGTGGTTTGACTTATTGGACAGGAAAGTGGGCAGCATGCCATGCAAAAGGGAGGGCTCAACTGCATCATGGACATAGAAAGGTAAGCAATTTGGTCCTAATAGAGAATATGAGTTGGGACAAAGCAAGATATTTTGGAGATAGTAGGAGGTAGGAGGAAGGAAAAAAACAATTATACTTTTAGGGTGATTCAAGTGGCAATTTGGAAGTCTACAGAAGAAAAATCTTTCTTTTACATTTTATTAGGAAAATGTTTAAACTTGCATCAAAATAGAACCTCTATGTGCCTATTATGTACCTGCTAATAAATATCATTTTGCCAAATATTTGAATGGGTGTTATTGCTACTGAATGCATGAGTTATTTTATCTCTTCTGAGTGGTGGTGTGTATTTGAATAGATTATCAGAAAAGAATCATGGAGTTTCATGCCAGAAAGGGCTTAGATATTCAGGGTTAAGACAAACCAGTTCTGCTTTTAAACCAACTTCCCACACATCAGAAACAGGAACAACCTGGGAAGTCCCCAGGAGTCAGGTTTTTTTATATGAAGCTCTTGCCACAGGAGCTGACATAAGGTATGGAAGAGGCAAGCCTTCACGCAGACAGTGCTTCTCACTGAGCACAGATTCAAATGTAGTTTGTACCTAAAGAAGCCAAGTATTCTTGGAGAATAGAACCCGCAATAAGACTCAGACAGTAACTATATTTCAAACACTGCAAGTGGAAATAACATTTTATAAGACTGTTACACTATAACTGAATATGCTAGAATGGCTGTGTTACATATATTATCCCATTTAAATCTCACCAAAAAGCCCTCCAAACACACCACTTTTTTATTGTTTCCTCATTTTAGTAGTAAGTTGACTGGGGCATAGAACTCTTAAGTCAATTATTCATAGCACACAGCCAGATTTAGGATGGCAACCCAGTTTAGTCTGATTCCCAACTGTGTTTGTCCCCCATACAACCAAGAAAGCAGAGAGAGAAAACCGGGTCTTTCTCAGTATCATGAGGCTCAGGAACCCAAAGCCAGAATGACCTCTACGGGTCTGATGGACCATGCTGAGCAGTGAAGAGTGTTGTGTATTCAGAACAATATGCAGGCTAGACAAGAATGTACCTTCTTCACCAAGAAGACTGTGGACTGGGGATAATTAAAGCTCTACACTTTTTATGTCACTACTTCATGTGCATTTTTTTGGTCTTTAATGTGTTTGGTGGTGAAAGGGAATTTTTCCACAAATAAGACAGAAAAAGACTCAGATAGGTGAGGCTGGGTAGTGGTAGAGTTCCAGGATGCAGTAGATGCGTAGACCCATTGTTGAAGAAAAAAACTAAGAGGTAGAGAGTAAAGGCAGAAAAGAGTGCTCTGTTGTGAGGACAGATTTCCTTGTGGACTCCAAATAGCCTTTGGAAAATGTGAGTTGCCAAAGTGTGATTTTATTACAATTGATGATATTCAAGATTTTGAGTGTAGGGATAACCATTTTTTTAAAGTTATGCACTGAATTGCAGGAGTATTAGAGAAATAATTGACTTTCAAACTTGTGAATTCATGGGTATGGTTAGAATAAGGCTAACATTTTGCAAATTATTTTAAAGAAGAATATTAAGGTTAAATAGTGTGGGTATTATTTTGGTAGACAAAATAAAGCTTACCTAAGCAAGATATTAATTGACAATTAAGGCTAGATTAGAGAAAAGAAATGATGGGGATTTGGTGTGAAAAGGTAGGGGATAAAAGCTAGACAAACTAATGTCACAGTACTGTAGGTCATATGTAAGTGACAGAACTTCCCCATGTCATAAACGGGAAATCTGAGGCCTATAGGAGGAGAGAATCGCCCACTACCACCAAGAATGTTAGTTATAGAGTAACAACTGGAACTTGGGGTTTTGCTTCATAATCTAGTAAATTTTTCCCCCCACTAAATCAGTTCCTTCTTAAAAAAATAAATTTTGGTTTCATATGAATGTTACTAGTCAATTTATTATGTTGTACATTCTTATGTAAACCCTTATTTATATATTATCTGCTGTTTTCAATTTAATTCAAAAAGTATTTGTCTGGAGGATGTTAAATATTTTTTATTGTCATTTGAATGATGTCTATGGGTAAATTCAAATGATTAAAAACATTTAAAAATAGTTCACATAATTAAAGTAAAAGATTTTTGAAAGAATAAAGGCGGGGGGGAGCTATGGGCAGTGCTGCTAATTGATAAGAGTAGGGGCAAAGCACCACAGGGACCCAGTTTGACTTCTGGCCCTACCTGATCCACAGAAGGACTGTAGGCAATGCACTTAAGATTTGTGGGCCTTGGTTTCTATAACAGGAGCAATGAAAACCTTCTTGCAAGATATATTTGAAGATCATAGATCATGACGATCACCAACATAGCTCCTGACACCTAATAGGTATTAAATATGTGTGTGACAGGGGTAACAGAGAGGAGAGGAAGTGCTATGGAATGGTCTCCAGGTCAGAAACAGGAAGTACTTTGATGTGGTGCCAACAGAAAGTGGAAAGTAGGAAGGGAAGGTGGGTGGGGTTTGGGTTTTTAGAATCACTTTCAGAGAAGCCGGTAGATATGTGTATTCTGCTTAAGTTAGCATCCCCATTCTAGAGAGTGAATCACTTTTCTCTCCTTAGAGTCTTTGGTAGTTATGCCACTTCACTTCATATTTCCACAGAAATACTGAGAATTTAAAGGGGATTTCCTAGTGTCTCGGCTTCATGAAACCACAGTGTTGAACTGTTTGGCATCTGGATTATATCAGCTTTCCTTGAATCATAGATCATCTTTCAAATTAATAATATTGTTTCCATGTGGTTATATTTCTCTGCAAAGCAGGACATAGAAATGTAAAGTGCTTGGAGAGGAAGCAAATACATTGTTATGATTCAAGTTTATCAGCAAATTCCTTCCATTTAATGTACATATTCTTAAAGTGCAAATACATTGTTTACATTTGTATAGCTCTTGTGAGTTTGCAAAGTACTTTCACACATATTATTGCATTTACTTTTTGTGGCAATAGTATGAGATAGGTATTCACAGTCTCACTTTCCAGATGAGGCAAGAATAACTCAGAGTTTCAGTGTCTTGTTCAGGGTCGCATAGCTAGTGAGCAGTTGATCCAGATTATCTGACTCCAATTTCAATATAGTCTTCACTCTGTACCTCCATTTTTTATTTCCATTATTCAATATAAGGTAAAACAAGTCTGCCTCTGCCCTCAAAGAATTCCCAATTTCATCAGGGAAGAAAGACACACACACACACACACACACACACACACACACACACACACACACAGGCACATATCCCAGAGTGAAACATCACTACGGGCAAAATATCAGTGTAAGATGCCAAGTGCCTTACAAGTGTTATTCATAGTTAATATGAACAGGAAAGAGATTAAAATCACTACGAGTTGGAGTGGTCAGGGACATATCATAGAGAAGGTAAGAAAAATATTTTTAGAGAGTAGAAAACGAGGCACCCATTTGGGATGACTGTAATAATCAAGTTGTCCTCCACCCACAGGCTCCAACTCTCATCTGTAAACATTCCAAAAGGAATAGGACATTGCATTCTTGGCTAGAAGTGAAATAGTCAAATGAATCATCTGAAAATTCAGGGTTGGAATAGGTTTTCATCTGATTAGTATGAGAGATATTCACATTCATGGACTCCTTGCTGATGGTGTGCCCACAGTAACCAAATCAGTGATTTTGAATACTTTTCACATTTTGGTACCTGGAGCCATACCAGGGTTTGACAAACCAAACTATAACTTTTTCTGAGTCAGTGTGGTAAGCAGTGTAGACAGGGAGCCAAAGGAAAGAGCTTGAATTAGGAATCAGAAGAGCTAGATTATGTCTTTGTGTTGTAGCAACTGTAGGAATATGACCTTGAGCAGCTCACTTCATCTCTCTGTGTCCAGTTTCATCATCTATGAAATGGGCTTAAATGATATCTGTTCATCCTACCTTTTCATGAAGAATAAATGAGACCACATATATTATACAAATGTACACATTATACAATTATATCTACTTATTTCCAAGAGATCCTTTCATAAATTCTCCTCCAACTCTCTTTTTAAAAAAATATGTTTTTATTGATTTCAGAGAGAGGAAGGGAGACAGATAGAGATGGGAGAGAGAGAGAGAGAGAGAGAGAGAGAGAGAGAGAGAGAGAGAGAGAGAGAGAGAGAGAGAGAGAGAGAGAGAGAGAGAGAGAGAGAGAGAGAGAGAGAGAAAGACATCAATGAGGAGAAAAATCATTGATCAGCTGCCTCCTGCATGCCCCCTGCCCCCGGGGAATTGAGCCTGAAACCCCAGGCCTGTGCCCTAATCAAGAATCAAACCATGACTTCCTGATTCATTGGTCAATACTCAACTACTGAGCCACTTTGGCTGGGCCTCCAACTCTCTCTTGCAACTTATCAAGCATTTTTTAAAAAAATGTTTTTGCCTCATCCTAATTCCTGTATATCTGATGTACATAAAGATAACTTTGAAATAATTGTAAGTAAAAACCTAGAGAAAAAATTATTTTCCCTTAATCCTACACATCAATGAAAGTGTGGATTGTCATTTTTGAGCAGGATTCTGTATATTAAATAAGCAGTTGTATAATTTTTAGATGTGTAGGTTGATGAAGAGGGTTGGGGTAGAAGTTGGTGAAAGAAGGGAACAATTAAAATGTAAAGACTAAAAAATATACTTCCCTGAAAACTTGTTAAAATAGATCCATAATAGTCAATGACTGGCTGACACTTTCTATTACCATTCTGCTCAAAATGTGCTATATGGACTGGCCCCATGGAACATCACATGAGAGCTTGTTAGAAATGCGAAGTCCCCAGCTTCAGCCCAGGCCTATTGAGTCTACACTTTAACAAGAGCCCAGGGTGATTTTTATGCATATTCAAGTTTGAGGCTCACTAGCCTATGAGTCAGTTTCAGCTACATATGTAATCTGATTCTTGAGGCTATTTTGTTGTAAACAGTATTAATACCTTGCCTGCTCCATACCCCATTTTCCAGTGAAACTCAGAGAAGTTCAGGGACATGGCGAGGTTTGGCCTCTGAAAGATTTAAACATTAACTTTCTAATTCTAAAGTCTGTGTTTCCCCCACAACACCCTTCTTGTGTTCCATTTCGCTCACTCAGATTTTGTATATGAGGACCTATTCTGGAACCAGAGCTGACTGCCCCCCACCCCCACCTGCAGCAATTCTGACTTAAAGATCCACTCATTTATCTAAGGTATTCCACTCTCATAACTTTGACTCACGATGCAAGAAACATCACAGGAGTAGAGGAAGAACTGGTTCCTTTGGTGGCACAGTTAACCTTTTCAGTCTGTGCCAAGGAGATGACAGAAGAAATTCCCATTTCACATTCTTCCTTTTTTGCTTTGATAAGTGAGGTCTTCATGACATCAGACTTTCTGAGATCTTTCCGGAAGTTTATTCTTGGTTGATCACATCATCAGAATACTACTATTATAGAATGACACACCTGTAATTGCTCACAGACAGGTGGCTGACTAGGCTTCTTTTGGGTGCCTCAAGGTGGCTGCTTGGAGCACAGACTCTGCTTACGTTGTAAGGTAAAGGCCTGATCCAATCACTTATGAGAAGTGCTTGGAATATGTTGCTGGATGTCCTCCAACTTTCTCTTTCTTAATAGATTCTCACCCTTGTCACAGAAATCATGCTTGGGATAGCAGTCAACAGACAGTGGTTTGAAAAGTTTCATTAGCAGTGACTTATTTACAGTTGAGAACTGTAGAATTAAAATCACATTCTGCTTAACCATAATACCAATACATGACAAAAAATGATTAAAAAACAAACCAAAAGTGAAAACTTTAAGAAAAAAAATTAAGGTACGGAGATTGTGCTTTGAAGCTTCCGGTATACCAAGTGTGCCAACTGGAACCCTACCCAGATATGAGGCTTTCATGTTCCTTCAGAATGAGCTCAAGTGGCTTTCCAGGGTGAAGAGACCTATACCTATAACATATCGCCCTCTTCCTGTCTACCCTTGGGATGAAGCACAGAAGATGCCAACAGGCTCTAGAGAGCTTTAAGTGAAGATACGTATGGAAATCTTCAGGATATAGCTAGACTCAAGAGTCATTTTAAAATGAGAACTAATGTCCATATAACTGTTTCTGTTAGGTTCCCATCAATGAGAAATTCCATTGTATTCCCCACTAAGTGTTTCTGTCCATCAAGGGACCCCCAGCAGCCCTACAAGATGTAGATAACTGTTGCACTATTGTTCTACAGGTGCCCAAAGATCTTTGCTTATAGTATTCTTTCAGTCTGAAATGTTCTTTTTTTAAAAAAAATATATATTTTGTTGATTTGAGAGAGGAAGGGAAAGGGAGAGAGAAATAGAAACATCAATGATGAAAGAGAATCATTGATCAGCTGCCTCCTGAACACTTCCTAGTGGGGATCCATCCTGTAACCCAGGCATGTGCCCTGACTGGGAATTGAACCATGATCTCCTGGTTCTTTACCAACTTTGGCTTTTCAAATCCCAGACAACATTCAAAGCTTTTTATTTCTGAATTCTTCTCTGATTAGTCAAATCAAATATAACCATAGGTCAGAGCCTATGTCTCTACTGGAGTGCTTGGGTTTTCTGCCTGCTTGAGAGTTATTTGTGTAACCGTCACTCTCCTACTGGGCACATGCTAATCTATTTTACTAGATTATGTTTTTCTGGTTTGTGTGATTTTTCAAGTTCTTATAATAACTATTCCTTGCTCATTCTGAAACACATGGGTGCAATAATAAATCACCATTTGAGTGGGAACAATTCTCTAAAGGTTAAGAAAGAAATCTCAGGCCTTGTTTATACAGTTTGGAGTAGGCAAGCCATGATTATAGCCCTCAAACCCTGTGTACTCTGAGGTTGCCCGTACACCCCAGAGGCTGTATCCAAACCTGTAGGACTTGTTCTCCAGCCTCTATGAAAAGAGCTCTTCACTCCAAAAAAAGGTGCCTCCCTTTCTCGTTTCATAAAACCTAATATCCTGCTCTCACACAACATAGATAGGTGCATTAGACTTTAAGAAGATTGTTTTTATCTTTAAGAAATTAGTATTTGATATAAGAAAAAAATCATGAAAATTAAAATAATAAATTTAAATTCTATTATAAATTCTATTATTATCTATAAATAATTATATTTTTTATTCCCATACTGCTATACAGATGAAAGCATCTGAACAGTTTCAAAAATACACACAAAAAACTAGTCTTTTTTCTATGACTGAGACTCACAAAGAAGCTGGCTTGTAAAGTTAGGTACTGAAAAAAACAAAACTCCTAACATTTAAAAATTCTGTAAGGGATTCTAATGAGAGAGAAATAGAGGAGTGATCTTTGAAGTATCCTGATATTTAAAAGGTAAATGAAAACATTGGAAGGAGGAGGTTAAAATGACGAAATATTGCTGTACAGGAAGGAGGTATATGGGAATACTCTACCCCCAATTCAATTTTTCTATGTATCTGAAACTTCTCCAAAAACATTACTAAAGTCTTAAAGTCTTTCTGGATACTGCCAAATGTCCCCTGGAAGGCAAAATTTCCCTGGCTAAGAACCACTGCCTTATACTTGTTAGAAATGCAAGTTGTGGGCTCCACCCCAAACCTACTGAATCAGAAACTCTGGGGGTGGGCTTAGCCATCTGTGTTTTAACAAGCCTTGTAGCTCATTCTGACGCAGCTTGCTGTTTAAGAGCAACACTAGTCTTATCTACTCCTCAAAGCAAGTGTATCCCATGGGATATAGACTAGTATTCCTTAGTGGGACCATGGATTTTTTATGCCAGAATCACCTTTGCTGTTTATTAAAATAGAATCGAGAACCTCACCTTAGAGTTTTGAATCAGGATCTTAAAGAAGATATGAAGATGAAACTGGCGTGGAAAGCAGGGATCCAGCATTTTTGTTGTTGTTATTACTACCATTTTTTAATTAAGCACATCTCACCGACTCATGTTCACAGACGTTTGAACATCACTGACTGGTATTGCCCCTTTGGATTTTATTCATATTACTAAGATCCCAAGTTCTGACTTTCTTGTTTCCAAAACAATTTTCTGATGACAAGTTGGCTTCTTGTTTGTATCTACCTACAGCAGTGTTTCTTAGCCGTGGTAGCATTTTTGAAGCACCTGGGAGCTTTTAAAATATACCAATGCCAAGTCCCCACCCAAGACCAATTAAATCAGAATCTACGGGGGTGGCACTTTTTAAAGAGTCCCAGAGGATTCTAATATGCAGCTAGGCTTGGAAACCACTGTCTATGGTAGGAAACCACACTACTCTTACCCAACGGTAACATTCCAGTAGGTTGAATGCTTACATATCTCATTACAAATTATTAAGGTAATATAGATGTTTGTATTTCATGCTCTTTTTACGTTTCTTTAAAAGCATTCAAGTTCTGCCCTAGCTGGTTTTGCTCAGTAGATAGAGTGTTGGCCTGTGGACCGAAGGGTCCCAGGTTTGATTCCAGCCAAGGGCACATGCCCAGTGTGGGGCGTGCAGGAGGCAGCCAATCTATGATTCTCTCTCATCATTGGTGTTTCTATCTCTCTCTCCCTCTCCCTTCCTCTCTGAACTCAAATAAACATATATTTTTAAAAAAGCATTCAAGTTCTGAGGACCATGGATAAACACCAGATCCCAGAATGCAGTGTTATAAGTGGGATAGTCTCCTTTTTCCCACACATCTGCTGGCCTTTTCTGTATTCTCCCTAATATTCTTTTAAGGCTATTTTCAGAAATTTGTTCAGTTAATTAAAATAGAAAAATGGCTGCAAATTTCTATATTCAAAAATAAAAGCACTTGATTTTAATTTAATAATTGGAAGATCTTACTTCCAATTCATAGAAAATCTGAATAGGAAATCGGATATAAAGACAAACCAAACACCAATATAGAAAAATTTAGACTAACCAAAAGGATGGGCAGTTTATATAGAATAATTGCCTGTCTCTTCAACAAGTCAATATTATAAAAAACAAAATAATAAAATAATATGACATTAAAAGGGAGAATGCTTTCAATTTAAAAAGACTTAGAAGATATAACAATCAGAGGCAATGCCTTGATTGAATCCCAGTTAGACAAACCAACTATAAATGAAATTATTGCAGCACTTGGAAGAAGTTGAATATGATTTTGGTATTAGGTGATGTTAAGGAATTACTTGTAATTTGTTGTGTGGTAATGATATTGTGGTTATATAGAGAAGTATTCATATTTTTTTTAGAAATGTATAACATGGGGAAAATGCTGTGCTATCTATGGGTAATTTACACTACTTCAGCCAAAACAAAAAGAAATCAATGATGCACATACAGCAAAGTATTAACAATGATCTAATCTAGATTATGGACCTAAAAGTACTCATTACAGTGTTCTCTTTCTGTTTTTCATTTGCTTGGAATTTTTCTTAGTAAAAAAATGAGGTGGCAAAAAGAAAAATAGACATAAAAGCAGTTTAGGAAGTGGAGAAACCTCTGGAGTGGGAATAAAACCACCTGATGTGTTGGATATGGCAAGTGAGGGTAGGAGAGGAATCATGGATGACTCCTAGAATATTGGTCTGAGCATCTGGGTAGATGATGGTACCATTTACTAAGATAAAGAGGACTTGGGAGTACATAGCTTTGGAAAAAAGAATTCTATAATTTTATTTTAGCTATGTTAAGGTTGAGTTGGTTGTTAGACATCAGAGTCTAGTTTTTGAGTTTAGGCAAAGTCAAGTTGGTTTATTCTAGCTAGAGAGAAAAATAAAATTTTGATAAGCTTACTTTCTTCTGAAATAAATTCAGTCTGGGCAGTAGAAAGAGATATATGTGGCAAAAAATGTATTAGTCTAAATCAAAAGTCGTAAACAGGTGACCCAAGGACATGTTTTGTTTGGAATTCAAAATGTTTTTAAAAATTAGGATCTCACATCAAAATACTTCTCTTAAAAAACAGGAAGGCTAGGAAATATTGGCCTGATGTCTCTACAACTGACCCTCCCTACATTTTCACAGACTTCACTATTCCCTGTTGTATTGCTCTTGCCCAGTCTTTATAGGATTTTGAGTTCATGGCACTTGAACTAAATTCTGTTCTTCACTCTGCCACTTATGATTATTGACATTTTGCAGTTATTTCCATTTCTGAGCCTCGGGTATGCAATAATAAAATGTGTGCTGTGACTAGCTCACAGGGTTCTTTTGAAAATCATATACAATCATGGATATAGAAGCATCTTGCATTGATAATGTACTCAAAAACTATAGACTATTACTTCTTTTGAAATATCAAGAATTGAGATTATTGATTTATAACTGCACAATGAGAGCTGAAAATACTTAAATTTAATTATTTAGGTATTTGGAAAGGTTCAAATTTCTTGTGGAATAAAGTCAATTTAAAATAAAGTGGAAATGGGGAGTAAGTGGCACCTTAAGTTGAGAAGAGGAAATTCTTTGAAGGAAAACATACCCACAAAATACTGAGAATTTAAAGCATTTGAGTGGGGGAAAGATTAAATGTGAAAAGAAAAACTGGAAGAGCAGAGGAATGGGAATCAGAAACCATAGATTCCTTGAAAAAAAATGTCTTTATTGATTTTAGAGAGAGAGGAAGAGAGAAACATTCATTGGTTGTGATAGAAGTTGCAAACTGGGTATGTGCCCTGACCAGGAATTAAACCTGCAACTCTTCGGTGCACAGAACAACACTCAACCAACTGAACCATATCAGCCAGGGCAGAAACTATAGACTCTTGTCCTAGCTTCATAACTTCTCCTCTGTGTGAACTTACAAGTGGTGATAAAAGGAAATAATGCTTACTAAGTGCTTCACACACATCATTTCACTTAGCACAAGATTCTTATGAGATCGATAGAGCTAATCTCCCTATTTACACATAAGGAAGTTGAATTAAATAATCTACCCATAGTTACACAGATAGCAAGTGTGAGAACTGGATGAGTCATTTTACATCTCAGTTTTTTGGAATAGAATATGAAAAAATAACTTTATTGTATAAAGATTTTTCCAAAGTGCTATAGAGATGTAGAGAAGCTATTATTAACACCAAAAAGGAACTGCAATTTTGTATAATTCATGTAGACTACCTGTAATATGTGATTTAGCAAACTAAGGCATTAGGTTTATCAGTTTAAGAAAATACTAGAGGCCTGATGCACAAAATTCGTGCAAGGGGCTTGGCCCTCGCAGCCCCCACTTCGTCCAGAATGTTGTTCGGATGGTCATTCTGCTGTCAGTCTAATTAGCATATTAGCTCTTTATTATATAGGATATGCATTGATATTAAGCTGTTTAATATTTTATCTTAACCTGGTTAATATATGCATCTACTGAAAATGTATATTCCAAACATTATTTTACAACTATCTTTAGCTAATGCAACCTGCAATTTCTTTGCCCATCACCAAGACACACAGTTAGGCACTCCCCATGTTTTCACTGTTGTTGCTGAGGCCCCACATATGTTGTACAAATGGGATGTAATCGCCTCAATCTCCACAGCATCTGTTTCATGCTAATATGTCTATTATTTTGGCACTCCATACGTTTTACAAGTTGCTATCCTGCTAGCCCATGGAGTGAACTTTGAAAAGCCAGTATTCCTCTTGTGGTCTTAGTCCATCCATCTATAAAATGCGAGGGTTGGGCCAAGTGATCTCTAAGTTCCCTTGCTTCTCTGACATTCTGGAACTTTTGAAATGTAGGTGTAAAATAAAATTGTGCCCTCTCATTGTTATAAGTAGAGTATGAGTTGAATTCCTCATTAAAAATAAACAAGTCTCAGAGTTTCCAACAGGACTAGAAGGACAAAGACAAACCACAGGTTCCTCATTCTTATTTATGAAGTCAATAGCTAATGCCTGAATGCTGGCCTTGTATGTTTTACCAGCCCCAAAATGCTTTACCTGAATGGATGGACTGAATGCTAACCAGGAACTCCGGCTGTGCAGAGTGAACCCTGTCTGATTGCATCAGCAGGGTGGGCTGGGATGCTCGATTCAGTTCAGAGTAGTCATTCAACAGTTCAGTGACACATAGAGGTCATGGACTTCAAAGCGAACACTGAATGCAGAGATGAAGGCCTGTGCAGAATGGCCCAGTTAATGAACACACTTCATAATCTCACGGTGCGCTGATTCTCCCAGACATGGAGCCTTCACCTAAGGTCCCTCCCTGATTCCTCAGCATGTTTAACTGAGTATTTTCCTTTGCGTAATTGTTTTATGATTAGAGAACTTAGCAAGAGACTAATCCTCATTATGTTGAGGCACTTTGCTCCATTATTTGCAAAGCCCTTTTCACATCCATTACTTCATTTGTCATCTCACTGCACCTGTGAGGTACGCAGGGCATATACAATGACCTACACCTCAGAGACAGGGAAACAGAGTCAGAAAGGAATAAACTGCCCCAAATTACATGGCTAGTAAGTGGCATATTCATTCCTGCCCAGTGCTCTTTCTTCACCCTGACAGTGGGTGTGTTTTTAAGCCTATGCATCTTTTGTGCACTCTAGAGGAAGGGGTATAATTTCTGCTTTTATATGATGCATTTCATAACATTTGATAATGGCCATTTTTTGCTCTCTTGTGCTTTGGCTAATGTAAGTGCTATGTTAGTGTCCATGTAGCTTCTTTTTATATGCAGTGGTTTTCAAGCAATGTTCTGTGTAACAGGGGATTTCAGAGGCTTTTGGAGGATCACCACAGTGTGGTGATGGGGAGAGGGATAAATAGGTTAGAGTCCCAGGGTTAGAAAACTGCTACTCGCGAGCCACATGTGGCTCTTTGGCCCCTTGAGTGTGGCTCTTCCTAAGCCTTAGGAGTGCCCTAATTAAGTTAATAACAATGTACCTACCTATATAGTTTAAGTTTAAAAAATTTGGCTCTCAAAAGAAATTTCAATCGTTGTACTGTTGATATTTGGCTCTGTTGACTAATGAGTTTGCCGACCACTGGTAGAGCATAGGCTTCACCTCTGCTCCAACTGGAACATTCCTTTTTTCATCTGTTTTACATAGTGAGCAAAAAGGCCTTAGCAAACATGTTTGAAAACTACAGTTATCATGTTCTTTTCTAAAGGGGCCATATTTATTCCAGCAACAAGCTCTAAGCAGGTGGCAGGAAAAAGCATCAAGCAGATCTGTGTTAAAGCCTAACTCTCTGGCTTTGAATGAGCCTGAGTGACCTCTTCAAGCCTTAGTTTCTTGTAGGGAATGCTAATAACAGCACCTTCTAAATTACTTTGCTAGAGCTATAGAAACAGAGCTTAAACAACAGAGTTACTGTCTCACAGAGATGTCAGCAGGGTTGGTTCCTTCTGAAGCTATGACGGCAGAACCTGTTCCAGGTTTTGAAATGAAGAGTCCTTATGACTCTGATTCAACTTAGTTTTGAAGCCTAGAAATCATTCTCTTTCTCTCCCATCCCACCAGACACTTAGCCTCTCCCTCTGATAATCAGCAGTTCCTCTGAGGCAGCAGAAGAGAGTAGCTTGAGCCTGATTAATGGTCACAGGGTCTTGCAGGCTAAAGACATCTTGACCTAAGTTATGTTTCAGTTTCTGAGCCCTAAGGTGAAACAGTGCACTGGCTGCTTTCCCATGAAACCAGACAGACCCCACAGTTGTCCTCAAGACCTGAAGAAATGATTCATTACCCTTACCTCACCTCTGACTAATCAGCTCCCAGTATGACCTTGAACTTCTAACCCAGGGTGCCTTGTGATTTTGCCCTGTATAATCTGTAAGCTACACACCATTGGGGTGTGGGGATTTTAGAAGCAATAGCTCCCACCTCCAAATTGGCCAATTCAATAGTAAACGAATTTTTTCTTTCTGTACTGCAAACTCCTGTTTGTGCATCTATTTGGGCCAGTGATGTAGGGAGGCATACTCAAGGAAAAATGTGGGAGTTCTGGTAACAGTGTAGATGGTTGTATTTTCCCTATGTCATTTCATATTGTCTTCCATCTAAGGGTGACTGTTTGTGTCTAAATTTCCCCCTCCTTTTTAAAAATCTTCACCTGAGGATATGTTCTCATTTATTTTTTAGAGTGAAAGGAAGGGAGAGAGAGAGAGAGAAACATCAATCAGTTGCCTCCTGTATGTGCCCTGACCAGAGATTGAACCTGCAACCTTTTGGTGCACAAGACGATGCTCCAACCAACTGAACCACCCAGCTAGGGCACAAATTTCTCCTTTTTAATAAGGAAACCAGTCATGATGGATTAGTATCCAAGCAAATAGCCTCATCTTAACTACTGTATTTTTCTGTGTACAAGACACTGTTTTGTTTTGTTTTTTTTCTAAAATTGTTAGACTGAACATTGAGGGGTGTCTTATACACTGAAGTCAGCTGAGGAGGGAGCTGCGCCAGTGCGTAGCTGACCATGCCTTGTCAAACAGGCTTCCTCTAATCACGAGCCTTGTTGTTACTAACGTCAGCTGATACCATAATTGGAGGTGGAGGTGGAGAGTGTGCAGATGCAACAGGGACCCTAGCATTCTGAGCCCATAAAGATGTCAAAAAATAAAAAATATAAGTACTGGTAAGTGATTGTTTTACTCTGCAAAATTCAAACTGAATGTAATCAGCTATGCAAAAGAGCATAGAAATAGAGCTGCAGAGAGACAATTTAGACTTCCTCCCACTGAGTATATGATCAGACAATGGAGAAAAGAGGAAGAACAACTCCTTAAGATGTCAAAAAAGAAGAAGGCCTTAAGAGGAAAACCAGCAAAATGTTTAAAATTGATTTCTTAATTTGGGGTTGGAAAATGGGGGGCATCTTATACATAGAAAAGTACAGTGTAATTACATCTGCCACAACCCTATTTCCAAATAAAGTCACATTCTGAGGGACTAGGGGTTATGATGTCAACATGAATTTTAGGTAGACACAATTCAATCTTTTGATGATAATTAGATAAGGTTATGTATTTAAAGTGCTTTAGAGAGGATCTAAGATATAATAGCTATTTAACAGCATCTGCTTCCTGCCTTTTGTGTGATATAAGCTGTACTGATAATGTTTTTCCCCAAAACATTTCCTCTGTTCCTCTTTGCTATGTTTCTATTTGTACCTTCCCCAGTAGCCTCATACTATGACCTCTTGAGGCTACTTACCACCTCTTCACATTTCCAGGGGAATTTCGGAAACACAGGATGAGGTTATGTAAGTAACAAACTGTACTGTTCTTGAGAGATTATCCTATGAATGAGCACCAGACTGATTTCTCAGGATCATTGAGTTCCCCCAGCTCTCTTTTACAAAGCAGGGATTGGCCACCTTGAACTCAATCACTGCAGTGTGTGAGGAGACCCTGGGCATCTAGAAAAGCAGTTGTAAATTTATCAAAATGTCTCAGAGAAGCAACATCAGAACTTTTTGAGAAAAATTCGTAAACATGTCTGAACATGAGGGAGTGGTTTGAGCTGCAAATGCCAGATTGGGAAGAAAGAACATTTCTAATGGAACAAAAGTTCACTGGAACAAACAAAGGAGGGGAAAACACAATTGCATTTTTTTCAATCTAAGTTTGTCTAAAACCAACATGTCAGAAGTACCTCCACCAGTCTTTGGTTAGTTATTCTTCAATTGGGATGTTGAAATATGGCAAATCCCCTGGGAACTGAGCAACGTTATTTGCCAGAGGATTGCTTTAAAGTCATGACACGCTTTGAAAGGTCTATGAGTAGTTATTGGTAGAAGTTCTCTTTAAAAAGCTGCACAGATAATAGGCTGAACTATGAGAATTAGGGTCCAGAGGCTGGGCAGATCCAGTCTTCCTCTGATTTGCTGAATATACCTGACAAATGTTAAATAGCCAGACAGAAGCATATCATTATGAGCAGTAGAATTGTTATTTTGCTCCAACTGCATACAGGGAGCCCCAGGACAGAGAGGCAGAAATAGATTCTGGGGTAGATGAATTTTCATGATAAGAGACATATTGAGAAATGTAAATTCCCTGACCCTATGCCCAGGCTGCAGTTGAGATAACTGGTTCAATGAATTGGGGTTCCTTCTGTAAACTTGCCCCAGGGGTCTTGAAATCTTCATGCCTATATCTCTAGATATCTCTGATGAGAGTGGGGGCCTTGGAAAGGCAAGAGAGCTCTTTTTTGATGAAGGGATTGAGTGGGTGAGGTTGAAGCTGGAAGCTAATCTCTTTATGCAGGTGTGTGTGTGTGTGTGTGTGTGTGTGTGTGTGTGTGTGTGTGTGTGTGTTCATGTGCTGACCTGGACTTGGCTAGCTCAGCTGTTGTTTTGAAAAGCAAAACAACAGTTCCTAATTCCCTAGAGCACCATCAGCCAGGGTTCCAGCCCCACGATGGTGGTCTTGGGAATGGCAGCAGACCACCCACACAGAAAAGAAAGAAAAACAATATCTAGCCCCTCAAGCAAGTTTTGAACTTTTAATCTCAAAACATTCAGAAGCAAGAAATCTTTTATAGTTTGTTATCATGCTGTCCTTGAAACAAGCATCAGCATTTTAGAAGGAGCAAACCAAGTCAACATGAAGCCTAATAATATCCAATAGTGTACAGCAGTAACAATGGTAATTTACATTTTTTATCCCTCTTTGAAGCTTTTTTCCCCCCTGTGGAGGTTTCTTATGAGGAAAATGCCATCAGTTTGGAGTGACTTAAATTACTATTTTGAATCTGGCATTAGCACTATTATTTTGTGCATCTACCTTTACTTCTATGAGCCATGTTTTCTCATTAGTAGAAATGAGGCAAATACTGCCTAAGACAAATATTGCCCTCAGGACTGTCTAATCATTTACATATATAATCTATAAATATACATACATATAACTATAAATGTAAATATAATAAACTAAAAATTAGAAAAAAATTAATTGTACTATTACTATGCTTCTGATGTGTACTGAAGTCTAAAGCTTTTCCACACTCTCACCTCACTCTTACCAAAGTGTTTGTGAGGGAGGATAGCAAAGTGTAGTGGTTCTCAAACCTCAGTGTTCCAAACTAAAACATCCCAAATTAAGATGCCTAAGCCATAGCTCCTGAAATTCCCATTCTGTAGCCTTGGGAAAGGTCCAAAAAACAGATTAATTGATGAATACCTTAGGTAATGTAATACAAGTGGCCTGGATATCACCATTTAAGAAATACTAACACAGAATCTATAAGTTCAGGATTTCAAATTAGAAAAGTCTACGCTTAAATGCCAAAGCCTGAAGTTCCTTGCCATTCACCATTGGGTGAGTTGTTCAATCTCTTTAAGCTTCAGTTTTCTCAGCTATAAAGTGGGAATAATGACACTTAATTTAGAGTGGTTGTTACCTCAGCTTGAAGGGAGGTGATGTGCACAGGAAACTTGGCTCACTGGCTGCCACATAGTAAATGCTAAATCAACAAATGACTATCCTATATAATAAAAGCCTAATATGTTAAGTGTCTGGTTGTCAGTTGGCTGTTCAACCAGTCAAAGCATAATCCTATCTAATAAAAGAGAAACATGGTAATTAGCCGTACCTCCGCTACCCTTCCCATTGGCTAATCAAGGCAATATGCAAATTAACTGCCAGCCAAGATGGCGGCCGGCAGTCAGACAGCTTGAAGCGAACATGAGGCTTGCTTGCTTCAGTGACGGAGGTCTCCAACGTTCCCCGCCAGGCGCTGCCGGCCTCTGAGCTTGCAGTTTGAAACATTGCTACAAATAGAGAAGCTAAACAAAACCCAAGAAACCTGCTTTCAGCCAGCCGGGATCTCAGAGCTGGAGTTGAAATAGTGTTTTGATTATAGAACTCAAACAAACCAGATACCTACTTTCAGCAGTGGAGGCCTAAGAGCTGGAGCCAAGCCTCAGAGCTAAAGCTGGCCCAGAATAAAAAAGAAAAAAAAGAAAAAAAGGAGCAGTTGGGAGCTTCAGTCACCCGCCAGCCTGAAAACAGCCCTCAGCCCCTCACCCAGACTGGCCAGGCACCCCAGTGGGGACCCCACACTGAAGGGTGTGTGACCAGCTTCAAACAGCCATCATCCCCTCACCCAGGCTGACCAGGCACCCCAGTGGGGACCCCCACCCTGATCCAGGACACCTTTAAGGGCAAACCAGCCGGCCCCCACCCATGCACCAGGCCTCTATCCTATATAGTAAAAGGGTCCCCACTGGGATCAGCACCGGGATCAGCGTGACAGGGGGCAGCGCCCAAACCCCCTGATTGCCCTGTGGCTCTGTGTGTGACAGGGGGTGGGGCCACAACCTCCCTATCCACCCTGCTCTGTTCGTGACAGGGGAAGGCACCCCAACCCACTGATCAGCCCTGCTTTATGCCTGATAGGGGGAGCTCCCCAACCCCCTGATCGCCCTGCGGCTCTGTGTGTGACAGGATGCCGTGCCCCAACCCCCCCCCCCCCCATGGGCCCTGCTCTATGTGTGATAGGGTAGAGCCATAACCTCCCCATCGGTCCTGCCCTAAGTGTGATAGGGTGCGGCGCCCCAACCCCCTGATCTGCCCTGCTCTGTGTGTGACAGGGGGTGGTTCCCCAACTCCCCTATCGGCCCTACTCTGTGAGTGACAGGGGGGAGCTCCTCAACCCCCTGATCGGCCCTGCTCTGTGCATAACAGGGGGGAGCTCCTCAACCCCCTGATCAGCCGTGCTCTGTGCGTGACAAGGTACAGAGCCCCAACCCCCCTGATGGGCCCTGCTCTGTGAGTGACAGGGGGCAGCACCCCAACCCCCTGATTGGCCCTGCTCTGTGCGTGACAGTGGGTGGCGCCGCAACCTCCCCATCGACCCTGCCTTGAGTGTGACAGGGGATGGTGCCCCAACCCCCCAATCAGCCCTACCCTGAGTGTGACTGAAGGTGGCATCACAACCTCCCAATCCACCCTTCTCTGTGCATGACAAGGGGCGGTGCCCCAACTCCCCAATCAGCCCTTCTCTGAGCCTGACCAGGGGCTGCACCTAGGGATTGGGCCTGCCCTCTGCCACCCGGGAGCAGGCCTAAGCCAGCAGGTCATTATCTCCCGTGGGGTCCCAGACTGCAAGAGGGCACAGGCTGGGCTGAGGGACCCCTCTCCCCCCCGAGTGCACAAATTTTTGTGCACCGGGCCTTTAGTATACTAATAATATGCTAAGGCTGCTCAACCGCTTGCTATGGCATGCACTGACCACCAGGGGGCAGACAGTTGACTGGTTGACCAGTCGCTATGACATGCATTGACCACCAGGAGAAAGACATTCCAACCAGTAGGTGAGCTTGCTGCTGGGGTCCGGCTGATTGGGACTGAGTGAGATGTGCCAGACATTCCCTGGAGATCTCCCGTAGTCCCTCCCCAGCTGGCCAACCTCCTGTGTCCCTCCCCGGTCCTGATCGTGCACTGGTGGTGTCCCTCATCCTGGCCTACACCCTCCCACAATCTAGGCTGAGGGAACCCCCACAAGTGCACAAATTTTGTGCACTAGGCTTCTAGTTTTTTTATAAATCCGAAGCCTAAATTCTGGCAATCTTTTAAAAGATTTGCCATCTTGAAAGAATCTAAATTTATTCCCAAGTGGAAGAATCAATAGGACTATTTTACTTACAATATTGAAGCACAATAGTATAATTAGTTTATATATATATATTTTACATTCAACTCCATACAATTACAATGAAGAATAACAAGTTAATTTGAACATTAGGGCATGACACATTTGTCCTTGAGGAATCTGCAATATTGTAAGTAGAGTGCTGATAAAGGTCTTTGAGACAATCATGTGGGAGTGGTGAAAAAAAAAATTGACAGTCATCATGTATGAGGCAGTAAATATAACCCAGGACTAGGGATCTGGGTGGCTGTGCTCCTGGTGAAAACAGTTCTGTTTTCTTCACAGCAATGTAAGAATCATATGAGAAAATGCAAGTGAAAGCAATTTGAAAATTGTGCAATACTGGGATAATAAGATTGTTATGATGAGGCTTCTGTTCTGAATCCCAGGGAAGATAACACAAAAATAACTAATAGGCCATTTTATAAAGAAAGCCCAGGTTTACGGACTGATCATAGCATAGTCATATGCCACCCACTGTTGAGTGACTGCAAAGCTAGTGTCCACACGGTGAGAATGATAAAGAGCTGATTCAAGAATCAGATAGGAAGCCCAGATTAGGTCATTTTTGAGGTTTGCTCTTATGAAGGTATTAGAAGATTCTAAGACATACCACATCTAATTAGACATTAAAATAATAGCAAAGGAAATTTATTACAATTTTTGCAATTAATCTGGCACACTTTCTAGAAACACATTTAAAGTATAATATGTATTTTTAAAAACTTATATTTTTCAGTTAACTGCTCAATCAAGTAAGAAAACAGAACCAAAATTACAGGCCAGGTTGTTTACCCAATGAAAATTCTAGTCCTCATTATGGCTGTGGGATTATGATTTCCCAGAGCTATCACACCTGGCTGTTTGAGCAATAAATGCCTGTGGCACTATAAGTCAGGTGGAGCATTAACTGGCGAGTCAAGAGAATCAGGAACACAATCTTAAAATGACGTCTTTCCACCTGTATAGGATCAAAACTTGCTCCCCACAAACTAATACAGCTTAATGTGGGTAGAAAAGGAGAAAGAGGAGGCAGCAAGAGGCCCAGAACTGGGAACTACTTTTTTACATATATTATTTCCAAATAGTGCAGCAGGGAATTGCTTAATCTAGACAAGAATATAGAAATCTATACTTTTCATAGGGTTGTGATAATGAATAGCACCTTGGATTCTGGCTTCTGCAGTTACTACTCTTCTGAAACTAATTCTTTCAAATTTTCTTAGGGACCTCATTTGGTCAACTCTTGGTCAATAATTTCCTTGACTAATCCAGATGATGGAAATTTGCTGACCGTTCTTTTCTGTTTAAAACCCTCATATGTGATGTTGTATGTCAATGTTCTCTTCCAGTTTTCTTCTATCGTACAGATAAAATTTTTTCTACTTTGTTAGTTTCTCTTTCTTCTCATACTAAGCCATGATTATTTTCCACAGGATTTGGCCTTCGGCTCTCATCTCTTCTCTCCAAACAATTACCCTGTAGAGATTTAATTCATTGGCAGGACCACAACTACATCAGAGCTCAAGAGATGTCTTCATAATCTCCATAACTGGCCCTGACCTGTACTCCAGTTGTAGATTTCCAAATGTTTGTAAGACAGCTTTTTGTAGATGCTCCATTGTCAACTCATCACCCCTCCTTTCTCCTGCATGCCACCTCCACAGATACAGGCTAGTTTCTTCTTTGGTCTTGGTTTCAATTTTCTCACAAGTTAACTTAGATGGTAGAAGAAATTATTCCAGGTATTAAACGCAGCTTTCAAATTCATGGTGAAAGTTTCTTATAATTTTTTAAAAATCCTTGGCAATTATACATATTTTATCACTTTTATAAGCATATGTGTAAAAGCTCCAAGCTAAAAACTACCATGTATATTCTTGCCAATATTTAAATTCTCTGACAAACTCTGTTAACTTTACTTATTCCAAGATTTGAATGGCCATTATGGAAATAAACCAAGACCAAGCGTCTCAAAAGGGAAAAACTAGCAGCCTATTGATATTAAAATTGATTTTATGCTCTGCCCTACATTTTATATATGCAAACATGAGTCTGTTTTTCAAACTGGATTTGAGTTCCTAGAAGTAAAGATTGATATTTGATTTATTTTTAGTCTCATCTTCCAACTCAGTGCCTGATATTTGGTATATGCTCAGTATTTTTTGAATGACTTCAATTATCAAATGTTAGTCTTTTTTACATATATTATTTCCAAATAGTGCAGCAGGGAATTGCTTAATCTAGACAAGAATATGGAAATCTATACTTTTCATAGGGTTGTGATAATGAATAGAGGATAAAATCCAGTGTCCAAAAATCTTGCAAAGGGAAAAGGAAAGAAGCAGATCCTCTTCTGCCTCTTGGCAGAATAAAGGAAATAGGGCTGCAGTATTGATGAAAGGGCAGAGCCCTTTTGCTGACTGCCTTGGTTTTATGGTTCTGACTGAGAATACCTGGGCAGTGAGTCACAGTTATTTGCAAGAAGGTAGAGAAAAGTTGAGGCAGAGAGTAAATCTTACCTGGAAGTCCTGAAACATTCCACAAAATGTCTTTTTGAGCTCCTTGCTATTGGAATTGTTCAAGCAGAGGCCAGAAAACTGCAGGGCAAGGAAGCTATAGGGGGAGTTGTAGATACTGAATCTTAGATGGAATAGAATTAAGTGGACTTTAAGGCCACACCTATTGTACTTTTAAAAACCAGTTATATTTTAAAAATACAAGTCATATTATTTATTGAGTATTGTGTCAGGGTACTGAGCAAGGTACTCTATATATGTAATTATAGCCAACACTTACATAGCATTTACTATGCACTGAATGGAGATCTTTGGGTGTATATATTTCATAAACCTTTGCACAAGCCTATGGAGTAGGTATCACCTTAAGTTTCATTCTACAGATGGAGAAACTGAGGCACGGAGTGCTCAGCAACTTGTACAAGGATATTCAGCCAGCAAGGAGCAGAGCTGGGATTTTAACCCACAAAGTCTGGATAAAATCATAGTTCACTGCTGCTTTGAGCTTTGCAATGGGTATGGGACAATAGGATTACTAACTCTTCCTTTATAGATGAGAAACCGAGGTGTAGAGTTATATGGTATATGCCTTTGAGGAAACTCTTCAAGTTCCCTGTTGTCCCCACCTGATTCTAGTGCTGCTCACCCTATGCCTGATATCTTGCAAACTTATCTGTACCTCAAACCTCTTTCCTTCCCACACATCCTTCAAATTGCAGCATGATGTCATTCAAAAATCTCCATTGGCTCCTTCTTGTCTGTGATATCATTTTCAAATATGACAAACCTGTGTGGATTTTCATAATCTGCCTCCCTTACCTTTTGAAAACTTATCTCTGACTCTTGAAAACACAGACTCTGTTCCCATTAAGGTAATTTCATCATTGTTCCACTAATAATGAAATTTTAAGCTTGTTTCCTATAAACAATAAAAATAATGTGCCCTTATTAAGGCAACATATTCCATTACATATTCCTCAAATATAAGCTTTTCTTTCTTTCTCTCCCCAATATTCATTTTGCCCCCTTGCCCTCTCTCATCGAATTACTCTTCCTCTACTTCTCATCACCACAGTCTTAGTTCAGACCCTCATCATCTTCATATGAATTACTTCTATATTTCCTGATTGTTCTGCTATCAGTCTTGTCTCCCTAAAAGCCACACTCAACAAGGCGCTAAAAAACCCTCTTAATCATACTAACTTCCTAGTTAAAGTTAAAAGGGTGTGGTCCAGTGGGCCTTGAAAGCCAGGATGGGGATTTGGATACAGAAAACTTTTATATAGGATGTAGTAATATTGGAAAAACTCATGCTTTCTTCTGGACTGTATGACCCAGGATTGTGTTGTAAACCAAGGATAGAATATCAGAGGTGCTTGAGAAGGGACCAAACAAGATATTTGTTTGCTCTAGCTTCTTTTATACTTCATCCCTGCTGTGAGCCTGTCTCTGGAGGAGGTTAGTTTGATAGGGAAAAACCAAGAAGAGCAGAGGAGATGTAAATGGCAGGATGGTAGCATAAAAGAACTGAAAAAAATCATGCCCCATACCTGCATGGGGTGACCTTTAAACATCACAATGAGAGTCTCTGGTCCTTACTGGAGGACACCCTTCCAATACTCAGTTGCAGGGAAATGTGGATTTTGGAATGGTTTAAAAAATAAAGAAATCTGATCAAGTTTCTTTTTGTTTGTTTGTTTTTTAAATATATTTTATTGATTTCTGAGAGGAAAGGAGAGGGAGAGAGAGCTGGAAATACCAATGATGAGAGAGGATCATTGATTGACTGCCTCTTGCACACCCCACACTGGGAGACTGAGCCTGCAACCCAGGGATGTGCCCTGACCAGGAATCGAACTGTGACCTCCTGGTTCGTAGTTGATAATCAACCACTGAGCTGCACTGGCCAGACTTGATTAAGTATCTTGATCCCATGTCTGATCAGTTAAATCTTGTTTCTGTTTCATTAAGGTTCTTTGGCTTCTTCCATGCCCACAAAGTGGATCTTGACATACTTTTTCAGGCATAAACAATCCCTGCCAGATCACAGTTTGAATCCCTCACCTCCATTCCTTCTTATATCTCCATCTGGTATTACAATTACGTATACTAGTATGTTACAATTTTGAAATTGTTCCAGAGTTTTTGGATGTTCTGAGGTTGTTGTTGTGCTACTCTTTTTTCTAATTGCTTTTCAGTTTGGGAAGTTTCTATTGATCCAACTTCAAGTTTGCTGATTCTTTCTTCAGCCTTGTCCATCTACTGATATGTCTATCAAAGGCATTTTTTATTTCATTTAAAGCATTTTCAATTTCTATTATTTACTTTTTATTCTTTGGTAGAATTTCCATATCTGTGTTTACATTGTCCATCTGTTCTTTCCCATTAAAACCCTAATATATTGCCTAGTTTGTATGACTCATTGGTTTAGCATTGGTTTAAGAACCAGGATATCACAGTGCAATTACCAGTCAGGGCACATGCCAGGTTTGTGGGCTCGATCCCCAGCTGCAGGGCATGGCATGCAGGAGGCAGCTGATCAATGGTTCTCTCTCATTATTGATGTTTCTATCTCTTTTCCCTCTCTGAAATCAATAAAATATGTTTAAAAAAACCCTAGTATATTAATCATAGTTATTTTATAACTTGTCTGCTACTTCTGACATCTGGTTCTGATATTTACTTTGCCTCTTTAGCCTTTGTATTTCCTTGCCTTTTGGCACATCTTACAATGTTCTGTTTAAATATGGATATGATGCATCACATGATAGGAACTGAGGTAATAAGACCTTAGTGTAAGGATTTATGTTAGTCTGCCTGGGAGCAGGGCTGGAGTGGGGCTGTTTTCAATATTTGCTATAGTTGTAAGTGACAGAGGCTTCAGATTCCTGTTTTGTCCTTGTTTTTGTCTCCTGTCTTTAAATATATTTTTTTAAAATATTGATTTTAGAGAAGGAGAGAGAGGGAGAGAGAGAGAGAGAGAGAGAGAGAGAGTTTGGAGCTTGATGTGAGAGAGAAACATTGGTTATTTGCCTCTTGCTTGTGCCCCGACCTAGGGATTGAACCCACAACTAGGTATGAGGTGTGAGCCCTGATCTGGAGTCACTACTGTTTGGTGCTCAGTCAGGAGACTCTCCATCCAACCAAGCTGCACTGGCCAGGGCTTTGTCTCCTGTCTTGCCTTTGGGTTTCATTAAGTATGCTTCCTCAGAGAAAGTCTGTGTCTCGTACGTCTTTCAGATGTAGTCCTCTATGCTGGGGTGTATTAGTGTGGTGGTAAAGTGTGGGGGAGTGGAGACATTTGATAACCTTATTATTAAATCTAGGCCTTTTATTGGGTCTTTGTCTCTGGCTATGATCCTCACAAGTGTTTTTTTAGTGATATCGCTCTCCTCCCTCCCTCTCAGGTGATATAGAAAGGGATAGAGTGGAGGGAATAACTTTCCCCAAGTGGAATAAGGCTCTGGTACTCTTTTTCATATGTCTCTTCGGGGTGGTGGTTTGTACTGCAATCTCACTTCTCTGATGGGTCCAAAAAAATAATAATTGATTTTCAAGTTGTCCACGTTGTTCTCATTGTCAGGACAAGAGTGATAACTTCTAAGCTCTTTTTATTATTGGAGTTGAAGTTGTTTGATGTGGAATCCTATAGGAAAGAGACACATATGTGCTGTACCTTATTCATCTTTGCATTCAGCTTTATGCCCAGCAGAATAGAAGCTTGACACAGTGTAAAGTATTAGCGCTGAGTCAAAAGAAAGGAACAAGTTGTCCCACACATCCAGAAACTGGTACACTCAAGTTAATCAGCAGAATCAGTTAATATTCCTAAGAATAATAACTGCATAAATCATAGCTGAGACTTCTACAATGAAAAAGCAAAATAACATTTTTCAGTGTTAGATATGCATTCTTGAATAAAATTACAACCTTATACCAAACAGGTTATTATTCATGCTGTTTATAAATCTGAAACTCAAAAGGGAAACCTATAAATTTTCACCAAACAATAGCACCCACACACGTAATTCACCTGTCTGCTCGTTTCCAAGCACCAGGTTTTACACAACTGACTGGAATTTTGGCAGAGAATATCCCAGATGCTGCCAAGGTCATGAGAGAGGAAATGGAGCATAATCTAGCTGATTCCATTCCAACTTTTAGGAAGAAAGATTGTACATTTCTGAGTGTCCTGGGAACATGGAGTTGGGAGGTAAGAATAATGGGTGAGGAGAGAAAATTTCTGCATGACTGAGACTAAATTCCTATAAGGCACTAAGTACTCATTGTTAGAATGTAGCTTTAAGTTACAGTCCTATGTTTGATAATAAAGTAAATAAATATGTCACATGGGCTTAACTGCGTCATTCTGCTTTATATATTAGTCCATTTATCTGACTCAGGTCTTACTTTCCCTTTTTACCGGAGGCATTCTTCACAGTGTCACTCTCCTCTTGCCGCCTTGTCCTACAAAATCTGAACATTTCCTTCAGTAGAGCTAAGCTTTTGAACCTCTATGTTTGTTTTTTTTTTTTTAATGTTTTTTATTGATTTCAGAGAAGAAGGGAGAGGGAAAGCGAGATAGAAACATCAATGATGAGAGAGAATCATTGATCAGCAGCCTCCTGCACACCCCCCACAGGGGAACGCGTCTGCAACCTGGGCATGTTCCCTGACCAGGAATCAAACTGTGACCTCCTAGTTCATAGGTATATGCTCAACCACTGAGCAACACTGGCTGGGCTGAACCTGTATGTTTTTGTTTGCTTTAATGTAAAGTGCTCCTCTAACATCAGACTCTTACCTTTTTTATTTTTTTTTATAAAAGTTAGTATTAATATTGTGGTGCTGTATTAGAATCAGAGTTATCAACATGAGCTCCTGGTTCTCTCTCTCTCTCTCTCTCTCTCTCTCTCTCTCTCTCTCTCTCTCACACACACACACACAAAGATAGATACAGAAATGTAAATATAGACATGTAATAATCTTGGCCAGTATCCTCCTATATAATATGCAAATCGACAGAACAGTGGAACGACAGGTTGCTATGATGTGCACTGACCACGAGGGGGCAGATACTCAACACAGGAGCTGCCCCCTGGTGGTCAGTGTGCTCCCACAGGGGGAGCACTGCTCAGCCAGAAGCAGGTCACAGCTGGTGAGTGTAGTGGTGGTGGCAGGAGCCTCTCTTGCCTCCTCTGTAGGCGGGCAGTAAGGAGCAAGGGGTCCTGAACTGTGAGAACCCCGGACTGCGAGAGGGATGTCTGACTGCCAGCTTAGGCCTGATTCCCTTAGGGATCCCATGTAATATCAGCCGTATTAATAAATACCAGAGGCTGCTGTGTCTAGGCCTAGGGATCAGGCTTAAGTTGGCAGGCGTACATCCCCCAAAGGGTCCTGGACTGCAAGGGGGCACAGGCCGGGCCGAGGGACCCCTGTCCCCCTTCCAGTGCACAAATCTCATTCACTAGGCCTCTCATATATACATATATTTCCAAGATGTTAACATAAGAAACTCTGAATGAAGCTCTATAGAAAATCTCTATAATATTTTTGCAACTTTCCTGTAAGTCTAAAATTATTTCAACATATAAAGTATAAAAGAAAAGGTGAAAGGCTGGAAGAGGCCATTTGACATGTTAAAATGTTTAAATGAACAAAAAAAAACTTGCTATGATTCAAGACCTCTTATGAACTATCCATGAAACTGTCACCAGCAGAAGTCATCTGTCCTTTCCCCATAAGTCTTTATGATATCATAGATGCCTGGTCCTGTATGATAGAATTTCAGGGATCTTTTTTCAGATTCCTACTCAGTTAAGAAAGAGGCTAGATAAGAAAGAGAAATCTGGTCACAGAGGAACAACTCCACACTCCTTCCTTACTGTGTCCATGGGCAACAATTCCATTAGAAATCCAGTAAAATCCCAGGATGTATGCGAAGTGGTCATTCTTTCCCAGCAGCTGTGCAGCAGAAATATGGGTATCCCTGTAGAAAACGCACAAATCTGGCTTGAGGCAAGAATTTAGGAGTGGATTTTAAAGGGAACTCATGCTCCCAGGAGAGAATTTTTTTTTTTTCTTCTCAGCATAAAACAATCAATCCCACAGAAGTTGGAAGTGCCCCATACCTTTTTGCACTCAAGCTTTAAATTCAGTAAACAATTGTCACCTTTATCCTGGGAAAGGGATATATGATAGCAAAGGGGTCTAGATTGAGAATCAAGGGAGACCCATGCAATCTCAGCCATATTAATAAATACCAGAGGCTGCTGTGCTACACTCCCCCTGTATGACCCTTTCTAAAAATCGCAGATATGCTCTCCTTGAATGAAAGATGCCTCTACATTGCTCTCTATAGCTCTAAATTATTCATTTTTTATGTTGCAAGGTTTTCCATTGTGTAACTATTCCACTATTCTTGTATTGATGGACATTTTTCTGTCATAAACTGCATCACAATGAATATTCTTGTATTTGTAGCCTATTGCTCACATTTAATAACTTCTTAAATCCCATTTTTTAATTATTTTTGTGGAAATAAATAAGATGATCTGAATGAGAGAAACTAAATCCATTTACTGATAGCTTGCTAGCAAAGGAGTCAGCCATAGATTTAAATAAAATATATAAGTAATTAGATTAAATTTAAATTTACCTATAAATCTCATTGAAGCCTAAATATTCCAACAAAAAGACGAAGACTATCATCAGAAAAATCAAAAGTTTTTGTTTGTTTTTTTAATGTTAATCCTCACCTGAGGATTTTTAAAGAGAATGGAAGGGATGGAGAGAGATAGAGTGATAAAAACATCAATATGAGAGAGACACATTGATTGGTTGCCTCCCAATGCACCCCAGAAAGCACCCCCTACCAAGGTATGAGCCATTAGCTGTAACCAAACCTGGGACCCTCCAGTCCGTAGGCTGACACTCTATCCACTGATCCAAACCAGCTAGAGCAGAAAAATAAAAGTTTTATAATGTTTGCAAAAGACATTTAATACATAAGAATATAGAAAGAATGAAATCAGAAGGATGGTAAAAGATACACCATGTAAATATTAACCAAAAAAAAATGCCAATGTAGTTATTATGGTATGAGACACATATATTTCTAAGGCAAAAAACATCTCTAAAGATAAAATGGGTTACTTAAAAATGATTAAAGATTCAATTCAAAAAGAAGATATAATAATTCCAAATTTGTATGCAAATAATAACAGGCAACTAACAACACAGACTCAAACTGTATAAGGTAAAATAAAAGTTTTTTAACAAAACAATAAAGACCAACTTCTCTATGAATATTTGAAAAATATAAATAAAATTTCATCTAATTAACATACATAAAACTATATTCCAAACTTCAAAATATACATTCTTGTCAATCACTGAATATTTTCAACAATTGACCATATTCTATACCATAAGGCAAATCTCTGCAAATTTCAATAGACTGATGTCACAGTCTGTCCTTTGACAAAAATGCAATAAAAATATAAGTTAATTATTTTTTAAAGCTAGAACAAAAATTGTAATCTTTTAAAATTAAGAAATGAGCTTTAAAATGAACCCTAGATCAATGAAATTATAATGAAAATTAGAACATAGGCTTAACTAAATGATAACAAAAGTATACCTAGAGAAATTGTGTTTAAAGGAAAATTTTTATCTTTAAATTCATTCATTAGAAAAGAAATGAATTAGCTCATCTATCTTGAGAAAAATTTTTTTTGAAAGAATAGCAAGTAAAATCCAAATAAAATAAAACAAACAACATAGAGAATATGGATATCAAAGGAATAAGAAACATACTGTAGAGAGAATCACAAAAAGTCAAATGTTGATTGTTGGAACAGAATAATAACATTTCTAATTCTTGGTAAGAGTTTCAAGGGAAGGAAAAAGCAAGAAGGAAAGTAGGTTTGTTTCACCTTAATGATTGTAAAGAGGTAGTACAGGTGGAATGAAAAAAAAATTACCATGGCAGCGTCTCTTCAAAGTGGCTTAGCAAATGTATAAGTTTTTGCAAAAACAGTTGTTTATATAAATGATCCACTTTTTGCTGCAGGGATTTTCTACACCAACTGGATTTTTCTTATGAGGCTGTTTATTAATTCTCAATTGCTGATAAAATAGGTATTTTTCTTAACATTCTAACACATAATTAAAACAAAATCTTTTTTATTCTTCTTGAAGTTTCATAAAAAGACAAATTCCCCAGCTATTTATCAAGTGAATTAAACCCAAATGCTTGGATTTATCTCTACCATTACAATAGGCAAGATAATAGAATTTGAGTTATTTGTTCTGACATGTCTTATGGCTTGTAATGAGACTAAGCAAATAGCAATGCACAGGTATGAATATATTTATTTTCATGCCTAAAGAATTTAAAGCATAATAAGCCCTGTTTGCTGAAATCTTTAAGTAATAATGCAAATGTTTGTTTTTAAGCAGAGGAATTTGGCTAGATCTTACGCTTGTATTTTGTGTAGTGTTATATTTCATGCCTAAGTTTTCTAGAATTTGGGCAGCAAAATAAATGTTAACATATAAAAATACAAATGTAAACACTGCTATCTTGCCTTAAAATTTTCATTTTATTATTTACTGTTAATCACATGCATATATTGTTTATTCTAATGCTCTGAACATTCCACCAAATGTTCCTAATCCTTTCTCACTCTTAGCTACACCTCTATTTATGAGACTTCTAAGGCAATCAGACTATTTCGTGATCCCCACAAACATCTCTGACATTCCTGGGTTATCTTGGCTCATGCTGTTCTTATCTTTTCATGATGAAACCATAATCATCTTTCAAAGCTCCTCCATAAAGTATTTTCTAAATTCCCCCCCTCAACAAAATGTAATCTCTTTCAATTTTTTGCAACTTCATAACCTACTTCTTGTTAACTGTGTGTTATATTTTAACAATTGGGCATCATTGCTTTTGAAATTTTCTAATTTTGAATTTCTAAAGAGCTGAACTATGTCTTCAAAATATTATATCCTCATTATCTGACATTAATTAAGTTGAATAAAGTTATTTGGAATTAAAGAGTTAGTAAATGAGGAGTGAGAAGATGGGAACTGATGAAGGTAGAGAGGCAGTGGGGTGAAAACATGAAACTGGTTGAGGGGAGGGTGGAGGACTTTGCCTGGAGTGGAGGAGAGAGAGTAAGAAAGAAAAGAGTTACATTGTATTTTGGCTGCTCTTCTGTATATTAAATCACACAGGGGAGTGGAAAGAATTGAATTTTGATGACAAAAGTCCTTGGTTTTAACCACATATTTACAAAAAAGGAGTAATAATTTTTTTCTTTATTAGATTCGGTGTATATAACTTTAATGAAATAATTACATACAGATGTTGAGTTAATTATTATAAAAAGCTTAATTTTGATTTCATGCTTAGTAAGTGAAGGAGAAATTTATTTGGAATGGGGAGAGACTTTTCCTTTAAAAATCCATACAAAATAAGTACACATATTAAGAATGAAAGTAACAATGAGAATAGGCAATATATATCAGACTCCTTAGGTGTTAAGCATCCTGGTAAGCATTTTATACAAATAAGCCATTAATCCTCATAATAATGCTATTATTACTCCTACTGTAGACATGAGGAAGCTGAGGCACTGGGAGTTCAATTTACCTCAGCTGATCCTGCTGGTGAGTGTTGGAGCTGGGACTCAGATCCAGGTCTCTCAACTCAGAGTCCATGACAGTATTTTTTAAAATTAAATTTATTGTGATGACATTGGTTAATAGGATCTATAGGTTTCAAATGTGCTTTTCTATGGTACAAAATCTGTAAATTGCACTGTATGCCCACCACTCAAAGTCAAACCATCTTCCATCACCATATATTAGGGCCCTCCAACCCTGAACAGCCCACCACTCCTTTTCTCTAGTAACCACCATACTGTTGTCTGTGTCCATGAGTTTTGATTAATATTTTACACCACATTAACAAAAGAAAAGTTAAAATTCACACGACCTTGTCAATAGATGAGGTAAAAACATTTGATAAGATAGAACATCCATTTCTGATTAAACCACTCAACAAAATAAGTATAGAAAGAAATTATCAACATAATAAAGGCCACATTGAAAATCCCTCAGCCACTATCATATTCAATGGTGAAAAACTGAATGTTTTTCTCTAGAATCAGGGACAAGACAAGGTCGCCCACTCTTACTACTCTTATTCAACCTAGTTCTGGATGTCCTAGCTATAGCAACCAGGCAAGAGAACAAAATAAAAGGCATCCAAATTAGGAAGGAAGAAGTAAAAGTGTCACTATTTGCAGATGACATGATTCTGTACATAAAAAAACCCTAAAGACCCCATCAAAATATGATTGGAAGCAATAAGCAAATACAGTAAAATTTCAGGATACAAAATCAATGTACAAAAATCCACTGTTTTCCTATGTACGAACAGAGTCCATGCTCTCAACCACTATGCTATATTACCACACAAGAGGCAAATACTGAGATGAACCTACATTTACCTAGAAAAGTAACAAGAAAAGAACCTCTTGGAATAATTGTTTCTTTTTCTGAAAAACTCACCTTGAAATGTAGATAGTACTAGAGTCAGAGCCCCAATCATAAGAGATGGTGTTTTCCTTTCATAGATATCAAATTCTAAACATTATGTTGAATAATAATTAAATATAATTTGGGACCTTTTATTTTTCCAGTTTAGTTGCAATGAGTTTATAGAAAATTAAGTCTGTAAGGAAAGGAGACCTAGCCAGACCCAAAGTATGATTTCCATGGGATATAAATATTAAAGACCATATATTTAAAAGTATTTAATGGTCCAAAACATTTGGACTATACAGGGACTTTTGGCCACCAGCATTGCTGAGAAACTGCTAAGACTGCAGAAAGGGAATTGTGTACTCTGCAGAGAAACCTGGCAATTAAGGAGGAGGCACATACTAGTACTCTTTGCTCAGTAACTGTACAAACAATAAAACAAAAAAGACCCTCCTTAGTGGAGACTTTCATCTTAACACCATTAGTGTATTGCTGTGTCTGCAGCTATCCTTATGAAGTCTGTCTAGCCAGATACAGAGGCTCCCACCCATCATCATTTTCAAGAAGAAAGAGTTAAAAAGCCAGAGAGAATCCACATGATAAATAATCATTAGTAGTCTATGTGGGGAGTAAACAATTCATAGTCAAAGTATGTTTTTTGTTTGTTTGTTTTTTAATGTTGTTGATGACTTTTCTTTGTTAAATGCTATTCTTATTCAGTTTCAATGGTGAGCTTCTGGTTTTAGTTCTTGTACAGAACATCCATCAACTAATCCTATAGAATAAAGTGGTAATATGCAAATTGACTGCCACACCCTCACACAAGATGGCTGCCCCAATGTGGTCACAAGATGGCCACCACAAGATGGCCAGTAGGGCAGGGCAGTTGGGGGAGACCAGGACAGCAGGGTAGGGCAGTTGGGGGCAACCAGGCCTGCAGGGAAGGCCAGTTAGGGGTTACCAGGTCGGCAGGGGAGGACAGTTGGAGGCGGTTGGGCCAGCAGGGGAGCAGTTAGGCATTGATCAGGCTGGCAGGCAGAAGTGGTTAGGGGCAATCAGGCAGGCAGGCAGGCGAGCAGTTGGAAGCCAGCAGTCCCAGATTGTGAGAGGGATGTCTGACTGCCGGTTTAGGCCCTAAAATTGGGCCTAAACCGGCAGTCAGACATCCCCTGAGGGGTCACAGATTGAAGAGGGTGCAGGCTGGGCTGAGGGACACACACCCCCCCCCCCCCCAGTGCATGAATTTCATGTACCGGGCCTCTTGTCCATAATAATAGCTTTGCTATTTTGTGCTCCTGGAGTTAGTCCTGGCCTTGAGAACTAGAAGAATGGTGCTGGATCCTAAAATTTCTTGGTTATACAAGGTGGGGCAAAAGCAGTTTACAGTTGTTCATATGGAAAATAATATAATAATTAATAAATAATAATACAATAATAAACTCTGTTTGGCATATTCACAACTGTAAATCTACTTTTGCCCAACCCTGTAGTTGTCTGATTTCTCCCTGTGACAGTTGTAATCTGGGAAGAGTCAGTTGACAATTGATATTTGATGAAGTAAATTATAAGTCAATAGGTCAGAGCAAGGTAACCCAGAGTCAGCAACAGCTGGAAGTCTCTAACACACCAAGGCTGGAGGGAGAAAAGAAGGAGTCCAGGGTTTCCTAGGAGAAACTAGAACCATGGAAGATGGGAATCAGATCAGAGAGTGCCAGAGATTCTGCCGGGGGTAGAAAAAAAAAGAGGAAAATAGCTGGCTTTTCCCTTCCTACATCCTCCAGTCTCCTGCCACTATTTTCCATCAGTAGAACCAGCAGGAAGTCAACTGACACATAACCTGATTCTCAAAGCTACAAGGCTTAGCCTCCCCTACAATGTCAAGCAGTGCATGGGAAGGATCTGAGAGCTAACCAGCTCACTAATGACAAGGGAAGTGGGAATGAATGGAGGGCAGGGACATATTTGGAGGTATTGAAATAGTTCAGTGGCTTAGACCAAGGTAGCGGCAGAAAAAATGGAAAGAAATAAATGATTTGAGCTATATTTAGGAGAAAAAAATCAGTATGACTTAGTGACAGATTAAATTTAAGAATTAAGAGAAAACAAGCTATTGTGAGCAACCTCAACCATTTTCATTGATTAGGTTAGTTTTGTAGTTTCTGCAGAATTATAAAGATGCCACTCAAAATAATCCCTGTGTGTTTAATCAAATTGTTTCTCTGATTATTAATAAGTTAGAAAAGGTGGCCAGCAATTGGCTACAACGAAGAAGGAAGGAGCTTGGCTGTTGCTGGGGATTACCATGGTTACTGTTTTGGGTTATTGTCATTAGGAGGTACAGGAGAGAACAGCAAGTTATATAACCAAGGAACAGAGGACTTAAGGAATATGACATCTCCTGGCTATCTCTTTCGGCTAAAAAGCAGTGTCGTTTCACTGGTTACAAAAGTCAACTCATTAGAGAAGTGAGAAGGCTACCACAGCAAGCAGTTATTAATTGTCAGGGTGTGTGTGTGTGTGTGTGTGTGTGTGTGTGTGTGTGTGTGTTGTTAAATACTTGAAAAGTACTTTGTGAATTTCTACAAAGAGCCAATTAGCCAGTCCAAACTTAAGTTTTTAAATTCCAAATGTCAGAACAAAGGTGGAGACTAATGCGTGGTGTAGAGGATTCATGAGCCAAAATGACTGGCTGCAGATTTGTTCCATGCTGTTCCCACTGCAATAAAGGGGACGATGTGGAGTGGACAGGAGAGCTCAGTAGTCACCAGACCTGCCCTTGACAACTTGTTGTTTGGTCAGTCCTCAGCTGAGAGCCCGAACCTTGACAGCAAATGCTTCTGTTATTATTTTATAAAATTTTAACTGTAGTAACCATGTGGGCAAAAGAGAGCTAAACCAGTTCTATTAATTATAATCCGACCATATAATGATAAGTTTCTCTATGGCCCAATAAGGAGACATTATTTAAATGCATTTCATATCCATTGCTTTGTTGTAGTTCCTGAAAGGACTACAAAGAAATAGATGACAAACTTCAGCACAATTACATAATATTATTCTTAATTTTGTACATATTGACATTTCACATGTACTAAATCCTACCTATATCTATTTTATGAATCAGAAGAAATTAATATATTGTTATATGAGTCACAGGATCTGAAGAGATAATTATAATGTGGGTATTATCAAACTAAATTGGAATGAGGGGTATGAGATAGACAAAAGAGTTATTAAACAGGTTCTGTCAGAAAAGTCCCAAGATGCCATCCTGACCTGCACACAATTTCTGAAGACTAACAAGATCATTATAGGAGATACATTCTTGTACCAGGAATAAGAAAATAATCAGATGTTCTACATAGGAAAACAATTGAACACCAGTTAGGAAACAGGTGACTTGCCAGAGCTGGGGCCTTGAAGAGCAAGATGCAAATTTTGATAGAAAATATATGAAAGGCAAATTTATTAAACTACTGATATTGAGATCTTTGATTTTGTGGAGATAGCCACGTCTAAAACTTTCATTCTACATGTATGGAAACAGTCACATTGGAAGACAATTAAAATATTTGCCTAAGATATTTAATTCCTACTTTTAGAGTCCAATCAGGAATTTTGACATTCATAAGAAGCAAGAAGCAGGTCCTAAAATCAGAAGAAGTTTTACTGGGTAGTGAGGCAGGAGAGGGAAGGAGGGAGTGGCAGAAGGTAGGGCAGGGAAGAATGCATTCTGAGTATTGTAAATTGCCCTTCACAGGAGAGTTCCCTGACTTTGACCTTGAGTTTCCAGCTCCATTCAACTTCATAAATAGCCAAGAGAAGTGGTTTGTTTTGAAGCTTTGGCAAGCTGATCAAGGGGATGAGGATAACAAAAGGGAAAGTGGAGGGCATTTAATAGGTAGGGAGCGGACTTAAAATGTCTACACTCTGTAAAATAATTGGACTTTTTCTACACGCTTTTTTTTTCTTAATGCAATATAATCATTGTTTTGAAAGTTGGAGTCCTCTAACTTCCCGTGTTTAGCTCAAAGTCTGGCAAGTCCAGTAGTATTTAATGCCCTGTTCACTTTGTATTGAAGAGTGGTTGTTGTTTTTTAATAAAAGTTTTATTCTTTTTAGAGAAGTTTGAGGTTAAAACACAATTGAGAGAGGCATACATACATTTCCCACGTACCCTCTGTCTGCACATGTGCATAGCCTCCCCAACATCATTCACCAGAATGGTATATTTATATTTTTTACCAGTTTTCCCTTTTTCAGAATGTCATATAGTTGGATTCATACGGTAATTATCCCTTTCAGATTGGCTTCTTTCACTTAATCCTATCTAATAAAAGAGAAACATGGTAATTAACTGACATGCTACCCATTGTCTAATCAGCGATATATGCAAATTAACTGCCAACCAAGATGGCGGCCAGCAGCCAGGCAGCTGAAGCGAACAGGGAGGCTTGCTTGCTCCAGTGATGGAGGAAGCCAGGTTCCCCGCCTGCCATTGCCGGCCTCTCAGCTGCTCTCTAAGAAACTATGTTGCAAATATAGAAGCTAAACAAAACCCAGAAACCTGCTTTCGGCCAGCAGGGATCTCAGAGCTGGAGTTGAAACAATGTTTCGATTATAGAACCCAAACAAACAAGATACCTGCTTTCAGCAGCCGAGGTCTCAGAGCTGGAGCCGAGCCTCAGAGCTAAAGATGGCTCTCAGCTCCAGTGACAGCCATAGAAGGTAAATAAATCCCAGAATAAAAAAGAAAAAACGAAATAAAAGAGAGGTTGGGAGCTTCAGTCACCCGCCAGCCTGAAAATGGCCCTCAGCCCCTCACCCAGACTGGCCAGGAACCCCAGTGGTGACCTCCAACCTGAAGGGGCTGTAACCAGCTGCAAACAGCCATCATCCCCTCATCCAGGCTGGCTAGGCACCCCAGTGGGGACCCCCACCCTGAAGGGGGTGTGACCAGTTGCAAACAGCCATCATCCCCTCATCCAGGCTGGCCAGGCGCTTTCCGCTATTACCTGAGGCCTGATCTATCACCCCAGGGAGAGCTTGCCAATCCTGCACTTTCCCGGGGTGGAAAGGCTGCAGTGGGGTTAAGGATAAGGCTCCTTGGGCCTACCTCCTCCCATGCCTTTACATTTACCTTTCCTTCCTCAGAAAAGCATGGACATACTTCTTGTATAAAACGTTCTGTCTGACAGGGAATAACCTAAATTCCTCTGCTAGCAAGCATATGAGTTAAAAGATCAATACAGAGTCTTATTTCTTTATACTCAGTATGGCACATCTTCTTAATCTAAAGATCAATACAGAGTCTTCTTTCTTTGGACTCAGTATGGCACATCTTCTCAATCTAAGTTCTGTACTATCCACCTTCTTACCCTACTTATCCTCTATAGGGGGGTCTGCAGTACCCTGGTGGAGTCCTATCCATCCCGAGTGTGGGGGTTCTCAATGGGAGGGCTTACCTAAGGGAATCCTGTTCCAGGGGTTCCCAAAGGTGTGGACGGAGTCGGCGAAGACTATCCACCCTCTTCCTACGGTGGAGTCCTATCTGTCCCGAGTGCAGGGTGCTTACCTAGGGGTCCCTGTTCAGGCGCCAGATGCCGGGGTCCAACCCCAGCAGGTCCAGGGGTCCCCAAAGGTGTGGATGGAGTCGGCGAAGAAGGAATGACACAGAGACAGCGTTCAGTTGATCAGCAGCCTAGCCAGGATCTCTAGCCAGGATCTCCAGCCAAGTTCTGGTCTGGATCTCCAGCGAAGTTCTGCTGTTTATTGTCTTGTTACATCTGTATTTATACCAGTTGATTTTAAACCTGTCAATTTCTATTACAAAGGTTAGGGCGTTTCTTATCTCCATTCCAGGGAGTAAAGATTATGTAGCTTAAGCATGATTGTTTGTAGTGATTAACTGCCCGCCTGGCACTTAGTTAAGGAGTTTCATCCCCTCCCTGACTTCAGGGAAAAATCCCTACCTGGGGAAACAACCTTTCTCAGAGACCTTGGTTAAAACACATAGTGCCAAGAAGGTGAGCAAACATATTAAGAACAGTATGCCATATATGCCAGGTCCCTTGAAACAGCAAGCATGGACTGGCTCCCGTCAAGGCACCCCAGTGGGGACCCCCACCCTGATCTGGGACACCCTTCAGGGCAAACCAGCAGGCCCCCACCCATGCACCAGGCCTCTATCCTATATAGTAAAAGGGTAATATGCCTCCCAGCACAGGGATCAGCGGAGCCAGGAGGCCTCCCGGCCTGGGATCAGCAGAGCCACAAAGCCTCCGGAACCCCGGATCAGTGGAGCTGCGAGGCCTCCCAGCACCGGGATCAGTGGAGCCACAAGGCCTCCCAGCACCGGGATCAGCGGAGCAGTGAGGTCTCACTGCCCCAGTGTCAAGCGGAGCCACCCTGCTCTGTGCTTGACAGGGGGCGGTGCCCCAACTCCCTAATCGGCCCTGCTCTGAGCCCAACCAGGGGCTGTGGGGCAGGCACCTAGGGATTGGGCCTGCCCTCTGCCACCCGGGAGCGGGCCTAAGCCAGCAGGTCCTTATCTCCCGAAGGGTCCCAGACTGTGAGAGGGCACAAGTGGGGCTGAGGGATACCCCCCTGCCAGTGCACAAATATTTGTGCGCCGGGCCTCTAGTGATATATATTTAAGTTTCCTTAATGTCTTTTCATGGCCTGATAATCATTTCTTTTTAGTATTAAATAATACTTTATGTTCTGAATATATCAGATTATTTATTCATTCACCTACTGAAGGATATCTTGGTTGTTGCCAACTTTTGGTAATATTGAATAAAGTTGCTATAAACATCCTCATGCAGGTTTTTGTGTGGACATAAGTTTTCAACTTTGGGTGAATACCAAAGTGTATGACTTCTGGATTGTGGGGTAAGAGTATGTTTAGTTTTCCAAGAAACCACCGAACTGTCATCCAAAGTAATGGGACGATTTTGCATTTCAACTGGCATTGTATGAGAATCCTGTTGTTCCTAATCATTCTCAGCAGTTGGTGCTGTCAATGGTCCAGAATTTGACCATTCTAGTAGGTGCGTAGTGGTATCTTTTTGTTGTTTTCATTTGAATTTCCCTGGTGACATAATGCAAAACAACTTTTCACATGTTAGTTTGTCATTGACCTATCTTCTTTGATAAAATGTCTATTAATGTTTTTGCCTAATTATTTTTATTGCTATGCTATTTTTATTATTGCAAAGTTTTAAGGTTTTTTGGGGTTTTTTTTGGTATATTTTGGATAACAATCCTTTGTCAGTTGTATCTTTTGAAAATATTTTTTCCCTATCTATGGCCTTTTTTTCTAATTTTCCTGACATTGTCCTTCACAGAGCAGAAATATTTAATTTTAATAAAGATTGTCAAATTTTCTTTTATGGATCTTGTCCTTGAGGTTGGATATAGATAGGAGTCCCCATACCCAATCGTACCTATGCTTTCTCATATGGTCTCTTCTAGGAGTTTTACAGTTTTGTGTTTTACATTTAGGTTAATGATCCATTTTAAGTTTAGTTGACTATATTTATAGAAGCCCTGTTTATGATCTCTCTTCTGTTTCATTGATTTATTTTCTATTATTTCACCAATACTACACTGTATTGATAATTGTAACTTTATATTAGACCTCCAATTTAGTCCACCTTCAATATTGTGAAGTCTACTCTGTTTGTTGGGGTTTTCTTTTTGTCTCTCCAAATAAAGTTTAGAATAAGTTTGTTGATATTAATAAGTAACTTGCTAGGATTTTGATTTCAAAAGAGTAACTTTTTAAGAGTATTTCAGAGTTTCTTGCATCCAGAAATAAGTTATAGTCAATGATGAGTAGTATCTTGACCCCTGGAAAAGTATCAGAACAAAATAAATGTGTTTGGCCCTAGCTGGTTTGGCTCATGGATAGAGCATCGGCCTGCGGACTAAAGGGTCCCAGGTTCAATTCCGGCCAAGGGCATGCGTCCAGGTTGTGGGCTCAATCCCCAGTAGGGGGCGTGCAGGAGGCAGCCGATCAATATTCTCTCTCATCATTGATGTTTCTATCTGTCTCTCCCTCTCTCTTCCTCTCTGAAATCAATAAATTAAAATAAAAACCACACACACACAAATGTGTTTGCACTGAGAGTACTGGACACATAGTTACTATGGGTGCCCGGTGTGTCTTCCCACTCTTACTAAGTTCTCTATCTCTTACCGTGTGGACTATCACTTTCATTATGTAACAGCTACTCAATGACCGCACTACTAAGTTAAAGCTCAAAATTTTGAAGGAAAGTATAATTTATTGATTCTTAAGTTTCTGCATTGCAAAAGAGTCAGATTCCTAGAAAATACATATATTCCAGAGGGACACATTGGCACCATTTTTGGCAGATGAAACTAATTATGAATAAAACATGTGGAATTTTACATAGGAAAATTTACACTGATTAACTTAACAAGACAAAGATAAACCCATAGGCTATAATACTGGAACTGATAATATTAATGATTGCAAACTCAATTGTGGCAGTGTAGTTATTCATCATCTTTTGGATAGCAGTTTGGCAACATGTAAAATGCTGTAAAATATCCAGTAGTCTCATTCATAAAAATGTATCAAAGAACATTTGAAAAAAGGAAAAGGGCTATATAAATGCAAGATCATTATTAAATTGAAAATGGGAAAAAAATATATAATTGTAAGGAAATAGTTAAGTAAAATATGTTTCATCTACTTAATGGATTAATATTAGGTGTTAAAATAATAATTATAGAGTCTAGACAGAATCATGAAACGTTTTAATACAGTAAATGTTTAATGAGGTAAACAGAACATTAAATTAAGGGCATATTCTGGTTATAGCAATAAAAAAATGATCTGTCCATGGACAAACACTGGAAGATATTAAGGTAAGCATCCTTATTTTTATTGTCTTGCTTTTCTAAAGGAGCCCATATAAAACAAAACAACTACAATTTTTGAAGCAGGGGCAGGGAGTCTACCATCTTTTAATTTCCCTTGCTCATTCCAATCCATAAGAGCAAGGGTGACTTATCTGATTGGTGAGTTTGGAAAAGAGGTCATTGCCCACTTTTAATCTAGTCTTTTCTTTTCTGTGTCCTGGTCAAGGCTCAGGTTGCAGGAATTCTTTTCTTTGCTCCAACATCCTCCAATGGGTAAGCATCCTGAGATAAGCCTTGCCTTTGAAGAGAACTCCTGCCATTTTAACGCCACTGCCTATGACTAGTTACACGTATCAATTTCATGGGGGTAAGAGTAGAAGGTGTTTTGGGGCTTACAATATCCCCTATTAGGCACTTTATCAACAAGCTTTATAACATAAAGCTGATATTTATATTTTTATAAGTTTTATGAGAAGATTAGAGTTATTACTCAATTTTTTCTATCTGGGTGGAATGAGAATATAATCACCACCTTAAAAAGTCACAAAAGTGGAATAAACATATATACAAAAACATAATTAACAAAATAGTAGCAAACTGAATTCAACAGCACATTAAAATGATCATCACCATGACCGAATGGGATTTATCTGTGGGATGCAAGGATGGTTCAACAAAGATACAATCAACAAAATGAAAAGGTAACACACAGAAGGGCAGAAAACATGTAAACCATATATCTGATAAGCAGTTAATATCCAATATATATAAGAAACTCCTACAACTCAAAGCAAAACAATAAAAAACAAAAAGCAACAACCGATAACCAAATTAAAAAATGAGCAAAGACCTGTATAGACATTTTTCTAAAGTAGACATACAAATAGCCAACAGGTATATTAATAGGTGTTCAACATTACCAATCATTAGGGAAGCAAATAAAAATCACAATGAGATGTCACCTAACATATGTTAGAAAGGCTATTATTTAAACAAACAAAAAATATAACAGTTGTTAATGAGGATGTGGAGAAAAGTGCATCCTTAGACACTGTTGGTGGAAATGTAAATTGGCAAAGTTATTATGGGAAATACTATAGAGATGAATCAAAATATTTAAAATGGCACTAGCATACGATTCAGCAATCCTACTTTTGGGTATTTACTCAATAAATTAAAATCTGGATCTCAAAGAAATAGCCACACTACCATGTTTATTGTAACAGTATTCATCATAGGGAAGATACAGAAATTATCTTAATGTTCATAGATGGATGAATAGATAAGAGCATATTCAGAATATGTTTTTAATATATAAATGGAATATTTTGCATTTTGAATGTACATGTTACCCATGCATGATTTTGTAACATTATGCAGTGGTGTTTTTTAATCCTCACCCAAAAATATATATTTTTTAATTTTAAAGAGAGAGGAAGAGAGAGAGAGAGAGAGAGAGAGAGAGAGAGAGAGAGAGAGAGATATTGATGTGAGAGAAAAATATCAATTTATTCCCTCCTATACATGCCCTGACCAGACAAAAACCGAGGTATGTGCTCTGACAGGGAATCAAACCTCAACGTTTTTGGTGTATGGGATGATGCTCCAACACCTGGCTGGGTCTGCATTGGTCTTTCATCAGTTCACTAAGTCATGCAGATCTTCCAAACAGATGGTACATTTCATTCCACAATATTAACAAATCACCTTTGCTAATAGCACCAACCTCATCAAAAAAGTCTTTAAGTTGGAAGCTGTCAAGCTCATGGTGACAGACACATTTTCCAAATCACAAATGAATATACAGTTTTCTTTTAAAGTACACATTATTGGCAACAGATACTCAGTTGTTTTCCTTGAAGTGATAACCTCACTTTACTTATTTAAAAAAATGCTTACCTAACACCCAAATTTGAATAACCATAGTTTGCCTTTCAATCATTCTTTCAAGTTAAAATGGTGTTCCATGAAAAAAGCAGGTGGTTCAAGTTTGCAACCCAAATACTGTAATCATACTAGGGCTTTCCTTGAGACAGCTATCATACTTCAGAAGTGTGTTATGCATACTTCTCATTTGTTATAATTTAATAAGGCATGTAGGCAAGGGCTAAGAGTTGATAAAATCAATATTTTTAGTGCTTTCTAGAAGGACATGCTTTGATGAATGAATGAAACTAATGTGGCAGATTGTGGTGATTGTGGGGGGAGGAGGGTGCATGGAAGTACAGAAGGGTATAGGGGAGATAAATGGTGATGAAAAATAGCTATTAAATAAAATATTCTGAAAATTAAAAAATGTATAAAGCAATACATTTTGAAAATACGATAGCTAACTAAAAATATTTTCAGCCATAGAAATGAAAAAAAGAAACAAGAAACTGATGTGGCAGAGAAGAATACAGTGACTACAAATACAATTTGGTGTCAAAGTCTTGATTTATGTTTAGGTACCAGAAGTTCCAGCCACCAGGTACCTTTGTACTTACTATTGGTAGAAAAGCACATAACATCTGAGCAGTATTATAAAAATTTTTGACTTCAGAAAAACCCTGAATAAGTCTCAGGGTCCCCCAGAAGATTGAGCATCAAATCTGAAAACACAATTTAAATGGTTATGCCCTGGAACTGAGGAAGACTTTTTAATTTTATGATTCTTTTTATCACATTGACAAGACCAACCCATTTGTCCAAAAAATCAATCTCATTATATCTGAGAACCCAAGGTTACTATAAACAGTAAGCAGTGATAATACTATAAAAAATGAATGCAATGAAAATCAATTATTTTAAAAAGGCATTTCAGGATGTTTTGCCCTGTTTGTCAATTCATGGAACTTACACAATAATTCATGTACTAAGTTATCTGCATGAACTATTATCATGATATTTCTTAGAAAATACGAGTGTTTGAGATTCTTGTGTTAAATTCCTCTCTGTGATATTTTTCCACTAAAAAAACCCAACTAGTATTAAATTTAGTGTTTCACTAAATTTAGGATATTGAAGTTGCATTTACCAAGGACTATTATGCTGAATGTTGTGTTGTAGTTTGCTAGTATCTTCTTAAAATATAATCGGGTTAGGGTTATGTTTGCGTTTAAGATTTAGAGTTAGGGCTACCTTTTGTTTTAAAAAAGGGTTTCGGTTGAGGTTACACTTGAAATTAGTTTTAGAATTGAGATTAGTTTACAGATTAACATTAAAGTTAGAGTCAGTGTTGTGGTTAGGTTCAAGCTTAGGGCAAGAGATAGAATTACCTATATGTGATAGAATTTGTTTAGGGTTATATCTTTCTTTTATTGTTGACACTATTGCAAAGGTACTCCATTCCTCCACCCTCAACCCCCTTTGCCCACTTCCACCTAGTCCTCCCACCTCTGGCCTTAACCAAAGTTTTTATTACATTTGAAGTCATAAACATTAATTACATAATTAGTAGAAGTTTCATTTAGTGATTATGTTCTGTGTTGGGAACAGTTTGCAGAAATCCCGTTTGGTATGAATTAATTTTAAATGTGTTCTAACACCTCCCTACAGACTTTACACAAAGCAAATCAGGTGGAATACTAAAAGTAGAATGTTCTCGACACATTTTGCTCATAGAATTTAGAAAAGTATTGATTATATGTTATGTCGTAGACTACAACAGTCGTTCACTAGTGGGAATATGTTCCGTTCTTTGAAATACTCTGTTGACCTTCATGTGTGGAATGCTGGTAGCTTCATTGAAATATAATAGTGCCATTTACTGAGGAAGTGTGGTGGTGGCAATTATAGTTAGCAAGTAGCTCTTTTAGAAAATATTCATTATATACATGCACTCACTGAATAACGCAGTGGTGAATTCTATTTGCAAGTGACTACTTAATGATCTTGATGCTAAATCTATCCTAACTTTATACCAAACACTAATTTCAATTTACTCCACTGACTCAACTCTAAAAAATAAAAAGAAAATAAATTAAAGTTATCAAATTGTCTAGATAATTTGAATAAAATGTTTTATTTGATTATGACAATATTATTTGCTATGTGAAATGTCTTCAAGTACCTGATTACCTTTAACTAGAATAATATATTTGAAAAATATTTAATAAAATTCTATTTGAGCCCTGGCCAAAGTGGCTCAGTCGGTCAAGTGTTACCTTGTGTACCAGAAGGTTACAGGTTCAATTCCCATTCAGGGCACACACCCAGTTCGTGGGTTCGATTACCAGTTGGAGTGCTTCTCTCTCACATCAATGTTTCTATCTCTCTCCATCTCCTTTCCATTCTCTCTAAAATCAATACAAAACATATTAAAATAAAGTCAATTTGAATGGTTAATAATTCAAAAATTTTTACTAATTCTGAGAAGACTTACCTTTCAGTTACTTCTAAGTGAGAACTCTCACTGAATCAGTAGCAAAGAATACTGGAAGATAAACATATATTCTATTTTTCCATGTCATTATCAAGAAAAGAACAATAGTAGGTAATGTTTACTGAATGACTCTTATGTCCAAGAAGTATAATTATTTATTTAATACTAACAACAACGCAATAAATTTGGTATAGTTCTTAATTAAAGCTGAGAAAATTGAGGCTTAGAGAGGATTAATGACCTCACCAGGGTCACAGAGGTGGTAAGTGGAAGAGAACTTAAGCATGAAGCTCTTTAGTCTCATTGGGAATTCCAGAACTGGTTAGAAAGTCAAGAAAGCTCATGTTAAAGTAGTGGCTCCACATTCTTGGAACTGTAACTGGCATTACTATTCATCTTCATCAGCACTGAGAGGCCTCTCATATAATCTCGCCCTGGTATAAGTTGTTCATGACAAAAGAGTCTCTCCTGGGAGGTTCTCAGATACCAGTGTCTCTTTGCTGTGATCTGTGAGTTGAGTCATGGTTACAGAACGCCTGACAACATTGCCCCAAGGCCTTGAGACTGGGTGGAGAGAGCAGGGCTTGATGTTGCGCTTCAGAAATTATGAGTTTTTATACTTGGTTAGGAACAGGACTGACAGAGACTCTGGAAAGTAGTTCTTTGGGGACTTAAAAGAAAACATTCTCTAGTGATAAATGGAATATCACCTCATCATATGCTGAATGGTACTCCAGAGGGGGAAGCTTCCCTGGGAGGTGTTTCTAATGTAGGATATCTGCATCCCTGCCTTTCAGTGAGTTTCTTGCCTTTGTGGGTAGTAGGGATGACCACTTGTGTAAGGTGCTGGAAAAATGATTCAGTCTAGTCTAAATTGCACCACTTGACCTCTGGGATCTCATTCAGTACTAGGTGGAAGAGAATTTTGAGCAAAGAAAAAAGACTGTCTTTCTCTTCTCCATTTTCACTTCCATGATCTCTCTTCCTGGTGGTCAGCTCCTCCCTGGGATTCTGAAAAGATGTAGCAAAGCAGGGCATTCCATCTTTTATGCTACACCCGTGACACCTCATGACGAGTATCTTAAAACAGAAATGTAATACTTAATCTTATACAAAGAATATGGGGAAATCAGAGATATATAATTATTACAGTTCTTTATTAGGAATCTGTGAAACAAACTATATGAGAGTATTATAGGAAAAGAAGAAAAGTTAATTACCAAATAATCAAGAATTTATTGAATGTCTGCTTGAGGCCAGCACAATTGTAGAAACCTGAATATAGCAGTGAGCAAAACAGAAGAATTCTCACTTTTATGAAGCTTACATTCTTTTGGGGATATGAAAGATAAGCACATAAACAAATAAGTATATAATATGTATGTTGTAATAAGAATTATGAACACAAAGCAGGTAAGATGTTAGAGAGTGATGAGGGGCTGGGTTATGTTATTTAATTTAGGTTGGTCAAGAAGGCTTTTTGGGTAAAGAGACAGAGCAAAACCTGAGTGCAATTAGAGAATAAACCATGTGAATATCTGGGGGAAGAGCTCTCTAGTCAGATGATAAGGCAAATGCAAATGTCCTGAGTTGGGAGTATGCTTTTTGTGTCTGAGGAATAGCATGGAGATCATTGTGGTTGGCAAAGAATGAGCCGGGAGAGGAGATGATATTAGATATTTAACCAAGTATCATATAATATATAGGGCCTTATAGGCAATGGATCAAGGTATGAGATTTGAATTTTATTCTGAGTAAAATATAAAAGGCTTAGATGATTTTGAGTAGAAGGTGACATGATAGAAAATGGGCTTTAAGATAATCAGGCTGCTCTCTGGCAATTAGTTGATGAATGGACAAAGATTGAAACCCAATGGGAAGGCCCAATGAAATATCAATGACCAAATGAGAGACTGTGCGACTTGGAGTAAGGTGATGAGAAGTGTTTAGGTTTGTGATAACTGTTGAACTATAGCTGAAAGAATTTTATAATGAGCTGGATTTAGTGTTTGAGAGTAAAAAGGTAGTCAAGGATATTGTCAAAGACTTTGGCCCAGAGCACTGAGGAAACAGAGTGACAGTTCAACTGAGAAGAGAAGGACCTTATCCGGTTTTGTTTCGTTTTCTTTGGTATCAAGAATTTGTTTTGCCCTTGTCTAGTTTGAGATTCTTATTTAGACATCCTAATGGAGATGTTGAATAAGTAGCTGTATATCAAGTCTGGAGCTCTTGGAATAAACAAAGTCTTGAGTTTGAAATTTGAGATGATTTTATTTGAGAGGAAATTAAGAGCAAATCATGAAGAAAAAAAACCATGTAAGAGTGGTATTCTGTTAGGATTTACCCCAATCTGGGGGATTTTTCAGGTAGGGCAGTTTTTTAACTGAAAATACTACCCTATAAGCTACTTGCAAGTTCAAACCATGTCTCATCATGTTGACTGTGCCAAATTAGTCAATTTCAAAAATAATGTTGCTAGTATTAGGTTAGTGTTCAGAGCACACTATATATAGTTTGTTATGATAAATAATAATTTTGTTTGAATAAAAGGCTGATTGGTATAAAAAACAATGCTTTAATAGGTAAATATGTGTACTACAATATTTAAATATAGAATGTAAACTAATTCAATACTTTCGATTTTCTGCGTAATGCTTGCTTTTAATTTACTTTTTTTTATAGAGAGAATTTAAAAAGCTATTAATAATAAAATAGTTTCCACAAACCCTGTTGAAAATGCATGAATAAATAAGCTCCTTCAAGAGTTAAAAAAATGCTGCTTTCATATAAATTACATATTTAATAAACAGTTTTATCTCTTAATTAAAAAAAAAAATTAACATCATTCTTTAAGGTTATTTTGTCCCAACAACCAAGTAACTGTTTCTTACAGATTTAGGCTTTACTTCCATTGTTCCTACTGTATTAGATTAATATAAACCATAAACTAAATTGCTTATAAAAATTGGATTAAATTGATTTTTTGACAATGTCTTAAAAACTCAGTAAGAAAGCAATAAATACAAGGATTAAAACATAAAGTCTATCACAAATTTTATGTTTCTCCAGTAAAATAAAAATATCATGTGGAAACTGCCCTTTTGTAGCTTTATTTTAATCATCTTCTAGTAAATATTAAAAACATGAAATCCAATTGAGGTGATTGTCTAAGACCTGGAAAACTGTAAAAGCTAAAAAAAACTCCCTACAAACTTTTGTGATACCATAGACAAGACACATTTGTGTTCATATTTAAACAGAAATTTTCAAATACCCACTTTGTGCCAGGTACTGTGCTAGACATTTCCTTATAATTCTGATAATCCTGAGACTGAGCTTGTGGGGGTTGTCACGTCCACACTATGAACAGAAACAATGCTTGGGTTACATTCATCAGGATGCAGGGAATTAAAAGATTTATGATGTGCAATAAGCAAGAGAAAAAAGCATGAATGTTACAAGTTTTTGAGAAAAACAAGTCTTTATAAAAGGAATTTTCCTTTTCTAGCAAATCTATAGCTTAAGTTTGACTGAGAGGATTAACCCTAATATTTTCTTTAGAGGATTTATGTTTTTGTGGGTATTTTTCCTTGTTTTTTGTTTTTTTGTTTTTCCCTCAGTAGGATCCTGCACAGTGAAGTAGCAGTTTAAATTTAAAAAGATTAAATAACACAGGGGACTTCATCTTAACCTACTTAATTTCCTAGGATTCCTGGCCCTAATACTAGGCTGCTTTGTAAATGTACAACAACCTGTGACCATGGGAGGGTTTGAATCAATGTGTGCAGCCAAATAAGCAATAGAGTGAAAAAACAAAACAGGATTTGGACTCAGAAGATCCAACTTAAATCTTAGCTCTTCCTTTTGATCAAAACTCTTCCTTTTTCCAGATCTCAGTTTACCTTTTTGTATATGAAGAGATTGATAATTATATTAGTCAGGACGCTTTCAGAAATTGAATTTCAGAAAGCAAATTTCAGAAATTGAAGTCAAAGTGAATTAAGAAAACAAGAAATTTGTTGGTGCCCATAACTGAAAAGTCTGGAGTCACAGCTAGGTCTAAGCATGGCTGGACTGAGGGCTTGAATTGTTATCTGGTTCTGTTCCTCCTCATCCTGCATTTCTGCTTTCCTCAGAAATGGCTTTATTATTATTATTACTAGAGGCCCGGTGCACAAAAATTTGTGCACTCGGGGGGGGGGGCCCTCAGCCCGGCCTGTGCCCTCTTGCAGTCTGGGACCCCTCGGGAGATAATGACCTGCTGGCTTAGGCCTGCTCCCGGGTGGCAGAGGGCAGGCCCAATCCCTAGGTGCAGCCCCTGGTCGGGCTCAGAGCAGGGCCGATTGGGGAGTTGGGGCGCCGCCCCCTGTCATGCACAGAGTAGGGCAGATTGGGAGGTTGTGATGCCACCCTCAGTCACGCTCAGGCTAGGGCCAGTTGGGGGGCTGGGGCACCGCCTCCTGTCACACTCAAGGCAGGGTGGATGGGGAGGTTGCAGCGCCACCCCCTGTGACACACAGAGCAGGGCCCATCAGGGGGGTTGGGGCTCCGTACCCTGTCACACACAGAGCAGGGTCAGTCAGGGGGTTGCAGAGCTCCCCCCTGTCATGCACAGAGCAGGGCTGATCAGGGGGTTGAGGAGCTCCCCCCGTCACTCACAGAGTAGGGCCGATAGGGGAGTTGGGGCACCGCCCCCTGTCACACTCAGGGCAGGGCGGATCAGGTGGTTGGGGCGCAGCCACTCTCACACTCAGGGCAGAGCCGATGGGGAGGTTATGGCTCTACCCCGTCACACACAGAGCAGGGCCCATGGGGGCGGGGGTTGGGACGCTGTCACACACACAGAGCTGCAGGGCGATCAGGGGGTTGGGGAGCTCCCCCCTATCAGGCACGGAGCAAGGCTGATCAGGGGGTTGGGGCGCCTTCCCCTGTCATGAACAGAGCAGGGCGGATAGGGAGGTTGTGGCCCCGCCCCCTGTCACACACAGAGCCACAGGGCAATCAGGGGGTTTGGGCGCTGCCCTCTGTCACACTGATCCCGGTGCCGGGAGGCCTCTTGGCTCCGCTGATCCCGGTGCTGGGAGGCATAATACCCTTTTACTATATAGGATAGAAGCCTGGTGCATGGGTGGGGCTGGCTGGTTTGCCCTGAAGGGTGTCCTGGATCAGGGTAGGGGTCCCCACTGGGGTGCCTGGCTAGCCTGGGTGAGGGGATGATGGCTGTTTGCAGCTGGTCACACACCCTTCAGGGTGGGAGTCCCCACTGGGGTGCCTGGCCAGTCTGGGTGAGGGGCTGAGGGCTGTTTTCAGGCCGACTGAAGCTCCCAACTGCTCCTTTTTTTCTATTTTTTCTTTTATTGTGGGCCAGCTTTAGCTCTGGCTCCAGCTCTGAGGCCTCTGCTGCTGAAAGAAGGTATCTGGTTTGTTTCGGTTCTATAATCGAAACAATGTATAACTCCAGCTCTGAGATCCTGGGCTCGCTGAAAGCAGGTTTCTGGGGTTTTGTTTAGGTTCTATATTTTTTACAATGTTTCTTAAACTGCAAGCTCAGAGGCCAGCAAGGCAGGCGGGGAATGTTGGAGTCCTCCGTCACTGAAGCAAGCAAGCCTCATGTTAGTTTCAAGCTGCCTGGCTGCCGGCCGCCATCTTGGCTGGCAGTTAATTTGCATATCTCGCTGATTAGCCAATGGGAAGGGTAGCGGTTGTACACCAGTTACCATGTTTCTCTTTTATCAGATAGGATTATCATCATTATTATTATTATTGTTATTACTAGAGGCCTGATGCACAAAATTCGTGCAAGAGTAGGCCTTCTTCCCCCTACCTGCTGGCACCAGCTTCCCTCCAGCATTCGGGACCTGGGCTTCCCTCGCAGTCCTGGCTTCGTCCGGAAGGTAGTCTGGAAGGACATACAGAAAGATGTCTGGTCTAATTAGCATATTATACTTTTATTATTATAGATTAGTATTATTTGCTCTATCTAGGCTCTTATCTTTTTATCTAGCAACTTTTAAAGAGAATTTTATTAATAATTATAATAAAAGAATCAAGTCTCTTTGGTTCAATTTGGCTTATGTGCTCCTCATTAAATTAATCACTATTCATTAGTTATTAATTTATTTACTAATTATTATTTAAGCTTGACTATGGAATAGGCACTGATTTAGGCATCTGTGATACAATGATTAAATGACATATTATATTTATGCAAAGAATGCATTTATATGCAAAGAATGCATATAAATAAATAAATCCCCAGTCTTCAGAGAGCATTTATTCTATGGGACAATCCAACAAGATACTAGCACATAAATACATATATATTCTTTTTCCATTCTTGTCATATTATAAGAAAAAATAAAGCAGAAGAAGTGAATAAAGAGAGATAGAGTTCTATTTTATATAGGGTGAGCAGACAAATCTTTTTTGACAGGGTGATATTTGTGATTTTTCTGGGAGAAAAACAAATTTAAGAAGCTTATGGGCATCACAGGAAAAGCAAGGAGACCAGACTGGTTGGCACAGGATGATTTAGGAAGACAGTATGAGGGATGAGGATGGGAAGGTAACCAGTATAACTTTTTTTTTAATTCTCACCTGAGAATATTTTTCCCCCCATTGATTATTAGAGAGAGTGGAAGGGAGGGTAAAGGATTGGGGGAGGACAGAGATCAATGTGAGAGAGAGACATCAATTAGTTGCCTCCCCCACATGCCCCAACTGGGGCTTGGGATCAGACCTGCAACACAGGTGTGTGTCCTTGATCAGGAATCAAACTTGAGACCCTTTGGCCCATGGGCCAACACTCTAACCAAACCACTGAGCCAAAGACCAGGGTATTACTTTTTATTTTAAGTTTGTTGTAGGAATATTTAGTACAGTTGGGAGACTGGAGAATTATTTTATGTCTTCAAAGGATCACTGCTGTTGCTATTGGTAGTAGAGATGGTAGAACACAGGCCTGGAAGCAAGGTATCTATTGGGAGGTTATTCCATTGATCTAAGTTCAAGCTGATGGTAGTTTGGATTACAGTAGCTGGTGTAGTGAAATGATCAGATGGTGGATTTTCGACCATCCCTCAATGATTCCCTTACTGCTAGACTTCACAGAATTTTTGAGGCTATTAACTGTTTTCTGCCTCTGGGTTCCCTTGTCACCTAATATCAATAATTTATCCTTGCCAAAGCCGGTTTGGCTCGGTGGATGGAGCGTCGGCCTGCGGACTGAGGGGTCCCGGGTTCGATTCCGGTCAAGGGCATGTGCCTGGGTTGCGGGCATATCCCCAGTAGGAGATGTGCAGGAGGCAGCTGATCGATGTTTCTCTCTCATCAATGTTTCTAGCTCTCTGTCTCTCTCCCTTCCTCTCTGTAGAAAATCAATAAAATATATTTAAAAAAATAATAATTTATCCTTTATTATAACACCAACACAATAAGCACTTGCATTAGTTTCTCAAGGTTATATATCTCAAGTTATGTATCTCAAGTTACTGGACCACATTGAAAGGAGCAATTTTACTAGATGTTTGAAATGGACTCTCTATAGCAGTTTACCAACTTCTGCTTCTAAATAAGGATGAGGACCCATTTCTTCATGTCTTAGCCAATCCTTGATATTTCTGGATTTTATAATTTTTACCAATATGAAGAATGTAAAATCAATTTTTTTCACTGGTTATTGGTGGTCATTCAAGTTTTTTCTCATGTTGTATATGTACATATTTATATTTTTCTCAGAATTTCTGTTTTCAAGGCCCCTGTGTGTAGTATTTTGGACTATACACTACAAAGCCTCTAGGGAGCATTGTTCATATAGACCACAATGAGAATGGTGCCACTGGGGTGCTGCAACAGGGTGGCTCTGAGAAAGAAACTGTCTTACCCAACTCTCTATACAGCCCTGTGTTTAGATCAGGATTTGGCATATCATAAGCCCTAAATAAATGTTGAACTGAAAAGGTGGTAGTTTTACTGATATTTCAGTAACATTGCTTTGCTTCCAACTTCTCATGAGGAAGTAAAATAGTAAAATGGTTTCACTAGACATTATTTTTATTGTATCTATTTTTTCAGTTTTATTCTTTTCTGAAAGTGACACCATCAGGAAATGTGTTCGTCTATATGATGTATTATGACCTCTAGCTTCTTAATTCTGTAACATGGGACTCTCAATGCTGAGTCCATATAGTGTAGTGGAAGATGTACATTGAGGTAGGTGATAGTTGAAATCAGGGAAAGGATCCTACACAATTAACTGTGCACTTGAACTGGTCAAGATAAAGTCTTTCATTTCACAAAAAGAATTATTATTGTGAACCCCAATCCCTTATATTTGTGCAGTATTTTTGGTTTGCAAAGGATGCACATATTATGTCATTTGGCTTCCACCAAAACTTTGGGAGTTAAGTTGAACACATATTATTACTGAGCCAGAGAGATATTAGTAATTTGGTCAAGGCCACAGAGCTAATGAGGCAGGCAAAATCTGATTTTAATGGGCAGTAGTGTGCCCATCTATGAAACTAAATATCCCAACTTCATTTGCTGCTGAGTGCAACCACGGGAAACCATTCTATCCAATGAGACATAAAAATGGAAGTTGGCTAAGAATTTGTTTCATAACATATTTCTTTGCTCTGTCATAGACATTAGCATTCCATATTTTTCAATTCTAATTCTGTTCTGGAGCCCTGCTTCCCAGAATACATAAACTGACACATTTTATTTCAGCTATATTAAATTATTAAAATGTAATAATTAAAAGGTAGTGCTAGTCAGTTGGCTCTAAAATCCAAGGAAGGCCTATGACTCTACTATACCATACTTCTTTGAGAATAGTTTTAAGGAGAATAATGTAATACATAATTTGGAAGATGATAAAAGATTCAATAATGGCCAAATAGGTTTAGGTTTCCCAAACCTATTAGTCCATTATTGACCTTTTAGCCTAGCCATCAACTTAAATGTCCAAAGACTGTGATATATTTTTCAACTTGATAAACCATATGAAACTGTTTAATTACTCTCTTTTACTGAAAACTCTTTCTTCATTACAGTTCTCTACACTCCTGTTTTCTTTTTCTCTTTCTACTGCCTACTGAACATCTCTTATTTGGATATGCATTTGGCATCTTAAACCTAACATAGCCAAAGTGAAACTGCTAATTTTCTCCTCAGACCTGCTCCCCTATAGTCTTCCCTTTCTTGGTTTTTGGTAGCTCTCTCCCATCAATTGCTGAGGCCAAAAATCTTGGAATCATCTCTGACTATTCCTTTTTAAAGCTTACACTTCATATCCAGTTAGTTAGTAAAATCTCTTTGCTCTACTTTAAAATAATATCCAGATTTAACAACTTATTACTACCCATTATTTGTCATTATTGTAATGACCTCTATTGGAATGCTCTGCTCTCCTTGACCTCTTTAAGTCTATTCGTAACACAACAGATTAAGTGATCCTATTACATCATAGTTTAGATCTTGTGTCTCCCCCGCTCAAAATATATATAACAATATCTTTATATTTTTACTGAGAGAAAAATGAAGTCCTTACAACGGTTCACCATGACCTATACAGTTTGAATTCCTCTTCCTTTCATGTCTTTATCTCTGATACCCTCTTTCTAGCTTAATCCATTTCAGCTACACTGGCCTCCTTGGCCCAGGCCCCACCTTCAGATATTTAAATTGGTAGAGAGTAGGATTCTGGTGAGTTTGCTTAACTTAAGGAGGGTTCAAATCAAGCTGACAATCATCGTAGTCTCTAACCTATCATGCTAATGCTGGAGAGTCCACAGAGAGCTACAATCCTTTGTTTACAGACCCATCTTTACTGTGAAAATTGCCCAGGGAGAGCCTATAATTAAGGCTCTATCAATTACTGATACTTTTAGACTACCAGTGAATTCATTTCATCACTTGCTTTCTTAAGAGGTAGTTTTGACTGTAATTGTTACAAAAACTATAATGAATCTTTCATTCTTCCACCTTGTGAGGAACACAACCCCCTGGAGCTTACAGGGTGCTTCACAGTTGGTTATGTTATCATTCAGCCTTTCATTACAGTATGGCCCCTTTTTTTGGTTGAGGAACATCAATTAACTTCTTTTGGCATCCTCCCTTATCACCAGCTTTGATGGTGAAGGAACTTAGTTTGAGAGAAACAGGGCATTCTAACAGAGGGAGTCACTCAAATATGTGAAAGATGACCCAGAGGCCCAAAGCTTTTAGACTGAGGCAGATCCTATCCCAAGTCCTCTTCTCTTCCAAGCATGGCAATCTTGAAATAATAATTAGAAAAACAAGCCAAGGATCTATGTTTTTATTAAAAAAAAACACCCAACAATTATTGAAAAAGAATAATGCTTTATACAAATTTCCATTACAAAATCCCAAAATATTCATTGGGTTTGTTTAAGGTACAGTAACTGAATACAAAAATATCAAAATTGACTAACTTCTGGTGTAACAATCATGGTGGTGATTTTGGATTATAGATTGTTTTTGCAGAATTTAGCAACTAGTAAACCACATGCGTTTACACTCGCACATTGTTAGGATTTATGTATGTTGCAAAGGCTCTCTGAGTTATGCCGAAGCATAGACTCAGGTTGGAAGACTGAAAGTTACTAGGTTCAAATCCTCATATGATAATGATACAGTCCTCTGGATAACTTTCCTGTGTGGTTTCACTATGAATGACCATTCCCAAACGAACCTATCAGTGTTAGCAATACCTAACAGCACTGTCAGAAGGCATCACTTAACGAATATGCACCTTGAATATCCTTGCAAGTTATTATAATTCAAAAAACCTTCCATACTTTGGCTTTGCCAATACTTACACTTCTGTTTTACCCACTACAACTGCAGACTTGTCATAGGTTTAAGTCTGCATGCTTAAGAGGAAAAAAGCTTAGCCACAAAAAAAGCATCAGGCCACACTGAAGAACCCGACTTCCTTAGAATCCACTTCATTTAGTAAGCTGAATGTCTCTATAGTGTCTCATTACTTGAGAGATTGGTTATGGCAAGAAACCCATTCCTTAAAATTTATCTTTTCAGTCATTTGAAAAGTAATCCCAAATTTATGCACTTAAAATCCTTACTTCTTTCCTTTATTATAGCACTTTTCACCTTACAAACCACATTTGCACATATTCTATCTTACCAGATTCCCACAAAAGCCCTGTGAGGTAGGCAGGCCAGGAATCACAATCCCTTTTTTACAGATGAAACAATAAATCTAGGCCAACTCAGACAGTAACTGATAGCACCAAGACTCAAATCAGGTCTCCAGACACCAACACCAACTCCCTTTTCATTATATCATCTTGTTCAGTAAAGGAGCATTTTCCACTGACTGGAAAACTAAGAGCAATTGTTAAAATGGAACAGAGTCCCGCCAACATGATTGGTGCAGCTGAGAGAAAGGAAATGGACTGGAGTGGAAAGGAAGATACAAACAGTGTGAAGGCGTGTGCAGGTTTGGTTCAATGAGTTCTAACCACCAATTGAGCAAATAAAAACACTACTCAGACATATTTCATGTTTAAAGAATGAGCATAACACCAACTAATTAATAGTCATAACACCACCTCCACCAGATAGTTAAGTATCATTATCTCAATTTAACAGATGGGAAAAGAGGAGAAAGAATAAGTGACTTGCTGACAGCTACAGAGAGAATATTTGTCACCAGATTATCACTACAGAAAATCTAGCACTTCATGCAGAAAAACAGACCATATTTCTCTGGGAACAGGTAACTATATGATAATTGTGTATGAGAAAGCATATAGCTGAGGAGAGAGGGGGCAGAAAAGATAGTTTGGAGGGATACACCGGTAAATAAATACCTTAAAAATTCAATCAATGAAATTGTGTTACAACACTGGGAAAGCAGCACACACTTGCTCAAAAAGGCAAATATTTTCAAAGCAAACAAGAGTGTAACAGGTCAGAATGCAGAGATGAGGTGGGAAGGTCAACAGGAGTATATCATCTGGCCATGCAGAAAGATTTGCCCCCAAAACTCTGAGTTATAAGAGAAACTTATTGATTTTAGAAATTAAATAATATGCTTAGGAAATATGTTGCTAGATTTAAAAGTTTAAGCCCAACCTATTAAAAAAAACAAAACAAATAAAGGCATGAAGAATGATTGACTGATGACAAAGCAAGTGTTGTAAGATCATGGTAAAAAAAAAAAAAGGAAAATAATTACATGAAAAGGGCACATGTGAGGAACGGAAAGAATTTATACTTGCTTAGTAGTTTAGGTCTTATGTCAAAGACACTAAAACCTGATTAAGGAGGGTAAATGATATCTGACCTATTATATGTGTGTACATATAGAAAGAAGAGGCAAAAACCAAAGAAACTGCTTATTTAATCAATATAGACTTAAATATATATATATTTTAGATATGTTTCAACTATGTTGATGCCAACATAATAAGAGATTTTACTAACTAATTTTTTATAGAAAAACATGTCTATATACATATCTATAATTAAGGAGCACCCCTCCCCACATTTAAGATGATTACTCAGTGGGAAGCAGTAATACACATGGAAAAGGCTTCCCTCCTGTATTAAGGAAAGGAGATAAGACTTAGTCATTTTTAGCAATGGGTATTTTTAAAAAATGTGTAGTTTTCTTTTTTAATAACACCGCAGTTCAGATGACAATAGTCAAAGTTCAAGGTCTTAAAGTCAATCATAGTATTTCAATGTCCATTTTCTATTTGTTCCAGGGTTGTCTTGTTTTGCTTCTGTGTCACACGTAGTCTTTCCCACTGGAAGGTGCAGGCTTGGGATAGGGCCGTGGTGTTGGGTAAGATGTTTTTCGGGGGCAGGAGCAGCAAAGTAGGGCACCGCCCAGAAGGCAGAGAGAAGCAGCAGCCCAGCCAGTGAAGAGAGCCGCGCCAAATTCATACCTGAGAGGAAAAGATAACACATTTGCTTAATCAATGAATCACTGGAAAGTTTTCTAATGTAATTAGAAATCTCATTATATTTTTTTCCCACTGAAAACAATCCCCCATGATTCCTGGGGGAAGTACTTTCAGGTTTGTGCTTGCACACACAAGAATGTTTACATTACAGTTGTTGACAATTTGCAATAGTAGATCAGGCAATACAGCATGCAACACCAGGTCAATTGCACAAATATTTCCAAAGACTTTTCCATATGTAGGAGACTTGTAAAGCATCTGTTTATACTTTAGGAGTCAGGTTTGAACTATGATTTCTAGGCTCAAGCTTAACAAGTCATGCTATCAACACATACAACCATATTCTACTAGTATAAAGAAACTCCTAAAGTGCTAGACCATTAGAGTTTTTATTTGTTGTTGTTGTTAATCTTCACATGAGGATATTTTTCCATTGATTTTTAGAGAGAGTGGAAGGGAGGAGGAGGAGACAGAGAAACATCGATGTGAGAGAGACACATCACGCCCTTGATTGAGCCTGCAACCAAGGAATGTGCCCTTGACCGGAATCAAACCCAGAACCCTTCAATCCATAAGCCAACATTCTATCCATTGAGCCAAACTGGCCAGGGCATCCATTAGAGTTTTTAATAGTTTATCCTAGGTACCTATAAACACTGAAATATGAAATTTATGGTTTAGAAAAAAGACTTCTAAGCAATCCATGGAGCATTCTAGATTAAGCTGATCTAAGTGGATGTATTAAGCCAGACTCTTGGGGAGAGGATCTGTGTCTGATGGTAGACAACAAAAGTAGAGAAAGCTATATCTAGAATTATGAGGCCTGGGTTCGGATCCAAATGCAAACTCTCAACTGCTGCAATTATGTGCTAGTAATTTCACTTTTCGACCTCAGTTTCTGCTTCTCTTAAAGGGGATAATCCAATCTTCCTTACTGGACTCCTTTCAGGATCATCTGAGACATGAAAATAACATGTGTACCGTGCCTAGCAATTTATAAACTGCTCTTCACATCCATTACTAGTAAAATGTTAGCCTATTGACCTCCGGCAGTCTCTGTCCCTACATTGTAAATCTTATGGGAAGGGCTCCAGCACAATCATTGCACTGTGTATCCTCCTGTATGTGGGTGATTATATAAAAAGAATCACACCTTATCTATCCAACCACTGGGATTTTTCATCTATTCATCCTGACACTCACAAACAATAATTACATCTTAACATCCTGACTCCGAATGTAGTTATTAGGCTTTAAAGACATGAACGCAGTGAGACAAAGAGCCTTGTCCCTGATCAAAGAGTGCTGTTACATGAGAGCCAGGAATCAGCCCTTGAACTTCCACAACTTGCAATATTAAGAAAGTTGACCTTTGGAAAGTCAATTTTATTGTTGTAATGGAACAGAAAATTTCAAAGTAGTATCACAACTTATTTTTTCATAAATAAACTTCTTTTCATAAATAAAGTCAAACTAATGAGAATGAAGTATTATTCATTAAGGCATAGAGTAGTAAGTACTATTTTTTCAATCATAAGCTGTGTGTTAGTGACAAAAAATCACAATTAAGTATTGTAAGCATCACAATATACTTCAAAAAGTACATTTCAAATTTATTAATATTAAAAAGAAAAAAGAGAAAAGGCCCAACACACAGTTGCAAAATATAAAGCTTACAACTTTTCTACCTTAAGTATGTTCTATCATTCATATGGGCGGTTAAAGCAATTATCAAACTTATTTTAACATGCATCACAGGCCATTCAAATTATTTTTAAGTTTGACATAAAATTCCAGAAAGCAAATCTTGGAAGCTGTGACACTAGCTGGACTTTGCAGAACATAAAAAGAGTATTTTCTCAGAAAACAAGCTATTTTACACATGAATAGCCTTACCTGGCATTGACTGGTGTCATGGGGTCATAGAATTCTTGAACAATTCTGTGGCCATACCATGCTGTGGCAACTAAAGCAGCTAGACCTAGAGAAATTAAAAACAAAAGACTGTTAATCATTATGGAACACTGAGCATAAATATACAGTCCATTACATTGATAAGAATTAAATATACAGCCCATTACAAGAATTAAATCTCACCAACAATGCTGACATTTTGAATTTAGTCAATTTTAGACAATTTTAATTTAGAGACATTAGAAGTTAAGACCTGTTTTATTCCAAGTATTCTGTTAAGACAGACCAAAACATTAGGTCAGAGTTAGGCACAGGTTGTACTCTGTCATCTTATTCATTTATAGTTCAAGGTCACTGGCACCAATAAAGCATTTTTGGAAACAATTCAGGAGGTTCATGTCATTTATGATCTTCAAAGATATTGTTACACATTAGTGTACTAAATTACTTTTCATAAAACCAATGTCCTTATTACTATAAATGAGTCACTTGAAAAAGGGGAAATGAAAACCCTTCTATATTCTTCTTGACCAAAGAGCAAAATTTACATTTCTGTAGGATCAAAAGGATAGTAAGTGGCTAGGTAGCAGGGAAGAGCAGAAACTGTCTCAGAATGGTCCAGACCACCCAAATTCCTACTGTTCCACTGGCCAGACCTGCCAGATATTGCCTTGAGATGTGCCACAACAGGTAAATGTATACAGCACACTCCCAGTTTTCCATTTATTTCATATTTTAGTAATACCAAAGAATCTACTTAATCAAAATAATTCATTCTATCATTTGAAAGAAGTATAAAATATCTTGATGTTTCTAATCCAAATAAATTAAATAACTTTCTTTCATAGTAATTCTAAGAAACCATCAATATAGACAGATTAAATTTTTCAATGCTCCATTTTCCTCTACCTCAAAAAAAAAAAAATGTGTCCAAGTTAATTTCCTCAAATACTTGACAGAAAACATGAGTGCTTTTGGCTGTTCAGATGCATCATGAGACTACTTTGGAACTTTCGACCCTCACTCCCTAGGAAATCCCTTACTAAACTGAACTGAGAGTGAGGCAATCGTTCAGGGAAGTTACAAAAAGGTAAGCAACGGAAGGGTGCTATGCAGTAAATTTATTCCTAGCCTTTGATGTAAAATTAAACTTTTGGGAATTAAAGCACCATCCATGGGGGTGTGTGTGGTTTTTTTGCAGAGGGGTGGGAGGGCTAATGTGGAAAACTGAAAGACTGGTGACTTTCAACTAGCCAAATCTTTAGCAAAGCCACAGTCACTCTTCATTATTGGTTAAATCCAATATCATGCTGGGGCAAAGGCCCTTACAAGGTTTTTTGTCAAAGAGGAAATAAGAAAAGAAAGTCTAATTCTGGTTTCTCCTAGAGATATATTATGTCATTGGTGTCATTTCAAACCAATAGACTACTATATTATGTACAGTATATAATAGTTTACTTCAAAAATAGACTATATATTAAATACTATTTTATACACATACATGCAATCTTATTTAAAATAAGCTTATTATAACACTAAAATGGAACTGCCATGCCTTTCTCTGGTTCTCATTTTCTTAAAGGTCACATATCTAACTCATTAAGCAATACTTCAGTAAGTCAACAAATATATATTGGTCTTTTTCAAGGCCTCTCTGTATTGTTTTCATTCTTAATTCATTTAACCCAATTTCCTACCTCCACTCCATGCCACCTTCTACCTCCACTCTAATTGGCCTTTCTCTTCACTGACCTATGGGTACATCCTGTTTATTTTGGAATTAGATCTACCCAACTGAAATGATGTTCTCATTTTCCTCTAATAATCCCAACCCCATCCATTCCTCACACACCTACTTGATTCACACATTCTTTATATTCTCTCTTACTACTCCCCATCCTTGCCATATGTTGTCTGTGGGGATGCCATGAAAATTTTCTATGTAAATAGAGTTGTTCCTTAGGGTTTGCTAGATAGGAGAGCTTGCTCTTCACCTGGGGAAACTGGTTCTAATAAACCGGTTGGCAACTGAAACCAGAAAGAATAATAGACCTGTTCACTGTGAGCACAGATCTCAAATTTTCATTTGGTTCCTCTTTGAGAATGTGAAAGTCAGCTGGACTTAAGGTTTCCATGTCTTCAGATTTAAAAAGGACTGAAATAAATCAATTCATGTGCAAGAAATCCAACATTGTCTAAGGAAATGGAAAGCTAAATCTCAAACCGTGCCAGAGATAGTTTAGTAAGATAAAACCATGCCAGAGACAGTTTAGAAAGAGGGGCAGGGCCTGTCTTACCTGCAATAAGAAATATCACGCCTCCAATGACAGCCATCCGCATCTTCTGGACCTCATCATCCTCCAGGCACTTCATACACTTCATGCCAACAGTGGCCACAAAGATAGCTATTAGTCCCAGGAGGATGCAAACCACCATCAAGGCACGGGTTGCTTGCAAAGTGCCTGGCAGAAAATATTTTAGAACATGTAAAATTAATCATATATAGACCAATAAGAGAAGAGTGGTAGAAGACCAAGTATATTTCAATGTTGTATTGAAGAAAGAAATTTAAACTGGGAGTCAGGAGATCCCAGTTCTAGTGATGTTTCTGTAGGTAAGCAACTTAGTTTCTTCTCCAGAAAACCCAACAACTGGCTGGATAATGGATAAGAAGCCCTTAGGCTCCAACATCTTATGTTTTTAACATTAAAGTCAAATTCCTCTGGAAAAATAATGATCTGGTTCAATAGGGTTATCTGATCTAATACATCTTTAATCCTTACTAATGGAGTATTTTAATTTTGAAATATAATCATATGTTTTATCCTTAATGTTAAACCATTTATAATATTAATATACCTTGGTAATAGTCAACAGCTTTATACCCCAGCCATCAGGCTTCAGAAAAGACAGAGGTGAATTGGGAAGATAAGAAATGAATTTCTCATTGATTATCATGGCTGAATAAACAGCATTTGTATCTCAAGTGACTGAGGTGAGTTTGGGGAATATGAGTGTCATTTTCTTAGAACAAAACTAAATAACCTTTCCCATGTTACTTTAGAGCATAGTGGATTCATATTCAGAGCTATCGCCATGACTGTTTTCATTGTCATGTTGTCAAATAGCAGACAATAATTCAATGGAGCATTTCTCAGGGCTCCATTCATTTTCTGATTTCCTGTTATTGTCATTGCAAACTAAGTCATGATCACACAGATGGGGGCAGGGGGCCGAGGTTATGCCAGTATGTTTCCTAAAGGATAAAACCATGGCACCATCATTGTGGCATAAAGGCACAGACTTAGAGAAAATAAACTGAAACTATGCTGGCAAGATGAGTTTGATTAATTCTAGATTTACTTCCTCCACATGAAGATCATTATCTCACTGGCAGTGCTCACACGTGACAAGTATTTCTGCATATATAAATACTATTTACATCAAACCAAACCATGCTATCTTCAGTAAGCTACTTATTATTCTTTGGGACCATGATTCTATCATGTAAAGTGTGAGTGATGGTATCTCTTATCAGGGAGTTGGAACAATTGACTTCTTTTTAAAAATATATATTTTTATTTCATAGAGGAAGGGAGAGGGAGAGAGAGAGAGATAGAAACATCAATGATGAGAGAAAATCATTGATCGGATGCCTCCTACATGCCTCTCTCTGGGGATCAAGCCCACAACCTGGGCATGTCTTTGGCCAGAATCGAACCCAGGACTCTTCAGTCCACAGGCTGATGCTCTATCCACTGAGAAAAACTGGCTAGTTGACTTCTTGATGCTCTTCAAAAGTGTCTGACATGATAGAAAGGTTTTATATCTCATTGTCTAATTGAGACCTAGGCTCAGTCTTAGTATTTTCAGAGGTAAGACCTTGAATTACCAATCCTAATTAACACTAAGATCTAAAACATCATTCAATTTTTATTTTTTTTAAATATTTCCATTCCAGCCATAACCAATCTCTGATAAAATCACAGTAACCTCTATCTAAGAAGTAGCAAATGTTTTTGTGTGGGTTTTTTTTGGTATTTTTTTTTCTGTATTTGAGAGATATTTTGGAAGCCAAATACATTTTTACTTGATTTAATTAAAAGGCAAACCAGAGACACTCCCTTTCACCCCTCCTTATAAGTGTGTGTGTGGGTATACATGCACCCTACCTACACACTTATCTTAAGATTCCAGTGTGGTATAAGAGCTGCTGAATCAAAACACATATTCCACTGTGGTGTGAAGAGGAAAGTACCAAGGACTCCACCAGTAGGTGTGTCTTTCCTTCTGATTTACCAAACGTTTTTGCAAAGGCAATCATTACTAAGAATGAAAATGAAAATGAAAATATCTAAACTCTTATACACACACAGATTTCAAATTCCACTCAGAAGGCAATCATTTAAAGCGAAGGAATACTGGCAGAGGAGATGATCCATGTGGCAGGATAGGGTGACCTGGGGTCCATTTACTTGGGACTATCTTGGTTTTACAACTACTTGTGCTACACAGACAATAGTTTGGTGAAGGCCTGTGCGGGGCAGGGCCTGGGTGGAGGGGACCAAAGGGGAGAAATGGGGGACATCTCTAATACTGTCAACAATAAAAAATAAACTGAAAAATAAAAATAAAACTACCTGTCCTATATCCAGGGAGGACCCCCAATCCTGCACCAACAGGGACAACTGGTCACTCTCCTGGCGGATGATAGGATGTGGAAAGTAAAATGAGGAGGGTTTAGCAAAGTGCACAGAGGTGTAAATCAGGCAGGGCTTTGCAAAGTAGGGTAAAGTGTTCGGAGTTTATTCTAAGTGTAATAAGAAGTCACTGGAGGGTCTTAAAGAAGGGGTGATGGGATGTTTACCCTTGGTGTAGAGGGCACAGTCAACATTTTTCCTATGCTAGCCCTTCAAATATGCATAGGCTCCTACACTTCTCAGCCACCTCCACTTTGTTTTCTCGTGAATACTCCATTTCCTGACTCTTTATTCATCACTTTTGTTTCTTTCTCTGATCTCTCTCCAAGCTTTCCACTTTGTTGGAGCTGTAGGGCCTCAAACCAAACCCAGCTTCCATAATAATCATCTGGTGTGTGTTTCATGTAAAAACAGCAGGCCACCAGTCTGGCAGGTCTGAGCACTTGGATCACAAGATGTTCTTCATGAGGAGTCTATGGGCCTCAGTCTCATGAGTCAGGTCTGGATAAAGCCATGCAGGCAGGGAGCACACATGGATGAACTACTTCAAAACTCCCTTTGCACTCACCTGGAATGATCTAAGATTCACAGTTTTCATTGCTTGATTTTGTCCCCTTTAAATTCTGCCCCCTCCCCCGACAAATCCACACTTAATTCATGCCGTACCCATTTCACTCTTCCACTTTTACAAATCTGATAAATCAATAGTGCTATTTTGTGAAGCATTATATATATATATATATATATAATTTTTTTTTTCATTTATGTCCTTGGCATCCATTGACTTAGGACATTTCTTTATATTTTACAATACTAGATGGGCATCAAACACAAAATCTCATTTTGCTTCATTGTAGACATTTGGGTTAATTCTTAACTATCATGATGTTGACGGGGGGAGGGATGTACAAATACAAAGGAAAAAGGCTGAGAATCATAACAGCAAAACACTCACTATCTGAGTGTGTATAATAGTGGTTTAAAAATCAAAGTAAGCAAGTGTGTTAGAAGTTACAGGTTAGAGGGTTTTATGTGCAGATAGAATCTAAATTGCACAGTTTTAACCTGGAACCAGATGAATCCTTCAAATTAATGTCTATGGAAATCTTCTAAGTCAGATATCTAAAATATATAATTGTGAGCTCCTTGAAGACTTGGGTCAGATATTTGTTCATATTCTCACCCAAAGCACTAAAAATGGTGCCTGACAAGCTATATAGATCATGCTATCTGTGTTCAATGAATTTAAATTAGAACATGTCTTTATCCCTTAAAATTCTACTAATAAGGTCAGTAAAAATTACTATCTTGTGTTAAGCTTAACCTTTGGGAAAAAAATACTGAGAAATGCCTCCCTAGAGTGCCCAGGGATGCTAAAGTCTTACTACATAAAATCAGACTTAGTTTAGAACATTAAAAGCTAATAACTAATACAGGGAGGAAAAATTCATACTTTTTGCTGAATCTGATTTAATTTTAATGTTTTTCTAAAATATTTATAATTTTATGAGCTTCCAAGGAAGTTTTTTCCTAGTGGAATGATGATCAGCAGGGCAGAGAAGAAAAATATTTAAAAGGTACAAAATAAAATTTTGGACTAGGGAGGTACAGTATAGCGTTGGACTACTAACTCTGATCTGGTTTGATTAAATCAAATCTAAAAACAAATATGTTCTTTTCTTGGCCCTTTAAATTGGTAGATACCTCTATATTATCATGGACTAAAGTTGTCTGCAGAGAAAATGTTAGCAAACATTTGAGAAGCTAAACTATTGTTTCTCATCATTATTCAGCAATATACGGAAAAGGCAGTCTTTTAATTATACTTAGCTAGACTGATAATCTTGAGATTAAAGACTCTATGAAGTTCTTACCACTTGCAACTTGAAAGTATAATCTGAAAAATATATTTAAAAAGATCTCTACTTACAAGACAAGAAATGAGTTAGACATTACTGATCCACTACAGTTAAGTTGATCAACATTAAGTGTAGAAAGACAGGCACAGCCAAGTGGGATTTTTTTTTTTTTCCTAAAGATTTTCTAAAGTTTTACTATACAAGGAGCAGAATCTTCTTTAAATGTCTGGCATTGTTCATGCTACTTACCGGCCATAATATTAAATTGCTACTCTGTGTACTTCATAAACAACATAGATTTTAAGTATATCTGCATTCTCACATAGTCCCTCTTTGAATCAGTGGTTGCTTAATAAGTAATAGGGAAATCAATGAACTGAACATTGGGTCACTAGAGCAAAACTGTTCTAGTCTCCTCTGCAGTTAAATGAGCTCATCACAGACCATCACAGAACTATACTACCCTGGCCTTTTCACTTGTTAAAAATCTCCCTTTTACTCAAGTTCCAAGTTTCTCAAAGAGTCTTTATTGTTAGCATTTCCATTTTATTGTTGCATGAGCTGGAGGCCATTGGGTGTGACCTCAGAACACCAGCACTGTCAGAAACTGAAGTGATCTGAAATGAGGCAGGACTTACCACTTTTTGGAATGTCCTAACCAGTTTTAGTTTGCTTTCCTTCTTCCTTTTCTTTCCCTTCTCTCTCCCTCCCTCCTTCTCTCTCGCCCTCCCTCCCTCCCTCCCTTCATTCTTTCCTCTCATCCTCCTCCCTTTCTTGTTTCCTTCCGTTGAATAATTGCCTCACAATTACATTTATATTTCTATATTTCCTCTATGCCACTTTCCATCCCAAACAAGGAAACCTTAACTGTGCCACTTAACTTTTTCCCTCAATCACAACAGTTAGTTACAAAGAATGTTGGCACTGGAAGAAATCAAGTTTAGCACCTTATATATCATCTTAGCTGCATTCCCAGGAGCAAGACAGCTCACGTTTGTTGAAGAGAGGAATGAATCATGGAATTCCCCCCACCCCACCCCCACACTGCCCTATTTTATAATTGGGGAGACTATAGCCCAGAGAGACCAAGTGGTTCGCCATTACACACATGACTGGTTAGTGCAAAATCAGGGTAAAGAATTATGAACTTCTGATCTCAAGCCTGGATTTTTGTTTTGACATCTATCATTCCAGAGGTCCGATCAAATTCTTGAACAGATCTGAACACCGATGGCTCCTTGAACACCCTTGGTTCAGCAGGCATACTCTGAGGAAGTGTGAAGGGTGCCCTCCTCTCTGCCTATGCTTCAAAGTCTGTCCAAGTTAGTGATTTTGTCTCTTTGATCGAGCCTGACATCATGGTGAGAGTACTGGGCAACCTCACCGACAACCAATACTCATTAAGCACTCCTACACACATGTGGATTCATGCAAAGCAAGTTGAGCAGGTTAGAGGAGCTTATAAACAAATTACAGAATCCCACAGTTGGATGTGACTTAAGAGAGTCTAGTCTAACCTCCCATTTGTCTGGTGCTTGTATTTTGCCTACAACATTCCTACAAAATGCTTACTTATTTTTCTGCTTAGACACCTCCTACCATGCAGCCTCCTGGGGAAACCCAGTCTTTGGAAAGCCCTAGCTATTAAAGCCAAGCCAGAACCAGCAGTTAACTAAGCACATAAACTAGACACTAGCTTGCTAAAAGTTTGAAAATTGGGTTAAAACAAGACAAGATGTACAGCATACTCCAGAAAAACCTACTCTAACTGCATCTGTCACTCTCTTTTGTATATTCCAACTTTCAGCTGCAGGAGTCATCAATGTCAGTAAATGTCATGTACTGCAGATGGGATTGCCAGTGCAAAATCACAATGCACAGTGCAACATTTGTTTCCCCAGGGAGTGTCTCAGGTACATTTTCATAAACTGCTTTGCAAGAACCACTTAAATAAAAAACACACCCTGTGTCTCATTTCCTACATTGTTTTGAGCACACTATATCTCTTTAGACACTTATGGAAATATTCTTTATACAGCTTACACTATTTAGAGCAGGAGAACAAGGGATCTTAATGTGTCTTGTGCTTCGGCCTTGATACATCCTTGTATCTTGACACTAAGATGCCAAGTAGGCTCTACTGACAAAGAGAACAACGTTCAATTTCAGGAAACTTCTAGCCAAGCTTTTCACCTAAAATCACTTCGAGGAATGCCACTTTTTACAAGGAAGACTACTTATACATACAGATAATCCTGTTCACATTCAGAGGTGACAGAACTCTACCAAAACCAGTCAATGAATCACCACCCAGGTCTTTACATCAGGTGGGCGTGAGCACCACTGCCCAGGTGGAGGAATGGAGACAGGTTCTCTGGACTCCATCCAAAGGCATCCTATGAGTCATTTGCAGGTTGGGGAGAATGCCTGTGAGTCAAAGTTCCCTCTTCTGGGAATTGGTTTTGAGAGAAAGGCCTCAGCCCCACCTTGAATAATCTCTGGCTTTAACCAAAACGAAAAGAGGAATCTGATCTGGAATATATATTTCTGATCCAGAAATCTCCAAAATGTGTAGTGGGGAGATGAGGAGGACATTGTTTTAATTCTTCCACCACAACTTCAAAAACTGTAATAGCTTTAGTAACTAAGAATAAAAGAAAATAAAACATTTTGTCATGTTATCATCGGTAGGGATGGCCTGGTTGAGTATTTGCAATGTGAATCAATCTGCTTCCATTGGTCATTTAAGGAAGTTAAAGAGACCTATTTAAACATGTTGAAAATGAACTATTTTGACCATAAGAATCAGAGACCTCTCTAGAGTTGCCCTTCGATCCTTCTCCAGCTGCCAATGCCTCAACATGAACCCCAAATTCCTAACACCATTTCCTTACATGTATTTATTTTTCCACGGGGAGATTCCGTGATTATACAAAGGAGCATATCTAATATACGTGTTATATCTGGCATAAAGAAGTCCTAGAATGGGAACTTTGAAAATCTAAAATGACAACACTGAAAACCACCATACACAGTGACTAACCAGATTCCACAGGTGTTCAAGGCATTTAAACAAATTCAATAACCCTCAAGTAGATGGCTTCTTACAAAACCACATGAGGGAGGTGAACAAGCAACTGAAATAAACTTGAGCAATGACAACACTGCTCACCCTCAGCCCATAAAGGGGCCAGTGGGTAAACTTGTTTATCTAGGCCAGTGGTTCTCAACCTTCCTAATGCCACGACCCTTTAATATAGTTCCTCGTGTTGTGGTGGCCCCCAACCATAACATTATTTTCGTTGCTACTTCATACTGTAATGTTGCTACTGTTATGAATCATAATGTAAGTATCTGATATGCAGGATGTATTTAGGCGACCCCTGTGAAAGGGTCATTCGACCGCCAAAGGGTCGCGACCCACAGGTTGAGAACCGCTGATCTAGGCAAAGACTAAGGAAGCTTTTCTTCAAGTTAGTTCAAGGGCATAACAGACACATGCTACATGACAACTAAATATCTCAAGGAAGTTACTCCAGTTGGCATAAATTGGTGTTACCTAGGTAAGTGGGAATCTAATGAGTTTTAGACGAGGCACTCAAAGGCCTTTATTTAAAAAATAATAAAGGGGGGGGGGGGAGGGAGCCATCTTGTCATCTTTTCTCCCTACTATCCTTAGGAATATTTCTCTCTACATAGTCCTTTCCACCTTGACAGAAATAAGAAGCAAACACCCATTACAGAGAACATCCTTTGTGTAAGGTGGAAACTTGGAGAGAAGAGCCACCCCTTCTTTGTGCTAATTTTTTCTTCCCCCAGCTGATCTCTGCTGTATCTCCTTAATGGCATTTTGCTTCAGTATCTTCATTCTTCCCTTCAGATTATGATGGGAGGTTATTCAGAACTTTTCTTTTTTGTCTTCCTTTTCCTACCTGCCATGAGTAACCTTCACTTTCCAAATAACCTACAAATGCTGCTTCCTCTGAAGATCCCCAACCTTCAGGGAAATCTCAAGAGGCTTCTTCAAAAAGTCATGAAACGGGGTGCAAAGGGGGCTCCCACACTTATTGCATCTTAAATATCAAAAGAAACAAAAGATTCCAACTCTAATGTAGGTAGAAGCACTAAGTTGAGGCACTCCATGTAGTAATATGAGAAACTACCAGGCTCCAAACTTTTCAAGGCATACTATTTTCTTGTCTACACCCTACCATTCTTCAATTCACAGAGAATCTCCGAATGTCCAGGGGAGGCCTGAGAACTCAGGTCAGAGTTTGGCCCTCACCTCTCAATCTCCACCCCACGCTCATTGGAATTTAGATGAAACCACACCTAGAGGAGGAGAAAAAGTGTTACCCAGGGAATTAGAGGCAAAACTAGAGCTTAGTCCTGGACCTCCCTTTTCCCAAAGCGCAGCTCTTTCTACTTCCTCTCATGATCGAATGACTTGATAAACTGAAGACTGATAACCTTGGAATCACATAACAGAACCAGCTGATAGCGTCTACCCCGAACGGAATCTCTGGGGGCTGGGGGCTTGGATCCCAGCTGTGGGGGAGGGGAATGCACTCACTGTTCAGGTTCAGCAAGGAGTCGTAGACTTTGCACTGGATCTGCCCGGTACTCTGCGACACGCAGGACATCCACAGCCCCTCGTAGATGGACTGGGCTGTCACAATGTTGTCGCCCGCATAGGAGTGAACCTTCCACTGGGGCATCGCAGTGCTGGCGATGGCTCCAATCCAGCCCACGAAGGCCAGGATGAAGCCCAGCAGTTGCAGCCCCGCGTTGGCCATGCTTCGCTCGGGCGCCCTGGCTGGCTCCGGGATCGCAGGTGCAGCAGGTGGAGTTTGCAGAGGCTCCGTCGGGGCTCCCGGGGGGTGGCGGAGCCGAGCGGGGGAAGTTTTTGCCGGGAGTCCTGCTCCTTGCGGCGCTACTGGAGAGATTCTAGGTCCGGGTCCAAGTCCGGGTTGGCGCTGGAGTCGGGGTGCGAGAAGCTGTGGCTGCTCCCAGGCTCAGGGAATGAGACGCCAACCTGCGGGGCACCGCATTTTAAAGCAGCTCCGCCCCCCGCCCAGGCGGGCCGCGGCGCAGCGCCCCCTGGCGGTTTCAGCCCGGGTGGCCAAGGTGCTCTGGGCTGAAAGGTCCAGCGCGGTGCGGGGACTACCTGAGTGGGAGTGGGAAGGCCAAGTGCTCCCGAGCTGTGCTTGCTCTCTCTCCTTTCTCCCCTGGCTCTCTTTTCTCTAGTTAGCCATCTCAGCTTCTCCATTCATTCAATTTGTATTCCCCCAAATTACAAAGTATGTGTAAACACTAAAAATGCAAAAGATGGGGGGGGGGGGTAAAAAGCCCTCATGAGACTCACAGTTTCAATTTGCAACTTCTTTTCACTGTCTTACTAAAAGGCATTCTCTATCTCTACTCCCCTCCCTTCGCCTCCCTCACCTGTCTCTCCCTCTGTTCAGCTTCCTCCCCCTTCTCCTTCCCTCCCTCTGTCCCCTCTTGCCTTCAAGGACTCTCCCAGAACCCTGTATTTCTGCATCACTATAGCACTTTATAGAGTAGGAAACTGAGACCCTGAAAGGAAACATGATTTCTATAAAATCACACAGCAAGTCACCAGCATGTCCAGCTCTTGGTTCTCAGCCCACTCTGCTTTCTACTACATCTCTATTGGTATATGTCCTTTAATTTATTATCATAGCTATGGAAATGCAGTCTACCCTCCCCCACTCCTGCACACACACACACACCAGCCTGGTCCCCCCATTTACACACACACACACACACACACACACACACACAAACACACACACCAGCCCGGTCCCCCCACTCCTACACACACACACATACACAAACACACACCAGCCCGGTCCCCCCACTCCTACACACACACACACACACACACACACACACACACACACACACACACACGGCAATTTGTCTTAGAGCAGCAATTCATTATAGGAGGGACCAGGACAACGCCCTTCCCCCCCTTAAATGCACACCTCCATAGGTGTTTCATTACTGAATTATCAGATGTTATTCACTGAAGGCAAGAGCATCTAAAGAGTGTCTCCCCAGGAGAAAGAGGACTGGGCTGGGAGGCCTGGAGTCTGGGTTCTGGCTCAGGGTTTGCAGTGACTGGCTATGGCCACCCCCTCAGGTTTTAGGTGAGCCTTTTGTTTCCTTCAATGGGTCTCTAAAGCTCCCTTCTCTGTAGTTAAGTGGTGTTGTGGTCTGGAATAATTAAAATGTTTTCCCAACTGTTTTTTGTGTGTGGTGTGAGTATGGTGGGAGGAGATGCTTCTACGGTTTTATGAAAAACAGGAGCACCTTGGAGGCAGAAGCAAACATGGAAGGAGAAAACAAGATATGCCTCAATGTAAACTGTGGGAGCTGCCAATTTGTGACAAGGAGGGAGCAGTAAAGAAGTTCAGAGTGTGAATAAGGAGAATGAAAAAACTCTACCACTTGGGGGATGTTGATAATAAGGGAGGCTATGCATGTGTGGGGGCCCAGACTACATAGGAATCTCTGTACCTTCTTCTCAATTGGCTGAGATCCTAAGACTGCCCTTAAAAAGGTATTTTTAAAAAGTTTATAAATAGCCTGGCCGCATGGTTCAGTGGTTGAGTATCAATCTATGAACCAGGAGGTCATGGTTCAATTCCCAGTCAGGTCACATGCCTGGGTTGCAGGCTCCATCCCCAGTAGGGGGTGTACAGGAGGCAGCCAACCAATGATTCTCTCTCATCATTGATGTGTCTATCTCTCTCTCTTCCTCCCTTTCTCTCCGAAATCAATAAGATTGTGTTAAAGAGTCTATAAATAAAAGTGAAAAAAACAAAAACCCAAAGCCCCACGCCTTCACTTCACCTGTATAGCTCCGGGTAACTTTTGAAGTTTTAAGTCCAAAGGAAAGGTCTGCAGAGAGATTTGGTGACTAGCAATGAAGAGGGGAAACACATGAGCTGAATGAAGAGACTTAATGAGGGGTAAGAAAGATTAAAACAAGCAAGCGCCGTCCTTCTGAAAGCCTCCCCAGAACCCAAGGCAGGCTCTAAGTCAGCTCTGCAGGGCAAGGTTGCATCCAACGCGAGTCCCCTGAGTCTAGCCTGAGGTCAGTAATTCTTTTTACGTCCCTCATGGATGTCCAGTGGCCATCCGTGTGTGTATGGATGAAAAAGTATCAATAACATTTGACTTACTTATTCCCCAAGATTACTGAGCTCAGAGGAGGCCCTTGGAATTTGCAGTCTGGCTAGAGCCCTACCATGTGAATCATATAATCTTTTTGTTGTTGTTGTTCCAATCAATTCAGACTTAAAAAAATATTTTAAAAACATTTTCTTTGTTGTTCAGATTGGATGAATGAAGACAAGAGTTGAGTTTAATAAATGTACTTGTGCACAGGACCTTTTAATCTACATAAAGGCCTGTTTCTAACAATCGATGGTTGGCAGGGCTTTGGAGGGATGAATTCTGTGGTCAGTAAGGCCCCGTGTTTTTGTTTTTTTATTCCAGGTCTCTCTGAGGCTGATTACTTCATCGCCCACAGCCGTGTTTGTGAGGCTGCGGTGGATGCTGTTTACGCTGCTGTGACCCATGCCCATCTCTGGCATCCCTAATCCTGTCTAGTTTTCTGTGTTTTCCTAAGAACTGGTAGGTGAGAGAATGGCTCAGCATAAATCTATCAACTGAAGAAGAAAACAACTTATGAACACTGGCCTTTCGTATAGGGAGCATAAACAATAGAGGCAGCTCTGTGACCAAGAAGTTTCTAGAAAGACTGACTATGGTATAGCAAATGTCCTGGCCTGAGGAATAGGAAAATCTGCTATACACCCTCAAATTCCTTTCTCGTTCTCAGTTTCCCTATTAATAAAAATTAGAAATTGACTTCTAAAAGGTCACTTGAGTCTAAAACTTTATGACTCTAAGTAGTAATAGCTGACACTTGTGAGTAATCTGCTGTCCTCACCCAGTGTTGAGCTATGAGTTTTAGATGCACTATCTCCTGTGTGAAGGTGACAGGGACACCAAAAGTCAGATCACGTAGCCAGGGTCATATTTGGCAATTGGCACCCCTGGGATTCCAAACTGCACCCATTGATCCGGTGCCCATGCTTTTAAGTACTGCCCTACATTAGTTCCCTGTGTGAACCAAATCGAAGAACCATTGACTTTTAGGGTTTAGCCAACTGTATCATGTGTTTCTTCCTCCAGGCAGTGGTGAGATGGTCCACTCTGCAACCGTCCTTCTGCTCCTTCCAGTCACTTCTCAATGTCTGCTGCTGCCCCCTAAGATTCTACACCAGGAGGATCCAGATCACGTGAGGGAGTGCTGCTGCCCAGAAGGGAAGTCTGGGTGAGAACAGCACATTGCCACTGGCTTACCCTATGTCCATATGTGACTGATGCTTGGGCTCAGCTATGATCCTGAGAACCAGGAAAAAGTAGAAGAGACACCCAAAGACATGAAAGTACAGGTGAGATTCAGGGTGCTAGAAGAGAGTGTGGACAAAGAAATACAATCCCAAGAGCCAGCTTGGCAGATTCTCAGGTATGGTTAAATAGCAAGAAAGCCTTTGGGATGTCAATTGTTCACTTAGCGACAATGCGTGTTAGCACTGACTTTTCAGGGCTTCTCAGGTGTTAAAAGCAGAATGGATGGGCACATTTCCTAGTAAACAGTCTGCAATCTGCCATGTAATTATTTAGGGCGTGAAAGAGGGATGAAAGTGCAAATGTGAAAATTTAACATGGATTTCAGGGTTACAAATGTGAGGGTTACTAATACTCAAAACCATTGGTCTTAACTACTTGAACAGTCCTTTGATTCTTTGGAGTTTTTGAGAGGGGAGTGAGGTATAAGTAGTTACAAGTACAAACATTTTGAAACCTAGTCCTATCACTTGCTAGTAGAATAACTTTGCAAAATTTATACAATGTCCTGTGCCTTTGACTGTTCCTATTTCAGGTGAGTAAAACTCTACTTCATAGTATTGTGGTCATTAAGCAAGTTGATACCTGTACATAACTTAGAACAGTAGTTAGCTTGCAAGCACATGGAATGATAGTTATTGTTTCAAGCAAAACAGATGCATTTAGCTTTCTAACCTTGCCATTTACAAATTATCCTCCCATTTGTTCAGAAAGACTCTTCTTTTCCTTGATTCTATTACAATCCCACTGGATGTCATAGTTAATTCAGGGTGACAGAATATGCAGCGTTTCTAACAAGGAGGTGCAATTTTGTGTTCAGAAATATAAAAGGCATCAATGAAAGGGATAGGGAATTTAGATGAGATTTCTAGGCCCCTTCTCCAGGTCCTAAACAGGTGTCCCCTTCAAGTCCTGTGTAGTTTCCATGGCTAGGATTTAAGGCTCTTTCTGAGATGGCGTGAACCAAGAACATAGGAAGGATGGAGATATAGTACCAAATTATTCTCTCTGCATATCAGTGATGCTCTTCAGAGGGTCAAGGGGAAAAATCCTTAGTGTAAGATTTAAAAGAATATATATGGTTCAAAGAGTAAGGGAGAGGGAGAGAGAGGGAGAGAGAGAGAGAGAGAGAGAGAGAGAGAGAGAGAGAGAGAGAGAGAGAGAGAGAGAGAGACCAATGATGAGAGAGAATCATTGATCGGCTGCCTCCCACACACCCCACACTTGGGATAAATCCTGTATCCTGGGCATGTGCCCTAACCAGGATTCAAACTGTGACCTCTTGGTTCATAGGTCAATGCTCAACACTGAGCCATCCTGGCTGGGCCTTAGTGTAAGATTTTTGTTAAGTCTTTGCCTTATTATCAGGTGGACTTTGTAAAGGCCCTTGGACACTCACCCTCAACTCCTAACCTAGCGGATCTATCTCTTTAGAAACAAAGAGGGGAAAGTAGCAGAATTTCAACCATAAGAAATCTACTTTTTAAGTTATAAAAATCTACTTTGAAATAAGCTGATGAAGATTACAATTTTTAATACTGTTCCTTACTTTATATCTTTGCTTGTGTTCTATTTGGGGAAAGGTTTCCTTTTTAATTATTAGGATATTAGAAACACCCCACTAATTTGATTATCAAGAATCAAGGTCAAATTACTAAGATATTTTACTTTTGATCTTCTTAATGGAACACTAACTGTATTAGTCAGTATTCTCCAGAGAAACAGAACTAATAGGAGATTAGATAGAAAGATAGATGACTCATAATAGATAGACTCATGCACTAGACATGATGTTATATGAAGAGAGATGAGAGAGAGAGAGAGAGAGAGAGAGAGAGAGAGAGAGAGAGAGAGATTTTAAGGAATTGGCTCAAGTAATGTGGGAGCTACCAAGTCTGAAATTTGTAGAGCAGGTCAGCAGGCTGGATTCTCAGGTGAGAGTTAATGTTGCTGTCTTGAATCACAAATCTTCTAGCTTTAAGGAGAATTTCTTTTTCTCCCCACCCCAGAAGTCTTTGCTCATAAAGCCTTCAACTGATTCGATAATGCCCACCCATATTATGGAGGTTAATCTGCATACTCAAAGTCTGCTGATCTAAATGTTAATTATATATAAAAAATATCCTCACAACAACATCTAGACTGGTGCCTGACCAAACAACTGGCCACCATAGCCTAGCCATGTGGAGACATAAAATTATCATCAAACCAACTAATGCTTATGATTATTTAGAGTCTAGGTATTTATTTATATGAACTCAATTCTCAGAAAAGCCAGTGAATTAACAACAATCAGTACAGATGAGGGAACCGAGGACCAAATAAGTAGTTTGCTCCAAGGTACTTAATGGGTAAAGGACAGAGTTGGCGTCCAAATTGAGTAGATCTGACTCTTGAGGCAGAGAACTTTGAGGAGGGCATTGTACTAATCTGAAGCCCAGGCCCATGTTCCTCCTCCTTTCTGACTCTCCAAACCACCCAGCACAGTAATATCCACAAGCTGAGTCTCAACAAGTCCCCAGATCAGAGTCATATCAGCTTGAGTAGTTGGTGCTCAGAAAGTGCTGGGTAATTAAGTGGATGAATGAACAGATGGATGGACCAGTGGAGAATGGATCTCCAGTCTTTGAGGTGAGGAATCTGAGACATTCAAACACATTGCTGAAGATATCCTGTTTTAGGTGGTGGTGAGTTGGGGGAGATAAAAACAAAAAGAGGTGGCAATGTAACAAAGATTACAATTTTTAATACTTGGTCTTTGGGATAAGACAGAATTAAAGATATGGCAATGCTTTCTCTCAGCATTAGAAATTACACTAGACAAGTTAATTAATCTCTCCATGTCTCTTTTCCCCATCTGTAAAATAAAACAAATATATGTAACTCACAGTGCTGTGAGAAGTAAACACATTGATAAAATGCTGAGCCCTGTACTGGGGACATGGAGAGTGCTTGATAAATGATAGCTGTACTGTAAGGAATGGGTGAGTGTCCCAAGGCCATAGAGCAAAGGCTGTTAGGCAGGCTGTGATTTCATCATGTTGAAGTTCTGTAAATATTTGAACTAAACAACCAGGTAAAGGAAAAACTTTATACTAAAATGTGGGGTAGTTACAGATGAGTGAACTGTACTAAGAAATGACCTGAATATGCAAATTTTAACTTCCCAGTAATTTTCATAAAGTAAATTACCTTTAACTTTATAAAACTATGTGATTTCACCTGAAAATGTAGATTCTGATAAAAAACGAGGTGGCCACACTGTGCAGCTCTAGATGGATTCTCTGGTTTCCCATTTTTCTACGTGTTTCTACTTTATTCATTGATGTCACTTCTCTGGATCCTATAGGCTTTTTGGTGTCAGCGTGTGCATAGAAAGTGCATGTAGTTAGTAGTTGAGTTGACCAGATTTGTATGCCATGATCAGGAGTGTGAAACTTATCATGCACTTGGCAATAAGGAGTGGATCACAGGATTTTTAACAGAAACTTGAGCAGACTTGTGTTTTAGAAAGATTTTGGGGGCTGCAGGAGGCAGAGACAGAAGTCAGTTTAATGGAAAGGCTGTGGAAATCATTCAGAAATGGGTAGATGAGTGGTTTTGACTGATGTTGAAGGCAGAGGCATTAGAACACAAAGAAGAGTGTACCTGTCTGAGATAGTGAAGATGAATTTTGTCTGCTTTAATGCCATTTTAGCATTGACTTCTGAACCAGGAGGTCACAGTTTGATTCCTGGTCAAGGTATATGCCCAGGTTGTGGGCTTGATCCTCAGTGTGGGGCATGCTGGAGGCAACCAATCAATGCCAATGATTCTCTCTCATCATTGATGTTTCTCTCTCTCTCTCTCTCTCTCTCTCTCTCTCTCTCTCTCTCCTCCTTTTCTCTCTGAAATCAATAAAAATATCCTATAAAATAAAGAGGTAATATGCAAATTGACCATCACACCTTCACACAAGATAGCTGCCCCCATGTAGTCTAAGATGACCACCACAAGATGGCCGGCAGGGGAGGGCAGCTGGGGGGGGGGGCAGGCCTGCAGGGGAGGGCAGTCGGGGGCAACTGGGTCAGCAGGGGAGGTCAGTTGGGGGTGATCAGGCTGGCAAGGGAGGGCAATTGGGGTCAATTGGGCCCGCAGGGGAGCAGTTAGGCATTTATCAGGCTGGCAGGGGAGTGGTTAGGGGGTGATCAGGCTGGCAGGCAGAAGCAGTTAGGGGCAATCAGGCAGGCAAGCAGGTGAGCAGTTGGGAGCCAGCAGTCCCAGATAGTGAAAGGGATGTCTGACTGCCAATTTAGGTCCGATCCCACAAGGATAGGTCCTAAACTGGCAGTCAGACATTCCCCAAGGGGTCCCAGATTGGAGAGTGTGTAGGCTGGGCTGAGGGACAGCCCCCCAGTGCACAAATTTTATGCACTGGGCCTCTACTATTAAACAATAAAAATAAAATTCTGGGTAGTTTACGTCACCAACACAGGACAGAGACATTATGTGTGTCCCTGAAGGAGAGCATTGGATGGGAAACAGAACACTGATTTCCTCTCTCAGTTTCAACCATTGCAAAGATGGAGGAGAAGCTGAATCCCTTGGATCTATACAGTGTATCAGACTTTAATATGGCTCCTTCCTGGGAGATTTTCAATGACAATTATATCATGCATGGTTTTAGTCTGTAAAATGTAACTGCTCTATTGTATGGAGGAATAATAAGATTTGGGATAGGGATGAATAATGGGCATTGAGATGATTTCCAATTCATATGTAGATACAAATGATGAAACTATGGTTATTTGGATATATTCTTGAGGGCAATAGAAAGACATGAAAAGGTGTTAAGTAGGAGCCAGACCTACTCAGGTTTCTCACCTTACTCTGAAGAATGGAGAATGGATTGTGGAGATGGACGGTGGAGGTTTGCAACTGTGCATTCAAGTTAGAAGGGTGTGGCTATATTCTAGGTGGAGCTGGATGCCATGACTAGAAGGTCCAAATTGAGAGAAAAGTGAGAATAACTTGTTGAAAAAAATATGATGGGTTTAGATCAGTTGCATGCTGATGATCAGTCAACTGCCTAATTAAAGGACTATTGTCATGTTGTGGACAGAAACTTTGATCTTTCCCATCTCATTTAATCACATACCTGGGAGAATGCTGATTATATGCAGTTCCAGCTGTACTAGCCACAAATATTTTCCAATTCAAGAATATGATACTGACTCGTATTTGAGTTCTAACTGTATGCTCACTCCTTTAGGTCCTCAGCCTGAGACTTTTAGAAACATAAACTCAATCTCTCTCTATTTTATTGAAAAAGTATTATTTCATTGCCAAATGTTGGCTCTAAGGAATAAACTAGCTGTTAAACTACTAGATTAACTACACTATTTTATAATATTAACAAATTAATTATGATTCATCTAACTAATGTTCACTGTCTGTGTGTCATAAAGAAGCTGGTGAAGTCACTGTGGCAAAATGGCTAACAGCAGGGGTTGTGGCCCCAGGTTTCTTGCATCGCAGTCTTGGTTTGGCCGATTGTTGGCTGTATAACATTAGGCAGCATTAGTTACTAATTATCCTTCCAATGCCTCATTTCTTCCTCTACAAAACAAGGACACTAATATTTCTACCATCTTTGGGTGGTGGTAAGGAGAGGGCTATTACATAAATCATTTAGAAGAAGGCCTAGCACATATTAACTGCTCAAAAAGTCCTATCTCTTACAATAAGTGGTGTAGGGGGAAGACGGTGAAGATCAAATTAGTATGTAACAGTAGGAATGGAAAGTGGGGTGGAGATAAGAGATTTTGTGTTGGGAGAACCTATCTTATCATGGTGTAAAATGGAATATAAGAAAAGTTAAATCCCATAACCCATAGATAACTAATCAAAACTAATTAAAATTAACTTTCCAAAGGCATGTGTGCATATGTACTTTTTACCTTCAAATTAAAAACTAAAGTCTCAGAATAAGATCTGCCTCTCTTCCATCCCATCTCACCTTCTTGAGAAAATCTTAGAAAAGACTAATTTTCTATGAAAGTTGCATAAGATAGAGGTTATAGCAGGTAGAATCAGAATCAATTAGTAAACATGGGAAATTAGAAGAGGACAAAGAACACAACATTGCAAAATTCCCACAGTTAGGAGTGAAGTTAAAACTGATTTTCTATTACTCTGACCTGTAATACCACACATTTGTGGGTCAGGGACACTAGATGCCAGCGATTTGCTGGTTGGATACCTCTGGCTTCACCAGGGCAGAGGCCAAGCCAGCTCCCATTTGGCTGCACAAAGTTATCTCCCCCCAGTAACTGTCTTACTCTACCTCTTTCATGTTAGTGGTGGCTCTCACCACATTCCCACAAGCTTCATTAAATATTTACTAAGTATGCAGTTTACTAAACATGACTCTAGTACTTAGAACATGCAAACACTTGTTTCTATTTTGCTACATTATGATTTTATGAGAATTGTCTTTCAATTCCTAAGTAGGATATGGGGGAGAAGCATTTAATTATAATCCAGATGCTAACTGTGCTGTCCAATTTGGTAGCCCTTCAGCACATGCGACTATTTAAATTTTAATTAAATACAATTACAAATTCAGTTACTCTGTTGTTCTTGCCACATTTCAAGGGACCCATAGCGTGAGGGCTTCATTCTGGACAATGCAGATGTACAGCCCCTAGCGTCTCAAATTCTCCCTGTGGTCAGCACTGTCTGAGAATGTCCTGGTCATGGTTCTACAATAGATTTGACAAAATACACAGATTCTATATCTTTTGAACTTTTCGATCTTTCTAAAAATGAGTGTATTATTTTCCTATCCATACAATAACAAATTACTACAAATTTAGTGACTTAAAACATCAAATTTATTATCTTACAGTTCTGTAGTTTGGAAGAACAAAATGGATTTTACGGGGCTAATATTAGGTTATTAGCAGAACTCAGTACCTACCTGGAGGCTCTGTTCCTTGTCCTTGCAGATTCTACAGGCCACCAGTATTGATTCTCTTTCTATACTTTCAGTCAACAACTTTGGGCTAAGTCCTTTTCTTCTTTCCATCTCTTTGGTTCTCTCTGTTCTGCCTCCCTCTTCCACTTATAAGGACTCTTGTAATACTCTTTGGCCTACTGGGATAATCCAAAATAGTCTCCACATCTCAAGGTCAGTTGATTAGCAATGTCAATTCCATCTGAAACTTCGTTCTTCCTTTGTCACAAAATGTAACATATTCCTAGGGTTGTGGAACTAAGACACAGATGTTTTTGGGTGGTGGAGCTATTATTCTACCTACCTTAATAAGTAAATGTTTTATAAAGGACAATGATTTTCCTTAAAGAGGGATGCCAAGTAAGTATATTACAGATAATTACTCATATTCTGATTTAACAAAAAAATTTGACTACACATTATGGAATAATTTAAATCAGCTAATTATAAGGACAATCTATATATATAAAAAGCTAAGTGACTGACCATCCATCCGACCGTCCAACCGACCAACTGGACGGTACATATGATGCGTACTGGCAATCTATATCCTATCCAATAAAGAGGGAATATGCTAATTGACCCTCACACCATCACAAATATGGCGGCACCCAGAGCCAATAAGTAGGTAATATGCTAATTAACTGCCACCCCTTCAAAGATGATGGCGCCCACAGCCACAAGATGGTGGCGCCCAGTCACCTCAGCCCTGCTGGGGCGGCAGGCATGTGGCAAGGCCGGGTCTGCCCCAGGTGGGCCTGGCATTGTGACGTGCCTGCCTCTGGAGTCCCTCAGTCTCCTCAGCACCCCAGTCACCCAGGGCTGGACTAAGGTGCAGGTAAGCCTCAGATGGCCGTTGTCCAGCCTCCCAGAGCCAGACCGAGGCAGTTTCCCGTGATGCCAGCATTTGTGATGACTATTAATAAATCACAAGGACAAACTCTAGACAGAGTAGGCATATTCCTACCTGAACCCATTTTCGGACATGGTCAGTTATATGTTGCTTTCTCTCAAGTTTGAAGAGCGTGTGACATTAATGTTAAAGTTGTAAATACTTCATCACAAGGGAAATTAGTCAAGCACTCTGAAAGTGTTTTTACTCTTAATGTGGTATACAGGGAGATATTAGAATAAGTTTAATCAATTTATCAGTCATTGTTTTTATCAATGTTGTTTTTATATCATGTTTTTGCTTTCATACATATCTTTGTTGTTTTTATATCATGTTGTTATTATTTATTTATCAATCAATTTATATATTATTTTCATATACATTTTACTAATTTTCTTTCATCTCTGACACTTCCATTATAGAGAAAGGGCAAATAGCGATATTAAAATATTTCTTCTAATTAATTTCCTTTTAATGTGCATAGATATGTGCACTGGGCCAATAGAAAGATAATAATAGCTCATACTTAATATGCACCAGACACTGAGGTCTAAGATTCTAAGAGTTTACACGTATGAAATCACAAATGAGTGAGAGACTAGAGACATTAATAGCACTTTAAGTAAGTAGTAGTGTGGAATAAATGAAGGGTAGTAGGGAATATTAATTAGAAAAGTGGGGTTCTCTTTCTAATATAGACATCTACTCACCTATGAAATTTCTCTAAATTACGTGTTTTTTGGTGTTTTTTTTTTTTTTTTTTTTTCCCCATAGATAAAAAAAGAGCAGATAAAATTATCTCCATGGTCCCTTCACACTCTTATTTATTTATTTATTTATTTATTTATTTATTTATTTATTTAATGAATTGAGGTAGAAGAGATAAGATTTTTTTAAAGCCCAATATTGAGCAGGATAGCATTATTCCATATTACATCCAAATGAAACAAAACAGTAGGTACAGGAAGACCAAAGAGAGATGACCTAATCAGAGATGGAAAAGCATGGTTTTATTTTTGTTACAAATTAAGGGACACTATGACTGAAGAGTTAAAAAAAAATAAAGGGGCGGGGGAAGGGAAGGGTAAAAATAGCCTAAGCCTGGCAACTATGATTACATACCATTGCTTTATTAAGAATCAAGAGTAGAAGGAGGAGGAATGCCCAGAGAACACTTGTATTTCCAGCTGGGTTAGACTGAGAGTAATTATTAGTAAAAAACATGTTTAAACAACTTTTCATCTCCCTGCCTTATTTTAACCAGGTACTTAGAAAACACAGGATTATTATTGCCATTAAAGAAAGGGCTACATTTTTTTCCCCAAAAACTATTTGACTTTTTGCATATAAACCTTTGTACTCAACAAAGTTCATAAACAACCAAGACTTTTTGCTGTGGCATCGATGTCTGTGTCATGCAGGAGCTCACTGAAAGCTCATCCCAAGGAATAAAATCAAGGCTTTTTCTCCTTAAATTCTGTAAGAATGAGCTTTTTGAATGAAATAACCCTTAGATTTGAGAACTCTAAAAAGCCAAAGCTTTCAGATCAAGGTGTCTTAAAATTATTTTGTCTAAAGGGCATTATTCTAGAAATCAGAGATTCTTAGAACTCTTTGTGCCAATGATATTCTAAATACATTAACAGATTATCAGTGATGAGTACCTTAAAACACCATAACTTAAATGTATGCTTACACAAAAACTATAGATAAAATTACATATGTTTTCCTATATAGAGATTGAGAACTAATTAGATAAAACTACTAGATCTCTATCTGTATTATCTGTCTACTTCCCTATCTATCATCTGCTTGTTCATAATATGCTGTTAACTATTTTGCTGCCCACTGAACATGCCACACATTAAAATTCCATTCTAATTTCAAATTCTTCTTCTTCTGAGAATGAAAAGTATGCTCTCTCTCTCCTGGAGATTATATGGGTTTTCACTGTCTATTACTCACAGTAGTTCAGTCAATCATTTATCCATCTTTCATATTCTTAAAAGACCTATTATTTCCCAGGCACTGGATATACAATAATGAAAGTTTCATATTCCATTGGGGGTGACAGGTACCTGAACACACTATTGTAATGCTTAGGGTAAGTTCTATGAAGAATGTAGGTAAAGGGTTAAGGAAACAGAGGGAGGAGCACCTACATTTTGAGACAGGAAGGAAAAGCCAGAACTAGTATTAAAAAGATGTTACTTAAAATTGAATCTTGAAGAATATGAATAAATTATTATTTTTTCATCCATTCATTCACTTATTGCTACTCTGTGCCAAAGCAATGCAAGAACAAAGCCATCCCTTTTCTCAAGTAATTAAAAATCTATTTGAGCAATAGACCTGTAAAGAACTGGAGTACAGAGTGGTTGTTGTTAGGATAATACTGTGCATGGTGAGCGCACTAGGGAGAAGTTATGGTAAGGTGGCAGAAGGAGGTACTGAGAGTGGGAAGGGCAATACCTGAGAGGAAGAAAAGTATTTCTAAAATGAAAGTCTGAGAAATTTTAGTGTGAGTATATGTTATATCTGTTAGGGAGCCATGAAATATGAAGCCTCAAGGCACGCAAGGAAGAGAGGCTCTGAAGAGCCCTCCATGTTGAGGACTGTGGGCTTTATCTTTTGGGTAAGATTTGGAAGCCCTGCATGCTTTTATGTAAAAGCACTGGATATTTTCTGTGTGCCCCTCTATATCCATTCTGCAATATTCCCCCATCTGCTCTGTGTTCCAGGAGGTGAATCTTTATATAGTTGCATCTGGAGTCTCTCTTGCTCTCTGACTTTGACCAAAGAGAAGCACCTTCAGGAAATCAGAGGGCTGGAGGAGAGCAATGTGGCAGATGCTATTTGTGTTCTACCCTATCTTTTTTGTTTAGATGGTACACTCATTGTACAGAAGCTGCAGGTTGTGTCTAACTACTTATATTCTAGCAGCAACAAGGAGAACCCTTGGCTCATGAGGGCCATCTTACCAGGAGATGCCCAGGAAGTTATTCAACCCTCCAATTTACCAGTGGTTGACCAATGCAAGGGTGTAACTGGCCAGTCCTCTTGGCCTCTTGGATCTAGACAGTACAACCTCTGAAAACAGTTGAGACTCCAGAGCTGAGGATGAAATTCTTCTGAAACCACATCTTTGTTTAGCTTCTCCCCTAGTCCTATCCTGCTTCCTCTATCCCTTTAAAGGTCTATCCTAATAGCACTCCCTGAATAAATCATTTGCATAAGATTCTATGCCCAGACTTATCTTCTAGGGAAGCTGATTTAAGATAGTTGGTACTAGAAATGGTCCTGTAAAGTAAACTCTGAAGAGTTTAATTCTGGAATTGAATAATATACCAGCTGGATAACAATAAAGACCCTGTTTCTTGTGCTAAGTAGAGTGTTGATAGTTTCTTGGATGTCATAGCAGTACAGTTGCTAAGGCAATGGTGATGCATAACCTCCTAAAGTATCTCTGACATTTGAGAGAAACAGGGTAAATAATAAAGTAAGGAATGTGGAATTGGGTGCCATATATGTGTGCCTGTTAAAGCATTCAGAAGAGAAAATGATTGATCATCAATTTAAAGCTATGTGTGAAAGTCAGAGGCCCTCCTTGAGGTTTTAGAGAGATCTTTGTCACCTGCAGCTACAGGGCATACTGAGCTGCTGAACAGTCATTAGTTAAAAAAGCAGAAGAACTTCAGAGAAGGCTGAATTTACAGCCCAGGTACAACTCGGATGCCATAATAAGATATGTGCTTCAGAGAATAGAAAATAAGCCATACAAAAGTTCATTGGCTTATTATATGTGTGATACTTTTAGGGACTCAGTGGTCTGAGGCATACTGGGCTATTCCCTCCAAAGTAAAGTGGAAATTATTACACCTTGTGTATCCTATCACTAAAAGAGAAGCAAAGTACAGCACATATAACACTTGCAAATACTGCACTGAGTGATTTAGCAAGTTAGGTGGGAAGCTGCCAGTTTTCAGTGAGGGCCTTGAGCAAGAGAGGGCACGTCCAGGCTATAGTACAAACAGTCCTACAACTTGAGTTAATGGTGCAAGAGTTATCTGTAGGAGATAAAGATACATGTGGAGTCTTTGACAAGTCCCAACAGAAGAGTTACAAAGCAGACAACTGATATTCTGGAGCAGGATCTTAAGACCTATAGTAGAGAACACCATTCAAAAGGCAGCTCCTGGAATGCCACCTGGCATGGTATATTATATTGGTCAGGGCTCTCCAGGGGAACAGAAATAATTATATATATGTAATATAAGTATATAGATGTATACATTATATAAAATATAAATACAAGTTAATCATAATATGTTATATTAATTTACATAAATATACATAATATAAAATGTATTTAATATATAAACTATAAATATATATCAAGTTATTTATTATGGGAATTGACTCGCACAGTTATGGAGGCTAAGATGTTCCATGATCTGCTTTCTGCAAGCTGGAGATCCATGAAAATCAGTGGTAGAATTCAGTTCATATCCAAGGGCTGGAGAACCAGGAGCATCAATGTCTGAGGGCAAGGGGAAATGAATGTCTCAACTGAGGCAGAGAGCAAATTCACTCTTCTCCTGCCTTTTTGTTTAGTTAGGCCCTCAATGGATTTGATGATACCCACCTGAATTGGTGAGAGAGCTCTTCTTTACTCAGTGCACTGATTCAAATGCTAATCTATACGAATCTATGCTAATTAGACTGGACATCTTCTGGACATCCTTCCAGACAAAGCCCCAGTGGCAGGGGCTGAGGCAGAGGTGGTTAGGGGTGATCAGGCAGGCAGGGGAGAAGTTAGGGAGTGATCAGGTCAGCAAGGGAGAGCAGTTAGGGGCATCAGGCAGGCAGGCAGAGTGGTTAGGGGTAATCAGGCAGGCAGGCAGGCATTCAGAGTGGTTAGGGAAGATCAGGCAGGCAGGCAGGCATGCAGAGTGGTTAGGGAAGATCAGGCAGGCAGGCAGGTGAATGGTTAGGAGCCAGTGGTCCCAGATTTCGAGAGGGATGTCCATCTGCCGGATGTCCATCTAGAGGTCCTCTGCAGGATCTGGCTTAAACCAGCAGTCAAACATCCCCCAAGGGGACCTGGATTGGAGAGGGTGCAGGCCGGGCTGAGGGATCCCCCTCCCATGCACGAATATTGTGCACCGGGCCTCTAGTTTCTTCATAAGACATCCTCACAGACACACCCATATGTACAGTTCTCTGGATATCTCTTAGCTCAGTTAAATTAAACATAAAGTCAACCATCAAATTCCATCCCTTGTCAACTTGGCATCTATATGCATCTTCTTAACCCATTCTTAACCTCCAAATAAAGACAATAACAAGGTCATAATTCCACCTTACATGATACAACTATCCTGGTGTACGACTGAAGAAGCATCATGTTTTTGAGTGATGTTTACACTTCTCCTAATATTCCATAACTTAAATACTATGATGCAAAATTAACAATACTTAAATACTGATATAAAGTCACTATATCTTATGTTATATGAAAAGGAATAAGAGAGTAAAGAAAACAAAGATATGTACTTACCATATGTGTATATACACACAAACTTATTCCCAACAAAATTAGGAGGAAAAACTCATGACAATTACAGTCCTTGTGTTTATAACTGATTACATGATCATAAGTGATATCTATGACTACCTTCCGCTACCCACTCTCTTTCCTCTTTGCCTTCAGCAAACACCTCAGCTGGCCATGGTTCTTCACCTGGTAGGATGATCCACACCTTCAGTCCTAAAAGGGCTGGACCATTAGTGGTCCTGTTTGGATTGGGCTGTAATTTTTCATTGACCTTAATTACAGGGCATGGTGATACTAAGAGGTGTCCTAAAAGATCTCCTGTATTTCAGACATATTCTTCCTTATATTCATTGTGGAGTTGTAGTCTAATTTCCCCTTTGTAGCCAGGATCACAGAAAGGGCAAACATCTGATCAAGTGACATCAAGCAACCATGAGACCAGAGCTGCTTATTGTGAACTGGTTACTATCAAACTCACCAAGTCATAAATGTTAGCAGTGCCAGCAGCAATTATTTATAAAATGGAAGGGTTACATTTCAACCAACCTTAAGTAGGTCCTAAGGTCATATGTAAGCTGAATGAATGATTCCAGACTTCCATGTCACACAACAGTCTCAACATCTCACACTGTAGGCTCTTGGGAAACTCCTTATGGCTAGCTTACTAGAGGGCAAAAACAACTCATTCTTGATTCAGGGGCTAAAAATGGGCTGTTAATACAGCTCCATTCAGGGGCAGCCTTGAAAGACAGAAGTATTGAGAAAATCTAAACAGTAGATAGGGCTTTGGTCAATATTACTCATTACTTAATTTTGACTCAAAATAAGGATATACATGAAGGTGTAGGTAGTGGTGAATGGCTTGGTTCATTGGTTAGAGCCCTGCAAAGAGCAAAATTGATAGACTCAGGACGAGGAGGTCCAGGGAATAAGAATGTGGATGGACATATGTTAATGGGAACAAAATAAGAGGAATTTACCATCTAATATTGGCTCTCATCAGAGAGCACCAACTGTCAAGACATGCAAAACAACCAGGTGTGGGCGATAATCCAGCAGAGGATCAGCCAACCTCTGTGCTTGCTCAATGGACTCATGAATGGAGTAGCCATGGTGACAGAGGTGGAGACTAGCTATGGACCCAATAGCATAGGCTCCCTCTCACTGAAACTGATCTAGATAATTCCACAGCTAAATGTCCAAACTACCCAGAAACAAGTTTTAATGCTGAGCCCCTGATATGATACCTCCTTTAAGGAAACCAACCAGGTACTTGGAAGCAAGTTGATAACACTGGATTCCTCTCATCCTGACAAGGACAACAATTTGTCCTGAGCACTAATGACACATATTCCAAGTATACATTTAGCTTTCTAATCAGTGGTATCAGTCAGTGTCACATACAAGGACTCACAGAGAGTAGTCCATTTATCCTAAAACAATTTAATGGTGCTGTGTCCCAAATAGGTAGAATACATGAGTTCAGAAACCAATAGATGGAGGAAGTGGTGGTCCTACTTCACCACTCCAGGGCCCCACTGGGAGAAGTTGTGTTTCCTATCTCCTTAACTTTCGACCCTATATTTCTAGAGCTCCTATTTGCCAGACGAGGGATGCCTCCATTCAGAGACACAGCAAGAGTCCTACTAAACTTAAGCCATGGCTGACATCTGATTACTCACAGTTCTTAAGCAAGCATATAAAGAAAGGAGTTACCATACTGACACAACTATATACACTGGGGTATTTTAACCTGATTATCCTAAGGAAGTAGGGTTGCTAAGTAGGAACATGGAGAAAAAATACTAAATAATTTTATATTGAAACATAGTTCAAATGAACTATAGTTATCCCTTGGTACTTTCATGCCCTACTTTATAAATGAACAAGTACAGTAATCATTGCCTGGAAGAATATGGTAATCAGAGTATCAAGTTTCTCAGGAGTGATATTCTGAGTCATCTCACCAAACAAGCTACCTAGGCCACCTGAAGTTCTAGGTAAGAATAAAGGGAATGTAGAAGGGTAGGAGAAGGAGATGATGAGTATCACTTACAAACTTAAAACCAATTGCAGCAAAGAAGACTGTAATTTATCCTGCTAATGCTCCTCTTACAAGTTTTCCCAGAAATTGAGATCAACCCACATTCAGAATAAGCTGAGAACAGATGGGAAGAACTTATATGAAAGCAAATGGATCTGAGAAATGCAAGTGGTGGACTGTGGCAAAAGGTATGGGGACCTCTCCAGATCCCCTTTGCTGGACTGGTGTGCCCATCCCCTGCTGGCTGCAGGACGAGGCTGATAACTATTCAAACAGACATATTTCCCTGATAGATTGCTCTAGGCTGATTGAAGCTGCCACAATCAGAGATTTCTGAGAACTTAAGCTGTCTTCTCCCCAGGAGTAAGCCAATAGCCAATGACTAAGTAATGTACAGACATGACACTGCAGCCGTCTTTTCTCTGAGTAGAAAAATCTCTGGCGACTGTTTATGTTCTCTAGAGTATTCTAGGGAATTAGACTGAGCCTAAACCTCTCCTGAAATCACATTTTTGTCTAACTCCATCCTTTGCGTTTTTCACTCTTTTTCTCTCTTACAGATAGCAGTTGAGTACTCCTTCATTACTCATGTGGCACAAGACTTTCTTGTCTGCTCTGCTTCTAGGTCACCAGATCTAAGTCAATTGGCTATGACCATGCTGCATTCCTCTACTGAGGACCATAGTCTCCTCTGGTGGTCATGTTCTGTAGCTACAGCTCTGTAAAGGCTCTCTCCTCTTTCCCTTTCAGGACACCTTGTGGTGGTGGCTTTCTCCTGTTGATGGTGCTAGGTTACCATTCCTTGAGTCTTGCTGTTTTTTGAAAACAGCCCCTTTATTTAACTCTTCTCAATTCTCCATTTTTTGTGTGACATTTATTTTCTGTCACAATCCTGGCTAATGAAGTAGGAACAAGCAGGGAATGATCTTATCAGATTTACATTAGAATGATCAATCTGACATCAGTGTAAAGGAGTGATTGTAAGAAAGACAAGTCCAGCTGCAAAGAGATCATTTAATACCTTATTGCAATAACCCAGAAAATAATGGAATAGTCGCAACTTCAGAACCCATGGAGACAGCCTTTTGGGGGTAAATTTGAGAGTGAGGTAGGCAGCATCATTATTTAAGGGTTAAATCAATGTTTCTGAGAGAACCACAAATATTATCTTATGACTCCATTAAACAATGATTATGTTCCCATTACATATTTATACATAATAAATTTACACTTACACTCTACAAACTGTAGTCTTAATGGATCATCATGATTATTTGGATAGTTGTTTTAAAGGGCAAAACAAAGTAAATGTTATACTAGAGTTATAAGCAAAAGACAGTGAAAGTACATAATAACGTCATAACTCTATAGTTATTAAAGCACAGAATTGCCCAGTTTTTATGACCAAACACATGTCTTCAATGAAATTGCTATATTACACAAACATCCTGAGTAACTACTAAAAATTCCCCCCCAAAAGTCATACATGGACTTTTAGGCATTCATCTCCCAGGAGCTATGTTTAATTACGTTTAATCATATTTGCTACTGTTATTAGAAGTTACAAAGAAGTTATTATTAAATATTATTTAAACAATAATTAACATTTGATGGTTTCAATGTGCATATAAATTGCTAACTCTAAAATTTATAAAAGTATAGTGGAGTAATAAATAGTGTGTATGTTTTTATGTAGTCTTTATAATTGTATATGCTGCATACTTTATTACATATTAATATTTATACATATTAAAATATGTTAAAATAATAGTACATGAATATATAATTATAACCCAAGTTTTTCTTTTGTCAAAAACATTCAGAATTAAATTACTAAGTTATCACTCACTATTTCAGTAATGAATAAAATAATAATAATAAGCAAAAAAATGAAAATGTAAAAAATACCTAAAGATTTCAGAGAACAGGGTGGCTAAAATATAGGGTATATATGTCTGGAAAGAGTGTTGTAAAAGTTAGCAGAGGCCAAATTGTGAAGGGTCTTCTTGTCCATGCTCAGAATGGTTGGGATTTAGGGACTGATTGGGTATTGACAGAGGAGGGTGAGATTGATTGATAGAATGGATAATTCTATTTATAGGCATACATCTAAGGGATTCCAGGCTCCATTTCAGACTACCATAATAAAGCAAGTGTCGCAATAAAGCAAGTCATAGTCTTTTCACTGGTGGAATGTCTTACCTTCAATTTGCAAGCAGCACAACTTCTGTGAAGCACAATAAAGAGAAGTACAATAAAGCGAGGTATGCCCATACTCAGAAGTGTAAGTAGAGGTAATAGGAAGGCTGGGCTTTTACTAAAAGCAAAAATGTATAGGACAAATAGGCAGAATTCTGGGACAATGGAAGAGTTAACCTAACATCAGTGTTGTCATTGGAATTTGTGGATTTAGGGGGTAAAGGAATCTGAATAAAGACACCTGCCCCACCCTGATAACACAGTGCTGCCATGTTATCTGTGTTAAACTGCATTGTTAGTTCCTGGTTCTTGTTACCATACCAACTCTGATGGCAACCAGGGAGATAGCAGGCAAGCTTTTAGGGGCAAGTAGGCGGGCGGGATTTTGGCTCGGATGGATACTACCAGATAACAGGTCTTTCATAATGTTCTTTGTTCCTTCTGAGCTTTATCTCAATTTAGGGAATTTCTCTTCTCCTCCCCAATCACACTCTCGCTGCACTTCAGGAATTTAATTTCTCCTCCCTTAGTTACACATTCTCTCACTGCACTTAAGGAATTTGAGTTACTTCCTATCAGTTCTGAATCACCATATTTGGCAATCCTGGAGTCATTTAAACATACTCTCATCTCATTATTATTTTTGCCCTCTGTGAATAAAGCTGGTATTTACCCAGGTTTACTCCTTCAGCTGTATCTATCTCTTATTTATTTATTTTTATTTTATTTTATTTTAAATATTCACTGGAGGATGTGTTTGTATGTATTGATTTTAGAAAGAGAGGAAGGGAGAGAGAGAAATGGTTCAGTTACTTCCTGCACTCTCCCAACCAGAGATCAAACCTGCAACCTAGGCATGTGCCCTGACCAGGAATGGAACCAAAAACCTTTTGGTGTACAGGATGACATTCCAACCTACTGAGATACCCAGACATGGCTTATTTATTTATTTATTACAGGTCCAGGCTCCACTTCTCTTTAGTGTATGCCACATAATGTTGTTGAGTGACTCTGAAGAGGAAAAGGAATTCTGGTTGCAGTTTGACCATTGATGGCTGTTCAACTTTGAGTAAATGCTTCACACCCCTGGGCTTCTGGTTACTCATTCTGACTAAATGAAATACAGGCAGAGGCTAAAATAAATGTACTTTAGTGACTTTCCTATTCATAACGTCCTATGACTCAGTTTGTCCTAGGTCACCTGCAAGCCCATCCATCTGTTCTCCTGTGAAGTCATACTTGTATGCCGATAATTATATTTACTAGAGGCCTGGTGCACAAATTCATGCACATTGAAAGGAAATTAATTAGAAGGTAGCCAGCAGGGTGGGACTGGGCGAGACAGGCTGGACACGCCCTGGAGCCAACCTCCCGTGGTCCCTCCCTGGCCAACCACGTCTGGGGTAACACCAGGGCTCGAAGGGCGTCTGCAGAGTGAGTGGGGTCCCTCTGGCAGGTAGGGTCCCTTGGCCTGGCCTGTGGGGATCCGGCTGAAAACTGCAGTCCAAAATCCCCTGAGGGGTCCTGGTGTGTGAGGACAGTCTGCAAAGTTTCTGTCACACTGCAGCTACTACATTGAGCATCTGCCCCCTGGTGGTCATTGTGCATCATAGCTACTGGTTGGATGGCCGGACAGTTGGATGGTCAGATGGTCACTTAGGCTTTTATATATATACTAGGGGCCTGGTGCACGAAATTCGTGCACTGGGTGTGTGTGTGGGGGGGAGTGTCACTCAGCCCAGCCTGCCCCCTCTCACATACTGGGAGCCCTCAGGCATTGACCCCCATCACCCTCCAATCACAGGATCGGCCCCTTGCCCAGGCCTGACGCCTCTGACAGAGGCGTCAGGCCTGGGCAGGGGACCCTCATTTCCCCCCATCACTGGTTCTGCCCCAAGCCCAGGCCTGATGCCTCTGGCCCAGGCGTCGGGCCTGGGCAGGGGACCCCCAGACCCCTCCGATTGCTGGCTCTGCCCCTTGCCCAGGCCTGATGCCTCGGCCAGAGGCGTAGACCCCCATCACCCTCCGATCGCCTAATCGGCCTCTTGCCCAGGCCTGATGCCTCCGCCAGAAGTGTCGGGCTTGGACAGGGGTCCCCCATCTCCCCCCGATCACTGGCTCTGACCCCCGCCCAGGCCTGAGGCCTCTGGCCCAGGAATCATGCCTGGGCAGGGGACCCCCATCTCCCTCTGATCGCTTGCTCCACCTCCCGCCCAAGCCTGACGCCTCTGACCCAGGCTTCAGGCCTGGGCAAGGGGACCATCATATCCCTCCAATCCCCGGCTCCACCCCCCACCCAGGCCTGATGCCTCTGGCCTAGGCATCAGGCCTGGGCAGGGGACCCCCAGACCCCCGCCCAGGCCTGATGCCTCGGCCAGAGGAGTTGACCCTCATCACCCTCCGATCACCAATCCCCGGATTGGCCCCTTGACCAGGCCTGAGGCCTCCGGCAGAGGTGTCAGGCCTGGGTAGGGGATCCCCAGCTCCCCGCGGTTGCAGGCTCCGCCCCTGCCCAGGCCTAACGCCTCTGGCCGAGGCATTAGGCCTGGGCAGGGGACTCCCAGCTCCCCGCGATCTCCCGCTCTGCCCCTGCCCAGGCCTAATGCCTCTGGCCAAGGCGTTAGGCCTGGGCAGGGGACCCCCAGCTCCCCAGGGTTGCAGGCTCCGCCCCTGCCCAGGCCTAACGCCTCTGGCTGAGGCATCCGGCTCGGGCAGCGGGGACCCACAGCTGCAGTGGCCCCGCGATCGTGGGCTCCGCTTTAGGCCCAGGTAAGGGACCCCTAGCTCCCGGGACTGCCAGCTTTGACCGTGCCCAGCTCCCATCGCTGGCTCCACCCCTACTTCCTGCTATCACTGGCCAGGGCGGCAAAGGCGCCTGATTCTCTGATCATGGCTGGGAGGCAGGGCAAAGGCGGCCCCAGGGCCGCCTTTGCCCTGCCCCCCACCTCTTAGCTCCCCCCTGGGTTTCCAATCACTGTCAGTGGCAGGGGGCTTCTTCCTGCTTTCCCTTTCGCCTCCCTGCATTGTGCCTACATATGCAAATTAGCCACCATCTTTGTTGGCAGTTAACTGCCATCTTAGTTGGCTGTTAATTTGCATATAGCCCTGATTAGCCAATGAAAAGGGTAGCGCCGTACGCCAATTACCATTTTTCTCTTTTATTAGTGTAGATTACATTGTATTTAAATAATTGTATTCATTTACTTATGTAATATCAATACATATTTATTGAACTAGTGGCAGGCTATATGCTGGGTAGTGGCTGAGCACAAAGAATAGGACAATAGCAGCTAGTTCTTTCAGAGCTTACAGTGGTCCTAGAAATACAAATGAACATTCACAAGTGTGATGAACTTAGCAGAAGTAGGGGGCACTAAAGGATGTAAAACAGCAGGATCTTTCCTAATCAGGAAAAACTCCTTTAAAAAACTTTACACAGAAACCTAAAGAATGAGAGTGCCCCAGGGGAGAAAAGGGAAGAATGGGCCCTGGCTAGGTAGCTCAGTTGGTTAGAGAGTTGTCCCAATATGTCAAGGTTGTGGGTTTAATTCCCCAGTCAGGGCACATACAAGAATCAACCAATGAATGCAGAAGCAAGTAGAACAATAAATTAATATTGTTTTTCTCTCTCCCTTTCTCTCTAAAGTCAATAAAAAGAAAAGGAAAGAACACTCCAGGCAGAGGGGATAACATGTTAGAATGTCTACAGATGGTAAAGAACAAGGATTTGAAAAAGGTCTGTGTAGCTGGAGAAGAGAGAATGAACGTGAAAGAAATATACAGAGGTGGATGTCTGGTCAGACTCTGTTCAGGACATTTTGAGGTATCTTAAAGTTTGGACCCTAAAAAGCATCTGAAAAGTTTTATTTAGGAATGTGCCCTGGTCATATTTACATTTAAGAGTTTCAATCTGGATTTATAATGATAATGAAAATAAAATAACTTTTATTGTATGCTTACTATAGGCCCAATCATAAATTCTTTACATAAATTGTCCTACTTAATCCTCAAAACTGTGTTCATTTCTTAGGGCTACTACAACAAATTGCCACAAACTGAGTGACTTAGTAGAATGACAGAAGTTTATTCTTTCACTAGAGGCCCAGTGCACGAAATTCATGCACGGGTTGCGGGGGGGGGGGGGAGGGGTCCCCTCAGCCCAGCCTGAACCCTCTCCAATCTGGGATCCCTCTCACAATCCTGGACTTCTGGGCCTAAACACTCACCTGCCTGCCAGCCTGATCACCCCTAACTGCCCTCCCTGCCAGCCTGGTTGCCCCTCACTGCCCCCTCTGCCAGCCTAATTGCCCCCAACTGCCCCCCTGCTGGCCTGGTTGCCCCCAACTGCCTCCCTCTTCTGGCCTGGTCATCCCTCACGGCCCCCCCGCTGGCCTAGTCACCCCACGCAGCCTGCTGTTCAGTTGTTTGATCATCCCTCACTAACGCCGCTGCTGGCCTGGTTGCCCCATGCAGCCTGCTTGTTCAGTCATTTGGTCATCTCTCACTACCCCCCAACTTTCCGGTCTGGTTGTAGGCAGCCATCTTGTGAGGGTGTGAGGGTTAATTTGCATATTACCTCTTTATTATATAGGATAGTTCTGGAGGCTAGAAGTCTGAAATCAAGGCATCTGCAAGGTGGTTGCTGGCAATCCTTGGCATTCTTTTACTTGTAGATTCCTCACTCCATCTCTGTCTTCATTTTCATGTGGCATTCACCCCCATGTCTCACATCCTCTTTTCTTTGTCTGTGTCTTTATGTCCAAATTTCCCTCTTACAAAGCTACCAATCATCGGATTTGGTTCAGCCTAATCCAGCCTGACCTCATTTTAACTTGATTACATCTGCAAAGACCCCATTTCCAAATGATCACATTCTGAATTTCTGTATAGACATGATTTTTGGGGAGTCATTATTTAACCTATTACAATAATCTTAATAGGTTAACTCAGTTTGAGAGGCAAGGAAAATGAGGCACTGTGAAGTTAAGAAATATGGCTAAGCTGCTTTTTTATAAATGAGTCTAGCCTAGATTAACCTAACTCAGCTCTGTCAATTTACAAGCATCGAACTTAGAAAAAGGAAGATTTGTCATTAAAACCACTGTTTTAGGGGGTGGTTTGGTGCACAGTAAAAGTTAACAGATTCACCAGTCTTCTAAGAAGGTGACCGAGGTGAACAAGCTGTAGAATAATGAGGTATTGATGGGTGAATCAGGAAAAAAAATCATTTAGTCATCTCCCACATCCAACTACATCCCAATATTTCATGCAAATTCTAAAAGTCCAGTAGAAATTTCTGAAGATTTGGTTTAGAAAGAAACATATTTTGAGACATGATTTATCTTATTCCCTGTATAAAACTTCCTAAATTGATTCAAACTCTGAGGTAAAATGATAAATATTTTCTAAGTGAGAGCAGTGCTAGGGATTTAAGAATCATCATTTATGATGACATAAGCTTCATTATAGATGTTTATTGTATTATTAAATTATTTACCATCTTAAAGAAATTAATTACGTAAATTAATACTTACTTAATGTTAAAAAAGAGAAATGACAAAGCCTATTTTTCAAAGCCACTGAAAGTTGCTAATTTTGATTTTAAATGTTGAAAATTTTATTACCAACGTCAAGAGAACATATAAACAAGGTCATGAGAAATATAATAACCTTAATGATAAAGGGATGGTGTCTGGAGTTAGGGCTATACAGGGTTGAATTTCAGCATCATCATGTAACTAGCCATAGCCGCCATAAGATCACACCTTTCAGAACTACAGGGAGCATAACTGTCTCTCGTGCTGGCTTTAAAATCCTTTATTGTGTTTGGGTTGAGGCCATGCCTTCCACTGGTTGCTCTGGCCAGTGACTGAAAGTGACAGAGATACTAGGCTGACTCACTCTCTTTTGTCATTGACTTTGGCTCACGGTTCCTAACAATTTTGCCAAAACTTCCTTAGACTACAGACAGTCTAGGATGCTTTCACTCAACCTCCTCTTCCTCACTCTTTTATTGTGAGTCAGACTTGTATTGTGGTCTGGTTTTCCTCCTTGCCTCCTCCAGCTTCCTCCCTATTTTCTTCCACACGTATGTTTCCTCTAATAAAATTTTTGCCCTTTTCATCCCATACTTCTTGAGGACCTAGACCAGGGGTGGGCAAACTTTTTGACTCGAGGGCCACAATGGGTTCTTAAACTGGACCGGAGGGCCGGAACAAAAGCATGGATGGAGTGTTTGTGTGAACTAATATAAATTCAAAGTAAACATCATTACATAAAAGGGTACGGTCTTTTTTTTTAATAGTTTTATTCATTTCAAACGGGCCGGATCCGGCCCGCGGGCCGTAGTTTGCCCACGGCTGACCTAGACTAACACACTAGCCTCCCTGAATCTCAGTTTCTTCATGTGTAAATAGAACCTATTCCATAGGATTGTAATAAGATTTAAATGAACCAATGAATTTAAAGCAACATTGTACAATGAGTGGCATTTATAATGTTTAAATTAAGTAATGGAAACTTTTATTATTGTTACTAGAGGCCCAGTGCATGAAATTCATGCACAGGGTGGGGGGGGAGGGTATGTCCCTAAGCCCAGCCTGCACCCTCTCCAATCTGGGAACCCTCGAGGGATATCTAACTGCCTGTTTAGAGATGTCCGACTGCCCAGTGTGGGATTGGACCTAAATGGGCAGTCAGACATCCCTCTCACAATTCAGGACTGCTGGCTCCCAACCGCTTGCCTGCTTGCCTGCCTGATTGCCCCTAACAGCTTTTGCTTGCCAGCCTGATCAGCCCCTAACCACTCCCCTGCCAGCCTGATCGACACCTAACTGCTCCCCTGCCAACCTGATTGCCCCCAACTGCCCTCCCCTGCAGGCCTATTCACCCCCAACTGCCCTCCCCTGCTGTCCTGGTCCTCCCCAACTGCCCTCCCCTGCTGGCCCAGTTGCCCCCAACTGACCTCCCATGCAGGCCTGGTTGCCCCCAACTGCCTTCCCCCTGCTGGCCTGGTCCCCCCCGCCCCCCCCCACTGCCCTACCATGCAGGCCTGGTCCCCCCAACTGCCCTCCCCTACTGGCCATCTTTGACCACATGGGGGTGGCCATCTTATTTGTTGGAGTGACAGTCAATTGCATATTACTCTTTTATTAGATAGGATTATTATTACTTACTTTTTTTTTTTCTTTTACTTTTCTCTGTGTGTTTTTTTAATCAAAAACAAGCAATGCTTTAGCAGATCCTGGGCTGAGAACTATTTATTGCTAAGGAGAAATAGGTGTGAAATAAAAAGAAAATGAAATAATAAATAAGAAATACACTGTATACACAATTAATGCAAATATAAGTAGCACATCCCTCTCCCCCCCCGCCCCCCCCCAAAAAAAACAACAACCAACACACACACACACAAAACACCACACCACAAAGTCTTGAGGTTATTTTACTGAGTCATCTAAAGTGAAAGGTGGTCTCAGGCTGAAGTAACCTGGCCTTGGTGTTAGAGAGACTTTGAGGACAAAGTTCTCTTTTGATTATGGAAACATTCAAGAATATTCAGGCTGAACTAGGCCATCCCAAATATAAATCAAAATGTCAGGGAGAAGTCTAGCAAGTCCAGCAAAATGTTTTTCCTGGCTTGAATTATCCTGGTAATTACATACATTCTACATCTTGCTTAGGTTGAGGGAACACAGATAATTAATGGTCTTAATGGTGATTACAATTTGGATCATGCTTTAGTCCACATCATTCGTCTGAAACTGAAACTAGGGGGCAACTGAAGGAGTGAGTTTATTTATTTTTTTAAAAGAGAAAAAGTTCTTAAAAAAACAATAAAAGGAGTTTAGGATTGCTTCTTTCCAATGTCAAACATAATAATTATTTTTTAAAGAAGGAAGGACTAACAGGAAATTTAGTTTTCTTTTTCTACACATTGTACCTAGCATATAAACTCTCAATAATGTATTGTATTTAATTATATTGATATATTTCAGAAGTAGGAGACAGTATCAGAACCATCTTTAGGTAGATCTGACCTGCAGACCCACTGGAGAGGGTGAAAGTAGAAAAATGAACAAGATGAATATTCAAGGTCATTTCCAACTTTAGGAATATTTATAACACTATTTTGGAATGTTTGATCCAAGAGTAAATTCTACTTTCTGTGGCAAAGTACTGTTTGAATTACTTATCACAGTCAGAGCTAACAGCTTAAATTCCAATCATGTAATTAGAAATCAAATTAGCTATGGTTGAGAAAATGTGCACAGAAAACTATTGTATTTGAATGTGATGACTTTCTTTTTCTTAGTAGCTCATTAGTATAAGCCAAAGCTACAATTCCAGGACATCACATGTTGCTATTTATCAGGGCTTTGTTGCTTTTCTCATATCAACAGTCTCCAGACAATGGATAGATCACTAGTTTTAAGCAATTATGATAATGCTAAGTTATTTCATAGTTTTTTAAAATTTAAATTATTTATTGTTTAAAGTTTTACATATGTCTCCTTTTCCCCCCATTGACCTCTGCCTGGCTATTGACCTCTACCTGGCTGCTCCCACTCACCAGCACATGCCCTCATCACTTACTGTCTGTGTCCATTGGTTATGCTTACATACATGTATACAAGTCCTTTGATTGATCTTTTACCCGCTCTCCCCCTCTCTCCCACTGTTTTGCTAACCTCTTCTTTCTTCCCTTCATTCTGTCCTTTAGAAATAGATATCAAATAGACCTGAATGTGCTATCAGCCAGTATAAAAATGTTTCATGACCTTGGAAAGGACTTTGACTTCAACTTAATTTTAATTTTTTTCTCAGTCACTAATAAAATGCTAAATCCATAATAAATGCTCAATAATATTTAAAAAATATATTTTATTAATTTTTCACAGAGAGGAAGGGAGAGTTAGAAACATCGATGAGAGAGAAACATCAATCAGCTGCCTCCTGCACACCTCCTACTGGGGATGTGCCCGCAACCAAGGTACATGCCCTGGACTGGAATTGAACCTGGGACCTTTCAGTCCACATGCCAATGCTCTATCCACTGAGCCAAACCAGTTAGGGCTCAATAATATTTTGAGCTCAATAATAAAGGCTAAAAAATGACTTTGTAAAATGGGATCAACATAGAATCTACCCAAAATAATTATTATGAGGATTAATACAAAATCATAAATACTGCCACTTATTTGGCTTACTGTATGTTTTTTTTTTTTTTTTTTTTTTTTTTTTTTTTTTTTTTTTTTTTTTGCGATTTGTCCTTATTTATGGCCAAATAACCCCACTGCACCTAATACAGAAACACAGGCACATTTGAAAGCATGCATTTCAAAAACAGTAATAATAGTTATACCTTTTGAGTTCTGTGTCCCACGTTTGCATATGCATAAACATTTCTCATCTTTCTAACAACTGGGGGAAGTCGTTGGAAATAGGCCTGTTGTGCCCAGATTTCATGATTCCCAAGAACCCACAGGGAGCCAGCGAGTCCGATGCAAAAGCAAAGAGTCATTCATTTCAAACCTAGGTTTGGCTCCCCTGCCACACTCACCGATGCAACGGTAAGCTCCAGTGGCCGAGAGAGAGAGAACTCTGTGTGGAGAGAGGTTTTATAGGGGTTTGGGGTAAGGGGAGGAGAAAGGACTGTGGGCCCTGCTGATTGGCCAGGCGCGAGTACACAGGATGTGGTCATAGTGATGGCGTGCACTTCCCTTGACTATCTTCCGGGAAGAAGCTTGCTGAGCACATGGCCAAGTTAAGATGAAGGGCATAGCCCTTACCTTGGGGCAAGGTGGAGGGCGTAGCTCTTACCCTGGGGTAAGGTGGAGGGCGTACTCCTTGCCCTTTCATTCCCCCCTTGTCTTGGAACTTCCGGCTCAATCATGAGACGGACTGCATTTCTATTCCACCATTGCTAGAGGCCCATACTGGGCACACAGAACTATCAACTGAACTATCCCTATAAGCTTAACAAATGGCCCAGTGGTGGCTTACTGTATGTTGCTTATCATTAGATTGTTAACTGTATTAACTATAATACTGTACTACCTTTATCCATAATTCAGTCTGAGTGAGCTAGTGTGAATAGTCTACTCCAAGAACCTCTTAAGTGGTCTGTCCTCTTCGACCCCTACTTTCCATACCACTACCAAAGTTATTTTCTAAGATATAAACTTTAGCATGACAAGTCCATGATCTTGAGTTTCCAAAAACTTTCCATTTTTATGAGTATGCTCTTCAAACTCCTAACAGTAAAATAAAACATGTACCCCAGAAATGTGTATATTTAATTATTTATTTATTATATCCATGAATCGCTAAGTTGTTAAACTACTCAGAAACCACTACTAACATTGCAAATACCTAAAAATAGTTGTGATCAAGATTAAATAAACACAAGTTTAAAAGGTTTTGTTAATCATGGTGGCTCTACTTTGCACTTAGGGCAAAATCTATTTTAATAATTGAGATCTCAAATAGTTCCCTTGGTATAGAGACTTTATTAGACTGCTTGAAATCATCATTTTGTTTATAAAGTTGCTGACAAAGAGCTGGTTCTAGTATTAACAGTGACAGCCCAGTTCTTTTTGCAGTTTCCTTCCTCTTAACATTGTTAGTCTTATCTTCAATCTATGGTTTCTGTGTTTCTTTCCTACCGCTGGCTGATGTAACAAATTACTACCAACTGGGTGACTGCTGACCCATGAAAATTGTGAGATGATAAATGGTTGTCATTTTAAGCCACTTAGTTTGTGGTACATTGTTAGCAACAGAACATAATAGTAGAATATGAACAGAAAGTCACTTAGCCATTCCCTACCACTTAGGGTAGTTAAAAGTAGATAAAAGTGTCCAATAATTGGAATACATGTAAACTGCAACATGTGGCTGTCCTCTCAGTGGACCTCCCAATTTATTCATCTTAGGATACTTTCCGTAGCACAGGTTTGACACGTGACTAGTTGACCAGTTGAGTATCTGACTGATCTGACAATATCTTAAATCATTACCATAACATTTAAGAACCTCTACAAGGTGATGTCAACCTATTTTTTGATCCCTCTTCTTCAATCTACTTCCTATTCTCATACCCCTTTTGTTAAAACAATGCTGGGACACTAACCAAGCTCCAAAGGCACAGTTCTGTTTTTCATCTTTTTAAAAAGTCTGTTTCAACAGCTTCACTAAGAATGCCCTTGTTTCCTTTCACTTGCCACATCCCCTTTCATTATTCAAGGCCTTGTTCAAATATGACCTCTTTAGGAATCTTTCCCAGCCAACTACCATTTTTTTTTTACATGTAAAAATTTTATTGCCATATCTTCATCCATTAGGCCTTTACAATTTCCTTTGGTATAGCGCTCATATCACAGCATTAGTCAGTTTTATTGCATTTATTGCCAAATAGTGAATGGCTTGAAGCCAAGAACTGCATTTTAGTAAAGCTTCATTTTCTCATTGTGATGAGCATCTTCTCTTCTGATAATAAGATCCCCCTTTTCTTTGCGAAACTACTTCTTCTCCATGTGTTTTGGGTTGACCATCACAATCTTCTTGCCCCAATCATGGCAAGACAGATGAACCAATCATTGTACCAATTCTTGGGCTACATACATTCTGGGATGGCACGTGACCTAAACTGGGCCAATTAGAGCCCTTTCTATTTTCTAAAAATGATGCCAATAGGAAAGAATTGGGTCCCTTTTGTGAGAATGGGGAATGTAAGCTTAGAACTGCTTGAAACTGTGGGTTAGACCGTGTGAGCTTCTATCATTACAGAGTGAAGCCAGTAGATAGGGAGAAGCAGAAAGAAGAGAAGAGAAATAGTAAAAGCTTTAATACCCTGGATTGGATGTCCCTGAGACTAGATTTATCCCTGACCCTTCTGATATCCCTACCTTCACAGGCGAGCTCATCAAAATCTCTTTTGGTTGGAGTAACTTTACAGAGTCTGCTTAACACATCTAGAGTACCTAACAAGTGGACTGGCTCACAGAAGTTGTTCACAGTAGTTTAGTGAATAAATATTATTGTAAAGATCTTTCTTTGAGGGAGGGAGGCACTATTATACTTACCTGAAGAAAATAAACCAGAATCTTAAACATATACAAAACATTACAGAGTTATTTTGAGAACTCTCTTGCGTTAGATTTACTCTTATACACAACAAACCCTCCTAGTAATCTGGCCTTTCTTTCTCACACCATCATTACACACTAACAGAGGTAATTAAATGTCTATGATAAATAGGGATTGCCGTGGCTAGACTTAGACTCATTTGCTTTTGACTTGCTGAACTTTTAACTTTGCTGTTTTTATATTTTCATTTCTACCAACATATTGATTTCTGTGATCATGCCTTTGCCCACTCTAGCCAACTATTTAAATAATTACTGACTGTGGGAAATCTCTGTCCTAATCCTCTCTATTTAAACTTTTGATTTAGGACAACAAGGATTATGTGCTTCTATTTACACATTGTCTTTTGAAAAATTTCTAATAAAAATACCTTTAGTAATAATTTTGTAGAAAGTGCCACCTTTTCTCTGGGATGAAATTATTTTTAATTACACTTGACAAACAATATTATATTAATTTCTGGTGTACACCATAGTGATGAGACATCTATATGACTTACAAAATGATCACCCTGATAAGTCTAGTACCCATCTGACACCACACATAGTTATTGCTTATTGACTGTATTTCTTATGTTGTACTTTACATCCTGTGACTGTTTTTATAACTTCCAACTTGTGCTTCTTAATCCCTTCACCTTTTTCACACTCCACCAAAGCTCCCTCCCATCTGACAATGATCAATTAGTTCTATGTATCTATGAGTTTATTTCTATTTTGTTTGTTAGTCTAATTTTTTTTTTTTTTTAGATTTCACATGTAAGTGCATTTATATGTTATTTGTCTTTCTCTGTCTAACTTAATTCACTTAGCATAATACCATCTAGGTCCATCCATATTGTTACAAATGGCAAGATCTCATTTTTTTAATAGCTGAGTAATATTTTATTGTATACATGTAGCACTTCTTTATCCATTCATCTATCAATGGACACTTAGGTTGCTTTCATATCTTGACTATTGTAAATAATGTTTCAGTGAACATCAGGGTGTATGTATCTTTTCAAATCAGTGTTTTAGATTTTTTTTTTTTTTTTGATAAAAACCCAGCAGTGGAATTGCTAGGCAAAATTGTAGTTCTATTTTTAATTATTTGAGGAACTGTTTTCCACAATGGCTGCACCAATTTGCATTCCCACCAACAATGCGCAAGGATTCCCTTTTCTCTACATCCTCCCTAATATTTGTTTGTTGATTTATTAAATATAGTTATCCTGACAGGGTGAGGCAATATCTCATTGTGGTTTTAATTTGCATTTCTCTCATGATTAGTGACATTGAGCATCTTTTCATATGTGTATTGGCCATCTGTAGTCTTCTTTTAAGAAATGTCTATTTAGGTCCTCTGCCCATTAAAATTTACAAGAATTTAAAAGAAAATATCAGTTCTCAGATTATTAGACAAATGTGTGGTTTATGGATTTTACATACCATTCTCTAGTAACTGTAATAATAAATATTTAGCTTGTTATAATATTGCTAAAAGAAATTTCCTCACAGTCCTGTGAGAACCAATACAGGGCATTTTAATGGGGTGTTCATATTCATTAATATCCCAGTTGCATGCACAGAGTCAATGCCAGGAGATCACCCATATAAAAGGAAAAATAGTGATATAACTAATTAATGCTGTAGCTTAGGTGTGCAAACAACCAAAAGAAAAAAAAAGCAATATCCAGGTCCATAGTGAGAGTCCTAATTTATGAATTAAAAAAATCTATATGAGGCATATTTGTAGTCCTGAATTTTTATATTTTAGGATCTTTCACATAAAGATCTTCAAAGTCATTAAAATTAAACTGAGCCTAAAAGAAATCAGGAGGAAAACCAATATGATTTTTCCCTCCCAAAAATAATAAAAACCACCATTTTGGTGGGCTTGGCTTGTGAAATCTTTTTCTTTACAGGTTCTTATATCAAACATGTCCAAGCAATATATTGATAATTGCTTCTTTAGGTTATTTTTATAACTGCATTTTATGAGACTAACAAACAACAATCTTGAATATATCTCTTTTTTTAGATTGTTCTGATTTAATTGCTGATAAAACACTGCCATTATGGGTATCACATGATCTTAAAACTATAATAAATTTCAAATTTAGATTTTTTTTTGTAACAAAATGTATACAGGGAGCATAGACACATCATGTCTGGATTAATCTGTAGATTGCAGACTAATGTACCTGTTGTCGGAAATTTTCTGAACTGCCAGGCATAAATAACACTGTAGTAAATTACCTATTTGTGGTAAACCAAAGCCTTGTTTATCCAAAAATGATTGGATAGCCTTTCCCCAGTCTCACTCAAAGTCCAATGTTATTCATACTCAAACATACAAAATAATTTACTTGGTAACAAATCTGGCACTTAAAAGCAATAGGGATATGATATTTAATAAGTGGTACTAAGATATCTGTCATTTTGAGGAAAATAAAGTTATATATTTTTCTTACACCGTAAAATCTTATTTAAATAAATAGTGCTATAAAAAAGCAAGAATTATCATTACAATCATAAATCATTTATATCATTTTGAATTTTAATGATTGCAAATAACATTAATCATTTAGGTTGAAAATAATTTATCATTCAATTTTTAAGCATAATATACAATATTGCACTCAAATTGAGAATTTATCCTGTGTAAATTACTAGGCAAGGATATTAGTGTACCTGGTGTATGATTCTCTGTGGCCAAATTATACAGTCTTGCCTTTTATATTCTCTTAAGATAAAAATTAATGCTTTTCATTATGAAAATTCTTCTAATTATTATCTAATACTAGAGGCCCAGTGCATGACATTTGTGCACTGGGGGGCAAGGGGGTGTCCTTCAGCCCAGCTTGCACCCTCTCCAATCTGGGACCCCTTGGGTGATGTCCAACTGCGGGTTTAAACCGGCAGTCGGACATCCCTCTCACAATCCAGGACTGCTGGCTCCTAATCACTCTCCTGCCTGCCTGCCTGATTGCCTCTAACTGCTTCTGCCTGCCAGCCTGATCAGCCCCTAACCACTCCCCTGCCGGTCTGATTAACACCTAACTGCTCCCCTGCTGGCCCAATCGCCCCCAACTGGCCTCCCCTGCCAGCCTGATCTTGCCCCCAACTGCCCTCCCCTGCTGTCCTGATCACACCCCCAACTTTCCTCCCCTGTCAGCCTTATCTCACCCCCAATTTCCCTCCCCTGCTGGCTTGATGGCCCCCAACTGTCCACCCCTGCTGGCCTGATCACTCCCAACTGCCCATCCCTGCAAGCCTGGTCCCCCCAAACTGCCCTTCCCTGTTGGCCTGGTTGCCCCCAACTGCCCTCTTCTGCCGGCCTGATCTCGCTCCCAACTGCTCTCCCCTGCTGGCCTGATCACCTCCAACTGCCCTCCTCTGCCGACCTGATCTTGCCCCCAACTGCCCTCCCCTGCAGGCCAAGTTGTGGCCACATGGGGGCGACCATCTTGTGTGTTGGAGTGATGGTAAATTAGCATATTACCTCTTTATTATATAGGATATCTTATTTTATTGTGGTAAAGCACATGTAACATAAAATTTGCCATCTTTTTTTTTTTTAAATATATTTTATTGGTTTTCTACAGAGAGGAAGGGAGAGGGATAGAGAGTTAGAAACATCGATCAGCTGCCTCCTGCACACTCCCCACTGGGGATGTGCCCACAACCAAGGCACATGCCCTTTACCAGAATCGAACCTGGGACCCTTGAGTCTGCAGGCCAACGCTCCATCCACTGAGCCAAACCGGTTAGGGCAAATTTGCCATCTTAACCATTTTTTAGGTGTACAGTGCAGTGGTATTAAATACATTCCTAATATTGTGTGACCATCACCATCATCCATCTTCATAACTCTTTTCATCTTGTCAAACTGACACTCTATAACCATTAAACAATAACTATTTTCCCTTCCTCCAGTCTGTGGCAGCCACCATTCTACTTTCTAACTCTAAGATTTTGACTATTTTAAATACCTCATATCAGTGGAATTGTAAGTGCAAAGGTTTTAAGACTCAATTAAATACGAGGGAAGGTTCCCCACATATCGGCCAAGCAAATCTCTGTGATGCTTTCTGGGTGGCCTACAAATTAGCTCAATTTGGATACTATTTACCTGGAGATAGCATCAGATTGCACAGGTTAAAGGCTCAGTCTTACAAAATGACTCTCTATCCCCCACCCCGAACTCCACACACACTTCAGATGCCAGTCAAAAGCCCAAGTTATCACCTGCACTTCTGACCAACTGCTATAAAGCAGAGATTTCAATCACCCATCTTTTGGATTGACTAAATTGCTAGAGCAACTCTTAGTAGTGGCTCATGGAACTCAGGGAAACATTTACTTATGTTGACTAGGTTTTTAGAGGATATGCTAAAGCATACAGATGGATAGCCAGGTAAAAAAGAACACAGAAGTTTCTGTCCCTGTGAAATTGGGGTATCCCACACCCATGTTGTGGATGTGTTCGCCTACTGGAAACTGCCTGAACCACATACTATTGGGATTTTATGGGAGGCTTTCTTACATAGGCATGATCAATAATTAACTTCATTTCCAGCCCCTCTCTGGAGAAGGTGGGGAGGAGCTGAACATCCAAGCTTCCAATCATGAGTCAGTCTTTTGGGTGACCAGCCCCCATCCAGGAGTCCACCCAGAGTCACCTCATTAGAACAAAAAATGCTCCTCGTGCTCTTATCAATTAGAAAGGTTTTAGGAGCTCTGTGCCAGGAACCAGGGACAAACATATATATTCCTATTATCTCACAGACAGCATCTTTCTTTTTTTTACTGTATTGTTTTCATTAATGTCCTCAAGATTTATCTCTATTGTAGCTTATGAAGCATTTCCTTCCTTTTTAAGGATGAATAATATTCCTTGTATGTATATTACATTTTTCTTAACCATCATTCCTTGGTGGGCACTTGGATTGTTTTGATAAATGGTGTAGAAACATTTTTTGAGACGCTGCTTTTATTTCTTTTGGGTACATAACCTATAATCTGGATCATATGGTAATACTATTTTCAATTCTTTGAGAAACTGCCATTCTGTTTTCCATAGTGGATATATCATCTTACATTTCCTCCAATAGTATACTAGGGTTTCAATTTCTTTACATAATTGCCAACACTTGTTTTCTATTTCTTGACAGTAGCTATCTTAATGGGTATGCAGTGGTATATCACTGTAGCTTTAATTTGCATTTCCCTAGTGATTAGTGACATTGATCATCTTTTCATAGGCTTATTTTCTATTTATATATCTTTGTTAGAGTAATGTCTATTCACATTCTTTGCCCATTTTTTAAAAATTATTTATGGTTGAAAGTATTACATATGTCTCCTTTTCCCCCCATTGACCTCTCCCTGGCCTGCTCCGCCCTCCAGCACATGCCCTCAACCCCCTTATTGTTTATGTCTATTGGTTATGCTTATATGCATGCGTATAAGTCCTTTGGTTGATCTCTAATCCCCTCTCCCCCCGCCACCACCTTCCCTCTGAGGTTTGACGGTCTGTTCGATGCTTCTATGTCTCTGGATCTATTTTTGTTCATCAGTTTATGTTGTTCATTATATTCTACAAATGAATGAGATCATGTGATACTTATTTTTCTTTGACTGGCTTATTTTGCTTAGCATAATGCTCTCTAGGTCCACCCATGCTATTGCAAATGGTAAGAATTCTTTCTTTTCTACAGCAGCATAATATTCCATTGTATAGATAGATGTACCACTGTTTTTTAATCCACTCATCTGCGGATGGGCAAATCTTAGCTATTATAAATTGTGCTGCTATGAACATAGGGGTGCATATATTCTTTCTGATTGTTGTTTCTGATTATTTGGGATATAGTCCTAGAAGTGGGATCACTGGGTCAAATGGGAGTTCCATTTTTTTAATTTTTTGAGGAAGCTCCATACTGTTTTCCACAGTGGCTGCACCAGTCTGTATTCCCACCAGCAGTGAAAGAGGGTTCTTTTTCCTCCACATCCTTGCCAGCACTTGTTCTTTGTTGACTTGTTGATGAAAGCCATTTTGACAGGTGTGAAATGGTGCCTCATTGTCATTTTTTTAAAAATTAGCATATTACACTTTTATTATTATAGATTGTCTAAAGTTTTACAGATGTCTCCTTTTTCCCCGCTTGACCCACTCCCCTCAGCCATTCCAACCCTGGCAAGCCCCCACCACCCCAGTGTCTGTGTCCATTGGTTATGCTAATATGCATGCATATAAGTCCTTTGGTTGCTCTCTAACCTCCCCCCGCCCCCCGCCATTTGTCTCTGGATCTATTCTTGTTCATCAAGTTATGTTGATTGTTATATCCTACATATGAGTGAGATCATGTGATATTTATCTTTCTCTGACTGGCTTATTTTGCTTAGCATAATGATCTCCAGTTCCATCCATGCTGTTGCAAATGGTAAAAGTTCCTTCTTTTTTATAGTGGTGTAGTATTCCATTGTGTAGATCTACCACAGTTTTTTAACCCACTCATCTGCTGATGGGCACTTAGACTGTTTCCAAATCTTAGCTATTGTAAATTGTGCTGCTATGAACATAGGGGTGCATGTATCCTTTCTGATTGGTGTTTCTGGATTCTTGGGAGACAGTCCTAGAAGTGAGATTACTGGATCAAATGGGAGTTCCGTTTTTAACTTTTTGAGGAAACTCCATACTGTCTTCCACAGTGGCTGCACCAGTCTGTATTCCCACCAGCAGTTTACGAGGGTTCCTTTTTCTCTGCATCCTTGCCAGCACTTGTCCTTTGTTGATTTGTTGATGATAGTCTTCTGACAGGTGTGAGATGGCATCTCATTGTTGTTTTGATTTGCATCTCTCAGGTGATTAGTGACTTTGAGCATGTTTTCGTATGTCTCTCCGCCTTCTGTATGTCCTCTTTCAAAAAGTGTTTTAGATCCTTTGCCCATTTCTTTGATTGGATCATTTATATTCCTTTGGTTAAGTTGTATAAGTACTATGTAAATTTTGGATATTAAACCCTTATCTGAAATATCATTGGAAAATATGTTCTCCCATGTAGTGGACTTTCTTGTTGTTTTGTTGATGGTTTCTTTTGCTGTGCAGAAGCTTTTAATTTTGATGTAGTCCCATTTGTTTATTTTTGCTTTAGTTTCCATTGTCCTAGTATCAATAAAGATATTGCTACAAGATATGTCTGATATTTTGCTGCCTATGGATTCTTCTAAGGTTTTTATGGTTTCCCATCTTATGTTTAACTCTTTTATCCATTTTGAGTTTATTTTTGTGTATGGTATAAGTTGGTGGTCTAGTTTCATTTTTTTTATATGTATCTGTCCAATTTTCCCAACACCATTTATTGAAGAGATGTCTTAATTCCATAGTATGCTTTTGCCTCCTTTGTCAAATATTAATTGAGCATAATGGCTTGGGTCAATTTCTGGTTCTCTGTTCTATTCCATTGGTCTATATGTCTGTTCTTGTGCCAGTACCAGGCAGTTTTGAGAACAGTTCTTTGCCCATTTTTTAATTGGATTATTTGTCTTTTGTTGTTGTTGTTGAGTTTTAGGAGTTATCTCTATTTTCTGGATGTTAACCCCTTATCAGTTTTATAACTTGGAAATATTTTCTCTCATTCTGTGGATTGCCTTTTAAAAAAATTAATTGATCTTAGAGGAAGGGAGGAAAGGAGATAGAAAGATGATAGATGATGATAGATAGATGATAGATAGATAGATGATAGATAGATAGATAGATAGATAGATAGATAGATAGATAGATAAACATCTATGTGAGAGAGGAGAGAGAAACAATGATCCTTTGCTTCCCCCATGTGCCTCAACTGGAGATCTAATCTACAACCTGGGTATGTGCCCTGATCAGGAATCGAACCCACCATCTTTTGGTGTAGGGGATGACACTCCAACCAACTTAGCCACACCATCCACGTCTGTGGTTGCCTTTTTATTCTGTTGATATTGTTTTTTGATGCAGAAATATTTAAATATTCACAAGGTCCATTTTTTTTTCTTTTTTTTTTAAACTATGCCTTTGGTGTTATATCCCAGAAATCATTGCCAAATCCAGTGTCATTAAGTTTTTGTCTTATGCTTTCTTCTAAGAGCTTTATTGTTTTCAGCCCCACATTTCATTTATTTTGAGTTAACTTTTGCATATGGTGTTAGGTAAGAGTTCAACTTCATTTTTTTTTTTTTTTTTTTGCATGTGGATAACCAGTTTTCTCAGAAACATGTGTTGAAATGACTGTCTTTTCCTCATTAAATGGTCTTGGCACCCTTGTAAAAAATCATTTGACTGTATGTTAAATGAGAGTTTATTTCTGGGCTTTCTATTTTATTTTATTTTATTGATATATATACATATATATATATATCAATAAATGTATTGATATATATATATATACATTCCCCCATTCCACACTGTTTGATCACTGTAGCCTTATAGTAAGTTTTGAAATCAGAAGCTATTTAGCATCCCTTGAGATTTCATATGAATTTTAGGATAGGTTTTTCTATTTTTGCAAAAAAAAAAAATACCATTGAGATTTTGAGAGGGATTGCATTGAATCTGTAGATTGCCTTGGATAATATTGATATTTTAACAATATTAAGTTTTCCAATCCATGAATATGGAGTGTGTATCCATTTATGTGTCCTTTATTTTCTTTTAGTAATGCTTTGTAGTTTTAATTATGCAAGTCTTTCACCTCCTTAAGTTAATTTCTAAGTGTTTTATTCCTTTGGTGCTATTGTAAATGTAATTGCTTTTGTAATTTCTTTTCAGGTTGTTCATTGTTGGTGTATAGAACTAAAGTTGCATTTTTTGTGCATTAGTATTGACTTTGTGTGCTGCCACTTTACCTTGATCACTCATTAGTTCTAACAGTTGTATGTGTATGTGTCTGTATGTGTATGTGTATGTGTATGTTTATGTGTATGTGTATGTGTATGTGTATGTGTATGTGTATGTGTATGTGTATGTGTATGTGCATGTGTGTGAGATAGAGATAGAGATAGAGAGAAATATCTTTTGGGTTTTCTATATATTAGATCTATCATCTTAAAATAGAGATGACTTTACTTCCTCCTTTCCAATTTGGTTGCCTTTATTCCTTTTTCTTTCCTATTTTATTGGCTAGAACTCCAGTGCTATGCAAGTGGTCTTTATATTTGCCTGGACTAAAACAAGAAGCCCTAACTATTTTTTTTTTCTTTATTCCAGTTATTTTCCCACACTTTACTCTGTTCTTGTGGGATCTTTCTGACTCTAAATGTGATCTTTAAGGGCCTGTGTTTTCCCAAAGACTTTAAAGTCCAATTTCTTAGCACAACACTCAAAGTTCTTTACAAACATGATCTGAACTCACTTTTCTGTTACACTACACCCTACACTCTCTGTGTGTGGACAACATTTTTCATTTTTTTCACTATGATGCTTAATTTATGGTTTTTCATCAGTGCAGATAAGAGGTCTCCCTCCTTCTCACTAATCATACATCTTCCCCTTTCTTTAAAATCCAGTTTATACATCTCAGCTTGTCTAAAGCCATCTTTGAGCCTCCCTATCACTAATGTTTCCTTTTCCATGATTCCACAGCACTTTATAACAGTCTCATGGTCCTCATTACACTTTAATTCATATTAGCATTTGTTTATCTCTCTACTGAAATTTTTAAATTCCTTCAGGGGAAGAATTGTTTATTTTACTTTTATATTTGCATCTTCTCTGGATCATAGAGAGTAACACAGAAGCCTCTAAGTAGTAAATGTTCAATACATTGTTGTTATTAATTAGGATTCTAAACATGAAAATTAAGCATATTGAGGAATAAAAAGTATTATAAAATAGTAGGAGTCTGAGATTTTGAACTCAGTTTCTTGATTTCAGAGAGGAGGCGAGAGAGAGAAAGGGATAGAAATATCAATGAATGATGAGAGAGAACGCCCCTCCTACACGCCCCTTACAGGGATCGAGCCCACAACCCAGGCATGTGCTCTCACCGGGAATCGAACTGTGACCTCTTGGTTCATAGGTTGACAATAACTGAACCATGCCGCCAGGCTTGAGCTTGTTTTGATTTCTTACGTTCTCTCTTCTTTATATTTCCTCAACAAATGAGGTTGAGTATAATTTCCATTGTATTAAGAGGAAATTTATTTTTTCTTGCTGGAAATTTGTTTTGTAAGTTTGTGAATTTTATATCATAAAAAGGGCCACTGAGAAGTGCTATAAAGATCAATAGAAATATAGCATGATTTATGAAGCATGCTTTCTCTTACAGTGTAAGAAAAATATCTAACAATTAATCTACTCATCCCCAATTCATCAACTTTCAAACTAGAAATGCCACATAGGATTGAATATGCAAAGCAGAATAAAAATCCGCTGAATCCCTTCAGAATACAAACAAATGGATAACTCATACACAGAAACTCTAAATTCTCCCACCACACATAGTATATGGGCTGGAAAGTCAGAATATTTCCAGGAACAGCAGCCCTTGTAACTGATTGCAAACTGTGTGGGCTTTTGAGATGAAAGCTAGCTGCTTATTCCCAGGATGTCATAATTAGTCTCCATAGTGAATTTTTCATGGAAATTTCAAACATGAGTTTATTTTTCAAGACTTCAACAAGCCATGATTTTATTAGAAAAGAGATGACAGTCTGTCTATGGTGGAATTCTATGGACATAGTCTTTTAATTAAATCCAATTCTGTTGCAGATCATCTTTCTTTCTTCTAGTTGTTATTGTTAGAAGGGCTTTAGTAGTTATTGAAATTTATAATTCAATATAGTAGGTAAATTTACCTAAATAAGAGACCTTATGCTCCTTCGTTGAAAAATATTTATAACCCAAGACATTACTAAAACCTAATTTATTATTATTATTTTTAAAGAATACAATTTGTAAAACTGCAGAAGGTCTCATTCTAGGCTAACTTTTTAATATTTTGTTGTTTTGATGCATAGTATTTACTTCAATTAACTGATAAACTGTTGTTGAACTTTTGAAACTTATAGCATAATGAATATGATTTGTAATCATGGCATCAATTTTCTGTGTATAACTGAGTACATAAAGAACTAGAATTTTGTTATTGAAGTGTTTTAAGCACTTTCTGCAATTTTCTCTATATTATAATTTGCCTTATCTCTGCAAAAAATTTTTCATTAAGATTATCATTAATTTTGCTCCCGAATGAACAACCCTAACATATAAATTCAGACTTTATACACAGTACATTAAGGTCTTCTAAATTTAGCTCTCTCTCTACCTACTCAATGTTATTAACCTTAAGTTTTCTCCATATACTCTTGAGCTCTAACTCTATGTAAGTTCTTAGTAAGTTCTTGTTGAATTAAATGAATAAATTCTATTCAACTTTATTGCAATTCTACAGTTACTTCTAACCAGTTAATGGGTATAACTCCCCATTCTTCTGATGATAGATTTCTTGTTCTAGATAGTAACAAACTATAATATTCAGTCACCTATCATTCAGTGAAAATTGTTTTAAATAACAGCATTAGTACTAAGGCCAGAGAGAATACCATGATAAAATCGTGTTTCTCAGTTTAATGGCTTGAGCAGGCAGATACTCTTTATACCTTAATGTGATCTGTGCTGGTTTCAAGTAGTATGAGGGCATTGAGGAAGAGAAGGCTAACAAACTCTCCTTGGAAAATGGTTCTCACAGTATGTATGAGATTTGACAGGTTTTAGAGGTTGAGTAAGAACTCCCAAAACACAAAAAAATGCCAGAGTATCTGAGAAAGAAGAAAGAGGAAGTAGAAAGATGCAAACAAATGACAGAGAAAGGCATGTTCAGGGAAATTCTGAAATTTTGGTATAGCTGTAAACTGTGACTTAAGAAGGAGGTGTGGGACTTGATGGGAAGGACACTTGCCAATACTGTGAAAAAAAAAATATATATATATATAGCCATTCACAGTTCTTGGATTACAGGTCCCCAAGTCATATATATAGTCTCCATCCACAGTTCCTGGATTACAGGTCCCCAAGTCCTTGGAATTTACTGACCAATGGAAACACCTTTTGTTATAATAATTAGTCTCTTGTCCTCACTTCCTGAAAACACTTCAGAGCCATAAAGGTGAAAAGGGTGTCCAGTTATTCATGAAAAGGCCCTTTCCACAACCACTAGGTTTGTATTAATGAAGGTGACTTTTGGAAAGCACCTAAGGATGAGGGCTTGTTGCCAGGGGAAACAGGATGAATAGAAGGTTGGAACTTCCAGTTCCATTCACTGGTTTCTGGGGAGAAGGGAGGGAATAGAAGTTGAAAGAATCACCAATGGCCAATTAATTAATCATGGCTATGTAATAACATCGCCATAAAAACCCAAAAGGAGAGGGTTTGGAGAGCTTCCATGTTGGGCAACTAAATGCTTCTACAGTGCTGGGTCCAAGGCTCCACAGAACATAAGCTCCTTTGTTTTGTGCTTTGCTCTCACTCTCTCTCTTCATCTGGCTGTTGATTTATACCGCTAATATCCTTTGTAATAAGTCAGTAATCTAGTGAGTAAACTGTTTTCCTAAGTTCTGTGAGCCTTTCTAGCAAATTAATCAAGACCAATAGGGGATCCTAGGGAACCTATGATTTATAGGCAGTTGGTCTGAAGCACAGGTAACAATCTGGGCTTGCAATTAGTGACTGAAGTGGAGAGGGTCTTGTGGAACTAGATGCTTTTCCTTTACCTGTGGAATCTGATGCTATCTTTGAGTAGATATTGTCAGAATTTAGTTGAATTCTTGGAAACCCTGCTGGTGTCCTAGAATTACTTGTTGGTGTGGGGAAGCCTCCACAAACATGTTGGAATTGGGTCCAGGAACCAAAAGAAAACTATATGTTTGAGTTCTAATGCTATAAATTATTGTAACAGTCCTGTTGGCTAAGCTGGTGATACTCTGACAAAGGCTGGGGTTCTTCTTTTTTAAAAAATCTTTATTGTTGAAAGTTTACATATGTCCTCCTTTTCCCCCCATTGGCCTCTTCCAGCCCGCCTCTGCCCTCCACCCCACGCTATTGTCTGTGTCCAAGGGTCATGCATACATGCATACAAGTTCTTTGGTTAATCTCTTAGCATCCACCCACCCACCCTCCCCCACCTTCTCTCTGAGGTATAACAGTCTAGGGTTCTACCTGTGTTGAGAGGGGATGAACTCTGATTCAGGCACAGCTGGCCCTGCCCTTTAAATTGTGAAGCAAAGAAGAAACTGACTACAATATTTAGGGTGAAGTAGACACAAAGCAAAGAAACTTCGCGAGGTAAGTGTTTATGTCCAAAGTGCAGATATCTAGTTCAAGAAAATGGGTCTGAAAAATTCTCAAAAAGAATGGAGACTTTGGAGCAGATTTACTAAGAAGTACTCCTTGGAACAAATCTGTAAGAGGGCGGGGCGGACAAGACTGAACAGAGGGAGAAGTTGAACTATAATGCAGTGGCAATGAGGATTTGGCAAATCCTAGAGAAAGCTCTTGATTTGGGATAACCCTTAGGAACTGTCCCAAATTGAGAAGGGGACCATGAATTTGTTCCCCCACATTCTGAGATATGGGAGTGTATATATCCTAGAAGGGAGTGTATTCTTGGATGAAAAGCTCTATTTAACTTAGAACAATACCTGTAAGAGCATCTCAACGGTGACCCACCAGCATCCAACATTTCCAGAAAGCTCGGGGGAGTGAGTATCTTGTGTCTTAAGGGGGTTTGCAACATGCCACAGCTTCTATTATATCTGATATGCTATGAACTGAGGCCTCCAAAAATAATATTACCTGAGGATTGCAAAGGCCTTGTAATTGCTCCAGGGCAAGATGTGGCGGTATTCAAGGAATAAGATCAATATAAATAGTCAACATTATCAGCGGAACATAAAACTTGAAACCCTAAGTTATTTAAAATGCTTCTTATCTTTAGTGAAGACTATATTTCATATTTTGCTTCCTTATAAGTAAGGAGTATGAACAAAATCCATCAAAAGGTACTGGAGTGAAAAAGGAGAGATTTTATTTAGAATAACAGTTTGCAAACCAGGAATAAACAGCCTTAGGCAGAAACCAAAAGTAGCTCTGCTGAGACAAAGGAGATGCGGTTTTATAGGGAAAGTTTTCTACCCATAGTCCCCATATCAGTTAGTAAAATGAAGTTTTTAAGTTGTACAGTTTGGATTGATTGGTGTAAATGCAAATAAGGGTACATTTTGGTCAGAGAGGGTCACAATCTATTGGTTGAGTGATAGCATGGAGATGAGGGAACAAGGAACTTGCTTGCAGTCATTGACTCAGACAATGTAAGCAGGCAGGTCATAGTGAAAGAAATTAAGAGTTCAGCTTGTGGTTCTTCCCACAAGCACCACTTGCACCCACTGATGGTGCCAGCCCCACTCGCAGTTGCTGCTGGCACCAGCCCCAATTGCTCCACTCCATCAGTGGGTGTGAGTGGGGCCGGCACCTTCAGCACATGGGAGTGGCAGCGGTAGGAGTGGGGCTACTGGCAGACATGGGACTGGGGCCATGGCAGGAGGGGCTGGGCAGGGGCACAGAGGATGGGCCGAGACCTGCCCCTGTGCCCACCACAGTCTCACAGCCCACAGTTCCTATCAAGGTGCAAGAATTTTTGCACTGGGCCCCTAGTATAATATATTAGGACTAGACGCCCAGCACATGATTAAAATTGTGCAAGAAGGCACCCTGCCTCCAGCCTCCTGCCACTGTGAGGAGGCACACTGCCTCCCACATCCCACTGTGTGAGGAGGCACCCTGTGGGACGCTGGGCCCAAGAGGTACTCCATGCACCTCATGGTGACCAGTTGTTTGGTTGTTTTGGTCGTGACTCCTCTTGGCCTTTTTTTTAAAAAATATATTTTATTGATTTTTTACAGAGAGGAAGGGAGAGGGATAGAGAGTTAGAAACATCGATGAGAGAGGAACATCGATCAGCTGCCTTCTGCACACTCCCCACTGGGGATTTGCCCACAACCAAGATACATGCCCTTGACCGGAATCGGACCTGAGACCCTTGAATCCGCAGGCCGACGCTCTATCCACTGAGCCAAACTGGTTAGGGCTCCTCTTTGCCTTTTATTATTATTATTAGAAGAGGATCAAGGTGAACATTTTCTCCAAATGTCCAGTTAATCATTTGCCAAAGAGTATTCCACAGAAAACACGACTACAGAATGTTTTGTTTTGCAAGGGAATTATATCTAAATATAAATCTGCTAGTTTTGTTTTTTTGCCTGAATTTTTCTGGGCTTAGAGTCCACTTTATTGTGGAACCCTTTATAACTCATGAGATGTTTAGTTTTCCATGGGAACACTATGGATTAAATTATGTGGAATTCCCCATGTGGTATTAAGAAAGCTGATACTAGTCCTGGCTGCAAAGTGGTGTATATGGCTGTGGTGATCAGCATCCAAAATAGCCCCCAATAATCTCTCCCCTCCTGTTATTCACACCCTGCATAGTCCCTGTCCACATATTTCTGGTGTTGGTCTTCATGACCAATAGTATTTGGCAGAATTGATGGTATATTACTTCTGAGACTAGGTGATCCAAGGTGACTTCCTTTGTGGAAGCACACACTCTCTTTGGCTGTCTCTGACTAGTCTGTGAGAAGCCAGCTGCCATGTCATGAGGACACTCAGGAAAGGCCCCTAAAATGAAGATCTGAATAGTGAGTCAGTAACCAGTGAGGAACTGGAGCCTGCCAACAACAATGGAGCAGTGGATCCTCTCTGAGCCATGCCTTCAGAGGAGACTACAGTATCCAAGAGTTTAACCTCATAAGCAATCCTGAATCAAAAGCAACCAACTAATCCTCACCTTGAGTTCCCGAGTCCTGGAAAGAAATGTTTGTTGTTTTAAGCTACTAAGTATTAGATATTTTGTCCCACTGCAGTATATACCTAATCCAATAACTTATACTAAGCCAAGCAGTGCACTTCATTCCTCTTATCTATATATATAAAAAGGCAGTGATCGTGATGACTGAAATGACTGTTCAACCGGTCATCATGTAGTATTAGCATAGATGCATAGACACAGGTAAAGTCTATGAGTGAACTAAGAATGAACAAAAAAAATGCTTGCCTGCACACAGCTTGCACTGTAAGAAGGTTATGTCAGGGATGAGAATTCAAAATTGCCACCAGCACAGAACTGAGGTGCCACTTCTCAGAGCGGTCAGAGATACACCCGGTAGCGGACTGGGGCTGTGACTGAAAGGCTTGTGCCAACATGAAGGTGGGGCCATTCTGGATTTTCCAGAGGAGCCAATGGCTGCCTTGGAGGCAGAGCTTTTGTCGCTGACTGGCATAGAAATTGACACATCAGAACCTAATCTGGGTGAACTGGGCAGAACCTAAGGTGAGGGCTGAGGAGGGGTTTTAAGGGCAACAGCTATTTGGTGTAAGGTGTAAGAAAGCAGTTCAATTTTTTAATAACCGGTTTGGCAGTATAGTGCATATGGCTGGCTATAAGTCCAGATATAGAGGTTATGTATTTTTTCTGGCAAGAGCATCTCCTCCTGCTGAAAAAGGCTTCCTCCCATCTCCTCCCCCCCCCCCCCCGCCTGCCATTTAAGCAATCCTATCCTATATAATCTATGTATACTAATAAAAGGGCAATGTGCTAATTAGACCGGGTTGACCGGCCATCTTTTGGATGTCCGACTTCCTTCCAGACAAAGCCACGGTGGTGGGGGCCAAGGCAGAGGCAGTGAGGGGTGATCAGGCCAGAAAGGAAGAGCAGTTAGCTGTGATATCAGGCTGGCAGGGGGTTAGGGGCAACAAGGCTTGCAGGGGAGGGCACTTGGTGGTGACCAGGCTGGCAGGGGAGGGCAGTTGGGGGTGAGATCAGGCCGTCAGGGGAGGGCAGTTGGGGGTGACCAGGCCTGCAAGGGAGGGCAGTTTGGGGTGACCAGGCTTGCAGGGGAGGGCCATTAGGGGTGACCAGGCCAGCAGAGGAGGGCAATTGGGGGCATTAGGCAGACAGGCAGATGAGTGGTTAGGAGCCAGTGGTCCTGGATTGCAAGAGGGGTGTCCAGCTGCTGGTTTAAGCCTGATCCTATAGGGGCTCATTCTAGACCAATAGGATCGGGCCTAAACTGGCAGTTGGACATCCACTGAGGGGTCCTGGATTGGAGAGGGTGCAGGCCGGGCTGAGGGACACCGCAACTGTGCACAAATTTTGTGCACCAGGCCTCTAGTCCTATCTAATAAAAGACAAAAAAGGTAACTAATCATACCTCCACTACGCTTCCCACTGGCTAATCAGGGCGATATGCAAATTAACTGCCAACAAAGATGGCGGTTAATTTGCATATGCGGGCTCCAAGCGGTGGAGTGAAGCCAAACAGCCCTGAAGCCGCCAAGCAGTGAGGCCTCACGGCCCCGGGATCAGTGGAGCAGCGAGGCCTCCCGGCCCCTGGAGCAGCGTGACAGTGGTGGCACAGCAACCCCCAGATCGGCCCTGCTCTGTGGGTGACAGGGGGCAGCGCCCCAACCCCCTGATCAGCCCTGCCCTGAGCGTGTCAAGGGGCAGTGTTCCAACTCCCCAATCGGCCCTGTTCTGAGCCCGACCAGGGGCTGCGGGGCAGGCACCTAGGGATTGGGCCTGCCCTCTGCCACCCGGAAGTGGGCCTAAGCCAGCAGGTCGTTATTCCCTGAGGGGTCCCAGACTGTGAGAGGGCACAATTGGGACTGAGGGACACCCCCCCCCCCCCCCCCGGCCAGTGCACAACTTTTTGTGCACCGGGCCTCTAGTGTATACTAATAAAAGCATAATATGCTAATAAGAGCAGACGTCCTTCCAGATGAAGCCGGGGCCGGAGGGAAGCCTGGGTCCCGGGTGCCTTCCCCGTGGTGGTCAGTGTGCTCCCATAGGGGGAGTGCCACTCAGCCAGAAGCCCTGAGCCAGGCTCACAGCTGGGGAGTGCAGAGGTGGTGGTGGGAGCCTCTCCCACCTCCATGGCAGCACTAAGGATGTCTGACTGCCATCTTAGACCCATGGGGAGGGGGCCTATTCTGTCAGTAAGACATCCCCCAAGTGCTCCCGGACTGTGAGAGGGCACAGGCTGGGCTGAGGGACGCCACGAATTTTGTGTACTGGGCCTCTAGTCACAGTAATGAGAATAAAGTGGACATTTGACCTAATCTAGTCCATTCAGAGGGACTGCAGAGACTTTTAGTGGGGCGTCTAGTATCTGGACAGTCTCCTATCTCCCAGTAGTGAAATGTGTATGTGTGGATGTTGTAGTTATTTTATCCAGATGAGGAAAGCCAGTTGGAGGACAAAGCTGCCATTCTGAGGAGGGTATAACATAAAGAATTGTGGACACAGAGTCAGAACCATGCTAAAAAAATGCTTGACATTTCCTCTAATTTCTTTTTCACTTTACAAGATAACAAAACCTTTCGTTGTTTAAACTAGTTTATTTTTAGTTTAAAACTGTCTCTCCCTCTGCCATCCTATCTGGAATATATATATATATAGAAGAGGATATAGGGGGAATAAATGGAAGGAGTCTTGAGGTAGTGAACACAGAATACGATATATAGATGATATATTATAGAATTGTACACTTGAAACCTACATAATTTTATTAACCAATGTCGTCCCAATATATCCAATAAAAAAAAGAATCATGTCATCTGCAAAAAGTGACAATTTTAATTCATTCCCAATTTGTATGGCTTTTATTTTTTTCACTTGCTTGATTGCTCTGGTTAGGACTTCCAGAGCTATCTATATTATAAAAAAACAGTGGCCCTAACACCATAATGACCAAAGACCAGTGCAGGTGGGCAGGGCTGTGAATGTGGTGAGGTGTGCATGGGTGGGTGGGGCTGTTTGTGTGGGTGGGCGGGCTGTGTGATTTTGCATGCTGGGCTTCTAGTGTTGAATAAAAGTGGTGAGAGTTGACATCCTTACCTTATTCCTGATCTCAGAGGAGAAGCTTTCAGTTTTTCACCATTGAGTATGATATTAGCTGAGGGTTTATCATATATGGCCTTTATTATGTTGAGGTACTTTCCTACCATACCCATTTTATTAATTGTTTTAATAATAAATGAATGTTGTGTATTGTCAAATGCTTTTTCTGTATCTATTGATATAATCATATAATATTCATCCTTTATTTAGTTAATGTGGTGTATTACATTGACATATCTGGGTATGTTGAACCATCCTTGTGTACCTGGAATGAACCCACTTGATCGTGATGTATTATTTTTTTAAAAATGTATTGTTCTATTCTATTTGCTAATATTTTGTTTAGGATTTTTTAATATGTATTTATCAGAAATATTGGTTTATAGTTTTTTTGTCTTGTTATCCTTGCCAAGTTTTTGTATCAGGGTTATCTTAGCCTTATAAAATATGTTAGGAAGTATTGCTTCTTCAGTTTTTGGGAGTTTGAGAAGGATATGTATCAACTTTTCTATGAATGTTTGGTAGAATTCATTAGTGAAGACATTTGGCTCTGGACATTTATTTTTTGGGAGGTTTTTGATGGTTGTTCGAATTTTCTCACTGTTCATTAGTCTATTTATATTTTTTAGGGTTTTTTTTTGTGATTCAGTCTAGGAATGTGATATATTTCTAGGAACTTACCAATTTCCTCTAGGTTATTGAATTTGGTGGCATAGAGTCTTCCATAATATTCTTGTATAAGCCTTTGTATTTCTGTGATGTCTGAGGTAACTTCTCTTTCATTTCTGATTTTTTTTGAGTCTTTCTCTTTTTCCTTAGCCTAGCCAGAAGTTTGTCAATGTTATTAATATGTTCTGAGAACCAGCTCTTTGTTGCATTCATTTTTTATATAATCATTTTGTTTTTTATTTTATTTAAATTTGCTCTAATTTTTATTTTTTCCTTTCTTCTGCTGACTTTGGGCTGCTTTTGTTCTTCTTTTTCTAGTTCTTTAAGATATAATTTTAGGTTGTTTACTTGTGATTTTTCTTGTTCTGGATATAGGTGTGTAATGATATAAATTTTCTTAGTATTACTGCTGTTGCTGCATTGCAAAAGTTTTTATATGTCTTATTGTTATTATCATTTGTCTCTATATATCTTTTGACCTCATCTTTTATTTCTTCTTTGATCCAGTTGTGTTTAATATCTATATATCAATGGGGTTTTGTTTTGCTTCCTTTGGGCAGCTTATTTCTAAATTCAAAGTACTGTGGTTAGAGATTATGCTTGTGATGATATCAGTCTTCTTAAATTTGTTGAGCTAGTTTTGTGTCCCAACATATGGTCTATTATTGAGAACTAGAGGCCCGGTGCACAAAAATTTGTGCACTTGGGGGGGAGGAAGGGTCCCTCAGCCCAGCCTGTGCCCCCTCGCAGTCTGGGACCCCTTGGGAGATAACGACCTCCCGGGTGGCAGAGGGCAGGCCCAATCCCTAGTTGCAGCCCCTGGTTGGGCTCAGAGCAGGGCCGATTGGGGAGTTGGGGCGCCACCCCCTGTCATGCACAGAGCAGGGCAGATTGGGAGGTTGCGATGCCACCCTCAGTCACACTCAGGGTAGGGCCGATTGGGGGGTTGGGGCACCACCCCCTGTCATACTCAAGGCAGGGTCGATGGGGAGGTTGTGGTGCCACCCCCTGTCACGCACAGAGCAGGGCCAATCGGGGTTGGGGCTCTGTCCCCTGTCACGCACAGAGCAGGGCCCATCAGGGGGGTTGGGGCTCCATACCCTATCATGCACAGAGCAGGGTCAATCAGGGGGTTGGGGAGCTCCCCCCTGTCATGCACAGAGCAGGGCCGATCAGGGGGTTGAGGAGCTCCCCCCTGTCACTCACAGAGTAGGGCCAATAGGGGAGTTGTGGCACCGCCCCCTGTCACACTCAGGGCAGGGCGGATCAGGGGGTTGGGGCGCCGCCCTCTATCACCCACAGAGCAGGGCCGATCAGGTGGTTGGGGCGCCGCCACTCTCATACTCAGGGCAGGGCCAATGGGGAGGTTATGGCTCTACCCCGTCACACACAGAGCAGGGCCTGTTTGGGGCAGGGGGGTTGGGACCCCGCCCTTTGTCACCCACAGAGCTGCAGGGCGATCAGGGGGTTTGGGCGCTGCCCCCTGTCACGCTGATCCCAGTGCTGGGAGGCCTCACTGCTCCGCTGATCCCAGTGCTGGGAGGCATATTACCCTTTTACTATATAGAATAGAGGCCTTGTGCACGGGTGGGGCTGGCTGGTTTGCCCTGAAGGGTGTCTTGGATCAGGGTGGGGGTCCCCACTGGGGTGCCTGGCCAGCCTGGGTGAGGGGATGATGGCTGTTTGCAGCTGGTCACACACCCTTCAGGGTGGAGGTCCCCACTGGGGTGCCTGGCTAGTCTGGGTGAGGGGATGATGGCTGTTTGCAGCTGGTCACACACCCTTCAGTGTGGGGGTCCCCACTGGGGTGCCTGGCCAGTCTGGCTGAAGGGATGATAGCTGTTTGCAGCTGGTCACACACCCTTCAGGGTGGGGGTCTCCACTGGGGTGCCTGGCCAGTCTGGCTGAGGGGCTGAAGGTGTTTTCAGGCTGGGACTGAAGCTCCCAACCGCTCCTTTTTTTCTTTTTTTCTTTTTTTATTCTGGGCCAGCTTTATCTCTGAGGCCTCGGCTGCTGAAAACAGGTTTCTGGCCTTTGTTTACCGTCTGTATTTGATACAATGTTGTGGTCCGGCTGGCTGAAGCCCCGCTGAGTAAAGCAGGTTTCTGGGTTTTTTTAGCTTCTTTATTCGCAACAAGCCTCCCTGTTCGCATCAGCTGCCTGGCTGCCGGCCGCCATCTTGGCTGCCAGTTAATTTGCATATCTCGGCTCTACTCTGTGAGTGACAGGGGGATTAGCCAATGGGAAGGGTAGCGGTCGTACGCCAATTACTATGTTTCTCTTTTATTAGTGTAGATGTTCCATGTGCACTGGAGAAGAATGTATAATCTGATGTTCTGGGATGAAAGGCCCTGCAAAGGTCAATTATGTCCATTTGGTCTTATGTGTCATCTAAGGCCAATATTTCTTTATTCATTAGCTGTTTGGATGATCTATCAGTAGCTGTCAATAGGGTGTTTAAGTTCCTTGCTACAATTATGTTTTCGTCAGGTTATTCCTTAGTTTCTTGCAGCCAGATGCTGCTGGTAGTGCATCCTCAATGGGTGGAGTTGGGGTGACCTGTGGGAGGCTGGCTGCTGCCTTTGTTGCTTTGTTTTCCCAGTAATAGTGACTAGCAGACCTCAGTGACCTCCCCTCTGTATCTCTACTCAACCCTGTCACTTAGGGAAAAGATGTTTCTGTATTACCAATTCTCAGGTTTGCAGGTAATGTGCTCTGCAACCCAATGCCCACTGCTATAGTTCTTTCTGGGGTCCACTGCTAGCTCTGGGACGGGGAGGGGAGGCAGCCAGGCTCTGAGACTTTTTCTGTCTGGCATTGCCAGGCAATGGTGGCCCACCTCTGTGCTTTGTCCCTGCCCAGGTCACTGGGTTCAGCTGCAGCATGTACTCATCACTGCTGTGAGAATGCTCACTATCTGTCTGCTTCTACTGGCTGAAGGGAGTGTCAGGAGCAACTTGATTCCTGCCCTCAAGGCTGAGACCTACAGTGAGCTCTGGGTTGCAAGATCTGGGCTGGGTCCCTGGCATCATCTTAGTTCTTCTCGCTTCACACCTCCCTGGTTCACCACTACTTACCTACTTTCAGAAGTTTCAGTGGGCAGATCTCTCAGATGTGTGTGTGTGTGTGTTTGTGTGTCAGCATGGGATCATTTGTTGAATTATAGCTGTTCAAATTGTTGTAACTTCAAGGGGAGCCAGGCTGGTGTGGCTCAGTGGTTGAGCATTGACTCATGAACCTAGAGGTCACCAGTTCAATTCCCAGTCAGGAAATTGTTGTGGGCTCGATCCTAGTAGGGGGCATGCAGGACGCAGAGGATTAATGATGTTTCTCTCTCATCGATGTTTTTATCTCTCTATCTCCCTTGCTTTCTCTCTAAAAATCAATAAAAACATAATTAAAAAGAGGAAAAAAACCCTTCAAGGAGAGAAACCAAAGGGACTTCTTATGCTGACATTCCTCTGATGTCCTTAGCCCCTTTTATAATAAAAGCTATCTATGTACTTTACAAAAATGAGCTCTTACTATTTCTTAATTAGATTTTTATCTTTTAAAATGCATCATTAACATGTTTCCATGCTGGCAAAGATAAATATGTTAATTTATTTATTGAGCTCTATGTCAGAATAATCACTCTATTATTTTTTCTTCCTGTCTATCTTTAGGGAAAACAGTGACTCAGGCTCATTATGATGAACAAACCTTGCAAAAGAATGGCTGGAAAATGACTAAACCAGCTTTGGCTTTGTTGAGACTTGTTAGAGGAAACAATTAAGTGTTATTTTCCCTTGCTCAAATAAAAGTAGGTGTGGGTAGATGAAACCTATGAAGATTCTGTGAACTGAGTCAGAATTAGCACAAAGTTTTAAGGCAAATTTTGTATGTTGAGAAAAATCTAAGGCATACAGAGAACATTTCTTTTTTACCCTCAAGACCCAACATTCTTCCTCATGAGGGCATGACAGTGATAGAGGTGGGCAGTCCCAACAGGCTCTGAAGAATCCTGGGCTCCGAACCTAGGACTGTCACTCATTTAAATAGCCTTGGGAGGAATTCTTTCCCTGACATTTATATATATATATATATATATATATATATATATATATATATATATATATATATATTGATTTTAGGGAGGAAAGGTGAAGGGTGAGGAAGAGAGAGATAGAAACAACAATGATGAGAATTATTGATTGGCTGCCTCCTGCATGCCCCACACTGGGGATGGAGCCCACAGTCTGGTCATGTGCCCTGACCAGGAATTGAACTGTGACCTTCTGGTTCACAGGTCGACACTCAACCACTGAGCATGCTGGCCGGGCTCTCTGAAATTTCTTAGAGGTATTCTAACTCTGCTATTTTATAAGTCTTTAAGGTTAGATTGAAAGATGTATTTTTTTAAACACATGGAGAGTCAATCATATATCTTCCTTTTCAGTTATTTTTATTTAATTTGAAATTTCCTCCTTTAGCTAGAGAAAAGACTGGAGAACAATGACATTTTCTCACTTTATGCTGTATTTATAGCTATCTACTTTGAATTAGTTAATTTAAATGAGTTTCTTAGCCTAGTATTTTGCAAACTAATTTCAGTGAATGCTTTTAGTGTCAAACATTTTGGTTAATACCACTGCCAAGTTAATATCAATCATGACAGCTCTTGGTGAAAGTTTAGGGCTGTTGTGACTATGAGTGTTCTCATAATTGCTAAACTTATCCTACAAACAATCAGGTAGATATGAATAAGTTATGTGTATGAGAGGGTCACATTTTTCCATGATAATTTCCTTTTAATATATTCTCTAATATCAGTAGTACCTTTCCTCCTATCCTACCCTCCAAGCTGGACACATTGTAGGTTTTGAGACTAAATGTGTCCCTATTAAGAAGAAACTTTGTAAGTTATAGCCTGATAGTTTGGCAGAGAGAATTGAGTCAAACACTCTGACATTCTCAATTTACCACTAATATCTGCTTTTGAAATTATGTTCCTGCACCTGACCAGTGTGGTTCAGTGGTTGAACATCAACCTATGAACCAGGAGGTCAAGGCACATGCCTGGGTTGTGGGCTCAATCCCCTGTAGGGACATGTAGGAGACAGCCGATCAATGATTCTCTCTCATCATTGATGTTTTTCTCTCTCTCCCTTCCTCTATGAAATCAATAAAAATATTTTTTTTTTGAAAAAAGAAGTTATGCTGTTGCCTTGTTCCTTGGTGCCTGAATTACTCATGGGTTCTTTTTCTATGGAAAGTAAATTCTTTGAAGGTAGGCATTTTTGTCTATCTGTTCACTGTTGAAACCCCAGGCTAGAACAAAGCCTTGAATTAAGTAAGTGCAAAATAAATCTTTGTTGATTTGTTAATCAATGGATAGGGCACAGCCATATTCTGTCCCACTCAGCTGGGATTTTGCCTACTCCTGAATGCTAGTTCCAAGTCAGGCACCCAGACATCTGCCTTAAAACCTGTCATTCTCCGTGGTTCCATATGCTGCCAGGCTCTGGACTTTCTGACACAAGAGCCCAAATGCCCGCTGCCCAAGGTGGTTGAGCATCTGCCTGCCTGGGCTGCTGCATGTGCCTGGCCACCAGTCTTTTTTTTCCATTCTTTGTTTTAATTGCCTGAACTGTTTAAGCTCATATCTCATAGGGCTTAGTCTGGCTCTGAGCACCTGTTCCAGTATGAAATGCATCTCATTGCCTCAAGGTCCCAGCCTTCCTCAATCCCCACTTAGCTCACACCCTGATAGGACTTCTGTACTTGAAAACCTGGTTAATGATTGATCTTTCATTTTAAATAGCATCCAGCAATTTTTTCAATCCCCCAATCAGAAAAACGTTGCCAAAAGAGGCAGGGTTCACTGTCAGCCAGAGGGCTCATCACCAGAGCTTTCAATTTCTTTATGTCCCTTTACCTTGGGCAAGTTACGAACATTCTCTGAAGCTCAGTTTCTTCAAAAGCAATGTGGAATCAAAGAGCCAGCATTTGTGGAAGTACCTAGTATCGCCCTTGGCACCTTACAGTTATATGTAAATTAGGTTTCCTTCATTCCATGTCTTAAAGGGAAACATAAAAAATGGGACTTGACCAACGCCTGCCTTCGGTATCAATGTCTTCCTAAGGCAGGTGGCGTGTGTCTGATCTGCTTGCCTGGGCCTGTCTGTTTAGCTCCATCCTGACAGCTCCCACTCCCTGATCGAGGCATTAGCCTTTGACTGCTCACTTCTGGCATTTCTGCCTGCACCTCAGTCCTCACTGTGTGTGCTTATATCTGCCTGACTCTTAAACCGCAGCCTCTTTGTTCTGCCTTTCAATCTCTGACATAACCAGCCCAATTCTTGCTGTCTTTCAGTGTCCTTTGTTTGAAGCATGTAGGGTTTAGGAAATCCAGTTTAAAATAAGACTTTAAAGAAGCTGAGAACTCCCTTCCCTTCCTCCCAGTGCTTTGAAAAGCAGTGAAATGCTTTTTTTCTAAAATTATGAGTCTATGCCTGGGTTGGGGCTGAAACCTGGGTCTTCCAGAGCTTTCGTCCATTGATTCACTCACCTTGCCCTTTTTCATCCGTAGTCTGCCCCCAGCTCTGGGAGGCCACTGAAACTATTAGCTAGCACATTCTGACTTCACCCCTGTGACAAGAGAAGCAGAATCACTTCATGAAGGATACAGGCTAAGAACATGTTATATATTTAGGAGTGACTCACTTATGATAAAGAAATATGTTCCCTGATTCCTAAACCACTTGACACGCTGAAGTATAGAAATTTTGACTTAATTCTGTTTTTTTTTAACATAAAAATTATGAAAGACACTCCTTTTCTGAACTTCTTTAGTGTGAGAATATGCCTAAAAGTTAATTGTAATACATGGTATTTAACTAATTTACATTGGCATAATAATACTATTGTGCTCAGGATAGATTGTGAGCTCCCAGAGAAAAGGCTCTTAGTCATCTTTGATTACCTAATATCTAGTACAGTGCTCAGGCAACATTTTCCTTTATGAATAAATTCTTCAGAACTAGTCTATGATGTAGAAAATACATGACTGCTTCCTCAGAATCATTTGATGACAAAGAAAATATAGAACAGTTCAAAAAACACCCCTACTGTAAAAATATGAGACAGGCATTGTGTTGCTTTGGTAGTCTTATAAGGGATCTGAGAAAACTTTATACATTCCCCCTGCAATTAAAAAAAATCGCTCATTAGGAAACTCTTGACTCTAAAATGTGTCTTGTTTTTTGTTTTGTTGTGTGTGTGTGTGTGTGTGTGTGTGTGTGTGTGTGTGTGTGTGTGTTTTGTAAGAAGAAACTTTTTAGAGCCTTTCTCGGCTGTTTTATATTCCTTTAGGGACAATGAAAGCAGAGTAGGGATTTTAGGCAGCAGCATCTGAGCTTGTTAGGTTGTATCTCATATAGCATGGGACTCAGATATAGCAATGTTCTAGTGCAGTGGTTCCTCAACCTTGGCTGCACATTAGAATCATCTGGGAATCTTTTTAAAATCCTGATTTCTGGGCCTCATCCTCCAGAAATTCTGTTTCTTTGTTATGGGGTGAGGCCACAACATTAGTAACAAAGAAACAGAATTTCTGGAGGATGAGGCTCAGAAATCAGGATTTTAAAAAGATTCCCAGATAATTCTAATGTGCAGCCAAGGTTGAGAACCACTGTTCTAGAGAGATCAAAAAGCAGCTAAAAATAAATTCAGATATTTTCTGCCTAGTGAAAGGTATGGGGTGGTTGGTAAGTGGAAGCAACATAGGTGGTTCTCTCTTTTCCCTCCAAAACAGAAAATAGCTCCCCCTTACCCCTAGTGGTTTCCCCTGAAGCAGAGTCAGCAGTCCTTATTGTGCTCAGGGCCCAAACTGTAAGTAATCAACAAGTTCTGTGAATTGCTTTAAGCCCAGGAAAAGTTCATGGCTTATGAAGAATGCCATCTGAAGGAGTGGCAAGCCGACTGTTTACTTCCTCCTCCTCCTGCCCTTTCTACCACCCTGAAATACTCCATTTTTTATCACTTTGCAGGACTGGACTTGCTATTGGCCATCTGTTCAGAAGGCAGTCTTCTCTGGATGAACCCAATGTTCAGCACGTAAGATTTGTGAGTTCTTGCCCACAACTAGACATTAACTTATCTAGCTAGATCTAGGCACACCCTTTTATTGGACTTAATTTTTTTTTAGTTGATGATCATATATTGAAAAAGACAGCCATACACTTGTTAAAATAAATAGAAAAAAGTCCTTTTTGTTGTTAAAAAAACTGAAGGTCACAATTCCTAAAACATTACAAAAAAAATTATATTTACTTTAAGCTGAGTTTTAAGCACAGCGTAATTAGATCTATCATTGTATTTGACATCTTCAACTTAAAGGTAGCAGAGTAGAGAATAGTGAAATAAATTTAAATAGCATTAGATTTATTCATCTTTGGATTTATATCTATACCATATTTCTTTATGAAAAGGAGCCTGTTCTTACAAAACTTTTAAAGATACCTGTGTATTATTGTGAAGTACTACCTTTCTATTTCTCTCCTTCCTACACCTAACTCTTGTCCTCTCTATTTATTCAGAGGGGATGTTTAAACTCAGGTTAGTGAGATGCACTTTAGGATAAATGATAAGCAGCCCTATCTTTTTCTTTCATACATAATTTCTGAAGGTCAACTAAATATTATTTGCTTAATAACTTACTGACAGCATTTTTGCAAATGTTAACTGAAAAGGGGATTTAGGCTGTTTTATTTTGTTTGGCAGAGTTGGCATTTAGTTTTGCTTCACCCTCTAGGCTCTTCGGAATGTGTGGGTTATGCATGTAACCTCATTATAGATCTGAGTTGGGTTGCACCAGAGAAAAACCATTGGCTATGGTAGGAAATCAAGTGAAAGGAGACCCATATGATGAAAGTAAGAGGAAATACTTCAGACATGAACGTGGCTCATGAAGGAAGAAACCAGTTTATTTTGTGGTGGAGCCCAGTTACAGTTGAGAGATGTAGACATTTCATCCCAAAGAAGATGGCAGAGGGTTTAAAGAACAAAGTATGAATTTGTTCTTTAAATAATTTCTAATTTTTAGAAATTACAGACATAAATTGAACCAAACATTCTTGAATGCATTATCCGTTCATTATTTATCTATTTATTCAACATTTAAAGTTGAATCCAGTTTATTCCCTTCAAAAGTCTTTCCTCTACACAACAAGGTATTTATGGGGTCTCCAACATGAGTGCCCTATAGGTTTTTTGATTTCAGATCTTCACATCTGGAACAATAATTCCTATAACCATCACCTTCATTTTGTCACGTGTCACAACCATGTTCTGCTTTTATTGAAAGATCCAATGGGAATAGCTTCAAATTGAAAGAACATTAGGGTTGGATAGTCAAGGCACAATTTGCAAACTAATCCACATCACTGCCTTTAGAATAAATTTTGCTGAAACCATCAATTGGAGATTTATTAATTAGTAAGAATCTTGTTTCATTGTATTAGTTATGTCCTACTCCAAAGCTCTGAAATATCTTCTCTCTTTCTGTTGGAGATATTTTTGCTTGGGAATCAAAGGCCTTTACATATGGGGTCAACTTAAGACTATTGGATGTATTATTGGATATATTCTGTGTTGTGGTATCATAAGGATTTTATTCTGAGAATCTGTGATGTAAAAGATTAGAAAATTAAAGAATTATAAAAATTGGTTTTAATTCAACAAGTATGAAGGGGGTATATTGCTGATTTCTATAAGAATCACAAAATTGAAAAATATTTGGTGTCTGAATTTAGGAGCTAAGAACTCAGTGGGAGAGATGCACGAGTACATAAATGTAAGTCAGGCTACCAAGTGTTAGAAGAGAAAAACAAACAAAAATACATGCCCTAGTAAAGCACAGCAAAGAGAGATTGACTTTAACTAAGAGGACCTGCAAATGTTATCAGAAAATAAAGTTATATATATATATTCTATATAATAAAAGCCTAATATGCAAATCAACCGACAGAATGACTGGTGGAATGACTGGTTGCTATGATGCACACTGACCATCAGGGGGCAGATGCTCAATGCAGGAGCTGCCCTCAGCCCGCAGTCCCCAGGCCAGCCAAGGCAGTTGCCAGCAGGCACCTCCCCCCCCATCGCCCCGCCTGCTACCCCTCAGAGGGAGGTGACCGGTGGCGGGGGGCAGGGACAGTGAGCAGGTGGCACCAGGCCAGCCAAGGCAGGTGCCAGTAGGGGTTCCCCGATTGCCCCACCAGTCACCCCACAGATTGGCCCTGATCACTGGCCAGACCTAGGAACCCTACCTGTGCAAGAATTTCGTGCACTGGGCCTCTAATATACACACACACACACACACACACACACACACACACACACACACTCATAGGCAGAGGAAACAATTTCAGCAAAGACGCTGATAATTTGCCAACTTCATAAATTCATTTATTCATCCAACCTTCATTGCTGATCTAATGCTGGCTGGCATTAGAGAAATAGAAGGTGCATGTCTCTGCCAATAAGGAGCATCCAACCCTGTAGGGAGGAGACACAGACAAGTACAATTTGATAACATGTATCAGGGAAGAGTAGGCTTAGAGGACTTATTTAAGGCAGTGATTTCCCAGAATCTCCTGGAGATATTTTTAGAAATTATGACTCCTGGAAATCACAATCTCTGTGGGTTTCTGCTTTTGCATAACAACTCCCCAGGTGATTCTGATGATCAAACTGTTTGATTTAGCTATGAGGTAATGGAACCCGAGTTTAGAAGGAGGCAGAGTAGTAAGTTAAGAACTGAGGAGAGGAGACTGGCAGGGATCTTCCAGGCAGAGGGAAGAGTTTTCTTCAGATGCCAGAGAGAGTGTCTGTTGGTGCAGAGGAGCTGTGTGCATGTTAGGCATCATAACACGTGAATCTAGAGATGCAGAGGAGGGGCAGATTGGGAAAGATCTGCATGCCATGCTAAATCCTTTGTACTTTATCCTGATAGTGATGGGAATAATTAAAAAGTTAATGGAGAGCAACGTGGCAAAGGAGCACCAAGGAATTGCTGCTAATGCATTTGAATCTCAAGGAATTTTTTCTCATTGATGTTTAAGTTCTGTGGTCGGAACATTTCACTAAAATGGATGGATCAGTCTTCTTCTATCATAAAAGTTTTCACTTGGCCCTGGCCAGTGTGGTATAGTTGGTTGGGGCATCATCCAGTAAAAGGTCAGGACAAGTTTTCACTTTTAGAATCCATTTTTTACTTTATCACTTTTTGTTCATTTCATCTCTGTAAATCAGTTTAGCTTAGTGGAACTTAGTTGGTCCCTGGTTAGAAAACAAAAACAATGTTTGGATCCTCTGTGTAAAATCTCCTCTGATATGCAATTAAATTATTGTTAGTATTTTGTATTCTAGGTATATCATTAATAATCATGATATGCTTTGATATCTGTGTGTTCTAATTAGTGATCTCTGGTCACATAATAAAATCCAATAACATTTAATTCTGAAGCACTTGCTGTAAACAAGATGTGTGTGCAATGCCGTGGATGATAAAGAGGATGAGAAGGTGCTCTACCAGCCCTCATAAATCTTACAGGCTGTGTGGAAAGTGGGAAGTGGAGGAGGTTTGGATCCTATCTGTCTCAGCAACAGTGTTATCTTGGGTAAGTTATTTTCCTGGAACTTCAGTTTCTTCCTCTGTAAGATGAGACAGCTGAACCAGATAATCTCCAAGGCAGCCTTCCAGTGTTAGCCATGGGTTTCTAGTGAAAAGGTGGGTGCTAATGCCAGGAAGAAGTCTATATTGAAAGGATTTTCAACCCTTTTCATCTCATGGTGCACATAAACTAATTACTAAAATTCTGTGGCACACCAAAAAATATGTTTTTTGCCAATGTGACAAAAAAAAGAGAGAAATAGGTATAATTGTGATTCAGTCACACCAGACAACTATTGTTGTGTTGATTGTGGTCATTTTTTAAATTTGATAATCTAAAGGAAAAGAGGTCAGTGCTCCTGTCTCAATGTCATATTGCATGTTTTAAACATTCTTGTGGCACACCAATGTGCCTGCTGTGGCACAGCACATCAATGAACATCACTGATCAAGTGGTATTAGGACCGCATTTTCTGAAGTCAGTCAGACCTGGGATCCTGGCTACATTCTTACTAGTTGTGAAATATGGGAAAAGTGAAAATGTTTATAATGTAATTACTTATATGATTGTGGGGAGAATGAAAAGAGATTATATTTAGAAAACAATGAGCTCAGTCCATGGCACGTAACAAGCCTTCAAAAAATGTTAATATTAATAGCAAGAGTTAATTTAAAGGAGAGAATATATACACATGGGGACCTCACATTGCACTCATGAGAAGATAACATGTAAAAAGTTCCTTAAAGATGAAAGAGAATCTCAGCAGGTATGGTTGGGAGACAGTAGAAACAAGAGACAAGAGTGGGAGGAGAAGTCTTTCTAAAGGAGGGTAGAACTCCACAGTTTCCTCATATATATCAAATAGGATACAAAGTACAAGAGAGCCTTCTTATAAAACACTAGAGGCCTGGTGCCAAATTCATGCACAGGTGGGGTCCCTCGGGATGGCCTATGGGAATCAGGCCCCAGCTTGCGCCCCCAGCCTCGCAGCCCTGCAGCCCTGCCTGGCACCCCACCTTGGCCTGACACTGCCTGCTCACCAGCTTCACCATCCCACCATGGTCTCACTCTTGTTGGGGCCCATTGGGACCGGCAGTACCTCCACTGCTGCCCCCTGCCAGTGCCATGTTTCTGACGCCCGCCATGTTCCACATCACCCTTTGGTGGTCAGTGCATGTCATAGTGAGTGGTTGAACTCCTGGTTGGAAAATTTGCATATTAGGCTTTTATTACATAGGATGATAAGAAAACATAAAGTATACTGTGGAGTGAAACCAAATATATAAAATCCCAGCCCAGTATCTTCTACTATTAAAATGCCTGCCTCTTGAATGTAAAATAGATTCTAAGTAGACTATGCTATTATTGGGCCGCCTTAGAAGGACCTCTTTAGAATGCTCATAGCAAACATATCTTTATCTGACAGAGAGATAGTAGATATTTATTAAGGGCCTAAATATTATTGAATATTCTTCACCCACTAGAATATTTTTCCTTTGATTAATTTCTTGTGCCGAGCATGATGGCTGGCACATAGAATTCATTCATTAATTTATTCATCTACTCAACATATATTTATTGAGACCCAGCATCTCATAAAGCTAGCTGTTTCCATGGGACTTAAATTCATAAAAAAATATAATAACAACCCCAGCATGTGAGGTTCTACATTGGTGCAATCACTGTGCTTTGTGTTTTGGGGCATTTAAAGCACAAGCAGAAAAATAAAAAAAGATTTCTGCTCCCAAGTTTTTTATAGGATACTTGTCACAACTTTTCCCTCAATAATGTGTTGTTCATTTACTCCCCTTTGCCTTTGAAAGGGCGAGGACTACGCCCTCCACCTTGCCCCAGGATAAGGGCTACGCCCTCCACCTTGCCCCAGGGTAAGGGCTATGCCCTCCATCTTAACTTGGCCATGTGCTCAGCAAGCTTCTTCCCGGAAGATAGTCAAGGGAAGTGCACGCCATCACTATGACCACATCCTGTGTAATGAGACACCGACTCGCGCCTGGCCAATCGGCAGGGCCCACAGTCTTTTCTCCTCCCCTTACCCCAATCCCCTATAAAAGCTCTCTCCACACAGAGTTTTCTCTCTCTCGGCCACTGGAGCTTACCGTTGCATCGGTGAGTGTGGCAGGGGAGCCAAACCTAGGTTTGAAATGAATGACTCTTTGCTTTTGCATCGGACTCGCTGGCTCCCTGTGGGTTCTTGGGAATCATGAAATCTGGGCACAACATTTGGGGGCTCGTCCGGGATTCCCAAGACCATCGAGGGACCCCCGATCCGAAGAGTCTGACTGACCGCGGTATGTGTGTGTCGTTGTATGTTCTGTTCAGTGTGAGCTCGTTTCTGGAATCTGTAATTGCCTGAGGGGTCTAGGCGGACGCGCAGTGAACGACCACAGGCAGGGGAGAGTTGGAAGACGTTCCGCTCCCCAGGAGGGATGGATATGCCCCTCACCCCAGGAGGGATGGATATGCCCCTCACGAGGGATGGATATGCCCCTCGCGGATTTGAGACGAGGCAGGTCGCTCCTGCCGGTTTGGCGTAAGGCCAACGTCTAGTTGCTTCCATGGAGTTGGAAGCCTGTATTTTCGGGCCCTGTTTAGTGTTCTGTGTTTGTACTGGACGGATGTTATGGGATGGACTCAGACTGCTCCTTTGGGTATTGTGATTGATCATTTCAAGGAGATTGGGGGAGGCTTTAGAGCTCCCTCAGGAGTTGGGAAGTTGTTAGGAATTGAATGGATTGTTTAAAGTCTGAATGAATGTCTGGTGAAAGTGTGGGAGTGTGGAGGGAGGGGGATTGCCCTCCCCCCTCCTTTGTGTGGCGGTCGGGCGGCCGCCTGAGTGAGGGTCTGTGGAAATAGGTCACCCCCTCCCCAAGTAAATGCGTCTGGGATTTCTGTGCACGTGTTAGGAGAAAAGCTGGCTTAAAACTAATGTGCGCACCGTCCATTTTCGGATAGGGTTTTGGGCTAGCATATTTAATTTGCTACCTAAGGTTTTAAAAAGTTCTGCAATATAATGTTGGCCATCTCTCTTTTAGGGATTTTGATTTGCTCTTCCCTTGTTTATTGTGAGAATGAGGAAATCATATTTTCTGTCAGAGAACAGTTTAGACCGCCACAATGTTGAGCTGCCTGACTTGGCAGCCGCCATGTTGGCCGCATGGCATGCCGTGCCCCTGGGGGCCGCCATCTTGGAACAGCAGGCCCCTCCCTCTGACTTAGTCAATCACAAAAGGAATGTCTGCTCACTTAGGCAGGATGGGATTTCAGGGGTGGAGTTTTAAGGCGGAGTTTTACTAAGGAAATGCAGATGGGGCAGAAAGTGTGCCTGCCTCCCAGATTTATTTAATACTAAATTAGCAATCATGGTCTTAATATAATTTTAGTGGTATGATAGACCAATGTTTTGAGCAGTTGGCTTTATAAGGGCCGACAATAGAGCTTGTATTTCTTAAAGGGCTTGTAGATAGAGAATTGAAACATTTGGCCGCGCCTCCGCACCATCTATGAGACCAGCCCAACCCCAACTCCTCATCAGCACAGACCAGGAGATTGGGTCTACGTCAGAAGGCACCGCCGGGAGACCCTAGGGCCACGTTGGAAGGGTCCTTACATTGTGGTGCTGACGACCCCCACCGCTCTCAAGGTAAACGGCCTCTCGACCTGGGTCCATCTGGAAAGACTTCATCACCAAATGGAGCATCGATCGAGATCAACGCAACCCGCTCAAGCTCAAGCTACGGCGTGCTCGACCTGCCTGATGCCGGTAACATGACTCGCGATCACTCCTGTCACCAGGAGCCCCCACAATACTGTGTAATACATTTAGATAATGCCGGCATCTTCATGGACATGGCTCCAAAGAGACAAGGACAATTTATAGGATCACATGTTTGGTAGCAGAAGATTTGGCTGCCTAAAGCGGCCATGATGCCAATATTATGTTTCATTGTATTGATATGTTATATTAACCTTTGATTCTTTTGCAGGTTTGAATGTATGTTGGCTGTCCTGGAAGGGAGCTGTGTGGGGTGACCCCCAAAAGTAAAGGGTGCCTAGATGCCAAGAGGGCAGGGGCCCAACTGGGCAGGGAAGGGTGCCCATCAGGTTTTGGTCTCTTTTGAGAGACAGCTAACAGTTGGCAGCCTGTAATACTGTCTTGCAGGCCTGAGTCACCATGCCATGTCAGGGGTAGTAAAGCTGGAAAAAGCCTGTTTAGAATAGAAGGTCTGAGGCATGGTTATGCATAGAAAGAAGGTTTTATGCCAACAGTTACTGTTTTGTTTTAAATCCATGAAAAGGAATTAGCAAGGAAAGTCAGAAAATCTTAGAGTAGATCAGTATGTTTTTCTCCTTATGTAATTCCTCCGAAATCTGGCAATGCTAAATAAGTACCTTTCTTTGCATAGATTCAGTAAGACTGGTTCCTAATAGTGGTTTTATTAACGGAAAACTTTGACTGGAGTATCATGTTTCGAAGAGCCCTATCTGAGCTCTAAAGACTTGAAGCCAGTAAAAATGCCACGAAGAAAGCCTGGTATCCTGCTTGGGAGCCCTGAAGATGGCTGGCGCTGGAGCGTCAGGCTGATGCCCTACCATCACTGGCGGTTGGTAAGAGTAGAAGGGGAGCAGTAAAGATGCCTCTGCATCCCTGCAGAACCCCACACACTCTGGGCCGCAACAAGTAGGAGGGCTACTGAGATGGGCCTTAAAGCCTGGAGCGTGGGCTCAGGTGGAGTTGCTACAGGTGAGGGATTCACCTAACTCAGCAGATACTGCAGGCAGGCCTGATGGCAGCTGGATGGCTTGGCTTCCTGGCCCTACGGGGCACATTAAGGTTCAACCATGAAATTCCAGCAAAGGTAGTCAGTTACCATTCTTGTTGTGTTTATGCAAACATCAGGAATCTTGATTTGGCTTTTTGATAGCCATGGAGGAATTTTAAGAAGAAAAATCCTGTTTCAATAAAAGTTGTTCTTTCCCTTCCACCGGGCCATTTGTTAAGCTTATAGGGATAGTTCAGTTGATAGTTCTGTGTGCCCAGTATGGGCCCCTAGCAACGGTGGAATAGAAATGCAGTCCGTCTCATGATTGAGCCGGAAGTTCCAAGACAAGGGGGGAATGAAAGGGCGAGGACTACGCCCTCCACCTTGCCCCAGGATAAGGGCTACGCCCTCCAACTTGCCCCAGGGTAAGGGCTATGCCCTCCATCTTAACTTGGCCATGTGCTCAGCAAGCTTCTTCCCGGAAGATAGTCAAGGGAAGTGCACGCCATCACTATGACCACATCCTGTGTAATGAGACACCGACTCGCGCCTGGCCAATCGGCAGGGCCCACAGTCTTTTCTCCTCCCCTTACCCCAATCCCCTATAAAAGCTCTCTCCACACAGAGTTTTCTCTCTCTCGGCCACTGGAGCTTACCGTTGCATCGGTGAGTGTGGCAGGGGAGCCAAACCTAGGTTTGAAATGAATGACTCTTTGCTTTTGCATCGGACTCGCTGGCTCCCTGTGGGTTCTTGGGAATCATGAAATCTGGGCACAACACCTTTGCTCAACAACACATGTCAAGAATACTCTGTTCCCTTCTTTTGTGATTACCAAATTCTTATTAAGAACCAAATCAACCATCATATCTTCTAAGAAGTCTTTTGTAATAATTGTCTAGAGATATTAATTATTCCATCTTTTATGCTTCTAAAACATTTTTTTCAGAAACATATATTTCAAAACAAGATCTTTTTTACCTGTTCTCTATCTATCTATCTATTTCTATCTATTTATCTATCCATCCTCTCTTTTGACTGTAAGCCTCTTGAATGGTTTTTTATTGAAATGTGAATATTAAGTGCCTAACCTTGAGCTTGACAGATACTTTCTACTTGGTGAACTTTTGTTTTGTTAAACATCATCTGCAGACATCCAACTAACATGTAGAAAAACTGAAATGATGACATGCTAAACTATGTGATTATACGTCTAACAGATAAAGAGGAAAATAAGATAAAAATATCAAGACAGGATTTATAAAGTTAATATTCCTCCCTTGGTTGAGAATTAGAACAATAATAAATTATAATAAAAATAAAAGCTGCCGGGGTCCAACCCCAGCAGGTCCAGGGGTCCCCAAAGGTGTGGATGGAGTCGGCGAAGAAGGAATGACACAGAGACAGCGTTCAGTTGATCAGCAGCCTAGCCAGGATCTCTAGCCAGGATCTCCAGCCAAGTTCTGGTCTGGATCTCCAGCGAAGTTCTGCTGTTTATTGTTTTGTTACATCCGTATTTATACCAGTTGATTTTAATCCTGTTAATTTCTATTACAAAGGTTAGGGCGTTTCTTATCTGCATTCCAGGGAGTAAAGATTATGTAGCTTAAGCATGATTGTTTGTAGTGATTAACTACCCGCCTGGCACTTAGTTAAGGAGTTTCATCCCCTCCCTGACTTCAGGGAAAAATTCCTACCTGGGGAAACAACCTTTCTAGGAGAGGCATCCCCTCCCTGACTTCAGGGAAAAATTCCTACCTGGGGAAACAACCTTTCTTGGAGAGGTGACCTTGGTTAAAACACACAGCGCTAAGGGGAGCAAACATATTAAGAACAGTATGCTATATACGCCAGGTCCCTTGAAACATATGCTGTGAAGATGTTTCTTTCCTGCAGCGACTGTGTCAAGCAGCAAGGATGGACCGGCTTCCGGCAAAAGCATTTCATCCAGAAGAAAGAGAATAGACATGTATTCAGAGACAGAAGTAGCCAGAGGTTCAGAAAGAAATTGAATAATGACTAGAGTGGAGCTCCATTGAGGACGGAGGGAGTGAAGAGGGATTATTATACAGTTATTTTATGAGATTTGTATTCATCAGGATTTTACAAAGAAACAGAACTAATAGGATGTGGGACCTATCTATCTATCTATCAAATATCTATCTATCTATCATCAATGGTGTGGGCAAGTCAAATCCCAAGATATGCAGGGTGAGTGGGCAAGTTGGAGACTCAGATTAACAGTTCAAAATCCAAAGGTTTGAAAACTACAAAAATCAATGGTAGAGTTCCCATCTAAAGGCTGGCAGTCTCTAGTCCAAGGAAGAACAAATATTTCAGTTCAAGTCTGAAAGGGGGAAGTAAGCTAGTGTCCCATTTTGAAGGCTGTCTGATGGGAAGAATTCTCTTACTTGGGGAGGTTCAGCCTTGCTGTCCTATTCAGGCCTTGAATGGATTGAACGAGACCCACACATATCAGGGAGGACCATTTGCTTTACTTAGTCTATGGATTTCAATGTTAATCTCACTCAAAAATACCCTCATGAAACTCCCAGAGTAATGTTTAATCAAATATCTTGGCACCCTATAGCTCACTCAAGTTGATACATAAAGTTAACCATTATCAGATATACAGAGAAAATATTAGGAAAGAAAAATTTCATCCAGCATTATTAATAAGAAGCTGTCTGAAAAAGGCATCCTGAATGATATATATTTGGGATAAGTAGATTGGGGGTTCTAGTGGTGGTCATTCTGATGACAAAGCAGCATGAGCAAAGGCACAAATCAGGAAAGGACAAGGTATTTGTGGTTTCAACAATGAACACCTACATGGAGTAGAGCAGGGGATATGGAGAGGGAGTGGCTAAATGCCCTCACCATAGCTCCTCTTCCCTTAACAATCAAGGCCTTTGAATTTCTTTTCTGTTCTCACTTCCCCCTGCTTTTCCAGCTGAAGGCTGACTATGGAAATACTGCTGGATATATAAGATGTGAAAAAATATGAAGATTAAAAAAATTAAGCTGATGGATTTTTAAATTAATTTGTAGACTTTTAAATCACAATGCCAAAGAGTCAGAGGGGCCGTCAAGACATGGAGTTGTTTCTTCTTTTTTAAAAAAATATATTTTATTGAATTTTTTACAGAGGAAGGGAGAGGGTTAGAGAGTTAGAAACATCGATGAGAGAGAAACATTGATCAGCTGCCTCCTGCACATCCCCTACTGGGGATGTGCCCACAACCAAGGTACATGCCCTTGACTGGAATCAAACCTGGGACCCTTCAGTCCTCAGACCAATGCTCTATCCACTGAGCCAAACCGGTTAGAGCAGAGTTGTTTCTTCTTGATGGGCAGAAGGAAATAGATCTTGCAAATTAAGTGATACAAGGTAGAGTCCCAGGAACCAAAACTGATTAGAAAGGAATGAGGTTATTCATACTGTTTAGGAGGGTGAGTACAAGCTGTGCTCTAGAGACCACCAGGTAAAATCTAGGGAATCCAGTCAGTTTTCAAGGCCAAGGGGTCAGTACTGGGGTTTAAATGACAGATAAATTCCAAAAACTCTGAATTCAGGAAACCATTGAAAGACAATGGGATAGGGTGATGTGGGTCAAAGATCAAGGGAAGGAATGAAGGGATAAAAACCAAGGTAATTTCCTAAAATATAATTAATTGAATAAGAGTTGTTTATATTTGATTTCCTGAACGTGGGTGGTAAGAGATAAGTCTGGTTTAAAGGCTAAGGATTAGGACAGATAGGTATTAAATTTTCAGGTAGCAGTTAAAAGGGCTGCTGCTACCTGGTCTGTCTGCTACTTGATCACTCTTGCTCTATTGCCACAGTGGTTCTCAACCTTCCTAATGCCACGACCCTTTAATATAGTTCCTCATATTGTGGTGCCCCCCAACCATAAAATTATTTTTGTTGCTACTTCATAACTGTAATTTTGCTACTGTTATGAATCATAATGTAAATATCTGACATGCAGGATGTATTTTCATTGTTCGCGACCCACAGGTTGAGAACCACTGGTTCAGTGGCCATCAACAAATGGCAAGTTAATCCATGCTCCTCAGTCTGAAAAAGAAGATGTTGCATGATGTGACCATTATCTTCCAGTCCAGCTTCATTTTTCTCTACTGTCTTAAACATACTAAACTGTGGATATAGCAGAGCACTCACTGCTTCCATAGCTTTCACTTTGTCCTCCTGCCCCTAGGCCCTTGATAACATCACCTTATCACTGATGTCATGTAGCACCTGAGTATTGAGCAAAACTGAGAGCTAGTTATCTTCTGTCTTAAATAGGGACTTTCTTTGGGTACTTGTCATTCCAAATGTGCTGAATTAGGAATACATAAGAGAGCAGGCAGACAGTTCTGGTGGGGGTTAGGGGTGGAGGTATTGAGGAAAAAAAGAAAAAAATAGAGAGAATTACTCACAGACATGGACAACAGTGTGTTGATTGTGAGGCAGGGGTAGGGAGGAGATGGTGGAGGTGGAAGAGGACATAGAGGGGATGGGGCGGGGGGAGAATACACCAATTAAGAATCAATTGAAATAGTTGGACAAAGGAGAATTGCTAAGGATATAACGTGTTAGTTTATAAGAGCATTTCCTACAATTTTGTGATAATTTCAGTGTTTCCTGTCTAACATGGATTAAGTATATACTGAACATTTACCATTCACACACTCTTCATGATTTAAAAGGAAAAAAAAAAAAGAGAGAGAGCGCTGAAATTGATTCCATAAGTGAATACTTAAATTCTGGGAGAGAAAGAAAACAAGAAGGAAATGCAAAATTGTGAGAAAAAAAAGTAGTAATGGTCATTTGAATGTGCTTGAGTTGATTGAAAAAGAAAGTTCAACTTTTGAGAAAAAGCCTGATTTTGATGATAAAGGTAGACAGTGGCAGACCAATCAAGAGAAAAGTGTCATGTTATGATGGCCTCATGGGTTATCTGTTAACTCAAAGCGAGTAAAATGCTAACATTTGATACCAGATTTATTCCATCATTGGTTCACACAAAGCACCCATGGTGGCTTAATAGTACTGTACCATGATAAACATTTTTCTAGATGAAATAAATTACAGAAAGGGTAATGATATATGCATTGCTCCTGCATTTGAAGTATGATTTTTGATGAATGATTTCCCCACGTCATCTCTGAATTTTGACTTAAGTAATACTCCACTTCTGTGTAAGGTAAGAGATAGAGTAAGGGTATAAATTTTCCAGAGCATTCTCTGAATTCTTCCTTTGAGCATCTCCAATGTCAAGAAACCCACCAGAACAGACCACTGCCCTTACAGTCAGTTATAATAGTTGGAAAGTTAATTAATCATAATTATGCTTTTACAATATTTTCAGAGCCTGCTAGAAAGATTCCTTTCCTATATGGCAGTCCTCCTATTATTGAAAACCCACTGTCATATTTATGAACTCTATTTAGACTTAAAATACCTTCTTTACCGCAACTTCCTTCAGTCATACCTAATATGAGATGGTTGCCAATCTCTTCACTGACTTCACTTACTGGAACCTTCTCTTCTGGATGGGCTCCAGTTTACCTTAAGTAGTGGTACTCGATAGTAAATAAATCCAGGTATGCAGTGGCCAGAATAAACACTAGAATTCCAGCCTAACACCACATAACCCTGTGCAATAGGTTTTTCAGTTGAAATCGTATCAGTTTCAGTTTCTGCTGAGTTCACTAGACAATAGATACAATATTCCAAAATGAGATGAGAGATCCCAGGCAGGAGTTGCAAAGAGGTGTCTTAGAACCAGTTTTTCAACTCTTAGTGGACCATCTATCTCAGATCTGCACACTCACTCCCACCTCCCACCCCCCCACTACCAAAAATAGAAAAAAGAAAAAAGAAAAAAATGTTAACTCCAAGAAAGGAGATGAGGAGATCTTTTGGAAAAGAGCCATTCATATTGAGTCCCACTTCCTTGTCAGCAGGGAGAAGGGTGAGAGTTCTTGTACCTCTCTTTGAGCCTAGAGAAAGGAGTTTCAACTCATCTATCTGCAAGCCTGGCATTTTTTTTTTCCTGGATCTGGAGAGACATAATGAATGGACTGCTGTGTCTCAGGCCAAAATAGATCTAAAGGGCAGAGACTGTGGTAAGTGTGTTGCTCTGAGGCCTCCATGATTCTGTATAATGGGCTTGGCCTATATACAGGAGTATGAATATTTATACCACTGGAATGAGGCTGGTTCTTTGAGCCTTGAAAGGACCAGAAGAATTTATATTACCTAAGAATGACACATGTCATGACACTTACCCTAGATTTTATCCAAGAGGCAGGGGAAGAATTGGTCCAAGCCAAATGAATTTGAAAAGATCATAAGAGACAAAAGTAAAATTGCTTCATGGAGCATGGAACAGATTGTCAAATATCAGGGAAGGCAGGGGTTGGCAGCTGGAAAGAGATCAACCAAAGAAATTGTATGCATATATGCATAACCCATGAACACAAACAATAAGGTGGTGAAGGCCTGGGGCAGTGGGAGGGGTGCGCTAGAAAGAGTCAATGGGGAAAAAATGGGACATTATGCAATACTTTCAACAATAAAGATTTTTTTAAAAATTGCTTCATCATTACACCTTTTGTTTTTTCTGTGTTCAGGTTTAATATATATCATACACACATATTTGTATATATATCATATACACATATATATATTTTTAAATTAAATCTTTATTGTTCAGATTATTACAATTGTTCCTCTTTTTTTGCCCCATAGCTCCCCTCCACCCAGTTCCCACCCCACCCTCTGCCCTTACCCCCACAATGTCCTCATCCATAGGTGTACGATTTTTGTCCAGTCTCTTCCCGCACCCCCCACACCCCTTCCCCCCCGCCCGAGAATAGTCAGTCCACTCCCTTTCTGTGCCCCGGATTCTATTATATTCACCAGTTTATTCTGTTCATCAGATTATTTATTCACTTGATTTTTAGATTCACTTGTTGATAGATGTGTATTTGTTGTTCATAATTTGTATCTTTACCTTTTTCTTCTTCTTCCTCTTCTTAAAAGATACCTTTCAGCATTTCATATAATACTGGTTTGGTGCTGATGAACTCCTTTAGCTTATTCTTATCTGTGAAGCTCTTTATCTGACCTTCAATTCTGAATGATAGCTTTGCTGGGTAAAGTAATCTTGGTTATAGGTTCTTGGTATTCATCACTTTGAATATTTCTTGCCACTCCCTTCTGGCCTGCATAGTTTTTGTTGAGAAATCAGCTGACAGTCATATGGGTACGCCCTTGTAGGTAACTGACTGTTTTTCTCTTGCTGCTTTTAAGGTTCTCTCTTTGTCTTTTGCTCTTGGCATTTTAATTATTATGTGTCGTGGTGTGGTCCTCTTTGGATTCCTTTTGTTTGGGGTTCTCTGCGCTTCCTGGACTTGTAAGTCTATTTCTTTCACCAGGTTGGGGAAGTTTTCTGTCATTATTTCTTCAAATAGGTTTTCAATATCTTGCTCTCTCTCATCTTCTGGCACCCCCATAATTTGGATGTTGGTACACTTGAAGTTGTCCCAGAGGTTCCTTACATTATCTTCATATTTTTGGATTCTTTTTTTGTTGTTGTTTTTCCTGTTGGGTGTTTTTTGCTTCTTCGTATTTCAAATCTTTGACATGATTCTTGCGATCCTCTAGTCTGCTGTTGGGAGTCTGTATAATATTCTTTATTTCAGACAGTGAATGCTTAATTTCTAGTTGGTCCTTTTTCATATCCTCGAGGGTCTCACTAGATTTCTTGAGGGTCTCACTAAATTTATCGGCGGTCTCACTAGACTTATTGAGGGTCTTACTAAATTTATCGGCGGTTTCTAGAAAATTCTTGAAAAACCTTAGAAGTGTGGTTTTAAACTCTATATCCAGTAGTTTGCTTTCCTCCATTTCTGTCATTTGTGACCTGTTTCTTTGTCTCTGCATTTTTTATGCTTCCCTGTGTTGATAGAGTGGCTTTCTGTGCTAGGTTTCCTATAGGGCCCAGTGGTCAGCCTCCCCAATTGCCTTAGGTGGACACTCTTGGTGCTCCCCTTTGTGGACTTTGTGCACAGTCTTGTAGTTAAGCCTTGATTGTTGTAGGTATCACTGGGAGGAATTGACCTTCAGGCCAATTGGCTATGAGAATCAGCTGTGTCTACAGTGGTAGAACGTCTGTGCTGGAGATACCCTTCTGGGGCAAGACTTGCTTCAGTGGGGCTTTGGTGCTCACTGAGTCTGCCCCCTGAGTGTGTCCCTTATGGATCTGAGGAGTTGTAATCTGGATGGTCCCACTCTGACCTCTGGGTACACTGGCTCTTGGATCTCTAAGGAGGTGCTAATTTAGCGTCTGCCTGAGGTTAACCAGCAGGAGCTTTGGAGAGATCTGTAGATTCCTCTTCTTTGTTTGGGGTTTGGAGTTGCCCAGATGAGGCCCAGCTGTGAAGCAATGCAAGCTGCTGTGGGGTTTCAGGCCTTCTTTTGGAAGTTCTAGGTCTCTCTGACCCAGCTGCAGTTTGTTAGGTAATTTTCAGATTGCAAAGGGCCAGGCCTTTCATATGCAAAAGCCTCTGCTAGGCACAGCTTGGGTGGGGCGGGGTCTCAGGGAATCAGCAGGGTAAAGCAAACAGCTATGGCTGATCCTCAGTCCTACCATAAGAGGCCCCGCATCTCACTGTCCCGGTAATTGCCACAATCACCTCTGAGAGAAAGCCGCCCTCGAGTTCCAATCAATGCCAGACAGTCCATTTTCTCCCCGTATGAGTCTGGGTCCCCAGAGACCCGCTGGGAACTAGAGTTCAGAGCAGCTGGGAGCTTGAGACTCCCTCCTGAATGAAAAAAGACAACCGTGTCCTCAGTTGCCAGCCCTTTTCACGTGCGCCTTGGTATCTCTGCACTTTACTTCCGCACATCCTCTGAGTCTCAGTGTGCTTTTCTCTTTCCTTGTAGTTGTAGAATTTCCACTTAGCCAGCTTTCCTGTGCTTCTGGATGATATCCGTTTTGTCTTTTAGTTGTATTTTTTAAGTACAGTGGGGCCTTGACTTATGAGTGTCCCGACTAACGAGTTTTTTGAGATACCAGCTGTCTCTCAGCTGATTTTTTGCATTGAGTTGACAGAGTAATTTGAGTTAACGAGCTCCTTAACGAGCTCCTTAACAAGCTCAGTCTCAGAACGAATTAAACTCTTAAGTCAAGGCCCCACTGTAGTTGTGCGAGGCAGCAATTTCCAGTGTTTACCTATGCCGCCATCTTGGTTTCTCCCTACACATATATATTTATATATAATATATATCACATACACATACATATCACACATATGTCCATGTGTATGAATAGATAGGCATACAAATATGCTTATACATACATATACTATATACATTCATGTGTATATACATATATATATATATATATATATATATATATATATATATATATATGGTGCATCTGTAGAAGAGCAAGGTTGTAACATAAAAAAGATAATCACTATAATTTATTGATTATTTATTATTTTCCAGGTAATGTATTAAGACCTTTACAGATGTTATTTTTCACAGCCACCTTACACAGAATCTGTAATTCTCATACAAGACAAGTAGCATGCCAAGAGCTCACATATATTAATATCTTAGCTGAACTTGAGTCTGCCCGACTCTGAGATCCAAGCTTTTAAGCACTGATTTATTTGCTATTAGTCACAGTCAGGATGACCTTTGACAACAGCAACTGATGATATTGCTTAGGTTTTTCCAACAGGCACTGGGCAATTAAAAAGGAGTGGGAAGATTGTTATAAGATGTGGTATAGATCAGCATATTTCTTCTAAGGACTCGTTATTATAATGAATAGAGAAGGAACAGTTTGAGACACTAGCAGAAAGAACAGTTAATACAAAGCAATTTGCTGTTTTCCACCATTGAAAATGCAGAGTTGCTTCCATCTGCAGGACAAAGGGACAATTGCAGTGTTTCTAGTTGTATAATTAACTTCCTTTCTTATATAGACCAACATCCAGGGTGCCAGGTTGAGGGCATCACTCACCTCATCACCAGGTGGCTCTAAAGTTCCAACCAGGAACAGTGCAGATCCTGGGTGAGTGGGAATGCAGTTCCTATGAACCGACCAACACATCATAGGGATTGTGCAGAACAAAGAGCTCTGGCACTGCAGAGATGATTGAGCCACTTCTGCCAACCTTGTATTAATCCTGGGGGACCCTAGGTGGATCAAAAAGAGTAAGTCCAGCATTCCTTCCTCTTCTGTAAAATGTGGGGCTGTGAGGACTAAATTCAATTCAACCTGTATTTGTTGAGAGCCTACTATGTGCCTGGCAGAATCGTAAGCGCTTTAATTGCATTGGTGAAAAAACAAAGCTGTCTGTCTTCATGGAGCTTAGATGAGATAATACACCAGACAATACTTTGTAAACACGATTGAGCCGTAGGCATGGTGGTCATTATCCTTTGTGTTTATTCTACATTGGGAAACCATGCCTATTTCTGTCTAATATCTGTATACTCTTATAGGGAGTGCTACTATAACTTCAGGCTGGAATCAGAGTTCCTGAATGATGCTCTTCACTTCAGACCATGAGCCTGGCTCTGGTCCCCCCACTGCAGCTTCTCAAGGACAGGGACCAGGTCTCCACAATCTATTTCCTCTGTGCCCCCAGGACCTAGTATGGTACTAGGTCAGCATATGCTCTGAATGGAATGAAACAAGACTAGGATTGAGTTGATAAAGGTAAATAGTGGAAGCTAGAAAATGGGCAGAACAGTGAGAGAGAGTTGTTTGTATAGACTTGTGAGTGATTTATTCTGCATCCATCCCCTCCATTCTCACAGCTCCCTGCATATTTATCTCTTCTTATAAGTACCCTCCCCCGAATAACATCCATGAAGTCCTTCCTGCTCTGTTAGTCTGCATGGCTCTCCTGTCTTGGATCTCATTTCATATTATGGCCTCACTCACAGAAATTAACATTTAAACATGATTGTTTTATGCTATTCTCTAAAAAGTGGTAAACTTAGACTCAGAAACAGTTTTAGAGCCTCATATACACTACCCACCCACCACCACCACTACCTTCAACCACATACAATGCCCGGGACATAGTTGGAAATGGCATAAATCTGTTGCAGTCTATATCTTCCTTGTGACAGATCTCTGATTTTCATTGGTTAGTGTGCACATGTGTATGTTTGCATGCATAATGCATGTGCATGCTCAGTGTCTTTTCCTTTCCTTAATCCTCTCCACTAAGTTCTGGGATTTGGATTTGGGATGTGCTTTTTATATATTTTTCTATTTTTATTTATTTTTTTGTTAATCCTCATCCGAGGATATTTTTCCGTTGATTTTTATAGAGAGTGGAAGGGACGGGAAGAGACAGATCAATGTGAGAGAGACATTGATTTGCTGCCTCCTGCACTTGCCCTGACCAGGGCCCGGGGATCAAGCCTGCAACCGATGTACATGCCCTTGACTGGAATCAAACCCAGGACCCTTCAGTCTGTGGGCCGACGCTTTATCCACTGAGCCAAACTGGCTGGGACTATGATGTGCTTTGATACTGTATAGGGAAGACATTTTTTTTTTTTTTTGGTTTGTTTTTTTTTACCAAAGATGTAATTCTGATATCCCTCTTCACACAGCTTTGTCTGTGATTTGTAGTATATGACTCTGAAAAATAATATGCTGGTTTTAATGGGGATTTTTCTTTTCTTCTTCTTAGCTTCTCAAAGCATGGTCACCTGTTTCAGAACCAGAATTTTATATAAGACATGTATAAATGTGAATTCCTGGCCTCCATCCCAATTTCCTAAGTCCAAATCTCTGAGGGTTGAACTCCCAGGTACATTTATCCAAATGGCTTTGGAGATTCCAGTGTGTACTCAAGTTTAAGAACAATTGCCCTGGGGTACACTGTTAGCAGGAAAAGTACATTGTGAAAGGTCCCTGGGTGGAAAGCTAGCATCTAAGTCCAGGACTTTGCCTGTAATGGGCATGTGCTTTTGGAATGAGTTTCCTCTCCCAGATGAATAGAGCATGAGCATTTTAGATTTCAGGGCACAGGAAGAGATTCATTTGTGAGTCACCAGAGCAGTATGTGTGCATTGTAGCTGACTTACGTTATTTGAATGAGCACTTTTAAAAATAAGTATTTTCCCAATTGTTAAGTAAAATAAATCAAATAAGCAAAATTAATAGCTTCTTTAATGTGCTTCATAAACTAATAATGATATCAACTCAACACGTACAACCTTATTTATGGTAACAATTGGGTTTATATTCCAAATATGGGTTTAAATCCAGCTTTTAGATTAATTTTACATTTATATTCACCTTTTGTATATTATAATACACATGAATTAAAATGATAAAATTATAAATTTTAGTCACAAAATTTACTATTTAAAATATTATTGAAGGATATTGAATCAATACTGATTTTAGCCTTTTACCCTACACTATGACCAAATCTTTATTAAATAGGAAAAAAAGTAATTTCTTTATTCACTGGTACTAAAGTAACTTAGCAGCTAATTTTCAGAGTAATGACTGATTTCTAATTCTTATTCCTGTTTCTCTTTTTTTTTCAAGCCCTCTCCCAATTTTCTCATTCTTTCTTGCATTAAGAGGCATGTAAAATATTTTTATTATTATCACTGAAATTTGTATTTTACTATAGTCTATCTGATGAAGATAAAATAATGGTTCATATGTTCTTTTACGTATTTTTAAAATTTCTAAAAGACTACTAGTTATGGAATATCTATACCCAAGAAGGCTACCCATTCAGCTGTAGATAAAACTACAGTTGCCATTGTTATTATATATAATATATAAACCCACTTTGATATGTCGGTCTATGTAATTTCCTAACATAAACAGGTGTGTGGTTGGAAGAAAAGTAATCATATAGAGAATTCTTGGTCATATTAATATTTATTGTTCAGCTATTTTGTCAGATACTATTCTAAATGATTTAGAGTTAAATTGTCATTTAATTTTCACAAACATCTTACGAAGAAAGTATTAACACTCCCATTTTATAGAAATTGCAACCTAAGTGCCCTCACCCTATAAGATTCAGAGCAAGGATTTCCACCCAGAGCTGCCTGGTTAAAAATGCACTCTCCTTCCCACTCTATGATGCCGAAAGGTTAGGAGAGGTTAGGAGAGGTTAGGAGCGGTGGCTCTACCTGGGGCCCAGATGCTGAAAACCCCTCATGGGGCTGTTCTGTCCAATACTTTGGAATGCAAACTCCCTTGAGCAAGCACTTGTTTGGCATAGTTTCACCCGTAGCCTGTCTGTCTAAGGTAGTCGGCGAATATTAAAATAGTCCTATAATAAAATAGCACTCAGTCAACCGTGTAGCCTCCTTAGGGAGGGGGGGAGAATAGCTCACTTTCCCTGGAGGGCCTGAGAAAGATCAGTTTACAGGCGTCAGCATGGGGTAGGACCCTTCTTCCTTCTCTCCATCTTGGTGCTGAAAATACCTTGGTAACCATCAACCATCATCTCACGGTCTGGGCGGAAAACATAACCAGGGCTCCTTTGCTCCTGCACACAGAACATACCCGGCCCTTTCACTGACCCGGTTTCTGATTGGAGGCTGGTTGTTTCGGATAATGACCTCCAGGACCCCTCTGTGGGTTACAGCCTGTTTCTTTAACTCTTACTGCAACTCAAGACGCCTGCAGTGCGGTGTGAGAAAGAGGAAAAGACCAGTATTTTTACACCCCTAGGTACCGGGAGCACGGGAGATTGACAGCATTCCAGCTACCTGAGTAGTCAAGGGCTGGCAGCTTCCCATGCATCCCTTCCAGTCCGGCTGCTCGCGAAGATGAGGGATCTTCTTCAGTACGTGGCCTGCTTCTTTGCCCTGTTCTCTACTGGGTTCTTGGTTGTAGCCACCTGGACAGACTGTTGGATGGTGAATGCCGATGATTCTCTGGAGGTAAGAAGCCAGCAACTTCTTTTTCTCACCCAAGCCCTTCCACATTTTCTCAAAGTCTCACTGCCTCACTGTGTTCACTGGGATTAATGATAATTGCCAACACGGACTGATCAACTCTTTATTTACTACTTACTGAGTCTTCACATTTCAACTCATTGAATCCTTGCAGCTAATCTATGATGTAAGTATTGTTGTATTCCATTTTGCAGATGACGTAACTGAATAATTTCTTTTTTATAAGGATAAATTTATAAAAGGGTAATAATATAACCTCTGTCACTCAGCCCTCCAGAAATTCACCTCTTCCATTGCTGTATATACCAATTTAAATAACATTCCAGTGACACCTTTCTTTCTTTTTCTCCTTTTTATTGAATTTATTAGAGTGACACTGGTTAACAAAATTATACAGCTTTCAGATGTACAATTCTATAATACACCATCTGTATACTGTATTGCATGTTCACCACTCCCAGTCAAGTATCCTTCCTTTACCTTTTATCCCCCCTGTACCTTTCTTTACCTCCCTCCACCCTCCTCTCCTTGGCAATCCCCACACTGTTGTTGGTGTCCATGAATTTTTCTTGTCTTTTCTCAATCCCTCCACCCCTAACTACCCCCCAACAGTTTCTTAAACATAAATTTGCTAATCTTAATGACAAGATTAAGAGTAGCATGATAGACTTTCTTAAAGAATGGTAGTCTAAGAAATTGAGTAATAAAACTCCAGACATATAAAATCTATTCAATCGGTATGCTATAGAAAAATGTTATTTTAAGAAGTTTCCAAGTAGGAGAAGACATTCTGTGGGAAAGCACATCTTCCAGTGTGTCCCAAGGTACAAGGAGTAGATATAGATTTAAGAAACCCTCTCTTAAAAATGAGTTGCTCTCTGGAACCAACTGTTATGCAAGAATGAGTGAGTAGTTGACATTTGAAGATTTTACCTTTCTCACTGGAGAAGCTCAGAAAGAAGTAATTTTGGAGTTTAAAAGCATTTCCTATGGCTATTGGAATGTGAGAGAGACAGAACTGAGTAAATATCAAAATCAGCTACTATTCATTAGTAAGGTTTCAAAACGTGTAGGTAAGAAAAAGAAGCAACATATCAGGACCTCCAATAAAGACCATATAGCAACCCAATATGTTCTTGTATGTACATCTGAAGGGAACAATTTAACAAATGCTATAATGTCACCTCTACGAAGTTTAGGAAAGATACCTGAGGGCAATGGTATCTTTTCCCCCTAATTTTATTTATTCCACTCTCAAATGGAAGTTAGAAATGAAGGGTAATAATCTTTCTATTTTGCTGTGTATTATTTCTGCCATTTATTTTTTTTCTTGCTTTTAATTTTTCTTGGACTTCTACATGGCATTTCAGAACCAATGGAGTTATAAAAACTTCTTTAGTGCTAAAAGTTATATTTTTGAAAAATTTAATAGAACTACTATAAAGGATGTCCACTGTACCTGGTGCATTTTATCTGGTCATGCATAATAAGCAGTGAATGAAGACAATGCCCTTTGAACAATGCTCAGAGAAAATGCAGATAAAAACATCTGCAGCCACTAGCTTACCAGAATCTGGACTGTCAGGAATAGGTGAATAACAGAGTAATATATTGGACTTGAGCAGACCTAAAGTTATGTTTTTAAAAATATACAACATGTCATCTAAAAGCATTGTTAAAATATTTTCTAAAACAATTTGAAAATCCATCTGCTTAAGCTAATGAAACTGCTAACTTCACTTGATAAGAAATGGGAGTTTCGAAAGGGTCAAGCCTTGCTGGGAGAGATTGGGAGTCCTGGCACTTAAAGTGCTTTCTTGCTTTTATTTCACTACCTCCAACCAATTTGCCATCTGCTCTGGGCAAGAACACTTCTAGCTAAAATGAATGGAATGAGTAGTCTAGGTTATTCACCTCGAGTAAATCCTTGCTAACCTTGGGCAAGCTCTAGTGAGTATTTCTTAGCTTCTTCCTCATTTCCAATACTTGAAATATATTGCCATAAATATTCCCAAGAAGCCTCCACATTTGAAGAAAGAATCTGTAACAGATGAGGCTCCTTCTCTTCCAACAATCTATTTGCCAGTTTTTTAAAGGGACATGAATCTCTCTTAATAATTGCTCTTTCTATGGGCCAACATATGAAATCATACTATTATCCATAAATTTGAAGGTTGTGACACTCACTGACTCAATTATGCTGCTCGTCTTGCTTCCTTCCTCATATATATGTATTACCATTAGTCCATATTAACAACTCACTTTAAACAACTGTTGAACAAAAGTTGGCACCGCAAAAGTGCTTTAAAGAAAAGCTTGCTCATAGAAAAATTTTTTAAAGGAGTGTTATGAATTTCTAGTGTTGTTAATCTTTTAGGATGATATAGGCTTCAGAGTTGGAAAATGGTTTCCATAGCTCAATTCAACATTAAAAAACCATGACATATATTCCATATAAAAGGTACTATGCTAATATCTGCTAGGGGAGATAAGGATAAAGCAAGAATGAGTCAGCCTGACAGGAGTGTACATTTAGTGAGGAAAAACTATGCACATAAGTCTATACCAAAAGGCATAGGCCAATTCATATCGGAGAAAGAAATGAACAAAATGCCAATGGTGCAGAGAAGATGGAATGATTATTTCCTGTCACTGGTGCAGGCCTTGGGGAGGAAAAGCATTTGCACAAAGCCTCAAAAAGATACAAAGGATTTCAAAAGGTGAAAATGGCAGCAGAGGCCTTCTAGACAAGAAGACACATGACAAGTGAAGCATGAGCAGAAACTCAGGGCTCATTAGAGGATCAAGATTAGTAACAGGGAGCACAAGCAGAAAGAACCTCAGAATATCACAGAGTCCTTTCGCCTTACTTCTACCTGCCTTGAAGAGTGAAGTTCTTTGCATTAAGTAAAACATCAGGGAAAAGAAATAGCACACAGAGGCATAGCCCCAAATTGAGGACCAACTACCCTAAGCTACCATACTGCTCCTGTCTTTATTGACTCATTTGTCTCTGGGAAGATAGTTGTGGTGAAGAGAACTTGGATTTTGAGATTATTCCAGTCTGTGCTTGTATCTTATTTGTTTTCTACTGATTGAGCAAGCCACACCTCCTTTCTTTGGCTGAATCATAAGATGAAGTTGAACTCAGTCATTTTAAGGGCCTTTTCAGTCTTCACTTTCTTTAACACCGGGACTCCTTGGTTATGACCATGTCTGCAATCCCAGAGAGATGGCCAGCCACCCAATGTCTGATGGCATTTAGAGCCTCCCTAGAAATTTCCACTAGTAGTTTAGAGTGAATATTCTCCATTTTTCTGTAACTTCATAGGCTCTTCTTTTCTTTCTCCTTCTCACTCTCTCTCCTTTCCTTTTTTCTTTCTCCCTTCCTTCTTCTTTTCCTTCTTCCCTCTTTTTCTTCTTCTTCCCTCTATCACCCCCCTCCTTTTCTTAAAGTCCCTTATGTATGCTCTTCCTCTACTTTTTTTTCTTTTTCTCCCCCTTTCTCCTTTATTGGTTTATTTCTCCCTTTCTTTCTCCATTTGTTTCTATCTTCCTGCATTTCACAAATATTCTTTGATACCTACTATCTACCTGGTACTGTGGGTACAAGATTATGAAGTAGAATGAGACCTTGATGTTCCTTAAATTGCTCCCAGCATATTGTGGAAAATAGTGAATTGATAGTTATAGTATATTCTTGCAAATAACTCTGAGTGGCTGGCTCACTCAATTATGGATAACCGATGAAGTCTACCTAGAAGAGAAAATATCTGAACTAAGGATTTGAAGGATAGGTGAGTGAAGAAGAAGTCGAGTGTCCCAAGCACAGGAAATTGTATGGGCAGAGATCCAGGTATGAGAGCGCTGTATTTTTGTGGCTTTGTATATATTTCAGCATGATTAGAGTTTCCAATGTATTTAAGAGAATATAGGGACTAGATCTCAAGGACTTTGAGATCATGTAAACTATAGATGGTATACCATAGGCAAGCATGTTTCAATGTAAACAAACATATACATGTAGTTTAGAAAGATCAATCATTCTGGCCGCTTGTGGAGAATGCTGGGAAACAGTGAAATGAAGTATCGGGAGAGAAATTAGGAGACTTTTGCCGCAGAACAGGAGGGAAGCGACAGTGGCCTGATTTAGGATGGCAGCAAAAGAGACATGTGAAGATATGGGAAATTCTAAAGAATTCAAATTGATTGAATTCGTAATTGATTGCATGTACAAAAGAAGGCTGATGAAGAGGGAGAAGTCAAGGTTGAAATCATTTACTGTTTGGGGCAGTTGGAGGACTGGTGGAGTCACTCACTTAGAGCTTAAATCGAGGACAATTAGTCTCTATGCAGAAGTCACCAAGCAGCAATGTCCCTGAATCACCCCACTATTTTATCTTGTTGAGATTCTTACACAGCACCTCAAGATGGGATAATATGATGCTGTATGGTGGGGAGGCCTAAAGGTTGGACTTGATGTTAGAGGGACCTGAGATTAAATCCCATCTTGCCAGGTAGTAGCTGTGTGAATTTTGACATGTGTCTAAGCTGTTATAAATTACATTTCCTCTTCTGCACAGAGAGACTAAAATATGAACATTATAAGTGTCTTGTGAGGATTAAGTGAGCTTGTGTACCACAGTACCAGGCAGATACAAGTCAGTCAATAACCATTAGATATATTACTGTCTATTCGCAGTTTTTATCGGTTTGTTTTTGTTCTGGAGGAGGAGATGACATTTTATATAATGTTCACTTAAAGGTGAAATATGACATTTAAGTTCTATTCCTATTTTTGCTATTGATTTTCTTGGAGAAGCTTTGTTTACTTCTCTGGGCTGTGGTTTGCCCATTTTTATACTTATGATATACTTTTTTTTGTCTAACCAGGGGAATAGGCAGACAAGAAAGACAAAATAGCGTAAGTTATCTATTAAATATATTTTTAAAAGAAAATAAATTATGGATATTGTAATTATTCATTATCCACACTGAAATAGGAAAGTAGTTTCTTCACAAGATTACTGGTATCAACTACCAGAGGGGAAAAATGTTTTCACAAGATTATTACATTTTCAGTTAATCTTTTGTTAATTATTGACTGAGAACCTGCTATACACTACGCACTGTTATAATTAAAATTTGATTACCTCAAATGAATGTTTCCCACATTTGGATTTATTTTAGCTCCATCACCAGGTTCTCCCCTGGGATTTATATTTTTTCAGACAGAAAGTAAATATTTAAAAAATCTATCTAGTGTGTACTCTGATTATTTATATACTAATTTTACTTTCCAACTGATTTCAAACTCCTTCATTGCACATCTGAGGCTATAGAAATTCTTTCATCGATCTCATGATCTTCTATAGCACCTAACAGGGACTTCCAAATAATAGAAACTCCTGATTTATTTGCTAACATGAATTGATTGGGTAACTATTAAGATACTTGCCATGCCTATTAAAAGGATGAATAAATGAACGTGAATGAAATACAATATAAAGTGATCTTTGGAAACTCATATTGAGCCCTAAATGAGAAGTATCTCTGTAGGGAGACCAACACTATTTTTAGGCAAAATCTTTTATCTTGGTACAACTTCAATTTTCTCAAGATATGGATTTGGTTTCTCTTTTTAATAAGATAGGCAAAGATCTAATCCCCTGGGATGCATAATAAAGTTGATGAAGAGTATATTCTGGTCTATAGTTTTTCTGCCTGGTATTTCAAAGAGAGAATGAAATGAAGAAGAGAAGCAAGAAGTAATGATTTAAGTTGAATAGATGATCATAAAATTAGTATTTTATTAAAATACTGAATCAGTAATTTAATGATAATACTAATTTTATTATCATTTATTCAATATAAATTACGATCTGTCATTGGGCAGAAATCATTGCAGAGTTGTGACACCATACTTTCATATGCATGCTAAAATTATTAAATGTGTGACTTAAGTTGAACAATAAATGCTAAAATTGAAATATTTTGATAGTTCTGATATGTAAATTAGGTAATTTAACTGTGAAGACAACAAGAATTATATTTTACTTACTATTTTGTATTATCCTGTTTTTACTATTTATACTTTTAGCCAGTGCTCCACTAATAAGCAGACAGAGATAAACCAAATATATTTTAGCAAATAAACTCATGGTACAAAAATGGAGTAGGAAGGAAAGGTGGTGTCCATTATGCTTATTTTAATCTTGCTTCTTCATCCTTATAAATATTTGTCTTGAGTTCTTTTAGACACTGGGAGAGTAAGAAAGGTAAAAGTAAATATTAAAATAAAAAGTTTAGAATCCTATGATAAAAATTCAAATGTATTTTATGTTAAAATTGAAAGTGTTTCAAGTTTTAGAAGTAAAACATGTTGTTTAGTATTATTCAAACTTACTTGGTCAACACACAATGTAATATATAGCTGATATATTGTAGAATTGTATGCTTAAAACCTATGTAATTTTATTAGCTAATGTTACCCAATTAATTTTATTTAAAAATTAAAATAAAAACATTTGCATATTGATAAATATAATTAGGTAAATATTGGAAACAGGTATGTTGAATCTTCAATGTAAAGTATGTTAGCATAAGGATAGTAAATTACTGTTAAAACTATTATTTCCTATAATATGTGTATGCAATGTGGTTTTAAAAATACATTTATATTTATTTTTTTTATTTATCCATTCTTCTTATGTATATTTACACACAAATCAAAGTACATATGCATTTATATTAATGAATACTGACAAAGAAAAATTATATTTGATAATGGTTAACCAAAAATTTTACTGTGTATAAATCTCCTATGTAACTGAATGAGAAATAAATGCCAATTAATTAAAGTATTTTTAAGTTTCTCTAATACTACACATAAAATATGTGGAGGCAAGACAAACATACTCAGAACTACACTGAATAAGACAAGTCAGGCAAAATTGTGTTGGGCTGCTTGTATTTCAAAAGTAGTAAGAAAGAGAAATTGGCAAAGACTAGGGGAGAGAGACCTTGATGGAAAACTGGTAAAGAGACCAGAATAAGAAACTCCGGGATTACGGAACTAATTTATGCTACTAGAAACTTCACTGGGCAGAGTCATCCTCGATATGGTTTCCAAAAGCTTTTTCTGAGTGGTATCCTGTTCATGCTGAGTATCGTGGTAAATACTTTTTTAGCCAGTTGACCAGATGAGATCCAGGCTGACACCAAATCTGTATAAACTCTCTGGTGTAAATAATAGTTGGCTCTTGGATTCAGGTGTCCTAGTCTATTCAGTTAAGTTGAAAGCACATATTAAGCATCAGTCCATACAGTGTATCGGTAACCATTATCTATGCCAAAGATCAAATGAGAGTTATTGTGTGCGTAGAAGATAGATTCACTAATCTCCCCCTCCCAATAAATATTTATTGAGCATCTATTATGTAACCAAGGAGGAGGGTCTGTCTCAAAGGAGGAGGCTCCTTTGAGGAAGGTATCATATCTGCCTTGTTCATTGCTGTATCCATAGCATTTAGTTAGCCTATTGATTGAAACATGACAGACATTCAATGAATATAATGTGAAAGATGACAATGACAGATGTACATAAAGATAATTTAATATTGTAAGTGCTAGAGAACAATATGGACAGTTACTCTTATCTGGGAAGAGATTAACTCTAGTTCAGAGCCTGGGAGAAACGACATCTTGGAAGTAGGATTTGAATAATAGGTAGAAATTTGTCAGGTTGAGTTCAAGGGAAGTTATTCTCATTGTTATATACTATCAAGGGAAAATTCAAATGCCTCCAGAAGCAAGGAAGCCAACATTCAAACTGGCAGGAGTAGTGTAGACCCTATGAACACAAATGCCACCTAAATGAAGCAACTACTTACCTCATGGTAATTGTTGCTACATTGAACCAGGGAGTTCAGGTGGCTACACTGACAAAGTTGCCAAGGGAAGCCAGAAATATGGACTGTTCTGTAAAATCTCTATGTTTCACTATTGGCAGCTAATTAATATTAAGAGATTTCTGCTGGCCTTGTGCTTGTGTACTTTTATTGTTGTATCTTGGATAAACTTCTCATAATTTAGGAGATAATTCCTTCTCTAACTTTAGGATCAATAGCTATTTATTGAAATAATATACAAATTCCTCTAGTATGGGTTTGTATATTATTTATTAATATATAAATCACTTATTAAAAGAAAAAAAGCTTAAATTAGGGATCCCCTATTTTGGACAACCCTGTGAGATAAAAATTATTAGTTAACATTTTGCATTTTTGTCCTTAAAGAAAGGTTAAGCATATATTCTAAGCATTGGTTGGCTTTTTAAGAACCTTGTCTTAAAACTTTTAAGAACTTATATCTGCTTGCCTTTTAGAAAATTCTTAATAAGCATTGTACAATACAGAGATAAGTGAACAATATACATTGTAGACAATGAAGGATTTCTTAAATATGCCAAATAACATAAAATCTTTTAACCTTGTCTTTTATGCACAAAGGCACCTTTAAGAATGTCTCCAGTAAGTGCTATATTAACACAGAAGTTTAGTTAATTACAGCCACTATTCTCACATACCTTAACTGAGTGTGAATACCAAGCAATCTAATAGTGTGCCCCTGAGCATTAATACCTAATGAAATTGGATTCCTTGTTTCCTCTAATGAGCTCATTGCTTTTCTAAATATGGTCATTGCAGGTAAATGATCAATAGCCTTGAAAAATGACACCACTACTGGATTATGTTGGCATGAAAGAAATATTCCTTATGTAAAAATAAGTATTCTCACATATACGTATATCTCAGGTGACTTTCTAAATAATGTCATGTATAACAAGAATAGCCATAGTAGATTGGATGGGTTGTTTTAGTGGCTGAGTTAGAAGAAAATTGTAGACATTCATTCTTTGATTATAAAGAAGTGACTTCATATCCACATAACCTAGCTTAGTTTGAAATAAATTGGATCCCGTGTGTTTCTGTTAATAGAAAGACTGACAGAAAGTCTGTTTTCTGTTATGGTATGTACTAGAGGCCTGGTGCATGAAATTTGTACACTGGGTGTGGGGCAGGACCCTCAGCCCGGCCTGTGCCCTCTCGCAGTCCAGGACCCCTCAGGGGAGGTCTACCTTCCAGCTTAGGCCCCATCCCCCCCGGGCCTAAGCCAGCACTCAGATATCCCTCTCACAGTCCAGGGCTCTTGCAGTGTGGGACCCCTCACTCCTTACTGCCCGCCTATAGCGGAGGTGGAGAGGCTCCCATCACTGCTGCTCTGCTCACCCACCATGAGCCCGACTTCTGGCTGAGCAGCCGGGGGGTGGGGGGGGTGGGGGGGGGGAGCCGCTCAACCAGAAGCTGGCTTGCTGCTCCTTAGCACTGGCACCACCTCCCACCCACTGGTTGGGGGGCCGATTTGGGCCAGGCAGGCTGGGGGAGGGGCCATGGGAAGTTGAGGCATCGTGGTCGCACCCCATCCCACCTCTGTGGAGGAGCCAAGACCACGCCGCCCCCTCTCCCGCTGCCTCTGCGGAAGTGGGGTTGCCAGGACCAGACCTGTGCCACCGCCTCTCCTGCTGCCTGTGAGGAAGGAGAGGCTCAGGGACTGCCATGGCTGGCCTGGAGGCACAGGCTCACTGGTCCCACCCCCTGCCACTGTTCGTTCAGGAAGGTCATTCTTGCCTCAGCCCTTGCAGCCATGGCTTCATCTGGAAGGATGTCCAGAAGGACATCTGGAAGGACATTTGGCTGTCTGGTCTAATTAGCATATTAGCTCTTTATTATATAGGGTAATAATTATAGCATCTATTTGTTATGGTATAATGGCTGAGTAAAAATAATATTTATTGTGTTTGTTTCCTAGGGTTGTCATAACAAATTACCACAAATCTGGTAGCTTAATGTTGATGTAAGAATGTCCAAACGTTCAGAGTATTTTATAAGAATTTATTTGAGCCAACCTGACAACAATTGCTGGGAAGCAATATCTGAAATGCTCCAGAGAATGACAGTTTTTGGTTTCTTTTATACATTTGGAATTAAGGAGGGAACATAAAGATGACATGGAGGTGGGAGAAAGCAAGTCAGGGGTTAGATTACAGGATTGTTAACACAGTTATGTGTGTTCTCTTGAGGGTGGTTATACTTCTCAGAGCTCTGAAAAAGAGCTTTCCAAAGGTGTGTTTACCTGGATGCACTAAAACAATGGACAGTGCTTGCTGAAGGCAAAGATAAACCTACTAAGGAAGTTATATGGCCCAGCCTGTGTGGCTCAGTGGTTGAACATTGAACTATGAACCAGGAGGTCACGGTTCAATTCTTAGTCAGGGCATATGCCCAGGTTGTGGGTTCAATCCCTTGTGGGAAGTGTGCAGAAGAAAGCCAATCAATGATTCTCTCATCATTGATATTTCTATATCTCTCTCTTTCTCCCTTCCTCTCTGAAGTCAATAAAATAATAATGATAATAATAAAAAATAACAGAAAGGCAATTATTAAAAAAAGTTATATGCCTGGGGTGTGACTACTCACCATAAGCTGCCCAATTGTGCATTTATGATCAGATCACCCTGTGAGGTTACTTTCAGTCACTAGAATTGCTAGATTTATTTACAGAGCCCCCTGTTTTTGGTCCACATTCACACAGATAAATTCATTATCTCACAGTTCTAGAGGCCAGCAATTTGAAATCTAGGTGTTGGCAGGACTTCACTGTCCCTGGAGATTCTAGGGGAGAATATATTCCTTACCTCTCCCAGCCTCTAGTGGCTGGGGCATTCCTCGACCTGTGTCCACATCACTTCCATCCCTGCCTCCGTGCTCACATTTCCTCTTTCTCTTCTATCTGTGTCTCTCCTCTGTCTCCTATGAGGACACACCACTAGATTTATGGCCTAGCCTGGTAATCTAAGACCATCTTTTTATTTCAAGATCCTAAACCTAATTACATGTGTAAATGTTTTTTTGTTTTTGTTTTTGTTTTTTCCAAACTCACAGGTTCTGGGGACTAGGATATAGACATATCTTTTTGGTGACCACCATTCAGCTCCTGACATCTACCTTTCTATACTGTCATTGTGGTTAGTCAGGAAAGCTGAACAAAGTCACTACTCAGGTTATTATGATGCTTAAGTTATTTATTAATATTATCATTTACTGAGAAATTGTGTATGTGTATGTGTGTGCACTTTTTAATTCTCATAATCTTTTTAGCATTATCTCTTCTATGCAGATAAAGAGATAGAGGCTGAAAAAAGGTAAGATTTTGCTCAAGATACAACACAACTAATAAATGTCAATTTATACTTAAAGTCTCTATGTTTTCAACTATAGCTTAAATTTAAAAGTTCACATGTTTTTTAGAAATTAGAAATTGATGTGTTAAATTTCACAAGATAGATTTTCTTCATTAAATTTTTGGTCTTTGTGATTCTTCAGTTTCCTGAAATAATACTCAATAAATTTCAGAATATCACTTTCAGATTTTACCTCAGGAAGAGCAAGCCAAAGTGAAGTTTTATAGAATAATGGCCTTTAGGATGAAAATAAATTTTGGGCTTACTGCTTCACCCAAATCTGTTTTTTAATTTCCATTAATAGAGTAGTTTAGCCTGAATGGATCTGGAATTTAAAAAATGGGTGTTAAGCATACCTCAATGCTTAAGGCCATATGCACAGCTTTGGTGTTTGAATCCTATCTTCTCCATTTATTAACAACTAGAGGCCCAGTGAATGGAATTTGTGCATGGGAAAGGCGGGCCCTCAGCCCAGCCTGCACCCTCTCCAATCTGGGACCCCTTGGGGGATGTCCGATCGGGCCTAAACCGGCAGTTGGACATCCCTCTCACAATCCAGTACTGCTGGCTCCTAACCACTCGCCTGCCTGCCTGCCTGATTGCCCCTAACCACTCTGCCTGCTAGCCTGATAGCCCCCTAACTGCTCCCCTGCTGGCCTGATTGATGCCTAACTGCTCCCCTGCCAGCATGATCGTCCCCAACTGCTTTCCCCTGCTGGCCTGTTCGCCCCCAACTGCCTCCCCCTGTGGGGCTGAGGGGACTAGGGGACTCTGGCTGGATGAGGCGGGGCTGAGGGGACTGGGGGACTGAGGCTGGATGAGGCGGGGCTGAGGGGCTGGGGGACTGAGGCTGGATGAGGCAGGGCTGAGGGGACTGGGTCCCACCATCTTGTGGCTGTGGGTGCTGCCATCTTGTGAGGGTGTGACAGTCAATTAGCATATTCCCTCTTTATTACATAAGATACTTTCTTGAGGTTAATCAATAACCTTTCCTGTGCCTTCTTTTCCTTATTTATAAAATAGACAATTACAATGTCTCATAGGGTCCTTTAAAGAATAAATGAAATAATAATATGCTTAAACAGCAACTGTCATGTAGTACAAAATCAACATAGAAGTATTAATTATTTGACCCAGTAATCTCACTTCTAGGAATATATACCAAGAAATCAGAAACACCAATCAGAAAGAATACATGCACCCCTATGTTCATAGCAGCACGATTTACAATAGCTAAGATTTGGAAACAGCCTAGGTGCCAATCAGCAGATGAGTAGATTAAAAACCTATGGTACATCTACACAATGGAATACTATGCTGCTGTAAAAAAGAAAGAACTCTTACCTTTTGCAACAGCATGGATGGACCTGGAGAATATTATGCTAAGTGAAATAAGCCAGTCAGAGAAAGATAACTATCACATAATCTCATTCATTTGTGGAATATAATGAACAACATAAACTGATGAGCAAAAATAGATCTAGACACATAGAAGCATCGAACAAACAGACCATCAAACCTCAGAGGGAAGGCAGGGGAAGGTGGGAGGGGAGTAGGAGATCAACCAAAGGATTTGTATCATTCATATAAGCATAACAAATGAGTACAGACAATAGAGGGCTGGGACATGTGCTGGGGGGTGGGAGCGGCAGGGGGAGGTCAATGGGACTAAAAGGAGACATATGTAATACTTTAAACACTAAATAATTTAAATAAAAAAAGAAGTATTAATTATTATCAGTTAGAAGTATTTCACATAGAAAGTGATCAAAGACATACGACATTTGAAATTGTGGTGGAGTAGCCAGCAGCAGAGTTCGGTAGTTTTATTTGGCACACAGTACGGCTTTAAAGCAGGACACAGGCCAGAGGGTGTCCAAGCGCAAATATTACCCGTTAGAATTTTCTTTTGTAAGTCAAAGTGTTTTGTGTTCCTTCCTTTCTTCTTCACACCAATTGTAATCCCTGTGCCCTTGTATTTCTCTCCTCACTCTGCTCTGTTACTTATTCTTTCTTTAAGGAAAAAATTAAGTTTTCATTTTCCAAGATAATCCTTGCTAAATCTTACCTATTTCAGATTGCCAAGGTAATTGAGTCAGTAATTGAGTCAACAGAAACAATCTTATTAGCTCTGTTTCATATGCATGAACTCTGTCAAGAATACTGGGAACTATTTTCCTTTGGCATGTTTACAATTCTAAGAAATCTATTGTGACTTACAATTTAGAGATAAAGTATGGGCAGGCTCAGAGCACTAGCTTTAAGTTCTAAGTAGACCAAGAATTATCTGCACAGCATTTCTAACTAAGAGTGGTTTACGGCTGTCAGATTGTATAAAATTAATGCTAGTTTGTTTACATCCATATCATAGTGTAAGCAATTGTAGTCTGTCAGTGGAGCAGGGAGGAAGAAATGGTGAGGTCTTTATAGTTCACTTATTTGTGTTTTAATATATAGCTTTCTGGGCCAATTACTTTAAATTTATGAACCTCATTTATAATAACACTTGTCTTCATGGAACCCAGTGTTCATGATGAAGACAAATTAATGGTCATTATTAATAGACTCAAGATGTCAACAGTTATCATCTAATGTTATATTGATTTTGGGTGAAGGGGTGAGTAAATGTCAGCACAGGAGAGTGAAATGAATTATCTCCATGATAAACTATGGATGATGGAGCCACCATAGGCATCTGCATATGCTTAATTTTGATTTTTATCCAGCTGAGGCATGACTTATCCCTCCCACCCCTATACAGGAAGTGAATTCACTTCCTGGTGGGGAAAGCCTTTAATTCTTAGTGTTTAAAGAAAAAATACTTTAGAATGCATTGTGTTTATTGTAAGGGAAATTCTGATCATGCTCGTAACCACTGTACTTTGCTATCAAACTCACAACAGCCGAGCTCTTCCTTTGATCAAGGGGAACTAAAGTGTGTCTGCATGAATTGTTTCACACCCTGTCTTCTCCCATGTCTAGGTGAGCACAAAATGCCGGGGCCTCTGGTGGGAATGTGTCACAAATGCTTTTGATGGAATTCGCACCTGCGATGAGTACGATTCTATACTGGCCGAACATCCCTGTACGTATACCTTAGACATTCCCCTCGCAGGGAGGGAATACCCAAGAAAATTGAACTCAGGTTTCTGTCGTGTAGTTTTTTTGTTCTACTGTACTGTATTAAGGTTCTTTCCAGTTTTAAATATTTTGATTAGACATTTAGTTTATTTCTGAAATGTGAGTTGAAACATTTTAGAGTATTTTATCTTTTCCAATGTGTTTGTAAATTCTTTAGAGTAAAAATATTGTCTTATTCATTTCTGCTTTTCCCCAAAAGGCCTGGCATAGTGCCTTATACACAGTAGGCTTATAGTAAACATTTTTGAAATTGAAATGGATTCTTCAGGATGCTTTGATTTTATGATTAGAATTGACAGGTTAGATGAAAAGTATTTCAGGGGTATCTTTTAACTATGACTATTCAAATAAGAAGTTTATAGCATTTCAATGGAAGATTTGCTATAAAAAGAGAATTGGAGATAGAAGGACAGAGACAGAAAGAGACAGATTAAAGCAAATTGGTTTTAGTTTTTTTCAAAGTAATTGACAGGTGATGGTACCACAGGGTTACTTCTTTTCTCAAGATAAATGAAAAGCAAATCTTGGAATGTGACTTCTCCCACGGAAAGCTATTCATCCAGGGCAAAGAACCTAAAAGGATTTCAGTGCTGTAAATATCTTCCCCTGGCATTTGGGATTTGAGTGCCTGGAACATTTTTAACATAATTCATAAAGACTTTATTTCATCTTTTTTAAAAAAGACCTCTTAATTCTTTCCCACTTTCCCCTCTTTGCACTAACCTAGTTCTACCTACAAAGAAGCATGATTTGGTCAATAGGAATATAAATTCATGTGGTCACTAAGATATTCCAGAAATATGGAGGTATGGATACAGCTGAGAAAAAAATGAAATCTTTCAACATATTAAACACTTATGCAAGAGGAAAATAAAATCACTCATGAGCACACTGCACAAGAGAAAACCCACTTTATATTTTAATGTTCCTTTTGTATCTTTTGCTTACACTATCTCAGATTTTTCTTTTATTTAGTCTTACCAATTAGTTGCAAATAACATTGAAAAGATGCATTAACTTTCTTTAAAAATCTCTACCATATACTTAAAGACAATGGAGATGAAAATGTATTCTAGAAAATATTATAACTATTCCCTCTATGTTAGGGTGTTACTTATAAGAGAGTATGATTTTATTTTTAGTCTTTGATATCTTTTACACAACTATAGTCAACCAAAGATAACCTTTTCCATTATCCTGTAAACTGAAGTATGAAGACCAAGACAAATACTTTTTTTTTCAAAAAAAAAGTTGATATAGTTCATTTGAACTCCCCCTCCCCCCCACGAATTAGAATATATTTAATATTATTCTGGCAGCCAAATCTCACACAATCTTAAAAAGAAAGTTCCCGGCTAACCTGCCTTAGCAACCTGCTTGCAGTGCTACTTTCTTGGAATTGGCCTAGCCATGAAGCAACCGGATGACCTCATAAGCATGAGTCCTGGAGTTCTGCAGAGCATCTGGATAATGCTCTGGGTGGGATCGAAGGTCAAAGAAGGGAAGACCAGGGCCCACAATGATTTCAGGGCACCCCATCCAGATGGTGCTCCTGTTACTGGGTCATCCCAGGTTCCAAAAAGGCTCATAGAAAATTTCAGGGGAGGCACTCCAAAGTGTGGGGCCCCTTGGCTTGGGGTGTTGAACAGCAGTCCCACTTGTGTATATCATTTGATTATCAGGAGTATCTGTTGAAATATAAAAACTAATATTACCTAATGAGTTACATACTATTTTCTTTCCTCAATTTTGAGAAAAGTCAGCCTTAGGTTTAGCCTAAATTTGAAATTTGAGCCTAGTTTTTTAAAAATAATGCTAAATTTTGATACCTTAAAAATCCCATTCTAGAAATGAATATATACTCACATTTTAATAACACAATAATTGCTTATAATATATATACCTATTAATAATGTAGAAGCTGATTTTGTGCATTGATTTTCTCTTACATAGATCATAAAAATATGTTTTTTGTTTTAAGTAAGAAAAATTAACCACATTTTTGCAAGCAACCTATTACTAAATAGGCCCTAAAGTTACCTCATCATTGGGGGAAATTATTTATAATGCAAGGGAACCCCAAATCACTATGAATATAAAACCTAATTACTATATCATTAAAGGAATAAATTTTATTACTCCTCTCTATTAGTCAGCTAAAAGACTAGTAGTTCTGACTTCGGGTAATTAACCCTCCACACATTGTAATGAAGTCTTCCTATTGTTAAGTTAGCATAACCATCACTCATTCAGGAGGCTTTCCCAGTGGAAGGTGCTTCCACTGCAGGAGGTGATTGCTACTCTTCCACTTCTAGTTTCCTTATCTTCTCTTAGCTGTGCCTTCTATTGTTTATTCTCACTGGCTATAGCATTAAAATATGCTCAGTTGACAATGCAAATGGAAGGGTTAATATGATGTCTTGGTCATGAACGGATGAGGTTAGAAGGAATGTGAAAGAGAATATAATCTGTCTTCCAGAAATAGTCTATTACGGTTCTCCCACCTGCTTAAAGTCGCAAGAGACGTCTTAAAAATTAATTTTGCTCCCCTATATCAAACTTTAACAAATTATTTTTAATTTTTTACAATAAAAGTTCAAACAAACATAGTGGTCATTTATTATTGAATATTCATTGAGTAACTTCTGCATAACAGATACTCTACTATGAATTCAGCATTCAGTTATCATACTTGTGAACAGGATTCAGTCCAGAACAAAAAGCAAAAGAGAAACATTTATTTAGTCCCCACTATGTACCAGGCATTTTTATAGGAGGCAACAAGACTAAGTAATAATCAGTGCTTAAACAAATAATAATGTCAATAGTCTCATAATATTTTTGTTTTATGAAAAATGTAAAGGTACTCATTTCTAAACTCATGTAAATTTAAGTGTACCACTTTCAGGTTGCCTGTTTTTTATGCACTGCTGTGAGTTAGTATGTTACCTTCCTCTGAGTGTGCTGTAACCACCTGCCCCGATCTTGCAGTGAAGCTGGTGCTGACTCGGGCGTTGATGATTACTGCAGATATTCTAGCTGGGTTCGGATTTATTACCCTGCTCCTGGGTCTCCACTGCGTGAAATTCCTCCCTGATGAGCCATACATCAAAGTGCGCATCTGCTTTGTGGCTGGGACCACATTATTAATAGCAGGTACTGGTCTGGACTAGTGGTAGGGGTAGATATACGCATCTAAGATCCCTTTTTTTAAAATTTGTTATTATTGACAGTATTACAGATGTTCCCTAATTTCCTATCATTAGTCCCCCAACCCTGTCCCACCCAAGGCCTTCACCACACTATTGTCTGTGTCAATGGTTATGCATATACGTATACAATTTCTTTGGTTAATCTCTTCCTGTATCTCCCCCCCCCCACCCCCCCGCCAACACACACACACATACATACCTCTGAGATATGTCAGCTTATTCCATGCATCCATGCCTCCTCTGGGCCTGTTTTGTTCACCAATTTATTACATTCATTAAATTCCACATATAAGTGAGATCATATGATATTTGTCTTTCTCTGATGGCTTATTTCACTCAGTATAATATTCTCCAGGTTGTCCATACTGTTGTAAAGGGTAAAAAATCCTTCTTTTTTCCAGCTGTATAGTATTCCATGGTGTAAATGCACCACAACTTTTTTATCCACTCATCCACTGATAGGCACTTGGACTGTTTTCAGATATTAGCTATTGTAGGTAACATTGCTACGACTATAGGGGTGCATATATTCTTTCTGATTGGTGTTTCAGGGTTCTTGAGGTGCAGGAGAAGGGTGATATTCTGAAGTGGTCATTTTAGGATCGTGTGTGACTTCCTTTTCTAAATTGAAGGAATAAAAGGCACATTCACCAGTCCTACTATCTTTTGCTTTGGAATCAGATAATTAATCTTTTTTTGTTAATATGGCAGATCAAGATTTATCAAAGTCCTCAAACTATTTTCCAACCATCTAAAAAAGCTGTATAATGCTTTAACTTAAAAAATAATTTCTAATGTGATTATTCTTGAAGTTAAATTCTCAGTTAAGCCCCAAATTAAGCCTCCTTACCTCCTTATGTCTACCCCCACTGATTCTTTTTAGCAATGAATTAAATTGTGCCAAGACCTATGTTAGACTTTTCTCATGTGCCAACCCATTTGATCATAAACTAAACAATAAGCAGATAATATTATTCTCTTTACTTAAGAAGCAGATGAATAAATAGAGATCTGAAGACTAATAAATCAAACATGACTAATAAACCATAAGTCAAGAAACACTTCACATGATGTTTATTAGTGAAACAGCACAATTAATATTTTACTCAGGTCTGTTGTCAACTTCAAAGCTTAGTCTTTCTCTACCACAACATGATGTCATCTTTGGATCTTGATGCAAGTTTGGAGGAAGCATCCTGTTGAAGAAACCAACAGAAATATCCTCCAGTGAGAAAACTGTCTTCTTTTATGCTAGAAGCAAAAAGTTAGCAAAGCAAATGTAAGTGAGAACCTGACCAGGCACTCTAGGTAGTGAATGGATAGAGATTGTGCCCTCGCAGCCCCAGCTTTGTCCGGAAGGTCGTTCGGCTGTCCAGTCTAATTAGCATATTATGGTTTTATTAGACAAGTTACTTAACCTGTCTTCATTTTCTGATCTGCAGAACAGGCTGAAGCCTGGGCAATAATATCTACTTTGAATTGCTCTTGTGAAGATCCAGTGTATGCAGCGCAAGCTCATAGCAGAGAGCCTAACCTATGTCCAACTCAAAACCGGGTTCTCCCTGATTTTTTCACGTGCAAACATTGAGTCAAGGCCCTGATGATCCTTAGATTGTATTAAAAAGTTACAAGAATTTAGTTATTTTTCCTTTCTAAGACATGTATTCCCATATCCAGCCTAGTGATTCCATAAAGCTTTTGTATGTAACAATGTGTTTTATTTAACAAATTTAACATAATTTAATGCTATACATTTTCTTACAGAATACAATTTTTGAGATATCACTAGATACTCCACTTTAAAAAAAATAAAACAACAGAATGAGCTAAATTTAAAGAAAACCACATCTATAGAGAAAATCCCAGTAGGAATGACTGAAGAAAAAAGGGACTACATTTAAACTGCCAGACATGGCCAAAGACTTGGAACCATCATTCAGTATTAGTATTTGCTTAGATTCTAAGTTATAACAAAAGGAATTTCCATTCTAAACCCGTTGGTGACAGTATTATAGAAAAAGCATGATAATGTATACCCTATTATCTAAAGATTGTATGTTCACAATCTGGTTCTTCTTAAAAACTGTATTAAATAATTGGGAGAAGAATGCAATGAAATGGTGATTTAAATAGATATCACAATCTCCCTAGGGGGGGGGGGGGGCGTGAAAAAACATTTTGGACACTACAAGTTTCAGAAATACCCTTTTCACATAGCCTTTTATCCTCCGGCCCCCCATTGTTTTTTGCATCTAGGCTCTGACATGCAATTTATTCCTTTAAAACAAGAGGACCTTAGTGGCATCACTTCAAGCCAGTCTTTTGTGAGATAGACTAATTTAAAAGGAATACATTTTATTTATAAGGGATAAATTCTATTTACAAGGAATACATTTTCTCTGTTTATTCTTATATGTGGGGGTGATAGGTAAGAATTTGTTTTAAATTGAAGACAATTTTTACTTCAGTTACTAGTTTTTAATGCCAACACACTAAAATGAATGACTTTAAAAACATTAATTTCCATATGAGTGTGTGTTATGTAGCTGACATGGCTTTAACCGTGGGTCTGGGTGGTAAAGAAGGGGAGCGATAGAATGTTCTTAAAGACATCTACTTTCAATTAAAATATTGATATAGAAACAACATATGTTCTTCATTATTTGTCTTAAGTTTTGTGTTCTTTCTCTTCCTTAGATTTTTCTTTTGTTTTAATTGTTTTCTTTCTACAATACTAAAATAACATTGGAAAGAGAAAAATTAAAGAAAACCATAGTGACCCTTTTAGATTTACAAAAACAGATGAGCACTGCACTCTTTTATTTTTGTATTTCTGAGATGTAGTTTGGAAGAAATACAAGATAGGCAGCCACAGGAACTCATAAAAGAGGTGACCACAATTTGAGTTGTGCATGAATCCACAGTATCATTTATTATTCCTTGCATGATGCCATCTGTTTTGAGAAGCAGGATTTAAATTTAGAAAAGACCTGCATTTATTTTTTTTTTACATCTTCCCTTTCTTTTAGGTGCCCCAGGAATTATTGGTTCTGTGTGGTATGCTGTTGATGTTTATGTGGAACGTTCTACTCTGGTTTTGCACAATATATTTCTTGGCATCCAATACAAATTTGGTTGGTCCTGTTGGCTTGGAATGGCTGGGTCTCTGGGTTGCTTTTTGGCTGGGGGTATCCTCACATGCTGCTTATACATCTTCAAAGGTAAGAACAAAATAAACTAGCGTACTTCCCTGCCTCCAGTATCATTTTCCCCAACCCAATGGAAACACATCTCACCAACCCAAAATAATGTTATTCCCTTGATCTCTACTCACTGCCATTAAATATTTCAGTTGTTCAAGGACAACTCATTTCTAATATTCAAACCTATTACCCAGTTAATGGTACATTTATTGAAAAGAAGTCCCATAGCTACAACTGTCTAATATCCAAACGTATAATGATTAAATTGATGTATCATAATCTTATATCTCTCACTTCACCCAATCTATTACGTTTATATCTGGAGTTAAATAGAGAAGTAGACTGAAAGGCAAACCAAATATTTGTTGTTAAAAACTGCAATTTGGTTTCTAAAAATACCACTTAAAAACAAAAAGAACTCCTCTCCTTATCAAGAAAAAGTAAATAAAATACCTGGCTCAATTTTGAATCTAAAATTAACTTACAGTATAAAAATTTATATTGTCATCTGGAGGTCTTCTTAGATGATTCTTTCTTAGAATATGCACTAGTATATTCTTGTCACTTTTGGAGAAGAATATATCAATTGACATCATTTTATTTCCCAAAGTTTACTCAGCCATAATTATGTTGATATCCCTACAATTACCTCTCCTAAACAGATGTGGGACCTGAAAGGAACTATCCTTATTCCATGAGGAAGGCCTATTCGAATGCAGCTGTTTCCATGGCCAAGTCATACACGGCCCCTCGGACAGAGACTGCCAAAATGTATGCTGTGGACACAAGGGTATAGAGTGCTGCATATCATTCTGTGTTTGTATGTTATTTAATTAAGCAATAATTTCAGGTGAATAAAATAGCAGGTAAACCAAGGAACAGTTATTTAAACTTCATGTTCAGCTAAATTAATTGTGCAGCTTAATAAAAAAAAAAGTTTGTCACTTCTTTGCTATTATTCTCATATCCTTCCTCATTCTTTCTTCTCTTTCTCTCTCTCTCTCTCTCTCTCTCTCTCTCTCTCTCTCTCTCTCTCTCTCTCTCTCTCTCTCACACACACACACACACACACTTTCCCTATATTTCAAGTTGAGTTTGCTAGAATATAAAAATGTTTGTGAGTTCTATATTGCTATTAGAGATTGTGACATGGTGATATTAAAATAAAGTGACACTTTAAGAATTGAAAGCAACCTTCAAAAGATGCCGGAGATTCTCATCTTTGAAGGGATTAACAAACTCTTAGCTCTTTCCCTGGGTTTCAGTTCACTTTTTATATTCTCAACTTAGTTATTTGATAACTTTGAAAAAAAATGGTTCTTTTAAATTCAATCTAAATGTTAGCACCTACTATTGCTCTGATTCTGTTAAAACTGAAGAGAGAGAGAGAAAAAAGTAGCTTTATGGGCCAGCTACTGGTAGAAGTTAAAGGTAAGAAGTTTCCCCTTCACACTCCAAATGTCAAAAGCAAATGCTAAAATAATGCCGGAGTCAGTGGTGACTTCCTTCCTCATTCACAATATAAGAGATCTGTGTATTATTATCACCACTCCCCATTTGCCTATGTATTGCCAAATTATTAGACTACAGCAGTAATAGTTAAACAAGGAGTTCACTCATTTATTGATTGAACATCCAAATATATTTTATGAATGCACCATGTAAGCATTCACTAACTCAGGTGTCCTCTCACAACTAGATCCTTAACCCGTCGCAAAATATCCAACATATGGTATTAACAAATATTTGTTGACTGAAATAAATAGAGCCTCACAACTCTTTACTTAAATAATCAAATTTCCTCATAAAATATGTGCTTTTTTGAAAAAAAAAAAAAGAATTCTGTAGACACTTAAATCAATGAATGATTGCTAATGGAACTCATTCATATTCATAATGTAATCATCTTGCATTTTTTAAACGGTAAAGTTTTAAAAATGTTTATAAAATTTAATCTCAGCCTCTCCAATTCCTTGTAATTCACATGAATAGCATCAATCCTCTTGCAGTCCCTTAATGAACTATCAACTAAACTGGAAATTAGTTCTTTGGAAATGGAAATTTAGTTGTGAATTTCTGAAGACTCCAAAAGAAACACTTCAAATTAAAAAAAAAAAAAAAACACTAAAAATAATGTGAAAATGAGATGATGAAAGCCTACTACATATTTTAATGTTTTTGAGAATGGTGTTCATGTTTTAAAAAGGTATTTCTTTACCAGTATTCTCAGGAGAAATTCTAATCTAATCTTATAAGTCAGAGCAATTGACTCACTTTGTAGACCACATTTCCTACTTATATGGGTATTATTTTATGCACTTAAAAACTTATTCTTGTCCTGACCGGTTTGGCTCAGTGGATGGAGCGTCAGCCTGCGGACTGAAGGGTCCCGGGTTCGATTCCGGTCAGGGGCATGTACCTTGGTTGCGGGCACATCCCCAGTGGGGGTTGTGCGGGAGGCAGCTGATCGATGTTTCTCTCTCATCGATGTTTCTAACTCTCTATCCCTCTCCCTTCCTCTCTGTAAAAAATCAATAAAACATATTAAAAAAAAAACTTATTCTTGTTCTTTTTCTCAACCTTATTTTTAAATTTTTTTATTTTTACTTTAATTTTATGATAACATTGTCTGTTATCTTTTATATATTCTAATATATCTCTTGAATCCTTCTGGGGAAAGGCAGGGTAAAAATTAATTAAGTTAGCTCATTAAATTTTAGAGATACAATTTTTTTTCCTTAAATTTCATTTGTATGAGAAAATATTTTAAAAGGTTGTGGTAATAATGGGCATCTATGATAGTTTTGAATTATTTTCTCATAAAAACATTTTATAGATTATGGGAGGAATATTAGTATTTTTTTTCTTTAATTACCTTGGAAATGTTTATTTCTAATTCCCTATAACTTAATAAAGCATCCCCAAATAAAGCCCAGCAAATAATATATTTTGATATATTTTATATAGCAACTAGTGAACAACAAAACAAATATCAAATAGTGAAGAAGTAAAAATTGACATGGTGATAGCTCAGCATACTTAGAAAGAAAAAATAATATACGTCAAAGTGTACATACATAAGATTATTAGGTTGAAATATTAAAATAACTCACTATATTCTGGGTACTGTAATTTAGTCACATCCAGTTAAATAAAGTAAGAAAAAGTAAAAGTTATAAAATTGGACAATTTTATTTACCTAACCCTTTATTAAGTACGAGGCCCAATGCACAAAATTCTGTACTGGGATGGGAGCTCCCTCAGCCCGGATTGCAAGAGGGTGCAGGCCAGACCAAGGAACCTCACCAGTGCATGATCGGGGCTGGGGAGGGAGGCGGGAGGGCTCCAGGGTATGTCCAGTATGTCTCATGCAGTCCTATCAGCTGGACCCCAGTAGCAAGCTAACCTACTGGTTGAAGCATCTGCCCCCTGGTGGTCCATGCACATCATAGCAAGCGGTTGAGCAGCCTTAGCATATCATTAGCATATTATGCTTTGATTGGTTGAATGGAAGACCGGACGCTTAGCATATTAGGCTTTTATTATATAGGACTAGAGGCCTGGTGCACAAAAATTTGTGCACTCAGGGGGGGGGGGTTCCCTCAGCCTGGCCTGTGCCCTCTCACAGTCTGGGACCCCTCGGGAGATAACGACCTGCTAGCTTAGTCCTGCTCCCGGGTGGCAGAGGGCAGGCCCAATCCCTAGGTGCAGCCCCTGGTCGGGCTCAGAGCAGGGCCGATTGGGGAGTTGGGGCGCCGCCTCCTGTCATGCACAGAGCAGGGCGGATCGGGAGGTTGTGATGCCACCCTTAGTCATGTTCAGGGTAGGGCCGATTGGGGGGTTGGGGCACCGCCCCCTGTCACACTCAAGGCAGGGTCCATGGGGAGGTTGCGGCACCACCCCCTGTCACACACAGAGCAGGGCCAATCAGGGGGTTGGGGCACTGCCCCGTGTCACGCACAGAGCAGGGCCGATCATGGGGTTGGGGAGCTCCCCCCTGTCACTCACAGAGCAGGGCTCATCAGGGGGTTGGAGAGCTCCCCCCTGTCATTCACAGAACAGGGTCCATCAGGGGGTTGAGGAGTTCCCCCCTGTCACTCACAGAGTAGGGCCGATAGGGGAGTTGGGGCACCGCCCCCTGTCACACACAGAGCAGGGCCAATCAGGGGGTTGGGGCACCACCCTCTATCTCCCACAGAGCAGGGCCGATCAGGGGGTTGGGGCGCCGCCACTGTCACACTCAGGGCAGGGCCAATGGGGAGGTTATGGCTCTACCCCGTCATACACAGAGCAGGGCCTATGGGGTGGGGGGGAGTTGGGGCGCCGCACCCTGTCACACCCAGAGCCACAGGGCGATCAGGGGGTTTGGGCGCTGCTCCCTGTCATGCTGCTCCCGGTGCTGGGAGGCCTCTCGGCTCCGCTGATCCCGGTGCTGGGAGGCATATTACCCTTTTACTATATCGGATAGAGGCCTGGTGCATGGGTGGGGCTGGCTGGTTTGCCCTGAAGGGTGTCCTGGATCAGGGTGGGGGTCCCCACTGGGGTGCCTGGCCAGTCTGGGTGAGGGGCTGAGGGCTTTTTGAGGCTTGGACTGAAGCTCCCAACTGCTCCTTTTTTTCTTTTTTTTTTATTCTGGGCCAGCTTTAGCTCTGGCTCCAGCTCTGAGGCCTCTGCTGCTGAAAGAAGGTATCTGGTTTGTTTAGGTTCTATAATCAAAACAATGTATAACTCCAGCTCTGAGATCCCAGCTTGCTGAAAGCTGGTTTCTGGGGTTTTGTTTAGCTTCTATATTTGTTACAATGTTTCTTAAACTGCAGGCTCAGAGGCCGGCAGCAGCAGGCGGGGAACGTTGGAGTCCTCCATCACTGAAGCAACCAGCCTCATGTTAGTTTCAAGCTGCCTGGCTGCCGGCCACCATCTTGGCTGGCAGTTAATTTGCATATCTCTCTGATTAGCCAATGGGAAGGGTAGCGGCCCTATGCCAATTACCATGTTTCTCTTTTATTAGATAGTATGATTCTAGTATCACATTTTAAATAAAAATTAGATGTTTGTTATTATAAAAGTTATATGTGTGCATTGTATACAGTGGGAAAACACAACAACAAAATTATATCTTATTTATTTTTTAATGTTAATCCTCACCTGAGGATATTCTTCCATTCATTTTTAGAGCGAGTGGAAGGGAGAGGAAGAGACACAGAGAGAGAAACATTGATGTGAGAGAGACATCAATTGGTTGCCTCCCACATGAGCCCCAACTAGGGCCTGGATTGGGCCTGCAATGGAGATATATGCCCTTGACCAGAATCTTACCTGGGATCCTTGAGTCCAAGGGTAAATGCTCTATCCACTGCTCCAAACTAGCAAGGCAAAAATGCATCTTATTTAAATGACTTGGCACCATATTCTCTGTACCTAGAACATTGCTACTCCTTAATCTTATTGAACATCTGTGTATCCTTCCAGATATTATGTACTTATACACATACACATATATTTTTATTTTTGAGATCATTCTGTATGTGTTGCTTGTAATCAACTTTTTCCCCTTTAGCTATCTCTGCCTTTCCTAGTAATACATTTTCAACTTATGTTATAACTGATCCATATTTAAATTACCCAAGTTTCCTAAAATGTATTAATACACTTGGCTTGTCCAAACCAGATTCTGTGCTTCTTCTAGTTGTTATGCGTCTTAAGTCTCCTTTACTCAAGCTACATTTTCTCACAGACTCTAACTTGTTAAAAAACAACAAAAAACACACTGCCATGGCTGGCATAGCTCAGGGGTGGTCGGCAGACACCGAAAGATCTCAGATTCGATCCTCCGTCAAGGGCACTACTTGGGTTGCAGGTTTGATCCCGGCCCCAGTCAGGGTCAGGGTGGGAGGCAACCAATCAATGTGTCTGTCTCACATTGATGTTTCTCTCTGTCTCTCTCTTTCTCTGTCTCTCTCTCCCCCTCTTTCCCTCCCTCCCACCCTTTCTAAAAATCAATGAAAAAAAAAAATACCCTTGAGTGAGAATTAACAACAAAAGAAAGCTGAACCAGTTTTCCTACAGTTTATTCCAGCTTCTGGATTTGTCTGGTGCTGTAACTTAGTTGTTTCCTTATATCTGTATTTCCAGTAAATTAGAATTTTAATCTAAAGGCTTGATGGAATCATGTTCAATAATTTTTAGGATACACCATAGGTGATGTGATAGAATATCCAGAAACCTAATATCTGGTTGATTGGCCTTAATTATGCTAAAGTTATTCACTGAGTTAGGGTGATGACAATCTGACCCCTCCATTCTTCAGTTATATATGTTTTCCCCTTGGTGACAAAAATAATCCTCTAGTGATTATTGTGGTGTTATTTTTGAAACTATAAGGATATCCCATCCTCCAATTACCATAATAATAGTTTTAAAACAATACTTTTAACAATTGATCCTTTTCTAAGTGAATACATTAGTTAGAGTTTATAGAAAAATCATTTTTTAATTCTATTTTATGTACATCTGTAGTGGACATTTTTCTGAAAAGTAAGTCCTAGACTATTCATCAAAATCTGCTTAGTTAACCTGAAGAAGCATGATAAATGCTCAACTATTTTCCTTTTCCAATTCACTAGTACAAAATAAAAAGCTGATTTATTAGTGGGATAATATATAATTTATAATTGAAACAATATGAGAGTAAAAGAGGGTGACATTTAGTGATTAAGTCAGGACTTCCATGGGAAAGCAAGAAGGTGTGGTCACTCTTTTAGTGCAAAGGGCTCTCCTTTCATTGTCCCCAATGCACTTCACTTATGAATACGTTTTCTTGTTTCATACTTCAATTTCCCGTAAAGATTACAAGCTCTTGCCTTGGCCAGTTGCTCAGTGGTTAGAATGTTAGCCTGCAGACCGAAGGGTCTTGGGTTTGATTCCCAGTCAAGGGCAACATAACTCAGTTGCAGGTTCTCCAGCCCCAGTAGGAACTGGTGTGGAAGGCAACAAATCTATGTGTCACTCGCACATCGATGTCTCTTTATCTCTCCCTCTCCCCCTACTCCCTCCCTTCCACTCTCTCTAGAAATCAATGGAAAAAATATCCTCAGGTGAGGATTAAAAAAAAAAAAAGATTACAAGCTTTAAGAGGGCTACACGTTTTCTACTTTGTGTATTGCTCTATTCCCAGTATCTGCACAATGCCTGATGCATAATAAGCCCTCAATACATATTTTTGAATAAGTGAGTGAATGAATGGTGGTAATACCCTGGCCAGGAAAATTCACTGTGTGAGATTTATTTGTTCACTATATTATTCCTTCCCTTATTTATGCATCCATTTGGGCAGTTTTATTGAAAGGCCATATCTGTGGTTTGAATCAGCATAAGGTATAGGGGCCACACAGACATTAAAAAAAGTTTAGAGTGCAAAAATAATTGCTATATCATGGGTATAAGGGAAATCCCATAAGAAAATCAATCTCTACATCTCCTGGTAGAGTCAGGGAAGGCTTCACCGAGGAGGAAATTTTCAGTTGAGTAAAGAATGATGATAGAAAACAAGTTAGGAGAATGAATTTTTTGCAAAGACATCATGCACAAAGAAATAGAACTAAGAGATGGCAAATAATGTGCTAAAAATTACAAGCAGCTCCCTGTCCCCAGAGTATAACTGGGTGGAAGGAGTTTTTGATATTCACAAATTACTTTAAAGTGAAAACCGTGAGAAGATGGCACTTTCCAAGGTAGGAAAATTGAGGTGAAGATGCATGCTCTAAGGTCCTCAGTGCCACCATTAGGAATACTATCACGTTTATACAGTGCTAGTTTTATTCTGCCCAGTTACTGTTCTGGTTTCCCTTCTACAGTCACCTCTTTGAGGCATGATAGATGTAGCAAAGTCCTATCAAGCCATCTTCACCATCACCGAAATCATTCTGATTCCCAAACTAATCCTCCTGCCATATTCTCTCCTTTACACTTTAATCTTTCAAGTCAATTATTTTGCCTTTTCGGTTTCATTTTTTTATGTCGACATTCTCATGCTGGAGAGAGCACTTCCTGTCTCAATTTAAGGGACTACATTGACAATTAGAAAGAAGTGATGCCTGGAGCAGGTTCTGCAGCTTTTGAGCTCAGAAATAATTGTTCTCAAGTGAATAATGTTGGCTTCTGATGTGCAGTAATTAATTGGAATACAATATAACGCACACTACAATATCGATTAACCTATGTTTCCATTCAAAAAGCTGGTAATTTGTCATTTAAAATCTGTATTGAAATAATCTCTATTTGCCTAAAGCAGAAAAGGATAAGGAGGAAAGCAAAGCAAACAAACAAACAAACAAACAAACAAACAAACAAAACACCAATGATCTCAGCACCCAGAGAATCTCTGGAGTCAGAAAAATATTATACACACATACATTTTTATTTTTTTTAATTTACAGAAATGTAAATATTACACAATGTTGCTCTTACCCATGTCTATGGTCTTCACCCACTGTCTCTCTCCCAACAGATGTACCTATTTAATATTTCTTGTATCCTTTCAAAAAAAATTTGAAATATATAGCATATATAGATCCATTGAAAATGTATACAACATAGTGTTATATTATGCCTTTCTTTTAAAAATAAAATTAATGATTAACTATATTTGTTGGCAGTTTTCCATGTCAGTTCATTCTTTTTTAATGGCTGCATAGTTCATTGGTCAAATGTACCCTTATTTTTCTAATTTGTTCCCTTAAACATTTCCATTGTTTCTGAGTTTGCTACTATAAACAATATTGGAATAAATGTTCCTTTTAAAAATGTGTTTGCCTTTCTGTAGAATTATAACTATAGAATTGCTTTATAACTGTGTCTTAAAGTAGAAATGCTGAATCTCTGTAAATATACATATATTAATATTTTTATACTGTTACAGAACAGAATTCATCCACTAGGCTCAAGTAGAGCCAAACACTAGATACCGAGAATTGCACTGGAGAAAGATTCGCTATTTTATTATGAATAGAACCACTCAGGAGAACGGGAAGCTAATGTTCAAAACCCCTAACTCCCCAGTTGTGTGTAGGTTACAGATTATACAGGGTAGAATCACAAGACACAGTAGGTTAGGTTTTCACAGTCCTGCTGGGAGCTGATTGGTCAGAGGTGAGGTAAAGGTAACAAATCATTTCTTCAGGTCTTGAGAGCAACTCTGATGTGTTTTCCAGTGTCCTCCTGTCTGGTTTCATTGGAAAGCAGCCATGGGGTCCTTCCACCTTAGGGCTCAGGAACTGAAACATAACTTAGGCCAATATGTTATCTTTAGCTTGCCAGACCCTGTGACCATTAGTCAGATCTAAGCCACTGTCTTCTGCCACCTCAGGGGCTCAGGGGTTACTGATTACCTGGAAAAAGGCTAGGTCTTTAGAAGAGAGAGAGGGAGGGAGGAAGGGGGAGAAAGAGAGAGAGAGAGAGAGAGAGAGAGAGAGAGAGAGAGAGAGAGAGAGAGAGAAGAGAGAGAGAGAGAGAGAGAGGAGAGAGAGAGGGGGAGAGAGATAGAGAGAGAGAGAGAGAGAGAGAGAGAGAGAGAGAGAGAGATGTGATTACTAGATACAGGATTTAAAATTAAATTTAATAGAAGTTATAAGAACCCTGTTTCAAAATATATGGCTACTAAATTGACCTCCCAAAAAATGTTACAGTAATTTTGCATTTCCATCAGAAGTGTATAAAACTGTTTGTTTTCCCAGATTCTTTTCAACTCCAGAAATTAACAATTTTTAATATTGTTGCTATCTTCTGGGTAAAAAATGATATTATATTGATATATTGATGGATTTATTTAATTAGATCCAGCATAGTTAATCAACTTTATAAATAATCACTAATTGCTTGAATATTTATTTCTGCAGATGAAAAGTGTAAGTTTTTTAAAATTCCCGTGATATTGTGTATCCCCAGTTTCAAAGCACATATTAATGAGCTTCTCAGAATGTGTTATACTTACTGCTAATAGTATTTAAGATATTGTTTTGGCCATACATTAAGTAATTTTATTTTATAGACACATTTGTTTTCATGTGAATTTAGAAAAGCGCCAGTTTTCCACACTGATAGAATTTAAAGTTTTTGTTTAAGATACACCTAAGTTTGAAGCTGAGTTGATTTAAAAGTACGTTAAATAAAAATAAGTAAAAAATGCTTTTTAGCTATTTTAGAAATGAGAAAGCCCATATTTGAGTGGTTGAACTTTGGTATACAATGAATTAATCAAGGTAGTATTCTTTAAATAAAATATACTTTAAGCAACAATGACAGCAAACAGAACCTTAAGCTAGTATTAGACTAAGTAAAAAAAAAAAAAAAGGACTTATTGTCGAATTCAACATATAGGCTTTCTCCAGAGCCCCCAAAAAAGCAAACAAGACTATTTTTATTTATTTATTTGGTCATATAAAACAGATCTCAGACATCACATCATTTCACTCATAAATACTTCATTATGTATGTATAACAGATAAGAAATTTTAAACAATATAACCACAGATAACATTTACAATGAACAATTTATTTATATATATATATTTTTTATTGATTTCAGAGGAAGGGACAGGAAGAAATAGAAATATCAATTATAAGAATCATTGATTGGCTATCTCCTGCACACCCCACACTGGGGATTGAGCCCACAACCCTGGCATGTGCCCTGACCTGGAATTGAACAGTGACCTGCAGGTTCATAGATCAATGCTCAACCACTGAGCCATACCAGCTGGGCTACAATGAACAATTTCTTAATATCAATTTTCCCAATGTCTGTTTTGTTCCAATTGTCTGAAAAATGTTCTTTTTAATTGGGTCCCAAATTGAAGATCCCAAATGATCTACACTTTGTGGCAGAGTAACTCTTAAATAAAATACTGTAATTTTAATTTCTATAATCTCTATTTGAATCAGTGTTTAGGAGACTTAAAAAAATGTACTACAAGGTTTCCTTTGTAAAAACTTGACTGCTTTTATAAAACTGACAGGTTAAATGTTTGTTGAAAATACATGGGGGGTGGGGAAGAAGGAAAACTGGAGTTGAAAAAGAAAATGGAAGTTTAAAAGAAGAAAAGGAGATGCTTTTGTGAAATAGCCTTTGTACAGATAAAAAGAAATGAAGCCAAGAAGACCTGGCTCTTTAAGGGCCGTCCTGAGTTTGCTGGAGGAGGGACTGAATGTAGGTGGGAAACTGAGGAGGGTGGTTGAAATTATCAAACTTTCCTGATATTTTCTAAATTAAGTTGTTTTAATGCAAATCAGCCTAGAGAATTAGGGGAATAAGTTGAGCGATGCTCTGGTTGCAAACCATAGTTTTCCTTTTACTAAATTAAAACAAATGTTACACAATGCCTTTGTGAAGCTAATGAATGGGATGCATTGATTAGAGGGACTCTATTTTATTGGACAAAGAAAAAGCCTGAAATTTAACAATCAAAAGCAAAATAAAGTATTTGGTCAATACAGCAGAAAGTGAAGCAGTCAGAAAACCTTGTCAAAAACAGACAAAATAGAAAGGAGTAAAATTAAGAAGAAAATGCATTATTGGAGAATGGAAATCAGGACCTACAAACACAGTGGTCGCTGGATCTCATGGAGTTAATGTTCCAGTAATGGCTGTTCTGAGTGGGTGCCAGTTCCTGTTGCCTTCTCAATGAAATCCTCTCCATATGCTAATAAAATTATAGTAAAAAATGTATTTATAAACAACTCTCCTCTAAAGCATTAAGCAGTTTACTTTTGGTCCCAAACATGTACCTCAAACAGTAAAACCAAAGACCTTCAGTTATGCAGAAACACCTTTTCTTTTCTCTCCTCTCCTCTCCTCCCATCTCCTCTCCTCTCTCCTCTCCTCTCCTCTCCTCTCCTCTCCTCTCCTCTCCTCTCTCTCCTCTCCTCTCCTCTCCTCTCCTCTCCTCTCCTCTCCCTCTCCTCTCCTCTCCCTCTCCTCTCCCTCTCCTCTCCTCTCCTCTCCTCTCCTCTCCTCTCTCTCCTCTCCTCTCCTCTCCTCTCCTCCATCTCCTCTCCTCTCCTCTCCCTCCTCCTCCCTCTCCTCTCCTCTCATCTCCTCTCCTCCTCCTCCTCATCCTCTCCTCTCCTCTCCTCTCCTCTCCTCTCCTCTCCTCTCCTCTCCTCTCCATCTCCTCTCTCCTCTCCTCTCCGCTCCTCTCCCCTCCCCTCCCCTCTCCTCCCCCTCCCCTCCCCTCCCTCCCCTCCACTCCCCTCTCCTCTACTCTTCCCCTCCCTCCCTCCGCCCCCTCCCCTCCCTCTCCTCTCCTCTCCCTCCCCTCCCCCCCCGCCCCTCCCCTCTCTCCTCCTCTCACCCTCCCCTCCCCTCCCCTCCCCCCGCCCCTCCGCTCCTCTCCTCTCCTCCCCTCCCCTCCCCTACCCCCCTCCCCTCCCCTCCAGCCCTCTCCTCTCCTCTCCTCTCCTCT